>NW_028327180.1:5000-1205000 GCF_987537825.1 Furipterus horrens
GGAGAGGCAGCCGCCGCCCAACCTCGATAACGTCGCCCCCTTTCCCCGCCTCACGCATCCCGGGCCTACCCGGACATCCCCCACAACCCCCCAACCGTACGCCGCACCCACCCCCCTCCGCATCTCCCCGCAAACCCGCGCAGCCCAGGCCCCTATCGCCGCGCTGGCAGGCGAGGGGCTGCGGTGGGAAGCGGGATGGCGAGCAGGGAGCCACGGTCGGGGGAAGGGGAGGGGGCGGCACAGCCAGCGGGGGGAGGGGCGATGACGCCGGGAGACCCGAAACACGGAGCGGGCGCCGCACGCCCACGGTGGCGGCGGCTTCGGTTTGGACGAGACGCGCCAGGACGGGCAGACACGCGAGCGGGCGACGGGGGTGCAACTGGCCGGGGCGCCCTGAGGCACCCACAGCCCTCCCCAAGCACCCCGTGCACCTCCCCTGCGCCTACACTCTCCTTCTGCTCGCTCTCTCTCCAACACTCTCTCAGGCCGACGACGGCGCCGGGCCCGCACACCCACATAGCCAAAAACCCACGTCCGCACCACAAACATGACGCGGAACAAAGCCGGCGAGAGGGAGGAACTGACTCCTCCGCTCTCTCTCTTTCCAACTGCATGATCCTTCCGCAGTTTCACCTACGGATCCGAGCGCGGCACTGCCCCTCCTGCCCACGGGGAGGAGAGCATCCCTCGGGCCGCCCAGCGACAGAAGATTAGAACACACTCACAGACATCACATCCGTCTCACCACACGGGACCATCCTGAGCGACAAACCCGGGACCACGCGGCCGGGAGTCCCCCATAATGGCCCCACAGGCGCCCGGGGGGTTCCCGCCTTCCCCAAAGGCCCCCCATCGCCACAGAGAGCGCATGGTGGGCCCGGGTAGGCGGAGTCCGCGCAAGGGTGAGTAAAAGGCAACCGGGGCAGGGGAGAGGTACGCCAGCAACGTATCCCCCCAGCCTCCTCACCCGACGGCTCGCCCCGCCCCCGAACGGGACGAACCGCCCCCGACCAGAGATGGGCACGCGACACCCCCAGGGGTCTTTAAACCTCCGCGCCGGAACGCGCTAGGTACCTGGAAAAGGTGGAGGAGAGCGAGCAGTGGGTGTTGGCGTGACGCAGAGAACGGACGCGGCAAGCCTCACACACCCACGGAGCGGGCGAGACAACCGCAGCCGCCGCCCAACCGCGATGACGTCGCCACCTTTCCCCGCCTCACGCATCCCGGGCCTACCCGGACATCCCCCACAACCCCCCAACCACCGAACGCCGCACCCACACCCCTCCGTGCCTCCCCACAAACCCGCGCAGCCCAGGCCCCTATCGCCGCGCTGGCAGGCGAGGGGCTGCGGTGGGAAGCGGGATGGCGAGCGGGGAGGCACGGTCGGGGGAAGGGGAGGGGCCGGCGCAGCCGGCAGGGGGGGCGATGACGGAGGGATACTGGAAACAGGGAGCGGGCGCCACACGCCCACGGTGGCACCGGGAGTGGCCGGTCGAGGTTGGACGAGACGCGCCGGGACGACCGGACACACAGGCGGGCGGGCAACGGGGGTGCAACGGGCCGGGACGTCCTGAGGCACGCACGGCCCTCCCCGAGCACCCCGTTCTCCTCCCCTGCGCCTTAACTCCCCTTCTGCTCGCTCTCTCTCCGAGACTCTAGCGAGCCGCCGACGGCGGCCGGCCCGCACACGCATATGGCCAAAAACCCACGTCCACGCGGGGAACAAAGCCCACGAGAGGGAGCAACTGACTCCTCCGCTCTCTGTCTCGCTTTGCACGTCCATGATCCTTCCGCAGCTTCACCTACGGACCTGAGCGCGGCACACTGCCCCTCCTGCCCACGGGGAGGAGAGCATCCCTCGGGCCGCCCAACGACGGAAGACTAGAACACACTAAGACACGTCATGTCCGTATCACCACACGGGACCATCCTGAGCGACAAACCCGGGACCACGCGGCCGGGAGACCCCACAACGGCCCCACAGGCGCCCGGGGGGTTCCCGCCTTCCCCAACGAGCCCCCATCGCCACCGAGTGCGTATGGTGGGCCCGGGTAGGCGGAGTCCGCGCAAGGGTGAGTAAAAGGCAACCGGGGCAGGGGAGAGGTACGCCAGCAACGTATCCCCCCAGCCTCCTCACCCGACGGCTCGCCCCGCCCCCGAACAGGACGAACCGCCCCCCGACCAGAGACGGGCACGCGACACCCCCAGGGGTCTTTAAACCTCCGCGCCGGAACGCGCTAGGTACCTGGAAAGGGTGGAGGAGAGCGAGCGGTGGGTATTGGCGTGACGCGGCACGCCACAAACACCCACGGAGCGGGCGAGACAAACGGATCCGCCGCCCAACCGCGATAACGTCTCCAACTTTCCCCGCCTCACGCATCCCGGGCCTACCCGGACATACCCCACAACCCCCCAACCACCGAACGCCGCACCCACACCCCTCCGCGCCTCCCCGCAAACCCGCGCAGCCCAGGCCCCTATCGCCGCGCTGGCAGGCGAGGGGCTGCGGTGGGAAGCGGGATTGTGAGCAGGGAGGCACGGTCGGGGGAAGGGGAGGGGCCGGCGCAGCCGGCGGGGGGCGATGACGCCGGGAGACCCGAAACACGGAGCGGGCGCCGCACACCCACGGTGACGCGGGGAGCGGCGGGTCGAGGTTGGACGATACGCGGCAGGACGGGCAGACACACAGGCGGGAGGGCGACGGGGGTGCAACCGGCCGGGACGCCCTGAGGCACGCACGGCCCTCCCCGAGAACCGCGTTCTCCGCACCTCCGCCTACACTCCCCTTCTGCTCGCTCTCTCTCCGAGACTACCGCAGGCCGGCAATGGCGGCCGCCCGCACATGCACGTGGCCAAAACCCCACGTCCCCACCGCAAACACGGCGGGGAACAAAGCCGGCGAGAGGGAGGAACGGACTCCTCCGCTCCCTGTCTCGCTTTCCACATCCAGGATCCTTCCGCAGCTTCACCTACGGATCCTAGCGCGGCACTGCCCCTCCTGCCCACGAGGAGAAGAGGATCCCTCAGGCCGCCCAGCGAGGGAAGACTAGAACACACTCAGACACGTCACGTGCACCTCACCACACGGGTCCATTTGGAGCGACAAACCCGGAACCACGCGGCCGGGCGTCCCCCATAATGGCCCCACAGGCGCCCGGGGGGTTCCCGCCTTCAACAACGAACCCAATTGCCACCGAGTGCGCATAGTGGGCCCAGGTAGGCGGAGTCCGCGCAAGGGTGAGTGAAAGGCAACCGGGTCAGGGGAGAGGTACGCCAGCAACGTTTCCCCCCAGCCCCCTCACCCGACGGCTCGCCACGCCCCCGAACGGGACGAACCGCCCCCGAACAGAGACGGGCACGCGACACCCCCAGGGGTCTTTAAACCTCCGCGCCGGAACGCGCTAGGTACCTGGAAAGGGTGGAGGAGAGCGAGCGGTGGGTATTGGCGCGACGCGGCACGCCACACACACCCACGGAGCGGGCGAGACAACCGGATCCGCCGCCCAACCGCGATGACGTCGCCACCTTTCCCCGCCTCACGCATCCCGGGCCTACCCGGACATACCCCACAACCCCACAACCACCGAACGCCGCACCCACACCCCTCCGCGCCTCCCCGCAAACCCGCGCAGCCCAGGCCCCTATCGCCACGCTGGCAGGCGAGGAGCTGCGGTGGGAAGCGGGATGGAGAGCAGGGAGGCACGGTCGGGGGAAGGGGAAGGTCCGGCGCAGCCGGCGGGGGGGGGGCGATGACGCCGAGAGACCTGAAACACGGAGCGAGCGCCGCACGCCCACGGTGGCGGCGGGTCGGGGTTGGACGAGACGCGCCGGGACGGGCGGACACACAGACGGGCGGGCGACGGCGGTGCAACCGGCCGGGACGCCCTGAGGCACGCACGGCCCTCCCCGAGCACCCCGTTCGCCTCCCCTGCGCCTACACTCCCCTTCTGCTCGCTCTCTCTCCGAGACTCTCGCGGGCCGCCTATGGCGGCCGGCCCGCACACACACATGGCCAAAAACCCACGTCCGCGCGGGGAACAAAGCCCACGAGAGGGAGGAACTGACTCCTCCGCTCTCTGTCTCGCTTTGCACGTCCATGATCCTTCCGCAGCTTCACCTACGGATCCGAGCGCGGCACTGCCCCTCCTGCCCACGGGGAGGAGAGCATCCCTCGGGCCGCCCAGCGACGGAAGACTAGAACACACTCAGACACATCACGTGCGTCTCACCGCACGGGTCCATCCGGAGCGACAAACCCGGGACCACGCGGCCGGGCGTCCCCCATAACGGCCCCACAGGCGCCCGGGGGGTTCCCGCCTTCCCCAACGAGCCCCCATCGCCACCGAGTGCGCATGGTGGGCCCGGGTAGGCGGAGTCCGCGCAAGGGTGAGTAAAAGGCAACCGGGGCAGGGGAGAGGTACGCCAGCAACGTATCCCCCCAGCCCCCTCACCCGACGGCTCGCCCCGCCCCCGAACGGGACGAAACGCCCCCGAACAGAGACGGGCACGCGACACCCCCAGGGGTCTTTAAACCTCCGCGCCGGAACGCGCTAGGTACCTGGAAAGGGTGGAGGAGAGCGAGCGGCGGGGGTTGCCGTGCCGGGGAGAACGGACGCGGCACGCCCCACACACCCACGGAGCGGGCGACACAACCGCAGCCCAACCGCGATGACGTCGCCACCTTTCCCCGCCTCACGCATCCCGGGCCTACCCGGACATCCCCCACAACCCCACAACCACCGAACGCCGCACCCACACCCCTCCGCGCCTCCCCGCAAACCCGCGCAGCCCAGGCCCCTATCGCCGCGCTGGCAGGCGAGGGGCTGCGGTGGGAAGCGGGATGGCGAGCAGGGAGGCACGGTCGGGGGAAGGGGAGGGGCCGGCGCAGCCGGCGAGGGGGCGATGACGCCGGGATACCCGAAACACGGAGCGGGCGCCTCACGCCCACGGTGGCGCCGCGAGCGGCGGGTCGCGGTTGGACGAGACGCGCCGGGACGAATGGACACAGGCGGGCGGGCAACGTGGGTGCAACCGGCCGGGACGCCCTGAGGCACGCACGGCCCTCCCCGAGCACCCTGTTCTCCTCCCCTGCGCCTACACTCCCCTTCTGCTCGCTCTCTCTCCGAGACTCTCGCGGGCCGCCAACGGCGGCCGGCCTGCACACACACACATGGCCAAAAAACCCACGTCCGCGCAGGGAACAAAGCCCACGAGAGGGAGGAACTGACTCCTCCGCTCTCTGTCTCGCTTTCCACGTCCATGATCCTTCCGCAGCTTCACCTACGGATCCAAGCGCGGCACTGCCCCTCCTGCCAACGGGGAGGAGAGCATCCCTTGGGCCGCCCAGCGACGGAAGACTAGAACACACTCAGACACGTCAAGTGCGTCTCACCACAGGGCTCCATCCGGAGCGACAAACCCGGGACCACGCGGCCCGGCGTCCCCCATAACGGCCCCACAGGCGCCCGGGGGGTTCCCGCCTTCCCTAACGAGCCCCCATCGTCACCGAGTGCGCATGGTGGGCCCGGGTAGGCGGAGTCCGCGCAAGGGTGAGTAAAAGGCAACCGGGGCAGGGGAGAGGTACGCCAGCAACGTATCCCCCCAGCCCCCTCACCCGACGGCTCGCCCCGCCCCCGAACGGGACGAAACGCCCCCGAACAGAGACGGGCACGCGACACCCCCAGGGGTCTTTAAACCTCCGCGCCGGAACGCGCTAGGTACCTGGAAAGGGTGGAGGAGAGCGAGCGGCGGGGGTTGCCGTGCCGGAGAGAACGGACGCGGCACGCCCCACACACCCACGGAGCGGGCGACACAACCGCCGCCCAACCGCGATGACGTCGCCACCTTTCCCCGCCTCACGCATCCCGGGCCTACCCGGACATCCCCCACAACCCCACAACCACCGAACGCCGCACCCACACCCCTCCGCGCCTCCCCGCAAACCCGCGCAGCCCAGGCCCCTATCGCCGCGCTGGCAGGCGAGGGGCTGCGGTGGGAAGCGGGATTGTGAGCAGGGAGGCACGGTCGGGGGAAGGGGAGGGGCCGGCACAGCCGGCGGGGGGGGCGATGACGCCGGGAGACCCGAAACACGGAACGGGAGCCGCACGCCCACTGTAGCGCCGGGAGCGGCGGGTCGAGGTTGGACGAGACGCGGCGGGACGAGCGGACACACAGGCGGGCGGGCAATGGGGGTGCAACCGGCCGGGACGCCCTGAGGCACGCACGGCCCTCCCTGAGCACCCCGTTCTCCTCCCCTGCGCCTACACTCCCCTTCTGCTCGCTCTCTCTCCGAGACTCTCGCGGGCCGCCAACGGCGGTCGGCCCGCACACGCACGTGGCCAAAAACCCACGTCCACGCGGGGAACAAAGCCCACGAGAGGGAGGAACTGACTCCTCCGCTCTCTGTCTCGCTTTCCACGTCCATGATCCTTCCGCAGCTCCACCTACGGAAACCTTGTAACGACTTTTACTTCCTCTAGACAGTCAAGTTCGGCACTCTTCTCACCGCTCCGCCGAGGCCGTGGGTCAACCTCAGCGGGGCCGGTCCGAGAGCCTCACTAAACCATCTGATCGGTAGTAGCGACGGGCGCTGTGCACAAAGGCCAGGGACTTAATCAACTCAAGCTTATGACACGCACTTACTGACAACTCCTCCTCCGTGGGGAATAATTGCAATCCCCGATCCCCATCACGAATGGGCTTCAACGGGTTACCCGCACCTGCTGGCGGAGGGTAGGCACATGCTGAGCCAGTCAGTGTAGCGAGCGTGCAGCCCCACACATCTAAGGGCGTCACAGACCTGTTATTGCTCAATCTCCGGTGGCTGAATGCCACTTGTCCCTCCAAGAAGTTGGGGGACGCCGACCGCTCGGGGTCGCATAACTTATTAGCACGCCAGAGTCTCGTTCGTTATCGGAATTAACCGGACAGATTGCTCCACGAACTTAGAACGGGCATGCACCACCACCCACGGAATCGAGAAACAGCTATCGATCTCTCGATCCTGTCTGTGTCCGGGCCGGGTGAGGTTTCCCGTGTTGACTCAAATTAAGCCGCAGGCTCCACTCCTGGTGATGCCCTTCCGTCAACTCCTTTAAGTTTCAGCTTTGCAACCATACTCCCCCCGGAACCCAAAGACTTTGGTTTCCCGGAAACTCCCCGGCGGGTCATGGGAATCACGCCGCCGCATCGGCGGTTGGCATCGTTTCTGGTCGTAAATACGACGGTATCTGACCGTCTTCGAACCTCCGACTTTCGTTCTGGATTAATGAAAACATTCTTGGCAAATGCTTTCGCTCTGGTCCGTCTTGCGCCGGTCCAAGAATTTCACCTCTAGCGGCGCAATACGAATGCCCCCGGCCGTCCCTCTTAATCATGGCCTCAGTTCCGAAAACCAACAAAATAGAACCGCGGTCCTATTCCATTATTCCTAGCTGCGGTATCCAGGCGGCTCGGGCCTGCTTTGAACACTCTAACTTTTTCAAAGTAAACGCTTCGGGCCCCAAGAGCCACTCAGCTAAGAGCATCGAGGGAGCGCCGAGAGGCGACGGGCGGTGGCTCGCCTCGCGGCGGACCACCCGCCCGCTCCCAAAATCCAAATATGAGCTTTTTAACTCCAGCAACTTTAATATACGCAATTTGTACCTGGAATTACCGGGGCTGCTGGCACCAGACTTGCCCTCCAATGTATCCTCGTTAAAGGATTTAAAGTGAACTCATTTCATTACAGGGCCTCGAAACAGTCCTGTATTCTTATTTTTCGTCACTACCTCCCCGGGTCGGGAGTGGGTAATTTGCGTGCTTGCTGCCTTCCTTGGATTTGGTAGCCGTTTCGCAGGCTCCCTCTGCGTAATCGAACCGTAATTCCGCGTCACCCGTGCTCACCATGGGAGACACGGCGACTACCACCAAAAGTTGATAGGGCAGACGTTTGAATGCGTCGTCCGCGCCACGGGGGGCGTGCGATCGGCCCGACGTTATCTAGAGTCACCAGAGCCGCCGGCGCCCTAGCACCCCGGGACCCCACCCCCGCGGGGAGGGGGTGGCGGCCAAGGGGAGGCTGACCAGGTTGGTATTGGTCTGATAAATACACACATCCCCCCTGCGAGGGGGATCAGCACCCGTTGGCATGTATTAGCCAGAGAATGGCCACAGTTCTCCACCTAGGAGACGAGCGAGCGACCACAGGAACCATCATTGATTTAATGAGCCATTCGCAGTTTCACTGTAATGGCCGTGCGTACTGACACACGCATGGCTTAATCTCTGAGACAAGCATATGCTACTGGCAGGATCAACCAGATAGTGGCGGAGGTGAGCGAGCGAGAGCGACAGCGCCGAGGCAGGAAGCCAGGCGGACGGCGGACGCCTCAGCCGCCCCCTGGGGGGTCAACGCCCATCGGCATGTATTCACTCGAGAATGGCCAAAGTTCTCCACGCAGGAGATGAGCGAGCGACCAGAGGAGCCATGACTGATTTAATGAGCCATTCGCAGTTTCACTGTACCGGCCATGCGTACTGACACACGCATGCCTTAATCTGTGCGACAAGCATATGCTACTGGCAGGATCAACCAGATAGTGGCGGAGGTGAGCGAGTGAGAGCAACAGCGCCGAGGCGGGAAGCCAGGCGGACGGAGGACGCCTCTCCCCGCCCACTGGAGGGGCAAGAGCCCGTCGGCATGTATTCGCTCGAGAATGGCCACAGTTCTCCACGTAGGAGACGAGCGAGCGACCACAAGAACCATCACTGATTTAATGAGCCATTCGCAGTTTCACTTTAACGGCCGTGCGTACCGACACACGCATGGCTTAATCTCTGAGACAAGCATGTGCTACTGGCAGGATCAACCAGGTAGAGGCGGAGGTGAGCGAGCGAGAGCGACATCGCCGAGGCGGGAAGCCAGGCGGACGGAGGACGCCTCTCCCCGCCCATTGCAGGGGCCAGCGCCCGTCGGCATGTATTCGCTCGAGAATGGCCAAAGTTCTCCACGTAGGAGACGAGCGTGCGACCAGAGGAGCCATGACTGATTTAATGAGCCATTCGCAGTTTCACTGTACCGGCCGTGCGTACCGACACACGCATGGCTTAATCTCTGAGACAAGCATGTGCTACTGGCAGGATCAACCAGGTAGAGGCGGAGGTGAGCGAGCGAGAGCGACATCGCCGAGGCGGGAAGCCAGGCAGACGGAGGACGCCTCTCCCCGCCCATTGCAGGGGCCAGCGCCCGTCGGCATGTATTCGCTCGAGAATGGCCAAAGTTCTCCACGTAGGAGACGAGCGAGCAACCACAGGAACCATCACTGATTTAATGAGCCATTCACAGTTTCACTGTAACGGCCGTGCGTACTGACACACGCATGGCTTAATCTCTGAGACAAGCATATGCTACTGGCAGGATCAACCAGATAGTGGCGGAGGTGAGCGAGCGAGAGCGACACCACTGAGGCGGGAAGCCAGGCAGACAGAGGACGCCTCTCCCCGCCCATTGGAGGGGCCAGCGCCTGTCGGCATGTATTCACTCGAGAATGGCCAAAGTTCTCCACGCAGGAGATGAGCGAGCGACCAGAGGAGCCATGACTGATTTAATGAGCCATTCGCAGTTTCACTGTACCGGCCGTGCGTACGGACACACGCATGGCTTAATCTGTGGGACAAGCATATGCTACTGGCAGGATCAACCAGATCTTGGCGGAGGTGAGCGAGCGAGAACAACAGCGCCGAGGCGGGAAGCCAGGCAGACGGAGGACGCCTCTCCCCGCCCACTGGAGGGGCAAGAGCCCGTCGGCATGTATTCGCTCGAGAATGGCCACAGTTCTCCACGTAGGAGACGAGCGAGCGACCACAAGAACCATCACTGATTTAATGAGCCATTCGCAGTTTCACTGTAATGGCCGTGCGTACCGACACACGCATGGCTTAATCTCTGAGACAAGCATGTGCTACTGGCAGGATCAACCAGGTAGCGGCGGAGGTGAGCGAGCGAGAGCGACATCGCCGAGGCGGGAAGCCAGGCAGACGGAGGACGCCTCTCCCCGCCCATTGCAGGGGCCAGCGCCCGTCGGCATGTATTCGCTCGAGAATGGCCAAAGTTCTCCACGTAGGAGACGAGCGTGCGACCAGAGGAGCCATGACTGATTTAATGAGCCATTCGCAGTTTCACTGTACCGGCCGTGCGTACCGACACACGCACGGCTTAATCTCTGAGACAAGCATGTGCTACTGGCAGGATCAACCAGGTAGAGGCGGAGGTGAGCGAGCGAGAGCGACATTGCCGAGGCGGGAAGCCAGGCGGATGGAGGACGCCTCTCCCCGCCCACTGGAGGGGCAAGAGCCCGTCGGCATGTATTCGCTCGAGAATGGCCACAGTTCTCCACGTAGGAGACGAGCGAGCGACCACAGGAACCATCACTGATTTAATGAGCCATTCGCAGTTTCACTGTAACGGCCGTGCGTACCGACACACGCATGGCTTAATCTCTGAGACAAGCATGTGCTACTGGCAGGATCAACCAGGTAGAGGCGGAGGTGAGCGAGCGAGAGCGACATCGCCGAGGCGGGAAGCCAGGCGGACGGAGGACGCCTCTCCCCACCCATTGCAGGGGCCAGCGCCCGTCGGCATGTATTCGCTCGAGAATGGCCACAGTTCTCCACGTAGGAGACGAGCGAGCGACCACAAGAACCATCACTGATTTAATGAGCCATTCGCAGTTTCACTGTACCGGCCGTGCGTACCGACACACGCATGGCTTAATCTCTGAGACAAGCATGTGCTACTGGCAGGATCAACCAGGTAGAGGCGGAGGTGAGCGAGCGAGAGCGACATCGCCGAGGCGGGAAGCCAAGCAGACGGAGGACGCCTCTCCCCGCCCATTGCAGGGGCCAGCGCCCGTCGGCATGTATTCGCTCGAGAATGGCCAAAGTTCTCCACGTAGGAGACGAGCGTGCGACCAGAGGAGCCATGACTGATTTAATGAGCCATTCGCAGTTTCACTGTACCGGCCGTGCGTACCGACACACGCATGGCTTAATCTCTGAGACAAGCATGTGCTACTGGCAGGATCAACCAGGTAGAGGCGGAGGTGAGCGAGCGAGAGCGACATCGCCGAGGCGGGAAGCCAGGCGGACGGAGGACGCCTCTCCCCGCCCATTGGAGGGGCCAGCGCCCGTCGGCATGTATTCGCTCGAGAATGGCCAAAGTTCTCCACGTAGGAGACGAGCGAGCGACCACAGGAACCATCACTGATTTAATGAGCCATTCGCAGTTTCACTGTAACGGCCGTGCGTACTGACACACGCATGGCTTAATCTCTGAGACAAGCATATGCTACTGGCAGAATCAACCAGGTGGAGGCGGAGGTGAGTGAGCGACAGCGACAACCAGCACCCGGCGGGGAAGAAGGGCGCGGGGGAGGAGGTGGCCTCCAAGGTGGGGGCGGTAGGGGCCTCAGTCATGGACGGGCCGCCAGGAAAACGACACGGGTATCCCACCGCCACACCAGCCCGCCAGGGCGGCCCCACGGCGCCCGCGACGCCGGCCGGCCCTACGGACCGCGCACACAGACACGCCACGGCAGCTCTCCTCCTCCCAAACGCGTAAGCCGGGCCCCTGCCCCCGGGGAACCACACGCGACACGCGCCGCGGTGGGGAGGGTGGTTCATCCACGTCTCCTCCGGACACACAACGGTCAAACCCCCACCCGGACCGGACCCGGGGGGGCTCGGCAGCCCAAGGGGGACGCCCCAACCTTCAGGCACGCACACCGGCTCCCAACCGTGCCCCGCGCGGCGCGACGCCGGCCACGACTCAGGAGCGGATCGCAGCAGAGGCGGGGAAACCGGGCACGCCCGGGGGCGGGCGGCCGCCCGCCCGCCCCCCTGCCCCCCTGCCCCACCCGTGCCACGGGAGAGCCGCACGCGCAGAAACCACACATGGGCGACCCCGCGCCAGAACACCAGCCCGGCCCGGCGGGACCCTCCCCCAACTCGGCGGGGGGAGGCGCGGGTCGCGGTAAGCAGGGTAAAAAAGCAGTGTGGGAAGGGGGAGGGCCCGCATTCTCCCCTTCCATGGACCACCACAGACTCGACTCCCCGGGCGCACCGCTACAGCGGGGGCATCCCGGCGGGGGGATTCCAGACGGGACCAGGAAAACGACAGCACCGGCTCGGCCTCGGGCACCTGAGGGACAACCCGGAGCGCTCCAGGGGCACCACACAGGGCCGGGCAAGGCGCGTGCGCGTTTCAGCGCAGCGGCTCCCCCCCCACCGCGGGGAGGGAACGCTCGCGAGACACAGCCACGGGGGCAAGGTGGAGAGGGTCCACCGCGTCAAGGCGACCACGAGGCCCGCCAGCGCCACGAGGCGAGAAGGCAGGATCCCCGAAGGTCGGGCCGGGTTCCGCACCCCTTCCCTTCCACACACCGCCACGGGACGGGGAGGAGAGGAGAGGAGCCCACACGCGGAGCGAGAAGAGCGATCCCATTCGCCACGAATGTCCGTCCCTCGTCCGGCGCGGCTTAGGGCCGGCCCGGGAGAGCGCGACGTCACCACATCGATCTGGCAAGGCAAGAAAGAGAAAGGACCGCCGCGCCCGGGAGGGCAGCGGGCGGAGAGCACGGCCGCTCGGGCGTCAGTCGTTGGACTCTTCCCCCGCGCCGGGAACGAGAGCCGGGCTCAGAATCGCAGCCGAGGAGCCCCAGTAGACCCGCTGACGGCCAGCGTGTCGACACTAATCTCGTGGCACAATCTGCCGCCTCGGGGCAGAACAATAACGGCTCCCGGTAGCGGGGACCCAGCCACGGGTAGCGGGACGCCCCGGAACGGAAGCGCGGCCACAGGCCACCGGGTATCGCCCCATCACCCCCAGAGAAGGGGGCGGGGGGGGTCAGAAAACGATGCCAGGGCCATCTGGTCAACCCCTCCCCCACCTACCCGCAGGGACCGAGTCCCGTGTGACGGGACCGCGGACACGCGTGAGCGTGAGGAGAGGGCCGCCCGCGCCGCTACAAACGCGCTTCCAAATCGGGACTTGGAAAATCATACCACCGGGATGCCTGCTGGGACCAGGACCGCCGACCCACGCCCACACGCAGGACACGGCTCGCCGCGCTCCCCGACTCGGTAGCGGGAACTCGGGAGAAAACTTCCGGGTGGGCAGAAACCGAGTCCGATGCCCGAGACCCACGCGTGCACGCGTCCCGGCCAACCACGGCCTCCGCGGGCCTCGGCCCACGGCCCTTGCCGGTCACCGCCCTCCCGAGCGGGAACTCGGAAACCTCGGCGGGGAAGTCGCGCCCGCTGACCGGGACCCACACGGGAATGCGCCCGGGGGCACGGAAGACCACGGCCACGGCCCCCCTCACGTTTCCGGATCGGATCGGGACTTAGAAGAAAAACGCCTCTGAGCCGCCGCTGGCCCGCGGGCCGGCCCCAGGAGCGAATGCGGCCGGGCCCACGGGGCCCCGGCAGGCCGCCCCACGCCACGCCACCCGAGTCGGTTGCCACCTCCGGAGCGGTCGGCGCGCCACCAACCTCTCCCGTTCCCCCGCGGCGGCTGGCCGGCAACGGTCCGGTCGCTCGGCGCCCCTCCTCCACCCCCGGAGGGCGGGGAGGGGGGGGCGAGGAGCCGGGCAGCGCCGGCGAGTGCTGGTCGACCCGTGCCGGCGGCCTCACACGGCGCCGCCTGCTACGCCCTCAATAGTCCTGCAGGTCCAATCTCCGGCCCGTGGGCCGCGCGGCAACGCCCAGCCGCCAACGGCATGATTTCGCCGGAGGCGCCGGCCCTCCCGAAGTGAACCGCGGATACCGCGGCCGCATTTTCCTCCACCGTGGCTCCGGAGGGAAGAAACGTTATCAAAGCGGCCGCCAGCTGGAGTCCGACAACCTCCCGCCACGGCAGCGGGACGGATCCCGATGGCGGGCCGGCCACGGTGCCCCGCCGCCCGCCCGCAGGACCGATCTCACCCCGGCACCCCACGTCCTCCTCGGAGCTCCCGGCCGGCACGATGCCACCGCGGCAGCAGAAGGGGGACTCGGAAGGGAAATCTCGGCCTCTTGGCAGGCGGCGGCGGCCGCTGCGGGCTCCCCGGAGGGCCTAGAACAATCGGGACGGCCGGCCCAGGGACCTACCGTCAAACAGGACAACCATTCGCGGGACGACGACAGACGGATCTCACTTATCCTTTTCCTCCTCTTCTTCTTTTCTAGTTTTCCTCTGTTTTCTTTCTTTTTTTTTTCTTTTAAACGTGGCTGGTTATGTCGTTACAGCAGTCAAAATTGTTTTTCCCTTCCCTTCCCTCCGCCCGGTACCCCTCTTCACTTCAACGATCCCACCCCCGCCCCACTCCGCTCATGTCCACGGGTCTTGCCTGTCAGTTCTTTGGCTTCCCCCTTTCCTAGGTGACCCTTCACTTCCCCCTGTCTGTTTTGTACCAACCAGTTCAGCCTCTTCCTGCCTGCTCCCTTTTCGCCTTCTTCCCCCTTCCTCCCCCCAGTCGGCAACCCTTTCAGTGATTCCCCACACCTATGATTCTATCCCCGTTCTGGTTTGCCCACTTGGACTTTCTTTCTATCCTTGAGATTCAGTTCTCGGTAGCTGGGAGTTTGTGGTCATTTTAACCTTCATAGTTTTCTTCTGCTCCTGCCGCTACTTCTTCTTCAAAATGTCCTTTTAACGGGGATGAGAAAGAGGCATCAGCCATCCTCACAGACCTCTCCCCGGGGAATGGAAGAGACAGGACCGCAACAAACGAGTGTAACTCGCAACTTTTGTTGTGATGCGATTCCCAAGAATGTCCACAGAAAGGCACCACCGAGACGCTGTCAGAGGTGTTAGCGCTTAATGGGGCTGCTCGGGAAGCACTGAAGAGTATGTGTCTCAGCTGTGTTCTCAGCTGAGGCAGCGGTAGCCGAGTGGAAGAACTGCTTTTGCAGGAACCCTGAAGACCTGGGTTCGGGTCTTGGTGAGAGCACAAACACCCACGGTAGCCCGTTTTTTGCCTTTTTGGAACACAGCAGAGACGGCCATTTTGTGCCTGTCACCTATCACTTTTCCCAGCCTTCCCACCTCTCCATAAGTCCAGGAAGAGAAGACATCACGACCGAGAGTGAAGCGACGTGCAGATTAGTCCTACTGAAACCAGAGCCAACCAGTGAATGGTAACGGAAGGCAGAGTCACACACTCCCAAAACGCCATGACACGAGAAACACAAGGGACAGGGGGTCCTTCCCATGCAGCAGCAAGGCCTAGGCAGCACAGTGTCTTCGAACAAGGTTTCATGGCAAAGGACGGTCCAGAAACAGGGAGTCTGCAGTGGGAAAGCCCTCTTGGCCGCAAGTGAGGGCGAGACGTAGCACATCCACGTAAAGAAGTGCAAGTGTGGATACCACAGTATTCAGAAGACCAACACACACAGACAAGCGGCTCTAAGGGGAATTTCAGTAGACAGCCATGTACCAAAGGCACCTGAGAGAGAATCTGCAGCCGAAACAGACACTGCGTAGCCCTCATTTCCAACTGACCGAGGCACAGGAGAAACACTTGCAAGACAGGGAACCCCAGGAGAATCTCAGCACACTGCACTCAGGGAACCGGAACCACACAGCAACCGGTGTCCAAATCGTACATCTACTCTAAGAGGCGCTGATTGTCATTCCAAGGACTGGCAGACACAGAAGAAGCAGATCCTTTACAGACATCATAACAGCTTAGGAAGGAAAAAAATTCTGCAACCCATGCAAGTCTATGTGGAAACCTACAGGGTCTGAGAGTGGGGTGACATGGAGATTAGCAGGGTAACGGAGTGTGGGGAACTAAGAAGTTCCTCAGCTGAAGTCTTACTAACTGGCATCCTAAAGTTCTGCTTGGCATGGCCTCACCATCCCATAATAGTTGTTTACTCCTTACTAGGGCAACGACCCTCTTTCTGTTCCTGGGATTGTTGTCCTGCAGTTTAACTCATATCTACCAGATAACGCCCAAGCTGCAGCTGCGTTCCCACCGAATGAAAAATTCCTCTTCTCCTGAACCATAAGAATACTGTTTTGACTGAGAATAAAGGAGACTTGATCAGAGCACTGTCTTCTCTCCTCTCCTTGTCTCTCTTGTCCCTTCTTTATCCTCACTCCCCCTCTAGGGTCCTCGTTGCTCGACCTGTGGGACGGGTCAAGTGGCGCCCAACGTGGGGCCTGAGAACGGGGGACTCAGTGAAGGACGCCGTTCGAGGAGCCGGCCAAGTAGAAAAGAGGAAAAGGCTACGTGGGAACCTGCCGCGTTGACCTCACCTCGGTAAGTGAACGGCGATCATGGGTCAAGAAATGAGCCGACATGAGCTCTTTGTTGAACAGCTAGGACAGGCTCTCAAGGCACGAGGAGTTAAGGTTAAAGTAAAACAATTGTTGAAATATTTTGATTACATCAAAGACTTATGTCCCTGGTTCTCCGCCGAGGGGAACATTGATCCACGATGGTGGAAAAGAGTAGGAGATGCCTTAAAAGACTTTTATGATACGTTTCGTCCAGAGAAGGTTCCTGTAACTGCCTTCTGTTATTGGAATCTAATAGATGAACTCCTATCTCAAAGGCATAGTGATCCTTTAGTAACTGATGTAGTAGAAAAAGGTCAAAATATCTTAAAGGCAGATCATAAGGAGGAGAGTAGAAAAAATAAGGGAAATGACAGCAGAGAGGAGGATAATTTAATATCTCTTGAAAATGAGGGTGAGGACGAAGTAGTTAAACCGAAAGAAAAACAGGACGGTCCCAATTGTAAGCCGTCAGAGTTTCAGATTACAGAAGGAGGAGCTGCGGCACATAAACAAGTGTCAGTGAAATCAAAAAAGAAGTCATATCCAGACCTATCAGAATATACTGCAAATCATTCTGACGAGGGACAGGTTAATTGGGATCGCTTGGCAGAAGAGGCAGCCAAATACCATAACCCTGAACGGCCGCCTCTGAAAACAAGGCCACTGCCCTATACCTCACCCTCCGCTCCCCCCTCTGCGTACCCTGTCCTTGATCCTCGAAAAGAACTGAGGAACAAAATTGAACATTTAAAAGAACAAATAAAATTAGAGAAGGAACATCAGGAATTAATAAGACAATTAGAGGGGCTAAAAATAGGAAAGCAGAAAAAAGAAATTGAGCCTTCTCTGGAGGGCCCTCCGAGCCAGAGGCCCCCAGTCAGAGGAGCAGCCCCCAAAATACCCCAAAATACCCCAATACTAGGCTTAGAAGAAATGGAAGCATTTCCGGTATCAGAAACAGTAGACGCCCAGGGACAGGCCTGGCGACACCACACTGGATTTGATTTCAAAGTCATAAAAGAATTGAAAACAGCAGTACCTCAATACGGAGCCACGGCTCCTTACACTATGGCCATCTTAGATTCGGTCACAGATCAGCAGCTCACTCCAAGTGATTGGCAAACTTTGGCTCGAGCGACCCTAGCTGGAGGAGACTATCTCCTCTAGAAATCAGAATATGTAGAAATCTGTAAGGATACTGCTAGGCGCAATATACAGGCAAATAATGGGTGGAATTTTGATATGTTAATTGGAGAAGGCAACTATGCAATTAGTGACAATCAAATGCAATATGATCCAGGACTTTTTGCTCAAATTCAAGCAGCAGGTACAAGAGCATGGAGGAAGCTCCCCGCTAAGGGTGATATGAGCTCCTCTCTCACCAACATTAAACAAGGACCAGATGAGCCTTTTGCAGATTTTGTCCATAGACTCGTTACTGCAGCTGGTAGGATTTTTGGTAGCACCGACGCTGGCACAGACTTTGTTAAACAATTAGCTTTCGAAAATGCGAATGCTGCCTGCCGGGCAGCTATTAGGCCATACAAAAAGAAAACTGATTTAAGCGGATATATACGCTTGTGCTCTGACATCGGAGTGACCTACCAACAAGGCCTCGCCGTGGCTGCAGCGATGCAGGGTTTTACTGTAAAACAATTTCTAGCTCAACAAGGGAAGAACAAATGTATTAATTGTGGAGAAACTGGTCATTTTGCAAGAAATTCCAAAGGGAAAAAAGAATCAAATAGTAAAGCTCCAGCTCCGGGGTTATGTCCTAGATGCAAAAGGGGAAATCATTGGGCAAAGGGATGTAAATCTAAAACGGATGCCCAAGGCAACAGCCTGCCACCTATGCAGGGAAACGGGAAGAGGGGCCGGGCCCAGGCCCGCAAACCCAAACAAATCTATGGGGCACTAAGCTTTGTTCCACCAACCAGCAATCCGTTTCGGGCCTCCTCAGAGCCACAGCAGGAAGCGCAGGATTGGACCTCAGTTCCTCCACCCATACGGTATTAACCCCAGAAATGGGAGTTCAGGCTCTTCCCACGGGAATATTCGTCCCTCTTCCCGAAAATATCTTTGGTTTAATAATAGGCCGCAGTAGTTCCACCATGAATGGTCTGCAGGTCCTCCCAGGAGTCATAGATAATGATTTTGCCGGAGAAATCAAGGTCATGGTTTCCTCCCCTAAACATATTAACACCGTTGCTTAAGGCCAAAGATTTGCACGATTACTGCTCCTGCCTTTACTCTCTACTGCTAATACTGCCGTCTCGCAGTACAGAGGCGATCGAGGATTTGGATCCTCTGACGTTTTCTGGGCTAAAATTATTTCAGCACAAAAACCCTCTATGCTACTATGGCTAGACGCCAATGAGTTCTCTGGCCTAATAGACACTGGTACAGATGTTACAATTATAGAAAGAGAAGATTGGCCTGAAGCCTGGCCCTTAGATACCACCATAACGCATTTAAGGGGAATAGGACAAAGTCAGAACCCTGAGAGAAGCTCTAAATTGTTAACTTGTAAAGATCAGGAGGGAAACCAAGGTACCATTCAACCATATGTTATAGCCGGTCTACCTATAAATCTTTGGGGAAGGGACCTCCTATCTCAAATGGAGCTAATAATGGGGAGTCCCAACAACACTATCACTGCCCAAATGTTAAAAGCAGGATACATACCAGGTCGGGGACTAGGAAAGAATAACACAGGTATAACGGCACCTATAAACACTCCTCCAAAAGATGACAGAGCACGTTTAGGCCATTTTTCTTAGGGGCCATTGACACTCCTGTGGTCCATGCTGAGAAAATTACTTAGCTCTCTGATGAACCGGTATGGGTCGATCGATGGCCTCTTACTAGTGAAAAATTGCTAGCCGCACAACAGTTGGTACAGGAGCAACTCGAGGCTGGCCGTATTGTCCCCAGTAACTCACCATGGAACACCCCTATTTTTGTTATCAAAAAGAAGTCAGGCAAATGGCGGTTACTACAAGATCTGAAAGCAGTGAATCGGACTATGGTACTCATGGGAGCCCTACAGCCAGGGCTCCCTTCACCCGTCGCCATACCATTAGGCTATTTCAAAATAGTCATAGATTTAAAAGACTGTTTTTTCACCATTCCCTTACATCCGGAAGATCAAAAGCGCTTTGCGTTCAGCCTCCCAGGAACAAATTTTAGGGTGCCCGTGAAAAGATTTCAGTGGCGTGTCCTGCCCCAAGGGATGGCAAATAGTCCTACTTTGTGTCAATCTTTTGTAGCCACAGCTCTACAATCTATAAGAGACCGCTGGCCGGACATGTATATAATACATTATATGGATGATATATTAATTGCAGGCAAGGCAGGAATACAAGTTTTAAAATACTGTGATGAAATGCGCGTTGCTTTACAGAACAATGGCTTAGAAATAGCTCCTGACAAGGTACAACTTACGGACCCGTATAATTATCTAGGCTTTCAACTGAGAGGGTCCCAAGTATCTTCACAAAAACTAGAATTAAGATTAGATAAACTTAAGACACTGAATGACTTCCAAAAACTTCTAGGAGACATTAATTGGTTAATGCCCTATTTGAAAATTAGCAGAGGGGAACTTAAGCCACTATATGATATCCTTCACGGGGACGCTAATCCTACATCATACACAAGGTTGAGCATGCCATTCATTCCCAGACTACTACTTTTATAAATTCTGACAAACCTCTAAAATTTATCATATGTAGAACAACACTCTCCCCTACTGCCGTATTTTGGCAAACAGCACCTCCTATGTGGATCCATCTACCGGCCACGCCAAAAAAGGTCATTGAACCATATTATCGATCTGTAGCTGAGCTCATTATAAAAGGCTGTGATAAGGGTAAATGCTATTTTGGCAAGGAGCCAGACATAATCATCCAACCCTATACCCTTGATCAAATTAATTGGCTCATACAAGCTACCGATTTTTGGCCCATTTCCCTAGCTTCCTTTAAGGGGACGTAAGATAATCACTATCCTCCAGACAAACTCATTGAGTTCGCTAACAGGCATGAGTTTGTTTTTCCCCTACGCACAGCATCACAGCCGATAGCAAATGCCTTGTTAGTATTCACTGATGGATCGTCCACTGGCAAAGCAGCTTATACATATTTAGATAAAAAGGTATCATTTATGACCAAAAGCACCTCTGCTCAAATAACACAGTTGCAAGCAGTGCTGGCGGTTTTTTCTGCTTTCCCCGACCGTCCGCTTAACATATATACTGATAGTGCTTACATTGCACATTCTGTACCCTTACTAGAGACGGCTGGCCAAATAAAGAGCACCTCCAATGCTGGAGAACTGTTTAGACAATTACAAAGATTAATCATTCAAAGGTTACATTCATTTTACATAGGACACTTACGTGCTCATTCCGGATTAACGGGTCCCCTAGCTGAAGGAAACCAAAAAGCTGATCTTGCCACCCGAACTCCCCAGGTCTCTCAATTATTTGTGGCCAATAACAACATTCAGGACAAACTCGCTGCTGCACAAAATAGCCATCAACTACATCACCTTAATGCAAAAACATTATGTCTTATGCATCACATCACAAAAGAACAAGCTAGGCAAATAGTAAAGAATTGCCCATCATGTGCTATCCATTTACCAACCCCTCATCTAAGAGCAAATCCTACAGGGCTAATTCCTAACGCTCTATGGCAAATGGATGTTACCCATTTTTCTGACTTTGGCAACCTTAAATACATACATGTCACTATAGATACCTATAGTGGATTCATTTTTGCTTCCCTTCAAACGGGAGAAGCCACCAAACATGTCATTAGCCATATGCTGGCCACCTTTGCAGTATTAGGATGTCCCCAACAACTAAAAACAGATAATGGGCCAGGATACATTAGCTCTAATTTCTCTCAGTTTTGCAAACGTCTCAACATCCAACACATTACAGGTATCCCTTATAATCCACAAGGGCAAGGAATAGTAGAAAGGACAAATCAAACTCTTAAAATTACTTTAAATAAAATAAAAAAGGGGGAATGGTATCCCACAAGGGGGTCACCAAGAAACATCCTCTCCCATGCCCTCTTTATACTCAATTTTTTAAATTTAGATGCTAGTGGCCAGTCTGCAGCCACTCGCTTTTGGCAAACCGAAACTGAAAAGCAATTCGCTTCGGTCTTGTGGAAAGATCCACTAACTAATTCCTGGCATGGCCCGGACACAGTACTTATCTGGGGCCGAGAATCAGTGTGCATCTACTCTAAAGACATGAAGTCTGCCAGATGGTTACCGGAACGTCTGGTTAAACAAATAAATAACAATCCTGACACAATAAATAACTGCATAACTAAACCCAGGGACAAGGATTTGCCCTGAGGAAAATTTCCCTATTTTCTATTTCAGGACATGTTCAAGAAGAACGTAATCCTGCTGCTCGGGGTGCTACTGCATTTTTGCCCGGACATAGAAGGTGGCCTTGGGGGGCTGCAACATGGAGAACCCTACCTTGCATTATTCGGGCCCCCCTGCAGCTGTTGGGGAGGTATTGCCACCAATTACGCCACACCCAGTCACTATACCAAAATTGTAGATTGTGGCACAAAAAAGGCCTTTCTCATATATAACATGACCTTTGCAGGG
The DNA here is from genome assembly GCF_987537825.1 of Furipterus horrens. Taxonomy (NCBI): domain Eukaryota; kingdom Metazoa; phylum Chordata; class Mammalia; order Chiroptera; family Furipteridae; genus Furipterus; species Furipterus horrens. The sequence goes on from NW_028327180.1 coordinate 26,947, forward strand.
GTCTCTGAACAGAGGTGGTATTGTGTAAATAAGCCTCCTGTCATACCCGCTACCAATGGCAAACCAGGAGCATGTCCCAAGGAATGCACCACCATCTATAATCGGATGCATTCTACCTGTTATGAGTCAGTACAGGAATGTACCTCCTCTAATGTCATTTATTTTACTGCCATACTACAGAAAGTGCAAAATGCTATTGACCGAGGAGATTGGGGGTCCAACCCTTCACCAATTGGGTCTACTAAGTATCTGCAGGCCTCTTGCCAAGGCACTGTTGGAAAGCCAGTATGCTGGCATAAGAAGGCCCCTGTACATGTTTCTGGTGGTGGTGGTCCTCAAGATAGAATAAGAGAAATTAAAGTGCAAAAACAAATAGAGCATCTCATAACAAGCCTGTATCCAAAAATCAATTACCACCCTCTGGCGTTACCTAAACCACGGGGAATAGATCTAGATACCCAGACCACTGATATCTTGACGGCCACCCACCGAGCCCTTATCATCTCCAACCCCCAACTAGCTGCAGACTGCTGGCTATGCGTGACTTTAGGCACGCCTATGCCCTTAGCCATTCCTGCTAATATCGCCTCCTTTAATGAGTCTCATCAAAATTGTAGCCCCAGCTTGCCCTTAGAGTACAACCCATGTATTTTCCTGCTTCCCTCTGCCTCCAAGGTAAGTCTCAGAATAATAGCTTTGACATTCATGTTGGATTGGTTGAATTTGCTAACTATAGTAGCATAGTGAACCATAGCAGCTCCCTCTGCCCAGGCAAAGGGCAGGTGTTTGTTTGTGGGGGAAACTTGGCATTTTCATCCTTGCCCAAAAATTGGATAGGAATATGCGTCCTAGCTACCTTATTGCCAGACATAGATATAGTTTCCAGAGATGACCCTGTTCCCATTCCCAGTTTTGACTACATTGCAGGACGCCACAAAAGAGCCGTATCTTTCATCCCCCTATTAGTAGGGTTAGGCGTTTCAGGGGCATTGGCCACAGGGACAACGGGGTTAGGAATTGCAGTTCACTCCTACACAAAGCTCTCTAATCAGCTAATTGACGATGTTCAAGCTTTGTCCAGCACCATTAATGACATCCAAGGTCAATTAGACTCCCTAGCTGAAGTAGTTCTCCAAAATAGGTGAGGACTAGACCTACTTACATCAGAACAGGGAGGAATATGCTTGGCTTTGCAGGAACGTTGCTGCTTCTACGCCAACAAATCAGGCATAGTCCGAGACAAAATAAAGAAGCTACAGGAAGACCTATTGAGAAGAAGAAAAGAACTCTTCGAAAATCCCCTCTGGAGCGGACTTAATGGAGTCCTTCCTTATCTCCTTCCATTGTTAGGACCTCTCATAGCGCTACTCCTGCTTCTATCCTTAGGACCTTTCCTTTTCAATAAGGTGATGGCCTTTATCAAGCAACAAATAGATGCCATAAAAATGCAGCCAATACAGGTCCATTATCATAAATTGGAACAGGCTGAGACTGCAACTTACTATGATGCTCATACACGTAACTAATGCCTCGGTGAGCTGGACTGGACAGTCATTGACGGGCAACTGGAGACCACACGCCTTGCCAGCCGCCGCCTAAGACAGATATCTGGCCAAAAAAGGAAGCTGCCTTAGATAACCAATGACGGGTAGGGCAAGGTTAGCTCCGTGTGGCGATCTCCCGACCTAAGACAGGCGCAGTCCCCGCAAGGCTCTCAGCTTAAATAAAATAAAAAAGGGGGACCTGTGGGGAACTAGAAAGTTCCTCGGCTAAAGTCTTGCTGACCGGCATCCTAAAGTTCTGCTTGGCATGGCCTCATTATCCCATAATAGTTGTCTGCTCCTAATTAAGGGCAACTTCCCTCTTTCTCTTCCTGGGAGTAGCTGTCCTTCATTTTAACTCTTATCTGTTACATAACGCCCCAGCTGCGGCTGTGGTCCTCCCTAATGAAAACTTCCTCTTCTCCTGAGCTACAAAAATGCTGTTGTGACTAAGAATAAACGAGACTTGATCAGAGCACTGTCTTGTCTCCATTCTTTGTGCCTCTTGCCCCTTTCTCATCCTCACTCCCCCTCCAGGGTCCTTGTTGCTCGACCTGCGGGACGGGTCAGGACAGGAATATGCGTCCTAGCTACCTTATTGTCAGACATAGATATAATTTCTGAAGATGACCTTGTTCCCATTCCCAGTTTTGACTACATTGCAGGTCGCCACAAAAGAGCCATATCTTTCATCCCCCTACTAGTAGGGTTAGGCGTTTCAGGGGCATTGGCCACAGGGACAACGGGGTTAGAAATTGCAGTTCACTCCTACACAAAGCTCTCTAGTCAGCTAATTGACGATGTTCAAGCTTTGTCCAGCACCATTAATGACATCCAAGATCAATTAGACTCCCTAGCTGAAGTAGTTCTCCAAAATAGGCGAGGACTAGACCTACTTACAGCAGAACAGGGAGGAATATGCTTGGCTTTGCAGGAACGTTGCTGCTTCTATGCCAACAAATCGGGCATCGTCCGAGACAAAATAAAGAAGCTGCAGGAAGACCTAGTGAAAAGAAGAAGAGAACTCTTCGAAAATCCCCTGTGGAGCGGACTTAATGGGGCCCTTCCCTATCTCCTCCCACTTTTAGGACCTCTCTTAGGGCTACTCCTGCTGCTATCCTTAGGACCTTTCATTTTCAATAAGATGATGGCCTTTATCAAGCAACAAATAGATGCCATAAAAATGCAGCCAATACAGGTCCATTATCATAAATTAGAACAAGCTGAGACTGCAACTTACCATGATGCTCATACACGTAACTAATGCCTCGGTGAGCTGGACTGGACAGTCATTGACGGGGAACTGGAGACCACACGCCTTGCCAGCCGCCGCCTAAGACAGGTATCTGGCCTAAAAGAAGCTGCCTTAGGTAACCAATGACGGGTAAGGTAAGGCTGGCTCCGTGTGGCGATCTCCCGACCTAAGACAGGCGCAGTCCCCGCGAGGCTCTCAGCTTACATAAAATAAAAAAGGGGGACCTGTGGGGAACTAAAAAGTTCCTCAGCTGAAGTCTTACTAACTGGCATCCTAAAGTTCTGCTTGGCATGGCCTCACCATCCCATAATAGTTGTTTACTCCTTACTAGGGCAACAACCCTCTCTCTGTTCCTGGTATTGTTGTCCTGCAGTTTAACTCATATCTACCAGATAACGCCCAAGCTGCAGCTGCGTTCCCACCGAATGAGAAATTCCTCTTCTCCTGAACTATAAGAATACTGTTTTGACTAAGAATAAAGGAGACTTGATCAGAGCACTGTCTTGTCTCCTCTCCTTGTGTCTCTTGTCCCTTCTTTATCCTCACTCCCCCTCTAGGGTCCTCGTTGCTCGACCTGCGGGACGGGTCAACGGAGAAACAACTTTCAAGAAAAGTGACAGTTAGGTAGTCCAAAGCAGTCAGTAGACGAGACGGGGACATAGGACAGAGTGCAGGAACTGAATTTGTAAGGCTCCATCATAGGAGTGACGAACCTCAACAGTCATGAGATAAAAATAGGAAGCGAAACTAATAAGAAACAAAAGGGATGAGGAAATGCTGAGAAAGCTCTGTGCGGAGCGCGCTCATATACTCTACGAGTAACTTTTACAGAAATGTAGCAGTCAGGGTGTTCCTTGCTCCCACTTAGTCGCTAGCCCCCGGGACTCCATCCTCTCTGACCCATAAGCTACATGCTGCACACATAGTCACTGAGGCCAGACCTTCAGAGGACCAGATCCAGCAGCAACGGCACACAATCCGGCAAGACCTAGCAGATCCATGATCCCGGCCAAGCATGGCACTCTTCCCTTTGTCAATTCAGCTGTCACCGTCCCTGACGGGAAACGGTCCATGAGAGGCCTGGAAGTCCTGTGTAATGCGGCAGAGCAACACAGCTCGTCCCAGAGCTCCGGGAAAGGCATGGAGAGCAGTGGCAAAATGTTATCAAGGGAACATGGGACAGAAATGCAGGTTTTCTCATTGGCCGCTTGGAAAACCAAGGAATGAAGCAAACCACTGCAGCAACAAGGAAACTCACAGTGAGAAGCCGCAGAGGGAAGTGCCTGAGAAAGGAATTGACTGAGGTGCCGAGAGAAAGATGCACGGACCACCCTGGACGTTATGTCTCAACAGAGCCAGCGGGCAGCAGTGGAACAAAAGGGTAGCTGCCTGGATTCCCGTCGAGGGAACAGACGAGGACAACGGAAGAGATGCCGTGCAGGGGATCCTGAGAAGCAGCCACGGGAAAACGCGCATCTCCCTGGAGGTGTCCGGACACACATCTCTGCATAACTAGAGGCTACCTGATGCTGTCAAGTCAGAAACGAGAGCAGCAGTCACGGGGGGCACCCACAGCAATGTACAGAAGGAGTGAAACCTTCCAGACACACAGGGAGGAGGCAGAAGCAGAGTCAAAGGAGTGACGGCGACAATGGGCGATGGTGATTCAACCCGTATCATCAGAGCCGGAACACACAGGTCCTGTGAAGAGCAACAACGATAGGATGGGGACCTTCACGGCACACATCGAGGAAAAGGAGGTTGAAAAGACGGTCCTGCGAGGTTCCTCGTGGGCCCTTGGGAAACAGACAGGAAAGTCCGGGTAAGAACCTGCAGGAGGTGGCAGGACACACCACTGGAAATGGAAGGAGGGAAGAAGCAGCCCAGACAACCGGCTTCCTGCCTCACACATAGCCAGTGACGTGCAGTACCCAGAAATGTCCGCGGGGCGGCAGCAAGGACGCACCCTGGGAGATCATGCTTAGCAGGAAACGTAGCTGAAAGTCTATCAAGACCAAGCCCTGAACCTCCCTTGACAAAATAAATACAATGCAGCTCATGGGATAGCATTACGGTATGTAGTCTGAGACACTTCAACTCACATCCCTTCGGAGGGAGAGCACACGGCTTGTGCAGCATAAATGCGGTTCCTGGGTTGCAGGACAGGCAACTGTACACACAGAGTGGGAACATACCGGGCACCTGTTGCATCTCCTGTCTACAAAAGTGAAACCATGCCCTCTCTGGAGAGCTAGGCAGACTGAACCGGCGGTCAAAGCACTTAGGAAACAGAAATCGGTCGATAACAACAAGAAACTTTTAGAATCACAACATCCATCGCTAAGTACCCAACCGAAACGAGCATTCTCTACACCCACTGTTCAGAAAGGATCCACGCACATCGTAGCAGGGAAAGCGGAAATGCTGCCTTTCACGATGTGTTGGCAGCAAGGTTCCTAAGGCCCAGGAGACAGGCAAAGGAAAGGGCTCCCTCCTCCGCAGCCGTGAACAGACACTGGGAAAAGCTTGAGTAAGTATTGCATTATGGAGGGACTGACCAGTGTGTCACCCGGGAAGGGGAAAGGACCACGGGACACCAAGGTCTCCTGTCTATGGCAGAGGCGGAGAACAGTGCCGTGCCCCACTCTGACCCTCAGAGGAGAAGAAACTGCATGTCATTAGCTATCCCCCTGGGAGGGACATTCCTGCTCTGCCACCATGAAAATCAGCCAAGGAAACACAGCCCGAGGAGAGGTTCGCTGCTCACAGGGCTCTCATGGGAGGCACCAAAGGAACGTGTGCATAACACAGGAGCACGAAAACATGCAGCAACACATGCTGTGAAGCCGGGAGACGTCGGGGTCCGTGCAGCCATTTCACCGGGAAGCACGCTTTAGCCGGCGCAGAGGAATAAGAGAACAGAAGAGGGGGTGAGACAGAAGCACGAATATAGGAAAGGAAAGCAGAACGCTCTCACATCACATCCAGAGAAGTCAAGGGCATTTTCAGAAGCAGTCTCCTAACAATAGACACCATAGGTGAGCAGTGTTCCCGGCTACCTACCCTCAGAAGTAGTCAACGGAGAATGCAAACACAGGACTGGAGACAGTCACACTCAGAAGCCATCCTGTGCTGTTCCCGGAGGAAGAGGGCGAACAGTACCCCCACAGAGAGCTACCAGGCCATCCACAAATACAGTGAGTTCCGAGGATCAAGCGCACACCTGCAGACCGTAGGACCGCAGACTCAGTTCCTGAGGATGCCAGACAGTGAGCCACGGCCACGTGCACACCGGGGAGCAATTCCTAAGAAGCGGGCACAGAAGGATGATCGTGTCCCTACCCCTTCCCCTCCCAGCCCTCACCATAGCCAGCGAGCAAACAGGGACCAGAGAGAAGGAGAGTGGCATACACGAGCATGATCCAGCGCAGCATGCGGAGCGAGATGGAACGCACTGAAATGAATGTCAAAGATGCCAGACACCGAAGCGGCACAGAAAAGGAAGTGATAGCTATGCCAAGCCTGCACGAAGCATGCTCTTCCCTCGTTGGCGGCCCGCGATCCAAAGGAGTCACACCAGCCGGCACCGTAACATTTGGGACGAGAATCCGATCACAGGGGTGACTGCGAACTCCCGTCCCGTTGCGGCCTTGAAGAAAACCTTTACGGAAGCAAGGCGACAAACAGGTTGCCGGTCCACAAGCGATCACAATGTTATAGTGAAGAAGGAACAGTAGGTACCCAGCTGTCCTGTCAAGTGCAGGACAGATACAGTACAAAGAAATGTCCGCAAGACGGCAGCAAAGAAGAGACACACGCAGGCAATACTAATCAAGCGATACAAGCCAGGTAACCACACAACATGAAGCTACAACCCGTCACAGCAACTGTAAGAGGCAACCCTAACGAGGTAAACAGGAAACCCACACCTGGCAACTAGGCAACGGCAACCAGTTAATCATTAACCAGCTAACTAGCATTCGGCAACAGGTTAACTGGTAACCGGCCACGGGGGCTAACTAGTAAGTGGCAACCAGCGGACCAGCGCATCAACTGGTAATCGGTAATCTGTTGTCTGGTAACCAGTTTAACTAGTAACCGATCGCCGATAACCGGTCACCGTTCATCAGGGACTCGTGAACGGTTATCGGTTGCCGATTGCCGCTAATCGATGGCCGGTCGTCGTTGACCGCTTACCGGTAGTCGGTGATCGGTTACCCGTGATCCGTGATCGGTGACCATTGACCAGGTTAATGGTGATCGGTTATTGGTCTCCATTAAACTGGTGTCCAGTGACCTGGTAAACTTACCTCGGTAAACCCAAATCGGAAAACAACGACCTAACACCACAGTGCTGAACCGGTAGCAGGGGAATCCAGCAGTAAATGAGCCAGTAACTAGTAACTTGCAGACCTCCTCACCAATAGCTGCTGACCAGGGAAAGAGGACCTGCGTACCAGTAACCAGAAAGAGGGTTCCGGAGCGGTTACCTGAGCATCAAAACCAAGTTTGCAGGCGACCACTGCCAGGATCCACGTAGACATGGACTTACCAGCAATGAACAAAGTTGTCCACATGATGGCAACACAGAGTAACGCAGTGCGCAGTACTTGGCAGCAGCCCTCATGAACACTGAAGAGCTCCCCTGAACCGTACAGCAGGCAGCCGTGCAGGAGTGGCTCGTTGGAATAAGTAGCCGCCTGCTAACACGGGAGCCCGGGGTTCGAGTACCAGGCCTGCCTTAAATGCCCCTTTTGCCTCAGGTCAAACAGAAGGAAAAGAATGAAAGGATTGCTGCGGCTGGCATGTGTCCCCACCTTTTATCCCCACAGAAGTCATCCAAAACCAGGCACAGCGGTTCACTGCATACTGACAGTGGCAGGCAACATACACAGCACCGAGGGGAAAACTGCAGGCAAGGCAACTTGTAGGCAGAGAAGCGGACAAAAGCACTCTGTGACATCGTGGCACGAGCCAGGGAATAGACACTTCAGACCCCCAATCCCAACGAGTGCGACACCACATCGATGTGACGGGGAAAATTGATCACCATCGGCAGTCTTACGGTGCCACAGTAAATGGTAACAGACACGTGACAAGTTGAGAACCGTAACCTAGGAAGCAGAAACGGGACAACGGGAGACCCTGGCACTGTCAGGTGAACGAGAAACCAGCAGGAGGTATCCCTGAAGCGGTCCGGAGGGAACGGGGTGAACAGCGGCACGAACCCGAAACGGACACCGGCACCCATTAGCGGACAGTCAGGTTGATGTGACGCAGCGGCCTCACGATGCACATTCACTAAGCTGACAACCCTAACCTGCAGACATCATCACTGGGAACAGAATACCCGGTAAGTAATTACAGCGTCAGTTGCAACCGCTGCAAGGGGTGCAGGGCCTCCTAATATACCGGCACGCTGACCACCTCATGGTAACCTGTGAGCCGAAACCCTAGGACCTGGTATGTAACAAGGGATAAGCTGGTATCCATGAGCGGTATGTCAGGAACAGCAGCAGATCAGCAGGTAACAAGTAACACATGAGATTATAACTGAAAACAAGCAGTCTTTGACCCAATACCTGCAGACGTAATGACAAAGAAATGGCAACCTGCTGATGTGTTACACATACCTAGGTTCCATGTTCTGGTAAACTGTGATCTGAGACAACCTGGCAAGGAGACAGCGCACTGGGTACCTGTAGAGTGACCAAAGTCATGGAAACTGGGAATGACCACCTCAGAACAACAGTACCCGCGACAGGATGACCGTGTACTGATAAGCAGGCAAGTGGGACCGTGAGAGGAAGCGATCGGCATCGCACTTGAAGTGCAGAAGCACCCGGAGTCAGCAACCGGGAGCGACGGAACCCCAACCCGTAACACTCCAGTTATACGAGGAGCCTAAATGATGCCAGTCTGCAGACAGCCTTAGCGAAGCTGTCATTCTACAGGATGCCCACAGCAGGAAAGCGGTCCGTCAGAAATGCAGCCCGAACCTTATCATAGGCTGAGCTTGGGCATGTAGCAGAGGCACTTGCAGCTCATCCCAGCCTACAGGAACCACCGGGAACAGACCGGTTTCCCGCGCAAAACCGGGCCTGTGTTTCCACAGTTGCACAACAGCTCGCGTTCTTCCTAAGGACCGCCTCACCCTGGAGTGAGAACAGCAGGCATGGATCGCACAACCGTAAAACACTGTCTTGCGGTCCATTCTGATGCGCTCACGGGGAACGGAAGGTGGCAACGGGAGTTTCCCTCTTCAGTCGTGCACATGTGACAGTCTGTCCCGTGACATGCAAGTAGAAATCATAGAATGCAAGGTTCGGCACAGTGAATCATAACTGTCTTGGCGGCAGTACATGTACGGAACCGTGAAAACCATGTTCAGGCTAGATCACAGAGCACTGTCCCCTCTGGAAACTGACCAGCCTCCTGCACTACTCTCCAAAACGTTCTTACAGTCCCTCAGCATTTCTTCACACTACCAACAGTGCCGTGGACCCTGCTGGCCCGAGCTCCTTTACCAAGGCAACTTGCATTGTAATGAGGCGACATTCAGAGAAGAGCAGATGGCATGGGGCCACGCACCTACAGGTGTATGGTTTTGTCAGCATTCAGAAACGTCAAGGGTTCCCGGTGGAATTCCCAGGAAGTGGACATTCAAAGCGGACTGCTCCCAAGCACAGTGTATGGCAGAACAGACGGAACCACGTGAGGTAACAGCCAACCTACGAAGAGGATCCCATCCTCAGGGGTTCAGAAAGGAAAGGTGGGCAACGGTCTTAGAGCAGGAAACCGATGGGGCAGGACCCTGCCCTCACAGGCATTGAACAAAGGCAAATTCAATCGCCTGACACAGAAGTGCAACGTTGCCAAGCACGTCGACATGGAACGCGTACAACTCTAGCTCAGCTGAACCAAGTGGAAAACAACATCCAGCAACATAGAATCCTTTCTGTCCAGAGTAGTCACAGGTGAGGAAAGGACAGGCACAGGACAAGAACGGAGCGGAAGTCCTGTGCGCAGAAACGGAAGACAAACGCTAGCGAAGGGGAGGGGACACGGGCGTCAGCCGGCATCACGGGGCTCTCCCCAGGGAAGGAAAGGCACAGGACGGCAGCAGAGCGGCGTTCCTTGCAACCTGCGCTGTGATGCAATTCCCAGAAATGTCCACAAGACGGCAGCACAGAGGCGCTGTCAGAGGTGCTCGCCCTGAACAGGGTCGTGCTACAGATACTCAAGAGCATGTATTTCAGCTGTGCGCTCAGTTGATGCTGCGGTGGATGAGTGGAGTAAGTGCTTCCCTAGGAACGCTGATGACCTGAGTTCGGGTCTTGGCGAGAGCAGGGACATCTGCACTTGGCCGGGGTGGCCTTTTTTGGAGCACAGGAGAGACAGCCATTGGATGGCCGTCACCTGTCACTTTTCCCAGGCTCCCCACATCTCCATGAGTCAAGGAAGAGAAGCCATCGGGACCCAGAGCTGACAGATACACACAGCAGTCCCATTCAAAGTGGAGCCAATCGGGTGGTAATAATGCGAGAGAGAGCCACAGGTTGCCAGAATGCCGGGACACAATGACAAGAAGGAACAGTGTCTCCTTCCCATAGAGAGGCAAGGCGCAGGCAATAGAGTGCCCTTGAACCAGAACTATATCGAGCGCCCATAGCCAAGGACAGTGGGAGAGCCAAAAGTGCTCCTGGCTGCAACCACAGGGGACACCTACCACATCACCTCCATGAACTGAAGTAGCAGAGACCACAGTGCTCTGAAGGCAGATCCGGACATGGAAGCTGCTGTAAGGGGTATCTCTTTGGAGAACCACACACCAACCACACTGAAGCTTAAGCTGCAGAAACAGACAGGGGCTGGCCCTCATTCCCAGCGCCGGCAGAAGAAGGCAAGCAATCCCCAACAGGAAGCTCCAGGAGAAACACAGCCCACTGCAGCTCAGTGGAGTAACTGCCATGACACAGGCCAGAGGGTCAGCGGTAAAGTCCCTGTGGTGGGCCAACATTCTGGACCACCGTCGTATTCCACCTTCATGGGCCGACATCCTTGCAGTCACGAAGTGGATCTAACAACAGTGGCGGCTCTAGAATCTTCCCCCAGAAGATTCATGACATGCACAGGAAAACAACACAAGGCACAGTCTGTTCTTGCACTAACAGAGCGCTGTCAAGGAAGGGAAGACAAAGTCCACAGCAGGAACGCGTTAGCCTGGAGAGCACATGTGCACGCATCACCGAATAGGCCTCCTTTCATCATCATAGGACAGAGGAACACACGTGGAAGGGTGCCACGGTGTTTGTTCCCGCAACAAGGACAGACACAAACGGTCAGGAAGTACAGCAGTGCCAAGGGCAGATGGAACACACACGGGGCAGTCATGCTCAGCGACAGCAGACAGAAAGCAGAACACAGGGACCCTGAAACCGGGAGTACCGAGCCCTCGATTGCCCAGATAAGAAAGCTGCACACACCACCAACCCTCCGTGAACGATGCCAGCAATGAAAGAGAACAAGGAAATCAGACCCAGCACGTTCACCACAAGCACCGGAGACGGTGCGGGGAAGGGCAGAGCAGGCGGTCCTCTTCCCCAGGACCTCTCCAACGCAGTTGCCGGGAACGAAAGCAACAGACACCGCGTCTCATCACAGAGTCACCGAAAGGAAAACAGGGCACAGCAAGCAGTTCTGCCTATTCACCTGCAAAGGCCTGCAGTTCATGGACGTGTCCACAAGACGGCAGCACCGAGACAGCCCAGCGATTCAGTCCAGGTGAAAGCACGCTCCATGCAGCACGGTCAAGTACCTGTGGAAGCAAGCGAAGCAGCTCAGGTGAGAATGGGCAAATGGATTGAGCGCCTGCCTTGCATACAGAAGGGCAGGGGTTCGAATCACAGCGTCGCTGATCGCAACATTTTTACACAGGCATCATTTTCTGGGTTGCGAAAGAGGAAACCCATCAGCAGAAACCCAGCGGCAGAGGAAACAGCTCTCAGCCCCACACCGGGGCCCCGCAGGTGCTCAGTAGGGCGCAGCCGAGGGTGTGCGGGCCGAGCGGGAGCCCAGTATCCGAACGGGAAAGGACAGACGAGGCTCAGAGGGGAGCATCCCGGGAGGCTTGTGGCGGACACTTTCTCGGGACGGCAGGGGGCCTCCCGGGTGCCCAGGCACAATCACCACCCACCTCAGCTCGTGTCCCTCTCCCCGCTGCTGCCTAGGCACCCGATGGCAGACCCGCTTCCCCGGGTTCTGACCTTAGTCACGGGAGGAAAGGCTGCGCCCTCTCTACACACTCGCCTCAGGAAGCCACAAGTGCTTTCCGACGAGGGCAATGTCGCTCACCGCTGCCGCGCTCCTTCGCCCCCTCTCGGTGCCTCCTGACCCCCACTGGACAGATAACATCCGCCCGCCGCCACGTTCTGAAAGTTCTGTGACGACCACCGGAACCCCTCCACCCGCCGTCTCTTCAAACCTTTGCGCCACCAACTGTCTGCCTGACACCCGAGGAGCCCTACACCGGCAACACCCCCACCGCCCACACACACACAGAGGAGTTGGGGGCGGGGGCGGGGCGAGTCACAGCCCTGCTCTCGCTGGGCCGCGGAAATAACACAAAAGGGGCGGCTATCAGCGGGGAAGGCGACTGGAATGTCAGAAGACCTAGGGAACACGGAGTGGGGTGGTTTCTGCCATCGGGATTGCAGGGACTCCGCCTTGACGAGCGCCGAGGGGGACAGGACACCCTGGGGGTAGTGGCAGTACCGCTCCTGCCATGGGGGGCTCTGCCCCAGGGATGGTGGAAAGGTGCTGAGGGCCATGACGGCTTCCAGAAGGGTACTGCTGTGCCCACAGGAAGGGGGTGGCACTCCCTCAGCCATAGGATAGGACACACCTACAGCCAGGCAGGAGTGGGGACACACAGACACGCAGAGACACACATACACCCAAATTTAAGGAGGATTTCTTGACTTTCTTCCTCATGGTTGGGATTCCCTTTGGTCTCTCGGAGGAGGAGATTATGAAAAGTTGCTGCATCTGGAATACAGCAGCCTAAAGCTGTGAGGACGCCTGCTACCACTACGAGGGATACCAGAGCTGATGAGGTTATTCCTTTCCAGTTGCCAAAACAATTTTCTAACCATTCTGTTATGGGGTTGTCAATACCTGAGTTTTCTGCTAGCTTGTTTGCTAAGGTAGTGAGTCCCTGCAGAGCCTTAGTGATAGATTCATCAGGGGCTGTATTATTAGGGATAAAGGTGCAACACTGCCCCCCAAGCATTACACATACACCTACCTTTTCTGCGAGCATCATATCCAGTGCCATCCTGTTCTCCCAAGCCACTCAACTGGTGGCATTTAATAAATAAATCAACAGAAGAGCACTGACTCAAACCCTGCTGCTATTTGATTTCTAGCTTTAAACTCATTTGGAACTCCTCTGGGGACCCCAATTGCGTTAATATAGATATGAGGATCAAAGGATCCACCAGGCCCCACTGACCTCTTTTCCCTAACAGGGGCAGTCTGGACCGGTTTTGGAAATGCTAGGGTAAATGGGATAGCCAATTGAACCAGGGCACAGGTTCCACTCCACCTGTCAGGTAGGATTTTCCAGAGACTCCTTTGCCCACAATACCACCAGACATCTGCTCTGGGGACTTGGAGGGGAATATAGTCGCCGGCCCCACTGTGAAGGTGGCTCGCATTTCTGGTATGAGTGCATGTTCGGAGTTCTTCTGCAGGGGTACCCGAATTCGCTTCCCACCTAGAGAGGCAAGAAGAGTAATTCATGGGCCCCACTGAGTATGAAGGGAGGGATTGAGTCCCATTACTCCTTATAGAGGGAAGAGGAGAGACAAGCTTCTGCAAGTCTCATTTCCCCATGCATTCTCATCCTGGTAGAGATCGAGCATACAGGCCATTCCCGAGGGGTCAGAGTCCCAGCCTAGTGGAAATGGTACGACCTGTGCCTGGGGTCTCCCTGTGGTACAAGCATAACAGTTGCTTTTATTCAGGGAATTAACAGCAAATTTGACCCATTCTACCCAAGCATTTGCATCCCCGTATCCAGTCTCTATCTCTAAGGTTTGTCTGAGATCTAATACCTTAAAAACTTTTACCTTGGCTGGATTATTCTGGATTCTTTTCTGAGGTGTAGCTGAGAGAAGTTAGATTTTCTAGGGAAGGAGTAGTTGTCACTAAGTGAAGACCTCGCCACCCTACTGGATTTATGTCAGATACATTAGCTTTTAGGCCATAAACTCTGGCAGCCACATGGGGTTCCTGACTTAAGGTCTGTGGCTGGTTCAGTGTCAGAAGAAGAGAGTTGCAATGGAGAGGCTGGCAGTTTGGGGAAGGAGCTCCTCGGTGAAAGTTATTTTAAGCAAAAGAGAGACCAGTTTAAAGTGAAGCCCACTGACCAACCCATACTTCGCCAACCCAACCACTTAGTTCAGCCAAACTGTTGAGTCTCAGGAGGCAGCAATGCAGATGGGCTTCTTAAGTGAGGCTTGTATGTACAGACAACCACTCAGGAAATGAGATCATAGGCTTATGCCCTATGAAAACAGAAAGACACACACATGTTAATTCACACAACAGAATTCACAAACCAGTCTTTAAATTTGCAAGACTGTCTTATTGGGAAGACATCCAGTTGCAAGGCATTTGATATTCTTCTTGCCTGTAAATTAAGCATTGTTGATATCACAGACCTGTTTTAACTTTTGAATGAAAACAAACTTTGAATTAAAATGAACTTTATAGACACAGTTAGCTGCACTAGTTTATAGTCTACCACTGAGCATTGTGATTTTCCTCAAATCATGATTTTTCTCCTTAAGATTACCCTCCTTGTTATTAAAGGGACTGCATTAAGTCCAGTTTTAATTTAGCCTGTTCATTTGCATAAACACACACAACAAGAGCAGTGATTGACCACATAAGATTTTTTAAGTCTGCTTTGCTGGAACTTATACAAGGAACCTTCATGTTGACTTTTAGTCTGCCCATCAGGGCACAGAAACTGAGTCACACACCTGCCATCTGGGCTTGCCTGTAAAACCCATGCTTTTTACAAGTTCTTCAAGCTTTCCATTGTGCCTAAAGTTTCCTCCTAGCCATTTATCAGGGAAGCAACCTTTGTTTCTTCCCTAGAAAGATTGCCATGGACCGCACAACCACCCAAGGTGTTAGGCCTTTCCCTCATGGGCTTGCATTAGCCTAGGCATGCCTCCTTCAGGCATGACATTCCAGTCAAAGCCTCGGCTGACATTACCACCATTAGCAACTGGTCTTATTAGTTTTATGCAAAGGAACCTTATGTCACTTCTTACTTCTTTACAATGCCAAATACTGGAGGGTTCCCGTAGGGAGAAAAATATAAAGGCGTGAAGGAAAATCCTTGTCCTTCAAAACTGCATTTCCATGCATTATACCTTCTATTACTAAAAACCATACAATTTCTTCTCAAAACCTTTATAAATTTCTAACCAACCTTTTTATTTACATGCCTTATACCTTTCCTGGTTCCCCTTCTTTCATGTGAAGTTTTAAAATTTCCCTGGGAAACCTCAATTCTTCCTTTCAGAGCATAAACAGAACACAAGCAGCTGAGGTTTTCTTTTCCCAGGTTTAAAGCTTCCATAACTCTTTTTTTTTTTTAAATTTTTTTTATAATTACAACTTTCCTCAGACCTTCTGCAACATTCACAAACTTTCTAAATACCCTTTACTGCTTTAGATTTAACCATAACATGCTTCCGATCCTTGTTCTTTTCCACACGGTGAAGGCCAGTACTCAAACTCAGTATCTGGCAGCTAAAAGTTCCTAGATTTGTAGATATTCTGCAGTTTTCTGAAGCTTAGACCTTGCAAACACCTGTCATGCAGCAATGACTTGAATGTTTAGACATATACCATGTTGCAAACAAAGCACATCACCTTAAGAGCATATCTGACCCACCATTTTGCCCACTTCAAAGATGGCGGCAGCATTACACGCAGCATCTTTGAAGACGGTGGCACCCATAAGTGCCACCCACAAGATGGTGGCAAACCCACGTGACTTATCCACCATGGTGGAGCACTCACGTGGCTTACCCTAAATGGCAGTATACCTATGAGGCTTAGTGTCCAAATCACAACCTTCATGCAGGCTCTGGAGGGAGAGACCCATTTCTCCTCCTGCAGAGGTGGAGTCGTTGGCTTTGCAGTCACTTCAGAGGCCGTAATCAAAAGGCGTGCCGAGAGGGAAGTCCCTTGAATCTGCAGATGGGTGGGCACTGCAGAAGCCACGCTCACCTGCAGAGGGGGCTGCGCCCCAGGAGCCTCCGATGCTGCCCCGGGAACCGCCCCCACCTGGGGAGAGGGCTGTGCCGCGGGAGCCGCCCCTACCTGCGGAAGGGGTGGTGCCATGGGAGGCGCCTTTACCTGGGCGCAGTTTGGCGCCAAAACAGTTCCTTTGTCTCCCGGATTTAGAGAGTTAAAGAGGGCTACTTCCTCATTCTCCTCCTCTCTTCTAACATACACTTTCTGAGCTTCCCTGAAGAGTTTTTCAGTTGCTTTAATTGGCCCATTCACTTACTTTTTGCAATTTCTTACAAATATTTGGCCAGTTTCTGTTACAATGGTGACTTTTAAGAGTCCCTGTCCCACAGCATTCTCTGGATTTAGACCAGAATACTTCCTCATTTTGTCCCTGAGCTTCTGCAGGGATCTGATGGAGCTGTATTTCGAATGCCTTGGAGACATTCTGTGCATGGGGAACGGACTCCTTGATTTCCCTGATGACGAGGCTCCTAAGGTCTTTCATTTGAGCCCTAGCCTCCGGCCTGTTATCCCAATCAGGGTCTATACTGGGAAACTTCTGTTAGGCCGGAACAATTTCCTGACTGGGGGGATGTTCCCTTTCCCATATCCTCATAGCAGCCCGTCTGATCATTCCCTTCTCTTCCCCACTGAAAATGTCTAGTATAGGCATTAATTCCGTCCACATGTATATGCTGGGTCCGGGGAACTGATCTAATTATTCTACCAGTCCAAGGGGGTCCTTTACCAAGCACTTCATATTGCGCTTGAAGTTTCTAACTTCAGTGCTTGTTGAAGGAGCATTTGACATATCTAATATGTCCTGGACCCCTGGAGACTTCCCTAAGGGGAAACCGGCTGCTCTGAGGGAACGGGGAAGTTCTTTAGGTCTTGCTTACATTGTTTCAATTCCTTTCTTAATTTAGATAAGTTGCCGCCAGCTCCGTAGGTGTCATGGGGGCGGATACTGGTGGGGTATCTGCTAGGTGTTCCTGGCCTCTTCCGTCTGTACTGTCCGTCCACGGTGCCTCCGTCCAGTTGGCTGCCGGCTGGCCAGGGCTATAAGGCAATGGGAGACAGGACAGAGGGTCCCAGGCCTTATCTTTTTCTTTTTTACAGGGAAGAGACCTGCGGATCTGCTGGTAGGTGGTGATCAGCAGAGAGTATATTCCCTCTCTTCCTTAAAGGCTGATGCCTGGCCCTGGCTGTTGTGACCCAGTGGACCAAGCACCAGCCCGCAAACCAAGTGTTGCCGGTTCAACTCCCAGTCAGGGCACACGACCAGGCCACACGCCAGGTCCCCAACTGGGGGCACGAGCGAGAGGCAACCACACAGCGATGCCCCTCTCTTCTTTCTCCAAAAACAAACAAACAAACAAACAATCCAAAAAAGCTGAACACACATATAAGACCAGGGCTTGACAAACCCAACATTCATCAGACCCAAATCGGGGCTAGGAGACAGATTTCCCCTAAATGGGTTCCTTTGGCCAAAGGAAACAACAATAATTTACCATTGTCTGTTCTTCCTTACTTTTGGTCCCCACCCCTAAGCCTAAAATTTCCATTTCCCATCCTCAGCTGATTCCCGTGGCTGAATCCTGCTGTGTTCTCAACCTAACGGACCCAGCGGAGGGGCACTCCACACTCGCTTACGTGCACACAGACCGAGATGCTTCGTTCGTCTCCGGCCGCTTCCCTCACAGGACAATGGACCCAGCGGAGGGGCACTCCGGCCATTTCCTCACAGGACAACGGACCCAGCGGAGGTGCACTCCGGCCGTTTCCTTCACGGGACAACGGACCCAGCGGAGGTGCACTCCGGCCATTCCCTCACGGGAGAACGGACCCAGCGGAGGAGCACTCCAGCCGTTTCCCTCACGGGAGGACGGACCCAGCGGAGATGCACTCCAGCCGTTTCCCTCACGGGAGGACGGACCCAGCGGAGATGCACTCCGGCCGTCTCCCTCACGGGACAGCGGACCCAGCGGAGAGGCACTCCACACTCGTACCAGCCACACGCACAACTCGTACCAGCCACACGCACAATCAGCTTCCCGAGGATGCCCAACCACCAAGGCAGTACTTAAGTCCAATTTTCCTACCTTGGCCCGTGCACGAGGTTGCCTGGTTGCCACGGTGTTTGCTTTTGTTTCCCCCTGCGTCGATCCACTGCTGTTCCAACAAGAAATCTCGGGTCGTTTCCGGACACTGAGGCGGGTGGGCCCTGGGTCAAGCGGGCCACCCAAAAGCGGGTAGGACGCGTCTCCCCGCCTTGGCTCAGAGCCCTTCCCGCATACAGGCAGAGGATCCCGGACGAGCCCCCAAATTGTGAGAAACGCTCACAATAAAAACTGGGACACAGGACTTGAGCAGTAAAGCGAGGCCTTTATTCAGGAGTCTGCAGAGCCGGGCACACCCTCATAGCCAGGAGAATGTGCGCCCCAAGTAGACAAAGGAACCTGGTTTTATAGTCTTAGCTTCCCCACCCTAACGCAACTAGTTTCCCCTCCCCTCTCCTCCTTCCCCGTTTCTCCATGACTGGATACTCCGGAGGTACAATCTAACGCGTTCATCTAAATGCCCCTATTGTGATTTGTGAATATGCTAATGTTATCCACTCCCTTCTCAGAGATCCTTTAATTACATTTGCCTTTTGTTACCAATGACTTTGCTACTGGTTTGAGAGTCACTATGACCTTGTTTCTAACAACAGTACTAACCAATACGGCTGTCCTAAAGAAAGTAGGAACGGCACACGTCGCATGGACATCCGCTGCACTGAAACTGACACAGAGCAAACCTGACTACAGGCTCCACGAGCCACATACGTCATCGTCACAATGGTGACAGAGTAAAACCAGATTCTTTCACGTGGGCCCAAGGTGTAAAACCCAACTAGTGTTGAGGAAAATGGGTCTTTACTTTCAGTATCCCAACCTGGGGGAGGCATTAGGCACTTCAGCTCACTAGCCCTCTTCTCCCACAGGAGCCAGCACATCCCTTGCTCCCCAAGCCAAAAACAGGCCCAGAAGTTCCCCATCCCAGATCTGTCACCTCTCTCCTTTGGGATCTCCTGGACGATGTCCTCTCTCTCCTTATAACAATCCAGGAAAACGTGTGCTTGGCCCTATCAGAGCACCATCAAGTTCTCTGCACTCCTGATACACTCCGTGGATCTCATCCCCCCCCTCTAAAATGTTGACCCCTTTTCTTGAATCCCTGACTGCAGTCCTGTAACGCGATGGGCGTGGTAACGAGTTCTGACCACTCACAGAACTTTGCGCAGGCTCTAGGCTCTTAGCCCCGCTCATCGCCTGGAGACCTTAGGAGGACCTAAGCGATTGGCAGAACTCAGAAACTAGCATAGCCAATGTCATTCAAGGGTACCTTAAAACAGTTCCTCAAAGCTGTTCCCTTTTCCCCATCCCCCAACCGGCAGACTCCAAGGACTTTTGGAGACCACCACTCACCTCATAGGGAACGAATGGAATAGAAAACTCGTGCCTACGACCCTAGTTCCACCCTCCCGGGCCCTCTCCCGTCCTACTACCTGCTCTTCCAACTTCAACAATAAAAATGACTGCAGAAACAAAAATTCTTGAAACTCTTAAGCATCCTTCCATAATACCTGAGGAGACCATTTCAGAACATATTCACATTCCAGGGCAAAATACATGGAAAACCTCAGATAGGGCCTTGGAGAAAACCCACTCACACTTCTAAGGATCCATGACCAAGGTCTTACGAGGCAGACACCTTTCCCTCTCCGTACAAATTCAACTCCCCCACCCCTACCCCCCCCACACACACACAAATACGTCCCTCCTCAAAACAAAGGACTGGCACTCGTGAATCCGGGGTTCTGGAACGCCATGGGCAACCCGGCCGACCTACTGCAAGCTTCCCACCCTGAGCTTTGCCCACCCTACCCTTGCTGCTCCCATTCACGAATCAAACATTCCATGCATACTAACAGACTTCCTGATACTTCATACCTAACTTTATTCTCTAAATTGGGAAACATGCCTAAAGCCCAGAACACCCTTCATTTTTTCGGAAACAAAAAACCTGGTGTGACAAAATTGGCGAGGTACACAATACCGGCCTGCAAGATTCACCAGAGGACCCCGCCACTGGATGGCCACCGGGTCCAGGGTGGGTGCTCTGTGGCAGGCTTCCCTGGGAACGTTTCTTCCCTGGTCCTAAACAAAATTTACTCTTCCTAGGACAGTTGAACCTGACAACTCGATCGATATACACAAATCACTTCATTCTGTTTCTGGGTCCTTGAGAGGAGGCAACTGGAAATGATGTTCTGTCAGGTCATGGACACCTGAACTTTGGTGATCAAACAGACCCTGCATCTAGCATTTCCCAAAACATAAGTGAAGAGACTGAAACTTTCCAAATGGAAATGCTCATAGACTTAGCCCAAAATGTTAACTAAGCTGCTGTGGGAGGGGGAAACCCATGAGATGTCAATATTCGACTAACACTAAACATATCAATAAGCAAACTCCCCCTTACCGAAAGGGCTAAAAAATAGCTATCTGAAGACAGGACCGACCATGGCGATTCTTACTGGCCCACTGGGAGGACCGGAAGCTACCCCCACCGCCTCCGCCACCCATCTCCCTGGCTCCTAAGAGACGTTCATTCAGTATGGAGAATTTCCTTTACCCTGAACACCCTTACCCCTTCCTTGGCTCCCTCAATAAACCCGTGATCTGTTCCCACAGCAGTCTCTAGGTGATTTCTCACAGCAGGGCTACCCTAACAGCTTCATGTTCCCCCAAAGGGCCCAAAGGATCCTCTGACACTAGGGAACACCATCCACAACCTCACTGACCGTAGGCTTTCTTCTCAGCTACGAATGGAACCCAGACCCCCTATACCCACACTCACCAGACAAGGGCACAGAGAACTATCCCACGCCTCCCTTCATACACCAGACACTTTTTTTTAAGAGTGGAATAACCAGCAACAAAGAGGAAATGCATAGACTAACAGAAACATGAAGAAGGCCATGGTTTTTTCTGTTGTAACAAAACCCACGGGATGCTACGATGGAAACATATCCCACAAGCTGTTCAGTTCTTATGTGCCCGATGGCCCACCACCAGAAGCATAACTCTCCATACCACACTTTAGTGACAATTAAAAAATTTCCTTCTTTCATAGTGATAGACAGTTCCATGATTTGCAAAATTTCTGCATTTATGTCTTATTTTCTGTTAAAACACCCTCAAACACAGTCTGGTCTACCCTACGAAATCAGACTCCTCTTTAAAAAGTCACACATACAGTTTACTCTACTTTCTAGACACATTTTAACTTGACCGGCATCTCCAAATCCTTCGACCCTGATTGGGGACTCATTCCCTATGTTGTGCTGCCCTCCAGCTTTTCGTCCAGAAACACGTGCAGTTCCCAGCCTTCTTGTCAACTGCACAGAATTCTCCTTTTCCTTTAAATCCGCATGGTGTTCTCACCTCCAAGCCACATGATGTTCTGTCCCTAAAACGTCTGCCACTTAATAAATCCCTGACTGCACCTTGGACGCAGTCGACATGATAACCTGTTCTCACCATTCACAGAACCTTCAACACACTGTGAGTGCTCTTCTACACCGTTCCTGGTTCCTGACCCCCTCCCATTGCCTTGCCCGTGAAAAAACCAAAGTGATTTGCACAACAAGGACACTAGCCCATACCCAAACACGTGGGAAGACACCTTCCTAGCTGTCTCCTTTCCCCATCTCACAACCCACAGGCTCTAGGAATTTTTTGAACTCCCCCCATTCTGTGACACTGCCACTGCCAAATGGCTACAGTCATGCCTGGCAGAACGATGACATGTCCTCTGCTTCCTGAACTACTGCGCTAAGCTTCAAACTCTACTCCTTCCCAACAGTCTAAAACCAGGCTTGGGTAGGCTGTGCGGGTGTCACAGACCTTCCATGGTCACCTTCCATAGTCTGACATGATTTCACAACATCTGTTCCTTGGCTGACAAGGCTCACAAGGTTCTAAATCTCTAACGTCTTCCAATGGGCTCCCATACTTTGCAAAGAGCCCTTCCGATATCTCTGCGATTCACCTTTTTCTTACCACAGAAAATACATTCTCAGCCGCTCAGGATTCATGATGACTTTAAATCCCCTGCACATACTTCTCAAGGAAGGAAATTCTACAAGAGTCTATAACAGCCTACTGAAAGTTCTCTTCCACCTTCAGGAATGACTTCACCGGTCAGTGAGGCAGTTGTGTATTCACAGATTTGCAGCCCTTCCCACAGCCAAAAAGCCAAACCCACGTACATAATGAAGAGATGCAGCTAACTGCTTCTGTCCCTAATAGCATCTAAAGCCGCCCCACCTCCCCTCTCCCCCTCCTTCTCCGTGTTTCATGCTGGATACTCCACAGTGGCAATCACACAGGATGACCTAACTTCCCTCAAAGTGAAAATTAACTCACAGTGCTCCGGTGATAGGTCTGCCACCGATTCTTCTTTCACTTTTCTCCTTCTGGTTGGCTGGGCTGTCCAATTACATTTTCCCATCTCTAGGACCTTGGTGACAACGACCTCCCCTCCTTTCATCTCCGATATCCTGGGTCCTCAGAAGATATCAGAGTTAAGCTGTGGAAAGGCCCTTTCCTCATTGGTCAACAGGCTAATACAGTCCATTCTGACTTACAGACCCTCTAATGACATTTGCCCTTGACTCCTAATTATTTTTCACTGCTTTGGGACTCACCGCTTTTCCTTTTTTCTTACAAAAGGCTGTCAATTCTACACTTAAAATGACAAATACCTGCCTCTACGACACAGCATAGAAAACAGGGTCACGGTAAAACTCGGCCAATTTCTCAACTACTGCCAGAACCTTCCTCTCCTCTCACTGTTTCTCTCCAGGCCATGCCCTCAGACAACAAGTACCATCGTAGAGGAGATCCTTCTAAAACAGGTTAGCCTACTATCCCAGCCCACCTCTCACCAGGAATGCTTTCACACAGATGCCTTGATGACTCCTCTTTAAGAGCATCCTCCATTTTCCTAAAATATACCCACCAAAGCTAAAGTGGAGTAAGCCAAAGACATCTAGGGGACAGATGTTTTAAAACACTACAAACCTCTCCGGTTCAGTGCAAGAGCAGCCTACCAACCGACATTCCTTGCATAACATTTCCCATCAAACTTCTACCATTCCCCCTCTCCCTCCTTCTCCTGCTCCTTCCAGGAAAGTAGCCACACAGAGAAAAACACTGACATGGATAGAAATGATCCACCTTCATCTAAAACTATCCCTGCTCTCTGGAAAACAACATGGATACAACAAATCTCTGCAGCCTGACCACAGCATCATGTCACCAGACACATACACTGCTTTTCGGTGGGGAGCGACGGGACACCCCGTGAACCGCTGTCTACCCCCTCAGGTGATCCAGGGGGACACTTCCAAATACAACAAGCAACTCGCCTTCATTCTATCTCCTCTCACCACAGATATCCAATAGCTTTATGCTGAAAAACCCAAGGGACACCCTACATCCCACTAGCTGACTCCTGGAATAAGGACACGGGGATCCTCTCAGAGCCCAGAACTCTCTTATCTTTATGTTTCTCTTTCTCCTGGACCATTCCTTCTCTCACCTTCTCTTCCCTCCCCCTCCTCCTCCCCTCCCCCTGCCTTGGCTTTTCTCTTCTTTTCTTTTCTCAATAGGACACCAGCCAAGAAACAGAGATGCCCTCCATTCCCACCCCAACCCCGCTCTATCACAGCTGGAATTCACTACTCTCAACTAGGACAACTTGGACACTCAAAAGTATCACAACAAAGAGGCTCATTTTCTTCTGCAGTACAATACAGATGGACCTCCACACAACGTAGGGGACAACGGGACATACCCTGACTGTCAGAATAGGGATGATGGCACCCTACTCCGATGCCATCAACTCTACTTGGAGGCCAGAACAATAGCCAGAGATTCTGAAAAGACACATCTCTTCTCTGCCAAAGAATAGATCCACTTGGGTAACTGGCGGTGACATTCCAATGGACACCCATTCTAATTTCCGCACCCATCTCCCAAAAGTAGGCAAGGGAGGCTGCCTCCCCTATATTCACAGGAAAATCTACTGGACCCCAGCACACCAAGCACCCAACCCCTCAGCAGACAACGATGACTTATCCTCCACCCTGCTCCACCACATACCCAAAGTGGCCAACTCAACAACCCACTCTATCAGGGAATACTGACAAGAGACAGGACTACCTCCCATCCCTATCTGCCCTCCTACCCATGAGACAGATGGCACGCATGAAAGGCCCCACTCGGGGACACACATCCTTCTCAGTAGCTCACCTGCTATGACACTGGAAGACTTGGCCAAGCCTCCCTGAGGATCCCTCCCTGCTTCCTACATGACTTGCATATCTTCACCCTTCCCTGGGATATGGCCTACAGACACCTGTTTTTTTGATCACATGCTGCTCTAAAAAGGAAAAGGCAATCATTTCTAAAACATAGGGACCTAAAACAAGCAGACCAACTTCATACTTCAGACACTGATGAGAACGTGAGCATGGCCCCTACAAACCAATGACAAGCAAATTCCTGAACTGCTCCATAGACCCATGAAAAAACACCACAGGGACTTCCAGCAAAGATGGAGGCCTAGACGGACACGCTGCATCTCCCTCCACAACCGAGAAAGAATACAACGACCTCAAAAGTAGACACAACCAAAAGCTCCACAACATCGAGCTGCACGGAAGTCCAGCAAACTAACGTGGAGAGAAGAAACACTCACCAAGTAGGAGCAGCACAGCATGGCCAGATACGGCACGGTGTGGTGGCACTGGCAACAGCAGCACGCCAGGAGAAAGCACACCCACACGTTTTTGAAAACTCAGCAGAGACACCTGGGCAGTGCTCCCAGCACCACACCAGGCCTCTCAGCACCCAGTCCCAACACCAAACCAGCCCTCTCAGCACCCAGTCCCAGCACCTGGGAAAATCAAGCCTCATTGCTTCTGACTATACAAACCAGTGGAGGTTGAAGCAGAGGCAGAAACTGATAGTCTCAGCACAGTCTGCTTGTTTAAAAGGACCCCAAGGTCCTTGAATGTCCACAGACCCACCCACCCACCCACCCACCCACTCTGGGAACAACGGCCAGGAAAGCAGCTAGAGGAGCACCAATCCAGTATGCAAGTGGGACGGGTGCCTATAAAAGGCACGCGGCTTGGTGAAGGGGCCTTCTCCATGCGGAATAAAGAAGCTAAGTTCTCGATGTGGCTTAGAGAAGGGGTCTCCAGGCTGCTTTAAGAGGCTCTCGCCATGTGGTTTTGAGGAGAGGAGATCCATGCGCTTTGCAGGAAGAAGGCAGTTTCCAAGGAGGCTGAGAATCCAGGCGGTTCTGCATTAAGACCTGGAGGGCACCACAGCACAGAAAGGACCTCCCCAATCAGAATTGAGTGATTGGCAGCTGCTGCCAAAACTGAACTGTGTTTGGAAAGTGGGGAAACGGTTTCTCTAACTTTTCTAAAACTAGCCTGGTTTGGTAGGGGGGAGGCAAGGATATGTGTTTATGGGTGTTTTAAAGAACATAATACTTAACAGCAGAAATCCGCATTTAATCTAAATCTAGATAACTGTTAAATAAACAATTCTTTTTCTTTTCACTAAATTCTGGTATTCAGAGTTATCATTTTGGTGGCGGGCAATCGGGCCCCTGACTAAAGAGCCCGTGGGTTTGTTTTCAATTGGAGCAGCCCAGGGGTTCTGTCACATTGCCTCCACGGTCACTGAGAGGCTCATCCTGCTCAGATGAGTCTCAGGATCTGAGCACCCCCACCCTTCTTGCTCCTTGTCAGCGGGTCTCAGACATGGTTGCAAATCACTGGGGATTCCATAGAAACGCTGATTTTGGAATCAGGGCTGAGTGGGTCCCGGTTTCTCATTTCTGATGGGGACACTGCTGGTTCCCTGCCTACTTTGCAGCCTGGTGGAGAGCAAAGGGAAGAGAAGTGTGGGGGGAAAGAGGGGTTGAACAAGATGGCGGGCCTGCTGGAAGCAGCAGTCAGTGTGCGGGAACAAGATGGCGGAAGTGTCCAGGAAGTGCGGCAGAACGTCAGACTTCCCGGAAGCGGCTTCTAAGTCCTCCGGGGGCGGGGACGAGGTGCCGGAACCCTATCGGAGGACGTGTAAGACCTTCGGGAGCCGGACAGAGGACCCCGAAGTCCCACGGGGGCAGGGAGGAGGACGCGGCAGTTCTTCAGGGGCGGGGACAGGGTGGCGGAAGACTCCCGGAAGCGGGGCGAGGCCGAACACCCGGAAGACCTTCGGGGTGAGACCAAGATGGCGGCGCAGGCTGCGTAGACCTTCGGGGGTTGGGCCTCGGCTGCGTGAGACCTCCTAGGGCGGGAACAAGATGGCGGGTCCGCCGCAAGCGGAAGTCGCCCGGAAGTCCTCTGGGGTGGGACCAGGAGGACGGAAGTGTCCCGGAAGTGCGGCGGAAGGTCAGACTACCCGGAGACGGCTCCTAAGTTCTCCAGGGGCGGGGCCGAGGTGCCGGCAGCCTGTCGGAAGCGGGGCGGAGGGTGTGTAAGACCTTCGGGAGCAGGATAGAGGGCCCCGAAGTCCCACGGGGACAGGGAAGAGGACGGGGTACAGAATACAGAATGACATGCACACCTACCACACCCACTAACTGAGATATGGCGAGGCCAAACTGGATTTTTATCTTGTCATTCGTGGGTGTTCCACAGGACGAACCCATCTTTCGTCGCCTCGAAATAAATCCTTAAACAAGCTATCTTCATGTTTTGCAATAAAGAACGGTTCAGCTAATCCTGTCTAACAAATTTTTAAAAGTTAGCGTACTGGCTTCTCTCCTACAAATAACTTTTAAAAGTTCGTCATCATTAGTGAACCAAACTATTAGTTAGGCTATTATTAATAGTACTTTAAAGATGAAATATTAATACAATTCTTTGTGATCAATAAGGAACACTCCAGTTCAGGTATGTTTTTAAGTTAAATCAGAGGACTCTCATAGAAATAGGCAGAGTTCCCTAAGAAGCACTCGGTACTTAGTACAGACTTATTTAACTTCCGAGTAACAGAAGCCTTTAAATGACCAGTTAGGGGGTTGCTTGACACAACATTTCAAACCTAGAAAACATGTATGGAAGTAAAATAAACGTATCAACGGTAGATGTAAAATAAACGTGCTTTAATTTCCATGTTTTTAGAAAAGATTTTATTGATGTATTTTTAGAGGGGAAGTGGGGAGAAACAGAGGGGGAGAAACATCAGTGTGTGGTCACTTCTCATGCACCCACACTGACTGGGGACCTGGCCTGCAACCCAGGCCTGTGCCCTGACTGGGAATCGAACCAGCAACCCTTTAGTTCACTCAACCCACGGAGCCACACCAGCCAGACATACATGATTTTAATATACAAAGATATACGAAGTACATAGTAGGTGCTCACTTTGTTGAATGCATACACGAATGAATACATGAGTCCATGCCATCTGACAATTCCCTTTTCTTTCCAATATTCGGAGTTTCATCGTCGGTCGCGAAACAACTTTCACCTAGTTGCAGAAATTTGCTATTAAGGACGATGAGGCATTAGCCTGCGCTTCTTAAAATTGGAGACCTAGTCTTACTCAGATTTGAGTATGAAGAGAGGGGATAACAGCACGCTGGTTAAGAACACAGCATTTTCAGGTGGACGGCTTGGGTTCCTTCCAGCCTCTAACACCTGCTGTCTGACCTGAAAGCAAGTTACCTCCTTCTCTGCATATCAGTTTTGCC
This sequence comes from Furipterus horrens, assembly GCF_987537825.1. NCBI lineage: Eukaryota > Metazoa > Chordata > Mammalia > Chiroptera > Furipteridae > Furipterus > Furipterus horrens. Next base: position 54,898 of record NW_028327180.1, read on the forward strand.
TTCTGTAAAACTGACCACGGTGAGGATGAAATAAAACTGTGCATGGAAGTGCCAGCACGGGGTCATTCTGATTATTCCACAAATGACTACTAGAGTAATGGTAACCGATAGACCTCCAAAGACACAAATACACAGAAATATTGCAACAAAAGCAGTCACTGCCTGCAGAGCTACTGATTCTGCCTGAAACCTCCCGGGGGGCCACTAAAGGTCGTTTCCCTACAGATCACCCGAGGAACGGAACCTTGCAAAATACGAGGGAAGAGCTTGTCTGTGGAACTGGGCACTCTCTGCACAGTACAATGACAGTTCAATAAGAAGCTTTCCCAGAGTCTACACCCTTTAAAGCTAATAATGATAAATAAAAGAGCAACCTACTAATAGCACACAGATGACATATTTCCAAAAAAAAAAAAAAAAAAAGTGAAGGGGTTCAAGCAGTGACGCACACTAAAAACAGTATAAGAACAAAAATAAGAAGGTATTGGGCCGATAGTTAAAAATACAAACAACACGGGAGAAAAACTGGGACAACTGTAAAAGAACAACAATTTAAAACAAGACCAAAAAATTGCCAATAACAAGAGACAAAGTAAACTGGATACATAAAAGGTATAAATAAGAAAAATGACATTAACACTGTGAGAGACTTAAGTTTTGGCTGTACAAATTCAATTTTAACTTTGAATATCATTTCTCTAGTACTGTCTCAAATTTGGGGAGTTAGAAGAATGATTTACCTAAAAAATTTGGTGATTAAGGAAGGACGAAGGACTGCAAAGCTGAAAACCTTATTTTGAATACTTGGCACCACCACTCGTTTAGCTGTGAACCTGCACATGCCACAATATCCTAACCTACATCAATATGGATATCTATTGGCACAATGTCAATAATTGTTAAAAGTGTATGGCAAGAACTCTTCAAGTCATTATATTTGAATATTTTATGTATGTTTGAATTTTTTAATTCTAGAAAATTAATAAGAAAGAATAACTTCTGCTTTGCTGCCTCACTGTTGTGCAGAAAAAATTAAATAAGCTATATTATCTCACTAAGTCAGGTAGTATCTAGGTAGTTTGCCATTCTTTTTTTTTTTTACCCCCGCTACGACTACTCACACTTAGTGTGGTGGGACAGACGTGCGCTCTGCACAGTCTCCCGCTGGCCTTACTCCTCGCTTTCGGGGTTCCTACAGCCACCCCGAAAGAGCACTGGGCCTGATGATGGGGTACATACGAAATCTGTTAGCTCTTCTGAAGCTCCATCCAGGAAGGCTGAGTCTATTAAAGATAGAAGCCTGTTAACCCTAGGCTCATTAACGCTAAACCTATCCACCCTGAGCCTAGCCATCTAGCCCTATCCGTACAATGGACTCGGTGAGCTTCCCTTAGCTGTAATTCCCAGAGTTCCCCACAGGAGGGCAGCACTGAGACAGACAGGGAGCCACAGCCGGCAAGCACACTGACAGGTTGATGGAAGAGTTCCTCTGGAGCGCACAGGAGCAGCTGAAGCGCGTTGAGTTCAGTGGACTTAAGTGGCTTCTTGGCAATCCCAGAGCCTGGCGTCTGAATCGAGAGGTGATGATTTGCACTTTCTAAAAAAGTCTGAGCACCATCAGATTAAGTAAATGTTGAGTTTACTATTGTAATTTGATACCGTAAACCTCTCCATAGAATTGCGGAGGACGTGTAAGACCCTCGGGAGCAGGACAGAGGACCCCGAAGTCCCGGGGGTGGGGGCAGGGAAGGGGACGCGGCAGTTCTTCGGGGGCGGGGACAGGGTGGCGGAAGACTCCCGGAAGCGGGGCGAGGCCGAACACCCGGAAGACCTTCGGGGTGGGACCAAGATGGCGGGGCAGGCTGCGTAGACCTTCGGGGGTTGGGCCTCGGCTGCGTGAGACCTTCTAGGGCGGGAACAAGATGACGGGTCCGCCGCAAGCGGAAGTCGCCCGGAAGTCCTCTGGGGTGGGACCGGGAGGGCGGAAGTATCCCGGAAGTGCGGTGGAAGGTCAGACTACCCGGAAGCGGCTCCTAAGTCCTCCAGGGGCGGGGGCGAGGTGCCGGAACCCTATCGGAGGATGTGTAAGACCTTCGGGAGCAGGATAGAGGACCCCGAAGTCCCGGGGCGGGGGTGGGGCAGGGAAGGAGACGCGGCAGTTCTCCGGGGACGGAGACAGGGTGGCGGAAGACTCCCGGAAGCGGGGCGAGGCCGTACACCCGGAAGACCGTTGGGGTGGGACCAAGATGGCGGCGCAGGCTGCGTAGACCTTCGGGGGTTGGGCCTCGGCTTCGTGAGACCTTCTAGGGCGGGAACAAGATGGCGGGTCCGCCGCAAGCGGAAGTCGCCCGGAAGTCCTCTGGGGTGGGACCGGGAGGGTGGAAGTGTCCCGGAAGTGTGGCGGAAGGTCAGACTTCCGGAGGCGGCTCCTAAGTCCTCCAGGGGAGGGGCCGAGGTGCCGGCAGCCTGTCGGAAGCGGGGCGGAGGGTGTGTAAGACCTTCGGGAGCAGGATAGAGGGCCCCGAAGTCCCACGGGGACAGGGAAGAGGACGGGGTAGTTCTTCGGGGGCGGGAGACACAGAGTGCAGAGAGAAGAGCATTCCAGAGAGGGCGAGGGACAGACAGAGGGCGGTCCAGAGGGGGGCGGGGGTCCAGGACAGAGCATCAGCAACAAGGCAGTGGTGAGTTGCAGGTCAGAATGAAGAAAGTGGACTTTATTCTCAGGACGAGGGAAAGCAGGGGCTGATTCGGGTTTATATAGAAGATACTATCTGTGTGTGTGTATGTGTGTGTGTGTGTGTGTGTGTGTGTGTAGCGGAGTAGGGGGGTGTCCTCTTAAAGCAAAAGAATACGACAGTACAAATACAAAATTGGGTATCAAACTGAAAATCAGAATGAGAAACCTCACCAAATTACTGCAGTGGTTCGATGAGCCGACATACCCGTAAGGCACCCCCCCGCCCCCCCGGCGTTTCCGGCATCACGGGACCTGAATCCCCAGATGGTAACTGCACACACCTTAAGGATGAAGTTTGCTTATGACTTGGCCCATGTCAAGCCCTGTTCCTCTCCCACTGTCCAGGAACTTCCAACGATGGTGACAACTTCTGTTCCTGTGCCTTCCTGTCACTATACTGGGTATGCAGGCTCATCAGGTGGGTGAGGAACACGTCCCGAGAGCCATTTCGACCCTGAGGTGAGTAACAATAACCTCACTACGCATGGAAGTATCTGCAGACAAGTATGTTCCGCTGCAGAAACAGACGGTAGCGCTTATTAACCGCAGGTAGAAGACCTTACTTTTGCAGACTTTACAAAAAGCACGAGCACGGAACACATTGTGAGGGTCCCTTCCCAGGCCTCGGAAGCGAGGGGTCCTGAAGCTTAAGCTTCGCTCACTTCGCAGCAGATCTTTGAAAGTCTCGCATGGGGAACCGACGGAAGGGTTCAATGTGCTCTGAGGAGAGGTGGAGGGGACAAGTGTGGGAGGCCGGCACTGCGGCGGTGGCCCTGGAGCCTTCCTGGGCTGAGACCAGGGCCCCCCACCCCCCCACCCACCGCCCCGCCTCAGCCAAGACCGACTTCTCTCGTCTGCGGCCCCTTTTCCTCTGTGGCCATAATCTCTCCTGCACAGGACCTGCCACGCGCCCGCCGTGGGCCTGCCGCGGCGTCCACAGCTGTCATCCCCCCGCCCGTCTGGTCTGGGTTGGCTCAGCCCACGGTCGTTCTTAAACCAAGCGCTGGAGACGGAGAGAGGGCACACCCGGCTACCCCGAGGGATGTGCCACCTGGGGCAGAGGAACAGACAAACGCATTGTAAGAACCGTAGGTAAGGGGAAAGGTAAACTCGAGTTCTCTCTCAGGAGTAGAGGGGGAGAGGGAAATGGGATCTGAGGGATCCAGAGGTGCTCAGAAGCACTGATGACCGATTACTGTAGCGGGTGCAGGGCTTGCACTGTAAACGGGCCTTTCACGTGTTTTCGGAGCGGTTTGCGTGAACGCGTGTGTGTATACATGTGCACGCACACACTTCCAGTCCTAGGAAGAGCCATCGATGTCGATGGCTGGCAACAGGTACAAGAATGTGATTCCCACAGAGGCCGAGGGCCACGGGTTCTCCAAGACGGTAGGGACACAGCAAGGGAGGCCTTCAGGGCACAAGTCCCATCTTTCCCTGCTTATGACACTCGCACCCACCAACTTTAGCCTCTTGTGTCCCGGCACCTCCAGGGCTGCCCCAGGACACTGAAGCATGAAGGATCACAGACCCACTAATCCCGGTGAACAACAGTGACTGCTACAGACAATTCTCCTTCACCGTTTCCATTCTTACCGAGTTTTATTCCCAGAAAAGGGGGGAGGGGGGTAGAAAGGCCCATGAAGAGCAGTCACCGCTCAACTTACAGAAAGGCGAGGCCCCGATCAGAGGCTACCATCCCTCTTTCCCACCGTCCGGGTTCAAAAGCCAACACATGCTCACTGTGGAAGAGGGCGGCTGAAATGGGGCTCAAAAGATTTATAAGACCCCCAATTCTGTCTTCCACGTATCCTTTTCTTTTTGTTCTTTTTCTTTCTTCTCACGCTCAGCCTTAGCTTCTTCTTCCTCGTGTCTTCTGATCAGCTGTTCCACTTCCTTCTGTCCGAGGACTCTGATGACCGTCTTTCCATTCTCTCTGGTCGGCGTGGCAATTTCCACTGGGGGCAAACACACACACGCACGGCTGCGTTATAGCAATCACAGGTGCTAAAGTTGTTGCAGCTACCTTAAAATACCGTTTACATTCATCGCCGTTGCAAAATCACGTTAGGTACCTATCTCTAGGTTTTACAGCAGCACAGAAATACTCACGGCGCCGTTATTGCCAATGCGTGCGGCCTTCCATCCCCCGTAATTTCCGCTCGGGTCGCTCCGATAGAGCTGAAAGCCGTAACGCTTATCCCAGCCAATGGACAGCAGCGAGACGCCAAAGGCACGGTTTTCCCTTTAACCAAGAAAAGAGGACCGTCAAGCACATCAGCCGCCCAAAAGCAGTATCGCTACAGTCACTCGAGCTCCCCGAACGTAGCTGAAGCACCTTTCTTGTGAAGCTGAGCATTCGTAAGTGGCTCTGTTCTGGCCACCACAGACTAAGGCCCACCAAAACGTCCACTTGCTTCCGGGAGATGGGCACAGCCAGGAGACGGAGTTAAGACCCGGAGGACCGCTACTCCGCGCTGAGTTTAATTATTAGGTAAGAAAAGCAATCGGTTTCCAGATTTAAAAAGGCTATTTCTGCCTCTCGATGGTCTATTAATAAAACATATGATAATACATATCGCGGAAACCACGAAGCGCAAATGTACAAAAAGTTCTTCACTTACTTTTCAATTTCTTTTTACCATCTCATAAAAAAATTATTACCTAGAAAATGTCTCCCCTTTCTGGAATAAATATGCCCCAGATTTCCTACCTCCAAACTGCGCGTACGCTTGTTTGATATCACAGAGCGCTGTCACCAACTGCTCACGAGGAATTGGCTCCCGATACTGTAATAAATAAATACCTAGGATGAAAACACAGGCATAGTCATCATTTTTTCCTAAGACACAAAAATCTAAGCAAAACATATTCTGGACATAAACCTGCGCCATGGGGGGACATTGACAGTCACCTGTCACTTGAAAGGGGAGCAGGGGAATGTCAACATCCTAACAATCTTATGACCATAGCATTTTATAAGTTCGGGTTAGAAAAAAGAAGCAATTTTCAATTAATAAATCTGCGATGACTCTCATCTTGGCAAAAACGAGTTCTCCTTAGAGATGTCAAGCAAACTGACTTATCTGATCGTCAGTCACACTCTCTCTGACCATACCTTTGGGCAATGAGCCTCAGTTCGTTGGTCAGAACGTTAGCGTCAGAAGTTACGCCGGCCACGGTGCAAGCCATGCCCCTGGAGGAAGAAAAAAAAAAATGTATTCATGTGTCTGTAAGCAGAGCAGGTGTCTGAGAGGGCCTTTAAGAAGTATTTGCAAAGCCCCAAGTTCCATGATAAGTTTACCATGCTCGCATCAATGCTCTGGTTTTCTTCTGAACAGACAGAAACTACAGAAGGTTTATCTTTGCAGGACAAACCTGACGTCGTTTATAACATGAAAGATACACAGCGCCCCCTCCAGTTCTTCGATAGGCGTATTCAGCACCACGACGCCGAACAGGGCGAGAGAAGGAGCACTAGGAAGCTAAAGCAAGTCCCGAGAGGGTCCAGAAGCAAGACAGAGGTTTTGCCAGAGAGGAAGAAAAACTACCCCCACTCCTGGGTCATCGGTATTCTCACCTCCAAAGGCCTGGCTGGCCGGGGCGGAGGGAGGGGGCTCAGGGGCTAGGCTCCCAGGAAAGGCGCCTTTCCTTTCTTTGCTGCCACTCCCCGAGGGCTGCGCTGGCTCCCCTAGAGCTGGCACCCTCTGTCACCTGCTGTCACTACACCTCCGCAAGCCTGCCGGCTGCCGAGCGGCCCGTGGCCCGGCGGTGACTCTGGAGGGATGACGCTTCCTTGGACACGCATTCAAAGGCCCTAGAACCGGCACCCGCCTCATCCCCCACTCAGGGGTTAAGTCTCTGACAGGCAAACCCAGTGCCCCGCAGGCTAGGAGTCCCGCACGCCCAACGACGGGAAACTGACGGGGCTCATCTAAACTGTTCCCAGACCTCCAGGGGTAAGATTCGGGACACTTCCACACAATTCCCGAATAGCCGTTCTGAACACTCGGGGAGCCTGCCACGTGTCAGACCCTGCGCTAGTGTATTTCACTCGTTTTACTCTAGTTCATTAAACGGCCACCACCACTTGAGGCGGCACCGAAGCCCAGAGAAGGAAAGCAATGGGTGCAAGGTCACACAGACTTAACCCAGATCTGCACACCTACCACGCCTGTACTCCGAACGGTATAGAATAGTTTCTCCACCTAGGGCTTGGCCCTGCACGTCAAAAGAATAACGCATCATCCTAAGCCTCAAGGAAGTTTCAAATAAGAATCAAAAGTGTCCACCAGTAAAGGCACAATAACAAGCGTTTGCTTCAAGTTTACTACGGCACACGGGCCAGCCCTCCCGAAATACGTGAGGTCCTACGTATGTGAGCACGTGAGATATTGAAACCCTCTCCCCCCTGTGAACTCACTTACTCATCATCGAGCTTATAAATTTTTTCAGGGACAACAACTTCATCAAGCAGCTTGTGGATGTTGCGTCGCTCTGCTGCAAGCCAAACACCGTCGTTCGCTAAAGTTCCCGGACAGGTGCCCGCACGTCCGATGGCCTCCATGGCGTATTCAACCTGGTACAAGCGACCTGCAAAACACAAGCGGTGAGAAACCGAGACTCCCTTCTGGGCTTGCACCACTGGGCCAAGAGAGTCAGCGGGAACCCTGACAGGCTCTACCCTCGAGTCCCTCTCTCGTTCTCTCGTGCTGTGCGTGATCGACCTGGTGACCATAATGACATCAAAACACAAGAGAGCATGAACTATACAAAAAGTGTCTTGACTTCCGCCCCCCCACCCCCACCCCCCCAAAAGTCAAGCACTTAAAAATACTTTTGAGACAGATTCTACAATTCCTATTTTGCCTCCTGGAGAAAATATAGTGGTCCTGGAGTCATAGCTTCGAGACCGCAAAGGAAAATATATACCCATGACTCCCGTCCACTGAAAGTAACTCCTGCATAAAACACATCCTGGCACCCAGAGTCCAGTGTGTAGCAGGGAACCGATCATTTCTTCCCACTCCCATTTTCTCACGCAGGTCTGTAAGCTGAGTACCAGACCCTTTGTCAGGCGATAGCTTACGGACGTGTGCGGAACTTACCGTGTGTTCTGAACTTTACGGCTCCTGTCAAAAGAAAGTAAGATCCTTACTAAAACGAAAGTTACAACTGAAAAAGCATTTCCACGGCTTAAAACCGTTCCGTCCACCCCCTTCTTTGGCCGAGGTGAGGGACGCAAACACGATTTGACACAGGTGTAGACCGAGGCACCGGGGCTGGAGGGGAAAATCGAAAAAGCCCTTTTTTGGAAAAAAACAAAACCAACGCAGAAAAGGAGCCCAAATGAGACACGGTAGAGGCAGAAAGAGGGATGAGACCCTGCAGGTCCAAGAGGAAGAACTGGGGAAGGAGAAAGAACGGGGCGTCCAGGCGGAGCAGGAAGCTTCAGCAGAAAACACTGAGTCAGACGCCTCAAGGGCAAGAGACAAACGGCCGAAGCTCAAAAAAAAAAAAAAAAAAAAAAAGAATCGCAGCCGCTCGAAAGCTAAGCCAGTATCCCGACCACGGAGTCCAGGAGGACGGACACGTGAAGAGGGGCAGAGACTTCTCCCGGGAGGGCTGGGGTCCTGCATGCGGAAGGAGGCGGGGGGTTGGGGGTGGGGGCGTGGGGCGACCTCGGCCCCCAGAGCACATTTCCCAAATAGCGGAACACCAGACTAAGGCTGCAGGACCGGCGCGCCCAGACGAGATTTCTTAAAGATGGGCCGGGGCCTCGGGGCCTGCCTGGCACTTTGGGAGGCGGTGACCTGCGACCAGGCCGCCGGAGAGTCCTCATCCCCATGCTCCACACCGGTGCAGCCGGCACCCCCGCGGCGCCCGAAAGGCAGGTACTAACCGGAGAAGAAAAACTAGAATCGAGGGCTACACAAAGGGCCTCACGCCACAGGAAGAACCCACTATCGCCCCGCCAAGTGTCCGCTGCCCACGTGGCCCACGCGCGTGCGCAGAACGATCTCGCGGGGTGGGGGGGGAATGGGGCGGGGAGAACGGGCCGAAGATACGGAAGTCCTCCGGGGGGGCGGGGCCGAGGACAAGGAAGCCCTTCGGGGGCGGAGACAAGGTGGCGGAAGACTCCCGGAAACGGGGCGAGGCCGAACACCGGGAAGTCCTTTGGGGTGGGACCAAGGTGGCGGAAGCGTGGCGGAAGTGCGGCGGAAGGTCAGACCTCCCCGGAGGCGGCTTCTAAGCCCTCCGGGGGCGGGGACCAGGTGCCGGCAGCCTATCGGAAGCGGGGCGGGGGCGGTGCAAGACCTCCCTCCACATCTTTCCAAACAGTACATTTCACTTACAGCGAGTTTACGCGGCGACACATTCAGCAGGCTATTTATATCGCCCTGCTTTTCTCCCCGCCAGGCTGGTCATGTATCATGCTAAGTCCATCAACATTTCTTCTGAGAAGGAGCCAAGTCCATTTTTATTTCCTCTGGGAGATGCTGGGACTAGGTTCATTTGCATGCAGTTCATTTACGTACGTCAAAAGTCCGGGTGGGCGTTCCAGCCGCCGCCAGGTTCTGATGCCAAAATCTTTGTCAAAGCCAAAATCTCCGAGTGGCCAGCCTGCCACTGCCTCTCTGACCCCATCTCCTGCACTCCTCCCCAGGGGTCACTCGCCTCTAGCCACACGGGCCTCCTCGCTGCTCTGCAAACACATCGGCACACGCCAGCCTCGGGGCCTTTGCACTCGCGACAGTTCCCCCGGCCTGACACACCCTCCCCGGGGTAGTCCCACGGCCGGCCGCTTCTCAGGGACACCTTTCCAGACCATCCTATTCAGACCCCTACATGCCCTGTCCTCCTTCCCAGTGTATTCTTCTCCAAGCTTACCAACACCCAAGGAGCCGAGGCACAGGCTTGAATCTCTGTGAAGCTGCTACGTAGAAAAAAATACCGAGGCCACAGCTAGAACAGCAGCTTCGTAAAGCTTGTACGTACACTCTGCGTCCCTAGAGTGCCGCCGCCGCCGGGCGTCCCTATAGTCGCGGAGAGGACAGAAGAATAAATAGCTTAGCGGATGGCCCCCGAGCCATTTGACCTACAGAGGAGGATGGCATTGAATACAGAATGACATGCACACCTACCACACCCACTAACTGAGATATGGCGAGGCCAAACTGGATTTTTATCTTGTCATTCGTGGGTGTTCCACAGGACGAACTCATCTTTCGTCGCCTTGAAAAAAATCCTTAAACAAGCTATCTTCATGTTTTGCAATAAAGAACGGTTCAGCTAATCCTGTCTAACAAATTTTTAAAAGTTAGTGTACTGGCTTCTCTCCTACAAATAACTTTTAAAAGTTCGTTATCATTAGTGAACCAAACTATTAGTTAGGCTATTATTAATAGTACTTTAAAGATGAAATATTAATACAATTCTTTGTGATCAATAAGGAACACTCCAGTTCAGGTATGTTTTTAAGTTAAATCAGAGGACTCTCATGGAAATAGGCAGAGTTCCCTAAGAAGCACTCGGTACTTAGTACAGACTTATTTAACTTCCGAGTAACAGAAGCCTTTAAATGACCAGTTAGGGGGTTGCTTGACACAACATTTCAAACCTAGAAAACATGTATGGAAGTAAAATAAACGTATCAACGGTAGATGTAAAATAAACGTGCTTTAATTTCCATGTTTTTAGAAAAGATTTTATTGATGTATTTTTAGAGGGGAAGTGGGGAGAAACAGAGGGGGAGAAACATCAGTGTGTGGTCACTTCTCATGCACCCACACTGACTGGGGACCTGGCCTGCAACCCAGGCCTGTGCCCTGACTGGGAATCGAACCAGCAACCCTTTAGTTCACTCAACCCACGGAGCCACACCAGCCAGACATACATGATTTTAATATACAAAGATATACGAAGTACATAGTAGGTGCTCACTTTGTTGAATGCATACACGAATGAATACATGAGTCCATGCCATCTGACAATTCCCTTTTCTTTCCAATATTCGGAGTTTCATCGTCGGTCGCGAAACAACTTTCACCTAGTTGCAGAAATTTGCTATTAAGGACGATGAGGCATTAGCCTGCGCTTCTTAAAAGTGGAGACCTAGTCTTACTCAGATTTGAGTATGAAGGGAGGGGATAACAGCACGCTGGTTAAGAACACAGCATTTTCAGGTGGACGGCTTGGGTTCCTTCCAGCCTCTAACACCTGCTGTCTGACCTGAAAGCAAGTTACCTCCTTCTCTGCATATCAGTTTTGCCTTCTGTAAACTGACCACGGTGAGGATGAAATAAAACTGTGCATGGAAGTGCCAGCACGGGGTCATTCTGATTATTCCACAAATGACTACTAGAGTAATGGTAACCGATAGACCTCCAAAGACACAAATACACAGAAATATTGCAACAAAAGCAGTCACTGCCTGCAGAGCTACTGATTCTGCCTGAAACCTCCCGGAGGGCCACTAAAGGTCGTTTCCCTACAGATCACCCGAGGAACGGAACCTTGCAAAATACGAGGGAAGAGCTTGTCTGTGGAACTGGGCACTCTCTGCACAGTACAATGACAGTTCAATAAGAAGCTTTCCCAGAGTCTACACCTTTTAAAGCTAATAATGATAATTAAAAGAGCAACCTACTAATAGCACACAGATGACATATTTCAAAAAAAAAAAAAGTGAAGGGGTTCAAGCAGTGACGCACACTAAAAACAGTATAAGAACAAAAATAAGAAGGTATTGGGCCGATAGTTAAAAATACAAACAACACGGGAGAAAAACTGGGACAACTGTAAAAGAACAACAATTTAAAACAAGACCAAAAAATTGCCAATAACAAGAGACAAAGTAAACTGGATACATAAAAGGTATAAATAAGAAAAATGACATTAACACTGTGAGAGACTTAAGTTTTGGCTGTACAAATTCAATTTTAACTTTGAATATCATTTCTCTAGTACTGTCTCAAATTTGGGGAGTTAGAAGAATGATTTACCTAAAAAATTTGGTGATTAAGGAAGGACAAAGGACTGCAAAGCTGAAAACCTTATTTTGAATACTTGGCCCCACCACTCGTTTAGCTGTGAACCTGTACATGCCACAATATCCTAATCTACATAAATATGGATATCTATTGGCACAATGTCAATAATTGTTAAAAGTGTATGGCAAGAACTCTTCAAGTCATTATATTTGAATATTTTATGTATGTTTCAATTTTTTAATTCTAGAAAATTAATAAGAAAGAATAACTTCTGCTTTGCTGCCTCACTGTTGTGCAGAAAAAATTAAATAAGCTATATTATCTCACTAAGTCAGGTAGTATCTAGGTAGTTTGCCATTCTTTTTTTTTTTTTTTTTTACCCCCGCTACGACTACTCACACTTAGTGTGCTGGGACAGACGTGCGCTCTGCACAGTCTCCTGCTGGCCTTACTCCTCGCTTTCGGGGTTCCTACAGCCACCCCGAAAGAGCACTGGGCCTGATGATGGGGTACATACGAAGCGTTTCTGGAAATCTGTTAGCTCTTCTGAAGCTCCATCCAGGAAGGCTAAGTCTATTAAAGATAGAAGCCTGTTAACCCTAGGCTCTTTAACGCTAAACCTATCAACCCTGACCCTAGCCATCTAGCCCTATCCGTACAATGGACTCGGTGAGCTTCCCTTAGCTGTAATTCCCAGAGTTCCCCACAGGAGGGCAGCACTGAGACAGACGGGGAGCCACAGCCGGCAAGCACACTGACAGGTTGATGGAAGAGTTCCTCTGGAGCGCACAGGAGCAGGTGAAGCGCGTTGAGTTCAGTGGACTTAAGTGGCTTCTTGGCAATCCCAGAGCCTGGCGTCTGAATCGAGAGGTGATGATTTGCACTTTCTAAAAAAGTCTGAGCACCATCAGATTAAGTAAATGTTGAGTTTACTATTGTAATTTGATACCGTAAACCTCTCCATAGAATTGCGGAGGACCTGTAAGACCTTCGGGAGCAGGACACAGGACCCCGAAGTCCCGTGGGGCGGGGGGGCAGGGAAGGGGACGCGGCAGTTCTTCGGGGGCGCGGACAGGGTGGCGGAAGACTCCCGGAAGAGAGACCAGGCCGAACACGCGGAAGACCTTCGGGGTGGGACCAAGATGGCGGGCAGGCTGCGTGGACCTTCGGAGGTTGGGCCTCGGCTGCGTGAGACCTTCTAGGGCGGGAACAAGATGGCGGGTCCGCCGCAAGCGGAAGTCGCCCGGAAGTCCTCTGGGGTGGGACCGGGAGGGCGGATGTGTCCCAGAAGTGCGGCGGAAGGTCAGACTTCCCGGAAGCGGCTCCTAAGTCCTCCAGGGGCTGGGGCGAGGTGCTGGAATGCTATCGGAGGATGTGTAAGGCCTTCGGGAGCAGGATAGAGGACCCCGAAGTCCCGGGGCGGGGGCGGGGCAGGGAAGGGGACGCGGCAGTTCTCTGGGGGCGGGGACAGGGTGGCGGAAGACTCCCGGAAGCGGGGCGAGGCCAAACACCCGGAAGACCTTCGGGGTGGGACCAAGATGGCGGAGCAGGCTGCATAGACCTTCGGGCGTCGGGCTTCAGCTGCGTGAGACCTTCTAGGGCGGGAACAAGATGGCGGGTCCACCGCAAGCGGAAGTCGCCCGGAACTCCTTTGGGGTCGGACAGGGAGGGCTGAAGTGTCCCGGAAGTGCGGCGGAAGGTCAGACTTCCCGGAAGCGGCTTCTAAGTCCTCCAGGGGCGGGGGCGAGGTGCCGGAACCCTATCGGAGGATGTGTAAGGCCTTCGGGAGCAGGATAGAGGACCCCGAAGTCCCAGTGCGGGGCAGGGAAGGGGACGCGGTAGTTCTACTTCTTCGGGGGCGGGGACAGGGTGGCGGAAGACACCCGGAAGCGGGGCGAGGCCGAACACCCGGAAGACCTTCGGGGTGGGACCAAGATGGCGGCGCAGGTTGCGTAGACCTTTGGGGGTTGGGCCTCGGCTGCATAAGACCTCCTAGGGCGGGAACAAGATGGCAGGTCCACCGCAAGCGGAAGTCGCCCGGAAGTCCTCTGGGATGGGACGGGGAGGGCGGAAGTGTCCCGGAAGTGTGGCGGAAGGTAAGACTTCCCGGAAGCAGCTCCAAAGTCCTCCAGGGGCGGGGCCGAGGTGCCGGCAGCCTGTCGGAAGCGGGGCGGAGGGTGTGTAAGACCTTCGGGAGCAGGATAGAGGGCCCCGAAGTCCCACGGGGACAGGGAAGAGGACGGGGTAGTTCTTCGGGGGCGGGACACAGAGTGCAGAGAGGAGAGCATTCCAGAGAGGGTGAGGGACAGACAGAGGGCGGTCCAGAGGGGGGCGGGAGTCCAGGACAGAGCATCAGCAACAAGGCAGTGGTGAGTTGCAGGTCAGAATGAAGAAAGTGGACTTTATTCTCAGGACGAGGGAAAGCAGGGGCTGATTCGGGTTTATATAGAAGATACTATCTGTGTGTGTGTGTGTGTGTGTATGTGTGTGTGTTGTGTGTGTGTGTAGCGGGGTGGGGGTGGGGGTGTCCTCTTAAAGCCAAAGAATACTACAGTGCAAATACAAAATTGGGTATCAAATTGAAAATCAGAATGAGAAACCTCACCAAATCACCGCAGTGGTTCGACGAGCTGACATACCCGTAAGGCATCCCCCGGCGTTTCCGGCATCACGAGACCTGAATCCCCAGATGGTAACTGCACACACCTTAAGGATGAAGTTTGCCACAGACGAGCTTCTGACTTGGCCCATGTCAGGCCCTGTTCCTCTCCCACTGTCCCGGGAACTTCCAACGATGGTGACAACTTCTGTTCCTATGCCTTCCTGTCAATATACTGGGTATGCAGGCTCAGCGGGTGGGTGAGGAACACGTCCCGAGAGCCATTTCGACCCTGAGGTGAGTAACAATAACCTCACTACGCATGGAAGTATCTGCGAACAAGTATGTTCCGCTGCAGAAACAGACGGTAGCGCTTATTAACTGCAGGTAGAAGACCTTACTTTTGCAGACTTTACAAAAAGCACGAGCATGGAACACATTATGAGGGTCCCTTCCCAGGCCTCGGAAGCGAGGGGTCCTGAAGCTTAAGCTTCACTAACTTCGCAGCAGATCTTTGAAAGTCTCGCATGGGGAACCGACGGAAGGGTTCAGTGTGCTCTGAGGAGAGCTGGAGGGGACAAGTGTGGGAGGCCGGCACTGCGGCGGTGGCCCTGGAGCCTTCCTGGGCTGAGACAAGGGCCTCCCACCCCCCCACCCCCCGCCTCAGCCAAGACCGACTGCTCTCGTCTGTGGCCCCTTTTCCTCTGTGGCCATAATCTCTCCTGCACAGGACCTGCCACGCGCCCGCCGTGGGCCTGCCGCGGCGTCCCAAGCTGTCATCCCCCAGCCCGTCTGGTCTGGGTTGGCTCAGCCCACGGTCGTTCTTAAACCAACCACTGGAGACGGAGAGAGGGCACACCCGGCTACCCCGAGGGATGTGCCACCTGGGGCAGAGGAACAGACAAACGCATTGTAAGAACCATAGGTAAGGGGAAAGGTAAACTCGAGTTCTCTCTCGGGAGTAGAGGGGGAGAGAGAAATGGGATCTGAGGGATCCAGAGGTGCTCAGAAGCACTGATGACCGATTACTGTAGCGGGTGCAGGGCTTGCACTGTAAACGGGCCTTTCACATGTTTTCGGAGCGGTTTGTGTGAACGCGTATGTGTATACATGTGCACGCACACACTTCCGGTCCTAGGAAGAGCCATCGGTGTCGATGGCTGGCAACAGGTACAAGAATGTGATTCCCACAGAGGCCGAGGGCCACGGGTTCTCCAAGACGGTAGGGACACAGCAAGGGAGGCCTTCAGGGCACAAGTCCCATCTTTCCCTGCTTATGACACTCGCACCCACCAACTTTAGCCTCTTGTGTCCCGGCACCTCCAGGGCTGCCCCAGGACACTGAAGCATGAAGGATCACAGACCCACTAACCCCGGTGAGCAACAGTGACTGCTACAGACAATTCTCCTTCACTGTTTCCATTCTTACCGAGTTTTATTCCCAGAAAAGGGGGGGAGGGGGTTAGAAAGGTCCATGAAGAGCAGTCACCGCTCAACTTACAGAAAGACGAGGGCCCGATCAGAGGCTACCATCCCTCTTTCCCACCGTCCGGGTTCAAAAGCCAACACGTGCTCACTGTGGAAGAGGGCGGCTGAAATGGGGCTCAAAAGATTTATAAGACCCCCAATTCTGTCTTCCACGTATCCTTTTCTTTTCGTTCTTCTTCTTTATTCTCACGCTCCGCCTTAGCTTCTTCTTCCTCGTGTCTTCTGATCAGCTGTTCCACTTCCTTCTGTCCGAGGACTCCGATGACTGTCTTTCCATTCTCTCTGGTCGGCGTGGCAATTTCCACTGGGGGCAAACACACACACGCACGGCTGCGTTATAGCAATCACAGATGCTAAAGTTGTTGCAGCTACCTTAAAATACCGTTTACATTCATTGCCGTTGCAAAATCACGTTAGGTACCTATCGCTAGGTCTTACAGCAACACAGAAATACTCACGGCGCCGTTATTTCCAATGCGTGCGGCCTTCCATCCCCCGTAATTTCTGCTTGGGTCTCTCTGATAAGAGCTGAAAGCCATAACGCTTATCCCAGCCAATGGACAGCAGCGAGACGCCAAAGGCACGTTTTTCCCTTTAACCAAGAAAGAGGACCGTCAAGCACATCAGCCGCCCAAAGGCAGTATCGCTACAGTCACTCGAGCTCCCTGAACATAGCCGCAGCACCTTTCTGTGAAGCTGAGCATTCCTAAGTGGCTCTGTTCTGGCCACCACAGACTAAGGCCCACCACCACCAAAACGTCCACTTGCTTCCGGGAGATGGGCACAGCCAGGAGACGGAGTTAAGGACCAGAGGACCGCTACTCCGTGCTGAGTTTAATTATTAGGTAAAAAAGCAACCAGTTTCCAGATTTAAAAAGGCTATTTCTGCCTCTCGATGGTCTATTAATAAAACATATGATCAATACATATCGCGGAAACCATGAAGTGCAAAGGTACAAAAAGTTTTTTACTTACTTTTCAATTTCTTTTTATCATCTCATAAAAAAATTATTACCTAGAAAATATGTTCCCTTTCTGGAATAAATATGCCCCAGATTTCCTACCTCCAAACTGCGCATACGCTTGCTTGATATCACAGAGCGCTGTCACCAACTGCTCACGAGGAATTGGCTCCCGATACTGTAATAAACAAATACCTAGGATGAAAACACTGGCATAGTCATCATTTTTTCCTAAGACACAAAAATCTAAGCAAAACATATTCTGGACATAAACCTGCGTCATGGGGACATTGACAGTCACCTGGCATTTGAGAGGGGAGCAGGGGAATGTCAACATCCTAACAATCTTATTACCATAACATTTTGTAAGTTCGGGTTAGAAAAAAGAAGCAATTTTCAATTAACAAACCTGCGATGACTCTCATCTTGGCAAAAACGAGTTCTCCGTAGAGATATCAAACAAACTAACTTATAAATCGTCAGTCACACTCTCTCTGACCATACCTTTGGGCAATGAGCCTCAGTTCATTGGCCAGAACGTTAGCGTCAGAAGTTACGCAGGCCACGGTGCAAGCCATGCCCCTGGAGGAAGAAAAAAAAAAAAATGTATTCATGTGTCTGTAAGCAGAGCAGGTGTCTGAGAGGGCCTTTAAGAAGTATTTGCAAAGCCCAAGTTCCACGATAAGTTTACCATGCTCGCGTCAATGCTCTGGTTTTCTTCTGAACAGACAGAAACTACAGAAGGTTTATCTTTGCAGGACAAACCTGACGTTTAACATGAAAGATACACAGCGCCCCCTCCAGCTCTTCGATAGGCGTATTCAGCGCCACGACGCTGAACAGGGCGAGAGAAGGAGCACTAGGAAGCTAAAGCAAGTCCCGAGAGGGTCCAGAAGCAAGACAGGTTTTGCCAGAGAGGAAGAAAAACTACCCCCACTCCTGGGTCATCGGTATTCTCACCTCCAAAGGCCTGGCTGGCCGGGGCGGAGGGAGGGGGCTCAGCCGAGCGGCCCGTGGCCCGGCGGTGACTCTGGAGGGATGACGCTTCCTTGGACACGCATCCAAAGGCCCTATAACCGGCACCCACCTCGTCCCCCCATTCAGGGGGTAAGTCTCTGACAGGCAAACCCAGTGCCCCGCAGGCTAGGAGTCCCGCACGCCCAATGACGCGAAACTGACGGGGCTCATCTAAACTGTTCCCAGACCTCCAGGGGTAAGATTCGGGACACTTCCACACAATTCCCGAGTAGCCGTTCTGAACACTCGGGGAGCCTGCCAGGTGTCAGACCCTGCGCCAGTGTATTTCACTCGTTTCACTCTAGTTCATTAAACGGCCACCAGCACTCGAGGCGGCACCGAAGCCCAGAGAAGGAAAGCAACGGGCGCGAGGCCACACAGACTTAACCCAGGCCTGCACACCTACCACGCCTGTACTCCGAACGGTATAGAATAGTTTCTCCGCCTAGGGCTTGGCCCTGCACGTCAAAAGAATAATGCATCGTCCTAAGCCTCAAGGAAGTTTCAAGTAAAAATCAAAAATGTCCACCAGTAAAGGCACAATAACAAGCATTCGCTTCAAGTTTACTGCGGCACACGGGCCAGCCCTCCCGAAATACGTGAGGTCCTACGTATGTGAGCACGTGAGATATTGAAACGTCTCCCCTGTGAGCTCACTTACTCACTGAGCTTATAAATGTTTTCAGGGACAACAACTTCATCAAGCAGCTTGTGGGTGTTGCGTCGCTCTGCTGCAAACCAGACACCGTCGTTCGCTAACGTTCCCGGGCAGGTGCCCGCACATCCGATGGCCTCCATGGCGTACTCAACCTGGTACAAGCGACCTGCAAAACACAAGCGGTGAGAAACCGAGACTCCCTTCCGGGTGCTTGCACCACTGGGCCAAGAGAGTCAGCAGGAACCCTCACAGGCTTTACCCTCGAGTCCCTCTCTCGTTCTCTCGTGCTGCACGCGATCAACCTGGTGACCATAATTACATCAAAACACAAGAGAGCATGGACTATAAAAAAAAGTGTCTTGATTTCCGCCCCCCCACCCCCAGCACCCAAAAAAAGTCAAGCACTTAAAAATACTTTGGAGACAAGATTACACAATTCCTATTTTACCGCCTGGAGAAAATACAGTGGTCCTGGAGTCATAGCTTTGAGACCGCAAAGGAAAATATATACCCATGACTCCCGTCCACTGAAAGTAACTCCTGCATAAAACACATCCTGGCACCCAGAGTCCAGTGTGTAGCAGCGAACCGATCATTTCTTCCCACTCCGGTTTTCTCACGCAGGTCTGTAAGCTGAGTACCAGACCCTCTGTCAGGCGATAGCTTACGGACGTGTGCGTGACTCACCGTGTTTTCTGAACGTTACCGCTCCTGTCAAAAGAAAGTGAGATCCTTACTAAAATGGAAGTTACAATTGAGAAAGCATTTCCACGACTTAAAACCGTTCCGTCCACCCCCTTCTTTGGCCGAGGTGAGGGACGCAAACACGATTTGACACAGGTGGAGACCGAGGCACCGGGGCTGGAGGGGAAAATCGAAAAAGCCCTTTTTGGAAAAAAAACCAACGCAGAAAAGGAGCCCAAATGAGACACGGTAGAGGCAGAAAGAGGGATGAGACCCTGCAGGTCCAAGAGGAAGAACTGGGGAAGGAGAAAGAACGGGGCGTCCAGGCGGAGCAGGAAGCTTCAGCAGAAAACACTGAGTCAGACGCCTCACGGGCAAGAGACAAACGGCCGAAGCTCAAAAAAAAAAGAGAGAAAAGAATCGCAGCCGCTCGAAAGCTAAGCCAGTATCCCGACCACGGAGTCCAGGAGGGCGGACACGTGAAGAGGGGCAGAGGCTTCTCCCGGGAGGGCTGGGGTCCTGCACGCGGAAGGAGGCGGGGGGTTGGGGGTGGGGGCGTGGGGCGACCTCGGCCCCCAGAGCACATTTCCCGAATAGCGGAACACCAGACTAAGGCCGCAGGACCGGCCTGGCACTTTGGGAGGCGGTGACCTGCGACCAGGCCGCCGGAGAGTTCTCATCCCCATGCTCCACGCCGGCGCAGCCGGCACCCCCGCGGCGCCCGAAGGCGGGTACTAACCGGAGCAGAAAAACTGGAATCGAGGGCTACACGAAGGGCCTCACGCCACAGGAAGAACCCACTATCGCCCCGCCGAGTGTCCGCTACCCATGTGGCCCACGCACAGGATGATGGCACCCTACTCCAATGACATCAACTCTACTGGAGGCCAGAACAATAGCCAAAGATTTTGAAAAGACACATCTCTTTCTTCTGTGCCAAAGAATAGATCCACCTGGATACCTAGGGGTTACATTCCAATGAACACCCATGCTAACTTCCACACCCATCTCCCAAAAGTAGGCACGGGAGGCTGCCTCCCCTATCTTCACAGGAGAATCTACTGGACCCCAACACCCCAAGCACCCAACCCCTCAGTAGACAACGATGACTTCTCCTCCACCCTGCTCCACCACATTCCCAAAGTGGCCAACTCAACAACCCACTCCATCAGGGAATACTAACAAGAGACAGGACTACCTCCCCATCCCTATCTGCCCTCCTACCCATGAGACACATGGCACACATGAAAGACCCCACTCAGGGACACACACCTTTCTCGGTAGCTGACCTGCCGTGACACTGGAAGACTTGGCCAAGCCTCCCTGAGGATCCCTCCCTGCTTCCTACATGACTTCCATACCTTCACCCTTCCCTGGGATCTGGCCTACAGACACCTTTCTGTTCCTCTGATCACATGCTGGTCTAAAGAGGAAAAGGCAATCATTTCTAAAACACAGGGACCTAAAACAAGCAGATCAACTCCGTACTTCAGACACTGATGAGAACGTGAGCATGGCCCCTACAAACCAATGACAAGCAAATTCCTGAACCGCTCCACAGACCCATGAAAAAACACCATAGGGACTTCCAGCCAAGATGGAGGCCTAGACGGACGCGCTGCATCTCCCTCCACAACCGAGAAAGAACACAACGACCTCAAAAGTGGACACAACCAGAAGCTCCACAACCTCGAGCTGCACGGACGTCCAACAAACTAACATAGAAGAAACACTCACCAAGTAGGAGGAGCAGAGCAAGGCCACATAAGACAGGTGTGGTGGCACTGGCAACAGCAGCACGCCAGGAGAAAGCACACCCACACGTTTTTGAAAACTCAGCAGAGACACCTGGGCAGTGCTCCCAGCACCACACCAGGCCTCTCAGCACCCAGTCCCAGCACCACACCAGGCCTCTCAGCACCCAGTCCCAGCACCTGGGAAAATCAAGCCTCATTGCTTCCGACTATACAAACCAGTGGAGGTTGAGGCAGAGGCAGAAACTGATAGTCTCAGCACAGTCTGCTTGTTTAAAAGGACCCCAAGGTCCTGGAATGTCCACAGACCCACCCACCCACCCACTCTGGGAACAACAGCCATGGAAGCAGCTAGAGGAGCACCGACACGGTGTGCAACTGGGACGGGTGCCTGGAAAAGGGGTCAGTGCTGGGCTGGCGGCATTGTTTCCCCTCTCCACAGCCCCCACATACGAGCATCTGCAGGAGTCTGCCCTGCTCCAAATGTTCTGCACCTGGTCAAGGCTACAGGTCTCCCGAGGTCTAGAACCTGGGCAGATGGGGAGCCCTGAATATGAAGACTCACGGCTGCTTCCTCAGTCCATGTTCCAGACCCAGTCAGAAAGGCATTGGCCCCCGTGCCTTTTCTCTTGGGGCTCCCCCACCTGCTGTGTACCATCCTCCTGGGACCACCCTGCAATTGACATCACTGGCTGCGGTTACGGCTAAGCCACGATCCAGATGTTTTTTTTAATTCCACTCAGACTTAACCCCACAGGGGGGTTTTGTTTCCTGGCCAATGTGGGTAGCAGGCCTGAGCAACCAGAATGTGTTTCCCAGGCACCTGCAGATGGACAGTGAGTCTGGGTAGTACAGACTCCAGGGGGCTATCCATTGCAGTTCCTGAAAATCCTTTACAAGGAATACTTTTTCCCATTTCCCTGAATCAAGAAAGTACTTGGTTTAAACACAGGCCAAGGCTCAGTCTCAGTGCTCGTGCCTCCATCGGTTAAAGCCCTCACCAAGCATCCTACCGGGGAGGCTCATGCTGACATCCAGGGTTCCAGGGTGTGGGGGTGTTGTGGTATGGAATGAAACCAGAAGAAGAAAGTGGGGTCTATCAGAATCTCATCACTGTGCTGCTGATGGAGACTCTTCTCTAGGCTGGGGCGGGGAAGCTGTTGGCAGTTCTCATGCACGGGAAGTGACAGGATTACCTCCCTGACTTAGAAAGGTCAAGCTGGTCGGTGCGGAGGTTGGACTGGATGACAGAGGGACAGGAAGCAGAGAGACCAATAAGCACACTAGTGAGGGGTGGCGCTGCCCTGAGCTGAGACAGGGACCATGAGTCTGCAGAGGATCAGAGGTCTGAGGAAAAGGGAGAGACTGCGGCTAATACTAACCTGAGGGCGAAACCGGCACAGGTGCGGGAGTTCATGCCCAGGGAGAGCTTGGATCCCTGGACACCAATGCGAAAGCTCATTCTGCAAAATGCAGACGGTTCGCTAAAATCGTGATTTACTCATCCCATAGGAGACAGAGAAAGGACAAAGAAGAGACGATGGAGGGAGAGTGAGGCCAGTCACACGCTGGGTAGGAGCTGAAGGCCCCACTTCACTGAGTCCTCGCAGCCTGACAGAGGAGGAGACTGAGTTCCCATGGATTTGCCTGAAGTCACACAGCTAGTGGGCGGTGGAGCCCCGAGTCAGCTCTGCACCTGGCTGGGACTCAGGCACCTCCCCGTAAGGAACTTGCCACCCTAGACTCCATTCTGAGCAGCCAGGAAGCTCTTGCCAGGCGAAGCCTCAGAGGAAGGGAACATGGGCAGAAGCAGGTGGGTGCTCTGGACAGAACAGACTTTAAGCAGCTGGAGGACAGGCAGGGAGCAGAAGTGGGGGACTCACGGTTACAGGGGTCTGGTGCTGGTTGTGCTCCTATGAAGGCCAACCCACCTCCTCCCTCCCCACCTGCCCCCTTCCCAGCTGCCTGCCCACATCCCGCCCCAAACACAGCTGGGTGAGTGCGTGGCAAGCCGGACCATTAGGTCCTCTGAAGATTTTCTTCAAGTAAGATGACCAAGGTTCAACCCAAACCTGCAAAGACTATGGAATTGCTCTTCTGTCCAGGAGGCTAGTGCACACTCTTCTGGGTCATCTCGGCCCATTTAGGACTTGGTCAGGATTTTGAACTATGTTAGAATCAGCCTTCCCTTTAAATATGTGTAAAATGCAGTTAACAAATTTTCCTGCCTCATCTAGCAAATGGGAGCAATGGACACGATTAGGCATGTGAGGGGCTTCAAATAGAAAATACTGCATATTAAAGTGAACCTTTCCCAAGTGTGGATTCTCTCTCTCCCTCTTTGGATTCTCATTTTAAGGCAAAGTAGGAACATGCCTTTGCTGCCTCCCTGTGGGAATTTTGGGAATAACATCTCTATCAACAAAACAGGGGAAAACTTTTTTTCTGCCATCTTACGTGTGCTCCTTGTGAGGAACACGTGAGTGGAAGTACTAAGGGAACCCCGCACCCTCTTTCTCCAGAGGGGCTGTGGTCCCCCCGAGGCTTGCTGGGGGCCAGCCCTGGGGGTCCACCCTCCCTCTCTACAGAACTTCCACCTTTGCATCCCCACTGCTTCCCCATACTGGGCCCCTATACCTGCCAGCAGTCCTCTCTCTGTTACTGTGAAGGCCAACCCTGCACCCCAAGACTGGTTATGACACACTGGTTCTCTGGCTTTGGCTGACCCACGACCTGCTTCCTGGTGGGGGTGTCCTCTGCCTGCTGCTGCTGCTGCCCAGGGCTCTGCCATGGAGTCCCTGCATTCTGCTCTCAACCTGGGCCGGCCCAGCTCTGTCCCTACCCAGCTACATCCAGTGTCTGGGGGTCTTGCAGTCCTGGGAGGCTGGTGACAGGCTCCCATCCCACAAGCCACCCTGCCTGACCCACCCTGCCTCACCATCACTACTACAAGCTCAAGGAGCACAGGCTCCCAGCTACACCCTGAACCTCACGCAAGACCTCTTCTGTCTAGGATCGCTCTCAACTTAATGGAATTTCTATAATTTTTAAAAACATTTCACTTATTTTTAGACAGGGGAAGAGAGGGAGAAAGAGAGGGAGAGAAACATCAATGTGTGATTGCATCTCTGGCACCCCCAACTACAGACCTGGCCTGCAACCCAAGCCTGTGCCCAGATTGGGGATTGAACTGGAGACCTTTTGGTTCACAGGCTGCTGCTCAGTCCACTGGGCCACACCAGCCAGGGCCTATCATTCTTCGACAGCCACATTTCCCAAACTCCCATCACAAAGAGCAAGTCTTAAAGAGATCGCAGGCTCCAGACCTCTGTGACATCCTTCCAGACCTATTTCTACTGACTCCTCGGCCCCCTCTCCTTTCCCTTTGGGGCTGAGCTCCTGCAGGCTTCTTTGCATTTGTCACTTAAAACCAGCATTGGGATTGAGAAAACCCTTTTCTGTCTGAGGACACCTGGCTCTGAACATGGAAACTCCCGGCTTCCACGGCAGCAGGCTTAATCACCTTGATGACTAACAGGCCAGGCTTGTGGCCGACACCTCCTTGTCACCCGACCTCCAGGGCAGGCCACATGCACACTGTCACTGCTGCCCCCCACACATGGCGGGTGGGGGCTGAAGGCACTGAAATCTACCGGAGCCTCCTACTGTGCACCTAGCCCCACCCATGGGCTCCCGGGGCCCCTATCCTCCTGTGTCGCCAGTGTAGCGTGTTCCGGAGCAGCACCTCCACCAGGCCTGACCTGTCTGCTCCCTGCCTGCGCTGCAGACGGTGTGCAAACCCACCCGCTAGGCTTTGGGGCCAGAGCAGCAGCTAATGTAAGGACCCCTCCATCTGTGGGACCACTAGACCCAGAGGACACAGCGGTGTTGGCTGGCGGGGCTGACTCAGCCAGACGCAGCGTGGCCTGCTCAAAACAGCCCAGGCTGGGCCCTCCCACCCACAGGCCCCGAGACAGCGTCTGTGGCGTGAGGAAGTTCTGACGTGGCCCGTCCATGTGCCTGTGTGTGGAGGTGCGGCCACAGCTCTCCTCTTTCTATGACATGCTCAGGACAGATGGGGCACTCGGGAATGGACTTGCCTGCTCAGTCCAGGATCCTGTGCACAAGGGCAGGGAAGTCCTGGCGGGAGAGTGGGGAGGGTGCCTCACAGCCAGACCCTGGCCTGGGTCCTGGAGAGGACACCTGGGTCTTAACCCCAGCCACACCAGAGCCCCAAGTGACCTTGGCAGGGGATGCCCCAGCCCTGATGTGGGGCAGGGGGGTCACAGGGTTGCTGCAAGGACTGAGATGACATCTATGTGGCTCCTCATGCTCAGCGTGTGTGCTTATAGCCACTGACCTTATCAGTCGCCTCCATGACCCACCAGCTGCCACAGATACACACCTCCAGCAGCACCGTCCATCCCATGGCCCCGCTGTGCCTCGTCCAGGCCCTTCCTCCGTCCTCTCTCCGCCTGTCATCTGCAGTGCAAAAGGACAGGCCAGGGCCTCTGACTCTCCTGGGTCTTAGGTGTGGACAGAGCATTACAGATGATGAGAATTCTGTGGAGGGAGGAAGCAGGAGTCCCCCACATGCATGTTCCGTGATCACTCACCTTTGAGTAGCCTGTTTCAGCCCTAAGGTGTCACCCATGCTGCAGGAGTCCTGTGTGGATGTCCTTTACCTCAACCTGTGCCACTCACCTGTGGTAGAGAGGGTACATGCGCTCTACCAACATGTGCGCAGGGCACCCCCAGGGCTACATTGACACCTGCCAGATAACATCTTTGGGGCACTGCGCCCCTGTGCACACCTCTGTCTTGGATCCATCAGCTCCACAAACTCCACAGCCCTACTCTACAGACCCTTTTCCTGGTCCCATATCTATAGTCACAATGAATATGAGAAGCAACACCCACCAGCTGCCCCGACAAAGGACTGGTCACCACATGTAGCCTCTTTCTCACCCAAACACAGAGGTCACATCAGCTGAACCCTGCCCCTGAACCTTCAAATCCATGTGCACAAACATGCTTGTATGTACTTCTGAAGCCACACACCTGGATGCGTGGGCTCCTCATCTTTCCTCCACACCACAAGCAAACGCATGACTGTCCACACCCTTTCTGTCCCTGCTGACCCTTCGCTACAACCCCTCATGTTCCTGGAAGCATGGAGAGGGCTCAGCAGAGACTGATTCCAGTGTCCTCCTGTTACAGAACAAGGGTGTCCAGGGGTCCCCAGAGCCTGCAGGCTGGGGGATGGGGAAAAGGAAGCAGCTTTCAGGATGCCTTCTCTTGCCTGTGGCTGGTGGCTGGTGGCTGGTGGCTGGTGTCTTTGTTACACAAATGGCTTTGGTGCTTACAAGGCCTCAAGAAGATGGGAGGGGTCTTGGACCTGGGGATGGTATGGAAAGAGCACACAGAGCTAGCCCTAGCCAACAGCCTGCCATAGATATGCAAAGTACTTTAAAATCTACACCATCCACCTCCCCCATTCCTAAAACCACAGGCTGTGGGGATTTGAGGAATGGCCTCCTTCCATCCTGTGAGAAGGGCACAGGCCTGGGTTGCGGCCCAGGTCCCCAGCTGGGGGTGTGCATGAGGCAACCAGTCGATGTTTCTCTTTCATATCCATGTTTCCCTTCTTCTTTCTCCTTTAAAAACATAAAAAATTTATTGACTGATTTTTAGGGAGAGGGAGGGAAAAAAAGCATCAATTTGTTGGTCCACTTCTTTGCTTATTCATTGGTTGCCCCCTACATTTACCCTGACTGGGGATTGAACCCACAACCTTGGTGTATTGGGAAGACAGTCCAACAAATTGAGCAACCTAGCCAGGGCTATTCTTTATTTCCCTATTATTTAGGAATAATCAACCTTGAGTATGGAATGTACATTCATCACTTACTTAGTTATTTTCCTCTTTTAGATGAAGTTGATATTGGTGAGTATATGGACAGTTCAATTATCTTTAAAAACATGATGAAATCAAACTGTTATTAAAAAACTTACCGCAAAGCAGAAGGTAAACTTCCCCTACTGTGGGATACAAATTGCCTTGTCAAATCATGTTTAGTATAAGTAATGAGCAGACTCTAAAAAATGAGCTGTGAATGATACTGTACAGGTGAGTTCTCTCTCTTGCTATCCATAGCCACGCTGTGGCTTGAAAATAAAATATTCTCAGGTAATACAAGTTACATTAAAATAGGGAATTGTAGCCCCAGCCTTAGCAAGACTGCTGCCGGCATCCCGGCCATGCTTGTCTTTAAGTCTCAACACAAGGCTGCGCGTGGAACATAACCAAAAGCCACTCAGAGGGTTTCCGTGGGAATTGGATTTAAAGAATGCTTATTATTCTTTAGAACTTGCTCTGCTTATCTTTTAATATAACATAAACAATCTCTAGCAAGAAATGTATGAAACCTTGCACCCAATGCCAGTGTGGCATCAAGATGTTTGATAGACCCTGATGCAGACTGGTCACTGTGCCCTCTGTACTAGTACATGTAATCTGTTACTGTCAACTGTAATCCTAATGCCTCTAAACTATTGATTATTCACGAATCTTGACCTTGTGTCTCTCATGTGTATCCTTCTCAATAAAAGGCATGAGGGAAGAAGGTCTAATCTCTGTTCTCCACTAGAGAGAGCAGTCACCTTCCTTCCCCCAGACATTATGAAATGTCCTGGGTAAAAGTTTGTTCCGCCATGGTCACGAAGACTCTGCTGGACAGAGCAGCTTCCAACCCAGCCTAGGGTGTGTGAGGCACATCCACTTCATTAAAATACTATTGTAATTCACTTAAACAGAGAGGAGGGCAGAGAAAATGACTTAAATGCCTTTCACAGTCAAAAGGCCATCAATTCCAGAAGCTGACCAAATTAGAAAAGCTTTGACCTGGTGCTTCTAATACGTCACAAGATTATAATGAAAACATGACACCTATTTTGGAGAGAGAATCTAAAATCCACCCAGTAGATTACTATAAGTAATTTGAATATCTACTTATTGGATACATTTTGTCTTTACATTCTACATGTAACAAAAAGCGTTACTGGGCATGGTACCTAATTCATTTATATGGAAGGAATACACAGAGCTTACCGGTCCCAAACCGCTGCTTCCATTCAGGAGTTATTCCCAACATGTACACTAGCACAGAAGAGCTTTTTTGGGTGACCTCCACTCAGGTGTTAGTTCTAAAATGCACACGAGATGGCAGCAGAGAATAGTATTTTCTGATTACATTCACCAAGCTGTTATTTCCTCCTAGATGTATACTAGATTTCAGCAGATAAATTTTCGAGTGGCCTTCAATCGGCTGTTATTCCCAAAATATCCACGAGGTGGCAGCAGAAAAAGTTTTTCAAACTCACACCCACTGTATTATGCCAAAAATGCCCACGAAAAGGCAGCAAAGAGCATTTTCCTACCTTAGGGGCTCTCTGCCTCTTGCATTAAAGAGAATCCAGGTCCGTGTTATAAGCTCACTTTCACATGGTTCGTATTTTAAGTCCCTCACACGCCTCACTTTACCTAGCATATAGATGAGGCAGGGACATTTGTTAATTCCATTTTATAGGTACTTAAACTGAAGACTGATTCTAACATAGTTCAAAGTCCATACCAAAGTCTAAGTGGGCAGAGATGGACGAGAAGAGGGTGCACACACAATCTCCTGGACAAATAGAGGAATCCCATGGTCTTTGCAGCTTTGGGTTAAACCTTGGTCATCCAACATGAAGAAAATCTGCCCATTAACTAATTGTCCAGCTTGCCACACACTCACCCCAGCTGTGTTTGGGGTGGGATGCAGGGAGGCAGGTGGGCAGGGGCACGTGGGGAGGGAGGAGGTGGTTTGGCCTTCGCAGGAGCACAAACAGCCCATGTCCCTGTAACAGTGAGATCCCCCCTTCTACGCCCTCCCTGGGCCAAGCCGTTTAAAATCTGTTCTCCTGTCCAGGGCACAGGTCTGCTTCTGCCATGTTCCGTTCCTTTAATGTCTCACCTGACAGCAGCTTCCTAGTTGCAGAGAATGGAGTTTAGGGTGGAAGCTTCCTTATAGGGAATTGCCTGAGTCCCATACAGGTATGGAGCTGACTTCTGGCTCCACCACCTACTAGCTGTATGACTTCAGGTAAAGAAAGGGAAACTCAGTCTCGTCCTGTCAGATGGGGTAGATCTCCCTCTCAGGGTGGCTGTGACGATTCAGTGAGGTGAGGCCTTTAGCTCCTGCCCAACATTCTTTCTCCCTCCCGCTTCCATACTTTGTCCCTTCCTACCTTCTATGAGCCAGCTAAATCAAGAATTTAGCAAATAGCTTCCTTTTGGCAGAAGGAGCTCCACCACTGGTGTCAAAACAGCGAAGCTCTCCCTGGGCACGAACTCCCGCACCTGTGCTGGCTTCGCCTGCAGGGTAGTATTAACCACAGCCTCTCTCTGGTCCTCAGACCCTTCCTGCTCTGCAGACTCACGGTCCCGGACTCGGCTTGGCCCAGCACCGCCTTGCACCAGCCTTCTCACTGGTCTTCCTTCTTCCTGTCCCTTTTTCATCCAGTCTAACCTCCACATTGTGACAAGCTTGATCTGTCAAAATTAGGGATCTAATCCTGTCACTTCCCATGCATGAGCACTACCAAAAGCTTCCCCGCCCCAGCCTAGAGAATAAAGTCCCCATCACTGGCACAGTGATGAGACTCTTTATCAGGCCCCACTTTCTCCTCCTGGTTTTACTTCAAACAATGCCACCCAATTAGGTCACTAGGAACCCCAGATGGCAACATGAGACTCTGGTTGGAAGACCCGTGAGAGCTATAACGGACGGAGGGGCTAGCATTAAGACTGAGACTTGAATGTGGGGTACTGAATAAAATATAGACTTCAGTTAATAATAATGTATCAATATTTGTTTATTATTTATAACGATTCCGCACAAAAATAGAGAGGAAAAAGTAAGACTGAAGTACGAAAAACCTATTGCATCAAACTGGAAACCTTGGGAAAATGGGTGATTTCTTAATAAAATTACACTTTAATAAAATGGTCCACATTCTCTTCATTTTCTCCACTCTGTCATGTGCGTTCTCTCTGTTCTCTGAATCTTCTATGTTCTCTCTCACTTTCTCCATTTTCTGTGTTTTCTCCTCATTTTCCCTGTTCTCTTTGGTCTTCCCTCATTCTCTTCATTCTCTGTGTCCTATTTTCTCCACGTTGTCTCCATTTTCTGCATTCTCTCTGTTCTAATTTTGTTTTTTTCTACGATCTCTCCATTCTTTCTTCTTTCCGTTTTCTATGTTCTCTTTGTTCTCTCCTTCTTGTCTTTGCTTTCTGTATTCTATGTGCCATTAATATACTTCTAAATTATTTTTGAAATATGTATATAAGGCAGTTTTTAAAAGAAGTACTACTAAGGGCCAAAGCAAACCTTCAAGAATGACAATGCTGTCTTGCAGAGGAAAGCAATGAGGCAAGTGAAGGAATGTTTTGGCATTCCCATTGTGACATTAGTTTCTGAGATATATATCTATATATATCACTTTCCTCTGGGTTTCTTAAGCCTTTTTAAAAGATTTATTTATTTATTTATTTATTTTTAGGGAGATGGGAAGAGAGGGATAAAGAGAAGGAGAGAAACACCAAGAGATACTTTGATCGGCTGCCTCTCACATGCCCCCAACTGGGGACCTGGCCCGTAACCCAGGCACGTGCCCTGACTGAGAATCAAACCAGCAACTCTTCAGTCCTCAGGCCAGCACTCAGTCCTCTGAGGCACAACAGCCAGGGGGTGCCACCAACACTTTAGATGCCAATCACAGGGCTAGGTTGTTACCTGTGCTTCTGACTGACTGGCTATAAATTGGAAGTCCCACAACCCCCGCTTCAGGTTGAATTTTATTTTTCCATAGGGGCTCCCAGAACTCAGAGAAACATTTACTCCCTTCACCAGTGTCTTGTGCAGGACACAGATGGTGAGTCATGTGAAAGGTACTTCAGACGAGGTGTGTGGAAAGGTGCGCAGACTTCTAGGTCCTCTTTCCCGACACTCGGGGCTGCACCCACCTGGAAGCTCTGACTCCTCGTGCTTTTGTGGAGCTTCATTACCCACGCAGGATGAATGGATTCGGTGACCGCTGGTGACAGGCTGACTGCAGACCCTCACCCCTCCATGGGGGTCGTAGGTGGCAGGTAGGGGCTGCAAGTTCAAACCCTCTGATCCTTGGGTTGGCTCCATTGGCTTCAGCCCCTTATTCTCAGAAAGAGAGACCTTTATCACGTTCAACACGTGGGAAATTTCAAGAGTTTCAGCAGCTGTGAGCCAGGAATAGGATGAGGACCAAATATATATATATTTTTAAATCACAATATTACCGGAAATAAGAAAATGAATTGTAAATTAGATGTGTCCTCCTTAACGCGCACTGGGAGACACGTTCTTACCCACTTACAGAATACACAGAAAGGCAGATACACTACCAAACGCTCCCGGGGCTCAACAACCCCCACACAGCAGGGAAGCGCCCAACAGGGAGTCGCAGCACATCACAGCGGCACCGGAGCGGGGTGGGGGTGGGGGCAAAGGGACAAACAGGGACCCGGGGCTTGCGTGCCTCACAGGACTGGGCTGCCCCCGCTGACAGGCGGCCAGCAGCACCCGGCTCGCGCGGTGCCGGGCAAAATCAAAGGGGCCACACTGGAGCGCGTCTGTGTGTGCACGTCTCTGTCACTCACACACGGTCACACACGCAGACACACAGACACGCAGCCGCGCCCGCCCCACGGCCCCGCCCCAGGCGGGCCCCTCCCCAAGGCCGCGGGGCCGGCGCTCCGGGGCTCTAGGCGGCCCTCGGCAGCGGCGGGATGTGCTCAGCCAGGGAGCTGAGCGGCGGCGGGGCGCGCGACGACGTTGGGGACGCGCTGGCGGAGAGAGTGGCGGCGGTGACCGAGCTGAGGCTCGGGGCGAGCCCAAGGCGGCGGCCCCCGGAGGAGCGCGAGCAGGTGCGCGGGGCAAGGGGGGCGGGAGGCGGGGGCGCGCAGGGCCCGAGGACGCGCGCGTGGTCGCAGGCTCCGGGGTCTTCCGCCCATGCGGCTCCACGCGCAGCCCCAGCCCTGCCCTCGCCGGGCGCTGGGCGGCGGTTCCAGGTGCCCAGCCGGTTCCGTGGCCTGAGTCACAACGGGCGTCTAACAGGTTCTCCCACAGCAACTTCTTAACAGGAGCACACGACCTCCACATTTCCCTTGAGAAGGGAAAAAGCAAGGAAGTTGCTTTCGGTTCGTAGCCACGGAAAGAAGCGTGCGGGCCGCGGTGGAACACGGGGGGCGGGGGGGGGGCGCGGAGTTTCCGAGACCCCGACTTTGCTCACCCCATGAAGTAAGAGCGCTGTGTATCTTCGAGGTCAGTCAGGACACTTAACAAAGGAAATGGGACGATTGCTGCGGTGACTGGCGCAGCGGCACGGGGACGAGGCGTTACCGGCAGACCCGGGATCAGCCGCCTTCGGAACCACGTAGCGGAGCGGGACTCCGGGCTCGGCCCGCCGGGCGGCGCTCACTGGGCGACAGTCAACTGACACCCGCGTCCTCTCAGCTCCTCTCCATCAGGCCTTCTGGCCGCGTTTCACAAACTCCTGTATCATCGCGAAAGGCACCGATAGCCAAAGTGCAACTTTGACCGTTTCCACGTTTTATTTAGGAAACAATGACAGTGGGGGGCGCACCTGGCTTATGCCTTTGGGTTTCTTAGATTCTCTCAGCACGTGCGGTGGAGGTTTTCACCCTGTGACAACGGCGAGAGGTGACGGAAGGAAGTCGCGTAGGTGGGAGATTCCTGACTGTCTTCCTGCGGGTTTGTTCCCAGTTACCTGCACTCAGTAGCTAAAGGGCTTAGCTTCCTCTTACTTTAGTTGTTCAACTGGAAAAGTGAAGAAAAAAAGGCAACAGGAACTCACATGGTGATGGGGTGTGGGGCTTCCATTTGAGGTCCCCAAGATACGTGTTCAAATAGTTGTGAGGCAGCTGTAAAATACTTCATTTACGCTTCTGTGGGTTTTGCATGATCAGTAGCTCTGGCCTCACCACAGCTGCTTATGGTATAAAGAAACAGGATGGAACGTATATCCCAGGAAACCTTCACTCTGCATATCCACCTCTTCCATTGCATGTCATGGAAATTCATTTTCCTGTTCTCCTGTGACAATGTTATCATTTGTTTTTATCCCTTTTATTTATGTAATCTAAGCTTACGTACACAATAACTGAAAATTATACCTAACATGTGTGTTTACTCCCACATTTGCAGTAAAGAAAAACTTCTTATAAGAAGCACCGCCCCCACAAGAAAAACAAAACCTTGGTGCAACCCCACCCATTGCTGTAAGAAGCAAGCTTTTGTGGTCAATTATTTCTTGGTAATATCACCAAGGCTTTCTTCCAAGTCCTGGAAATGAAATTAAAATGTTTATGCACTGCCTCGCAATGATTTTACAGATAACTACAGATATGAAGATATTTGAGATAGAAGTAGCTGGAATTACTATTATAAAACATATTCTGAAGGGTAGTTTTACCGAGTTTTTCTTGAGAGGGAAGTGTGTTTGTGTTATTCTTTTAAGAACACCCAGATTCCAATTTACAAATGGAATAGTATGGATAAAGTGGTTCATAAACTAGATACTTAAAATTTAAACTGAAGTTTTCAATAGAAGGCATAATGTAAACAGAAACAGAACCAACACCAGTCAGCTAGACAGGAGGCGGAGGCCACCCTCTGACAAGGGCTCCTGCGCTGTCCAGAGCCCTAAACCCGGAGGGAGAACCGGAGGCTCCTTTGGGTGCAGCAGCAGCTCAAGGCAGCCCGCTGTTCCGCATTCCTCCCTTGGCAGTTCTGCTTCCTTCGCCGGCTTCGCCTTACTGCTCCTGAGCAGCTTTCTTCCCCGGGCATCGGGCTCCTCCACACACATCCTTCCTTCACCGACTTTTCTTTGCGCTGATGTCTGAAAGGCACGCGCCCTTCCCGCTGCCTGAAGGCTCCTGCGTCAGCTTTAACATACAAACCTATTTTTGGCTCATTGTTATTACAATACCAGATCAAAATGCATTAGCATTTTGGAATTTATTTTAAGTAATACTGAAATACTAGTAACAATACACTTGTTTCTTTAGTAACTGAGATATTGTCCGCATTGGGTTTGCTTGCCATGTGGAAGCATCTAAAGTGACAGTTTGTCCTTAGAGGCTCCTCCACCTGAGTGAAGACTAAGGCTGCTCTGCCCTCTGGCCTGGTTCTTTCCAGGCGGGATGATTGACAAAGGAGTCCTAGTTAAAATCAAGGATCCTGGGAAGGGACCTGGAAGACTGGCCCACGCCCTCTGGACGGAGGAGCTGTGTGGAGTCTGGAGTGGGAGTCCGGCCTCTAGGAGGAGAAGCCAGGGGGAGAGGAGCCGTGCGGCAGGCGCTGAGCTGTGGGGCGCAGGCCCCCCGTGCCTGCGGGTCATGACAGCACAGGTGACGGCCCACCCTGTTCTGGACTGGGAAGACCAGGGGCCTTTGAGGGGCGTCCCTGCCCCGCTCGCAGCTGGGAGCCCCTCTCTCCTGTGTCTTCCACGTGAGTGGCGTCCTCTCCAGCTTTGAGTCCGTGGGCTGGGGAACCTGAGGTGGCCCTGCTCAGGGAGCTGGGAGAGGTCCCATCTTCCTTAGGGTGGCTTTAGAACTTTTGTCTTTAGCTTTAAGCTATTTCTTTGTGATTATAAAAGTAATGTGTACTTTGAAAAATGTAGAAATATAGACAGATCTGAAAAGGAAAACAAAAGCATTTGGGATCCCACTTCAAGTCATATTTTGTTATAAAGTATCAGATATTTGGTATTAGCACATTCATGTATCTCTCTGTAGGCGTGTGCAGCCACTCACACACAGAGGGATATTTTTAACTGATTTTAATGTAATGTTTGAATTTGGTATCTTGTTTTGTCTACTTTTCATGTGGTGTCATTTTCCCAAGTTATCAAGAATTCTGTTAAAATTCTTTCGAGGGCTGCCTAATTGTCCATTCCCCCAACGTGGCCCATTTACTTTGCTTTGAATATTCTTTTATAAATAATGCTCTAACGAAAATCTTTGCTTGTGAATCCTCAAGTTCCCCCTTGGAATTGATTCCTAGAAGTGGAACTAGGTCAGTGAGTCTCACTCTGAAATCTGAGCCATCTTAAAGAATTGGCTCCGAGAAAGGGTGCCCTGCCGCGCCGCCGTGTGCGAGCCCAGAGGAGCGCTCGGTGCCAGCCCCACGCCAGCGGTGCGATTATAGGTCGGCGTCTTGCCAGTTTAGTGGGCAGAGCTGCCCCACCGCGGCACGGCGCTGCTGGGGAGGCTTCTCGCGCCCTTCACGTACATGTTGCCCCTTGTATTTCTTTTCAAGTCAAGTTCTTTGACCATCTTTTCTGCCATCATTATAAAATATTTCACATATTCCCCAGCTTGCTATTCACTTTATAATTTTGCTTCTGAAGTTTTTGATTTACAAATGCTTTAAATTTTTATTAGCCAATGGATGTTTTTTTGTAATTTCATGCACATACACATATATACAAATATTTATATATTTTTGTTTAGAACAGTTTTTCTAATTCTACAATCAAATTCCCATCAATATTTTCTGTTGTGTGTGTGTTTTTATGGGTTTCCTTTTTCACCCTGTGTATCTGTTCTCTTTTGAAAACCTTCATGTATTATGTGAGGCATGGAGCTTGTCTTTTTTTTCCTAGTTATTGAATAATCCTGGCTTTACAAAGCTTTATTAAACTTTATTAAACTTTTATACTGTTGTTGGTATTGTTAAATGGATTTTTTTTCCACATTGTCTTTTTTACTGCTGGTTTCTAGCTATTGGTTCTTATATACTTAGTTTTTAACTAGCTACCTTTCTGAATTCTTTTATTAATTATATTATTGATAAATACCAGTATCTCTTAGACTTGTTTCTTTTGCATCTTCTAGGTACATAGTCATCCAGTCTATGTAGAAGATTCGTTTTGATTTCTTTCTAATGGTGATACTGCATTTCTGTCTCGTACCTTTTGCAGTTCCTGAAACTTTCAGACCAATGCTGGTTCCTAGGTGTTTCAGTAAATAAGTGGAAGGACTTCTGTAAACAACACTTATTAAAATGTGTTCCACAAGTTCATCTTTCTTTAAGAAATAAAAAGGCCATGGAGAAAGGCCTTATGCTTTCCACTTGACCAAGCATCAGAAATGTGATCACCAGCACAGAGTCTAGGTTCACAACACCCAGGTTTTAATCACAGCTCTGCCGCTTAGGAACTGTCACTACAGGGACCTTAGTTAGCCTCTCAGGCCTCAGTTTCTCCATCTGTGTAAAGGGAAGAGGAGTGGCCTCGACCCCATAGGACTTTAAGGAAGATTATGAGTTAATGACATGGGAACAGTGCTGGCAGCAGACCCTGGCACGTGATGAGTGTGTTTTCTTTTGGGCCTGATTTCCAACCAAAACCATAACTGACAAGAAAAATGCAGAACCGTTGTTTGGGTTTTCCAGACTCTGCAGTTAATAAGTCACCACGGGAGGAGACTGGGCTAGAGCGACACTCAAGTTCCGGTGCGCCTGCACCGTCTCTCGTGAAATGGTCTGGCGTGAAGCCCAAAGATTGGCCTCTCTGACAGGTGATGCTGATGCTGCTTACGTTGACTGGGGAACGGAGGAAAATAGGTCACTCCACAGCATGCTGGCCCTTCCACGTACTATCAGTGATGAATATGTTTAAGAAATTGATTTGCCCGCTTTCCCTGGATGTTACACTTGAACTCTTGGTTGTGAGAAGTTCTAGGGGCAGACCAGAGCCCAGGTGTCCTCGCGCATACAAAAGCCGTCCCACAGGTTGGGACAGGTCTGCTACCTCCCTCAGGTGGGCACCAGACACTGGTTTACACCCACTTCCTGTTGTGGCTTTGAAGGGAGATTCCGAGCTGCGCTCTAGCAGGTGCTTTGAGGTTAGCCCACTGCAGGCCTGAACTCAATCCCCTCTCACTCCCGAGGCGCCAGTCGCTGGGGCAGCTCGGAATGAGTTCTGTGTGTCACAGGCAACTTTTCTTCTCTCCAAATCATTATTCAGAGTGGCATCTCTAAACCAGTGGTTGCAAGTGGAGCAGTTTTGCCCACAGAGGATACCTGGCACTGTCTGGGGACATTTTGAGTGATTGGAATAGGGGGTGCCACTGATGTCTAATAGCAAGAGTCCAGGGACACTGCTTCATGTTCTGTAATGCGCACACGTCCCTACCACGCAGCGTCATCATGCCCAACCTGTCAATAATGCTGAGATTAAGAAACCCTGCTAACAGTGTATTAGGGTGACAGTGCGTCCAGGTGTCAAGAGTAATTAGTTTGCTAATGAGTATTCCAATGGCTCGGTAAAAATTGTTTCTTTTCTCTAAGCCTACATTCCAAACAGGATTGCTCAACTAATCTTTTCTTGTATCTCTCTAGAGTAGAAACTTTCTCCATATTCCTCTCACATTTTTTAAAAGAGTTTATTCCTTTTTTTGAGAGAGAGGGGAAGGGAGGAAGAAAGAGAGGGAGACAAATGTGGATGTAAGAGAGAAACATGGATCGGTTGCTTCTCATTCACAGCCCGACCTGGGAACCCCCCACCCAAGGCCTGTGCCCCTGCCAGGGACCTTTCACTTTGCTGGAGGACGCCCAGCCCACGGAGCCATGAGGTCGAACCTCCTTTCGCCTTCCTTTCTGCCGCTTTCTCCCACCAACCACCTCCGTTCTGCCTCTGCCTATCAGGGGTCTCGTCCTCTGATTGATTGTCCTTCTTCTCCCGCGTCTCATCACTCCCTTTTCCTCTCCTCCCACTGC
This sequence comes from Furipterus horrens, assembly GCF_987537825.1. NCBI lineage: Eukaryota > Metazoa > Chordata > Mammalia > Chiroptera > Furipteridae > Furipterus > Furipterus horrens. The sequence goes on from NW_028327180.1 coordinate 92,670, forward strand.
CTGCTCTTCTCTGCGGAACTGAGGAAGCTTTGGAGACAACATCTCTGGGCTGGTGTCCCAGCTTCACTACCTTCTCAGCTAAATATTTAATCGGTCGGAGACTCAACTGACTCGTTGTGTAGAGTACAATGCTACCTGCTCCTTAAAGTGACATTTTCTATACAAATACCTAGCGCTTAGTAGGCCCTCAGTGAGTCCCAGCTCCCTGTTTTACCCTGGCCTTTCCCCTCATCTTTTTTTCTGGTTCCTTCTCATTCCTCTCAACTAACTACATAATAGAAACATTTTAGTGCATGTAATTTTCAGATTCCATGGAATAAATACTATTGATTTACAGAATAAACTTTTACAATTTTCTGATCATTCCTCTAAACAGACAGTCATCCACACACTGCAGCTAGGTTGCTTCTGTGTAGCTTTGCTGTTTAGTGGGCGGTTGCTGGACACGGATCCTTCATAGGAACCCGCAGGCCCACCCTACTCTGTGCCACTTACTCCCAATTTCCTGCTCAAGGCAAGCGGTCAGGCAACATTAAAGGGGAACCTGGAAGTCCTAGGACACTGGCCTTGCCCTTGGAGGCCGAAGGAGAAACTGGATCTCCGGTCACTCCTTCTTAAGCCTTGGCCACGCTGTCTTCAGTTTCCGTCTCCTCGGGGTGACAGCTTTATCCTGCGGCAGCAGCCACGATCTTCACAAACCTGGAGTCCCGAGAGTCGTGACTTAGTTCACGAAGAGCGTTATATATTTGTGTGTGTACTTAAGGGAATTGATAAGACAACCAGAGAGTAGTTTTATTTAAGCAAAGAAGTTGAGTTTCTAATTCACTTATTTGAAAAGGTACTTTCTGTCTTTTGATCTACTTTCCCATACCTAGTGTTCTTTTCCATGTCACTGCGTTGGCAGCTACGCCTTCTCTTGGCAAAGGAAGGGGAAACGGTTGGCTGTGTTTTCGGTGCTGTTTTCTTATGGCACAACCCTCGTTTCTCAGAGCTGGTGCAGGAGGAAGCGTGGTGCCAGTGCTTGCACTTTATGGACAAGGAAGGATAAGACTGTTATTAATATTTAACATCTGAACACAGTGGTAAGAAAATTAAATTTCTACTTGTGGTTTTTACTACATTCCCTTTGATATTATTTTTTCTAACATCTGTGCTTGAGATTTTTTAAAATTCCTTCTTCCAATTACCTTTTGAAAACTTTTAAATTTTCATTCTCTTGATCAGAATTTTACTTGGACTTATGCAGACCATCTACAGAAGCAAGGACTTTAATTTTGATTTCCAATGACCAGCAAACTTCCTAAGTCCGACTGAATTCAGAATTCCTTATTCCCTGGTTCTCAGAGGAAGTTGCACATAGAGGAAGCTCCTGTCGTGGCATCAACTGAGCACTGAGAGGGGACGTTACTTTTAAGGACAGATGTCTGATGGTGCCCACTTGCAGTGGACGAGGTAGTCCGTCTTGCTGCACTCAGTGATGTCACAGAATACTTTGTTTCTTAAAAAATGAGATTTTAGAAAAAATAAACTACGCAGAACTTTTAAACCTACAGCTTGATTTAATCACATTCTGTACTTCCTGACTATTATTTATCATTAATCCATGAATAGCCCTTCTGTTTTTTATTGTAATTCATTATTTTTTTCAGTTCATAACCATTCTCTTGCACTACAGTAGTTTGTGTTTATAGATATGGCTAACATTGTATATCTTTTTGAATATTGGTGGTTTCATTTCTCTGTGTTTGCAACTATGGTTTAAAATATTGAATTCTATTGCTTAGAGCTAAAAGGAACATAAATTTTAGTGTTTTTAAGTTCATAGTAATTTCAAAGACTAATTTAAGAAATAGCTAATATTCTCATTGATCTTTATCTATCTTCTTAACCATATTTTTTATTTGGTTGGTCAATGTCATTGAGTGGGACATTGCCAATGGAAACTATAACATTGTGTTTTATTGTGAGTGACACAGTTATATCACTAAAAATATGTTATAAATCATATCAGCTCTAATACTGCAGTTAGGTGAAGCTTTTTATAGTTAATAATTTTTTATATTTTAGTGAATTTCTACACTTAATATACATTTTGTACACTTTGTAGTAAATTACCCTGCAGCTCCATTGAGTATCCAGTGAGCAGGCAACACACCCAGCCTAACATAAAAAAAAATGCAAATTAAACTACAACAAACAACTTTTTACCCATCCATTTATTCAAGATTAAGCAGACGAACAGTGTGGGTTTAGAGACAAGCATATGAAATAAGAACGCGTTAAAGTCAGAAGTATGGACCCGTTCAGTTTTCCGGGAGGGAAACCGGGTACCAGGCTCCTGAGTGGATCCGCTTCCTGTCCGCACCGTGAAGCCCCAGCCCAGCGTGCCGCTCGGGGCGGCTCAGCGACACATTAAAGGCATCAGTGGGCAAACCGCAGAACTGAGCTTCTAACTCACGCTTCCCGTCTGAGCCCCGAACCACCCTGCCCGTGCTGGCCGTGACACGACGCAGGGGAGTGTGACCAGGGGACCGGGTGCGTCACGCATGCTGTGAGCGTCATGCCGTGCAACTTCAGTTTCTGGGCTCTGGGTCAGGAGAGGCGCCCGAGTCCTCACTGTGGACCACAGTCAACTGCTCTACCAGCCCCGTCAGCTCCGGTCTGCCCCCAGCCCCCAGCCCCCCGCCGGACCCTTGCCCCCAGCCCGGCCCTTGGCAAGCTCCCCTGCACCCCCGCGCCGGTTGCCTCTGCGAGGTCCTGGCTCCGCCTGCTTTGTAGTGAGAACCTCCAGTCTCCCCATCTCCCTACGAGTGCTGTGCCGTCACCTCACTTGTTTGTTCCCACTTCCTGCTCGCTCGCCCTTCCCAGGCTCACTCTAAAACAGTCTCCATGGGACTGCAGGGCACCTTATACGGCAAATGCTTCAGACAATTACTTCAGCATCTCTGGGGGGGCGTAGAGTCTGTGAAAATGTCTGTCCAAAGTGACACTCAATTGATATTTTTGCTGGTAAAAGCTGCATTGATACTTTTGCTGAAGGGATGTGCCTTCCCAGGGAAAATATCCTGGCAAGAAAATTTTTTTGAAGAGAGAGGACTTTGGTTTTTTAACAGGAACATACTCTGTTTTCAGGATCTACAGCCAAGAAAATAGTGGTGTTAACAGAGCATTGAGCTCAGGAGCCCTACGATGCTTCTGAAAGAATTTAGTCAAGGATTGTGCCCTATGCTGCATTTAACAACTTCTGCAGTGTCAATAACGACAAAGACACACGAACATAGACTCTTGAGATACTGTTATTAATTTATGTAATTGGTCTAAATCTGTAATTTTCTTCTAAATTTTTCTAGAGCTAAAACATAAGAAAGATAGTAAATGAAACCCAAAACTAACCTCAGTTAAAATTCAGATCAGCCATTTAAAAATGGCAATGTCAAAGGATATTTTTCAAAAGGATAAAATTATAGCAATCATCACATATAAAATTCACACATGTTAAGGATTTCATTTAATTAATTATTAACAAAGGAACTAAGGAAATGTTACAACCAATTCAAAGAAGAAATTAAAGCAACAAAAATGTATATGGAGAAAAGGTATATTGAAATTAACTTACCAATAGGCATGGAACTAACTGGCTTTTTCCATCATCAAGATAAGAAAAGACAGTTGAACCTCCACTGGAATAAATTTATTTGCATATCTACAGTTAAAAATTATTTTGCATTGCTATCAGTTATCTGTGAATTCCAGACCTGTAAATTAGCTCAAAGCCTTGAAGGCTAAACAGTATTCAAAACATTGCCTAGTTTGCCAAAGAGACACCCCCGTTTTTTGGTTTTGTTTTTTGCTTACTTTTAATTTCCTTATAGTAATAAATAAAAAATTTCTAAACTTTGTTACATAGAGTAGATTACTTTGTGAATGATCACTTCCTTTATAGTACCTCATGCTACTAGAAAATATTAATTCTATTCTATTCCTCTTCCATGGTAACATTGTGTACATACATTCAATCTATATGTGAAAATGAATGACTTCTATGTATGTGAAAAGCAAGGACTGATTTATATTTGAAGTTCTTTCTGCCAAGTTATTTAACTAAAATTTACCTGATACTAAGATAACCAGTGAAAAACAAATTTGATGAGAACAAGATTGGTGCTCTAAGGATTTCATAACTATGTATAATTTTTATTTAGCACACAATCCCCTATTGCTTGTTCAGAGCATCCAAGCATATCTTCTCCATGTGTGGAATGGTGATTGGTTTCAGAGAAATCTTTGTTCAAGATTTTCATGGGAGTATAGAATCACATTCAATTTAAGCTTTTAAATGTAAAGAAAGGCTAGAATGAAGTGATTTCTTTACAGAGAATTAACCAGTTAGCATAACCATCCTTAGTATCAATAAAAAGACCTGGTATAAAACCCTTAAAAATAAATATGTTGGCTTCCGGCCAAGATGGAGGACTAGACAGACACGCTGCGTCTCCCTCCACAACTAAGAAGAAACACAACTACTTCAAAACTAGAGGCAACCAGAAATTCCAGAAAATCAAGCTGCACAGAAGTCCAACAAACAAAGACATAAAGAAGAAATACTCATACAGACAGGTAGGAGGGGCGGAGCCGGGGCAGAGAGGACACGGTGTGGTGGCAGCAGCAGCGGCGGCAGTGGCAGGCCTTTGGAAAGTGCAATCACACGTTTTAAAAAGTCAGGAGGGACACCTGGGGAGCGCTCCCAGCACCAGACTAGACCTCACAGCTCACAGTCCCAGCGTCAGGGAAAATTAAGCCTTATTGCTTTAGACTGTGCAAAACAGTGGGGGTTGGGGCGGTGGAAGTAACTGCCAGTCTCTCAGCAGCAGAGTCCACTTGTTTAAAGGGCTCCCACGGTCCTAGAAGGTCTGCAAACCCATCCACTCTGGGAATGATGGCCAGGGCAACAGCTAGAGGGGCACCAGCCCCATACAGAAGTGAGAGAAGTGCCTGGAAAAGGGGTGAGTGCTGAGCAGGCGGCATTGTTCTTTCTTAGACCCCTAGCCCCGCCACAGTGCCACAATGTGGTGAAACGGGTTGCCCTGTACTGACGAATCCCTAAGGCTCCGGCCCTTACAACGTAACAGGAATGACAGCTCTACCTAAGACACAAAGACAAACAAACACAGGAGCCTGTCAACATGAGACAGAGAAATATGGCCCAAAAGGGAAACAGATCAAGGTTCCAGTGTGAGAACTAACGATGAGAAGATAGCAAACCTCACAGACGAGGAGATAGCCAACCTAACAGACACAGAGTTCAAAACATTGGTGATAAAGATGCTCACAGGCTTGACAGATATGCTTAAGTACGGCAAATGCATACACAAAGAAGTGAAGGCTACGCTAAAGGAAATGAAAGAAAATCTACACAAAACCAATGGTGAAGGGAAGGAAACCAGGGTTCAAATCAATGATTTGGAACATAAGGAAGAAATAAACAGTCAACCAGTACAGAATGAGGAAACAAGAATTGAAAAACATGAGGAGAAGCTTAGGAACCTCTGGGACAACTTTAAACATGCCAACATCGGAATCATAGGGGCGCAAGAAAGAGAAGAGGAAGAGCAAGAAATTGAAAACTTATATGTGAAAATAATGAAGGAAAACTCCCAAAATTTGGTGAAGGAAATGGACATACAAGTCCAGGAAGCACAGAGAGTCCCAAACAAGCTAGATCCAAAGAGGACCACACCAAAACTCATCATAATTAAAATGCCAAAGGTTAAAGATAAAAAGAGAATCTTAAAAGCAGCAAGAGAAAAGCAGAGAGTTACCTACAAAGGGGTGCCTATAAGACTATTAGCTGATTTCTCAAACGAAACTTTGCAGGCAAGAAGGGGCTGACAAAAATACTTCAAGGCGATGAAAAGCAAGGACTTAAAACCAAGACTACTCTATCCAGCAAAGCCATCATTTAGAATGGAAGGGCAGATAAAGTGCTTCCCATATAATGTAAAGCTGAAGGAGCTCATCATCACCAAGTTATTATATGAAATGTCAAAGGGACTTACTTAAGAAAAAGAAGATAAAAATTATGAATATTAAAATGACAAACTCACAACTATCCACAACTGAATCTAAAAAATAAAAACAAAATCCAACTAAGCAAACCAGAATAGGAACAGAATCATAGGTATAGGGATCATTTGGAGGGTGATCAGCTGGGAGGGAGGAAGGGGGAGAAATGGGGACATGGTGCAGGGACTAAGAAGCATAATCGGTTGGTACAAAATAGACAGGGGGGAGTTAAGAATAACTTAGGGAAGGGTGAAGCCAAAGAACTTATATGCACGACCCATGGACATGAACTAAGGGGGGGGGCCCTTTGGGATTGCTGGAGGGAAGAGGGGTACTGGACAGAGGGGAGTAAACGGAAAAGAAATTGGGACTACTGTAACAACAGAATCAACAAAATACACTTTAAAAAAACAATAAATATATTAAGAAAAAATTTTAAGAGAACACCAAACTTCTTCATTCATTATTCTCTATGTATACATAGTTTACTTAACAGTAATATAATGAAAAGGGTATAATGATTCTGTCATTTCTTCTGGATGACCATATTTTTCCTTTGGAGTTTAAATGATTTACTATTTGGAAATCTGTCTTTGGGCACTCCGTATTTAGCTATATTTTAAGACTTCAGTTACTCTAACTCCTTGGCCATGTACTAAAGATATTTTCTTTCTCCATTTGTAGCACTGAACAACAATTGCTTTAGCAACTAATTATAGTCATTGTATCAGAGATAGTTTTTTGTATTTATTATTTGTTTTTTATTTGTGAGGCTAGCACATACTTTCTTGATAGCTTTTCATTCAAAAAATATATTGCGCTCCTACCATGTTCACTGCTCTAGGCACGTGGAAAACAGAGAAACACGCAGAAAGAGGCCCAGATTTCCTCCCTCACCAGCCTTGCATGGTGTAGCAGAGAGACAAGGGCAATACTTCAGCGGGTGACCAAGTCGGTGGAGAAAATAGAAGCGGGGAAAGTAGAGAGGCAGCGTGTGTGGGAGGTAGTGCTGCCCTTTCAGTAAGCGGCTGTGAAGGGCTCCCCGAAGTGACGCTGAGCAGAAACCTGAGGTGCAGATTACTTAGCTGCCCGCCCTGGAGCTTCGGCTCCCTGGGAGGGGGAGCCAAGCCGGGGAGTCTCAGCAACTGCGGTCACGTCTCTTTTGTGGTCTAGAGTCTCAGTTCTTTCTCACCCATCCCCCGTGCGGTTCTCTGTTTTATTATTATGTTTTTCATTTGTTGCCACTGTAAGCAAACTCAAATTCTTTGTGGAAAAATGAGAGGAGAATCTAAATTAATTACAGACCTTAGTTAGCAACTTTTATCTCTTAAAAGTACATTTCTTAAGGAGTAGCATCATATAATCACATCTTATGATGAATGTGTTTAAATATTTTGCTCTTTTTCATACCTGCTTCCGTTTCTTGTCAATAGGGGGTTCAGAGGTGTGCGCGCAGCTTCTCGGGGAGAGCTCTGATTTCACAGCCGGAAGACCTGTGGGTTCCGACCCCGGCGCTGTCGGCTCTGGGCGGCAGTTGGACCTCTGGGGCCTAACAGCACTGCCTTCTGCCATTTTTGTGAGGCGCAAATGCTTGGAATATGTGTGTTTAAAACGGCTGTTGAACCCATAGCTGAAAAACAAATTAACATGGAGGATTCCATTTAAGAATCGGGAAAATCAAATTAAAACTACAGGGATTTTTTTCTGAAGAGCTTAACCTATTTCAGTGATAATTTCCTCTGGGCCAGGGCGATGTCATAAGTGAGCACCTAAAGGCTACAGACCATCTAAGCATTGATATCGACTCGGGTCCATGAAATCGCCACCAGGAGGGAGAGGCGTCCCTGGGAGTCGCACACAAGCTCGGAGGGGACCGAGCAGGACACGCGACCGACAAGGCCGGAGCAGCGGGTCCCAGGAGCGACGAGCAGGCTTTGTGCGCACCTCCGGTGGTGCCACGTACTGCGGGGACCCCGCAGGAGACCCCTCCCAGGGCGGGCGGTAGCTAGTCGGGCACATGCGTGTTGAGGTTGCGGTCCCTAGGAGACGTCCACGGGAAACGTTTACATGTGCGACTCAAGTCTAGAACCCCGAGGCGGTGCCTGAGCCGAGACGCGAGGCTGAGACGAGAGGAGACCCCGAGCCGTGTGCAAGGATCCGGGGCACTGTCACCGGGGAGGGCGCCCACGCGCACGCCCCCTGATACATCGAGCAGCGGAACGCGGGGGGTCGTTTCGTTTCCTCCACGGCACTTCCCTTGCTCGTGACAGGCGTGCAACCATTATTTACTGACTTGAGCTGAGTTAACTGAAGGGTCCGGTTGAGAAGCCAGACTGTTCTGCGGTTCGCGGACTGCGGGTGTTCCGGGCAGGCCGCGACAGGCACGCGGCGCCGGGTTCCGGGTGGGAGCTGCCGCGGGCGGGCCGGTCACCTGAGCTGCAGCCACAGAAGGCACTCGCAGGAGACGCGGGTGCGAGCCCTGCTGAGCGCAGAGGCTGGAGGCTCTGCAGTGCGGCTGCAGATGCAGGACACGGGCGGCACCGTGGTCGTTTTCAGTCTATCACCTAAAGTCGCCACTCACCTAAAATGACAACAGCTAACGTGCTGAGCTGTAAAACAAGGTGGCTTTGTGTAGTCCTGTTCTCAGAGACCCTCCCATAAGAAGTGACAGAAACCCACACGCTTTCTCACGGCTACATTCCTACACACTGTTGAGTGTCACGAATAATGAAAATCAATTAACTTTTTTCCTTTCTTAGTCTAAATGGTTGATAGATAACTTATTAGACATTTTATTAAATAAGAATTCCACTGCAGTGATTATTTCAGGACTGAAAAGAAAATATTAGCCGGCTTCCTGGATTTGATAAAAGGTACAATGTATCAAACAAGAAACTGCTGTAGTGTAGAGCAGAGTACACAATTCCCAAACATTGTTATCTGAGTGGTATTTTGACAGCTTTTGAAAAATAACAACTGTTAACGTTACACTGAGACAAAATCCCATTACAGATCTTGGTTATAAATTGAAAAAAGTTACCTTTAAAGGCAACTAAATGGAGACAAGAATGATTCATACATTTGCATAGTTCTGTTGGACATAACACCGTGTTACTCTTCAACTGTAACAGGGGAAAGATTGATAGTAACACAGGCAGTTAGAATGCTCACTTTCATGGTCATGCTGTGCAGTAAAATGAAGGGAAGTACCACAAACGTACGGACAGATGATTTACTTCTGCTGACTATAAATGTAACGATTTGAAGTGCTGTCAACAACTAATACAGAACAACAAACCGTATATGAACGATAAGACTGCTGGAGCGTTTTAAAGAAGGCGTGCAGTGAAGAGCTGCAGAACATGGGCTTCAGGGCCTATTCCACCAGCTCCTGGGGGGTCGTGGCTAAATTACGTAATCTCTCTTCCTCAGTGTCCTTCATGTTTTGAAGGTCAAGGTTCTTAAAACACTGCCCAGCACATAATACATATTCAGCAACTGTTCGGGCTTCTTACATTCACAGGTGCTTCCTGTGGCATGAGGAATGGAGCCCTTTGTCCCTGAGCCAGGCGTCTGCTGTGCTCTGCAGTGTCCATGAACCTGGGACAGGCCCCCAAGTTACCTGGAAAGGGGGGCACCATGTCAGTCCCATCACAGTTCTTGACAAAGAGGAAGAAGTGGAAACGAGCAGAGTAAACCATTTCCCAACACTTTGGGTGCAGAGCTGGGGAGAGTGTGGCACAGAGGGGGTGTTTCATTAGGGGAAGATCTGAGCATCTGTAAGTATTGATGACAAGGAACCGTTCAGAAGGAAAGATTAAATATCCAGGCGACAGAGGGAAGGTGGGAAAGGGGTCATGTAGGGGAGAAAAGGACGTGATCCTACGCGTAGCGAAGAGGAATTGGACAAAGGAGGAAGACGTCCTCATTCCCTTCCTTGTAACAAAAGAGAAGCAGGGAGAGGGGTGCGAACAGGCGGTTGATTTGTTTCGTGCTGCGTAGTTAAGGAAGCTCTTCTCTGACGACTCTTTTCTCTGGGAAGTTGCCTTAGGAAACGAGCTGCAGGAGAGGGGCGAGGGGCGGAGAAAGAGCGGAGTGAGGGGGAGATCAGGGTTGTTTACTCGTTCCTTCATGTAAGAAACCTCAGTTCACAGACTGCTAGGAGCCGTCCCCCTTGGCTGGCGTGTGTCCTGAGATGCACACGGAAGCCACCCGCCTCCCTGGCGGTGACTCCGGGGCTGGCCCATTGAGGGCGGCGCCACTGGGCAGCTGAGGGAGGCCATCGGAAGGTGCACCAAGAAGTCAGCACCTCAGTGTCACTCTGTGTTCTTCTGTGTCGTGTGAATACCTAACTATTCTTATTCTTATAGACTTTTAAAAACTTCTATAAAATTTCCACTTGGATGACACCTCTTAAGTGTGCTTTTTAACTTTTTATTAATAATATTAACTAGAGCTAATAACAATAAAATCAACTTAATGAGGAAGTCGTTGAGCACCTCAGTGGAGAGCGCAGGCTCTGACATTAACTAACAATACTTGCTGTAATGGACGAAAATTAAACATCGTGGTGAATGTGAAGTGCTTAACCCAATATCTGACGTACAGTTAACATTAAGTTAATGATAGTTATTACTTTTAATCATTATCACCCATAGTCCGAACTCTTGGTTCCAACTGACGGAAATTCAACTCCTACTAGATTTTGCAAAACAGGGTTTCATTGGCTCAGGTCATTAAAAAGACCTGAGGCAGATGCACTTGCTGATTTCAAGTATTCAAACTACAGCAACCGCGTCTTTTCCGGGCTTTACTTTACGTCGGCTTCACCCAGAGCAAGTCTCCTCCTCCCTTCCCAGCTAAGCACTAGGGGAAAAGCATTTCCTTTCCACTAGTTGGAGCGAAACTCTTAGCTAAAGCTCTTGTTGGTCTTTCTTGAATTACAGCTCATTCATTCATTAATCATAAGTCCAAGGAAATGCAATGTTCTCATTGTCCAGACCAGAACTGGACAAGGGGAACATCTTCCACCAAAACACACAGACTAAGCTGGGGTGGGGTGGGGGGGCAGACATGGTTTTCCCAACGTGAGGTCAGGATGCAGCTAGCAGAAGGAGGTGGAATAAATACCAGACGGGCAACGCCAGCAGATCTCCACGCTGCATGTGTGATACAACAGGTCATACTGTTACTGAGCAAACCGGGGCTCATTCAGGTGGCGCCTTGGTGTGAGACCCAACAATTAGTGCTGAGAAAAGCAGGTCTTTATTTACAGTGTTCCAACCTTGAGGGGGCTGGGAGCACTTCAGCTCGGAGCCCTGCTCTCCCACGACACCCGGCACTTCCCTTGCTCCCCAAAAGGCTATAAACCAAAACCAAGCCCAATAGTTCCCCATCCCTTATTGGTCAGCTCTCTTCTTCAGGGTCTGGGGTGTGCTATCCTCAGCCTCCATATGATAGTCCAGAAAGCTTGTGTCTTGTTACACTGGATCCTGGTGAAGTCTAGGAAAGGCACAAATCTTAAGAGAGTGTCCTTTCCACATGTCCCAAGTTCCAAGAGTCCAGATAGAGTCCAGGTCTGCAAGGCAGAGCCCTTGGTGGCTTCAGAGTCAGCTGGAGCTGGCCTGATCACAGCAGCAGCCGGCCTGCCCTCTTACTAGCCCAGGCCGCACGGCCAGGCCCTAACTACAAACTGCACAGCAGCTTCTTCTCATGGGGATGCTACTATCTGCTCCTCCATCATGGCACCCTCTTCTCGAGGCTGCCAGTCCTTCCCTTCTTTTAAATCCTGAAAATCAATACACCTTCTGCCCTGGGCCAGAAGCACAGCTCTTATCTAACTACCATCTTGCCATAGATATGCAAAAAGCTGTATCACCTCCGCCCCCTACCCCCCAAAGCATGGGCTATGGGGACTTTGGGGATCCCTCCCTACTCCGTTTCAATGCTGTATCCAGGAAAATGGGTGAAAGTGACCCTTAAATGGTGACCCGCTCAGCAGAAGCTTGTGCTCTTACAATGAACAAACAGGCGGGGCCGTGCTAATGTGCACAGGTTTCTTGTAGGTAAGCTACCATACTTTGTGATTACTATGTGTATTCTAAAAGCTTTTTATCTTTTCCTCATTACATTACCGTAACTCTATGAGGCAGGTATTACTGGGCCCCTCAGGGGCTCCTGTGGGGTGATAAGTAGTTTTCTCTGCATCCAGATGGAGCCTGATCAGAATCCAGGCTATTTACTTCCAATGCTATGTTCTCCCATCAGCTGTGACGTAACCCCTTAGTCCTTGTTTCTAAAGTAAGAGGCTTTGATTTAATTACCTTTAAGGGTCCTTCTCTCTTAAAAATCCTATGATTATTTCAAGGTTCACTTATAATTTCTTGTTATTAGTTCTGTATGTCTGTAAAGAAGGATTTTGAATAATTTATAACACTCCTTTATTTTTATGTCTGTCTTTTATCATGGACCAAAGAAAACCACAATTTTGATGAGTATATTTTTCAAAGTGCAGGTCACAGTCAGTATTGTCATGTGATCAAGAAGGAAACTGGATGCGAGAGATGTCCTTCCATTGGGACCCTGTGTACAAAGTGATTAATGTTAGGATGGGAAAAACACCATCAGCATTTCTGCACTGGTTAACTACTCTATGTGTCAAGTGGTTTCTTGTTTGCTTTGTTTGGTTTTTGCCTCATGTTCTCGCAGAATACTTCTATTGTATCTGAAAAATACTTACAATGAGTCTACAATGGCCTGGCACAGCACAATATACTAAGTCCTAATGTTAAAATTTGTAAGACATGGTTCTTGCTTTTAACAACCTTGCCCTTCCTATCAAAGCCAATGGTCGGAAATAAAGAATTATTTTTAATATAAAATATTGCTGAAGGCAGAACAAGGGTCCTCCCCCCACAAAGATGTTCACAGAATCCCTAGAACCTGTGTTTCTGTCACCTTGCGTGGCAAAGAGATGCTGCAGATGTGATCACATTTAAGGGTCTTGAGATGGGGAGATTATCCTGGATTATCCAGGTGGGTCAGACCTAATCAAGTGGGTCCTTAAAAGCAGAGGTCAGAGGGAAGTTACAGAAGAAGGGTCAGGGAGGAAGGGGCCAGGAGTGTGGCTGCCTCTAGCAGCTGGACAAGCCAGGTTCTCTCTCTCGGAGCCTCCAGAAAGAAGGGCAGATCCACCGACATGTCTTCTAACCAACAGGACTGTAAGATGCCAGGTTTGGGTTGGTTTCTAAGAAAGGAATCTAAGTCTGAGTCTGAGTCAGATGTCTTACAACTCAAATCTTCCTCCAGTTCCTTGGCTCTTTTGGGCAGGTGATTCCTCTCTTTTTAAGCTAATTAACTTAACTTTGGTATAATTCATAGGGCCCTCTCACATATATCCTGAAAGAATGATCATTAAATACCACTAGTTATATGGTCTCTAACTGGCTTCAACGTTTACCTAGACCATTTCAAGTTTAATCTTTAATCCCACTGATATGACATATTAGGAAAGTCTTGGACTGTATTAGCTCTAGAATTACCACAGTTATCCAAGTAGGAGAGGAGCGAGCGACCTGTCTCCAAAAAACCTCCGCTGCCTTGTGGCATACCTCTTCAGGGGAAAGGCTAAGGGAGTAAACCCCGACAGAAAATCCGGAGCCGGAGTCCCTAAGGCGGTTTGACGTTGTAGTCAACACCGGCAACTCCTGTGGCGCACCTGAAGCCAAGCTGTATTGACTCCGTCTTTCCCTTGGACCCTTCAGCTGCAAAGAGAGGGGGGGTCTGCTGCATGGGCAACAGCAGACCCTCCATATCACCCTGCCCAGGCTCTGTAGCTTCAGCTTCACTGGAGAGGACACTCCAGCGTCATCGTAAGATGTCGATTCAACACGGGAGGAGACAGATACCGTGTCACTCCCAAGTCGGACTGCACAGCCATTCTCGGCGGTGCAGATAGACTCTTAAGAAGCTACACCATCGTCTCTCGAGACGGACGGCTGCCGCCGCCGACGGTATAGACTGCATACTTCATATACTTAATGCTTTTTACTATGTGAAACCCTATTTCTAAAGCTTTTAAAAATAGATATGAGTAATTTTCCATCTTGCATCTACTATGAGCAAATGGATATCAATAAATAATTACTGATTCGAATCATGACTCAAAAAATAGGTTTAATAAATTATAATTACAACTATGTCACCTACATGGCATAGTTTTCCTCTTGTAGCAGTATCAGGGTGTAGTGAGGAGAGAGAATCTAAGTCAATTATTTTAACAAAGATAATTTAACACATCGTATGCAGACGTTTAGTCTTCAAAAGATAAAGAACCATGAGATAGACACTATTCTTAAAGACCTTTACCTATTTTTTCATTTTATGTTTTGTCTTTTTTCTTTCTTTCCAGGGTGTTGGAGGATCTCAAAACTGCCCCGGTGACCCTGTGAGAGACGACTACAGGAAGATGGGGACCCTTTTTGGGGAACTGAACAGGAGCCTCCTCCACATGGGCTTCAGCAGGATGTGTTTGGGAGAACACACTGTGGAACCAGTGATAGTCATTTTCTTCTGGGTCCTGCTGTGGTTCCTTGGCCCACAAGCCTTTGGATTAGTGGCTGTTCTTTGCATGGTCATTGTTCATATGCAGCAGTGAAATATGGCCACGGGGGCTGCTGTTTGACGTTTGGAAGCGCTGTGTGTAATTGGTGAAGTTTCCTATTCCACTACGTGACAGCCAAAAAGTTTGCCTTGTTTCAAATTGTGTGCTATTTTATAATTAAATTTATAAGTGGATGTTTAAAATTAAACTCATCTCTTGATTATAACATGATTGATTATACATTGTGTAGCTAACTCATTACTCTTGACGTACTACTGTGATATGTGCTCACTTTTTAAAAAATAATTTGTTTATTTTATTTTTAGAGAGAGGGGAAAGGAGAAAGAGAGGGAGAGAAACATCACTGTGTGGTTGCCTCTCACGCGCCCCCAACTGGGGACCTGACGTGCAACCTAGTCATGTGCCCTGACTGGGAATCGAACCAGCAACACTTGGCTTGCAGGCCGACACTGTGCCCACTTTTAAACACTCCTATTCCTAGGCCAAATCTTAACTAGCAGCACCAAAAAGTGAGTGGGGCAAATAACGGGGTACGGCGTTCAAGTCAGGCAATGCTCTGAGTCCTGTAGAGTCCCGATAAACACTTCAGAAGAAAAAAGATGAAACAGGAAGCTAAAAATAAGTTTTAACTGGAGCCATATGATCGGGGAGATGATCTGGGCCTCCGTTGTGCCTGCTTACCCCTAACCAGCGCGTGGACAACTGCTGGGCTCCACGTAAATACACTATGAGACGTGTGCAGCCGCACACCTTCTACAGGTGGAAGGGCACAGATCTATTTTTGCTGAGGAAACGTCCCAAGTTAAATGGAACTTTTTTATGGGACTTGAATGACTTCAGTATGTCATTTGAAGTTTTAGAAAATTTTAGTGTTAATTACTTCTTGTGAATTTTTAAAGTCTCATAAGCCAGGTCCATAGTTGATGGAACCAGACGGCACAGCTATTTTTCTCTTTGTATCTAACAGGTGGCATGATTTTTCTTCCCTAAAGAAACATTTCCTGTGTGCCTGCTTTTTCCCCCCAGAACTTTACAGTTCATAGGTCTTTTGTAGCAATTCTATTTTTTATCTTGGCATAATCCACCCCCCCCCAATTGACTTGTATGATAGCTGAAGTACTTTACTACTCTTTTCAGAAAACGTGAGCCTTTTCTTTGATCCCTGTACTGGAAAGGACCGCACTGCAGTAGGAAACCCAGTGCTTGAATCTGAAACTTCATGGAAAGTTATAATGATGTTCCTCTGAGGTTAAAACCAAGCCAGTAATTGGTCAGTGTGTTATTAATGTGTCTTCATTCAGCACTTTACAGTTTTATGTGGAAATAAGCCTTTATTTAAGTACATTCACTGATATTTTGGATTTTGTTAGAGAACCTAAAATCTTTACATTTGGTCTCAGAGACTTTCTAGATAAACAAAAGAAATGTAATTAAATGATTATCTAGAAATTCCAGTTAAATCAAAGGAAAATGGGACAACGGGGGCATTTTTATCTTCGGCAGGGCAATAACTAAACCATGTAAAATTTTTACTACTACACTTTGTAAAGTTTTTACCCAGCTGCATTTAAGAATTTTATTCTATAAGTTCTCAGTGTCTTCTGTTCTGAAGCAGAAAATTGAATTAAAATGTTCAACTTAGATCTCTAAAATCAATTATTTCTGAACAAAAATGCCAGTGTGAGAGCAATAAAAAGTATTATGCATTTGTATAAATGCAGACCTTTCAAAGTTTTCCTTAAAAAAGGCTTTGTGCTATATCACTGTGTTTGTACTGGTTTTGCACCGTATTTATAGTAACCTTTATGCACCTGGCATAAGTGGAAGTTATTGTATTTAAAAAGGTGTCTTTTTGTACAGTAGGTAAGGTTTTTAATAGAAGTTATGAGATTTTGCCTATCTGCATTAAATATTTAAAAGTACATTAATTTCTAATGCAACTGGGAATTTTAATTTTCCTTTAGAATGTTAAAAAAAAAAGCATGAGTACTATCAGCTTTGTTTGTACCAGTGCCTAGCAGAAATATTTTGAAAGTAAGTTTCAATAGTAATTTTTTTTTTAAGATTTTATTTATTTTACTTTTTAAAGAGAGGAGAAGGGAGGGAGCAAAAGAGGGAGAGAATCATTAATGGTTGCCTCTCCCATGTCCCCAACTGGGGACCCAGCCTGCAACTTAGGCATGTGCCCTGACCAGGAATCAAATTGGTGACCCCATGGTTTGCAGGCCGGTGCTCAATCCACTGAACCACACCAGCCAGGGCAGTAATTATTATTTTTAAGTATATTTTATGGATTATGTTGTTACAGTTGTCACAATTTTTTTCCCTTTTCTCCCTTCTGCCCAATAACCCCCTTCACTCCAGCAATCCCCCACCCTTGGTTCATGTCTATGGGTCGTGCATATAAGTTCTTTGGCTTCTCCATTTCCTATACTATTCTTAACAGCCCCCCTATTTTGTTCCTACAAATTATGCTTCTTGATCCAAGCACCATCTCCTCATTTCTCTCTCTTCCCACTCCCAGCTGATAACCCTCCAAATGATCTCCATACCCTGTGGTTCCGTTTCTGTCCTAGTTGTCTGCTACTTTGTTTTTGTTTTTATTTTTTAGATTCAGTTGTTGATAATTTTGAGTTTGTTGTAATTTTAATGTCCATAGTTTTGACTTGTTGTTTTTTTTTAAATAAGTCCCTTTAACATTTTATGTAATAACAGCATGGTGATGATAAATTCCTTTAGCTTTACCTTGTCTGGGAAGCACTTTATCTGCCCTTCCATTCTAAATGATGGCTTTGCTGGGTAGAGTAATCTTGGTTGTAGTCCTTGCTTTTCATCACTTCAAATACTTCTTGCCAGTCCCTTCTTGCCTGCAAAGTTTCCTTTGAGAAATCAGCTGACAGTCTTATGGGAACCCCTTTGTAGGTAATTCTCTGCTTTTCTCTTGGTGCTTTTAAGATTCTCTTTATCTTGAACCTTTGGCATTTTAATTATGATGTGTCTCGGTGTGGTCCTCTTTGGGTCCAACTTGTTTGGGACTCTGTGCTTCCTGGACTTGTATGTCTATTTCCTTTGCCAGATTAGGGAAGTTTTCTTTCATTATTTTTTCAAGGTAAGTTTTCAACTTTTTGCTCTTCCTCTTCTCCTTCTGGCACTCCTGTAATTCAGATGTTGGTACACTTACAGTTGTCCCGAAGGTTCCTGATCCTTTCCTCATTTTATTCAATTCTTTTTTTTTTCTTTCTGTTCTGGGTGAATGTTTATTTATTATTTTTGTCCTAATGGTTGATTTGAATCCTGGCTTCCTTCCCAACTGTTGGTTCTCTGTATATTTTTCTTTATTTCACTTTGTATAATCTTTACTTTTTCCTTTATTTTGTGGCCGTACACAGTCATTTCTCTGACCATCCTGATCATCAGAGCTCTGCATCTGATAAGCCGGCCATCTCTGTTTTGTTTAGTTCTTTTTCTGGGGTTTTGTTCTGTTCTTTCATTTGGGCATGTTCCTTTGTCTCCTTGTTTTGGCAGCCTCCCTGTGTTTGTTTCTGTGTATTAGGTAGAGCTGCTTTGACTCTATGTCTTAGTAGTGTGGCCTAATGTAGTAGGTGTCCTGTAGGGTCCAGTGGCACAGCCTCCCTGTCACCCAAGCTGGGTATTTCAGGTTTGCACCTCATGTGAGCTGAGTATGCCCTCCTCTTGTAGTTGAGCCTCAGCTGCAGATCAATGGGAGGGATTTACCCAGGCCAGTCAGCTGCAAGGACTGGCTGTAACTACTTACCACCAGCATCTGTGCTCTGTGGAAGATCAGCTGAGCAGGGGCAGGGTGGTGGTGCCCCGACATGGTCTACAGCTGTCCGCTGGGTGCACTGGCCCTAGTGTTTTCCAGGGGGTGCGGGCCAGGGTCAGCCCCAACCTGTGTTTTGCCTGGGACATCCTGCATGAGCTAAAAGGCAATCTGAGATGGCAACTACCTGTGCTGGGCTTGGAGACGCCTAGGTGAAACCAAGCTGTGAATCTAGGCTGGCTGCTGCTAGTGCCGGGCCCGGGGCTCACTGAGGCCAGCTGATGCTTGTTTGATAGAACCGAGGAAGTTGTGAAGCAGGAGCCAAGACCAGCCATTCATATGGAAAAGCAACTTGGGTGGGGCCCTAGGTTGGGTAGGGCGGAGTCTCTGGGGATCTCCAAGGTGGGTCAAACAATGGTAGGCAGGTGGATGGAGTCTCAGAGATGGCACTAACTTGCCAGCTCTGTGGGGGGAGGGTTTAGAAAAGGGACAATGGCCTCTGCTCGCCTTGATGCCAGACACTTCAGTCTCTCCCTGTGCGCCACTGGTGCCTTTCTAGCTGCTACCCCAGTGCCAGAGCTCAGTGGGAGTCAGTTTGAGCACCCGTGTGTGGGTTCTTTAAGATGAAATGCTTGGGGCTCCAGAACTTTCTCCCACTGACTCAGTCCACACTGGTTTTTGCAGCCAGAAGTTGTGGGCACTTATCTTCTTGGCCCTGGAACCCTGGGCTGGGGGACCTGGTGTGGGGCTGGGACTCCTCACTCTTGAGATCTCCCTCCCGAGTTTTTACCCACTACACATGGGTGAGAGACCAGCCTGTTCCATGTCTGTGCCCCTCCTACCCGTCTGGATGCATGTGGTTTCTTTAATTCCGTAGTCGTCAGACTTCTATTTAACTTGATTTCTGACAATTCTGGCTGATAGTTGTTCTATGTTTTAGTTGTAATTTTGATGTGGTTGTGCGAGGAGGTGAGCCATGTCTGCCTACACTGCCATCTTCAGGGTCCACTCGATAGTAATTAGTTAATATACTGTTTATACTTGCGCACCTGCATACTGCGCACAGGGTACATATTAAATTACAAAAAGGAATGAGATGTTTGCTGATATACTTTCTTTTATATTCTTGGTTAGAGCTGTGTGCCACCAATTTTGTTTACTTTGGTGAGAAAAACCTGCTTATTTGACAGAAACTATTTTCTTTTATGAAATATATTAAGATGTGAATTATACTGATAGTCTAAAATAAAAAGAAACTGGAAATTTCTTTATTTTGTAGTATAAAGAGTATGATTGAAAATTATTCTCAATTATTTCCATCTCAGATATAAGCCACATTTAGAAACTTATTATTTATGAATGAAGATATAAAAGTTATACGTTATCTGATCATTAATGTATACGTTGCTCATATCACCAGCTCTCAATACAAGGACCAACGAAGAAACTGACTATAGATGAATAAATCAATTGTCCTTAAAAGTTAAAACTCACTGTTTGTAGAACTCCATCCCCTTGCGTCTTCAGCTGCTGTGCACAAGGTATCTTTCCATTGCTGACCCCAGTCTGCTGGGTCCGTGTCTGACAGAAGCTGCAGCAAGCTCGGCCCGTGTGAACGTTTCTCCAGGGACATCAGCTTGAGATTGTCTCTGGCCAGAGTATTTACACTATCAAAACCAGCAAATACAACAGGTCAGGGCTCTCTTCCCCTGTCCAGCCAGCTGTACACCTGCCCCAGCACCCCACTGAGCCGCCCTCTAGAGGCCCCGTTCCCATTGCTGCTCCTGCAGAAGAAAAGGAAGCCGTTGAGCCACATCCCCATGGGCCTGCCCAAGACTGTCTGTGGATCTTTTCCATGTGGAGGACCAGGTTGTCTCTTGGCTGACGTCTCTGTCGAATCGCGGCTTTCAGCAGAGAAGCCTGTCCGGGGTGTTGCGGAGCTGCAGGCCTGTTAGGGACGAAGGCCTGGCCCAGGTCCCCAGGGTAGGTGGCAGCCTGAGCAGAGGCTGAGGACAATCAAAACCTGGGATGGAGCCACTAAGGCTGTTTGTTTGGCTTGTACGTTATATTTTAAGTTATCTTACAAATGTTTATTGATTTCAGGCTACTTAAAATGTTTTCATTGCCAATGCATGACTTTACAAGCTGAAAGAGAAGAAAATCAGACTTTCAGACCTGCTATTACTTCTGGTAATAGACGTGGCCAAGGAGAATATAAACTAATGTACAAATTATGGCTTCAGGGTCATCACTAGACTTGGGGTATTTGGCAACTCATTTTTTGGCCCAACCCTTGATTTTTGGTGTTCCTTGCGATTCCTTCCAACAGCCTATTCTCTCATTCCATCTCTACATCACCTCGGCAATGTCTCTACTCCATGGCTTCCGTCACCTTTCATGCTAAGCACGCGCAGTCTGCATCTCCAGGTCAGAGCACTGCACAGAACACGAGGGTCACACATTCAATTGCTGGCCCAACATTCGTGCCTTCGATTTTCCGTGTGTCCAAACAAGGAGCTCAGTGTCTTTCTCCCAAACTTTCTTTTCTTCCTGTGTTTCCAGTCTCAGCAAGTGACACCATCCTCTCCTACGCTGCCCACACATAACCAGTCACCAAGTCTATTTCTCTTCCTAAATATGTCTTAGTCTTTCTGCTCTCTTGGTTCCCAGGACCACCACCTTAGTCCACACCAACACCATCTCACCTAGATTGCTATCTCAGAATCCTGATTGGTTCCCTTGCCTTCATTTTTCTGCTTTATAGTCAGAAAAATATTTCTAAAACAGAACTCTGATCTTCTCGGTCAAATTTTTTTCAGAGGCTTTTTGATGTCCTTATTACTCCTTAATATATTTTACAAGGCCCTTTATGAACTAATAAGTCCCTCAGATAGGGTCTCACAAGACATCAGGACGAACCATCCTCAGGGCGTGTCTGGGGGGGCTGGGTACAATCCTGCCCAGATGTATGGAAGCCTGTGCTTTCTGCTGTCTTTCCCAAGTTCCAGAGCAGTTTGAATTGTCAAGCTTCTGGAGCATGCTTAAAACAAGAATTGCAATGGCAGGGCAGAACTCACTTGTAAAGAAACCTTACCCCCCCCCCCCACACACAGTCAACACACTATTGCAATTGATTTATGACTTGCGGATTTGGCCCAAATCATGACTTTCTATACATTTTTAGCACCAGAGGTCTCAGTGACCATATTTGGTAATTCAGTAGGCACTTGAAAAGAGCTTTCTCCAGCCTTGGCTCAGAATATTTTGGGGGCCCTTAAGAGTAATTTTAGCTGCTATTTTTAGCCCTGGAATCTTAGGAGTGAGCAAGACTGAGCAAAACAATGGCCCCAAGCCAATCACCAAAGCTAGCAGTGTTGAGGCCTGACGTCTCTTTTTGGTTACAGGAAAACATCAGGACAATGTGCAAACCAACGTTCAGATAAGATCTCTTTATGTCAGACTTGGATGTAAGACTAGGTTCTCTAATTAATAACTGTATTATTCATATGAGTCATACCCACATCTCCTTAAACTCCAAGACTCTCACCTGTAAACAGAGGGTAATTGTTATGGCGAAGTATGTTATTGCATGTCCTAGCTAGCACCTCACACATAGGAAACTTTCAATAAATGCTACTCATCATTAAATATCAATGTACACACATAACAGAAGATGTTCTTCACTCTCCACAGAAAGCTGAAACATGGACTTCTACAAAAGATCTAATTATTTTACTCTTGCCAAAAGATAGAGAAATACACGGAAATCCTGTTACAATGCTGATTCCCAATTCCTCAGGATTAAATCTTTGTGAGGTCTCTGACAAATTCCAATGATTAGTGCTTCCTGAATCAAAATGACCATAAAAGTGAGGACAATCTTCTGTTGTCTGAACCGCTGCCCCCACAGTACGGCGCACCCGCTGCCACTCTTTCCTTCCGTGAACGCAGGCACGGACTTGCACCCGCCGAAGCACACCCCGTTCTGCTCCGCTCTGAAAACTCACAAAACAAAGTCAATTTGGAAAATACTTTTCTAAGTTTTACTCCATTGCATAGGCAAGATATTAGGCTATGTTTATAGAATCACGAACAGTATCTTTGATTCCAAAGTGAAATTTCAGACTAAGCTGCTGGTTTGTTATGTGAGGTTGTTTTCAGTACACGCTAATAACGTCTCGCAGAGATAAATATAACTGCTCAGCAACACATAAAATATCTCGTACATGCCAATACACATGAATACAACCTGTGTACAGGTGGGTCATAGAAGCCAGTGAAGACTATTTCTATGTAGTGCTTAAGAATAGTATTCCTATCCTCATAAAGTCTTATGTTTTCCGTCTGTGAGAACGCGCCGAAACCTGTTATGATTTTGAGCAGAGCTGCTTTTATCAAGTCTTCAGTTACATGGCTCCGTCGGGTTCCCCTTCCCACTTCCTTTTCTCCGTCTGAAAGTGAACCTTCCTCAAACCAGGCGGGTGCACATGTGAGTGCGGTCGAATGAGCTCGGGCGTCTTTCCGCCCGCCTCCCAGTGCATTTCCAAACCGGTTCTCCCACATTTTCCGTCACAGTCAGCTCCGCCTTCAGTTGTTTCTAGCAGACGCTGAGACACAGCTGATGTGGCCCCCACAAAGGCCTCGGCAGGCGCCCCCCTCCTCCGGCGGAGGAGCCGTTTCTTCAGGGCGCCCTGGTTTTCCCCGCGCACCCGGCCTGCAGAAGCCTTGGGCCGACACAGCAGACGCGATTTCCGCAACGTGGCAAGGTTGCGCCACAAAAAGACCAGAACGTTAACACTCGTTTTAAGGGGCAGGTGCTGCGCTGGTGCCCTTTCCAAGCGCGCAGGCTCCTGCGTCACCAGGGGCTGCCGACGTGGGCTGTGCGCGGCCGGAGGGGTCCACGCCAAGGGGCGCGGCGTCAGCGGCCCCAACACCGTCCGCCCCGTTTGCCCGAAGGCTCCCAGCCCTTTGGGCTCCGGGCGGGCGGCGCCCCGTGGCCCCGTGGCCGTCGGTGCGATCAGCCCTCGGAGGAAGCGGAGAGGCTGGACGCGGGTTTTCCTTAGCGAGCTTGGCACACGTGCGCTTAGCGAGACTGAAGGGAAGCTCCATGTGCGGCACCATCTGCTGACAACTTTCAAAATTTAAGTCTAGAGCAAAGACCATCACCTTAATAGAGCTACAGATGCGTAAATACAGAAGGAAGTATAGGGGTTAGCACTGAAGCAGTTTAGGACGGTCACCCCAAAAGACGCCATTGATACCCTGATTATTTCATTTCGTTTGAGCCGAGGCAGTTGCAAAACAACAAAAGCGGGAGGGACTTTCCCTACACCCCCCCTTTTCTACCAGATCCTCGAGAAGGAACTCAGCCGTCATAAAGCCCCTCGCGGGAGCTCCATCACCCAGGGAACGCTGACGTCACAGGAGAGGTGACTAAAGCCCGCACCACCCCAGACACACTTGCTCACAAGTCACCATGCCTCCCATCTGCTCTTCTAAGACCCTGGTCATCTCTCCTGAAAGGCACCTACTGTCCCCTAGTTGCCTGGAACCCCTGCCCCTTCCCCTGCTAGGATCCTCTGTAAGTACTCAGATCTCATTGATGGGAGGGGTCATTCATTTTTTCTCTGCCAGGCTCCTACGCCTGTAATATTAAAATGTAACAAAAGCTCGTACCTTTTTCCCTCTTTAATCTGTCTGTTACTAGTTTATTTTATAGATGCAGCTCTTGAGTCTGGAAGAAGAGTGGGAAATATTTCTTCCCTTACAGTGTACACACAGTTATCCCTGATCTGAGAGCACCCGGAAGTAGCAACACCCACTAGTGACCAGCACGCAGCACCGGAACTTTGTTTCCAACACCGTCCTCTGGGGAAGGAGGCTCGGCCCCTTCCCCGGAGAAGTGGCTGATCCCAGGGCTGCGCAGGCAATATTCACGACAGGCTGGGGATATCTCATAGTTCCAGAGAGCAAGACAGGGCCAATCTCCCCCCCCACACACACACATGGGATCAAGGCCCCTGAAAGAGCTCCCAATAACCACAATGAGAACAATTTGAGCAACAAATTATATAAAATAATAGGGGATAGTAACTCAAAGTATAAAATAAATATCCCTGAGTTCAACCTGATAGTATAAATAAATGACTCCATGAATAAATTTATGGGGCGAAGAGACAAATCTTCTGTACAGGAGAATTCCAAATAATTTTATGGGCACTGTCCCCTCCAGGAGGTGGGAAACAGCCCCTCACCCCGTGGGTGAGAGGGGGAGTGGGAGAGAGATATCAGAGGAGGAGCCTGGCAAACACAACCTCAGCTCTATGTCTCCAGGCCACAGCACATACCTTCCACAGGATCGGTGAGAATGTTTCTTACGTCTGAGGTCTTCCTCTCAAGAAACCCTAACTCCAGGCTTGCTGTGGGAAAATCACCTGAAAAAACCAAATTACATATCTTTCTACAAAGTATCTGACTGGCACTGCTCAGAACTATCAAAGTCATTAAACACAAGGGAAGTCTGAGAAACTGTCCGGACAAGTGGAAGCTAAGGAGACTTGGTGGTTGAATGTAAGGGTGTAGAGAGGATTCTGGAACAGAAAAGGGACATTAGGGACAACAAAGGAATTCTGAATAAAATATGGACTTTAATAAAAATCTATCAGTATCTGTTCATTATTTGTGACAAGTGTACTATACTATAAGTATAAATGCAATAGGAGAAACTGGATATACAGAAAACCTACATACAATCTTTGCAACTTTTCCATAAATCTGAAACTATTCTAAAGTTAAAGGTATATTTTTGAAAGTAATTTAAGAAATTCTGCCTGAATCCTTACTCACGTCAGTAACTATGTATTATCTCCTTTACTTGTGTTATCAGAAAACATGAGTTTCTAATGGCTTCTCATTCTTTAACCTCTTCTTTTTATACATTTTTCTTTAAAATATATTTATTTATTTATTTATTTATTTATTTATAGAGAGGGGAAGGGAAGGAGGGAGAAAGAGAGGGAGAGAAACATCAGTGTGTGAGAGATACATTGATCAGTTGCCTCTTGTACGCCCCCAACTGGGGACCTGGCCTATAACCCAGGCATGTGCCCTGACTAGAAATCGAACCTGCAACCTTTTGGTTTGGTTCATAGGCTGACGCTCAACCCACTGACCCACACCAGCCAGGGCTATACATATTTTATAGCAGCCATATAAAATTCACATTAACTCACTTGTCTTTGAAAAATTATTGATCTGTAACTTTCCATGTGAGCATTTGATTAATGTTTAATAATTTTCCAGGGCAGGGAGAAGGAATAAGAATCCAAATGTCCTAATACAATGCAGTTATCTCACACCAAAGATAGTCTGTGGCTTGACTTCCTCCTATACTTCTGGAGGTTCCTGCTGAGCATGGGGGTGCCTGCAGAACAGCCTGGCAGCAGTGAAATAGTTAAAAAATATGTCTCTAGACATACTAGTACTTCACAGACAGAAAAATGTAGTGCACACTTCTGCCAATGGAGAAGTCCGCAATGGGCTGACTTGGTCAGGAAATGACTCTTCCTGCCAAAACAAACAGGATTTAAAATACCTTCAATCCCTACAGACGTCCAGATTAGAAGAGTCCAAACAAGTTTAAGGGAACCATGAAAGATAAAGCTTTCCTTTGTGTAACTAGTAGAGACCTTTTACAGACCATATTGTAAAGTAAATTTTCTTTGGAATATCATTAAAAATCAGTAAAGTGACTTTGTAACATGCACAAAGAGACTGATAATTCTGCAAAGTAATAGGCAAAAGGTTGGATCAATAGAGTGGAACAAACACAAAGAAAAATACACCATATAGGATAAGAAAACCGAGCATTGTCTTCGACCATCCATATCTTGAACAAACCATGACTCACAGTTTGGACTGATACCAAAAAGAGGAGGAATTTAAAGTGTGTGTGTGTGTGTGTGTGTGTGTGTATTATCTCTGGAAGATTATTTCAGACACTGATATAGAATCTGCTTCTGGGTAGGAAAACTGGGACGCAGAGAAGAGAGATGTGACATTTCAGTGTACCCCTATGTATTAACTAGTTTTGCAAGAAGAAAATAATTTTAAAAATATTTATATGGCATCTAAAAGCATTCATGATAACATGTCAATAGTGGTTATCTCTAAAAGATAGACTGGTTTTCTTTTTCTGTTTTGTATTTTACAGTTTTCAATTTCTCTACAATAAATTGTATTAATATTATAATGACAAAAATACATATTTTTAAATATCTCTAGAAACATGGAAACAGTGGTAAGTAATGGATAAAATCAATAATGTCAGTATTA
Organism: Furipterus horrens; assembly: GCF_987537825.1. NCBI lineage: Eukaryota > Metazoa > Chordata > Mammalia > Chiroptera > Furipteridae > Furipterus > Furipterus horrens. Next base: position 119,471 of record NW_028327180.1, read on the forward strand.
CCAGTGGATCATATTAGTTATCTGTTACTGCATAACAAATTACCTCCAAACCATAGTAACTTAAAATGAACTATTTATTATCTCACAGCTTTTTGTGGGTCCATGTTTTTGGAGCAACTCAGCTGTGTGCTCTTGCCCTGGAGAGATCATACGGGTGCTAGCCCCACCCACTTACCTGCAGGGTTGCTGGCACAAGGTCTCAGTTCTCAGCACATGCAGTTCTCTGATGAATTCTCAAAACCTATCAACTGGCTTCCCCCAGAGCTAGTGACCTAAAGGAGAGCACAAGGAAACAATACGGTTTCATCTTGCAAGTCCACTATTAGAAGGCGAGTCCCTAAGTCCAGCCCACTCTCAGAGGACCCAGGCTCAACCTTTGGAGAAAGGAATGGCCAAGAAGACTTCATGGACACACCCCTTTGAAATCAACTTATCTGAATGCGTATAGTTAATACATTAAAAATAAAATTCAGGTATGTATTAATTTAGCTACAAACTTCACCTGTTTTGGAAATTCTATGATAAACAAAATTCTTTTGTTTGGAATTTTCCCTCTATTTATGTATCACTAATCTCTGTAAGAAAAGGATTAACACTAAAAGGATAGGACAGAGACTACTAATTCCCATGAAATATCCATGTGCTTCTGTATATTTCAGTCTCTCTTGGGGCTGTGTGTCAAGCTCTGGCCAATAAAATGTGTAAGTGGACAGATGTCACATTCAGGCTGGGACAGTTAAAAGCTGAGTTGCTTTTTTCCAGCTCTGTCTTTCCCTCCACGGCAGTCTTGACCCTCACATTCCAACTGGTTCATGTATGAGTAGATGTCCCAATGACTATTGGGCTGTGTTTTCAACAAAAAGTAATCATTTATTATGTTGAGCCACCAAAATGTAGGGACTGATTTTTATTCTGCATAGTAGAGCATAGAGCGACCACTTCATATGACAACACTAGATATTAAAGGTACGATGCTCTTGTGTCCTAGACACGTGTGTTCTATCCTTACTGGAAATCAGTTCCCTTTTAAGCACAAATGAAAGGAACTGACACAAGAACATCTGGATCCCGTTGGTGGAGCCGCTTACTGAATCCCATTTGGGTGCGAGCTGGTTGTAGAAGAAGAGCCTCCGGTACAAGGAAACTGAGGAAGAATTAATGATGGCGAGTCAATCTCAGAAAAATGCAGAGATTGAAAGAAATAATAGAAGGCCACGGCCTTAAACGCACATTCACTGTAGGCGGATCCTTCCTAAAGACAAACTTAAAATTTTAAAAATAATTCATGGAAAACAGAAAAAAAAGTTAAATAAGATATTCCTACTCTGTGAAGACTAAACTCTAATAATGTTTTACATGTGACAAAACCCGGGACTTCTTCCCTACATATCATCTTAAGTTAAATTCCTAAATCTAATCATAGTCTTTTAGAAATCTTGTCACCTGCGAGTTTTGCTGCAGTAGAGGATAGTTTTATAAGGGAGACGAAGGGGACGACATGGCTCCAAAGACTTGGGATGTAAGGAAACTAATCGAAGGAAATTTACGAAAAACGAGTAAACGGCGGCAGGAAGAGGGCGCCCGACAGTCTTCCATGAGGACACCGATGGCGATTTCAATCCCCTCGAAGGACAGGAAGCCCAGCGGCTCCAGCGTCTGTTTCGCCTGAAGGCGGCGGCTTCCCGCCAGACCATCCTCCGGTCAGAACCACCCGGGCTCTCGCTTTCACATAAAGAGAACAAATAAAAAGAGCCCAAAGGGCGGGGGCGCGGGCGGGAAGGAACGGGCTCTGCCGGCCCGTGTCACTCCCCTCTGCCCCTCCCTGGGCCCCTGGGCCCGCAGGGCGGCGGGAGGGCTTGCTTCCTCCTCCCCCAGTGCAGCTGGCAGGCCTCGTGCGGGGTCGCCCTCCCCCGAGGCAGCGGGTCCCGGCCCAGCCGGGGAGCCAGGTGTTTCCTGAGCCCCGTCCCGCCACCAGCGGGTGGCGGCTTTGGCCTTGGATGCGGGCAAAGCCCAGAAGGCGCCAGAGGGGCGCGCTCTCAGACCTCCCCGCCCGCACCCCGTCCTCCCCGGGAGCTTCGGGTGCAGGACAGCGGAGAAGAATGACAATGAACGAGGCTCGGGAGTTCCCCAAGGCTCCTTCGGCCTTGACGGTGGGTTAAGTCTTCGGCTGGTTTCCCTGCCCTTCTGGCAGCGACCTCTCCCTTCTGCGCTCTGCCCGCCGTCAGTGTCAGAGCCATTGCTCCTTGGAAGGCCTCGTTTGCCTGCGACCGCAGTTCCGCGAGGGGCTCAGGACGAGTCAGGGTTCCCTGGGACGCCCGGCTCTTTCTCGCCGTTGGGGTGGGAGCCACAGTCTGCGTGTTCGCGGTGGGGAGGGTGCAGGGAGCCGTGAAGCAAGACTGGGGAAAGGATGATTGTCCAAGAGACGGGCCGGTGGGGATCCACAGCGTCCTTTTTCTAACCCTGTACATTGAAAGTTTCCAAAATAAAACGTCTTCAACAGCTCCCTGAAGACTGAAACACTGTAGGGGTTAGGCTTTGTATTCCAGAAACTGCTTTATAATTTTTATTCCAAAATAGAACAGTGTTTGTTAAACTGTATTTATAAAGTGAAGGATTTCACTTCTGAAAGCAGAAGAATGTTAGAAGCGGTGATGAGGAACTTGGCCTAATAATTCACCTGTAAGCCCTGACTATTACACTTCTATCCCGTAACCTCTGCATTTAGCGATCTTCTCATTTACCGGTGCTGTTAACTTGACTCATTGTACAGAAGGTAATTTTCTTGTAGCATGAGCTTTGACTTTTTATACTGCCTGCTATTGCAGACACTCGTGTAGGTATCAGTCCTGGACGAAAGGACCCCGGTTAAGACAACATTTTATGAAATACCCCAGCCCTTGATACAAAAGATTCTCCTAAGTTCTTGAATCTCTCTCGCTGCCTTATTTTCCTTTGAATAACCCCAGTGCTCCTCAGTCACTGGTCTGTTCTGAGCAGCACTGATCCGAGTGGTGGGCATGGTGTGTGCCCAGCACAGCAGCGGACGGCTTCCCCTTCACACCGCACAGCGTCTCTGGTTGGCCCAAGGTCTCCATCGGCCTCGTCTGCTGCTTGCCCTGCCTTGCAATTCTCCTGTCTCTAGGTCTGACCTTTGTCCAGGTCTAGGGCCATATTTCAAATAAATTTCTGGACTTTTTCGTAATGTCCTCACTTGCACCTCAAACGATATGTCTGCCATAGAAAGCATACTATTTATGCCGTTCTAGCTGCCTCTTTAGATCATGCCAGAAATTATGTGCTAAAACATTACCATAGAAATATTACAGGACATTTCAAGTCACTTGAAATATTGAAAAAGTTCTAAATACCTCAAAATCTATAAAGTTGTATTTCTTTAAATGATGTGATATTTTTATTATTTTTCTTTTAAAAAAATTTTTTTTAATTTTTTAATTTTTATTTTTATTTTCGTTTTTCAATTACAGTTGTCCCCTTTTCCCCTAATTTCTCTTCCCCACCCACCCCACCCCCCTGATATTTCTATTTCTTATGTCATTGACCACATTTAAAGAAAAAACAAAACCTATTACCTTTTGGCAAAACAGCTGAAAAAGTCATCACAAAATGTAAGTAGTACCCACCAAACTTGTTAATAAGCTGTCATAAAAGTGTGTGAAAATTAATTCCTAAAAAAGATAAACTTCCCAGAATTTGGTGGAGGGGACTAAAATCACTCTCTGAGTTAATTTTTACAATGTTAGAATGTTATCCCAAATTCCATCAGAAAGGCTGCTCCATAATTTTATCAAAAGACTGAAAAGATAACTTGCAATTTTTTATCACTGTCCACAATGGTGTCATGCTGTGTAACTGAGTAAAGACCATAAAGAGGACAGTGATCCCACTAGGCTGTGACAGAGCCGGAAAGCGGCTACTGCCCGCAGACGACAGGGTAGCCGCCGTGAGGTTGAAGGGCATTGGTCACATCCCTGGTGAGGCTGGTGTGGACGAACCTGCTGCGCTGCCTGTTCCGTGACAGCACAGCACGTACAATGATGTGCAGTAAGAATGCTTGATGGTGATGGTAAAAAAACGTTACTTGTTTATGTATTTACTATGTGGACAAAAAATAGTGGTTCTATAGAAAGTAACGTCCCAGGGTGGTCTGAACATAAACTCCTACCTGGCCAGGTTGTGATGGGCAGCCACACCCCAGGCCTGTCCGTTGTCCTCGTGCACGGAGGTCACACACCTTTGAGAGGCCAGAAGTAACTCCCCCTGCAGGGGGTGGGAACCCTCAGGAGAGCCTGGGGTCTTGTTCACCGCCCTGTAATCCACCCCTGCCTGGCTCTCCCCCCGCCCCCCACACATAATCTTCCTGCTTCTCTCCTTCATTCCAAATGCATAACAGAAAATGCAGAATTGTCATTCTGGGGAGCATGTGAGCTCCTGCTCCCCGCATTTCATCAGTTTGCCTTGAACTCTTATAAAAGTTCTCCATAGGTTTGCACATTTCTTACAAGGGCACCGTGCTGCAGGGTGGGGCACAAGTAGGTTTACAGTTGTTTGTATGGAAAATAATACAACAAAAAATAAAAATACAAGAATAAACTTTGTGTTTCACATACCCACAACTGTGAACCTGTTTTTGCCCCACCCTGTAAACTTTTTATTGTTATTTTAGGATGTACTATTTCTGTTTCTAAAAAGTGTTCTGTGAAACCATGTGCCGTGTTATGCTGGCAGCGGCCTCCTGAATCTCATGTCTCCTGCATCTCTGGGTTGTAGTATTTTCTCTTGTGCTTGATTTAATCTTGTGTTGTTTTACAAACTCAGTGCAGACTGAGTGCACAGTCTTTATAAAGTCTACAGTGGTGTCAGGTCACGTCCTGGCCTTCACACTCACTGCCCACTCACTCCCGAACCCACCCAGGCCAGCGTTCCGTCCTGCAAGCTCTATTCATGGTACGCACCGTACAGAGGTGCACCATTTTTATTTTTTATATCGTATTTTTGCTTTCCTTTTTATGTTTAGGTACACATTGTGTTATAACTGCCTAGAGTATTCAGTACAGTAACACACTGCACAGATTTGTAGCCCAGGAGCAGTAGGCTAAACCATACAGCCTAGGTGCACAGTGGGCCGTACCACCTGGGTTTGTATAATTACATTCCATGATGTCCACACAGTGACAAAATCGCCTAATGTCCCATTTCTCATAACACAGTCCTGCTGTTAAGTGCTGCATGACTATAATTCCTCTAGGAGTCCTCCTTCTCATCTGTAAAATGAAGGAGTTAAAACATCCCTCCCAATTATGGACTTTCTTCCTGCTAATTCTGCTTAACTAATAGCAGAGCACTGGTCAACTATTTTTTTTAAATTTTGCCCTGGCCAGGTGGCTCAGTTTGTTGGAGCATTGTCCCTCTACACCAAAAGGTTGCAGGTTCAATCCTTGGTCAGGGCACATACCTAGGTTGCCAGTTCAAACTATTGATCCATGTTTCCCTCTCACATCCACGTTTCTCCCTCTCTCTCTCAAATCAGCAAACAGTCCTGGCTGGTGTGGCTCAGTGGATTGAGCACCGGCCTATAAACCAGAGGTTGCCAGTTTGATTCCCAGTCAGGGCACATGCCTGGGTTGTGGGCCAGGTCCCTAGTTGGGGGTGTGCAAGAGGAAGCCACACGTTGATGTTTCTCTCCCTCTCTTCCCCTCTCTCTAAAAATAAAGAAATAATCTTTAAAAAAAATAAAATTAAATCAAGAAACATATCCTCGGGCGAGGACTTAAAAAATAAATACATAAATACATAATCTACATTAAAAATATAAAACTACCTTAAATAAAGATAATATTCAAATTTGGTTTAAAAATTGCATGATTAATTCCAATAATCTCTTACATCAGCGTGGTAACTTAAATTTCTAGAAGAATTAAGTATCTGAACTCAATTTATTATAACCCACCCATGTTCAAGTTCTCATCACTTTCTAAATGTCTGCATCTGTTACCAGACTTCATTGAATTTGGTATCAGTTCTTTCTGTCAATACACTAAGTTTAAAAAATGTTTTTAAAAATTATTATTACAGAAGCACTGAATGATCAGTGTAGAAAAACTAAGAGGAGTATAACCCTGGTTGGTGTGGCTCGATGGATTGAGCACTGGCCTGTGAACCACAAGGGTCATGGGTTCAAGTCCCAGTCAGGGCACGTGCCTGGGTTGCGGGCCAGCTGCCCAGCTGGGGGCGTGCGAGAGGCCACCTCTTGATGTATCTCTCACACATTGTTCTTTCCCCCTCTTTCTCCCTCCCTTCCCATCTCTCTAATAAATAAATACAATTTTTAAAAAATCGAGGAGTATAAGAAACAAAAACCTTGTCAGGTCAACAATCGAGATAATTACTGCTAATATTTTTATATTTACCATCTCATTTTTATTCCCCCCTGGGAATATTTAAGTCAAGTGTAAGAAAGAATGTATATGTATGTGTATGTAAGATGAATATGCTTTGTTTTAAAAATGACTTGGAACACATTACAAATAACTTTCTATCCTGATTCTGTTCAGGCAATATTATTCAGCAGCATTTTGCTGTGTTATTACAGTTTTTTCAAAACCGTTTCTGATGGTTACATAATACTGTAAGAACGTACCAGCAAATTTAACTATCCTCCAGTTGTGGAGCATTTAGTTTCCTTCTCTCCGTAAATATTTCCAAAGGCTGTTTCAGTTTTACCGCCCCCGCCGTCCGGGAGGTGCTATTTCAGTGCTCGTGCAGGGACTGAACATTTGAATTGTAATTTTTTGCCAACCTGGCAAGTGAATAATGTGTTTTAATTTGCATTGTTTTGATTAATGAAGTCAATTTAAAATTTTTAAATTTTATTCTCATTCGAGAGAGAGGGGAAGAGAGAAAAACATGGATGTGAGAGACAAACGCGGGTGGGCGGGCTCCTGCACGCGCCCCGGCCGGGAAGGGAGCCACAGCCCGAGCACGTGCCGGACCCGGTGTCCCGCCGGCAACGACGCCCCAGCCGAGCGGTGCCGGCCTGGGCTCCGAAGTCGACTTTTGGATGTTTTAACCATTTGCAGCGACTCCAAGGGTCACTCACAACCTTAACTGAGGCCAGCTTTACTTGTAATAACAGTCTGTAAGAATGTCTATTGGATACGTGTGCATCTGGCGCGTACCGTTGCACTTTTAAGAATTAGGCTTTTTATTTTTAGATAGTTGTGGTACTACATGCAGTTGTAAAAAATAATAGAAATCACGTACTTTCTACCAGGTTTCCGCTACCGCAACCGCGTGGGAAACTGCAGTGCAGTCACACAAACAGGATACTGACACCGATTCAGCCGAGACACAGGCTTCCCATCACCACAAGCACCAGCCCCCGCTACTTCTCTAACTTCGTCATTTCTGCGAGGAGAGTCCCCGGTCAGGCCGAGGTCCAACCACACTGCCTCACCTCGGCATCCGGCGGGTCGCACGGCGGTGATCGCCCAACCAGACCCTGGCGGAAATGACGGTGCAAGTCGCCGGAGGAGGCGGGGCCTCCGTGGCAGCGCGCCCTATCGGGACCCGGAGAGGCCGGGGGCGTGGCGGCGGCGGCAGCGAGAGGCCGATCCGGGGCGCTCGGGGGCGGGAACTGGGCGTCCGGGGCGGGGCCTGGCCGCGACGGGGGCGGGGCCTGCCAACCTTCGGCAGCGAGAGCGGGCCCTCGAGCGGGGCGGAGGGCTGAGGCGCGCGCGCTGCCATGCGGACCGCACGCCGGGCGAGAGGCCGCAGCCCGGCGCTCCGACCTCGAGCGGCCGCCACCGGGAGGCCGCGGGAGTAGCCACCGCCCTTGTCCCAGCCGCGCCCCCTACGCCACCCGGCCCGGCCGGCCGTGGGTCCTGGCGCCCGTCGACTCGCGCGGCTCGGATGCGGCTGCGGGCCGGGCCTGGAGCGGGCGGAGGAGGCGCTGGCGGCGGCGATGGGCAACTGCTGCTGGACGCAGTGCTTCGGGCGGCTCCGCCGGGAAGCGGGGCGGCTGCCGCGCGGCGGAGGGTAAGCCAGGCCCTCGCCGCCGCCGCGGGCTGGGGGGCTAGCCGTTGCCGTGCGGCCTCGCGGGCGTCAGAGCCGGGGCCTGGGGACGAGCGGGGCGGGGGGGCCCGGCGCCGTCAAGCCTCCCGCCCGGTGGGCGCGTCCCCGGCGGCGGGGCCTCCTGGGCGGGCGCAGGACCGACCCAGCGGCCCGGGACACGCCCTGCGGGAGCTCTCGTGGATCCTGCGCTCCGGTGCCCCAGTGACACCGGCCGACGGCGCGGGCGCCGCGGACGGCTCTCGGCTGCAGCCACTTGGATGCGGGCGAGCCACGCCTGTCCTAGGACTCGGCCTCCCGGGGTCTCGGCGGCCGTTCGGCTTCTCCATGCGGGGAACGCGGGGAACTTGGAGAGGCCCCGAGCGGTGTAAGCCCCGGGAAGCCCGTCGTCCGGGACTGAATGTCATGATTAGTCATTTGTGTGCCCTTTATTTTACAGGGTGTGGAAGAGCTTAGAACAAAGTCCACTGGAGTTAGCTTTATTGTTGTTAGATAAACACGTCCCAGGAATTCACACTTAGCATGGAAAATATGGCCAAGCCACTTTGTTTAAGAAGTGCGGCTTTTCCCCGAGGTTCTCGGGATCTGTCCCACTTAACCAACATTGTCAGGTCGTAAGGCTGTGGAAGTCAGATGGGTTAGGTTTGGGGTTTGGTGCTGGAGTCGCTGGCCCCGCTGTAACAACCCCGGCCGCGCCGATGGAAACAGAACCCGCAGGCCGTTTAGTCAGGGGCCCCATTCCCCGCCGCCAGAATTACAACTCTCGGTGCTAGAGTTCAGTGAAAAGAAAAGGAACTGTTTATTTAACAGTTATATAGATTTAGATTATTTGCGGATTTCTGCTGTTGAGTCTTAGGTTCTTTAAAACACCCACAAACACATAGCTCTGCCTCCCCCACCAAACCAGGCCAGCCTTAGAAAGGCGGAAACACGTTTCCCTACGTCCTAGGCACAGTCAGCTTTCCCGGTAGCTGCCAATCACTCAAACCTGATTGGGGAGGTCCTTTCTGCACGTGGTGCCCTCCAGCGCTCAATGCAGAACCGCGTGGATTCTCAGCCTCCTTGTAAACTGCCTTCTTCCTGCAAACCGCGTGGATCTCCTCTCCTCAAAACCGCATGGCGAGAGCCTCTTAAAGCGGCCTGGAGAGCCCTCTCAGAACCGCATGGAGAAGTCAGCTTCTTTAATCGGGATGGAGAAGGCCCCTTCACCAAGCCGCATGGAGGAAGCGCGAGAGAAAGAGCAACCTGGAGAGCCCCCTTCTCCAAAACACATGGAGAGAGTCAGAGAGTCAGAGAGCCAGAGAGCGAGAGAGTGAGCCAAAACGTCTGCAGCTGCTTATATATCCCTGACTGCGTCCTCTGACGCAGTGGGTGTGGCAACCAGTTCTGACCAGTCACAGAGCCGTGCGCAGGCTCTGGAGGCTCCTTCCGCACCATCCCACAGTTCAAGACTCCTCCCATCTTCTTGGGCCTTGGAAGTATCAAAGCCATTTTACATAACAAAGACGCTAACAACCAGCCCCAGGCATGCAAAGGCGTCTTAAAAGCTGCATCCTATTCCCCATCCCCCAGCTGTAAACTCTGGGGTTTGTTTTTGGACACCTCTGTTTCTGTAACACTGCGCCCCATACCCAGGCAAGCAGCTCCAAGGATCCCTGTGTCCCTCGAATGGAAAGATCAGGACGTAAAGACTCCGTGCCCATGTCCCTACCGTTTACAGGAGAACGAGGCCAGAGTCACCTGATTTACTGGTCATTTTTGTGTGGCCTCGCCTGAGGACTACATACCACAAGATCTCTGGCTGTGTTAGCATTTCGTTTGTAGTTTTGTTGTGGGCGTTACAGTCTAACGGTAGTAACAGGGTCTTAAAGTCTTAACTGGGTGAGCAGAAACCCCTTAGAGGGGGTGGGGTGAAAGTTCCAGCTGTGAGTACATGAAGCAGTTTCTTCCTGTTGTTATTTATTAATTATTGCATTATTTTCCTAATGAACAACTGTAAACCCACCTTTGCCCCGCCCTGCATTTCACATTCGGTTGCATTTTGTAGTGTCCGTAGGATTTTTGTTTTGTGCTTTCACATAGATTTTCCTCCGAGTACAGCTTTAAAATTGTGGGCTGTGCTCCCCAGCCGTGAGCGCAGCAGCGCGGGGCGGGCAGGCGCGTCACCGCCTCTGTGTGGAACTGGGCGTCACGGTTGCATCTGTGCCCTTCTGTTCATGGGAAGAACTTGAACATGCAAGTCCTGTCGAGACAACGAGAGCTTGTGGCTGCAGACACTGTCACCTAAAATCACGTGCTGCGCCCTGGCAGGTAGCTCGTCCTGATGGGCCAAGATCATGGTTTGATCCCAGGTCGGGGCACACACAGAATTGACCAGAATACATCAATAAGTGGGACAACAAATAGATGTTTCTCTCTCTAAAATCAATCAATAAAAAATAAATACAATGACATGATGCTAGTTCCTTTAATCCGTAAACGTAGTTTTGCACAAGTTCTCTTGAATCTCTGGATTAACTTATTGTTTTACATTAATTTTAATATTACTTTAGGAGTTTCTAGTAAGCATGTAGACACAGGTGGATATATAATTAACTGTTATTTACAGAATGAGGTTCTCCTCCCGTGTTGAACACGGGAGGAGACAGATACCGTGTCACTCCCGAGTCAGACTGCACAACCATTCTCGGCGGTGCAGATAGACTCTTAAGAAGCTACACCATCGTCTCTCGAGACGGACGGCTGCCGACGACGACGACGACGACGACGACGACGACAGAATGAGGTTAAATCTTACCTCTTAGGTTTTTTTTTTCACCTGGTAGTTTTTTTTTTAAGGTATATTTTATTGTTTATATTGTCACAATAGTTCCATTTTTTCCCCTTTGCTCCCACCCGCCCTGCAACCCCCTCCCCCAGCAATCCCACCCCTCCCCAGTCCATGTCCATGGGTCATGCATGCAATCTCTCCGGTTTCTCCCTTTCCTATGTTATTATTATTTTAGTGTTAATTCATTAATTGACTTAATTTTTATAACAATAAAAAAATAACCTCCCCCCTCAGACTTTAGACCCGTTATAATCTTATAGAGGACAATCGGTGACGATCTCATGCTCTTCTAGCTGCTTCAAGCTGGGTGTGGTCATCATCCTACCTACCCTTGGGTCCATAATTCCCTAATAAGAGTGGGGGTGTAGGGGGGAGGGTGGCCTTCCCACATGGGGAAGGTTCTTGCAGACTCCAGGTCAGTTGGCTGTCCTCGGACAGCAGTGTGCTTGGTTTAAAAGGCTGGCATCCTTGTTATATTTCAGTCACTCCCCTCCGCGTTTGCTCCTGAAGTCCCTCCGTGATAGGAGCGAGCAGACAACACTGCCTCTACTCCGCCGCCATCTTCTCCCCCTCCTATACTCCTCACCTGATAGTTTTTATTTGTATTTTTTTCAGCTCTAGGTCTAGATCGTTAACTAATACTTTAAGGGCAAATAATTTAGGAGTAATCATAAAAACTTGATGTAATTTATATTTGTCTAATAGCTCAGGGCTCTTTATTTTGTAGGTAGATGTTTGGTTGCCATTATTTATCAGTGTACTACCTTGTTCTTTGTCACTGGAGTATCTTGTATATAGATCAACAACTTAGCTCTTGATTCTGTGTGACAGGCCATTCTTTTCTTGAAACTGTGCTTGACCTCTGCAACATAACTTTTATCTTCTTTAAAAAATTTTTTAATTGGTATTTATAGAGAGAAAGAAAGAGAAACATGGACTTGTTTCTATGCATCACTGGTTGATTCTTGCATGTGCCCTGACCAGGGATCCAACCCACAGCCTTGGTGCATGGGGAGAACACTAACCAACTGAGCTGCCCAGCCAGGGCCACTTGGATCTTATCTTTGGGTCCTTGATATTCTTATCCTACCTGTCTATGAAATTTGGCATTTTTCTCTGTCTTTTCTTAGTTCAGTTCCTTCGCATGTATATCTGCTCCTGAAGAAATTTCACCCATTGCTATGATTTCAACCACCCTCTTCCAAATCTGATGTCTTCTGAGCAGGGCTCTTTTCAGAGGCTCTGCAGCGTATTTACCTGCTGACAAGAATCAGTTGGGTGCACCGAGGCTCCTCACGCCGGCCTATCCAGACCACCGAATGTCTGCGTTCCCATATGTATCTGAATGAAATAGTGCAGTTTTCCTCTCCCAGATTTCTCTTTGTTCTTTCACTCAGAAAATTGTGTCCATACATGCCAGTGAGAATAACATTAAAAGAAAAACATTTAATCTATTCTAATTTCACAAAACTAAACTCATTCTGAAACCTTAGTATATTAACTTTCTTGATAGTTGATAATCTTCCCCTTGAGAGTAGTATCCAGTTTAAATTACTGACAGGATAAGCTAACCTTAATCTGTTCTTCCAGCCTGATCATGTTTTCCTTAGAATGTAGCATTACAATGGTAGACTCTGCGCCCTGAGCACGAGGGAGGCAGCACAGGGCAGGGGTACTCGTGAACCCGTGTTCTCCACCACTGTCCCTTCTGCACGCAGGCTGGCCGCCGCCTGCTGCCTTTGTGTGTGTTAGTTGTCTTCCTGTCCTGGTGAACTTGTATTTATCCGTGCAGATCGCCGTCCCTGTGAAGCCTGCTCCAGCACCCTGAGACAGCCTCATCTCCCTGAGGAAACAGTATTTTACACAGGCTCAAATCTCCTCTGTGTCAGGAATCAGCAAACAGTGTTTGTGAAGAGTCAGATAATTACACTTGGCTGGTCACAAAGTCTCTGTTGCAGCTCCTCAAGGTTGCACACTTTAGCACCAAAGCAGCCGAGACAACGTTCAAATAAATGGCCCCGACTGTCCCAGTCAGGTTCGATGTACAGAAATGGGCATCGGGCAGCTTTGGGCCATGTGTCGTGGTTTGCTGGCTCCTGGTCTATTCCGTGACAGGTTGAGAGCTCGAGGTCGGGGAGTATGTTTTATCTTCCTTGCTCTCCATGTAAAGTCCATGGGCGACTTTAGGGAACTGTAGACTATTAAGAAAGAGAGAAAATCCACTATTATTCTCTTAAAACCATTGCTTTTGCAATGTCTTTGTTTCAGCAGCTCAGCTGTCATCATAATTAATGCACCTGAATACACACTCAAGGGAAGCTCTCTGTCCAGGAACGCTGACACTAGGAACCCTCAGGCGGAAGGAAGATCCGTCACCGCAGCTCTGCCGGTGACACACCGCCCTGGCAGAAAGGAGCCAGGGTTTGGGACAACTTCTGATGAGCGTCCAGGAAGACAGCGGCAAAGCAGGACTGCGTCAGCCCGTCGGGAAGACAGAAATCGTGGCTTCAGAAGAAATGCACAAGTTCTGCACAGACAATGACTACATCAAGATTGTGAAAGCCTTTGTGACCTTGGTCCCGTCCTCCGTTCTCCGTCCTCCGTTAGGCACAGACAGCGGCTGAGGAACCAGGAGGAGGCTGAGACTCGGGAGGGCGGCCGTGGAAGAATCAGGAAAGGTCGCCGGGAGTACAGACATGTCAGTAGAGGCCAAGGTTGAGACCGTCCACCCCCCCCCCTCGTTTTCCCACTTGCTGCGTATGGATGTGAGAGTCGGACAGTGAAGAAGGCTGATAGGGAAAAGCCGAGTCATTTGCAATATGGTGTTGGAGACCCAGGACCCCCCAAAAATGAACAAGTGGGTCCCAGAACAAATAATCCTGAAGCGTCACTGGGGCAGGAGGACAGACAGAAGCTGTCCTGTTGGGAATGTCCTGAGAAGGCAGGGCTCTTTGGGGAAGACAGTGTTGCTGGGAACAGAGAGGCGGCAGGGAGGGAGGAGACCCACGTGAGATGGAGTCACTCTGAAAGAAGCCACAGGCTGCGTCTCTGGGGCTGAGCAGGGCCGTGGGGACATGACACAACCCTGCGCACGTCACCCATTCACAGGATTTCCGGGTGTCAGGGCGACTCGGTGGCGCGGTGAGCAGTCCTCCATCGGCTTTGGCAGCTGTAACAGGAACCACATTATAAGTGAAAGTCATAACCTCCTGGCCCTTCCATGGTAAAGGAGTCTGAGTGGCTTGTCCTGTGCTGACACTCATGCTAGTAGTTGCAGTTTGGACATGTCTGCAGAGCAGATGTAACAAAGGTGCTTATTTGACTGCATGTAAGGAGCAGAGGAGAATGATTAATTTTTTTAAATGTCAGCTTCACTGAAGTATAACTGAGAAAATTGTATACATTGTACAGAGAAAGATAATAATTAAAGTCATTATTTGGCCCTAGTTGGAAAAATTAATGTAACAGATTATGTGGTTGATGTGTGTGCGTCATTATTTTTATTTGCATGGGCTTGGGAAGAGAATGAGAAGCACCTGGCTTTGTGTAAACACAGGGTCCCAGCACCCAGAGAGAAGCGCTGTTGGCACATTGGCACCCACCCTTTCAGGGTTCTGTTCTGCTTACGTGTAACAAAACCCAGGAGATACTCCCATTATAAATATTTAGTACCTTAGTAGTTTAATGAGGTTTTTTTCTTGATACAGTAAAAATAATGAGATCCATTTTAAAATTTGCTTGTATTTTATGTAATAAATGTAGTAAATGAAAGTATTACAGGTTTAGTAATTATTAGTGCCAATAGAAAAATATTGGTTGACTAAATACTTAAACTCACCACTAGGTTTAAAAATCTGGACTATATATATTCTTAGGTAAGTTCGGTGGTTTTTTTTTTTTTTTTTTTTAACTGTGTGGTTGCCTCTCACTTTTGCCCCCAACTGGGGACCTGACGTGCAACCTAGTAATATGCCCTGGCTGGGAATCGAACCAGTGACACTTGGCTCGCAGGCCAACGCTCAATCCACTGAGCCACAGCAGCCAGGGCTTCGGTGGTTTGTTTTTATAAATATACTATATGTTAAGGAATTTAAGGTGCTCTTGAGAAAATGTTTTTATCTTATTATTTTAATTATTTTACGATTAACTTTGATTTTAAAGTTGTCTTTCTGTTTTTCTTCGCAGATCCAAATATTTTAGAACATGCTCAAGAGGTGAGCATTTAACTATAGAGGTAAGGAGAGTCATTCATTTTGATTGGATACAAGCACCATGGACGGGGGTGGGAGGTGCTTTTTTCAATTAAGGGGAAGGATCAGCGCCTGAATTTTGTGTGGCCCATCTGTATTTCCTTGTTATTGGTGCTGGTGAGGAGGAGAATTGGGGTGCTGGTGGAAGGGGGAGTGGGGAGAAGTGGGCAGAATATCCAGCTCTTTCCTAATAGGATCGCCATTTCTACTCAAGAAGTAGTGGTGCTGTGTTTTCCTGCCCCACACAACGCAGGGACAGGGTGCCCTTGGGTCAGTGAGGCAGGGATTCTGGGGCTGGCGCTGGGCTGCCCGGGGAAGAGGGTGCCCGAATCAAGAGCAAGTTGAGTTGAAGCGGCTCCACAGTAGGACCCTCGGAATCACTTTGTGTCGTCTGTAAACACTGAAACAGAAGCTGCCATCACCAGCCTCCTCCCTGCATAGTTGGTGACTGTCCTTGTGCTTCATTTGTAGGGGGGTAGTCACCCCATTGTAGGCGTGAGAATCAGAGGCTTGGACAGGTGAAGAAATGGGGCTGTGTTACACGACCCGTAAGAATTTAAATCCCAGTCCAAGATGCCTGGCTTCAAGGCTTGAACACTGTTAACTAAGGAGGCATATAAATCAGAAATTAGTTTTTAAAAAAATCACAAACCAATTCAAAGAATAGTTCAAGATCATAATTTTAAACAGTTTGAAGTAATCCCTTTAGATTCCTATATTCTCTGAACCTTTCCTTGTTTTCTTGATCTTTAGACAACAGGCCAATATGAACAAGAAAAGCCTTTTTTCTTTCAAGTGGTTGTTTATCAAATTATTTATATTTCAAATATTTTAATGGTAATAACGTTATTTAGGTAATTTTACCTCCTATTCATCACATGATGATTGGATTGTTGACATTTCTATTCTAGAATGACATTGTACTTGGAGCAGTGACCATCATGTAGTAGATTGGCACTAAATAGTTACATGAATGAATAGATACCAAATATAAATGTTATAAGAGAAATTCTTGTTTGGGTATCTTTTCAGTCTCCCTGTTTTTTTTTTTATAACATTAGATTTTTCTGAATTCAAGTGGGAATTCTGGCAATGTGGGTTTAAAACATGTGCATGAAATACTCAGTTCAGGGGGAGTTTTTGTTTATTAGTTTCTGATTTCTGTGGGAACTTTCTGTAATTTTTTTTTTTTTCATGTAAAGTCATCAATCAAAAAGATAGCTTGTCTTAGCTACCTTGTAGGATTGTTAAATATGTATCAAATGAACTGATGTATAAAAAGATACTTAAGTATCTTACAAATATAAAGATGCATTATTTTTTAAATGAAAATGTGACATAATTCTTTGTGGAATAGGTGCCTTAAACAAATCTTTCTCCTAACACCTGCTTTCTTGTTATTTCAGTTTGAGAATCTGGTAGAAAGTGATGAAGTAAGTATTTCCATTGTAGTATAAAATTCACATCGTTTTTATTACTTACCTAATTAGTTCTAAAAGTTAATTAGTGTTTAAATAGCATTTATTTCATTTTATTTTATTTTAGAATTTTTATCTTTTGGTTTTTATTTCTCTGTTCCTTATTTCCTTCTTTCACTAATTTGTATTAGCAAATAATTCAGAATTATTTATAATTCTAGTTGTGCTATAGAACATATATATGTAATTTAACTAATATGTAGTTCTGTATGTCAGTTATGTATATTATACATATCAGCTATATAAAACAGGTTTTAAAGACATTCTTTAGAACTCAAGGAACTCTAAAAAGGAGTATTTCTAACCTCTTGCCATTAGGTACATAAAATTCCTCAGCAGTCCGGAGTAGACCTATTCTTTAGCCATAGCTTTGATGGATTTCTGAGAGTGGAATTTGTACATGTTCATTCTACTATCAGTTTCTGATTTCTGCCATTATCTTTTTTTACCTCTCACCTGAAGATATGTTCATTGAGTTTTAGAGAGAAGAAAAGGTGGGGTTGCGGAGGAGAGAGAGAAACATTGGTTGGTTGCCTCCCATACGCGCCCAAACCGGGCATCAAACCCGTGGCACCGGCGTTTCAGGATGATGCTCTAACCAGCTGAGCCACCTGGGCAGGACCATACACTTTTTAAAAGAACTGTGGCTTCGTGTGTTTCCCGAAGGTGCTTCTGTTTGGTTAAGGGTCTTTGTGTGGTTTGGTTCTGCTAGCCAGTCTCTTCCTCTCCCATCACACTCTGTGTTTGGTTGGGTTGAACTACATTTAGTGCTCTTTCCTAGATTCATTTGAACCATTTAGAATTTTATTTCTGCTGTTACTTTGTCATGTGTTTTAACTGTCAGATGTGAAGAGCTTATATAAGACAGATACATGAACCTAAATCAGTCTTGAAATTAGTTGTGGTTTGCTTTGGAGGTAAAAAAAACAACCTATAGGTAATTTTATATCCTGTGAAAGAAAACAAAAAGAGTTGTCATTCAAGGTAGTTATGTTTTCTTAAGTTACTGTGATGCTGAGTTAGTGACTAGGGCGTAAACAGAATCAGGTTCCTGCAAGCTTCTGCTCACAGCATTTCCATCTGTTGGTCGACATATAATCTTGTTTCATGTTCCTGTTTGACACCTTATTTTCATATACATTGTTGGCTCGTTAACTTGGAACTCACCGCCAACAGACCTGCAACTCAGCCTGAATAAAGCTTATCTAACACACGTGTTTTCTCCGTAAGAGAAAATGTCACGGCTTTCCTGTGCTTAGGAACACTGGGCAGCACTTCGGCCCTGTGCCTGGGGTCGTTTTAAGCAGTGGAAATCACCAATGAAAACATAAAACTACAAAACAACGTGGCGTGCACAAAAAGAGCACAGCATGAGAGCTGGAACAGGGCAAAGGCCGTCAGCTCTGCGGAGGCTGCCGGGCCGAGGGGGTGGGCGGCGCCTGGGGGGCTGCCGCTGCTGGTCCCTGACTGCCCCCCCACCCCCTGGCCGGGGAACGGGGCGCGCAGGCTGTGAGGGTGCTGATACGTGAGTTTGCACACACACAGTTCGCGAGTGACGGGCCACAGAGACCAGGTTGCCTGGTGCCAGCCTGACCCTGGACGTTCACTGGGTATAGAACAGGTATTTGTAAGAAAAATTAAGAAATATCCTGCAATGTGTTGTTATATAATTAAGCTAAATATTAAATTAAATTGTGCCTGTCCAAAATAGTAAAATTTTAAAGCTTTTAGTTTAAACACTTAATAATTAAACTTGTGTACTATGATAAAAAGATAAGTGGGAATGTTTTGATTAAATATAATTTTTATTGTCTTGCTTGAAATAGAATTCAGCTAATGAAATTTTTAATTGTTTAATTTTTGTACAGGGGGAAAGTCCAGGAAGCAGCCATAGGTAAGGTTCGGCTTGTTTGTTTTCTGAGTAGCTTCTGTTAGAATCGCAGAAGCTCTCCAGGAACGGGCTGCTCCGAACATGTGTTTCTGACCCCGATTCCCCTCTTCCGACAGGATTGAGGCACAAGACATATCTCAGACGATTGCTCTGAGCACTAAATGATTCAATGTGCATAGTGCCTGGGTGCTTTCCTATTGAACCTAAGTTGTTATATGTTTTTTTGTTTGTTTATAAAAAACGATTTCCTTTTTTTCCAAATTTTTAAGTTTATCTTTTGTCACTTTCTTACAACATTCTAAAGCTTGTTTTCACTATTTCCAGGTTTTAAACTATCTTTCCATGGCAACTAGAACCATAATGCTCTTATTTAAGCAACCTCTTTATATTGTTTTAAAGTTGCTTGAATAGCTTAGAAAAGAACCATCTATCTTTAATTCAAAATTGAGAGTTCTTAACATCAAGCGAATATTTACATATATCGTTGCATCTTTTGAATGTGTTTCTTTACCTAGTTTAGTTGAGCAAACACTTATTAAGCAGCTGCTGTATGGCCGGCACTGTGCTAGGCCCTGGGACTGACAAGCCAGACATGGTTCTCTCCACCGGAAGGAGGCGTGGAGGGGGCTCCTGCACGTGACAGCGTCAGTGGGAGGCCAGAAAAACAGCTGCGCAGCAGCTACAAAACGTGCCAGCAAAGCCTGGCGGAGAGGCCCTTCACCCAGATGTGCAGGGAGGTGTGTCTGGTGTCTGCCTTGAAGGAGATGACAGGGGGCTTAATCCTGAAGGTGTGATTAGTGGTGACTGTTAGGTGGCGGCGGGGGGCGGGGCTTCCAGGTGAGAAACCGGATGAACAGGTGGGAGCGCTGCCCAGAAGGAGGGAGCACGAGGGGACTGGGTGGGGATGGGAATGCTCTGTGCCTTGTGCCCGTTGGCAGTTACACAAGTGTACACAGTTGTCACAATTTAAGGACCTGAACACTTAAAGTTTGCATTTCATTGTAAGTTAGACCTGAAAAACATCAATAATAAAACCCTGGGCAGACGTTAGAGCCAGAGGAACAGCAGGAAGAGACGTCGCCTGCAGGTGGCATGGTGAGACCAGGGCCGGTATGGGCGGCACCTACCTGAGGCTGGGAACGAGGACAGGGCGGCGGAAGTCTGGACAGAGCAGCGGCCTGAGGACCAAATGGCGGACTGAGAAGAGTGGAGACAGCCAGGAAGCTGTGGGCGCGAAGACCCGGGAGACGCAGGGCCCGCGGGAGACGCACGGACAGATGCGGGCTGGCGCTCTGCCGGGACGCGGCACTGTCGCGGGGACCGGAGGAGCAATGACTTAGACGCACACTGTGCCAGCAAGCCGGCAACTGCCTTCGCCAGAATTATTAGTTATTAGCGACGGAAGCCGACGGGGCTGCAGTGACCGCTGAGAAAGCGGGGTGGGGTGGCCCACAGTTGCCAGGAGCAAGGAGCTGCACTGCCCACGTCCCGAGTGAGGGGCGTGGACAGCCCACTCGTGACCCGTCCCCACCCCGCCCCCTCGCACGTGTGACCTCTGTCGGCTTCATAGGGCCGCTGCGAGGCGTCGGCCCAGTTACTGCACGCGTCGCATGGGGAAGGAAGGGGCCGAGCGCTGGGCGCGCCGTCGGTGCGGGACGCTTCGTTTCTGGGACCGGGGCTGAAACGGGGTTGAGGGGAGAGCGGTAGCTGGAGGTGACCTAGGTCAGGTGAAGGGTTTTCCTTCTTTCCCACGGGAGCGGCGGGAGCAGGCGTGGGCTGGGGGTGCAGGAGCGGCCGGCGGGGCGTCCCGGTTCCCGGGGTGGTGGGGACGGCGGCGGTGTGACTGCGTCGGGAGTGGGCTGGCGGGGGGGACCTCGCGCAGGCCGGGGACCCCGTCTAGTTAGAGGGGGGCCCTCAGTCCGCAGCGGCAGAGCCCCCCGGAGTGGGGCGCAAGGGACCCTGAAGAAAACAGGGTCCGAATGAGGAGCTGCGGGTTCAGCGGGGGTGTGGGGGGCAGCTGGCCGCGCGAGGAAAGGGCTGTTGCTGGGGGCGGAGGGTCAGACCCGCTGGGTTTCCTGGGGCGGTTCTCAGCATGAAGGGTGAGTCCCACCCTTGGTCCGTGGGTCAGTGGGCGAGGGGTCATTAGCCAGGTTCAGGAAGGGGGCGCAGATCTGCCGCGGCGCCCACCGGGCTGGATGGGATGCAGCCGGGACGCGACCAGGGCAGAGGACTGGGGTGTTTTGTGGGAACGGGGGTGGGGGGTGGGGGGGTGGCCAGACGGCTGGGCGGAGCCAACGTTTCTTCCGAGGTGGTTGTGCTTAGAAATAACTGATCATCTGTCATCTTACTGCGCGTTCTGCCAGCTTACAGCAGGTGTCAGACTGGAGAGCATCAGATTGCGTCAGTAAGGTTTTATAGTAAAATTTCAGAATTTCACTGGTTTTCTGAGTGTTTTATTTGGACTTGGTCATCAGACATTTTCTTTTCTTTCTTTTTCACCCTCATTTTTCTGTGCAGGCCTCTCACTGAGGAAGAAATTGTTGACCTAAGAGAGAGGCATTATGATTCTATTGCTGAAAAGCAGAAAGCTCTTGATATGAAAATTCAAAAAGAGGTAAATAGTCCTTTATGTTTCTATGTTATTATAAAGTGTTTATAGGGGAAAGTTGTCATTAAATAATATAGCATACAAGGTCATTGGACCTGTATTAGACATATACAAATGAAATTATTTAAAAGTTAAAAATTATTTCAGTCTGTCAGAATTTGTTTCAATTTACTTTATCAGCAATCATATGCAGCCAAAAATGAAGGGAATACATTCTACAAATAATATCTTAATTTAGAACTCAGGACTCTGGCAGGATACATGCACCTGTGTGTTTAAAACCAATTTTAAAAAGTTACTGTTTCACAATAAGTATAGTTTTTAAAAATATCTTTATGTTTGACTCAGACAAATTTGTTCTTAGTAAGTGAACCAAGTACTCCTAACAGTTATAAATGTTGTGCTTATTTTAACGTATTCATGAAATGGCCTGTAATTACAATAGATGATCTATATCGGCTAATAATATTAGCTTAAAGAAAAATAATTTTGTTGAAATTTGATGCCTTTTATTTGAAGTGCAGTAGATGACCACTAAAGCAGTTTGCATTCTATTAGAATGACAAGAACTTAACTTGGACAGTCGTTTTTGAACAACTTGATAGTAAGAATTCAGGAGACATGTGAGCTCTGGACGCTCACTTAGTTCACTATGGTTGGGGGGGTGTGTTCGGGTCTCAGGAGGCCCAGGACCGTCACACTAGTCGGGGGACAGACATTGGATGGTTGTGGAGAATTCTGAGAACAAAGCAATTTTGTATCTATGCAGATTAGATGCTGCCACTTCATAATTTCAGCTTCTAAAGAATTCTGCAATATGTGATTGACCTCATTTGAGCTATGCTGTAAAAGGAGAAGCTGAAATGAGCAATCACACAATTTTCAATTCCATTGTGCTTTATAGAGATCAATTTTTTAATGATTTATTTTTTATTTTATAAGTAGCGTTTTATTTTTAGAGCAGTTAGACAGGTTCTGCTTTTGTTAATCCTTACTGTTTTGTTCATGCACAGTTAGCCTTACAGGAGGAGCAGTTAAGACTAGAAGAGGAAGCTTCATACGCTGCCCAGCGTGAAGCAGCCAGGGCAGCCGTGCAGCGGAGGCGCGAGGAGGTGAGGGAGACCGGCTGCGCCGCCCGGCTGCTGCTCCTGGTTTCTCTGACGGCCGAGTCGGCACTTCCCTCCCCCTAGAGTCCAGGGCTTTCTGTCTGACAAATGTGTTCGTGCCTCTGCTTCCAGTTAGTTAAACTTCTAACAGCTGGAAATAACATCCATCAAAGTACGTGCCTCGTTCCGAATGCCGCTTTGCTTTGGATTAGCAGGCGTTCACCCGGGTTTGTCCTGAAGACCAGTTTTTAGTTTTCTAAGATCCGTGTTCTTTTCGAAAAGTAAATATGCTCTTAGACAGAAACAGGGCAAAAACAGCCTTTGGAAGTTTAATTCTGTTAGTTTTTTTTAAAGAACAAGTCCTTGCTAGAATTTCTTGTACTTCCCAGAATCAGGTAAGCCGGGCAGCTTTGCCCACAGGACACCGCGCACTTCTCTCCTTTATTCTGTCTTTGGGGGGTTGGGAGTTTGGGTCTTGAGATATCTTTGGCACGTTGTCCGAGAAGGTGGCAGGTTTGCCGGATCTTACCCTGTGCTGCTAGCCTGCAGTGCTGTCATTCTGCCAGATGGCGTGACGGAGCCCCAGCTGAGTGTCTGGGACTGTTGTTCTAAACACTTCACAAGTTCCATCCTTTTAAATCCTCGTAACAATCCAAGGAGATGGGGAGTGTGTTGAGTCCTCGTTTCATGAACGAGGAAGACAAGGGACAGGGAGGTGAGGTACCTGCTTCGGATCCTACAGCTGGTACGTGGCAGAGCCTGAGCCCGGGCTCAGCCGTGCTTGGCCCGTGTCCTGCCCAGTATCTGCCAACCCATTTTGCCTCTGTGAATGCTCTGCTGCCGTGTGAACAATGCAGCACAGAGGTCACGTCACAGACAATTGCTGGAGCGCAGAGAAACCGGACAGTCACACCTGTCACGGGCACAGTGGTTTCTGTGTGGCCCGTGTTTTAGCTCTCACTCCTGTGTGTGTTTTGGCAGAATCATCACATTACGTGGGAAATGTCTCTCTCTCTCTTTTTTTTTAGTTCTAAATAGTGGGAAAGTTTAAAAATTGACTCACCTCCACTAAGAAATAAAAGTTTTTCTGGTTATAATGTAGACAGCTCCTTTTACTGTCATAAATTCTCTGCTGCTTGCCTTTGAAGACAAGGCGTTGCTGGTGCAGCTTCCCAGACTGACGTGAAATGGGAACACGCGACAGTCTCCCCACTAGCACAGCCTCCCCAGCAGGGGCGCAGCCCTGGGCGTTTGCTGCGCACCATGCGGCCTCTGTAACTTACAGATGAAGACGCGGGGCGTGAAGGACACGCCAGGGCCGCACAGCTGGTCTCTGTCAGAGCCTCGCTCTCCCGGTCCTCTCGGGCCCTGCCGCTGCTCTCCCCCAGAGCAGGACGCCCCGTGCCCTTCAGCAGTCCGTTTGTGCCCTTCACTTCCCCAGTTACTGGCCCTTCTTAGGTGAAATAAGAATGTTAAATATATATACACAAACACACGTACATACACACACACTCACGTTTTTAAAGTTATTTTTTTTAAACGCTGAATATTCTGCCCACTTAGGGATTGCACACTGATAAATTGAGAGAAATTCTGCCCATAAATATGACAAAGTAGAATTGAACAATGGTGAATTTAAGGGAAAAGACTTCAATAAAATAACTCTCTAAGTCTTTTTTTTTTTAAACTACAAAAGAGTGCATCTTGGCGTTGCACGAACTGTCTTAGCAGCCACATTTGTGCAGCAGTGACTTTGTTCTGCTTCGTGTTTCCAAAGCAGGGAAGGCCAAGCGCCGGGCACGGACGCCGCCCCTCCACCAGTGCCGAGTGTCCAAGGTGACTAGCGGGACACCCTCCTCACCTGGTAGAAAATGTTGTCTCTGCATGTCTGTGCACACACACGTTTGCATGTTCCCTGAAATGTGACTGCTTCTCAAAGACACGATCTTGCAAACATACTGGGACCATTTGCTTTCTTTATTTTGAAAAATTAGCATCATTTGTTTAAATGGGCTCTATTGTGTTTTTAAGAGTGGTCATATCTTCTGGGTAGAAAATGATGCCACCTCGCCCTGAAAGCCTGGGATGAGGTGTTTCTGTCTTGTTGCTGGTGTTTCCTTCCCCCTGTCTTCTCTCACAGTAAAGTGTGTGGGATTGTTGTCGGAAGAGTGTTTCCTCATTCAGAGAGCCTTTCCACACGTCACTATTATAAATTGTAAAGTTGGACTTACGGCGAGGCTCTGGAGATTTGACATCAGGATTAACCAAAATCTCATTTTCAATTTATTGCTAACATTAAGAAAACTGATACCTATTTTCATTCAGTTATTCTATTTGTACAGTAATTATGAATTTGTATGGGACAGACTGTTAAGCCAAAATGTCATCATTAATTTCTACTATGACTATAAAAAAATTATTTCACTTTTATTACAGTTCAGGACCAGAAGACGACTTTGAATCTTGTTTGAGAAATATAAAGTCACAATATGAAGTTTTTCGAAGTAGTAGTAAGTCTTTTAAAATATTCTGTGAACATTTAAAGTTTCCTTTATGTACATTAAAGAGGTGATCATTGGAGATCCTGGCTCTTTCTGTGGGACTCCCTACCCTGCCATTCGTGTTGCCTAGACAGGCCAGTTAGGGGTCCTGGGTTAAACCCTATCATCTTTCCTTTTTCAAAAGGGGTTGGACCAAAACACAGTCTCAGACTACTTCTGTGGATTCATATGGGGAGTCAGGGTCTCTGCTTTCCATTTCTGACTCCACCTCCTCCTGAAAAAGAAAGGGGAGGCGGGGGAGCCATGCAAAGTGTATTTATTTTAATTGTTACAAATTATCCATAAGATGAAGATGGTTTTCTCCACATTTGCAAAGTGGAAACTCCCAGTAACGGAAGCGTGTTTGTCGTTTTTTTCCTTTTCGTTTGCTTTTGGCCCCACGTTGTAACAGACGATTGAGAATAACACCGAGAGCTCATTGTGCTTGAAAAATTATAATGCATTTAAATTTGTAGTGTTTACTGGGCTGCTAGATGGCAAAGCATAAAAAAGAAGAGAGGGGAAAGTCCCTGTGTGTTGTCCTGAACAAACGTACAAACGCACTGGTTTCGGTCATGGGTTCTTGTGACGGCAAAAGCAATGGCAGTGTTTGGAGAGACGATGATTGCAGAACCGGTGGTTGTGGTGGAGGCACAGGCGCTCGCGTTCAGTTACATCTGGTGTCTGTTCTAGGACTCTCTTCAGATGCCACCGTTCTGACCCCAAATACAGAAAGCAGTTGTGATTTAATGACCAAAACTAAGTCAACTAGTGGGAACGATGACAGCACATCCTTAGATCTGGAGTGGGAAGATGAAGAAGGTATTTTTATTCTCAATTTACCTGAAATGTTTAATGTGTTAATTTATAGAAATCAACTTTGTATTTTCCTTTAAACTGAAATGAATGCAAGACTTTGAGAAATTACTATAAAAATTTTCTTGGACTCATATTAGTGATTATCATTTGTTAATAAACTTTGAAAGTTGCTCAATTTTTAACGTTTCTAAAGATTTAGAGAATAAATGTCAATTTCTCGTTTTAATGATTTAGAATCCAGCCCATTGATCATCAGTAAGAAGAATTGCTGCCCCCCTGTGGGCAGCAATAGTTAATTACCCTGGTTCATTGTATGTCGGTTGGCGCTTTGTTGGTGTCTGGGTACAAAAGCTGTGACACAGACATGAGTTCGAATTTTACCTGCATAGCTTCCTAGATGTAGTAGTGTAGGTAGATTTCTTTACCTTTCTAAGCTGCAGTTTGTTTACATAATAAGGGTATAATAAACCTGATTTGAAGGATGATTTATGCACTGGTGTGTCCTTCCTGCCTGGCACAGAACAAGCAGGTAATAAATATTTGAACAAATGAAAGCTTGAGTGTTGTGAAGATTAAATACAATTTTTATAAAACACCTAGTACAGTGTGTTGCAAATAGTAAGTACCCAAAATTATGGCTAGAATGTGGTTTTTTTTTCAGAAAAAGCTATTCCACTGAATAAAGCCCAGGTTTTCATGTTAAGGAATAGATATCCAAAAAGGAAGAGCCAGTTGTAGAATACAAGACTTTAAGAAAAATAATAAGCATTAAGTGTTCCATAGAGTTTTGAGAAGGAATGGACTTTAGAAACCCTCTGGTCGAAGAAACAGACACCGTGAGGACTCGGATAATTTTACCAAAGGTTGCGTGAACTTAAGTCTTCCTTTCATCTACATGCTGTGTCCCTACTCCTGTATGTACATTATTGCACATTTGCATTCCAATCAGCAGTCACTTCTCGGCCTTTTGGCGAAGATTAAGTGTGGATTCCCATCAGCAGACTCTAAGTTGATTTCTTTTTTTAGCACCTTGTTCAACTTGATCTGAAGCCCTTCAATTATTTTAATTTCTGATTCTGTCATCCGTGCTGTATGCTATGTAGATTTGTCGATAGCATAACTTTTGAGGTCATTATTTAAATCACTAACAGAATTAGTCATTAGCCAGGTGAGGACAGAGCCATTATAAACCAGCTTCCTTTAGACACAGTGTTACGCAACCAAATGCCAATCCACAGAATTCTGTTAACACGCAGCTCCTATTTTTATCTTGCTCGTAGAAATATCTTGCTCTGCTGGGTGGAGTCTTTGTGATTTTTCAGGAGTGACAGACAACAGTGATACAGATTTAAATGTTATTTTATTGCTGTAGGGTTTGATTCTTTAAGGTCAGAAAACAAGATTACTGACTGTGTCTTGGGGTGTTTTTTTATAATCCCTTTTCTAGTCCTAGATTTTAATTCTATTACTTATGTTGATCCTACACTTACCAATTTCCATTCTTCCTTCCTCTCTTCCCTTTGCCAATAAAATGCATCCTTCCTTCCTCTCTTCCCTTTGCCAATAAAATGATGTTGTATTTTTCTTCCAAGAATTTATAGAGACTTTCGGTTTACTGGTCAATTTCTTTCTGTTCAGAATTAGATCAAGAATAGTTTCCCTGGAAAGTCTCTGCTCGCCCGCCCGCCTGCCCGCCGCAGAGCGGAGCAGGATGAGCGGTGTGCACAGCACACGGACCGGGCGTGGCGCGTTAGCGGGACCTGGTGTGCACGGGTTGCAGGAGCGCAAGCTGTTGTCATTATCACTAGGGTCACGTTACCTCCGGGAAAGGACATTCTGGTAGGAAAGGCGTGGGCGGGTTCACGGGTTTGTCCACAGAAGACTCAGCTGTCGCTCCTCAGACCTTGCATCTCCTCGGAGGGCCATTGTGGCGTCAGAACTGCCGTGGCTGAGTAGCAGCGTGCGTTCTCATCTGAGGCACCCTGGAGGGTGGGCCCATCAGAGTTAATTCACAAGTCAAGTCTGATTGTTAAATACAAACTTCACTGTTAATACAGGAGGTCTTTTAATGCAGCTTTCTGTTCTTCACTGAGGTTTTCAATAACTTTGCTCCAACGACAGGAATGAATCGCGCGCTGCCGGTGAGGGAGCGCTCCAAGACCGAGGAGGACATCCTGCGGGCCGCGCTGCGGGGCCCCGGCGGGAAGCCCGGAAGCCACGCTGCGTCCGCCTCCGACGACTCCAACGGGCTGGAGTGGGAGAGCGACTTCGTGGGAGCCGACCTGGACGACAACGGCAACTCGCAGTACTGCGGGTTTGTGAACCCCGTCCTGGAGCTGCCCGACTCGCGCGCCCAGCAGTGCGATGCGGGTCAGCAGAAGCGAGAGGGCGGAACTGCGTGACCTGCTTCGCGGTAGGGCCCGCCGTGGCGGACCCCTGGACGCGCCCCTGGCCTGGCGGTCGCAGGGAGGTGGGAACCGTGTTGTCACTGCCGGTAGACAGTCTGCGAATGGCGGGTGTATCTGAATTGCTTCCGAACTAAGTGCAATTTCATCATCTGCCTTGTTTTCCAAAAACAAGTGATGGGTCTGTGGTGTCGTCCATTCCATTTGTTTTAACTCCGTTATAGCTTCCTGTTTGCTATTCGTAGATTTTCATTTAAAGAATAATTTTATTAGTTTGACTTGGTATGTTTTTGTAAGCTTATTTCAGTAGCTATGAAAATATTAAGGCATTTGTGTTAATGCTCAGCAGACGTGAGGGAGTGTGAGGACGGACCGCCAGATTCAGATTTAGAATAGTGGTTTCTTCCCAGCATTGTTCATTCCTACCACTGATTTAAACTTTATTATCTTGTAGTGAGCACAGTTAATTTTAGTAGATGACCTTAAATAAATGCTCAAGTATTATATTTTCTCATCCATTTCGTCTGAAAAGAAAGGGTACGATGTGACAAAATCAGCTTCCCGGGTTTGGACACTTAAAGTTGGTAATCAAACGTAATACTGAAGAAAGTGACATACTTAGGTTTTTCACTTCCTGTTACATTATAAATGAATAGAGACTTTAAATTTGTTGATATATTAAATTTCTAGGTGTCTTTTTTTTTTTTTTTAATTTTGTATTTCCAATGATTGGTCTTAGAAAGATTTTACACAGGACATATTCTTTGTGCATGGTTTAGTAAGAAAGCAAACCTAAAAAGATAATACGGGTATTTCAAAGTAAATCAAATCCTTTCTGGTGTGAAAGGATCTGCTGGTTTTTATTAAGTTTGCTTTTGCCTTGTAATACAAGGTGCATTAATGGGATAGAACTAAGTATATCAATATATGTAACTACTTTTTGTGATTTACAACAAACTCTTCTCTAAAGTTTAGGTACCAATTTAAAAGGCCAGGGATATAAGATACTCCATAACTGCTTGTCTTGATTTTGCTGAAGATCGATATGATTTCAGTAAGATAATCCTGATTTTTTTCCTTCATGTTTCTTTTCTTTTTCTTGCAACAGTGACAGTGCATGTTCTCAATAATATAGGAAGGTCCAGATGTAAATAGTAGCTTCAAGTCCTTGCTATACTTAAAAAAGAAATCACGTGATTCTGTCAATAGTTGAACTGCTAGGCAATGACATCTATAGTTTCATCTTTTTATCTCATAGAAATAAATACGACACTTGAAATATGTTAACATATTAGGTGATTTATTATTTACGTCTGTCTTAAAATTTAAGTTGTAACTATGTCATGGGAAATATTTTAAAGGTAATTTGTATTCACAGTGCCTGTGCTATGCTTTTTAAAGTTTGTATACATCAGATGTATATTTTTGGTTTGGCATAATAAGCTACTATTGTACTTTTTTTGGCATTTTGTTCATAAAGAATTTTTTGAAGGAATGGTAACTTCTCAAGGATTGTGAATAAACACATTTTTTACATTTAAAAACTAATTTTTTATTATTACTTGGTTTACTCCATAAACATGCAATAGTTCTGACTTCTGACATAATTATTTTATTCAATCTGCTATGAAGACAGAAAGGAGATAATTAGGAAACCAGGCTGGAACTAAACTGGAAAATGTGCTTCAGCTGCTAAGAAAAGGATTTTTTTAAAAAGATTTTATTTATTTTTATTTTTAGAGAGGGGAAGGGAGGGAGGGAGAGAGAGGGAGAGAAACATCTATTGGTTGCCTCTCCCGTGCCCCAAGGTGGGGACCTGGCCCGCAGCCCAGGCACGTGTCCTGACTAGAAATTGAACCTGCAACCTTTCTGTTTGTGGACAGTGCCCAACCCACTGAGCCACACCAGCCAGGACAGAAAAGGACATTAAATTTCTTTCTTTACATGTTTATAAAAGCACTAGAAATGACCTTGATTTACTCAGAGAATACATATCAGGGAATCTGCTGTGTCTGGTAGGGTGACGGGGACATAGCTGTGAAAAATAGTCTCTGCTCTTTAGTTTACACTCTGGTGAGAGAGATAAGACAATAACAAGTAAACACAGAAATAGAAAATCACAACATAGAACTGGGAAATATACAAGATGATAGGACGAAGGATAGCAAGGGACCAAGTGACTGGATTTGACAAGTCAAGGGAGTCTTCTGTGAGGAGTTGCCATGTGAACTGAGACAGCAGGTCCCGGGGAGGCGGGAGAGTGGGGCATGTCCTGTGCATGGAAGGACCCCGTGGACTGAGTGGGGTCTATGTGACAATGTTTCCGTCAGAGGCCAGGCCAGCCGGGCCTGTAGGCCACGGTGATGGGGGTGTACGGGGAGCACATTTGAACTTTTGAGAACTTGCTGCAGCAGCTGTGCAGGTGTGGTTGTAAGAGGCGCCTGCCCATCCCCCGTGGGGGGCCGGGGTTGGTTGGTAATGGCCATGCGGATGCAGAGCAGATTAGTTTTAGAAGTGGAACGCACAAGCTTTTCCAGTGGGTGAGGTATGGGGACCAAAGACGGGGTGGAAGCAGAGATAACTGTGGGGTGATGCGCCCCTGACCTTGCTCACTGTACACATCCTCCCAGCAATGCTCAGCATCATCTGGCTGCTGGGACAAACGAGTCCGTAAGGGGCATATTGGGAGATTCACAACTTCACTGCAGTACCTGCTATCAAACACCCCCACCCCAGTGAGCAGCTATAATTTAATGTGACCTGAGGACCCAGGCTGACCCTTGTGTGGAACTGGAATTGGGCGATGAGGTTCTCTTTGGGTGGCTAGTCAGTCATGTAAAACCTCGGAGCTCTTGGTGGCATGTGTCATCTTGCGGACTGGGGGCAGGGGTAGGAATGCAGCCAACGAGCCCCTGGGGCAGAGCGGCAGGTGTCTGAGTGCCGGGTGGTGGCCAGGCAGTCCAAGGACAGTTCTTTCCTGAGAGTTTTGAAGAAAAGGGTCAGAGAATTAAACTTTGATTTTATTATGTGTGTAGATGTGCTATTAACATTTTGAATTCATGGAATTTAAAATTTGTGGTACATAAAAATGAGTTTAAAATTTGGTAAGAAAACAAAAATAATTCTACGCTTAGCACAGTGGTCCATTAAAATGTTTAAAATATTATTTTTAGATGCTGAATATAGACAAGAACTTAATCTTGGGAATAAACATTATAATTCCATAGAAAGAAAATAGAAAGTTTAGGTGTTATTGCTTAAATAAACTCCCATATAAAAACCATAGTGACAACTTGCCCATAGCCTTGACCTTGAAAACGAGGCTGCTATGAAATAATAGGACCAAGCAATGGCTCTTACAAAACAAAACGCAGGACTAAAAGCAAGCATAAAAAGAAAATACTATAACCTTATTTGAGAACACTCCCTTCACCACAAAGAATACTTTTTGCACATTAACCTTCAACAGATGTACACTTTATTCTGAGTACAGCCAGAAATGCAACAGGTGACCAAGTCGATGTCTAAGACAGTAAACAGACTTCAGAATGATGGTACTAGACCCCAACTTTGACAACATAACGTGGCAATAATGTATGACACCAATACACGCAATCAGTGGAGTGTCTGCAGAGGGTCTACAGTGCTCTCCATCCTCCTGAATTCTTGCTTTCTGGGTTCATGATTCATTCTCATCAGTTTCGACAGGAGAAGTGTTCTCGGTGGAATAGGATGAAAAGCTGCAGTACTCAGGTATGGGCTTATGTGCTGGCCAGTTGTTTTCTTGCAAGATTGATCTTGGAGACATAATAAATAGAATCTCGAAAAATTCCAATGACTCTCCATCTTCCTTCTCTATCAGAAGCTGATAGTCGCCAAACCTGACCATGCACTTGTATGGCAGGTCCACTTTATTCAGGTAGCCCAGCTCCTTGTTGTCCACAATCAGATTGGTCTTCTTGCTCATATTTTTAATTTCAAAAGACAGAACTGAGCTATCAAACTTTTTAAATAGCTGCAGAGAAAACTGAACTCGGGAAACTTGTTTGTCCAGAAAAAGGTAATGGCAGGTGTTGGAATTTCGGCCAAATTTCACCACCTCACAGGAGGGGTGTTTCTCTCGTTTATGAAACCTTATTGATTCGAATATTCCACTTTGCATCTGGCCAGGATGGTAAACGGTGAGCCGGAGACAGGCCAATGTCTCTTCCGTGTCAGCATCTTCGAAACTGGACATGGCAGCAGAGCCCACCGGCCTGCAAGAGGCACAGTGCGCGTTAGTTCACACCCTGCATCAGGCGATGGGAGCTTGATTCTAATAATTCGATGAAAATCTTCTGATAGGTGATTTATTTAGACTTTAAAGTAAGAAGACAATATATACAATACTTTCAGTCATATGTGAAATCACATCCCAAGCCCTATGGACTGGTGTGTAACCTTTCCCTATCTCTTAGTTTTTCATTTCCAGTTTGATGATAAGACCACACATGTAACTTGACAACAAAAGGGGTGACTGCTAATAATACAGTGATTTGTGAGCCGCATAACAAAACCTCAGTTTCTTTCTTACTTAAACACAGCAACTGAGGCCCAGACAGAATGCGACAGCCACACTTTAAAAAGAAAATCAGGAGGGAGAGAGAGAAAAGGCCGCTACATCACACCGTGACCGAACACAACAAGGATGCCAGCCTGTTAAACCAAGCACGCCGTTGTCCGGGGACAGCCAGCTGACCTGGAGTCTGCACGAACCTTCCCCATGTGGGAAGGCCCCCTCCCCTCCACACCCCCACTCTTGTTAGGGATTTCTGGACCCAAGGGTGGGTAGGACGACAACCATGTCCAGCTTGAAGCAGCTAGAGGGCACGAGACCTTCGCCCATTGTCTTTTATAAGATTATAAAGGGTCTTAAGTCAGAGAGGGAGGGATAGTTATTTTTTATTGCTAAAATAATTATTTATATTAAAAAAAAGATTATATGAAAGGGTGAAGCGTGAGAGCTTGTATGTACAACCTATGGGCATGGACTTGGGGAGGAATCGCTGGGGGAGGGGGTGTGCTGGGCGGAGGGGAGCGAAGGGGAAATAATTGGAACTATTGTAACAATATAATCAATAAAATATACTTAAAAAAAAAAGAAAAGAAAATCAGGAAAAAGGATCCCTTGGTTTTGAATGCCTTCAATGGATATATACATGAAACCTACAGTTAATTAACTGTTACAATTAGTGTATGTGGATTGTGAAACCTGATTAAAGAATTTAAGTCATAAATAATTGCAACATTTACCTTCATCCTCATTTATAATTATAGTAGGCAAATGGTTTATCTAAAAGGTTATTTTACTCTTATGCTTTTTAAAAAAATATTTTATGTATTTACTTTTTTGAGAGAGAAAAAGAGAGGGGTTGAGATTGGTTGCCTCTCACAGGTCCCCAAACCGGGGACCTGGCCGGCAACCCAGGCCTGTACCCTGACTGGGAATCAAACTGGCAACATTTTCGTTCTCAGTGCTCAGTCCACTGATTCACACCAGCCAGGACTATTATAATTTTAAAAGTTAGACATTACATAACTTTAAAAACAACCCCCAGGAGGTAGTTCTAAATATATCTTGACTCATAGTGGATTATTTATTTTGTCAGTGGTTCCTAATGACCGGACAAACTGTCAGTAACCGCAAGCAGCACAAACAGCTGTCAACCACACCCGTGCGGCCCCCGGGGGCCCGCCACGCCCCCCGCCTCACCTCCACTTCACTGTGCCCACCTCAAACAGTGGAGGAAAGTAAATAACAGGAGACCACAGCTAGTTTCTAAAATCTGTGTGAGGTTATTTTGACACTGAACCACCATTTTAAAAGAATAACATGCTTATGATCACAAAATTCAAACAGTAAAAGAAGTTTTCTTTCTTTTCCTTTTTTTTAAAAAGTATCTTCCCTGTGTGGAGGGGCCCAAAAGGAAAAGAAAGGGAAGAAAAGAAAAAATAATTGGGACAACTGCAACAAAATAAACATTAAAAAAAAATAAGCCAAAAACAAGTATCTTCCCTCCACCATAATACGTTGTTTCCTCTTCTAGAATCAGCCGCTGCAGAAGTTGCTTTTACTCTTACAGAATTCTTCACACGACAACCATAACAGACCTGGCATTTTTCAATTAATAATACAAATCAGTGATTTTCCCCCACATCTACGCATATACGTACACCTCATTCTCCCCGGCTGTGGGAGCCCCCTCGCCCCAGTGTGCCGGGAAGCTGTGCCTCCAGACAGTGGTGTCACCTGCAGTCCCTACATCCTGCCCCTGGGGCTTGGGGACCAAGAGTCTTCAGTGCAGTTGATATGTAACGTCACTGTTTTCTGTATCTACATTAGATGTTAATATCAGAGATAGTTTTAAAAAACAATGCTTTATCTTCTTTCTATGGTCCCTACTATTTACTTTTAACATACAATTTTTCCTTGTTTCTCAGTTATGCTGCCAAAAGTCAAACTATCAATTTATTCAACAAATGACATAGCTAAGCATATTTCTTTTATATTCATTTGGGAATATATTTTAATTCTAAATTTACGTTCATAGTCGATTCTTTTGCACGTTATTAAAGCATAGTGCATTGTCCAGGCAGATCAAGGTGTCCAGCTATAAGCGGAAAAAGTGAAAGGAACCCTCAAACTCATGGGCCACTTTGTAGTAAAAATTACTGTGAAGCCAAGGACAGCAAGAATCAAGCCACTATGGCAGAACTGGTAAGTCCATCCTGGACTGTGACTTGAAGATTCTCTGACTGTGATAACCCACAGAAAGACAGCCTCAGATGTGTGTGTATTAGAACCAGCGAGACTCCGAGACCCCATATGGAGTCCCCTAGCAGAAAATGTTCACCAGGGAAGAAGCCGCAGCCCCTGGCTGCTGCCAGAGTCCCCATCTGGATTTGTGGCTATTAGCATGGACCTCATAGTCACAAGTAACAGGGCAGGTTACTGGGGAGCCCCAAAGTTGGGTAAATCACCAAAACAGAAACTAATCTATTTTTAAGGTCCCTCAACAAAGTGGCCCAAATCTCTGACATGGCAGAGGGATCAGCAGAAAATAAAAAATGACAGAAACTGGACTTCTGGCCAAGATGGAGGCATAGACAGACATGCTGTGTCTCCCTCCACAACTCAGAAGGAACACAACCACCTCAAAACTAGAAACAACCAGAAGTTCCAGAAAATCAAAGTGCATGGAAGCCCAACAAACAAAGATATAAAGAAGAAACACTCACCCAGACAGGTAGGAGGGGCGGAGAGGACGTAGTGTGGTGGTGGTGGTGGTGGTGGCAGCGGTGGTGGCGGTGGTGGCAGCAGCAGCAGTGGTGGCAGCAGCGGCAACAGAGGCAGGCTGGTGGAAAGTGCAGTCACACGTTTTAAAAAGTCAGGAGGGACACCTGAGGAGCCTTCCCAGCTCCGGGGAAAATCAAGCCTCATTGCTTCTGACTGTGCAGACCAGTGGGGGTTGGGGCGGAGGCAGAAACTGCCTGTCTCTCATTAGAGTCTGCTTGTTTAAAGGGCCCCCACGGTCCTAGAACGTCCGCAGACCCACCCACTCTGGGAACAACAGCCAGGGCAGCAGCTAGAGGGGCGCCAGTCCCATACAGAAGTGGGAGAAGTGCCTGGAAAAGGGGCGAGTGCTGGGCAAGTGGCACTGTTCCCTCTCGGACCCCTCCCCCACATATAGCACCACAACGTGGGGAAACAGGTCGCCCGTCACTGACGAATCCCTAAGGCTCCGCCCCTTACAATGTAACAGGTGTGACAGGTCTGCCTGGGACACGGAGGCAAACACACAGGAGACTTCCAGCCAAGATGGAGGCCTAGACTGACATGCTCCGCCTCCCCCCACAACTAAGAAGGAACACAAAACCAGAAATAACCAGAAGTTCCAGAAAATAAATGGAAGTCCAACATATGAAGTTATAAACAAGTGGTGCTTGTTGGGATGGGTAGGAGGGGCGAGGCCAGGGCGGAGAGGTCAGGCTGTGCTGGTGGCGGCAGCAGCGACAGCAGCAGGACAGCGGTGAGCACAGACACCTGTATTTAAGGGGAGGTGAGAAGTGCCTGGGGAGTACTCTTGGCTGCAGAACAGACCCGTCAGCTTGTGATTCCAATGCCGGGGAAGGCAGACCCCCATTGCCTTGGACTGTGAGTCCCGGTGGGGATGGGGACAGAGTAGGAGGCTCCCGGTCTCTCAGTGGAGAGTGAACAGCAGGAATCCATCTTGGACCCCCACCCCACACAGAAAACGCCACAGCGTGGTGAGACAGGTCACCGGTTGTGATGAGTGCACCAGGCTCCGCCCTCTATAGCACAGGAGGTGTGACAGCCCTGCCCAGGAAGCAAAGGTAAACACAAAACTGTTCAAAATGGCACAGATCATGATAGAGATCCCAGTGACGCAGCTGACCAGACAGCAAATTTCCAATCTAATGAAGCAGCAGATAGAAAATTTTTCTGAGGCTCAGCTCAGAGCTTTGGTTATAAAAGCACTTACAGACCTAATAGCAGATCTTAAACAAGACAGGGAGGGAATGAAGGCCAGTCCTGCTGAAATGAAGAAAAACACATATGAAACTAGTGGTGAGGGCAAGAAAACCAGGGATCAAACCAACAAATCGGAACATAGGGAAGGAACAAACAGTCAACCAGTGCAGAAAGAGGGAACAAGAAGTGAGAAAAATGTGGAGAGGCTCAGAAACCTATGGGAGAGCTATAAGCAGGCCAACATCCAAATCATAGGGCTGCCAGAAGGTGAAGAAGAAGAACTAGAAATGGAAAAATTATGTGAAAAAAGAATGAACCAGAACTTTCCTAACTTGGGGAAGGAAATAGACTTACAGGTCCAGGAAGCACAGAGAGTTCCAAAAAAACTGGACCCAGGGAGAACCACACCAAGACACATTATAATCAAAATGTCAGAAATTAAGGATAAAGAGAGAACCTTAAAAGCAGCAAGAGAGAAGAGAATTACATACAGAGGGGTCGCAATAAGACTGTCAGCTCATTTCTCAAAGGAAACTCTGCAGGCAAGAAGGAACTGGCAAGAAATATTCAAAGGAATGAAAAGCAAAAACCTACAACCACGATTACTCTGTCCTGTGAAGCTGTCATTCAGAACAGAAGGGCAGAGAAAGTGCTTCCAGGACAAAGTAAAACTGAAGGAGTTCATCAGATCCAAACCACTGTTATATGAGATGTTAAAGGGACTTGTTTAGAAGGAGGATCAAAACTATGAACATTAAAATGAAAACTATACTACAACAGAAGCCAGGGAACCGAAACAAAGACAAACTAAGTAGGCAACGAGAGTGGGAACAGAATTATAGGCACGGTTATGGGGGGAGGTCAGCAGGGAGGGGGGAAAGGGGGGGAGATGATGCAGGAATTAGGAAGCACAGTAGGAAGGAGTGGAGCGGACAGGAAGATGTTGAGAAGAACTATATGCACAACCAATGGGCATGGGCTAAGGGAGGGGCACAACTGGAGGGGAACAAAGGGAAAAGAAATTGGAACAACTGTAACAGCATAATCAATAAAGCATATTTTAAAAAATGACAGAAACTAACAAAAAACTAAAAATTAAAATTGGTGGATCTTTTATTAAAAAACAAACGCCTCCCTTCCAAAAACCCCACTAGCGTACAGGTGCTCAGAAGCAGCTTTTCCAAGTCTGACATAAGTTACCAAAGAAACGCGGGCGCCAATGAGCTTCCACAGCGGTGACAGCAGCGCCTCTGCAGATGGGACCTGGCGTCTGGGAAGGAGACCCCCCCCCACTCGATGCCTTTGAACTTTGTACCACGTGCACCTAATATCTATTCAAAGTTTTACAAATATTTCCTTTACAAAATCACAAACCACCTGATTTCATGGAATTCGTTGAAGTCGGAGATTAGCGCACCTGGCATGAAGAGGCTGCAAACACTGCGGTGACGTCTGTAGTAAATATGTGTCAGCAAATAACTACAACCAACAGGTAAACAGAAATAAAGCGGCTCTGCTCTCGGGACCCAGAGGGCACGGAAGGCCGGCCGCTGAGTTCCGCATGCCAGGCAGACGCGCTCACCTGGGCCTCCAGGGTCCGCGTCTGACTGACCCCCGGGGCGCGGAGGGTGGGTGGGTGCAGAGGTGCTCAGCGCGGGAACCCGCCCCCACCCGAGCCCGCGAAGCCAGCGCGGGTGTCATGATCCTCGCCCCGCAGGCGCGGTCTGGCCTCCGATTGTCCCGCGCGAAAAGAGACTTTTGGTTAAAGGAGCCAGGTGCCCACGCTGTGTAACAGTCGGGCGCCCCGGGGTGGTCATGCATGCCGACAGCTTCCTAGTGCGTTCAGCGCTCGTTCTTTGAAACGAGGCCAACTGTAAAACGGAGCTCGTTCTGGGTGATGCGTGTACCCCTCTAACAGTCTAACTCCATCCCCGGCCCCCCCAAAGCCTTTCTTCCTCCTGGTGAACGCGCAGCGCTGGGCTCGCGGGCAGGAACAGACGCTTGGAGACAGTTCTCAGGGTCACCACCCTTCCGTGCGGGTCTGGGGACAGCTGGGACCTCACCGCTGAGGGGACTCAGGACTCACCGCGGCCGCCTGGCCCGAGGACGCGCTGACGCTGCGCTTTGTTCTAGGACCTTCGTCCTTTCGCCCCCGGCCGCCGGCGGCTCCAGGACAAGAGGCCGGATGGGGGCGCCTCCTCCCAACCAAGTCGGGGAGAGGCCCCGAAAACACCGATCCCTCTCCTTCCCAACGCGCAGCCGGAGCCAGCGGCCCCTCGCGGATCACAGCCCGCGCTTCCTCTCCGGCCCCGCCCCCCACGTCACCCCTCCGCGCCCCGGCCCCCACGCCTCCGGTGTGTGCCAGCTCACCACGGCCATCCCCACCCGGCCCCGCCCCAAGGCCCCTCCAACCCCGCCCCCAGCCCCGCCTTCTGAGCCCCAGGCCCGACTCTGCTCTGTGACCCGCGGGGCCGCATCTCCCCAAGCAAGCGGGCCCTCAGGAGAGGCTGTGACTTGGAGAGGAAGCGGAATCGCTTCGACGTAAGGGCAACACCTGCCCCGCGCCCCGCACCAAGCGTCGGCCTGGGACGAGTGCGGGAAGCAGGGAGCTGAACTGACCACGCAGCGGCGAGGTGCACCGTGTGCGTTATGCTCTCCACGGTCACAGGCGGGAGAGCAGGTCCCCTTACAGATGAGTAGTGAGCCGAGGCCCTGGGGACCACGAGCCGCCCAAGGGCCTTCACCTGACCCCTCGCCGTCCGCGCTCGCCTGCCGCGCCTGCACCTGCAGAGGGAGCGCACGCAGCGCCGGGGCCTGGGGCTCCGCAGGGAAGGGCAGGTGCGGGCGCAGTGGAAGCGCTCTGAACTATAGGGAACAGGGGGTGTTGTCTCTGCCTCGGGGAGAAGGCTGGGAAGAAGTGCGGGCGCTAAAGACCACAGGTGTCCAGAGCGGCAGGAGCGAGGGCTGAGAGCCGGAGGGATCGCGGGGACGCGCAGCCCGTCCCCCTGCGCGGCCCCAGGCTCTGCGGAGCCCCTAGCCTGTCTGGGTTCTGTCCTGACTCAGGACATGCTTGTCTGCAGGTCCTTCTCACTACCGGCGGGACGACGTTGAGCTTTGCCACCAACAGAGCGGTTCCCGGGAGGGGCTGAGCTCTCCGCTCTCCGCTCTCCGAGCTCCAGTTCGGGCGGGTGTCTCAGGGGTCTGGCCTGGAGAAGCGAGGCGGGTCTACCAGGGGCGCGGGTTCCAGTCGGGCTGCACTTCTACTGTTTGTTGATCATCAGCACTTATTATTGCTTCTCTGAAACAGAGACGGCAAGAGTCCTTTCAGGGGCAGGACGTGAGAGCAGGAGGAAGAGGAGACAAATTTGATTCTAGCAATAACTCATACAATAAAATGCTGCCATCAGAATTGGAATTTCTGATCTCTGACCTTTAAAATGAAATATGTGACAATGCCGTATACGCTGCGAAGGGCTGGTTAAGTAGGTGGTATTAATAACTACTAGAGAAAATGCAGCAGTTGCTCAAATTCATGATACTGTCTTGTTTCCTTTAAGATGAATTACTTGATTTATTAAATGCCCCAAAATAAGACTTTGAATAAGCCTTCAGTTCTAGATCCGTATATAATCTCAGTGATGGTTTTCGGCCTCTGGCAAGGGGTTAAAAATGATGGGCCTGGAAACTGAAAAGGGCCCTGAAAGCACGGGAACAGGAGGCCCACCTGGAGCGTCTGTTCCTTGAGACTACTTGACCGTGGGCTCGCCTTTTAAACGCCCCCCCCCCGAAGCACATGAACAAAGGGGGGAATTTCCAGAGGGAATGCGGGGTGCTGGGTGGGGGAAGCAAAGGGGGAAAATTGGGACAAATGAAACGCAAAAGCAATAAAATATAATAAAAAAATAAAATAAAAGAGTACATACTGTTCAATGTTACATGAAGCTCTAGAGGCAGAACAATAGTGATCAAGACGAGAACAAAAAAAAAAAAAGAGAAAACACCTGAGGCACAGACATTTGCAGCCATGGTTCCCCAACTTCCTGAAAATTGACAAAAGGCCCAGAAATGTCTAAAAGCCTGGAAGGGCCAGAGCCAAGAAGAAATATGCCCATTTTTTTGTAATTTTAATTTACTGAGTTTTCTGAAGATACTCAGGGAATTTTTTTTTAATAAGTTATGTTTAAACCTCTAATATAGAAATTAGGCAAAGCAATTTGTTATATGTGCTTTATTCTATTACTGTTTGTTTTTGTGTAGAACCAGTAAAAATATTTTAAAATAAGACTTGAGCAGAGCAGGGAGATGGGCCCGGTACAGAAGGCCACCAGGGGGGAAGGCCCTGGGGTCTAGCAACAGGCAAAACTGGGAAAACAAGGACCTCGCTCCAGGGTACCTTTTCCTCTCCCAGCGTATCTCTGGTCAGGCTATTTAACAGACTCCTGACCTTTCGTATCACTGGGAATGCACTTCAGACCCTCCCCTGATCTTTCCTCCCCTGGTATGTTGCTAGTCATGCAGGTTAGACCCCCTTTGGGGGAAACAGCCAAGAGACCCGAGGACAGTCTATCAACATGGAGCCCCAGGACGAGGCTCTGACCCACATCAAACGCATCCAGGCTCCAGGCCCCGAAAAGCAGCAAAACCAGACAAGCTGTGCCAGGGCTGCGTGGGGACCGGCTGTAATGACCAATGACACCGCCCTGGAGCCACCAGGCAGTGGGGAGCAGAGAGGACAAACCTGAACAGCTGATGGCTAGTCTGCTGGAATCCTCCCCTGGGGCCTCCAGAGGCAAACCATCAAGACAGGACCCAGTGCGCCTCTCTCCCTGGGGAGCGGCCTGGGCCTTCCCCACCCTCTGCCCCGAGACTGGCCTCTCTCTGAAGCTCCGCGGGCCCTTCCTTTGCCTCTGCAGCTTGTTTCCCGAGCCCATGTCTTCTACAGCTCACTTCCACTTCCGTGACTTTCTACATATTATAGTTTGAAAAAATAATTTTTTCAATAAAATACGTTCAATATAAAAATGTATTCATGTGCTTTTTATTTTTTAATTTTTTATTTTTTTGGTCAAAATTTGGAGGTGCAGATTTAGACTGTTCAATTGAAGGGCCATGCCTACCATGTAACAGTCAGACAGGCCTCACTGTCTGATCAGCTTGATTAGATTTGTCTGTAAGAAAAATCCTAACTTTGTTTTTCAGTTCAAATACACCTGGTCGCATGGGACAATGAGCTCACATCTACATTCCAATTCCTCTAGTTCTGAAATAGATTGGGCGCTGGCTTGAGCCTTAACGTGAGTCTGTTTTTTGATGGTACATCAACACACGTCATGTTCATTGTTTCTCACTGACATTCTTTTTCCTCAGCTGTTTGGGGACTGGTTTTCCATTCTAAGCCCAAATCACAAGATCTTATACTCTGCTTAAAAGAAGGCGTTTCCTCCTGGCTGCTGTGGCTCAGTGGATTGAGCGTCAGCCTGCGAACCAAGTGTCGCCGGTTCAATTCCCAGTCAGGGCACAGGACTAGGTTGCACATCAGGTCCCCAGTTGGGGGTTCAAGTGAGAGGCAACCACACAGTGATGTTTCTCTCCCTCTCTTTCTCCTTTCCCCTCTCTAAAAATAAATAAATAAACAAATAATAATTTTTTAAAAAAAGGAATTTCCTGAGGTAATACAACTCCCAGAACCCCCTTCACCAAGTGGTCCCTAATGGGGTGTGTCTTATGGTACAAAAGTGCTGGAAGTGACGATGGTGACAGGCTTTGTTTTCTTGCACATTTCTACTTCCTGAAACCAAAGCTGTTTATGAGAAACTATTTCAAGGAGCTTGTGCTGAATTAACTTTCTTCAGAATGTTTTTCATCTTCAAGATGAAAGTATCAGTCTTTAAATGTCAAAACTCGGTAGACATGGGTACAAAAATGGTATCATATCATAAACTGATCTGGGCGGCTCATTCCAGGCATTGAAATTTTGAGTTATGTGCTTAGTTTAATGTGAAATAAAATGATAATTATTATATAAAATCTATGATGTCATAGATATTATTGCTCCGAAAGATGTTAAGTAAAAAGAGAGTGAGCCAATTTATTATTTCACGAAAATAATTAAATAAATACTACTACAGGTAATATGCAGGTATGGTACACACTGAAGGGGACGTGTGAATGTCTAAAGCTGCGCTAATGTGTTTGTGAAGTGGAGATTTTCTGAACCAGGGTGGTATGTTTCAACATACTGGTCCTTGGTTACAGAGCTTAACTGATAATACAATCTGTTGAATTTCCCAGTTATTGTCAATGTAAGAAACATTCACATCTGTAGAGAATTTAGTGAGTTTATTTGAGCCAAACTGACCATTCCTGGGAAGCAAAACCTCAACGGATCGAGGAAGCGCTCAGAGGATGGCAGTTCTGCAGCTTAATTCATGCACTACAGTCAAAGGAGAGGACAGTAGGTGGGTTACATGCAATCCAGTGGTGACAGATCAGGGAGGTGAGAGAGGGTAAACGGGGGAACCTGTAGAAATGGATAAAAAGTAAAATGATAGACACATAAGAGGTCTGTCCGCAAGGTATCCAGCCATGTAATATGAAAAACAGAGACATTTATTGAAGAAGATACAAGAAATATTGTACCCAGGACAATGACACCTCAGTCCCCTTCAAAGTAGGCATCTTGGGACCTCACACAGTTCTCCCAGTCTCCATCAGCTGCTTTGTTGTAGTTTCCTGAATCTCATCAGTGGTCTGAAACCTTTTCCTTTTCAAAGGTGATTTTAGTTTTGGGAAAAGCTGGAAGCCACAGGGCACCCAATCTGGGGTGTAGGGGGACTGAGTCACCTGGGTGATTTGACGTTTTGCAAAAAAACTCTGCATGAGATGTGATGCATGAGCAGGCATATTGTCGTGATGAAGCTGCCTTTCTGAATCATTAGAATAGTTTCCGTGGATGAATATTCAAACTTAATGCAAAATATGATACAGATCCATTGCTCTACTCAATAATTTTGAATACGACAGCCACACAGTACACATACTCAATGGTGTCTGCTACGCCCACTGACTAGTACAGTGAAGTCGTCATTGTTCATGCATGTACATTCCAGTCCATGCTCCTTGAATGCCAGATTTCATCGATGTCCTGCAAATCATTCCTGTTACATTAACAATGAGTGGACTTTTTCTGGACAGACCTCGTACATCTCTGTCTCTATAATGTATGTCTATGTCTATGTCTGTTTTGGTTACCTGAACCTCTCTGTCTATAGTATGATTTTTATATTGGCTATTTGCAGTGCTGTGTCATATGTTAATTTTTTAGAAAATTAACAGAATGCATTAAGCAGAACTGTGCTGCTACATAGTAAATGGAACTGTGTGGTCTTTGTAAAGTGAGTCTTTACTGTCTTTATACTGGACACACAGAGAAGGTCGTGTCCCGGCATGAGGACAGGCAGGCGGAAGGAGAGCCCCCAGGATGAAATACCACCCAAAGCACTTGGTGTCGGCTGCTTTGCTCATGCTGGTCTCTTCCACATCCACCCCACCTTTGCTGCACTCACTTCCTCTTTTGTTTTGGGGACAAGGGAGAGGGAGGGGGAATGGGAGCGTCACCTGATTGTGAGGAGACACCTCTGGCCCAGGTTCATGAATTACGTCCCTGCACACTGGGCTGATACTCAGTCCTGTCTTGTCAACACTCGCATCGCACCCCAAGGCCCACGGTGTCAGGGGCTCAGCCAGGAGCGCGTCCCTCACTGCAGAGGCGCCAAGACACCTGCAGGACGGCCCACAGATCCTTGTCAGTTCCTAACGTCTTTCTTTTCTGAAAAAGAAACATTTAGATCCTCATTGTGTGTCCTTTGGTTTGGCCACTTCTTCACAATAACTTACCCTCTCATTAAAGGTTGGAGGCTGCAGGTCATAATTTTGCCAGAAAACTCTATCCCGACCTAGAAATGTGCTTCCCAAGTCAGGCCCCGAGTTACGGGGGGCAGTAAAATGTCAGTGAGCAGCCTCTCTCCTGAGACGTTGATGAATCGGGTCTGAGGCGCACTTACAGAAGTTGCAGGTGATTAATAGATGCATTTGAAGTCGCCGCACAGCCCGTCTTCCCAGTGGTGGAGCGGGGCGGTGTGTGAGGCCGGACCTGGAGCTGGGGTGCGGCTGCCCCAGGCCACCGGGCGCAGCCAGAAGCAACCTGAGCCGTGGCTCCAGGCGGCGCAGGCACCGGCCTCTCACTTTTTTAGCTC
Organism: Furipterus horrens; assembly: GCF_987537825.1. Lineage (NCBI taxonomy): Eukaryota > Metazoa > Chordata > Mammalia > Chiroptera > Furipteridae > Furipterus > Furipterus horrens. The sequence continues at coordinate 164,274 of NW_028327180.1, forward strand.
TGCTCAGCGATCTATTGAGGCATATTTAATATATATATTTACAGTCGTTAAAATGACCTCTCATCACCTTATCCAAATCAAGGGCCACTTTCAGCGCTGTTGACTGGCTTGCGTCTGGCCACGCGTTCCCGACCTTTCTCCTGCGTCTCCAGCTGCGCGGCCCCCTCAGGTCCTGCTGCCCGTTGAACAGGACACCTGTCCTCGGGTCCCTCTACCAGGTGTGCGTGGCAGCCTGCGGGGCCTCTGCGCCGAGGAGCTGGCTGCCCTGTGGGAATCGGCTGTGTTTTGCCATGTGACCAAGACTGGTAGCCTCGTCCCCGTTTTTATAAGAATCAAGGGAGTTTACGCCTTGCGGCCCTTATGACAGTACTTGGTCGTAACAAACGCTGGCTGTCATGACGTTCGGTGGCGTCTGCGCAGATCGCACCTGGCGGACGCTGCTCCTCGGTTACCTCCTGCCGAGTTATCAGAGCGTGGAAATAGCGTTACGGAAGCGCTGCGCTGCAAGGGACTGTAGAGACCGTAGTTGGAAGCCCCCTCTGATTCTAAAGAGGCGGAGTGGGGGTCTGGCAGGGATGGGGGACCTACCTGAACTCACACGACTGGCTTGTGACCGTGGGGTCGGAACCCGGCCCCCCAGCGTGGGGTGAGCGGAAGGAGCCCTCGCCGGGGAGCAGGAGACGCACGCGCGGGTCGGGACAAACGGGTGACAGGCGGGGTCTGAAGACCTAGTTCACTGCGGTGTTAGTTTGATCAGCGAACGCTTTCTCCATACATAGCACAAGTGTCTGTTATCATTATTCCATTGAACAATTGCAGATTTTGAGACAATGGATTAGTGAATTTTTTAAAGATGAAATCCAAAAAGATTAATGGATTTTTGCTGAAATAGAGTTCAAAAAAGAATATTGGCCAGGTAAACAATATTCATCACTAGTTCAATGTTTCACAGAAGCTTTTCATTTCCTTTGTCATTACTAAGTCCTGTAATTCGTTTAGATTTTTTTTTTTTTTGTCCCGACAACAGAACCCTGGTTTTTCTTAGCAAGTACACTGCGCCCAGGGGTGCGCGTGCACCTGCGCGGCTGTGAGCCGCCAGAAGAGGGCGGCAGAGAGGCGCTGGGAAGAAGAGCTGGCGCCCGGCCTGCGGCCAAGGTCACGCTGACCACAGGGTTTGTGCGTTGGATGCCGAGGTCACTCCCCCGTTCTCTGGGCTGGCGACCAGGACTAAACATCGTCACGGAATTTTCAGGAACTCTGACGCAATGAGGTGATGAATTAGTGGAAATTTCTGTTAAGATCGATGACTGACACCAAGAGATTTCTGAGTTTACGTCCGTCTGAAGGTAAAAGACTAAAGGATAATAAAAGCGAGCGCGCTCCTGCCACTTCGAGAGCATTGGCCGAGAGCTTCACAGTCGCAGACACGATAAAAAGCATCTTATCTTCTGTGAACAGTGCAGATATTGCTGAAATAAAAGGAAATATTTCCAGCTTATCAAATATACTGTAAATAATGAAGGGCTAAGCAAGTAAGAGAGGTTGCCCAGATCCAGCCGGTGTCTCCTTTTGTAGACATTTAACAACGACGAATATTTTCTGAGTTCCTCACATGAACTAGGAATAATTCCAGACAACGAATATTACAGGTTTACAGAGACACCTTCCCCACCCTAGTGGAGTTTATATCATAGTGGGAAAGGGTCACATTTTTAAATCTCACACTTAATTTGTGAGTTACACTTGAGGGGAAAGTAGGGAGCTGTCTACAACAGGGCCCCAAATAAATTAGTTTATGTTCAACCCCCAAATTGGAAATTAAGTGAAATTAAAAATAGAACTGAAGACTAACTACTACCCATTTATATTATTTATTTAACAATAAACAAAGTGGATAAGGTGAAGTTTGTGGATTTCTGAAAATAACATTGCAAAAGAGAGTGTGGGTAGCTGAAAGGCAGCCTCGCTGCCAGCGTGAAGGGGCGTGAGGTGCCTGCTGCGGTCAGACTCTGCGTCAGTGGTCAGCGAGCCCTCGTCCTCAGTGGACCCCAGGCCCCACCTGAGCATGTGGGTATCAATAGGAGCCCTGCTTCCTCTTTCACTCACCTTCATGGACCTTCCCAGGCCCTGTGCACCCAGGCCAGGCACCTGCGAGCCTCCTCTGAGTCTAGTCCCCGGCTCAAAGGTGGTCTGTGTCTCCACGGCACCCGAGGCAGTTTGTGCCCTTGCCCTCTACTGCGTGTACGTCCCAGACTGGGAAGGGCTGAGAGGTCCCCACACGGACCCTGTGAGGTTCCGCCGCCTCTGGGCTGCAGCTGGACTCTGCAGCTTTGCTCCTCCACCCACTTATTCATCCTTACCGGAGTGTCCTTGCACTTCTGCATGACACTGTTTCTTTCGATCCTGGGCCCCTGCTTTCAGGTCAACTCACTGCCACCCTTCCTCCCCGATGCCCATGCTGCGTTAGCCGTGGTGAATGCTCCAGTTCTCTACCAACCACCAGCAATTCTTTCCTCCTTTCCTTCTGTTTCAGAGGAACAACGTTCTGCATATATCTGTGTCTATTCCTTCTGTTTTCTGAAACCAACCCCTTTTTATTGGGTTGGCCAAAAACTCTGTTACATTTTTTCTGTACAATGACTCTAGTAGCATTTCATTGTCTTCAACTTCATTCAAAACAATTTCGTTAGATTGTATTGTGACAGCTGTCATATCAATGTGCATAAAAAAAATCAAAATTTGTGTATTTTTGGAGCTATTATAATATCTAAGATGGAAGAAGATATGCAACATTTTTTGGCATGTTATGCTTTATTATTTCAAGAAAGGTAAAAATGCAGCTGAAACACAAAAAAAGATTTGCACAATGTGTGGAGAAGGTGCTGTGACTGAACGTGTCAGAAGTGGTTTGAGAAGTTACTCGGTACTTATTGACATTTTGGCCAAATAATTCTGTGGGGCTGTCTCATGCACTGGAAGGTGCTTAGCAGCACCCCTGGCCTCTGCCCACTAGAAGCCAATGACAGGAGACAGCTGACGTACTCAAAATATCCAAATCAATACAGTTACCGGTGAACATGAAAATGTGTCCTTTATTTTACAGAAAAAACATAATGGACTTTTTGGCTAACCCAATATCTCTTGTGATTTTTATCATCATTCATACTCCCTCTCTTTCATCTTTTTTTTTTTTCTGTTTTGCCTCCTAATATTCTCCTTAGCCTATACATGTTGAGATCCAATGCTTCCTATGAAACGTTCATTCCCCTAGAGCAGCAGTTCTCAACCTGTGGGTCGCAACCCCTTTGGCGGTCAAACGACCCTTTCCCAGGGGTCGCCTAAGACCATCAGAAAACACATATAATTACATATTGTTTTTGTGATTCATCACTATGCTTTAATTATGATCAATTTGTAACAATGAAAATACATCCTGCATATCAGATATTTACATGACGATTCATAACAGTAGCAAAATTAGTTATGAAGTAGCAACGAAAATAATGTTATGGCTGAGGGTCACCACAGCCTGAGGAGCTGTATCAAAGGGTCGCGGCATGAGGAAGGTGGAGAACCACGGCCCCAGGGACTGTATTTCGTCCTTTTTCTTCCCTTAGCTACCGCGCGTCTCCGCACTGACCCCTGGCACCCCCCTCCCTGGGCAGCCCCGCCCGTCCGCTCCGCTCGGTCCCTTAAACGCTGTTCCCCGGAGGAAGGAGCAGTTCCCGGCCTTCGCCCCGGGCTTCCCCGGGCCCCCCTGCGCACCTTCCTCGGCCGCACGTCTTCAGCTGCCTTTTCCCACAGGCGTCCGTTCCCGGTGCGGCTTCTCCAGACGTCGCGTCTCCCGCGTCCTCTAACCGCGGGCGGCGGGGTCAGGGCTCGCCCCGTGGGTGCCTCCCGCGTCCGGCTTGCACGTCTGGCCTCTCGCAGGCAGCGCCGTTTCCACGGGCGCTTCCCGGGGACTGGTCTGGGCTCCAGGCCCCAACCGCGGTCCGAGGTCACCGTGCGCCTGGGCTCCTGCCGCGCCCCGCTCCCGCCCTGTGTGAAGCGGGTCCCGCATCCCCGGCCCGGCCTCTCCCGTGTTTTTCTGCCTGGCGTCCCTCCATCCATCGCCGTTTGGCCCGCATTCGGCCTCGGAACGAGCGACAGCGAACCCTCCCCTCCCCGCGCCTCACTCGGTCTTCGCTGGGCGTGCAGCTGTGTCTGGCCGCGCGCAGTCCTGGCCCTGGGACGCTCAACATTCGTTTGTCGCCCCCGTTAGACCCTGAGCCCCCAGCTCTGGGACTGTGACGGTCGCCCGCATGCCCTGCAGAGCCCGGCGCACAGCCAAACTCTGGAAGTGTGGGTTCATTTGCAGTGTTGGAAGAAAGCGGCCATAAAGCCCAATTCTAAAGAATTCTTATTTTTCAGAAGTATGGAATTTGTAACATGTAGGCGAAAGTTTGGAGGACGTAGAAAGTAAAAAAGCAAATTTACATCCAATAAAATGGACATTTTTGCCTTTGTCCTATTCTGGTTAAGACAGATTTTTTTTTAGGAGATTACATAAAATTTCACTCTGCAAAGGGCTTACTTAGGGATGATGAAATTCTTGGGAAGTAAGAATAAGTTTCAGGATCTGGGGTTTTATTTTACTCTTGTTTAAGTTAAGAAGGGAGCCGGCTCCCATTCCACAGATGCTGGCAGAAGACAGAGGCCCCCACTCTACTCACAGGAGAATTTGCCACGCGGGACTTTAAGTAAAATAGCATGAAGCAGTATAATGAACATCTTCAACAGCAACTTTTTATGAAATAATTATTTCAAAATTACAAAAAATTTATAAACGAATTTCCTTTTACAAATTATCACAAAATAAGAAAAACAAATAAAATCAGTTTTGTTTACAACACAGCACTTTCCTTTTAAAAACTAGTCTTGGCACTAGTAAGGGATGGTCATCACTTGTTAGCCTTTGTTTTTACCAAAAAAGTAAACTACGTACATTTTCCACACTGTTGCAAAATTTCTACTGTGTTTTACATTTTATTGAAATGGGATACTCGGTTATCCACCTGATGCTTATTTTCAGCAGGGTCATCGCTATCTGTAAGAAAGGAGTGGCCAAGGAATTACCGCATCTAGTTTAACAGCGTCCTGTAGAAACACAGGGAAAGGAAGAGTACTGAGACTTCCGTGAGTGTCTGTCCCCCGATTAATCGGGATCAGGTACCCTGACCGAGGTGAGCCCTGATCCTACTCCAGGGAACAGAGATCCTGGGGTACAGTTCACTTTCCTCTCAGCTGGAAAAATCTCGGACATGATCTCAGGGACAAGTGAAGTCTGCCTAACGTCTTCTCCTCCAGGGCAGCCCCCCGGCCTCCTCGTAATTCTCCTGGGTGAAAACAAGGGTTCACAGCTCAGAAAGCAGAGGTTTGGGGGGGGCAGGAGAGGGGCTGCGCACAAGAGGTCTCTGTTCCTGGTCTTCAAAGCGCTGCAGCCACACGGAGCGGCCGGGGCTCTGTAAGAGGATTAGCCTGAGCTGGCAGGGCTTTCAGCGTCTCCCGCGGAGGAGAGGGCGCTAATGAATGTAGACGTCTGGGGTAAACGTGCGAATATCGAAAACCCTCAGAGCTACGCTTTGTCTCTTGCACAGCGGGAAACCAAACTTTATCATATCAGAAGCAAAAGTAGAAAAGGAAAATCTTATACTTACCCGCCTTATGTATCTATCTGCTGCTGTAAAAAGTTAATTTAAATATATATACACATTAATATTTCAACTAAATTAAAGTTCAAAGTCAGTAGAAAAACCAAAGCTCAATCACTCAAAAGCACCTTACTAGGTCTATGCCCAAGGGTTCGGTGACACAATCCATCTTCGTAGAAAGGATGTCCACATAATATGAGTTTTTTAAAACAATAGTTTAGGGTTACAAAGGGCATACATTTCACTTTAAAGTTTTTTATTTGCGATTTTTACTTTTTTCTGCACAATGTCCTTCTGCTCAATGTTGGAAAATCCTTTCCCTTCATCACAATTTTCCAGATCATGTCTTTAATGCCTCATAGGAAGCCAACCCGAGACCTGATCAGTTCTTTAAAACCGCACGTGTATTCAGTTAATGCAGAGGTTATTTTCCCACATTTAGAATTTCAGAACATATCTGATGTTGGGAATTCATCATGCGGTGTATGATTTGCATTTGGAATCCATCACTGTGGTTCCCAAAGATTGAAATCCCCTGAGGAGTCCATCTCAGTTGCAGGAAAGACCCAGCAAACACCGGGACCCTGGGCCTGGGACTCAGTTCCCCATGCGCGATGTGTCCTCAGCGACCAGCATCTCACTGCGCTCAGCCGAGGGGCTTTGGTTCTCTGGGTCCTGGGGTCGGTGGTGCCTTGTGTCTTCTATCTCGGGTCCGAAGGGTTTGCCTCTCCTGCAATAATGCATATTCATGACAGAGCGCCCCGCAGGCCCTGTGCCTTCCACAAAGCCTTCACTGTCTATGAGCGTGTGAGGGGCTGCAGGGCCGGGTCAGTGCAAACAGCAAGCTCACGCCTCTGCTTGTTAGGCCCGGCCTTGCCCACAATTTCCCTGACTGTGGCCTGTGACAAGCCTGTCATTAGGTGATGGCTTCTTCTGGCCATTTTCAGATAAAGATAATTTCCTTAACTTCCATTTTATTTGACAATAAGCAGTTGGGGAGAGAAAGGAAGTGCTTCAGTAGTTTATGGATTAGGGTTTTGTCACATCAAAGGCATCTTTGATCTAAAAATATGTGCTGTACCAAATTCATTATGTCGTTCCTTAAAGAGCTTTTAAATTTATTGATCTTCTCCTCAATTATTCTCCTTTTACGTCCAGTGGTTGTGTGAGGGGTGGCGTGTTGGAAAGGCCTAAGGAGCGAGGGGAGCGGCGGCAAGGGCCCCTTCTAAGGCCACTACAAGGGGAACAACAGGTGCTTTTGTTCCGGCGGGTCCTCCTCTGGGTCCCGGACACACAAAGGCCCCTCTGCTGTTCATCGCTCAACATAAAGACGCCGGGACCCACGGGACGAGACAGGGATGCTTGCTGTTGCGGCCTCAGAAAGATAAAAACCTCACCGTCTGTAAAAAATAAAAAATTGTGCTTGCATGTGTTTTCATTCTCGTCACTGAGGCCGAGGTGAGAGAAGCGTGTGGAGCAGGGGAGGTGACGCCCGTTAGGCCCCCCAGAAGCAGCCTTTGCTGCTCGGACGCCGCTGGTTGCCGCTCTCACACCCAGGTGGCTGGAAAGTCACGCAGAGCGGAAGGTAAGAGGATAGGAATCCACGGGGAAACGGCAAGGCGGGTATTTCCAGCCGCAGGTCCCCTGGGTGGGAGGGTCCACGGGCTTCCTTGTGCTGCTCCTGCTGCTCCGAACAGTTGTTATGTGAACTGCGTTTCCGACCCCCAGGAAAGGGGTAGACAGTTCACCTCTGACCAACGTCCTCTCACACCTCACATATGATAACCGACCCACTTCCATCTCTGCAACTAGGAAAAGAGGTTAAAACACGGCTTCATTCTTTTTATTTTGTCCAAATGTAGCATTTTATTAGCCTCTGGAAGACCGTTTCATAATTTAGAGATACCTAGATGCTTCTGATGATTAGCAAGTTCATTACAGCAATCATAATTTCAAAACCTTATGCATTATAAAAAAGTGTGTAATTATAAAGTATGATTTTAGGTTCCAAAAAGCAAAAAAAAAAAAAAAAAGTTTCTTTTGAAAAGTCAGTTTTCTGATTTTCCAAAAGCTAGTGGGACGTAGTGGGACCTAGTCTGAGTCTCGGAGCTGTGGCCTGGGCCGCCCGCTCGCTTTTCCATGAAGCTGAGAGGGGAACAGCCACCCTCTCCCCCCCAGCGTCAGGAGCCCTCTGCACACGTGTTGCCTCGGTCTCATCATGAGGCAGACGCTGTGATGAGCTGCAGCTGTCAGAAGGAACGTGAGCTCATGGACGCTCAGTGCCTTTGCCCACTGCCTCACATCCAGCACGTTGTAGAGCCAGACTGGGCACTGTGGACCCGAAGCCCCGTTCTTGATGCCAGGACTCAACGGCAGAGGGCCCAGAACCCCAGGGAGCCCCTCCCCCTTCCCCTTCTTCTGGGGCTGAACCAGCAAGTACCCCCGCCCCCCAGCACCCGGCTCCAGACCAGTCAGTCCTGGTCCCTCAGGGCGAGAGCGGGTGGGAGACGGCTGTGGGGCATTGACTGGGGCTCCTGGGCTGGCGGGGCCGGTCCAGCTCTCCTCCTGCCCGTGCGGCGGCTCTGACGCCGGCCGACCGCTGGGTTCACAGCCCATCCTGCAGTCTCTGCAAGGAACCCTCTGTCCCCTCCTTAAAAATCTGATATAATTTCGCTCGACTTGGTTTTGATCAGAAGGCACTGATTTGGACTTCCTTGTGAAATCGGGGAACATCCCTTAGAAGAAGGAAAGAAGGAGATTTTGAAGAAGAATGTCTTGGGGAAAGACCTCTGTTCTGTCTTAGAGTTCACATCTTTGAGACGCTTGACTGTCCCCCGTAAGCTGGCAGAGAGCAGCACTGTTGGCCTGCCTCGGAGACACAAAAGTAAACTCCCGTCTCCAAGAGACTGCCCTGAAATATGATATCAGCAGCCAGAGGGCCGGCTCCGCAGTCACATGAGAAAAATCATATTATCCTCCCCGGGTGCACAAATAGCCTGTAAGCCGCATTCTCCATTTGAATGATGACAATGAAGCGCGGGCCTCGCAGCCCCAGCCTGGCTCCCAACACAAACACTCGCGCCTGGTTTGGCTGCTCTGTGCCGCCCGCCTCCCCCGCCCCCCGCCCCCGGTAATTGGCTGAGACCACCAGAATTTGGAGGACGCAGATGTCACTGATCGTTTTCCTAGGGAGCACATTCAGGCCCATCTGTTGCAGCCTCGAAGGCTGCTCGTACATCCACAAGGCCTTCATTTAATTCTTGTCAGAAAGTAATGTAAATCCAGTTTACCTCCAAGGTCGCCGCCGAGGTCCACGCCAACGAGCCCCCGCAATTGACACACTGTAGTTGTATAGGATGAAAGGAAAGCCTTTCATGTGGCTGCATATTAACAGAGTCTGCCTTCCATGGGGCCTTTTGATCGAGGTTTCCCCGGTTTTAATACAGCCGACGCCAGTTGGTACACCCCGCTTTAGAAAAAGGAAGAAAAATCTAATCTTCAAGCGAAAGTTTCTTCTTTTATAAGGGGAAAGAGAAAGAGGAATCCGGGGAAGTGCATTGCTGGGCCTTTAATGGTCTGTTGGGAGACAAACCGCCCTCCCTGGAGAAGACGGGCGTTCTGGCCTCAATCACCGCTTGCTGGGCTCCGGGGAGAACTTGCTTGTTAGCTGCTGCCTTGCCAGTGTGGACAGAGGAGCAGTGACATGGAATCAGTCTCTGACCTTCAGCTGTCTCTTTTCTGGTACATTGAAAGGACATTAAAGAAGCTGATTAACTGATTTACGTGCCAGCAAAGTGAAAGATGCCCACGTGATGTCCGCATGTGTGTCTTTACGGGGTTGTTTGACGGGAAGTGTAGGAGCACGTAACCCTGCCCCTGAGCCTGCCTGGGCCTGGGCCTGGGTGTGCTTTGGTGCCCCGGACTGCGTCTGCAGCGGGAAGGCAAACGGGATCAGAACTTCGGGGAGTCTGAGCGGGCCCCTTACTCACCAGGGTCGGGGCCAGTGACTGAACCTGCCTGACCTTTGATGTCCTCACCCAAGGGGAGGGATAAACAAGCCTGCCTCCCAAGTCCCTTCTGCACCTGAAGGACAGCGTGTTCCCAAAGGCAGTCCCTCCCCTGCCCGGGGCTGTGATGATGAACTTGCTTTAAAAACGGCAGGTAACTCAGTTCAGAAACCCTAAGCATAGGAGCCAGCAGACCTTCTAGAGAGAGGAAGGTGCAGGTTTTCTTCCCACTGTTTGGAATTTTTGTTTTCATTGCCTAACTTTTTAATTCTGTGGGAAGTAGGATAGCTTTGGTAGGCTTCTCCTCCGATCGCCCCGCGGTGGGGAGAGGCGGCTCCCCCTGTCTTTGCAGAGGGGGCTCACCACCTGGGCTGCTGGCTCTGGAATAACCAGTGGGATTGTTCTTGTCCCACATTGACCTTCTTGCTCGTTTTGCTTCAGACAATATTAAGCTGTGGTGTGATTTTGCACGTGTACTAGCAGGGAAGTGCGGCCAAGTTGCCTAGAAGGGTTGAGTGAGGGGATGTGGGGGGACAGAGCCGTGGTGACTGGCCACACAGACTGCTGCTGACAGTCACAGTCTGGGCTGCGTGTCACAGCTCCTGACCAGGTTGGGGGCAGCCCCCGGTCTGGCTGCTGTGGGGACCAGGCACGAGGCAGATTTAAGTACTTTCAGCATGGTCTTTCGCCTCTTCTCAGAGTGTATCCAGACCATTTCTTTTTGCTTCTTGTCCTCAAAACAGAACCTTAAACATTTTTTATAATAAAAAAATTCAAATGTGTTCAGAAGCGGGGGGGCTGTGTAAGAACTTGATGTAATTTCATTCGGCATTAACGCTGACAATCTATAGTCAGTCCTGCCTCAGTTGTAACTTAATTCCGCCTTCTCCCACTCCAGCCGCAAATCACAGGCCCTCCTCTGTGAGAGTGGGGAGGGGATGAACCCCCAACTTGTCCAATGGCAGCAGCCTCCTCCCATGGGTGGGAACATGCCCTGGGGTTTTCATAACTCGTGCCCTGCCCCAACGAGCTTGTCTTTGAGGAAAAGTTCACTCCGTTTCTCGGGAACCTTCACAAGTATGAAGTCCAGTATGTGACAGATACTCAGTAACTGCTCACCTCCCACTCAGGAGTTTGTAAATACAGTACATATTATTTTATATTTTAAAACTCCAAGTTAGCCATACTAAAGCCAAATGTGAAGAGAACAGTAGAAAACAATTATTTTTTGCTGGTAATAGATTGTGTAAAAACCTAATGGGATTCACTCATTAAAAAATTTTTTTCTGTATCACTGTTAGCTTTATACTGGCAACTGTTCCTTCATTAGCTGGAAGCAAAGAAAAGAATGAGCGGCTTGTCTCAGATCTCTATCCTCCTAGTTCGAGAAAGGAGAGAATGGGAGCTCTTCCGCCTGAGGAGCTCCCAAAGCCGTGGAGACTCTGTGCAGCAGAGGCTCCGAAACAGGGACCTCACCCCCAGACCAGGCGACGGGCTCGTCTTCTCTGCAGCACTTGACTCAGTCGCAGAGCTCGCACGGGAAGTGCAGTCTCGAACTCCACAAACCGCTCGCTGTCCAAGGCGGCCCGGTGCGCTCAGGGCCTCGGCTCCGGGTTGTGCAGAGGGCCCTGGGGCTCTGATGGGGCCTTTCTGGCCACGGGAGCCTGGAAGCAAGAGGTCAAATGTGCGACCCTTTCTCTGTGGACACTTGCTTTCCCCCGAAGACCACACAGTGGAGGTCAAACCCTCTTGTCTGCAGAGTCCTGGCCGCTGCGCTGTGCCTGCTGGTCACTGTGTTAGAACAGTTGGCATGAGGATGTCTGGCCCCCTAAGGGTGTGGGTGCTGAGCGGGTGCCCATCACAGAGGGATATGAGTCCCCACTTGCTCCCAGACCGGTGGGGGGCTCCCTGCTGGGCTGCAGTGGCCCTGGGGACACGCACATGCTGAGTGATCACACGCTACACGATGCACAGCCACCGTCAGACCAGAGTGTGGTCTGTGACCCCGTCCAGAGGCCCATCCCCTGGGCCTTTGACACTGGAAGTATAAAAGAAAGAGCTCTGTGTGTGTGTTGGAGCAAAGACAGGGATAAGGGGCCACGTATCCTGTCTGGTCTGTAGTCCGGGGATGCTGTCCCTGAGCCACCCCAGGGCTGGTTGTCCTGGGCCTGGGCAGGGTGGGGGCACCAGCTGAGTAAAGTGTCAACTGGGTCTTTAGGTTTGTTTTCATGCAAATTAAACTCACATCTTTCTTCCTGAAAATGTCCTACCTGGACATAATATTTCAATTCTCTGATAGAATTTCTATTCATAATTGAATGCAGATCAGGAGATTCTTTACAGGATAATCACATTATTACATGGCTTTATGCTGGGAAAGATATCAAGGAACTAAAGACTTTGTATAACCAAGCAATTTCCTTTCTCAAAACCGTGAATGCTAAAGAAACCAACAAGGAACCCAAATCCAAATAAACCAAGAAAAAAATTGGGTAACCTTTTAAAAAATGAAATTTTATATTTAGAAAAAAGTTTTGATGACATCTGGTACCGACAACTCACGTACTGCGTGGGCGGCTCCCGTGTTTACAGCTGTTGACCGATTGATTCCGACAGAAGTCTGTGAGAGCCCCGGCTGGGGTGGCTCAGCGGGTTGAGCGCCAGCCTGAGGGTCATTCCTAGTCAGGACGCAGGCCTGGGTTGCAGGTCAGGTCCCGGTTGGAGACAGCTGATCAGTGTTTCTCTCCTTCTTTTTCCCCTACCCCCCCCAAAAAAAACTCCTCTGTAGAATTGGTCCCATTAGCATCCTTCCTGAAGAGGAAACTGAGACACGACCCTCCTGACGAGGAAACTGAGACACGACCCTCCTGACGAGGAAACTGAGACACGACGGGCCTGAGGCCAGCCAGGAGCAGAGCCCACGTGGAAGCTGCTCGAGAAGCACTTGGTGGCCTCGGACGACTTGGACCATGAACAGCAACTTCATGTCCCAGCCACGTTTCTGCTCCCTCAGCCCCTTTCTCCAAGGCAGACGGCTCCTTTGTGGGCGATCTCTAACGCTGAGAAATCTACGTGGCTCCTTGCTAAATGACTGTCCCGGCTTTGGACATTAGAAATACAGAATTGAAAGCATTTTGTTGCACGTTGAACCTCAACCGCACATTGCTGGCCTCGGGAGAAGTACGTCACACTTCCCTGCCCCGGCGGTTCCCTGTCACGGGTGCTGCGTGCGTCTGCCTTGCATGGCCACGGCCCCCGGGACGTGGTGGGTTTGCATCCTGACTGTTGCACGAGCGTCTCCCTGGCCTCTTCCATGGCAGCAGATTGCCCCACCTGTTCCCCTAAAAGTGTGCTCTTGCTCTGTCAGCGGGGCTCTCCTGTCCTGCTCTCTGCTCAGGGCTTGGCCCAGTCCCTCAACGTCCGTACCTCTTCTTGGCTCCCACACTTCACCTGGAGTTGGGTGGACAATGCCCACCTTCCAGGGCGCACGTCTCAGATTGAAGCCCTTCAGAGTCCAGAAAGTATGTCCTCCTGCTCTGTGGGTGCCTCCTGCTATCACAGCGGCCCTGGACTCGGGCCCGTGTGTCTGAGTGCCAGCGCTCTGCTCTCCCCGGGGGTGTGGAGACACATGGAGGACTCTCCTGAAAGGGGCTGGGGAGCCACAGGCAGGACCAGATGGCAGGCTTGCCTCACCTTGACCTGAGGCCAGCCTGGTGACCGTCACACGTCACGGCACTGATGGAGAGGTAACTGGAGCTGAGTGAGAGGCAGCCACACAGTGACGGGCTTTCCCCTTTCTTCTTCCGTCTTCCTGAGGCCAGCAGGTGACCCGTTTGTGACCCAGAACACTCCCATTGCACAGCCCAGTGGGACAAGCCGGGAGGCCCGGCTGGGCAGGTGAGCGGGCAGCGAAAGCCTCCAGTTCCCCCGTCACCCAGATGTGGCCTCAGGCCGGGGGTGGGAGAGGTGCTGCGGAGAACTTAATTTTGCCTCTAGAATTGCCTAAGATCCTGTAGAAAGCAAGTCACAGCACACTCCTTCATTATCTTTGTAAAAGGAATAAAAAGATAAATTGAATTTCTTGGCAATCCAAGAAATTGTTTAACTAATGGCTGCAATTGTCTGTCTGCCTCCTTGGTTATTTCTAGAGCCTGTGCTTAACTTGATTGTCAACACAGGAGGGGACCCGCTTCTCAAAGTCTGTCCCCAACTAGATGTCCTGTCCTCACTTCTCTCCTGAGCGATTCCAGTCCGAGGCAGAGAAGCCCACGCGGACCACCCTGCCCCCTGCAATTAGCGGCTCCACTGAGGGGCAAGAGCTCACGTTCATAACCTGTGCTGGCCTCCTCGGCTGCAGCTCCATTTTATTCTTTTTATTTTTCATTAAACATCGAATAGATATCAAAGAATATAAAATAGGTGTACTACACAGGGAGCATGATGGATTCCCACAGATCAAACGATGGATTGAGGCAGAGCAGCGCTCCACGGTCCCAGGAGAGTCTGGTGCTCCCCCCCTCCCCTCCCGCCCCCGGCGCGGCCTCGAGCAAGCCCTGGACCGGCCTGGACCGGCCCGCTTTGCAGTGTGGTTGCCGTCATGCATTGGAGGGGTTTCTAAGTTCTGTAACGATGGCTTCTTGGACCTGTGATTTAGGAGAGTATTTAATTTTTTTTAATTGCTTTCTTTTAAAATTAAAAAAAGAATTTTTCCTTCTATTAATTTCAAAGTTTTATGCTTTAATGCCACTTTTTAGGTATCATCTAAAATTTTTTCTCACAGTCTACAGTTAATGCATCTCCTCCTAACCAATTCAGATCTTAGAGCACTTTAATGTCTGTGTCTCTCCTCCTGATATCTATTCCGTTTGTATTTGCATATAGTTTTCCTATTTTTCTCTCATCCCACAAGATGTCGTTATAGCTTTATACAATAAGTGTTTACATTTAGCCAATAACTTCACTTCTGTTGCTTTTATTTCACCTTGAATGTTAGGCCTTTCATCTGTGCTCTCATCCTTTATCTAAAGTACTATTTTAGAGATGTGTTGAGACAGGAGCGGTTGCATATTTTTATCTAGCAGGTTGGTGGACATATTCACCATCTCCTGTGGCCCCGGCTGTCAGGCGACCAGCTTTGAGCCATTGTTTCTTTGACGGGAATCTGACTGTTCTCTCTGGCTGTTTTAAAAATATTTTCTGATTCTTTGGTATTCCCTATTTTCATTATGATATTTTCCATTTATTGTTTTTCTTCTGTTGCATTTTAGGTGCTATGTTTTGACTTATCATCCAGTTAAAAAATTCTGTCTTCAGCCAGAGTTAATATTTTATCCAATATATTAAATTCATTGAATATAAAATTTTTAATTATTATCTTTTTATTTCTAGAAATTCTATTCAATTCTTTTTCAATCTGCTTGTACCTTTTTATGATTTCTTGCTGTTTATTCATACACTGAACATACCCTTTCATTTTTTAATATGTGTATTTTGTAATGTATATCTGATAATTCAATATCTAAAGTCTTCATGGGTCTGATTTTACCCTCTGTCGTTTCTGCTTTCATTCATTGCTTCTTTCTACCTCATGCTCATATTTCCTGGTATTTTTTAGGTGGGAATTCTTTGAAGCTTGAAGTCAGATTCCTTTTGAGAAGATTATGTTTCACTTCCACCACTTGATTGAAAAAGCTACCAACCTAGGATCATTTTTAAAACCTTATTTTAAAATAATTATCAGGTTGTGCTTTTGTGAAACTTGTGGCTTCAAATTCCCCTAAAGCAGCGTGTTTTCTCACAGGCAGTTTTCCTGGGGGTGGGGGTGGGGCAGAAGAGGAGGATTTTACTCAGCCTTACACTAGAGGGGCAACCTTTTAGGGTCTCAGCTTTGTGCAGGCGGCAAAACTCCCCTTTGGATAGGCCTTTGGCTTTACTTCCTACCCTGCACACTCCAGAAGAGTGACAACCCAAGTCTCAGGTCACAGTGTCTGGCAAACAAACTCAAGGCAAAGGCTGGCTTCTGCGTCAGTTGACCTTCTGGGTTCCAGCTCGTATTACTCAGTTCTTGTCTTGAGTGGTCCTTCCTGTCTTGGCATTTCATCGATAATTTGTAGGGGTTTTAAGATACTTGTTGAGCATGTTCCGTTGTTCTCAGCAGGAGCTGGTCAGCACACACAGCCTTCTGTGCTGCTAGACACAGAAGCCTACCCTTCAGGCTCTTGGGCCCTCAGAAACTGCCTTCCCCTTCTCCCTTCTCACACAGCTTACCCTGCGTCCACCAGGACGTCCCCCAGCGGCCCCACAAGCCCCACAGCTGTATGGCTCTGCAATCAGGTTTCCCTTTCCGCACCATCAGCACCAGAGGAGAGGAGCCTGGCTCGTGCTGGGGGCTCCGAGGAAGGGCAGGGAGGCAAAGGCCGGCTTGCCATCGCGGGTCCTGATTAGAGAGTGCGTTCCTGTTCTGTGTTGGAGACTAGGACACATTTTCTCAGAGAAACAACATGATGACTGCGTTTGAATACAGATTAAAATGTTACTATAATTATTCATGTGTGTGTATGAGTTAAATGACCTCTGTGAATTTGCTTATGCACTTAACCAACCATTAACTGAATTCCAACAAAGATAACTTAAATTGAGTTTTTGTGATATAATTGTGTATAATATGCCTTGTATAATTTATTTTTTATGTAGTTATGTCTTATCCTCTGATTATATTGTAAACTCCTTTACAGTACACACCATCTTGATGGACCCCACACTTCCAAGCTTAGGGGTGAGGGCCGGCTGGCTGGGGGGCTATCCCAGAGGGCTATTCCAGAGGTTGTGGCCAGAGACTGTGGAAACCCTTGGGGTTCTCTTATTTCCCCTGATCCACCCGCATCCCTGGTACTGACTGTCCAGCAGGAAAGACTCAAACACAAATGCCAAAATTAATGGAGCTTTGAAAAATCCACTGTTTTCCTATTTTTAATGACTGATTTGTCAACTATCCTACAACTCAGCTTAATTCTAGGTCATCAGTAAAAACTAGTGCATCCGTACGTCGAAATCAAGCACAGGGAGTACGCAGCGTGGCCATCGGGCTACGTGTGTACATTACACGCCGCGTAGTGAATGATTCCCTTTCTTCGGTATCTAGTGTTATTCTAGAGTGATCTGTGTGTATATTTGATTGCTTTTTATGCCTTCTTTTTAGGTGACTTAAAAAAACATCTGAGGCAACATTAAAGTAGGAAAAAATAATGCATATACTAAAAATAAATTAGGAAACACCCATTATTCAATTTAGAAATAATGTATAGTTCACAGCATGCCTCTGTTCAGACGGGCAAGAATCAGTGTGGGAATCAAAAATGACTTTTTATAAACGAAGCTGGCCAGAACCCCCAGGAAGAGGGCTGCCTGAAGGGGCGTTTCCAGGGCTCCGGCCTCCTGCAGATGACCCTCAGGAGTCTGCACAGATGGCTGGGTTTCAGGATGCGTCTCACGTTACAGTGTTTTCTTCCTATTGTCTCTCCTGAACTCTACAGGGAAAGGGGAGATGCTCTAACTTTCAAAAAGTATGAAGAATAACTCTGGTATATTTTGGGGAGTCAGAAGTACTAAAATTACTTATCTTGAAAATCTCTTCTTCCTTTCTAGAAATGCTTTCTTCGTGAAAATCTGATTGCTTCTTTGGGACTGTATAATCGATCTCTACCTTTGTTGCTAGAAGTACAACATAGTAGGTGCATTTATGTCTCTTCCTACAAGCTCTCTTCTGTGTTCTCTGCCTCAAGTATGGGAACAGCCTTGGTTCAGCTTTGAGCTCTGATGAGGCAGGAGTTTGGGCCTCATCTTTAAGACCGTCACATCCATCAAGCATCAGTCCTGCATTTCCTTCCTATGCAGCTCTCAGTCTGCCCAACCTTCTGTGTCTCTGCTAAGCATCACTGTGGTCCTGAGTCTCACTGCCTCTCACCTGGGTCATTGCAGTGAGCGCCCACCTGAGCCGCATGCCGTCTCTCTCCTCCACGCCCCTGTGAGCACTGCAGCCAAACAGAGGGCCCTTTTCCAAATGCCAAGGTGGCCACATTCCTCCTGCTGCCAGGAATTTCCTCTACTTGTTGGGGCCAGAGAGTTACTTACCTGGCAGGCAGAACCCTGCCACGCGGTCCGGCCTCCATGTCAACCTTCTCCCTTCCTCGCTAGCTCAGCCTCCTTGCATTCCCTCTGCATTCCCTGCCTCAGAAGCACTACTCCTCTGTTGGAGCTGAATCCAGGCCTCTCGCCCTCCGGAGCCCCTGACCTGCCCCAGCTTTACCCAGATGGCTGGGTCAGGCCCCCCTGGCTCCCTCACAGGCCCGCAGGGTGTCTCTCACAGCACTCAGACAAAAGAAGAGATTTATGACCTTGTGCATCAGGAATTAGGGCGTCAAGTGTGGAAACAAAGGCAAGGATGTATATTTATTTAGCAATCAACCTCTTAGATGCAAGCCAGCATTTCTAATGGGTTCCCAAAGGAACCAGGAGTTTTTCAGTAAATAAAATAGGCTATGATTCAACAATAGACACCTGGTTTGTCTAGGTTGCTGCTGACCATGTGATTTAAGACCTGGAAGGATCTTAACAATTGTTGCAACAAAGCCCCTCAAAATACAGATGGTAAAGTGAGCTCTGGGGTGTCACCAAGGCTAATGGCAGAGAGTGAGCGGAACTGGTCAGCAAACATCTCTGAGCACCACGACGTGTTCTTATTTCACTCTTTCTAGGTCCTGCTTTCATTGCTACATACTGTCTCTGCTGAAAACATTAACGGAATCGGAGCTACTCAAATGTATTCACTTGGCAGAATAATGGGAGGCTACTCCCTGCCTCCAGAGGGTCCGGCGCCGCAGCGCATGACGTGCCATCGTGGTCACACGGTGGTGCAGTTTTATGTCTCGTGCCTCAGCCACTCACATTTTCTCTTTACACCTCTCTTTCTAGAGAAGTCCCAAAAAGGATCTCAGGGATGAGAGCCCAACTTCTTGCTTCGTTATTATCTTTCTATCCTCACTCGAGGACATTTTTTCCCATTGCTTTCAGAGAGGGCGGGAGAGAGAGACCCATTGACGGGTTGCCTTCTCATATGCAGTTAGAGAAGGGATCAAACCCACAACCCGGGTATGTGTCCTGACTGGGAGTTGACCCCATGGCCCTTTGGTCTATGGGATGATACTCCCACTGAGCCACACAGTCAAGGCTTCTTGTTTTAATTTAGGACTTGAAGAAAAAAGTGAGTGTCTTGCTTGCTCACCACTCAGTCTGAGCAAACTTGTTCTTAACCTTGTCAGCCTCCAGCTTTATTCCCCAGTCTCCATCCTGACCTCCCGTTATGGCCACTGGCTCCCTGGGGCAGGGAGAGCTGATGGCCTCTGGCTCACCTCGTTCACTAATTGGCTCTTGACCAGCTCTGATTGCTTAGTTCTCTTCAAAGAAAGGTGAGCAAATGGCCAGCTTGCACCACAAATTGAAAACCAGTTAGAGCCACAGCCTAGCCCGTGCAGGAGCACTTTCTGAAACATCCCAAACAGAAGACAGATGGATTTACACTTATCTTAATGCTTCCAGTAACTGATTCCTCAGGCCTCACTCATGGGAATACTCTTTCAAATAATGAGAATATCATCTTCAACAGTCTGCTTGTTTTTGACTTCTGCCAAGATGGAGACCTGGACAGACACACTGCATCTCCCTCCACAACTAAGAAGGAACACAACTACCTCAGAACTAGAGACAACCAGAAGTTCCACAAAATTGATCTGCATGGGAGTCCAACAAAAAGATATAAAGAAGAAATACTCACTAAGGTAGGCAGGGCAGATCTGGGGCGAAGAGGAAGTGGTGCGGTGGTGGCAGCAGCAGCAGCGGCGGTGGCAGCAGTCTGGCAGAAAGTGCAGGCACACGTTTTAAAAAGTCAGGAGGGACACCTGGGGAGCGCTCCCAGCACCAAACCAGATGTCGCAGCTCACGGTCCCAGCTCTGGGGAAAATCAAGCCCCATTGCTTCTGACTGTGCAGACCAGTGGGGGTTGGGGCGGAGGAAGAAACTGCTGGTCTCTCAGCAGAGTCCGCTTGTTTGAAGGGCCCTCACAGTTCTAGAACGTCCGCAGACCCACCCACTCTGGGAACGATGGCTAGGGCAACAGCTAGAGGGGCACAAGTCCCATACAGAAGTGGGAGAAGTGCCTGGAAAAGGGGCGAGTGCTGAGTAAGTGGCATTGTTCCCTCTTAGGCCCCTCCCTCACATACAATGCCACAACATGGTGAAATGAGTCACCCTGTACTGATGAATACTAAAGGCTCCTCCCATACAATGTAACAGGTGTGACAACTTTGCCTAAGACACAGAGGCAAACAAACATAGGAGCCTCTCAAGTTGAGGAGACAGAGACATATGGCCCAAAAGGGGGAATGAATCAAGGTTCCAGTGGGAGAACTAAGCAATGAAGAGAGAGCCAACCTAACAGATGCACAGTTCAAAACACTGGTGATAAAGATGTTCACAGACTTGACAGATATGTTTGAGTAGGGCAGACACATAAGGGAAGAAGTGAAGGCTATGCTAAATGAAACGAAGAAAAATCCACACAAAACCAGTGGTGAAGGGAAGGAAACAGGGGCTCAAATCAATGATTTGGAATATAAGGAAGAAAAAAGAGTCAACCAGTAAAAAAATGAGAAAACAAGAATTGAAAAAAATGAGGAGAGGCTTAGGGACCTCCGGGACAACTGTAAGTGTGCTAACATCCAAATCATAGGGGTGCCAGAAGGAGAAGAGGAAGAGCAATAAACTGAAAGCTTATGTGAAAAACTAATGAAGGAAAACTTCCCAAATTTATCAAAGGAAATTGACGTATAAATTCAGGAAGCACAGAGTCCCAAAGAAACTAGACCCAAAGAGGAACACACCAAGACACATCATAATTAAAATGCCAAAGGTTCAAGATAAAGAATCTTAAAAGCAGCAAGAGAAAAATAGAGAGTTACCTACAAAGGGATGCCAATAAGCCTATCATCTGATTTCTCAAAAAACACTTTGCAGGCAAGAAGAGACTGGCAAGTAGTATTCAATGTGATAAAAAGCAAGGGTTTATAACCAAGACTACTCCATCCAGAAAAGCCATCATTTAGAATGGAAGGGCAGATGAAGTGCTTCCCAGAGAAGGTAAAACTAGTAGAGTTCATCATCACCAAGCCATTATTATATAAAATGTTAAAGAAACTTATTTAAGAAAAAGAAAATCAACCGTATGAACATTAAAATGACAACGAACTCACAACTATCAACAACTGAATCTAAAAAATAAAAACAAACTAAGCAAACAACCAGAATAAGAACAGAATCATAGGTATGGGGATCATTTGCAGGGTTATCAGCTGGGAGGGGGAAAGAGGAGAAATGGGGAAATGGTGCAGGGACTAAGAAGCATAATCGGTTGGTACAAAATAGACAGGGGGGAGTTAAGAATAATATAGGAAAGGGTGAAGCCAAAGAACTTATATGCACGACCCATGGACATGAACTAAGGGGGTTGGGATTGCTGGAGGGAAGAGGGGTACTGGGAAGAGGGGAGTAAAGGGAAAAGAAATTGGGACTACTGTAACAATATAATCAATAAAATAAGCTAAAAAAAAAAAAAGAACTGTTTGTTCTTCATCAACCAATACATAATTTTACTTTAAAAACCTGTGACATCCTAAGACTTTGTACAGTATGTGTGTGTTGTGTGTGTGTTTTAAAACTCAAAGCCTAGAACATAGACCATCCAGGTCAGCATAACAAATACAACATTTAGACTGTACAGTTAGCTCATCATCTGTTTTCTGTTCTTAAGTCATAGAATGGAAAACAGATTTTAAAAATGATTGTTTTTGATTTCATCTTTAAAACCACCTTCTTCAAGTGAGGTCATCAAGGACCAGCGCACACTTGGTCCCCACACCACAAATAGTCCCACATTTTCACATTTTCAGCAGTTACTTGATCGCATGGACAAGCTAGGAGACAGCGTCCGCATATCTGTGTTTCTTCCCTTTCCGATGCTCTTGCTTTGATAAGAAGATTGTGCATGCCTGCCACGGCTGGTGTGGCTCAGTGGATTGAAGGCTGGCCTGAGAACCAAAAGGTCACCAGTTTGATTCCCAGTCAGGGCACAGGCCTAGGATGCAGGCCAGGTCCCCAGTTGAGGGTGTAAGAGGCAACCACACACTGATGTTTCTCTCCTTCTCTTTCTCCCTCCCCTCCCCTCTCTCTGAAAAGAAATAAATAAAATCTTAAAAAAAACAAAAAACAAACAACAAAGATCGTCCATGCCCTACTGGGTGTCTAAACCAGACAGCGGCTCCACTGTCTATTCTGGAAAAGTGAGAAGGAGTAACGTCTCTTGTGCTGTTTGTAATGCACATTTTTTAATAAAGGGAAGACCGACAAAAAGACTTGCTAATCGGATAACGTTGTGGCCTCTACTTGTCAGGCATGTGTGCGCTGTCCACACGTTATTTCCTTCCTGCGTGACCGGGGCCGCGAGAGCTCGTCCCAGTCTGGTCACGTTTACAGAAGGGATGCGTCAGCGGTGCCCGCGAGCATGTGAGGCTGCAAAGGGAGGAGACCCAATCTCCTGTATGAGATATTTAGGAAACCAGGGCTTCTCTCACCCCCTCTTGTTTGGAAGTGTGCCTGGCTGTGAAAAGCTTTACACGTGACATCTGTCACTGCCTGTCTTGGTCCAAATGGCACAAAGAATGACGGGGACTCAGCCGTGGGCTCAGACAGGGCCCCTTCGGGCCAGCGTGGGCCTGTGTCTGAGCAGCAGGCTCCTGGGGCCCCAAGAGAAGCCCACAGGGTGGGGTCGCAGGACCCCCGTGCTGACCTGAAGGCACAGAAGCCACAGAGCCGGGGGTGCGCTCACTGCGAGGTGACCCAGCGTGGCATCTCAGTTTCCGCCAGGACCGCGTGAGTGGGCCAGGCCGGGGCCCGGGCCGTTCCGCACCCCCGGGCTTGCTTGAACCTTACAGATAATTGACGCTCCAGGGATCCGCGGGAAGGGCCTCCTTTATTGAGACTCAATGTCTTCCCCTAGGTGACGGAATGCTGTCTCCTCCGGGGCCGCGGTGGACAGTCGGGGGCCCCAGCTGTGCTCCCGGGGGAACGCCAGCGCCTGTGGGACGGGCTCCCCCAGGCTCCAGGCGGGCAGGACGCGCTGCCCAGAGGTGAGGTTCTCTCTGCCCCACTTTCTCCTGCGGGCAGGTGACCAGAGCGGGGATCCGGGGCCTGAATGGGCCGGGGCAGCGGGCGGGAGGAAGCCCACTTTGTTTCAGTGAATTGCTGTCAGTTCTCATTTTAGGCTTCACTAAACAGCGGCTGCACGAGGAACAAAGACTCCGAGTGAGCCGGTGCCATAAATTTCAATTATTAAAAAATTGAAGCAGCCTCTCAATGGTGGCACGGCCTTTATTTCAGACGGGGCTTTTGCGCCTCATCAGTTTCCATAGACGTCCACGGGTCCCCTCAACACGTCCCCGCATCGCCCAATCTCGCTCCCTTTTTGGATCATCAGTACGTTTCTGGGGTGCGTTCACAGGCCGCTGGTGAAGTAAAGGCACGCGTACAGATAAGCCCCGCTTGCACCGTGGCCGGGGCGCAGAATGTGGCTCTTCGCCCCCTTCATAGTTGGTGCCCTCAGCTTCGGACAAGTCATTGCTCGGGAAGGTTCTGTCCCAGAGTCTCGGCAGTCGCAGCAACGCTCGTCTCTTCTGCAGGCACTTTGGGAGCCGACCGTCTTTCCTAAGGTTTCTTCTAGTTAGAATACATCTCCCTCCATTTCTGTGGGTGTCCCTTGTATGTGCGTTCGGTGTGTCTGAAACAACTTTTGCTCCTTGCAGAGGCGGGGTTCCCACGCAACACGCACCATCCCACGTCTTCTGTTGGCGACGTAACAGAGGCTCTGGACCCTCTTCCTATGAGCTTGCAGGTGTGCGCGCGGCGTCACGGGGGCGCACGGCCTCGCAGGGTGAGCAGGCTGTGGGAGCCGCTGGAGGACCTGGGCAGGCGCACGCTTGGCCCCCTGTGCTTAGGAAAACGGGGTCAGCAACGCAGAGGATGGGCTGTGAGCCAGACAAGAATCACTGGAGTGAAGCGGGAAATGGATTTCAGAGTCCACAGAGGTGATGCCCAGTTAGACTCGGACAGGAGGAGAGAGCAAACAGTCCGGACTGAGTCTTGGTGTCAGGCTTGGGAGACTGGGTGCAGGAGATGGCGGGAGGCCCATCACAACGGCAAGTAAGAGGGGCACACGGGGGTGGGAAAGGCGCTGAGTTCCGTCTTAGGTGTGTGGAGTCTGCAGTGTCCATACGACAGGCACTTGGGACACCTGGCTGGCGTCCAGTGAGAGGGTCACGTGTGTGTGCCCCGGGACTCGGGTGCTCAGAGGCTCGGAAGGCACAGTTCTCTGCAGGATCGAGAGCCAGACATGGATACTTTTGCAGCAAAACTTTTGACTAAGCTCACTCCATAGGATAATACAACAGAAGAAGCCTCCCGTCACTTCAAGTCGCTTTGGGTGTCAGATTTAAAGACCTTGAAGTTCCCAGAGCTTCTGGGGTGTATGAAGTTTGGATTGGAGATTGTGGACTTGTATAAAGAACTAGGTTGGGTGGCCATCGAGGAATTAAATGTATCTGCAATTGTGAAGCAATGGCATTCAGATTCCGTTTGGGTTTTTCATGTTCATCTTCTGCATTCAAATGGCGTCCGAGGAGAAAGTGTCAGGGAGACTGGAGAGCAAAGACTCGTGCCCCCAGCTGCCACAAGCCCCTAATTGCCACCTGACCCAGCCCCTTTCTCACTTTACAGGGAAAATAATATTCCATTCATCCCTGCCTCTGATTCTTCATGCAGAGACAGTCACTGAAGGGCTTTCCTTCCTGCTAAAAACCCTTCGTAATGCCTCGCTGCCCCCATTTACCTGCAGGGCCACCTGGGACAGGTAGCTCCTCACTATTGTTCTGGGAGCCTGAGCCGACGCTCAGACCAGCCCGCAGGACACGAGGAAGAGCTGCCGCCGTGGAGGTGCTTCATCACAACATACGGCCTTTGCTCTGAGTGCCATTTCCTCCCTGAACTCTGACCTTTCCAGCTTCCCTCTCCAGCGAGCTGAGGACCCTCATCCAGGAGGTGAAGGACATGAAGTGGCCCTCAGTGTCTGAGAGGTGGCAAATACAAACAAGCCGCGGGCCCGGAGGACAAAACCAACCTGCAGGACATGATTGGCGCCAGGCTGCAGCCATTACGGGTAGGGAGATCCCCGCCACCTGTTCCTCTGACCGCCCCCCCAGCCCGGCATTTAGCTGTAAGTGGTGCAATAGATTGAATTTCTTTGAAGCGCGCCCCGTGGTCACCTCTGCCAGACTGACTAATGGGGGGAACAGCTTTCAGAAAAGCGTAATGAGCCCGTGGGACCTGCTGTGGGGAAACCAGATGAAGCGAAAGGGAGAGAGGTGCCCAGCGGGTCTGAGCAGAAACTGGTCATCCCAGGACACCCCTCGTTCGCTGGGCCAGAGCAGCAGTGCGTGCTTGTGCCTGGAGGCATCTCCGGTTTGAGATGCTGCCCTCTGGAAGGTGGGTAGCTTAAGCACACGGTTGGGGCAGAAGCAGGTTTACAGTTGCTCGTATAGAAAATAACGCAATAATGAACAAGTAATAAAACAGGAACGAACTCTGTGTTTCGCGCACTCACAGCTGGAAAGCTGCTTTTGCCTCACCCCTTTCCTGTCATCTCGCAGAAAGCCTGTGATCCCGCTGAGTGGCAGCGCGTGAGCCCTTGACATGGCTTCCAGGACATAAGGGGGGGACCCCTGCTCTGGCCTTGGGGACTAGCAGGTTCTGAATTTCTCATGAGGCCTTGAGACCAGGGGCCCTGCGACGTCACCAGGGCCCTTCCGCTCCTCTGCCCTCGTTCAGAGCCAGTGGTGACATCAGCTGAAACACTAAAGGTCCTGCTGCGTTTGGGGGCGAATGTGAGCCGGACGGGCGGTCCCTAGGGTGAGGCTGCTGAAGGATCGGCTCATTATTGCTCCTGCTTTCTGCCCCGTTCCCGTGTGGGCGTCACTGCTGGGGAAGCTGAGGCAGGCGGCCTGTAAGACCTTTGTGTGCAGCCGCTGGCTCCGGCGCCCTGGGCGGCTTCAGCCTCTGCTGCACGTGCCCGAGAGCATCCTCTTCCCGGGCTCACCTGGGAGCTAGAAATCCCGCACAGGCCCGTGAACCGAGTCGGCACACCTGCAGGGGCCGCAGGGGCTCCGCTGCCCTGGCTTGTGGAAAGGAGGGAGGAGGGGCCATGTTTGTGGGTCTCTTGTGCCCTCAGCTTTCCTGAAGCTGAATGGCCAACGTTTAATACTTAACCGTCAGATTCTGTTCTCACAAAAAAATAATTGAAGGCTGCTGAGTTTGTTTTATCTCTTTTTACAGTTTTTTTCATAAATCTAAACTTTCTACAATGTTTTTCCTCAAATGACTCCTTCCCATAAAATGCTTTTCCTCTTTAAAATTATCATTACACGTTAAACACGATGTGTCTGATTTCACAAAGAGGAGATCACATGGTGCTTCAGGGAAAAGGCAGGTCCACGCGCTGCGTGGGTGACTCTCTGAGGCTGAGCTTAATCTAGAAAGATGCCTGTGTGTTGTGCTCTGCTGCCTGCCCACCCTGCTGCCCCCGTCCCTGCCCCACCTGGTCTGCCCTCCTCCGTGTGTGGCCACAAGCAGAGATTTATGGCCGGGGCCTCCTGCCCTCCCAGCCACACGAAGCTGGCTGGCTCAGAGTCGGCCCCTCTCTCCCCGAGAAACACCTGTGGACACCCCAGGGACCCAGGAGATGGGAGGTTAATGTGACTGGAATAGCCGGGTAGGGTTCCTGGCATTGTGGCCTCTCCCCAGGCAGGTAGGTGCTCTCCAGATGATAGCAGTTATTTATTGCGAAAACATCTGTTCATAACAGCAGCTGCTGTCAGGAGACAAAGTGCATCCTGGGTCGCAGGCACGGGACCTCAGTCCTCCTCACGCTCATTTCCGACTCCTCATGGATGCCCTCCGCCCGGGTTACCATCCTCTGGCTGCTCCCAGCCATGGAAATGCCCCGCGGCTCTGAAGTGTGACTGCATCTCCACCGCTGATTTATTTCCCGGCCATTGTGCGGTGGGAAAAGAGGGAGAACTTTTTATCTTCTACTTAATTGTATATCGCCTGACACTTTGACCTATATTATTAGTATTAGTAAGAAAAAGGATTTTCTCCTTCTCTTATTTAAAAATAAAATTTCAAGGGAAAGTAAGCTCTCCTTCAGCGCTTTTCACTCAAAACAATGTTTACACCGTGAGAGCGAGAGATGAAAAGCACAAGCGAGTTTTTCAAGTGCCGGGGAAGGCGTTGCAGTTCCTGGACGAGAACAGTGAGGCTCTTATAAATATCATTCAGGGAAACCTTTGATGGGTTTTTCAAAAGTACTGCAGGCATTTAGCTTCTGTGTCGGGCGGGCGCGGCGCTACCCGGGCGCCACCGGGCTGCAAGGGCCCCGGGCCGGTGGCCTCGGCCTGGGTGTCACCTCTGCTCCCGGGAGCAGCCCTCTTCTGAAAAGAACGAGGTCTGCGCAGTGAGAAGATGTGAGAAGACTGTCTTAACAGGCCGGGAAAGGGTGGGCTTGGATTTGCCTGCCTTCGCAGTTGGGACCAAGGCGCCAGCGGGGCAGATGCAGTGACAGACCCCCGGTGTGGCTGCCCGGGGACCGGCAGCAAGTCCCCCTCAGGGACAGGAGGCCATTTCTATGCCAAGCGGCTGAAGTGCCATCCAGGGAGAGTAGGTCGGCTCAGAACGAGGGTCTTTCTCCCCTTTCCTCTTCACCTTTGCCACCATGATCATGACTCATCTGATGCCCTTTATGCCACAGGTATTGGGGGACTATCTCGATTGCCCTGCAGTATTTCTGAGAGACCAAGAATAAAGGCTTGTTTTCTTACGCTGTCTTGGGTGAAAATTCTGGATCAATAAAGTTTGATAAATTGAGCTTCCAGAGTAATTTTTTCTAATATGTCTCTTCAGATGCTCTTGGTGTTTTAACTTGTTGATATCTTTATTGTTGAACTACTTAAACTATTAAGGGATCAAGAATTAAAACAGAAACAAACATGAATGAACACAGAGTGGGCCACTATAAGATGGCAGGGAAATGTTTTCAAAACCTCCCACGTGATATGAGGAAAAGACAACTGAAGGGTGAATTTGTTAGGAAGTTGAACAGAGACTCGGGGACGTGTAGGCCAGGAAAAGGTGAGGTGCTCTCGGCGGAGACAGCCAAGTTCCCGCCCTGAATAAGCTCTGGGTCACTACACGTTCCTGCAGCAAACCAAGGACCCGATTATTCCAGGACTCGGTTTTCCTGTTGATAACGGGATTGACGAGCAGAGCGCGCTGTTGTTTGGACTATGATTGGTTCAGCAACTGATTTTCTCAAATGAAGTTTTCATCTTCAACACTGTGCGCTGGGGTTTTGTTAGCTGAGCTTTTTCATCAGACGCAACAAGCAAAGCAAACGCACACTGTATGTTCCTTCCTTCCTCCAGCCTGGGCCTGGAGAGGGCGAGAGATGTGAGTGTCCCAGCCGGAGCCACGTGGCAGCCCGAGGGAAAGGTGGGGAACCCTTCACGAATATGACAGCGAAGCATGAGGCTGTGTCAGGAGATGGAACCCCGCCGCACATTCACACATCAGAGCTCAGTTGTCTGGGATTTCTTAGTGAGGTTTTATTACAGCGAAGCAAATCCTGATATTTACTCTACTGCGCTTACGTGAGTGGGATTCTCTGGGATTTGAAAACTGCTGTGACGCAGAATTAGTTCCACTGGCTCCCCTCAGCACACATGGCAGTTGACGAGACAGCAGGCACCATTGGCCCTTGGTCCTCTCAGTCCGTTGGGACTGAGTAGAAAGCCAGAGGACAGGGGGATGCACCCAGTTTCCTGGTGCACCCATGTGCCTGGTGCCGGGTTGTGGCTTTGGTAACAAAGACGGTCTTGAGACTGGAGGTAGCACAGGTCAGGTTGAAGCATCTGCCCGGGATCCCTGTCTGGGTCTGAGCCCCAGGTCGGGCCCCCAGGAGCCCCGTCGCTGCGGACAGCCTGCCACACTGCGGACTTCCATCCTGCGGCCTCTGTGCGGCAGCAACTATGCCTACTTCACAGATTATCGGAGGCACAGGGAGTAGGTGACGTGGAGCTCTTGGAATAGTGCCCGGCACTTAATCAGCGGTGGTTGCTGTCATCACACACAGGCTGACTAACAAGGGCGCGGCACGGGGCAGATGAAACCCACCTCTGCAGGGACATGGATGGACCGGATACAGTTGTAGCTATAAGGCAAGACAGGCAGGAGCTGAGGTCAACACTCAAGCCTCTGAATTCCGCTGTCAGGACATCAAACGATGACACTGATATGTTTTCAGAGTTATGAGGACAGAGGGAAAAGCCAGGAGTGACATGATTAGAGGAGGATGACTGTCTCCAGCAGGTGCTTCTAGGAGTTGGAATAAGATGAGGGTCAGCAAATGGTCCTTGGATTGGGGGGCTGTTGGCAACTTTACGGAACTGGTTCGTGGAGAGTTGGGGTGAGAGCTGTAGATGCAGGAAAGAGCCGGAGGCGACGCAGTGAGGACAGTGGCTTGGGACAATGCATCCAAGGTCGGCTGTGAAGAGACGGAGACGTGGAACAGGAGCTGGAGAGACTGCGGTGCGCTGGGCACTTGTGTCCCCTCTGGGCGATGGTTTTGGAGGTGGAGCCTCCGGGGGTGACTGGGCCACGAGGGCAGAGTCCTCCCGAGGGGGGGTTAGTGCCCTTACAGGAGAGGCCCTGGGGGACACAGCAAGGAGGTGCCACCTGTGAACCCAGAGGTCGGTCCCCGCCAGGCAGCACATCTGTGCTGACTTAACCGTGACCTTCCAGCCTCCGGGACTGTGAGATGCGTTTCTGTTGTTTGTAAGCTCCGGCCTGTGGTCTGCTGATGGCAGCCGGACAGACAGAGACGGACGGACGGCTGGGAGAGGGCGCGTTGACGCGGTTTGTCTGTCTGCTGGGGAGAGGGATCTGGCCGAGACAAGGGCCGGAGCGGTGCAGACGACAAGGCTGCGCGTCCAGCACAGTGTCTTGGAGGAAGACGGGGCAGCGTAGAGAACGGAAGTGGGGGCGACGGGGGCTGCGCCGTGGCAGCCGGAGGGCGGGCAGGTCTGCGTGGGTGCGAGGACAGGAAGGGGCTCCTTCCCAAGGGCTGGTTCCTGGTGTAATGGGAAGCGGGAGGTGTCGAAGGGCCACGGCCCAGTGAGGTCCCTCTCCCTGCACAGCAGGCAGAAGTGGGAGGTGGCAGCAGGTGGGCCCCATGGGATAACTACCTGCAGCGGGGCGGGGAGGAGGGGGAGGCCAGGCCAGCTCAGCAGTCCCCAAGTCAGGGCACACTGGGCCACCTGCTGCGCTCCCAGATTCTGAGCTAATGGGTCTGGGCACCGTCTAGATTTTTAAAGGCCCCCGAGGTGACTCTACTGTGAGGCCAACATTCCCCTTTAACAGTAAACGTGGTTGGAATTGCCAGACAAATGGGATAGAAACAGAAAACACGGGAGTGAAGGCTGCTTCCCCAAGTCACGGTGTCGCTGCCCCATGGAACTTAAAGAGCGAGTGTGGACAGGAGGGGCTGACAGCCGTACAGCATGCGCCCTGAGGGTTGCAGAATTGTCGGGGGAGGGGAGCGGGGAGACGGAGACACAGGTCAGAGGATCCGGGGCTCGCATTGATCCTGTGAGGCTGCTGGACCCTGAGTTCTCAGGTCCGACTGCCGTGGGCGTGGACGGTGTGTGGGGGTGAGGAGGCCGCAGCAGGGGGCCGGGGGGCCGGGGAGCCAGGCGGCAGGCACGCGCCCCTGGATGCGTGAGCAGTTGCGTATTTCTGCTTTCTTTCCCTTTAAGCAGACAGGTGTCATTTACAGCAGATCTGGGGCCGGGGCAGCAGGCACTGAGACAGAAAAGGTTAGAACTGGTTTCTAGCCCTTGGGAAAGTGAAGGAAGAAGGATGGGTGAAGCATCAGCAGCTCCGGGCTTCTCCTCCTCCTCCTCTTCCTCCCCTTCGTGCTCCCCGGCCCCTCCTCCTCACAGGGCAGGAGGCAGACAGACCTGGAGCAGCCGACCCAGCTGGCAGCAGGTGGGCTGACTCCTGGCGGGCCGCGCTCACCGCTTACCAGGTGCGGGGCCCTGCCGTCGCCTCCCCTTGCTCAGCCTCCGCCCGCCCGGCCTCCAGCCTCTGCGGCCACAATTTCCCCTCCTCTGCTCCCGGCAACCGCAGCGCCAGATGGCTTCTGTTCTCAGTCCCCTCACCGTCCCCGCCACCCCAGATCAGCTGCCATTGTCATTCCTGTGAGTCCGCTGTGCTTTGAACTGGAGGACCCGCTGCTGCTGGGCTGGAGGGGCTGGTGCTCAGGCAAGCAGCCGTGAAAACGGCACACTTTTCCTCTCTGCTGTTCAGCCGAAGCCGGAGACAGGCTCTTCAGCATTTTCTCAACCACCCGTGTGTTGAAATCTCATTGTGGAGTTTAATGCCTTCAGCACCTGACTTGGCCTCCCAGCCCTGAGGCTCCCTTTGTGCCTTAAACTCAATTAGAGCCTGAATGTCCCTCCCAAAGACAGACGTGAAGGGGCCAGTGTGTGGCCTGTCCCTGAAGACGTGCACACGCTCCTGTACCCACAGCCATGGGCGTGGACTTACACGTCATCACACAACGAGGAAAACACGGCCGGCAGCCTGTGGACAGGTTTCCCGGAGTCCGCGCTGAGGAATTGTTCCTGTGTTCGTTTCTATAATATCTCGTGTCACCCAGGGCTGGCTCAGCCCTAAGTTCCGTCCCTGTGACACTACCTGCAAAGACCGTGCTTCTGAGTCCTCAGGCAGTGGTGGCGGGTCTGCCACGGGCTTACAAGCTGAACAGAAAGAGCTGGGTGCAGCCCAGGGGACCCATGCGTCTGTCCCAGGCTCCCCCGGGCTGCCCTGTGGATAGTGGGCTGGGGCCTGTGCTCGATTCTTCTTCTGCCTTTTGGGGGCGGAGCTCTCTTTCGGGCATACCTGACTGTGCAGAACCAGGCCATGGCCCACGGGGACTGCTCCTCTGTGCTCTGGCTGCTGCACCCTTGGGACTCTTTATGGCTCCTGGCCTCCCGGGGGATGTGCCCAGGGCGCTGGTGACCTGGCTTTGCTGCGGAGGAATGTACAGCCCTGCCCTTGGCAGCAAATGAAAATGGGTGTTAATGTCCCAGAGCTGCTAGTCCCTGAGAATGAGACCCCCAATCTGCATGTCCTGCCCAGCAGGCACCAGTCAGAAGGGGAGAGAAGCCAGCGACAACCCCCCCCCCCCCCATTCCTGCCCTGGTGTCCCTGCTGGGCCTGCGGCCTAGAGGGAGCTGAGTTATGCAGCTGCGGTGCTGGCCCTCCAGAGCCGCTTCCTCCCTCCGAGTTCCCACAATGCTATTGAAGTGCTTATTTTCCTCCTGAAGAGACACAAACAGATGCAAACTTCTGTAAACACTTTAGAAATGAATTCAGCGAGTTTGGCCTCTCAGCAGTGCTCAATGGCTGACAGAAAAATGTCTAATTAGTGCAAGTGGAAATAATAGGGCCACTTGGACCCCTTCCATCTCCTCCAAGCCTACTTTCCAAGGAGCTCAAAGGGCCTTTGTCTGGCAGGTCACCCTCTCCCAGGCTTTTGTGCGCCCATCTATGAAGAAGAGGAGGGGAAAATGGATGAGGCCGCGCTAGCAACGCGGCGTGTTTCGAGGGACAGAGTGGGGCTTGCAGCCTGTTCACAGGTGTGGGTGGGCGGGTCCCCTGCTGGAGTCGGCCCAGAGCCACCGCACGTGTGTGGAACAGGGCGCCTCCACCCTCCCCAAAGCCCGTCACGCCCTTCCCTCGCAATTTCCAGTGACCACGCTCCTCAGAGTGTGTGAAGAGGAGAAAGGTAACTTTAAAAATTGGAGAGTGAGCCGTTTTCTGAGATAAGCCTTGTAGGTGTTTGGTGCATGACTAGTATCTCCTTCTTACTCTGTTGAAAGTGCTGTTGGCATTAACTTCGGAGACCAAGTTTGCATCTTGCGGTTTTGTCACCCACGACCGTGACACTGTGTGAACTGATCTTTTTCCTGCTTCTTCCCTAGTTTTCCCTGTCACTTACTCAGCACTCGCAGTGTGCCAGGCTCCGGGCGGAGCGTCCGATCTGCGTCTCCTCTAGGCCTGGAACAGCACAGCACATGGAAACGGGAACTCTGCACCCCGTTGGGGGGCCTATCAAACGGCGCCACTTCTACGGGAAACAGGACGGAGCTCCCTCTGCTACAAGATCCAGAAATCGCACTCATGGGTATTTACCCGAAAGAATTGAAAGCAGTGTCTCGAAGCGATATTGGCAGCATTGATCACAATAACCAAGATTGTGAAGCAACCCAAATGTCCGCCGACGGATGAATGGACCCACAGAACGTGATCCACACACGCAATGGAAGCTTATTCAGCCAGAACGGGAAGGAAATCACACCCCTGCTGCAACCTGACGATCCAGGAGAGCGCCTGCTCAGGGACACGAGCCAGCCACGAAGACAAATAACACAGGAGTTCCCTTACGTGAGGTGCCTGGAAGACGCAAAGCTATGAAAACAGGAAGTAAAATGGTGGTTTCCAGGGGCTGCAGAGGGAAGGGAAGGAACCGTCGATGAGCCAGAGTTCACATTTGCCAGATGAGGCAGTTCTGGAGGTCTGAGCCGAACGACGGGGTGCACGCAACGGTACTGAAGCGTTTGCTCAGAAATGGTGAAGACGGTAAAATGTATGTTCTGTGTTTTGACCACAATTTTTTTCAAAAAAGGCAAAAGACTTGTAATCTCTCAGCCTCAGTTTCCTTATCTTACTTGGGTTTTTCGGATACAATAAAATTAAATGAGGTAGTAGGGAGACTGGCAGGGGTCGAGGTGGCGAGTTCTGCAGAAAGTGGCCGAGATGAAAGTGGGTGATAACATCTCAGAGACCAGGGTTTCAGTGCACTGAGCAGAGGAGGGACCCTCCCCAGAGGACTGCCCCAGGAAGCAAAGCTGGGCAGACGAGAAACATCCATTTCTTTTCCATCTTTGAATTTACATTCTACGAATGTCAAACGAATGAACTGCTCTCCTTTAAAACTTGTGTTCTTCAGCCCTGGCCTGTGTGGCTCGGTTGGTTGGGCGTCACCCCGCAAACTGAAAGGTGGTCAGTTCTGGTGTGGCCGGGCACACGCCTGGGCTGCAGGCTTGTTCCTGGCCGGGGCGTGTGTGAGAGGCAACCATCTGATGTTGCTCTCACACATGGATGTTTCTCTCCCTCCCTTTCTCCCTCCCTTCCCCTCTCTCTAAAATCAATAAGCATGTCCTTGGGTGAGGATGAAAAACCAAAAACAATAAATACAAAAAGACTTCATGTTCTTCAGATCGATGGTTTATTGGACATACCACAACAGAAGTTTTGAGCATTTCAGGTTTAGTTTTCTTTTAGTTGGAAGGAACAGAGGCTCACTTGAGCAAACTCATGAACTGGAGCGTATTTTATTATGAAGGTACATTATGAAGGTCCGCAGGGGACAAAAAGGAGACCTGTAGCTTGAGGAACCACACTGACGATCAAACGGGTTTGCTTCAGTCATCATTCTTGGATCTTCACTCGGGGTCTTAGCTGACCATTCCTTCCTGCTTCTTCTCATCCTGCGACTGGGAAATTATTTCCGTGTTTCTTAGTTCAGGTTAATAGGTTCATTTTTTTGAAGCCAGTGCAGAGAACCACGGAGCCTGGAGCCAGGCGGGTGCTCTTAGCTTAGACTTGAGCTGGTGGTGGGTGGGGAAGGGGGTGTCAAAGTCAGGTAGTGGAATACAGGGGGGCTCAGAGGCAGGGCCTGGGCAGAGCCACTCCCCTTCGGAGGCTGCGGTCTGCCTGGCACTGGGAACGGTGGGGTTCTGGGGGCAGGTCCAATAAATAGCACCTCCCTTCACCTCCTGGACTCTGGAGGTGGAAAGAGGGTTATTTAACAGAAGACTTAGGCAGACACGAGGTTAAATACTACCTCTAGTTCTGGCAAAGGCTGCCCTGAAAGACATAACTCTGTATTAGAGCATAGGGGTTCTGCTTACATGAACCCCAGAATTATGTGGACTTCCCATTCAGTCACAGGAATTACTAGGCCAGGCAGAACAGCTCGGGTAGGGGGGCTTTCCCGTAAGATGGGATGAGCAAGAGCAGGGAGGAATCCACTTCCTTTGGTTGGTTTGTTCCCAAGAGAAAGGCCAGCCCAGGTCCTGCACACAAATGTGTTCACAGGATCGGCAGCCACTTCCCGGGGCCAGGATCACGGCAGAGACAAGAGATGAGCCAGGAAACAAAGGGGCCCTTTTCACGGTCACCTTGTGCAGTTTGGAAATACGAGGTCTGTCCAGAAGGTACCCAGCCTCATAATATGAAAAATAGAGACGTTTATTGAAGAAGACACAAGACACAAGAAACATTGTACAAAGGACAGTGACACCGCAATCCCCTTCAAAGTAGGCACCTTGGGACCTCACACAGGTCCCCCTGTCGCCATGAGCTGCCCCGTCATATTTCCCTGAATTTCACTGATGGTCTGAAACCTCTTCGCTTTCAAAGGTAACTTTAGTTTTGGGAGAAGCCAGCAGTCTCAGGGCACCAAATCTGGGCTCTAGGGAGGCTGAGCCACCTGGCTAATTTGATGTTTTGCCAAAAAACTCTGCATGAGACGTGATGCATGAGCAGGCGTGTTGTTGTGATGAAGCTGCCCATCATCAGTTGCCCATGGCTACAGCCTTCCGACTCCTCTGAATAGTTTCCACGAAGGAATGTTCAAGCTTCATGCAAAATCTGATGCAGATTCATTGCTCTACTTGCTCAGTTATTTTGTATGCGGTGGCCACACAGTCCACATGCTGCCTCAACAGTGTCTACCACCCCCACTGACTAGTACAGTGAAGTCCTCATTGTTCACACACGTGCATTCCAGTCCTCTCTCCTTGGCTGCCAGGTTACATCAGTGTCACGCAAACCGTTCTTGTTATATTAACAATGGCTGGACTTTTTCCGGACAGACCTTGAGTGTGAACTTATCACTTGTACAATCTTAGGAATGGACAGGGAAATGGAAGGAAAGAAATGTTATTTATCCCACAGCTGAACTGGACTTTTCCTTACTTTTTTTCTTTTGGCTCAGTCACCTGATACAGTGTTTCTTCTCCTGCTCTAAGCTTTGTTGTTGTTTTTGTTGGGTAAAAAGCACCCAGAAACGAGGCTTGGTCCCAGGATTACCTTCTTCTCTGCCGGGCATGCGCCCTGTCTCACCAGTTGATGGTGTCCCTGCATGACCTCCAGGTGCCTCGAAGGCCTCCATCCTCACCTGGGACTATACCCCCACAGCGGCCATGCTGTTTGGGAGTGACCAGCTCCTATATGGGGTCCATGTGTCTGGCCACGTCCTGCACGTCCTGCAGCAGCCGGGGGACTGAACAAGCTGTGGTCCACCCGAGGGTGGAGTATCATCAGCGCAGGTAGGCGCACCCTGCCCCTCCTGCCCCCAGGCTCCCAGCCCTGGCCTCGGCTGCCTGCCACGGCCTTCATCCTCAGCACAAAGACGTGGCATAAAGGGACTCGGAGCTGGAGCCGCAGAGAAAATTGTGAAAGGCTGTGGAAAATACTAATTGGAGCTTTTGTCTCCTAACAAATCCATCCTGCTGCTTTCCAACAGGGAACCTGAATTGATGTACTTCTGACCAAGAGCTTTCAAAAAGCAGCTTAGAGTTTCACTTTCTCCTAGCAGTTCTGGCTCCTTTCTGGGGGGCTCCTGACAAACGCTGAGGTAATCCGCGTGTCCGAGCTCACTGCACGGCGCGGCCCCTGATTGGGCTGGAAGCACCTTTTCCCTCCTGTCCCTGGGAATGAAATGCAAAGTGAGGCTACGCGCGGACTTCAGGCGTGATGCAGGGGAGGGGGACCGCTGTGCGGC
Organism: Furipterus horrens; assembly: GCF_987537825.1. Lineage (NCBI taxonomy): Eukaryota > Metazoa > Chordata > Mammalia > Chiroptera > Furipteridae > Furipterus > Furipterus horrens. Next base: position 201,095 of record NW_028327180.1, read on the forward strand.
CCAGCCAGGCCCACCTCCACAGGACTCCGCGATCATTTGCTCACCCATAACCGTGAGGGTCCGAGTGCGTGGCCTGCTGTTCTGATTTCCAGAAGTGAGAGAATCTGGGGCTGAAATGGAAGCCGCCCATCCCAGGAATAGGGAGCTCCTTGTTACAAGTGGTTGGAGCCGCTGTTGCTGCGGCAACTCTGGCCTTTGAGAGGTTAAACTGTCTTCACGTCATGTCCTTTGACAAGGACTTGCACTGACCACATCCCTGGGACAACTGCAGACGTCAGAGAGGGACCGAGATGACAGGACAGGACAGCAAGCCCGTTCTCTCTCTCTTTTAAAAAATTTTTAATTTATTTTTTGTTGTATTTTTTCCATTACCGTGTATCCCCCCATAACCTCTCCCCTGCAATCACCACACTGCTGTCCATGTTTATGAATCGTTTCTCTTTTTTTTTCAATTTTGCCTGTTTCCTTCCCCCACCAAGCTGTCATCTGCTCTGTCTGGAGTCTGTCTCCGTGTGACTTGTTAGTCCAGTTTGGTGACCCCATGCTGCTGCGTGCTGGCCGTTCCTGCCACCTGCAACCAACAAGGAAGTGGCTTCGGCCAAGCCGCTCACTTCTCTATCCGCCACTTTCTCTAACTAACGACAAAGAGAACGCAATGGCCAAGGCTCCTCGTGTCTCCCGCCTCCGCGCAGAGCGCGTTACCTAATGGACGACAGCAGTTAAAGCGCCTGGGAAGGGCTGAGGGGAGCAGGGCGCCGAAGGCTGGGACAATCAACGCTGCTACATAAGAACTTTAATAAAAACACGACGATATTTAATCACACACGAAAGGAAGCAAGTCCTAATGGTTGGGTAACAAATCCCTTAAGCCTTCTGATACCTTGTCTAAATTTCTGGCCTAGAAGTTTCCCAGAAAGTTGAATATAATTAATTTCCAGTAGAGTCTGGGTTCAATGGGCTTAGGTGCAAGGTCCCCAGCACCTTAAAACGCGCAGATGTTTCCAGTGGGGAGGCAGATGGAATGCCAATGCTGAGCCACCGTCACTCACATACATGTGCATACATCTCATCTTCTACACCCCCACACACATGCGCACAGAAGCACACACATGGACACACATGCACACGCACCAGAATTAAAAGCTACGGAGAAAGCAAGGGCGGCGTGACAGAGGATCACGGGGAGGGACTGGTAGGGGTCTGAGCCCTGGCAGGTCCTGGCACCAGCCTCCCCTCCCCCCTTTGCCCACATCTGGGCAGGCAGACGTTCACTCATTGGTGCCCCCAGCACCCCCAACCCGATAAAATCCAAAGCTTCTCACCACTTTCCTCGCTCAGGTCAGTGGAGAGGCGTGGTGCCTGCCCTGCTCCCTCAGAAAGGCTCACGATGTGGGTGCCGGCCTGTTCCTACCTTCCTGTGTGTGCTCCCAGGCGGGCCGATCCACCCGGCCGTCGGGGACAGTGGGACGTCCTGACCCGGGAGGCCCTGGAGGCAGCAGCATGGAGGCTGAGACCTGACAAGCGAAGGAGCCGGTCTGCTCGGGAGCTGGAGGGCAGCGTCTCGGAGGCAACGGGGCCTCTCTCAGAGGGGCTGAGACGGGGCCGGACCCCTGCCTCCAGGAGCCATGGCGGCTGTGCTACCACAGGGGCCGGGGGACGCGCCCACCGCAGCCACAACCCCAGATGAGGAGGGACCAGTGGGATCACTGAGATTTTGAAAAGGCTGAAAAAGCTGGCCCGAATGTCTGTTCTCAGCTCGCTCCTCCCTCCTCATCCCATTAATTTATTGGTAAGAGCTCCCACGACCGACCGACCTCAGCTGCCTCGCATGGGCCCACGCAGCTCAGACCCACCCTGGAACCTGCAGCACCTGGTTGGAGAGGTGAGGAAGGTGCAGGACAGAGAGCGTTAAACGCTTACTTGAGATGCTGACAAGAGCCCAGGGAGACTACGAATCCACAGTCCTGGTGCGTAAACGGGCCGCAGAAGACGCAAGGAAACCCTGCGGCCCGAGGCGCAGCGGGCCGGGCAGACGCGTGACTGGGAGCCCAGAGGCCCCGGCAGGGAGCAGGGAGGCGGGGACGGCCGCATCCTGGAGGAAACGGCGGCGGTGGCGTCCTTTGTCCGCTGTGCCTCCCCGTCTCTGACGCGAGCGACGGGTGACGGCCCAGCACTGCGTGACCGAATGTGACCAGAGGCTTTAGGAACAGAAGGCCCAGCTCAGAGGTTCTGTGTCCCCGGCACAGTGCTGCTGGGCAGACGGAAGAAACCAGGTTCCTGGGTGAACAGGCCCGTAAATGCACATCGGGTTAGATTTCCGTCCCAACCTACCATTCGTCTTCCTGGTAAAACTCAATCAACTCAGTCGCCAGCCTTCTCCGTCTGCCTCCCCCACGGCGACCGGGAAGCGAGAAGCAGGAGCGTCTGCCCCGAGTGGGTCCGGTCACACGGGGGCAGCGGTGGGTCCGCGTCTGGCCCCACACGGTCAGGTCCGCCCTCAGGAGGCCTTGCTCCGTCTTGTCCCTGCTTCCAGGCGCCACGGCTCCCACAGCCTGTCCTCTCAACGTGCCGCGGGCACGCGGTTCCCTCGCGGCCCCCAGCGGCGCTGTGGCTTCAGCACCTGCAGTGTCTTGTGTGTGTCTGACCCCTTCCTGGTATTTGCTTCCCGAAGAATCCGTACTAACAAGTGTATTAAAGAAACGGGAAAAAATCATTAACAAAATGAAGGGGTGAAACCATATTATAATATCAAAAGGTACTTAAAATTGAAACTCAGTTCATGGTTAAAAGCTCTTACAAGCGAGGCCCAAAGGAACGATAGAACTGGGAACCATCCATACCGCATTTTTGAACAAACTGGCCCCGCGCCAGGGGCCCGAGAGCGGCCGGCCGGGAGCGGCACCGGAGGCCCGGCCGAGCCTGCGCTCCCTCGGTGGGTCTCGCCGCTGAACGTGGGCGATAAACCAGTGACAAAACCACATCTGGGGGACAATCCGGGAGTCTTCCATGTAAACTGGGTGTTCGATGGTTAGTGAAGTGATAACTTAAACGTTTCCAATTTTCTTCCCTGTCCTTTAATATTTATTTCTCACAGCAAAATTGAGGCTGGGAAATTTTCAAGTGATTTTTTCACAAAAGTGCCATGATCTTTTCCTTAAATTGAACTAAATGGTTAATCTGTATTTTAAGCTTTTGCCTTCAGAGTCGTGACGTGACAGTATTTAAAACGCTAGCTGCCAGGGGTAGGGCGGCCCCAAGGAGGCTCCGGTTTGTCTCTTCGGACGCTGGGACGGCGGGTGCTGCTGCTGCTGCTGGGGACGAGGCTCGCTGTCCCTCGTCTGCAAGACACAGTCGCCCACGCTCCGGGCAAACTAGGTGTGAAGTGTGGGAGGGGGGAGAGGGAGGAAAACAAATCTCTCCATTGTGGGGCCTAAGCGGCCCGTGCGCGAGCTCCACAGCTGTGCACATAAAGCCAGTGTGAATAATCCTTTCTCAGAGCGGGGGCTTTGTCAGGTGAACTTGAACCGCGTCGGATCTGCCCGTTCCCACCGTGCCCGGCCTGTCCCCCGGGGCACTCACCATCTTGACTGTTGTTGAGAGAGAGCAAGCCATCCGTCATTGCCCAGGGAGCCACTTTCTCATAGAAACGCAGGGCCAGCCCGTGACAGGACATGGCCCCAGCACGCTGCAGATTAAACGGCGCTGGGCCACTCGAGTGCTGCGAGGAGATTAAGTGGGTTATCTTGTTGTGCGGCCCAGACAAAGGGCTCCCCTCACAGGAGGGGGAGCCTCACAGAAGTCGAGGAGGGCGGACAACAGAATTTCACAAGAAATCTAACCCATAATGTCGTTTCCCGTCTGCACGCCTTCCCCGAAGATGGGGCACAGAGCAGAGCCCACCTGCCCGGGAGCTGCCCCGGCCTGGGAGGTGCAAGGCCATCACTGGGATGCACCACCTCCTGGTCTGGCTGCCCCGCAGGTGACAGAGGCAGGCGATTGGCCTCCTGAGTGGCGCTGGGAGTCCTGCAATACGGTATCAGGCTATTAACATGATTATCATGGTGGGTCCACACAGGAGCAAAATTCTGCATGAAAAATCACAAAGCAATGCACTCTCAGTGCCGGCCAGGCTGTAGCCTTGAATGACCAGGCCATATTCCAGAAAATAGTGCTTTTTAATTAGCTGAACCAATAACTGCTGTATTTGTTTTTAGAACTGATTTTCAAAAGCAAGAAGAAAACTACAGCGTTTAATTTTATATTAAATAAGCATATGAATTAAAATGAATGTATGAAAATATTTTTCTAATTAAATGTTTTTTAAAATTTAAAACAACTTGGAAGCTGAATTTCTGTTTTGCCATTTAGACACCGGCAATGCTACAGTCTCGAGAGAGAGAACGGCGATCTCTTCCAGGCTCTGGCGGGTTTTAGGCCCGGCTGTTACCAGAAATGTCTTCATTATTTATGTTTTGTTCCCTTTTGACACACCAGACTCTCTCTTAAAGGGATTTAGAATCAAAGAGTGCTCAATTCTGTCGCCTTTAAGTAAACTTTCCAACGCTGCCCATCTCTCACTGCCTAGACGGTCTGTATGTGTCTGTGACAGTAAAGGCCATGGTGGACTGTGTCCACGTTCTGCACCGAGGACTGACACCAGAGTTAACCTTCTTTTCCTACACAAATCACCAAAGAGCGGAGGGACTGTTTAAACACTTTTGTTAGACATTTGACATGGTCTTTTACAAGTAACAGAAGGGCCCACAGCGCCCAGCTCTCAATAAGGAGCGCTCTCTCCGGGTGGGGCACCCAGGCTGCGTGCAGAGTCCCCTGGGGCTGACTCCAGTCCCTGAGCCACCTGCAGCAGCAGCATGGGGCCCGGAGACTGGAGCCCCTGGCCAGCTGCAGCTTCCCGGCCTCCAGGGCGAGTTTGTGCCACAGCCGGGCCTGCCGGGCCAGCTCACAGGCTCCATCTGAGCCGCCAGCCTGTGTGCCCAGTGCAGACACGTGAGGAGGACCCTTCAACGCACATAAACCTTAAGCGCAATAAAGCCCAGGAGCCCTAGCAACATTCTTTGTGCAAAGACTCAAAGCCGTAAATTGTCCCAACAAAGGAAATTTGACATACGAAAGTCCTGGGGCTTCCAGCCCGAGCCGGGTATTAGAGAGTGACAAAGTTCCGTGCAACCTGACAGCCTCCCACCAAGCCGGCCTGCCACCCTCACACTTCCGCATGTCCCCGTGTCCCCATGGCGTGGCCTCCGCACTGTGTGAGCTGAGCAAGGACACACACGCAGCAGATGTCATCCCTGCACCTCTCGAGATGACAGATCACATATCATGGTGAATTAAACCTGGCTTCTCGGAAGTGCATTGCCAACTATCAGCTTTCATTACATCCAACTCTGCGGTACCGGAGGGAGACAGACTGGGGCTGTGTCCATCCTGCACACTGGTCATGGCCACACAGTGGCTGGTGATTAGAGTACAGACAGCTCCGCCTTGCCCTGCATGTCAGGAGAATGCCAGTCTTTGTCACCAATAACTTTAAAAATTAAATACAGATCACTCTGAATTCAGTGCTTGGTCATGTGGTGGATGTCAACTGTTCTACTTCCTTGGCAATTTTTGAGGATGTACCAAAAATGCTCAGAACATCCCTGACCCAGACTGGAACTCAAATACTAAAAGATGAGCTGAAAATATCCGTGAAGAAAATCAATGTTTTATAAGTTTAGAAAATCAACCCAGCTATCAAGAAAATATTGTTTCAGGAAGGATCACAGAGTCTGGTACAGCTGACTCTTACAACTGCTGGAAGGGAAGAGACTGCTAAGGTTTGCATATTTATTGGAGTGTTTCCTTCGAAAAAATTATCTATTCCCCTCTGCTGAAAATGGGTTCCCTTCATCCCTGCAAAATAACCCTAGAGTTCTTTTCTTTTCCAAGCCTAACAAAATGATGTTCCTCATGAAAAGAGGTAAGCTTCAGAGAGCCATTGGCACCTAAGTCTAAATGCAGAAGTGTGACCTTGAAGGAAATACACACGCGTTTTTAGAGAAAACCTTTTAAATATCCAGACTGTGAGTGGCTGCTTCTCAGCTGGAAAGGTCCCTGTCTACAACTTTACACAGAACTGGCCCTTGTCATCATTCTCGGCTGCGGGACAGAAGAAACAAGTGAGAAGACAACCCGCCTTTCCACCCTAGGCCTACACACATGTGCTCATGCACACACGTGCACACGGGTGTGTTCATGTGCACAACTACATGCACAGATGCTTACAGACCCCCAGATTCACGCACACACATGCGCATGCACCTAGGCCTGCATGTGCGCAGTTCACGTGCAGACATGTGCCCATGCTCATATATGTATGTGCTTGTGCACACACAGATGCACTCATACACACCCTCATGTGCATGCATGCTTATGCACACACAGGCACACGTGCTCATACACACACACGTGCACACACTCATGCACACACACAGAGGCGCCATTACGCTGTCACAAACTGTTATGGCGCGGCCTCAATCACACAGTAATTACTTGCTTGTGTATCTGCCTCCCCATAGGGTGGTGTGCAGGGGACAGCGGGGACTGGACGCTCAGTCTGACAGCCCCAGGGCCAGCCCAGCGCTCGTCGTTATTAAGGCCTGTTGAATAAAAGAATTGAATCATTAAAAATCACACGATGGATTAAGAGGGCAGTTTTATGATTGGCCGTTGTGCCTCACGCTGGATGCGACCCAGTGTTTAACATCGCGCCTGCACCCTGCACGTGGTCCGTGTACGTCCGGGAGCTGAGTGAATGAGTGATGGCAGGTGAGAAATCTCTTAATTAGATCCAGAGGGTCCTCTTTATTTGTAGAATTGAATGAGAAAGGCGTTCTCAGACACTGGGAAAAGCCATGGCGACATCTTGGTTTTTCAAAAGGCCCATCTGAATGATAATGAGTGTGGAAAATGGATTAGCTTCTGGGTGGACAGGTTTTTTTTTGTTTGTTTGTTGTTTGTTATTTTTTTTATTTTTATTTTTTGTCTGGAGAAAAAAGTAAAAATGCTTGAGTGCTTCACTGCTTAGTGACATCCAGTCTGCTCTTGTTTTCTGTGGTTTTGATTTTAATGCTTATTCAATTGATAAAATTAAACTATTTTTGGTTCACAAATTAAAATTGGTAAAAAAAAAATTGTTCCTAGTATTGCATTAATGTCGAGTTTTATCATTACTTTGTGTATCTGCAAATGTGATAACTCTGGAGAAAGCAACCCCATCTGTCCTTGGCCCCCGGGGAAAAGGACAGTCATCCCCTAAAGGACTCTCCCCCTGTGTGGCCAAAATGTGTCAGTAATCTAATTTTTACAGGCGATCGTGATCAATAAATGTTGCTAACCTACATTATATGCATTAGCACATAATATGCTTCAGATGAAGCAGGACTATTTTAAAAATAAGAGATAAAGAAGGCCTATTATAGGTCTTGGCTCAGAAACCAGGTGTTCTAAGTGCAATAAAAAGTGTGTTTTTCAAGTTCCGTGAATTACAGAGTGTGATTCTTCCTTTAGGCAGACTGGGTAAGCGTTACTGAGATTATAGGCTCGACACACAAGTGAACAGGCACTTAAACTTCCTGTAACCAAAACACTGCTCTTGTTTCCTATTTTTTTCTTAATCTTGGAATTATCCTTTTTTAAAAGATTTTATTTATTTATTTTTAGGGAGGGGACAGGGAAAGAGAAGGATAAAAATATCAATGTGCAAGAGAAACAATGACTGGTTGCCTCTTGCACTCCTCCAACAGGGGATCTGGCTTGCTACCCAGGCCTGTTTCCTGACTGGGAATCAAACCGGCGACCTTTCTGTTTGAGGGAACGACACTCAACTCACTAAACCACACCAATCAGGGCTCAGAATCATTCTCTAATACCTCCAACCAAGGATTAAAAGAAGACTAATAGTATCATCCAAAAAGAATTAGGAAGAGAGGTGAGGAAGCTGCAGAAGAAAAGTTTGAAGCTGATTGATGAGGTTGAAGGAAAGAAGCCATTTCCATAACATAACGTCACGTTCAAGGTGGAGCAGCAAGTGCTGATGTAGAAGCTGCAGCTACTCATACAGAGGATCAGCTATGGTGGTGCATGAACATGGCTGCCCTAAACAAGACTTTCAATGCAGACAAACAGCCTTGTGTTGGAAGAAGATGCCATCTAGGACTTCCATAGCCAGAGAGGAGAAAGTGCTGGCTTCATAGCGCCAGGGACAGGCTGGCTCTCTTGCGAGGGACTCATGCAGCTGTGACTTCAGGTTGAAGCCAGTGCTCATTTACCATCTGAAAATCCCGGGCCCTTAAGAATTACGCTCCATCTATCTGCCTGTGCTCTATAAATGGACAACTAAACTGGGCAACCACTCGTCTGTCTACAACATGGCTTACTCAATGTTTTAAGTCCAGTGCTGAGAGCTACTGCTCAGCAAAAAAGGTTCCTTTCAAAATATGACCACTCATTGACAATGCACCTGGTCACCCAGAGCTCTGATGGAGATGGGCAATGAGATTAGTGTTGGTTTCATGCCTCAAGGAATAATTTTGACTTTCAAGCCTTACTATTTAAGATACATTTTGTAAGGCTATAGCTGTTACAGATGGTGATTCATTTGATGGATCTGGGCTAAGTCCATTGAAAACCTATAAAAGAAATTCACCATTCCATGTGCTATTGAGAATATTCATGATTTATGGGAAGAGTCAACATAGCAACTATTTGTAAAATATATTGATTTTAGAGAGAGAGAGGAAGACAGGGAGAGAGAAAAACATCGACACATTGCTCCACCCATTTATGCATTGATTGGCTGCTTCTTGCATGTGCCCTGACCATGGATCAAACCCACAACCTTGGTGTATCAGGATAATAGTCCAAACAACTGAGCTACCTGGCCGGGGCCAACATAGCAACTTAACAGGAGTTTGGAAGAAGGTCATTTCAATCCTTATGAATGACTTTGAGGGTTCAAGACTTCAGTAAGGAAGTAACTGCAGAGGTGGTAGAAACAGCAAGAGAACCAGAATTAGAAGTGGAGCCTGGAGATGGGACTGAAGCACTACAATCTCGCGATAAAGCTTAAATGGATGAGGAGATGCTTCTTGTGGATGAGCTAAGAGAGTTGCTTCTTGAGATGGAATCTATTTCTTGTGAAGATGCTGTGAACAGTGTTAAAATGACAACAAAGGTTGTAGGATATTCCATAAACTTAGTTGATGAAGCAGCTGTAGGGTTTGGGAGGACTGACTCCAATTCTGAAACAAGCTCTATGTGGGTAAAACACTCTCACACAGCAGTGCATGCTACAAAAAGATCTTTCTCACAGCGAGTCAGTCAACAGAACAAAGGTCATTGCTGTCTAATTTAAGAAACTGCCACGGCCACCGAGTCCTCAGCAGCCCCCCGCTCAGTTAGCAGCACCAGCGTTGAGGAAGACCCTCCACCAGCGAACAGATGACGACTCCCAGAAGGCCAGCACTTGTAGCAATAAAGTGTTCTTACGATATGTATGTTGTTCTTAGACAGAGTGCTAGTGCATACTTAATAGACTGTAGTATAGTATAAGCGACTTTTATATACACTGGGAGATCAAATATTCATGTGACTTGTTTTATTGCAATATTTGCTCCATTGTGGGGTCTGGAAGTGAACTCACAATATGTCTGAGTTGCACCTGTATTGAATCATTAGGTTGTACCACTAAAACTCATACAATTTCATATGTCAATTATACATCAATAAAAAAAAAATTCAAACTTCCAGTCAAGATGGAGGCATAGGTAGACATGCTTTACCTCCTTGAACAACCATAAGAAGGATCACAACTAACCTCGAAACAAAAATCACCCAGAACTGCCAGAAAATTAAACTGCATGGAAGTCCAACAACCAAGGATTTAAAGACACCATATTCATCCAGACGGGTAGGAGTGGAGGGGCCGCGGAGCCCAGGCGGAGAGGACGCAATGTGGTGGCAGCAGTGGAAGCAGAATGGTCAGTCCCACATTCACATGCAGTGGATAAAAATCAGAAGGGACACCTTGGGAGCGAGCGATCCCAGCCCCAGCCCAGACATGCATGCAGCCCAGGGTGCCAGTGACTTTGAAGCAGGTGCTGGATTAAGGGCCAATCCTCCCAGAGAGTCCAGATTTGCTTCCATGGAAAAGGAAGGAATTTCTCGGGGAAGGGGCTGAAACTGGTTGGATTAATCTGAGAGCTGGAAAGCAAGGATGCAGGGGCAGCGAGTTCCCTCTTTGATGGCCTCCGAGTTTCTGGGTCTCCTGAAGTCGCTGCCTCTTTGCTTCTTATTAAAACAAAATAAGGCTGATTTCAAGAAAGGTTCATAGCCCCGTCTGGCAAGCCTCAGATTCAGGGTGGGGCGAAGGTAGGCTTCCAGTTGTCCGTATGGAAAACAGTAAATAACGAACAAACAGTAACAAGAATAAACTCTGTGTCACACATACAACTGGAAACTGACTTTTGCCTACCATGACAGAGCTTTGGAAGGTTTGCCTCAACCGTATTGAACATGTTTATTAGTTTTTAAAATTAGCTGGTAACAAAAGCTGATGCAATTTCTTACTCTGTTGCGCTGCACTGAGCAAAAGGCCCTCTGCCCCCGCCCCCACCCTTCCCCCACCCCCGGTCAATTCTATGCTCCAACGGCTGCCGTCACCGCTGTGTGTGTCCTGTTCACGCTCTGTGCTCAGGTGGACATGTGGCTGTAGGTAAAAATATGCTGATAATTTATTAAAAGTGGATGATTCCATGCATAATGTCCCACAACCTGTGATTTTTATTTACTAAAATGTTGTGGGTAATTTGTAATACCTCTGCCCAATTTTGTCCAAGGTGAACTTTTCCAGGAGTCCCGTGAACAGGAAGCATCACTGCAGCTAACAGAGCCCTGTCAGGAAAGCACCTCCCAAATTCCATCTGTGTGTTTCAGCCATGGCTGCCGGGAAACACATGACCTCACACGGCCTCTATGTCCCTCTTCCAGGCTCCTGAAGGCCTGCCAAGCTGGGACCAAACTGGCTGCATCAGAACCGTTTTCATGTTTAAAAAATACAGATTCTGGGCTCCAAGTGTAGATACAGGCTTTTTGATGTTTCAAGCAGCCACACAACAGAAGCCCTTCTCTTGTTCTGTGATATGTTATCATATTATCAAAGGATAAGTATTTTAGTTCATCTCTCCCAAGAATTGCATTAACTATAGTTATTGACTAGAAATGGTGGCACTTGGAAGTCAGTGATAGTCACAATTATTCTGATTTCTACTAACCTGGATTATTCTTTGATACTGCAATAGAATTCATGATCTTAAAGATAACTAAAGTTCTAAAGCCTGTAAAATTTTTATACTTAAAATACCATGTATACTTGGTAGTCATCTATTTCAAGAAACTAATAAATAGCAACCATTTGTCAGGACATTACACATATTAGCTCACTTAATTCTAATTAGAAATAGGGAACTCAGGTCAAAATTAAGGTGCTGAGACCACTCGGTTCATAAATATTAGAAGTGGGATTTGAACTTAAGCTACTTGAGTCACATGCACAGGCATGTAATATTTCCTACTTTATCATGATAGATTAATGTGAATCAAAGCTGAAGTCTATCCCAACATTATAAAAAGGAATTACTCGTGCCTTGCCATCCACCCAAGTAATGAACTGTGTTTGTATACGTTATATTCTGAACCCCTAACCCTACCTCATCCACTACCTCCCAGGATCACTGAAGTATGCTCTTCTCAGCCTTGAACATTCTAGGCGCAGCTTGAAAGGATGAACTGATGATCGTTGAGGCGGACCATCGGCGACCTCATCCATCCAGGACAAAAGTTGGGGGAGCAGTTAACATTCCAACAAGCTGCTTTCTTTCTATCAAAGAAAAGACAGGCCATTGGCGTGTGTCTTAATCGGATGTGCATGTAAATAGGAGTTAATATGGGTGTGTATCTATCTGAGGGCTCTGTACCTTATTTGTAGCAGAATAAGTCTTTCATTGGTCCTTTGCCCATCAACATTTCCCCATTCCTCAGCACTGAGTCAACAGGCACGACCTGAGCCCCTGCGTGGGGACAGCAGCCGGCGGTGGGCCAGGGCAGCGATCACAGCCGGGGCTCGGTTCCCAAAGGGCCGCCCCGGGAGCGCAGTCAGAGACGATGCGCGCGCGCTCCTGAACAACAAGGTGAGGAACCACGTCTGTATTTAGTACAGCGCCTCCGACGAAATTAATTCTAAACAGAAGCTGCGCGTCTTTAGAGGCAAGAGGCCCCTCTCCAAGGCCCTGCCTTCCCGGGGGGAAGCGGAACCCCTCGCTGCGCGGCCGCGCTGCTGCCACGTTCCAGGGCGCTCAGAGGCCGAGCCGCGCCTTGGGGAGGAGGTGTCTCCCTGGCGACGCCGGGCACCGCGCTCCAGGGGCAGCCCGCGCCCCGCCGCGCCCGCCCGCGGCCCCTGCGCCCCCGCAGCGGCGCGGGCGCCCTGTTTCCAGGAGCCGGTCTGCGAGCAGCGGCTCCGCCCCCTTGGCCAGGGTCCCGCGTCGCGGCTCCGCGGCACAGATGCCGCTTTGAGCCCAGGCGACCAGGCAGCTATTAGCAGCAAACCCGGGGAGGGAAACTAATGAAGGGGACACGTAATAAAAGGCAGCTCAGGACAGCCAGACGAACTTGCTCGGAGCAGTAATTAACTTTCTTTTTCTTTTTCTTTTTTTTAGCTCACGAAGGTAAATATGCCGTCGGCGCTGTTCCAGCCTAACTCTTCTTTATTAAAAAGGACAGAGCAGGGCCATTCGTGGGGAGCTGGGACTTAATCTGCTTCCCTCCCCGAGAAGGGCGATTTTAAATTACTTGCGCGCTGTGCAGACAGACTGGGGACGCCCAGATCAGAGACCCCTGGCAGTCGAGGGAGGTGAGGGACCAAAATCTCCGAATCACAGGAAGAGCTGTCCTCGGCCTGAAAGCAGCTTAACATGTTTTTAAAAGGTTTTAAAAATATTTTTTAAAAGTTTGCTTTTCTTCCTCGTTCAGCACAGCACTGACTGAAAACAGATTGATTCAAGTGCACAGCGACCTCAGATGCCGGTGGGACGGCTGTCCTGGGTGACAGACAGCTGGCTGCCCCCTCCAGCCTCCTGCTTCCATTTTTTAAAAGAAAATTTAATCCTTGTCTGAGGAGACATTCATTGATCTTAGTGAGGGAGGGAGGGAGAATTTTCTGGAGAGAAAGAGACATCGGTCAGTTGCCTCCTGTACCACATCCTGACTTGGATCGAACCCACAACCCGGGCATGTGCCCTGACTGGGGATAGAACCTGTGACTTTTTGGCATGTGGGGTCACGTTCCAACCAACTGAACCACCTGGCCAGGGCCCATCTTCCATTTTTAGAAACACAGTTGTAAAAGGCAACTAAATTTTTGGTTTTTCAATATATTTTTGACATAGAGAAAAATGGGGACAGGGACGATTCATGCTTTAAAAATAAAAACACCTGTTACTATATAAGGTGTGTAAGCTTGTCACCTTCATAGAAACAGAAGCATAGAGGTTGCCAAGGGCTTGGGGAGGGGAATAGGGGCTTTTGCTTGATGGGCACAGTCTGTTTTTTGAGTGAGTGGTTCCGGAGACCGGCTGTATGATCATGTGGATATACTTAGTCCTACTGAACTGTACACTCAAAAATGATTACAATGATTTTTTTTAGAAACCACTCTCAGGATGGCTATAGACTCCAAGGCATTAAAGTTTTGTTGCATATCCAAAGAATAAAAATAAAAATGGTATTTATAACAGAATCTTCAAACTTTTCAGAGGTGAAGCACTAAATTTTGATCAATTTTAAGACTTTTTCTGCTTCATAAAGTTATATAATCCTCATATAGATACACACCCATATTAATTTGGGTACAATCTTTTTTTGAAGTATAATTTACTTCAAATAATATTTTTCAAGATAATTGACTTCCCCTATTTTGTTCCTACAAATAATGCTTCGTAATCCCTGCACCATTTCCACCCTTTCTCCCCCTTCCTCCTCCCAACTGGTCACTGTCCAAAAAATCTCCACATCTATGATCCTATTCCTGTTTTGGTTGCTTAATTTGTCTTAGTTTTTGTTTTTTAGATACAGTCATTGATAGTTGTTAGTTCATTGTAATTTTAATGTTCATAGTTTTGACCTTCTTTTTAAAAATTAAGTCCTTTTAACATTTCATATAATAATGGCTTGGTGATGATGAACTCCTTTAGCTCTACCTTGTTTGGGAAGCACTTCATCTGCCCTTCCATTCTAAATGATAGCTTTGCTGGATAGAGTAAACTTGGTTGTAGGTCCTTGCTTTTCATCACATTGAATACTTCTTGCCAGTCCCTTCTTGCCTGCAAAGTGTCTTTTGAGAAATCAGCTGACAGTCTTGTGGTTCCTTTGTAGGTAACTCTTTGCTTTTCTCTTGCTGCTTTTAAGATTCTCTCTTTATCTTTAACCTTTGATATTTTAATTATGATGTGTCTTGGTGTGGTCCTCTTTGGGTCTAGCTTGTTTGGGACTCTGTGTTTCCTGGACTTGATTGTCTATTTCCTTTGCCAAATTAGGGAAGTTTTCTTTCATTATTTTTTTCAAATAAGTTTTCAATTTCTTGTTCTTCCTCTTCTCCTTCTGGTACCCCTCTGATTTGGATGTTGGTACGTTTAAAGTTTTCCCAGAGGTTCCTAAGCTTCTCCTCATTTTTTGTGAATTTTTGTTTCTTCTTTCTGTTCTGGTTAAATGTTTATTTCTACATTTTGTTCCAAATCATTGATTTAAATCCTGGGTTCCTTATCTTCACTGTTGGCTCCCTGAATATTTTTCTTTATTTCACTTAGTGTAACCTTCATTTCTTCCTTTAAGCAGTTGCCATACTCTATGAGTTCTCTAAGCAACCTGAGCACCAGTGTTTTGAACTTTACACCCGATAGGCTGGCTATGTGCATTTCATTTAGTTCTTTTTCTAGGGTTTTGTTCTGTTCTTTCATTTGGGCCATATTTCTTTGCCTCCTCAATTTGGCAGCCTCCCTGTGCTTGTTTCTGTGTATGAGATGGGACTGCTTTGGTTCCCTGTCTTAGTAGCGTGGCCTGTTGTAGCAAAGGCACTTGGAAATTGTGTGGGCGGAGCCTTAGGTAATTGCCAGGGTGGGGCCACCCACTTCCCACTCTGTGACTCTGTGGTGAGGAGCTCAGAGAGGGGACAGTGCCACTGCCTGGCTTCTGGTGATTTCCCTGGCACTCACCCATTTCCTGTCACTTCTCCCCCTTCCTATATGCAACTGGCACCCTTACAGTTGCAGCCCTGGGGGTTTGCATACATTCTAAGACCATGTGGGCCCTTTAGGTAGTGACAATCCATCAATTTCTTTCACTACCCCAACCCCACTGGTTTTTATAGCCAGAGGAAATGGGGTTTATCTTCTGGGAGCAGGAAACTTGAACTGTGTGGTCCAGCCTGGGGCTGGGCTTGCTCCCAGGGTACCCTTCCCAATTATTATCCACCACGCATGAATGTGGGACATCCATTCTGCTGCTGCTTGTCTGGGCCACACCACCTCTCCTCCCCTCTATGCGATCCCACCTCTTCTACCTGTCTGAATGAATGTGCCTTCCTTAAATCTTTGGCTGTCGGACTTCCATACAGCTCCATTTTCTGATGGTTCTGGTTGCTATTTGTCTTTGAAATCTGGATCTAATTCTCTCTATGGCTGCACGAGGAGGTGAAGTGTGTGTACCTACGCCTCCACCTTGACCGGAATTCTGTAATTTGAGTACAATCTTATGCATTGACAATCATCAAATCTTAGTGGCTTTTAACTTGCAAGTTCTTCTCCCTCAGGCAGCACCCACTGTGTGGTGGGTGCCTCACAGGACCACTGCTCTCCACGTGGCCGCTTAGAAGCCCAAGGTACTTTGACTCTTTGGCTTCCAGGGGCCTGTGAAAACGCCATGGGTGGAACCTCAGACGCTGGTGGAGACAGGGGAAAACCCACAGTAGGCAGCACAACGAACTTAAGTGACAAGCTTTGAGCAAGAGTGGCAGACACGTGTACAGATGGGAACATGAAGGCACATCTCCCAGAACACGCATGTGTGTTGCCTTGTGTATGTGGGGCACTGTCAGGATGTGTTCCACTCTCGCAGTGATGCAAGGTGGGTAGACAGGCACGGCAGCTGCCACATCACAGAGTCTGGGAGACACAGTGAGGGGCCTGTGAGGTGGGACCAGAGCCACCTACTTCAATTTTGCTCACAGGCTCCTAATCCCTCCCACACGCTAACGACATGTCTAAAATCCAGGTGTGTGCCATGAATACCAGAGACATGATGCCACCTGTCTTTGAGGCCCCCTTGTCCCAGGTCTCCTAACACCCCTGGTTTTGCTGGGGTCAGAAAAGAGAGCTATTGAGGAAAATTGAACATTGGTCTCCTCTGGGGGGAGAAGATACAGACGGGGCAGCTATAAGAGGGCCAGGCAGACGTGGTCCCATCGGGACTGGCTCCCGCCTGCTGTATCATTATCACCACCACACATGCTGGGACGGGAGGCTGAGGGCCGAGACTCAGGGAGCTTGGTTGGCAGGGTGGGCGCCCCTGGCTAGGCCTTCTGCAGCCCAGAACTGCTGTGTGCTGTACCTACTCTGGGGAGTCTAGGAAACCCTCCCACCATAGGATGCAGTAGCAGCTAAGAGTCCTGACCAGTTCCACTCAAGTAGAACTGAAACCCTTTTAGAGTTATTTTCTCACAAAAAAATAAAACTGTTTTTCACTGCACTTTTTCTGGAACGTCCCAGACTGAGGCTGTGGCCAGATGGACATGCGGGTCTGCAGACAAGGGGAGGAGCATCTGTGGGGCAGTGGCCAGGATCGTCCCCGTGGGAGAGCCGCTGCGCACAGGCCCCAGGTCTGCAGAAGCGAAGTCCTCTCCTGTGATCCGAGGGAAACGTGGACTTGAATGTGTGACTCTGGAGCCACTTCCCTGCTCTGCCAGCAGAGTTATTTTTCTTCCCTTGTCTGCTTCTAAGCAGCTGCCTTGGGATTTTGAGAGTTAAGAAAAATATTTTAGTTGACACAGCTTTGATTCAAAAACCCACGTTGACTGTGTGGACACTGTGATAGGAAAGAAGTGTCCCCGCATCAGTACAACGCTCACCTAAGTTCACGGTTAGACGCTCCTCCACGCAGGTGCACAGGTGTTTCAGGCTCGCCTCATTTGACTTCTCCAGAATTATTCGGAAACCAAGGCAAGGAAATAATCAAGCCCGCACAACAAGTCCGTCTTCTTGTATTGGCTTACTTGTGGTGTTGCAGTAGAAGTAAAAGGTTGAAAAAATACAAAATCAAATTAAAGGTATCTCAGGAGTCCTCGTTTTAAAACCATTTCAATACGTAGCAAGATTGTGTCTTGCGGGAAGAAGATGATGACCGCGTCTGGGTCCTCTCCTGTCACCCTGGTCCTGGCGTAGCTGCTCTGCCGTTCTCATACCAGGGGGGCTATAACCTGCCCCCCCCACCCCCAGAGTCCCTGCAGAGCCCTGGCACTGCAGAGAAGCCTTTACGGAAAATACAATGTGCAAAGGGACCACAAACACACTGGAAAAGGAAGATGACCTCTTTGTCAGAAGGAATTAGGCTTTATGGCCAGCTGCTGCCATGGGAACTGGCCCCAGGCCTCTGCCTATTTGGAAGGTTCCTGTTTCCATTCTACATGGACCTCAGCACTTTCGCTTAGCTGTTCTCATCAAATAAAATAGGTGAAAGGTGCTGGTTCTTTGCTCCCTTGCTGTTTAGGGCCCCCCACCCATCTAAATTCAACAGGACCAGAGCAGATGCCCACTCGTCACTGGGTCTCTGAAAGGCCAGCAGTAGTCCAGCCTCTGGACATGTGTCCTTGGAAATAACTTTCACCTTTTGTCTCTTTGGTCTTGGCAGTACATGTGCCCACAGTGTCCCCCAGGTAACAGGCATCCAACCTCACAAACAGTGGGAAGCAGGCTTCCTCAGGACGAATCTTGGACCCCAAGTCCTTCCATCAGCTTTTGCCAGGTGCTGGGAATGAAGAAATCCGAATGCCCGCAGTTTCAACCTTGAGCAGTAAAAGCGGAAGAGCAGTAAGAAGAGGATTGATAATGAGCTGACACCACTGGCGGGTCACCCCAGGAACCCAGTTGGTTGGGGTGTGTGGGGGGGGCAACAGGTGTGTCACGCTTCAGGAGCTGCCTCCTCTTTAGTGTCCCCACTGTCCATCGGTTCTTTCGTGGGGTCGCTGGTCCATGGCCCAAGCTGACGAGTCCCCGTTGTGCTGGCGTGGCTGTTGAAGTAGGCGTGGGGTGGACACCCTCGTCCCCTCCCCCTGCCTGAGACCCTGGCACAGCGGGGACAATGGTCACTCGCTGCAACACGCACCCTGTCACCCAGCCGGGAATAAGAGCCTGGCTACCCAGTTGTCCTGTGCTGGTTCCAGGTGCTGGGGCTCCTCTGCTGCTGTCCTGTCGGGGACCTGCTGACCCCTCCTCGGTGCGTTGCTGGCCAGGATTCCCCAGGGATGGAGCAGCCTCACCCGAGCCCACTGTGACGAGCACCCACCAGGGGCTTCGGGCAGGATGGGGAGCCTCCAGACGGAGAAAGGACAGCCCACGTCTGTCACTCTCTCCCTTTTGGGAGCATTCCTTAAGTTTAATCATTAAAGTGGGTCCTTTCAGTAATAGGAGGCGACAGCTGACCTGCCGCAAAGCCCAGAGCAGTGATTGTGCGAACACCCACTTTGTAAGGAAGAATCAAGCAGAGGGGATTGTTTATCGCACAATAAACAACTTCCTGTCTGAGCTCTGAGCTAAAACTAGCCGCCCCGCAGGCCGGACCGTGCGGCTCACTCGGCCTTCCTGGGCGTGGGGGGCCCAGCCGCTCGGCCTGCGGCACAGATCCAGGCCGACTGAGAGCCTCGGCCCTGCAGACCCGACCAGACACCTGCAGCGGCGGGAGCGCGGGAGCTGCGGGTCCCAGGTCTCACCCACGGTCTGAGTCTCTGGTCACACGTTTTCCTTCTCCTACTGGGACGCCAGGACTTTCAAGCTTCGGGAGCCCAGCGTGGGCGCCACCTCATTTAATTAGCGGGGGCGCCACCGGGTCTGCGCGCCCGAAGTGACACCTGCCCAGGGCCACCCGGCGGAGGGTGTGCGGCCGAGGCGGGCCATCGGGCCACACTCGGGGCGAGCCCACTGGACCCCGGGCCTCGCTGCTCCTTCCCTTCTGGGTGGCCCCCGGGCGGATTGTTGTAAAGTCTCTGGAGGGAGAAATAAGCCCGAACAAGGGCCATGCCCTCGGAACAAGGAAGCACAACGGGCGGCGGACGCGGGACTGAGCCCAGAGGCCGCCCGCGCGGCTCGGGCTGTTGCGCAGCGTCTCCTCGGCGGCCGTGGGCGAAGCGAGTCGTCAGCGAGCGGCCCGAGGTGGAACGCGGGGCGCAGACAGACCCGGCTCGTCACCGCAGGGGACGGGGGTCGCGGCGGCGACCATCGCAAGGGAGGCCGAAGCATCGTTCTTAGCCGCCGCTGGAAGGGACGCCATAAAGCTAACGCACCGATTTAGTGTAAGATGACATCTGCTCCGGCGGGGGACGGGGCAGTCCGAACGCAGATCACAGGTGGCACGCGCGACACGCTGCCAGTCTGTTTGGGGACGTACCTGCGAGCTCCGCGGGACGCGCGGCTCTGGTCCCGGAGAAGCGGCGGCCGAGGTGGCGGCCGGATTCCTCTGGGCGTGGGGGCCCCTGGGCCACCCCCCAACCCAGGTGTCTCCACCTAAGCCTTTAGGGTCACCTGTTCGTCTTGGAAGAGTAACTACACCTGGGGTGGCGGCCACAGACCTGTGCCAGGAGCTGTTTTTCCCTCAAGTTCCCAAAAGACCGCCAGGGTTGGGGTGGGGGTGGGGGTGGCCTCATCGCCAGAACAGTTGCTCCGCATTGAAACCCTGACGTTTTAAAACTCCCGCTAGCGTTGCTTTGCTTGCTAGCTTGGCTTTTTAAATGCTAGTAACAGACGTGAATGTAAGGGAAACACACGTTCTCCTCGCACCCGGTCATAGTAAGAAGACAATCTGTAAGTTAGGGGGCATTTTCCAACCGGCGGCTGCGTCCAGCTGTGAAGAGCAAACCACCCCTGGGGAGGCTATTCCGTGGATCTAAAGCAACAGCGACGACGACTCGGCGTCGTAGAAGATATTAAACACTCACCGCGTTCCGTGCGGACGGACCGGAGGCGTCTCGGGAAAAACGCCGTCGCTGTGTGCGAGCGGAGGCTTTGGCCCAAAGCAGCAGCAGACATGAATCGATGGGGCCGGGGAGGCTTGAACAACCGACTTTTCTTTGCAAACATGATTTACGTGAGCTTGTGTTGTCATGGATACCCTCCCTCAAAGGGTCTCAGCCTCAAATGTGGTCAGCCTTCACTTGGCCATCCTTGACCCCAGGCCACTCAAAGGTCATTTATTTCTGCTTTGGAGAATGAGGTGCAAGGCTTAGAATTATGTATCTGGGAGATTAGGAACCCACTTTTACTTTCTCTTTGAAGAAGTTTTGGCTACGTCATTATTTCAACAAAGGCGATTGGAAAGCTGAGCTGTTCTTTCAGCTCACTCTGGACATTTTCTTCCTTCTGGGAGGTTGCTTTTCAGGCCAAGAAGCTTGTTAACATGGCTAAGTTCCTCCCAGGTACTGGAAGGCACCCTTGGAAATCACCGCTAGATAACTTCAGCTTACAGATGGCAATCGAAGCTCTAAGAGTCAAGTGTAAGAACCAAATTTCTACACACTCCACCAAGAAATTTCACCCTCACTAATTTTTAAAGTCAGCATTTATGAACTTTGAAGCTTATCATGACTTAATTATCACCCCCCCCTTTTAACGAGTCTTGTTTGCTAAGAAATCAAATTCTTAAAAACCTAGTTTTGTTTGTACTGAGAGTTACACTCTTGTGTCGGTTAGTGTTTCAAATATATTTCAGCTTCTTGTGATTTCTTGAACCTTATGTATTAGTGTAATTTTACCCATAAACATTGATGAAAACACAGGTACTCTAGTCAATTTGATATAGAAAAATTTTTTAGAAAAATGCAACTTATTCTGAAAATCTCACAAGCAGAAGAGTTATAATACTACAATTATTATGAAAATTAGATATTTTATTTATAGTTCAATCACAAGAACAATTTTCTTGTTTTCTTTAAGAGGTAAATACATACTAGAATAAACTCTGTAGAATATACAAAAAAATACATACTTTTCCCATGAAAATTTTCTTTATAATAAATAGAGGGGAACACGTGTGTGGCTGGTCCCCAAAGAGTTCCATGTCTGCTTAGCTTTTCAGTCTGTTGATTTATTTTTAATCTCTTGAAAGAATGGGGAGTTCCCTCTCCCCTAAAAGGTCGATATAAATAATGCATGAAGCAGCCCCCCTTCCCTTTTCCTGCGCATGTTCCCTCTCGATGGAGAGTCCAGCCTGGATTTCCACGCTTGCATTCAGTCGGTACAAAGCCTACAAATTATACAATGACTTCTAACCTGGCCCTCTAACAAAGCAACCTTTTCCCTTATAAATCATAAGAGACAGATGGCAAAATGGAGAAGAAAAAGGAAAGAGAAGGATGGACAATGGGTGTCGTGACGAATGTGGGAAACGGAACAAAGTGCACGTCAGAGAGGGAAGTTTGGTGAACTGTCCACAGCCCGCGGGCAGCACTGGGAACGGAGCAGATGCCGGCATTACCAATCTGCGGATCATATTATTACCAGCAACGTCATTCAGATGCTAAGACGCGCGTCTTTCTACTCGACATTAACATCTCTATGCAGAAGCCGAGAGGACTGGATGCAGGGACCCGTTGGGTCCCCAAGAGGCTCACTCGGACCGCCGAGTCCTCGGTGCTGCGGGGGCGGGGGGAGGGGGCACATCCACCATCGCCGCCTCCTCCCAGCGTCTTTTTAGCCCCAGGCGCCCCCTCCCAGTAGACCATCCCCTTGGCGATGGCTCCATCTCAGCTTCAATAACTCAGAGCCCGTCCGAATAAAGGAAGCCCTTCGCCAGGGGACCTGCAGACCGCCGAGAAGCCGAGAAGCCGGACGTCTGCAGCTGCGCTGGACGAGAGCCGGTTTCCAGGGCTCGGAAAGTGGGGCGGAGAGGGGCGCGGCCGGGACGGCGGGAACCGCGCAGGGAGCGAGGCCTGGCGCGCGGCGGGGACACAGCCTAGGCGCACTCCCGGACGGCGGGGCGGCGAGGCGCGCAGCGGCGCTTGTCGGGTGGGGCCGTCCGCCAGCAGTCCCGGTCCGACCCTGCGGGGCTGGAGGGGGAGAAGACGCAGCTGTAGGGGGAGGTGGAGGCGGAGGGCGCGGAGGCGGGCGGCGCGGGGCTGTCGGTGCCGCTCCACGTGGACGCGGGTGATGGGCTGTCCCCTACGCTGCCCAGGGCGCCGCCCGGGCTCAGCAGCGCGGCCTCAGGGCGCAGCGGACCGGGCAGGCCCCCGCCGCAGTGGTCAGCCAGGCGCAGGGTCTCGGTAAGCGCCCAGATGTAGTTGTGTGCGAAGCGCAGGGTCTCAATCTTGGTGAGCTTGGCGTCCTCGGGGAAGGTGGGCAGCACCTCGCGCAGCGCGTCCAGCGCCGCGTTCAGGTTGTGCATGCGGTTGCGCTCGCGGTTGTTGGCCTTCAGCCGCCGGGTCTTCTTGATGCGCTGCGCCGTCTCGGCTGTCTTGGCGCCGCGGGAAGCAACTCGCGCCCTTGACGGGCGCCGCCGGCACTCATGCCCCAAGCCCAGCAGCCGTGCCCCGGGCCCGGCCGCGCGCGGCCGACGCGCCCCGCCTGGAGCACCCGGCTCCTCGTCGTCCTCATCTGCGCTGGACGGCAGCGGGGTCCGTGCAGCCGCGGGGGAGGCTGCGCCGAGCAGCACCAGCATGTCCGCTTCTTCCTTCGCGTCCAAGGCCTCGGATTTAACAAACATCCTACCGAAGGGAGCGGGAGCTGGGGACGGAAGAACACCAAACGGGCGTCAACGCAGAAGCGAAGGTGTCCCGGGGACGCGCGCCAGAGAGGCGCCCAGTTGGGGAAGAACCCCCCGGCGCTCCGCGTGGGGAGCCCGCGCCAGCCCGCCGGGTCCTGCGTCCGCCCCGAAAGGGGCAGAGACCCCGCGACAAAGGTCTGCGCGAGCCAAGGGCGTTTGCACGCGGTGGGGACTTGGTGCGGCAACCGCCCTCCGTGTTAAACACTTACTCAGCTCGCTCTGCAAACGTGCCTGCGGCCTGGGCAGGATGCGTGCTCCTCCCGCGCGGGTCTCGTGAGTGTCCTCGTAGTACGTGTCCGTCTGTCACTCAGTCCCGGGCTGGCGGCGCCCGGCACGCGACCCCCAGACCCTCCAGTTAAAGTGAAGCGGGTTGTGGTTCAGTGGCTGCGTGTCTGGCACACGACTCTCCTTAAAACCCCTTATATACCCCCCAGAAAACAATCGGATCGCCCCCAGGCCTCCTTCCCTCCCCTCCCCCCTCCCCGCTGCTCCCTTTCAACCGCTTTATCACCATTCGGTTCTTTCTCTGCCTCCTCCCTTCCCCCGCCGGCCACCCATCCCCCCCTCCGCCCCCCAGCCCTCTCCTCTCCGGCACCCTCCTCCCCCGCCCGCTTGCCCCTTTATCTAATCAGCGTAAAATGGTTCCAAGCACCCGCCGGAGCTCGAGGCTGTGGTGGGAGCTCGCAGGCCGAGGCTGCAGCCCGCGTCTGGTGATTGGAGGCTCGCGCTCGGCTGGAGCGTGCCGCTAATTTATTAATGAATGGAGGTCGCGAGACGCAGCTGGCCAATCCGCGCGCCCGGGACCCCGGGAGGGCCGCGAGCCACGCGCGCTGAGCCCGCTATCTTTCAGCGGCTCCGCAGGGGTCGGGGCTCGGGGGGCGGCGGGCCCCCTTCCCCCAGCCCCCAGATGCGGGTCGGAGCCCCGGGAGAGCGGTCGGCCCTGGTGCCGCGCGGCCCCGGAGGGGCAGAGCCTCCTGGGAGCCGCAGCAACAGTGAACGATTTTAAGCGCATCACTCGGTGAAGGGAGCAACGAGGTGTGGGTGCGCGCGGTCGTACGTGGGACAAACTGCTCGGTTCCGCAGAAACCGACGCCGGAGGCTGACGGGCTCCATGCACCGAGGCATCTCCTGGGGGGGACCTGTGGGGGGCGAGGCTTTCTCAGGACGTGCGACACATTGAGGCTCCGGGCCCTGACACGGCTCCCTTTTTAGGGGGACCCAGGAGGCCTCCTGCACGGCCGGCAGCAGCCGAGCTGAGGTGCTTCCGACCGGTTGTCCCGCCAGCGCGGGGGCTGCGCTGACATTCGCGTGTCTGCTGCTCCGTGCGGGCGGCTTTGTAGGGACAAGGGGCCGGCCCTCCCGATTTTCCGGCTTTTCAATGTGAGAAAAAGCTCAAGGGCCACTGGATTCGGGGGGAACTTGTTCTGAATTGCTCGCCGGCCCCTCTCTGCTCCCCCCGTGCTCACGCCCACCCTCCGTCGACATGTTGACGGGGCTGACTTTTCCGGGGTCAAACCCCGAGCCCCCGGAGGAGTGTGCAGGGCCAGTGGAAGACGGGCGCGGGGGTGGATCCGGGCTCCAGCTTGCAGGGCGGTCTCTTGAGATCCCTTCTGCAAGGTAAGTTGAAGCCAGAGCACTTGGAATGTTAGGGGTTGAAAAGTGACAGAAGAATATTATCTGCACGTCTCTGTCCTGTTGGGTTTGTAGGAATTGGAAGCGAGTTGTATTTCAGGAGGGGAGATGAAAGAGGTTTGGACTTGTGCAAAGTTTTCTTCCGGGCCGTAAGAGCGGGACTGGAAGGCACCAAGTTAAACAGTGAAAATTCGAGTCCTGCCAGAGGGACTGTCACCGGAGGCGGGTCCCCAGCCTCCCGGCTCCTTCCGTCTTGCAGTTATGTGAGACCCGCCGTCTCCACCGTGCACCTCCATATTTGTTTAGTGTCTTTCCCGCCTTTTAAAGCAAACCCCCTAAATTTAAAAGCATTATTTTCCCACATTCCTTGAGTCCTTTCAGAGCAGATTGATCTTGTTTGTTAGAGGCGCAGGGATTTAAAAAGAGAGGAGAGATGCCCGGTCTCTGCAGAAGGCAGTGCCCACCTGCATCATGAACCTGCTGGATCAGAACCTCACGAAAAGCTTGGATCAAGTGACAGCACAGGAGGGAAAGACACCTGAAGGCCCGTCAGCAGCGGTTTGCAGGTGAAGGGCACTGATACCAGACAGACAAGGAAGCTCTCTGAGGTTCTGGCTGGCTGGGCAGAGACTGAAGTGGAGTGGATGCGGGGTTTTTGTGTTGCCTTGGATGAAACAGAATGAGAACCAAGGTTCTGAGGGAGTGATCGGAGTACTGAAAATCAGTGCTGGAAGGGCAGCATGAACCTTGAACATCTGCATCTCGCCGCAGCCAATGGAAAACAAGGGGCCATTTCTCTTAGCTCCTGTATGGACAGGGGGTTTCAAATGCTGGTTTAGCTAGAAAGTGTCAGGTCGTTTTTATGGGAATGCAGCTCAGTGGACACTGAAGGGAAGCCTAAGGAGCCTGGTGTAACCACAGAACAGAGAACTGCTGGGTGCTGGTGACACTCACCAGGGGCTCCTTTAGTTGACTGTGAACAGTGTTTGGGGTCAGATCCGCCCCCCAATGTTGGGTTCTCCCAAGATTTCGTGTTTTTATGATGCACTGAAATGTCCATGCATTCCTCTGTCGAAATCCAAACCTTCTGTACTCTCTGAGCACGAAAATAATTGTAATTCACTGTACCCAGTAATGGGAAAGTATTTGGGTCAATTGCATGTTTCTGATCCCAGGAACTTCCTTCAGAAGGAAAAAGTATGCCAAGAAACTTAAGGCTGTGTACCTAGTCAAAGACTGGCATAAACTGACCTCCACATCAATGTAAAGATGTCACGGAGTGTGTAGGACTTCACTTCCAAGGGAAGGACCTCTGGGCATAGGCAGTGTTGTGAGTTAATTGCTGTGCAGAGTACAGGCCTTTCCAAAAGCAGCCTCGAGACCGCTTTGCACATGAGCCTAAGAATTTCGGTGGTGTGGGTTGTAGCAGCTTTTGAGAGAAGCATCACTTCTGGTAACATTTTTGGAAATATCACCTACTATGAAGACTGTTCTTTTTTTAGAAGAAACAACGCCAAGAAAAAAATGTAACTGCCTAGGGCAATGGACAAGCCAGCCATTCATACCCATTCCCAGAATTCCGTGTGTCTGGCGTTTTGCTGAAAGAAAGCAATTTGGATTTGCAGTCAGATTTGCCACGATGTGACGGACGCCAGTGTCCTTAGCTGGACTCTTGAGTCCTCTTTTAACTTAAACGAATTCAAGAGGCACTTGTGTGGTCCACAAGATTGTCCCGGGGCAGCGGGGCTGAAACGTGGGGGAGGGGGACGGCAGAGGGGCCTGGGCCCCGGGTGGTGACCAAGGCGCCACTGTCCACCGCGTGAACTGTCCTGAAGGGTCAAACTGTTCATCCCCAGCCCCTTTCACTGCGCGATCACTTTAAGGGAACAAAAGCTCAAAGCAGGCGGTCGTCAAGAAAGGGGACACAATGATTTACACTCAGCGCGGCCCCAGGAAGAGGGGCCCAGTGGTGTGGGGACCGCGCAGGCGGCGTCCCAAAGTCTTTGTTGCTCTGAGAAGCTTGAACTCCTCCGCGACCCGGCCGAGTGGAGGGTGGGTATGGGCGCGGGGCCACCACGACATCGCAGCCACACTTCGACCACACAAAAGCCAGAGGACAGTGGTCCTCGCGCCAGTCTCGCTGTTGCAGGTGGAGGGGAGGGCGCCTTTCCCAGAAAATGCAGTGGTCCCCAGGAGCCAGCCTCCAAGGCACAAACTGCAGATGCCTCCCTGAGTCCTGGCACCTCGGCCGGCCGGGGGTGGGGTAGGGGAGGAGGGGCGGCGAGAGGTCCTGTCAACAGCGGCAGGGCCCCCCCCCCTTGCGGGCCAGCCCCTCCCCCACTTCCCCCGCCCCCATCGTGTTGGGCCTGCGCGGGGCTCTCTGTCGCCCTTGTTCTTCCCACCAGGGGCCCTTGGTTCCCCCCACCCCCTGCCGAGTTGCGACCTTGTCCTCAGGTGACAGGCCTGATGGGGACAGGAGCCCCCCTCTGCCTGCGGAGGGGACACCGGCTGCTGGGGAAGTGCAGTTGGGACGCAAACTGGGGCTTGGGGACACTTAGCAGCCCAGCCGAGTAACAAAGCCCTGAGGATTCTGAGACGTTAGCTAATCCCGCCTAATCCGTCCCCTTTGCGTGGGGACTGCGCCCGCCACAGGGGCCTCTTTGTCGTTCTTGTAATTAAATCCCGTCCCCTTTGTGCTCCAGCAGCGACAGAGACGCCTCCTTTGGTGTCACCCAGGCAGCTTTCCTTTGGTGCCTTCTCAACTAGCAACACATGACGTGGTGACAGGCAGAGTTTGGAAAGGCCACTGTCACATGGGGCTTGTTCAGAGCAATGCCTCAAGACCCAAAGGTGACTGCTGTCCCTGCTGTCCCTCCTGTGGAAAAGGCCCAAATGCGTTTTCTTCTGGAAATACGCCCGCCGTCATCACTGATAGAAATTAAAAGGGCGGTGGTGTGACGGAACATGGACTGTTCAGCAGAGTTGGGTGACCTGCCCCTGTGGGGACAGGCCATGGGGTCACGGGACCCACCCACAGGTCCTGATGCGCACAGGCCACTCGGGGATGGGACGGGCGCATCAGCCACCGCGCGTGCCGGGAGCCATGAGTGGGTGACACATGTCACTATGTGACGGTGACATGGGGCAAGTGTGTAGGCTTTGTTGACATCAGTGTTGGGACAGGGCGAGGACACGCTTCACTTTCACGGATCCAAAGTAACACTCAGACCCCAAAACATTTGGGGTCCACTCACCGCTGATTCAGGCATCCTGTCACCCCCACCCCCCAATACTTCCCAGCGCCGACTGCCCCATGCGGTCTAGTTAGCGGCTGCAGCCAGAGCCTATGCCATGGTGTGATGACGCAGTGCCCGAGGGCAGCGCCGTTGGGTACCGAGTCCGGTGCGGTTGGGCGGTGTCTCCAGGGCAGCATCTCCACGCCGGGTCCCAGGAGCGCAGAACTGCAGGCCGAGCCCTGCGGCATCCTCTGCGTTCTCCTCCCGACAAAGGTGGGGCTGAGCCCACGGGATGGAGGGACCGGCCGGTCCCTGACCTGAGGCAGCCCTGCAGGCCTGCAGCTCTATTCCCTGGGGTGCAGTCCAGGGTCACCCTAGCTCACCTGAGCCTTTGGGGGCACCGTGGGCCCAGGGCGCCCATGACGCAGCCGCCGCAGACCGTGACCTCTGGTGCCTTCACTTGGGCCACCGCAAACCTGGGGCCCCGCAGCTTCTGACCTCAGAAGCTGTGCACCCCGGAGCCGAAACACAGGGACAGACCGGCGGCTGTGCCAGTCCTGGTGGCAGCAGGCCTGAGAGCAGGGAGGGCCCCAGCCCCGGGCTCTGAGGATATCGCTTGTCCGTGCTACGAGGGACGCCCGACGCAATGGGCTGGCAAAGGCTGGGGAGCGGGCGCTTTTGTTCTTCTCCTAACTGGCATTTGATGCCAATCTTAGCAGGACGGCACAGGCGTCAGACGCGGGGCCTGTGGGCGCACGGTGCCGCAAGTTGCCTTAGGTCCCAGCTCTGGATCGACACCCCAATTCCTATTCCCGCCCCCCATTTCTATCTCTTTTGCGCTGAAGTTTACTGTCCTTCACTTGCATTTTTCCAAGGGTCAAAGGTAACGAGCACCTAGACTTAGGGATCGAACCTGCAACCCTTTGGTTATGGGGTGATGCTTCAACCAGCTGAGCCACATTGGCCATGGCTCCACCACTTTTCTGTTAGATATATTGACAAATCTGTGGTGTCATTTGGCTGCCATTAAGTGTCTACAAACAATGTACATAGTGTTGGCTTCTGAAGCACTACTTTAAGCCAACATCATCAGAAACGTAACTGCAAACAGTCACGTCAGGTAACCAGCAGCTGCGATGAACCGGGGTCCCCACAGACACCTGTACCTGGGCCCGAAGCTCCTCCCAAGGCTGGGAGTCGCCCCATGAAATGATAGAAACACCACCACCTGGGTCCTTCAGCCCAGTCACGGAAATGGACCTCCCCCACCAAGGTCGAAAGGGAGCCTCTAACGTGACACCACCGAGGAGGAGACTGTCGGGGGCCCCTACTAGCCACTTTCTCCTCTAGTGACAGGGTCCCCAGTTCTCGGGGAGGCGCAGGGCCAGGAGTGGCCAGTACAACCCAATTGTAGCCGCTGAGGCGTAAGCAGAAGTGACATTGCGCAATGTCACGTCTTCAGAGCGGGAGGCGTAGCTTTCTCTTTCCCCTCCCCTCCCCCCGCTTTGTGGAGGAGGGACGCCTGGCTCCCCACCCTGGGCCATGAGGAGAGGACCTCAGCTGCGATGGCGGCTCTGCGCTGCTCCCTTCCGAGCTGTGTGCGCGACAGGTCAGCTGGTACTTGCTGAAGCCGCTGCTGCGCCTGACACCTGAGTGAGCCCGAGCTCCCAGTCCCCACTCCGTGGAGTGACAGCGAGGCAGACACTCGGCTCCAGGATGGTGACAGCTGGGGCCCTTGGTGCTGGAGAAGGCGGGCGTCTCCTGCAGCCCCTCCTAACTCGGGGAGGTTGTGACCCAAGGTGGCTGAGCCAGCAGGTGCAGGAAGCTGCCTCAGCCCTCACTAGTGAAGCCTTTCCAAGTGCTGAGGCCCTGAGGTCAAATGCGAAGCTGGCTGGCACATGGCCGAGCAGATAGAGAACACGCGACATTTCCCAGGGCGCACATGCAGAGATGCCGGCTGAGCCCGGAAGGGTGTCGTGCTGGTCATTTGCTTGGGTTTCCTCAGAGGCCTGATCTACATAAAACAAGCTGCCATTTCACGTACAGGTATGTGAGCTGTGGCAAGTGTCCACACCTGTAACCACCACAGTCAAGAGACAGCAGTCTCATCTAAAAACTCCCCCCACATTGACTCTGCCCCCTCCGTGGTCACTGCCAAACACCAACCTCTTTCTGTGCCTGTATCTGTGGCCCTTTGAGTACGGCTTCTTCTTCTAAAAAAGATCTTTATTTATTTTTAGGGAAAGGGGAATGGAGGGAGAAAGAGAGGGAGAAAACATCCATGTGGGGTTGCCTCTTGCTCACCCCCAACTGGGGACCGGGCCCACCGCCCAGGCCTGTGCCCTGACTGGGAATCGAACCAGCAACCCTTTGGTTCACAGGCCAGTGCTCAGTCCACTGAGCCACACGAGCCAGGGCTGAGTCTAGCTTCTCTCAGCTCATAGTTCAATTTAGGACAGAGTTACTCATGCTGTAGCAGTTTGTCCTTTTTACGGCTGAGTAGTATTTCCTTGTCAAAAGGCAAACCACACAATGTGAAGGGACAGTGCAGCACTGGTGCCAGGTGTGGCAGCTACTTGTAGTTCTGACCAGGAACTGGAGACGACCCCGACTGCCACGCTCAGGGCTCTCGCAGATAGACGGCTCGCGCATGCAGAGGGCCCGGCACACAAACGCAAGTTTCGAACATCTAGATTCAGACACCTCACCTGACACCCTGAGTCTGTCCTCGTGTGGTGTCACCACGCGGCTCAAGGGGCCATTGTTCTCTAGTCACAGCGCTGGGCCCGTGACAGCTGAGTCACAGGCCAGTGGGAGATGGCATCTTATCACACACGCAATCACACATACATTGTGCTGGCCAAACATTTCATTTAATAGCACACACTTTTAATTTTCACCAATAACTATTGATTTGGATATTTTGAGTATGTTGGCTCTCTCCCACGTGGTAGAACATTGATTGTTCTCAATTAATGTTTCAATTGGATCACCATCAACTTCAACAGGTCTACCCGACCGTGGAGCATCACCCAGCGAGAAATCTCCAGCACGAAACTTCACAAACCACTTCTGACACATTCGGTCAGTCCCAGCACCTTCTCCATACACTGCATAGGTCTTTTTTTTTTTTTCATTTCAGTTGTGTTTTTATCTTTCTTGAAATAATACAGCATAATAGACCAAAAATGTTGAATAGTTTCTTCCATCTTCAATATTAAAATGGCTACACAAAAATTCACCATTTTGATGTTTTTTTAAATGCACGCTGATATGACCACTGTCACAACACAATCTAACAAAAGAGTTTCAAATGAAGTTAAAGACAACTAAGCACTACTAGAGCCATTGTACGGAAAAACCCAAACAAATTTTTTGGCCAACCCAGTATATTCATACACACACACACACACACACACCCCTTCATTTACTGGCAAACTGAACCAGATTTGCCCAATTAGAAAGAAAGGTATTAAGGAAAATCCATAATTAAGTCCAACAGAAGGGTTAAAAGACCAACATAACTAGTGCTCAGGGCAGGAGGAACTCAGAGGTGACAGTGATATTTGGGTTGTATTTTTCTTTAGTTTAGAACCAAGTCATGCTGATATTACCAAAAAACACAACTTGAATGAAGCATACATTTCACTCATGACTAATTACAAAGCAGGCATTTCAAATCAGTGTAAAGCTAATGTTTTTAGAGCAATTATTTAATTTCCAGGGTCCATTATCTGTCAAGTAAATCACCAATTTCCATTTTATTCTTATTTAATATAAAAGAATTGAGTTAGCACAAAGCTATTTCACAGCTGTCTTTAAATTAAAGTCAAGGGCAGGCAGCATTTGGGATTTGCTTTGGCATCTCCAACTCAAAGACTCCTTTTGTTGAAATATTAAAGAACACCAAAAGTTAATTTTTATTATGAAGTTTAAAGCTGGGTTTCATAATCTCAGATTTTAAATTAGGAATTTTCACAACTAACTCAAATATTGAAATGTATGTTCATAAGGATAGGGCTGGTTACAGAGATGAACATAAAGCATATTATTTTTAAATCTATTTTTGATAAAAGAATCACCAGCTTAGCTATTAATAATTTTTGTTAACAATCACTTTTTGTTGTAGTAAGTAACAAACTGAATCTTCTGGCAGCAAATGTAGCCCTTCAAAGAGAAGTCATCCCATTTCTTTAGTGAAATATATTCACTAGGAAGGTATATACAGTGAAAACGAATAAATAGTTAATAAATTGTTACATAATAAATGAACCAAGGCAACTGATCGGGAAGTGAGTGTCTGAGTCCGAGGGGGCTGTAGGGTTGGGGTCCCGTGACCCGCATGCAGTCGGGCAGAGGGGCCTGTGGGATGGGGCTGGGCTCCGTGCACCTCGGACTCGACCCAGCAGGTTCCATTTCCCCTGACCCTTGGCTTCATCATTTATGAAATGGGGAAAGGATCTGTTTTCACTAGGGATTAATGTAATGTTTTGAAAGAATCTTGAAAAAGACCCTAAGACACATACCCTGTAAAGCAGAGGCAACCAATGAGCAGACTGAAGCCTAGAAATTCCACTCTATTTCTATGTGGTGCATAGAGACCTTTTCCATAGGTAAAAATCTAGAACACCCTCACATAACTGGGTCACTCACTGAACCCGTCAGGCGGGACCACTGTTCGAACATTACTGCTCTCTATCGATAGGCACCAGCTCTCGTTGTAAAACTGGCTCGTTACTTTGAGTACAGTGTAAAATCATGAGGAATTTGTGTCTGTTGTTTATTGAGTGGGAGATTCCTAAAAATCCAATCTGTATCTATCCAACCTTGAAATTTGAGAGAAAAAAGGCAAAGCAGGCATTAGTCTGGAATTTGGAGATTTTTCTATATCAAGTATTGTTGTGGCTTTTTCCTTTCTGAAAATAGAAATAAAGGCTGTACTAATATTCAGGGTCCAGACAGTATGATTTACTCAACACACATCACAAACCAGACAACCCTACAATGGTCAACACCACGCAGTCTTTATTTACTAAGCTTACCTCCAAGAAAGTCAGTAGCTTCCTGGCTCCTCACTGGCGTTCTGAAGGCAACGAGAGCTAAGCGTCCCCCGCCCCCCCCGCCCATGGTGACTGCGGGGAGGGTCACGTCACGCGTGCGCGGCAGCTCCCAGTCACCCAACAGACACACCCTCGCTCTGCAGCCTCCAATGGGCACCACCCCCAGCCTCTCCTTGGAAAATACTGCTGAGACCCAGCTCCGCTGGCTGGGAACTGACTCCAGGTCAAGCCATGAGGCGCGGGTTCGGTACCCGTGAGACCAGGGGCGGGAGAGGGGCTGTGGGGCCAGCGAGTCGCCGGCTGGCGGTAGACAGGCCATTTTTATTGCAAGTAAAATTGCAAGTAAGCAATTCTCCACACCTTTAAAATGAGTATTGAGTGGCTTGGGTCACAGATTTCGTTAACTCCTAAGGGCTGCGTCAGTGTCAATTACCATCAAGCCCTTGCCATTTCTCCATGTGGGAGGAGTCGATGCTCCCTTGTTAATAAACCCAAAACCATGACAAGGTGTTTAATTTACTCACATATAGAATAAAAGCACAGAAAACAGACAGAGGCAATTGGTTAGCAATGATTTTCTATAAGCAAAATGTATTCTTTTTATAATAAAAAAAGTAAAATCCATCATATACTATAGCTACCAATAATCTAGGCAAACAGGTGCGTCAGAAGGACGCTGGAGGCACCAGCGCAGGCCTCTGCTCCCCTCCGTCCCCGCGCCCCGCCCGCGCCCGGGCGACCGTCCAGCGTTTCCGTCTCCTCGTACTCACTCCACGTGGCGTTGTGCGTCTGTGCTCCGTGCAAAGTGACCGCGCACGAGCCTGAAAACACTCGGACGGAGCAGCCGCCCAGAGCAGCGTCCTGGTAGGGCTGCGGCGAGTGCTCTGACCGATGAGCTTTTGAGACAGTCACTAAATTTGGAAACGACACTGAACACGCCAGGGAGGCTTTGTCCCCTGTACCTTTTATAATTGTTTTTAGCACAGTTCTTAATTTTTACAAAAATTTAATTTTTATTAGATTTTATAACCTTCAACAACTGCCTATCTTACTATAAGGAATGTACACATTTTGGAAAAGGACATTTTTACATGCATTTCCTGAACGTTCCTTAAATATCATGAAGTGCTTTTCGGTAACAGGGCGCTGGGCGAGCGGGAGCGTGAACCGGTGCCCTGCGAGGTGAGCCCGGGTTCTAAGGGTGCGAAGGCCCCGCGCCCCGCGGCTCTGCGCACGAGGCCCGCCTCCCGGTTCCTCTCCCCGCCTCCGGCGTCTGCTTCTGCTCCGCCTGCTTTTCCGCGTAATCTTGGAGGAGCCGGAGCAGCCGCGGTTCGCACTGGCTCGCGAGCTGCAGCCCGTCCTCCCTTCCTGCAAGGATGCGAGCGTGAGGCAGGCCCCAGCCAGCCCCCATGTGCCCTGCCCGCCCCGCACCAGCCCCAGAGCGGGCACCCCGGTCACCTGCGCAGTGCTGGAGGATGCGCCCCCACAGCCGGTTTTCCCGCAGACAGGCCTCGCTCCCCACGATCAGCAGGTGCCTCTTCCCTCGGGTCAAGGCCACGTTCACCCTCCTCTCTGAGTCGATGAAGCCCATGTGTCTCGTCCTCACACAGGACAGGATCACGACCTCCTTCTCGGCTCCCTGGAAGGCATCCACCGTGGACACCTGCACGGCCCGCAGGCTGGGAAGGCCCAGGGCCTCTGTCCCCAGCAGGTGGCACACCTGCGGGGGAGAGGGCACGTCACACTGAGGGGACCAGAGGACGAGGAGCCAGAGCCCGCATGGCGACCGTTTCAACTCAACTCGAGTAGGAATTTCACTCTTTTCTAGGACTCAGGTGGATTTGCCTACTTTCTAAGATGACAAATAAATAGGTGACAATATAAATCATGAAACAGGCCAAAAAGTGTTGACTTATCTGTTGCGGGGAAGCTTCTTTGGATACAGTAATTTAGATTTAATACACTGATAATGAAACATGAAAAATACTAAAAAAAACCCCCAAAACCCAAAGCTTGTTACAAGTAACTGTCTCATATACACATTAATATCTGGTATCTATCTCTGATTTACTGATAAAATATAATAATAATGAGAGAATATTTTGGAAAACAGAGATTCAATTCCATCTGTCCCAAAGCACAAAACACATTTTCTTCCCTCTAATTTGTTTATTTGCATTTTTGCTCCAACAGCTGTAAACTGAATTTAATTAAACCTTGTTAAGTTTACATTTAATTATACAGAAGAAAAGCCAGACCAGACACAAATCAGAATGTTTCCTGCTGAATACATTAATTACGATCCCTAAAGGTTTTCAAGCATCAAACCAAACCGTTACAAATACAGTATCAGACACTGTGGCAGGAAAGGACAGGACTTAACGAAGTCACAGATGCCCCACAAACCTTGCGCATCTGGGATCTGTACAATGTAATCACCCCGATCTCTGAGCCCGGTATTCCACCTGCAACCAGCGACTGAATGAGCTTCAGCGTGAAAGCAGCTTCCGCCACATTGTGAAAGCTGTTACCTCCTTCAATCTGGATTGAAAAGCAGATGCGGAATTACATTTCCCAGAAAGGCTGGGAAAAAACGGGAAAATCATAAAATCAGCAGCCACAAAATTAAGGCCGACACACGGTGGTGTTGGCTCGCGGCCAGGCGGCCGCCTGGCACCTGCTCTCGCCCTTGCACGTTGTAGAAGCACAGGGTGGGCAGCCACTCCAACAGCGGGCTCCGCTCCGCCTCCGAGACGCCGTTCCTGAGGTTCCCGCCGTAAAACAGGTCGTTAGCGACAGCAGTGATGGCAGGGTGACAACGGTACTGGGTTCTCAGCACAACCGGCTTGTGACCCTAAGACATTCAAATGCAGAAAAAGAAGAACTTAAAACAGTACTTTTTTCTTAAGGGGAGAAAAGATAGTATTTTAAAAGCTAAAAGTACTGCCATATTGTGCTCTTAGTAAGTGAATTACAAACATCAAGTAACGATATAATTTTTTAAAATTACTAGAACTATTGTCATGGTAAGTTACTGTTACACCACAAAATTATAAAATATAACCTGTGTCACACCTTAGACTCACTCTCTAGTAGCCAGCGTGATGAAAACTCGCACCCTCCCGACTTGTCCCGTCTGGCACGAGTCCTCTATCTGTCCCTTAGCTGTCTCAGCTACCAGGTGGGCTGTTTCAGTACCATGGGGCTCGTGTTCCAGCCACCCCGACTTTCTCAGTCAGGGCCCCAAAGCGCAGGAACAGTGATGCTGGCAATCCAGATACGCCCCAGAGAAGCCATCGAGTGTATGTGTGTGTAGGAAAAAACCTCATCTATGTAGGGCTCGCATCCGCGGCTGCAGGCATCCATGAGGGCTTGGGACGTCCCCCTCGGATAAGGGGCAACTATGATGTAACTGAGTACTGACATGAGCTACAATGTGGATGAACCTCAAAAACGTGCTGAGGGAAGGAAGCCAGACACGAGAGGCGACACAGTGAGTGGTTCCAAGCTGCAGGATGTGGACACTGTGAGACAGAGATGAAGTATCCAGAGAGAGAAATGCGCCCAGACTGAGCGCAGGCGGCGGCCGTGGGGGCAGCAGCGAGGAGGGAACGGCAGGAGCTGCTGTGGGTCTGGGGCTGGTGCCGGGGCGAGCATGCCTGGGCAGCCGGAGGCAGGCAGGGGCGGCGCCTTGCCGTGAACGCAAGAGCCGCTCCTTGCTCACTTTAAGATGGTGAATTCTGTTATGTATCAACTCAATTAAAAATAGAGCAGTGATTTTTTTAAAATTTAAATGTGAAGTAGACAGAGGACATAGATAATAGATTATAGGGTGCTTTAATTTTAGTGCAAAAGCAATATACTTCCTATCTACTACTAAAGTGCACAGGAAAAGGACACCATAAAGGGGTACTTAAATGACAGGGTTCTGCTCATCTGTAAGATGAGTGCTTTCTAAATAACTCCAGTTACAGAGAAAGAAAGACTTTTATTTTCCATCAGCCGACACAGTGTGTAACCATGAGGGGCAGTTCTGCTGGAGGTTAGCAACAGTACCATTAAACAGAGTCGATCAAAAAGAGTTTGTTCCAACCCATGTTCGTGGGCCGCGTCGGATCCCTGAATTGTAGGAGGAAGCTGTTTGGGATCTCCCACAAGAACCAGCTTTTCACATTCAAACCTACAAAGCAGAATTCAAGTTAGTCCAAGCGACAGGAAAAGCTTGCATTGGCATTTACTGCACCATTTTCCAAATGCATTTCAAAGATTTCAAACACCACCACCATTCAGACAACAAGGCTTCCTAGTGCTAACAGGCATATTAAAAGGCTTAGAAGTTATGCAGTAAAGAAATCCTTTACGTAACTTTATTTTTCCACATAAAGCCTATTAAGTATCCCTGCCTCTGCATGGAATCTGTGTTTCACAGCACAGACTTTGAGGAATAATGACTTTTAGGATCTATAAATGTAAACTTAGAAGCTTTCTTAGAGGTCATTTGGCTTCAACTCTTGTTTTAGGATGAAGTTAATCCGGCTCTCAGGGGCTGTCTTTCCAAACAGGAGTAAGACGGGGAAAATGCCCACGTTTTGTAGAAAAAACTACAATATTGTAATTTATAGGAAATATCTATTTGGTCATACAGATGACAGAATCTGTTTGTCATACACTGTGGTCTTCATCCACAATTCCTGGCTCCCAGCTCTGGAAACCCTTGGAATTTCCCAAGTGTGGAAAGTGATCAAGGTCTTTTGTTTGGTGAATGAGGCAACTTTTTGCAAAGCACCTAAGGATGGAGGCTGGTTGCCGGGGCAACCATGTGACTGAAGAGATGGAACTCACAGTCCGACCTCCAGGGAGGGGCCGGGGGCTGCAGTCAGCCCATCACCAGTGGTCAGCGAGTCCATCAGTCACGCCTGGGTAATGAGGAGTCAGAGCTTCCAGGTTGGTGACCGTGGAGAGACAGGAGACCAGCGGCCTGAGAGAGCTGGGCAGCTCTGGGCCCCCCACACCGTTTGTCCTGGCATCTCGCTCTCTGCCTGGCTGGGCCCGAGTTACATTCGATCCAGTGCAGACGTGTCCCTCCGAGCTCCGTGAGCCGCTCTGGCAAATTAATGGAACCCAAGGGTGCCAGGGTCATGGGAGCCTCTGATTCACAGGCAGCTGGTCAGAAGTCCAGGTGACAAGCCAGACTCATGATCAGCATTGAGTGGGAGGGGTACCTGGAACCCCCAGCCTGCACCCACGTGGTCAGAAGCCCGGGGGTGCGGCCGGCGTCTGCAGGGGCCTTTCAGGACCAGTCCTTGGCCTGCAGGGCCAGGCCGTCCCCGGGGAGCAGTGTCGGGACTGAGCTGGACTCCTGGACACCCTGCTGGTGTCTGAGAATTGCTTATTGGTGGTGGGGAACCCCTCCTACCCCACGCTGGCATAAGGTCTGGGAACCCCTATTTCAAAAGCCTGAATTCAAATCTTAGCTTTATGTTCCATGGACGCGGCAAGTTATTCAATCTCCACAAGCTGCGTGTTCCGTCAGTAACCTGTGTGACCAGACCGCGCGTGGCTGTGGGGAGGACTTACTAAAGCATGCGCACAACACGTTCAGGGTACGGTAGGTGCTCCAAAGTGTCACTCCTCCCCCTCCTCACAGGGCCTTAGCAGTCAGTCCTGCACTCCTGGCTCCTGGGTGGGGGCCCCGTCACCCTAGTGTGCTCAGGAAAGCCCCAGTCCCAACAGTGAAAGCTGTGATCAGGCCCCACCGGTCCCAGCCAGCCATGACAACTGCGTCAGCCCTCTGCGCCCAGGGACAGGCCTGCTGGCCTGACTCTTCTGCCGCCTTTAGGGTTCTTTAGTGAGAGATGCTCTCAAAGCACAAGGTTTCAGTGACTCAGAGAGCTTAGAAGATTTCAGTCTTCTGAATTCTAAGACAAATTCTAATTTTCAACTTATTTTCCTCTATATACTTCATATCCTTTCATAATGTAAAACTCATTTTCAGAAACGAAACATGGGAGTTCTATAAGGCGAGGCAATGGAAGAGCAATTCCAGGGCTGGGTTCTCAGATGGTGGCCAGAGGCGCCTCTCACCTGGCGAGACCCGGGCGGCTCTGGGTGGGTCCCGGCTCAGGAGCCACCGAGGTGCAAGGACCCCGTGGGCCAGACGTCTGAACTGCCATCTAAAACATTTGGATACCCACTCCCCCGAATGTCCCTCTGCATTCTTAAAAACAACCAGTTTAGTACTTGAACTGCTAAGGCTTTCACAGACACTCGGCAGGAGTTTGGACCGAGGGAGCATTCGAAGCAGCCGGGACACCTGGCGCCCTTGGAATGGACGGGGTTACCGTGCGACGGGCAGGAGCGAGGCCGGCTCGGTCATCTGGCTGCACTCGTCCAGCAGCACCACTGGGAAGCGGAGGCCGTCCATGCAGGGGAACGGGCAGGCAGCACAGGTGGCCCCGACCACGCAGACCTGCAGGACAGGGAGTGCGCTGCCGTCACCATGTGCTGGGAAGCGAGGGTGTGTTTCCCAAAGGCTCGCAGCGAAGTCAGAGCTTGTTGGCGGCGAGAGCTGGCGATCGGAAGCCACAGGGCATGGTGGCCAGGGCCACTACGCCCCTGTAAGAGGAAATCACGGGACACAGCTACTGAAGCCACAGCCTATTCATGAGCATGAAAGGCGCGGTTTTACATTCAGAACGAAGGTAGTAAATACCAGGATTTTTAAAATGTCAAGGACAGCAGACATCATTTACCCTCCTTGATGAGGCTGAATAAACACAGCACAGGCTGACGTTCTCTGCGGAGCGCCCTGGACTCGCTGGCCAGCGGCCTTGGCATAACCGTCTAGCAGGCAGGCCCCCAGTTGGGGGCGCACAAGGGGCCACAAATTGATGTTTCTCTCTCTTTCTCCCTCCCTTCTCTCTAAAAATAAATAGAATCTTAAAAAAAAAAACTTAAGAAAAAGAAATAAATAAAATGACCCAGCAGGGGACACTGCTTGCTGCCCCTCTGAGGTCACTCTGTCTGGTGTCTGTAACTGAATCTGACAAAGACCACCTTATTACGACAGCCCTAAAGTGGTGAATCAGGAAGCAATTTTTTTTTATTTACAGAAATATCTGATACAAAAACCAAAAGCAATACTTTTTCTTTAAAAATTATATTTGTGTCTTTTAACTTATTATGTTGCTGAGATTCTGATAGCCACATAGATTTTATTATTGAGCTAGGAAGTAATTAACTATGAAGCATTTTAAAAAATTAGTTTTACTGCGAAGATGTCACTTTCGGAATGTACCAGTCCTAGATGCATCATTGGAAATCTGTTAAACTTTTTAAAAAATGTTACCTCTAAAAGGCTTTTCATTTGTGAACAGGTGAGACCAACGAGCAATACATTACAGTAACTGGGCGCTCCTTTAGAAAATTATCAAAGGAACCATTATCAGCCCTTCTTACACATCACTGTGCTGCTGGGTCAGCGAGCTGGCCAGGACTGAGCACAACGAAGCCCTCGGGTTCGGGCTGGGGGAGCGGAGCTGACAAGTAGCTCAGGCAGCAGAAGGCCAGTGTGACCCTCCGAGGACTTCCAGAACCGAAGCTGTCGTAGATGGTTGTGGGTTCCCGCCCCGCTGCCCGTGACTCTGCAGGGCCTCCCACCGGAGAAGTGGGCGCAGCCTGCCCTGACCCAGGAGGCCAGCTTGGCTGGGAAGCCGCCCGCTGGTGTTCCTGCCACCTGCCAGAAGCAGCTGGTCTCAGAACAAGCCACGCCCACTGACCACAGAGTCTTAACTTTGTTGTCCTACAGGATGGAGATTTTGTTCCTTAAGCAGCATTATTTCAGCAACAGCTGACCAATACAGGGTCCTAAGCAAGCTGATTCCCCCAAATGTCTTGCAGAAAGCAACCAACATCCACACGGTCCAATCTGCCAACAACTCTGGTTCTTCCGTCCTCTTCCTCTCCCTCAGCTCTCCTTCCATAGCAGGAAGCCAGCAGGTGACTTCTGTCTCCTGCCCCCTGGCACCAGGCCGCCTGAGCCGGAACCGATGAAGGAAGGAGAGAGGCTGTGGGTACGGCGGGTCCTGGGCCGGAGAGGCTCCCGACACCTGGCACTCGTGTCTGGGCCTCCTAGACTGTTGGGCACAGACAGGCCCTGAGAGGCTCAGCTTTCGAGGGAGCACCCAAGACAAATGTCACCTGGCTATCTGGCCCAGGGTCAGACCTTCTCTTCCCCTATCTGTCCTAAAGAAAAACAAAGTTTCATCGAACGTGCCAGGACTACATTCCCACCTCTTCGTTTTCCTCTTTAAGACTAAAAAAGATACACAAATAGGGAGAAAGAAAAGGTGACTCAGTCATGGAGAGCTCGAGCTGTTCAGACTCACACCGCAGCTAAAGCTAAGCGACCGCGGCAGGCTGCTTCCTTCCCAGGAGACAGGCCCCGTGAGCAGGACGGTTCTGTGGGGCAGCGCGGGGCCGAGGCCACTCGCCTCACCTGCCTGAGCAGCGTCCTGCTGGTGCCCAGTTTGTGCTGCTCGATGCCCCTCCTCACGCAGGCTCTGTCCGCGGGAGTCAGGTCTTCCTTCATGAGCGCGTGGAGTTCTTTCAGTTGCTCATTTGCATTTCCCGAGCCAGCATGCAAGCTGAAAAAGAATTACATGAAAGAATACCCCCTTTATTCCATTTTTATAACATTCCAGAAAAGTTAAATGCAGGTGTTTTATGTTGACCAAGAAAAAGATAAGGCTTTCTCTACTCCTCTTCAAAAACCAAATTTAAGGAAAGAGGTCTATAAAATTATGGTACTTCTGGGACTGTTCTGGGACTTCTGGAATTGAGCGTTCTCACCTATAAGGTAAAATTGGCTTGGCGATCTTCCTGATACTCCCCACTCGGACAAATTTTTCAAATCCAAGACTGAGAAGCCTTTAAATAAAACATGGTAAAATAGATTCTGATTACTTAGAAAGTGGAGTATAAAACAAAGTTTCGTATAACATTTATGTTATTAAAATTAATTTTGTGTAACAGCATACTTTACAGTTATATGACTCAATGTGAAATGCTTAAACTCAAATGCGAAGTGGCTGAGAGGTTTTAATATAATGCACTTTACAGAGAACTTTAAAACACACATTGTCTTACATTAGGGCTCATTATACGCTGGGACAGTGCACCCCGGCAGAGTCTTTCTGAAGGGCAAGCTTGCTACGTATGTTCCTGTCTTTTATTCTAGGCCAAGGACTTTTTCCTAAGAAAAAATCAGAAGCGGAGACAAAGATTTATGTTTAAGGATCTTTGCCACAATATTATTTATAATGGGAAAAATTTAGAAAGGACTGATCCAATATCGTTTAAGTATGGCATAAGCAAATCATTGTCTATAAGAGAGCTATAAAAATTATGTTTTCTAAGAAAATTTAAAAGCAGGACACAAACTATATATACCATTCAAACCAAGTTTGGAAAAATAATATCTGTACAGAGTGCAAATTTTTTACCAAATGCATTAACTTATGTAATTATGTTAGTTTTAAAGAACCTACACTTATACATAAGGAATGATTTTTCCTAATCAAACTTTGTCATTTATGTTGAAATTCAGATCATTAAACACTGGAATATTAGTAAAATCCTATGTAACATTTTCTTTGCATTTTTAATAAAATTTTTAAAAATACCAAAAACTTTGTCCTGGAGAACAGCTTGGGTTATTGCCTTCAGAGCCCTCTTATCAAAACCAAACCCCTAACTCAGCTGTTCGGCTGTTCCACTGCTACGGGTTCCCACATTTGCGCTTCAGCTCCTCCCATGGGAACAGACCCAGAGGCAAAAGGCCTCCCGTTCATGCATGGGAGCCAGCCTGAGACCTCATCTGCGCTGCTCCCCTGGGTCCCCAAGTCCTATGGGGGCGGGGGAGGGGTGCAGAGGGAGCCTGCATGTTCCATGGGCTGAGCTGTCTGAGGAGCACTGAGCTGGGGGACCCCTAGTTTATAATGAGCAGTGAGCAAGGCTCTTTGTCCTGGAGGGAGGAGGGAGACACCGACCCGTGCAGCCGGCTGCCCACACGACCCTGGGGCCTGGGCTGGTAGGGCTGTCAGGGCCCCATGTCCTCGCCATCCCCGTGGGAACGTGCCTCACAGCCAACGTGTTCCTGGCTGAACTCGGATTTTTACCCAAGTACCCCATCCTTGTGCCAGAATCATCAGGTTTGACGTTTTTCTCCAACTCACAGACTGCTGAGTTCGCCTGTTACTGTCGCCTGGATATTGCTCGCGTTAGGGACTAGGGTCCTGCATTTTGGCAAACCCAGCACCTGGGGCCCAAGGCAGAGGGTCTGTCTCAACAATAACTCTAAAGCAGGAGCTACTTAAACACACTCGTCATACCCACCCAAGCAGCACTCTGTCAACAGCTACATTCGTGGAGGAAGAAACCAAAAGTTTCCATGGTCTTGCATTTCCAGCTGTAGGAGCGTCGCTCTTTTCAAATAGCTGCACAAAAAACAGAATCACCACTGCCAACAAATAACTCTTTCCTGCTCCAAAAACACCTGATTATTTGGAAGGAAAACACAAAGGCAACAT
Organism: Furipterus horrens; assembly: GCF_987537825.1. Classification (NCBI taxonomy): domain Eukaryota; kingdom Metazoa; phylum Chordata; class Mammalia; order Chiroptera; family Furipteridae; genus Furipterus; species Furipterus horrens. The sequence continues at coordinate 244,742 of NW_028327180.1, forward strand.
CATAAACAAATTTCTGAAAGCGTAGAAATAATTAATCTTCCACTCTCCTTCACTTAACTCATTTATTCAAAAAGACACCAATAGAGGGTCCAGCATGTGCCTGGCACAAGGATAAATAACCAGCCACCTCTTGGTGAGCCCTCTGTCCACCCGGGAAGGCAGTAAACAAGCGGAACGAGAGGAGTCAGTGGGGGCGTGCGCGGGAGCGATGGGAGGAAACCAGCCTCCGGGAGGCGAGCGCAGCACGGCAGCGGGAGTCAATGGCCGTCCCGCGCACCTGAGACTCACGTGCTGCTGTTACCGAAGTAATCAGCACGGTCAGCAACGCTGCGCCTGAGTCGGAGAAACCGCGTCAGGGCTGGCGGAGCTGGGACAGCGTCTTCAACGCAGGACGCGGCTGAACTAAGGCTCCCCGAGTGAGCCCTGCAGAGCCGAGCGCTTCCAAGGGCCCCAGCAGACAGGCCAAGGCCCAGGCTGGCCGGGGAGGCCGGGCGCAGTCACGGTTCTGCCCGCGGTGGCTAAGCCCTGAGTGTGGCCCTGAAGGCCGGGGAGTTCACTGAAGGATCTTAAGCGGTGGAATTGATTTCATCAGATTGCGCTTTGGGAAAACTAGTTGAGTGGAAATATAAAGCGTGGACCCTGAGACAGGAGACGGCCACTAAGAAGGGCTCCCGGCGGCTCTCGGGCCCAAACCTAGAAACCACAGCCCCGCAGCCGTCTCTGCGCGCGGGGGCCTCGCACAGACCGCGGGTCTCGGGGCCGCTGTGCGGCTCCTGCTGCCAGAGCAGCTCCCGGGAGTCCCGCTTCCAGCAACAGAAGTTTCTCCGCCCAATCGGCGCGGTGCAGCCACAATGACCAATCACAGCAGCTCTATTGTGACCGACCAGGACAGGGCCTGTTGGGCCAATCAAACCGCGAGGTTTTGGAGTCCTCATTTGCATGACGACGGGCCAATCAGGGACCAGGGGCGGGGCCCTCAGTCTATATAAGCCAGCTGCCTGCTGCGCCGGGGAGCCGTTTTCGTCTGCACTGATGGCTCTGCGGGACTGTGGAGACTGGATTGAGGGGTCCCGACGAGCTGGAGCTCACCATGGAGATAGAAACGGGGCAGGGACACATCTCAGTGACTCAGCTGATGGGGCAGCGGATAAGCAGGAAGGGGAGGAAAGGGAGGAGGAGGAGGATGAAAAGAAAGACACTTCATCTGGTGAGAGAGTAAGTGAGGATGCCTCCCGGGCCTCTGGCTTGGTCAACAGGACAGAAGGTCAGCGCCGCTTCGGGGCGGAGGTCTGAGAGGAACGGAGCTCAACGGGGGCGGAGCCGGATGGAGTGTGAGCGCTGAGGGGACGGGACAGCAAAGCTCCTTCCCGGGGGCGGACCCAGAGGCCTGAACAGGGCACGCGCAGGGGCACTGGACTTGGCTTCGATCTGCACTTCCTATGGGGGAGGCAAGGTCAGTTTCGGGGCGTGGGGCAGGGGCAGGGGCTGAGCAGGAGACTGGCAGACAGAGGGTCACGCCCAGCCTGCAGCTGACCGCTCTTCCCTGCGCCTCACCGTGGACGATGGCGATGGGGGGCGTGCAGGCGCGCGGCCCCTCTGCGTCCTCGGCTCGTCCGTGCGACGCCACCATGCGAGCCATCTGCGTGAGAGCCACAGCTTGGTCCTCGTTTAACCGGTGCGCCTGGATCAGCTCGCCCGCTAACCGCAGTGCTGCTTCGAGGCTGGGCAGCTCACGTCTGGTGTTGGCAGCTTGGAAGGCTGGAGGGATAAATTTTCTTCTGTCCACTCTCTTGTTGCCAACTGCAGCGGGCGAAGGCCTAATACCGATGCAGCAAACAAAACCAAAGGAAAAGGAGGGGCTTTTGAAATAGGTGAGTAAACCTGTTTATAACTTAGCCTTCACTTTTTACACATCACAGAGAACATTCATTGTGGGCACAAAAGCGCATACATACACTCCAGTCTGGAGGCGGGCAGGAGAGACAAGAACTGACATTTTCAGGACACCTGCTACGGGCAGACACTGTGCTAAGCATCGAATATAGGACTTGTAATCTTCACAGCCACCTAGGAAGCAGTTAATCTACCCAAACAGATACAGAAAATAGTAAATGTTTTTCCCAAAAAGCACAAAGCTACTAAGTGGTGTTCTGGCACCGAAGCCCATGCTTTATTATGCACGGCTAGATAATTAATACAACCTCCATTTCGTCGTCTTCAAAATTTTATTTTAGGGAGAAAGAAAGGGAAGGACGGATAAGGAGAGAGAGAAACAGATTTATTATTCTACTTAATGGGTTGAGTCTTGCATGTGCCCTGACCAGGGATTGAACCCACAACCTTTGTGTCTGGATGACGCTCTAACCAACTGAGCTACCCAGCCAGGGCCAATAGAGCCTCTATTTCAAGTAAAACTGTCAAGAAATATATTGGCTTTAGTTATATAAAGATTGAATTTATTTCAAAGTAAGAAAAGAACATATTGGAATTGTATGGTTTTTTTTTTTTTTAGGACTTCATTGTGGTGAGAAAAATGAAACACCACTAGACAGCCCATAACAGTCCAAATTTGAAACTAGATTTTTGTCTTTTAAATTAATTTAATAAAATATCACTTCCAACTTTTTAAAGGGGGCATGGCACTTGAGAAATTAAAAATGAGATATAGGTTATGTCAAGAATAAAATTAGTACCAATATACATACTGGAATCAAGCTGTAAAATGATTATTTAAATATTTTTAATTGAGTAAATCTGACACATAACATTAAGTTTAAGGGGTACAACATGATACTTTTACACTGTCAGATTACTCTTCTAAGTGTTAACTTGTGGCATAAAAATACAGGTGAATTAAAAAAACCAACACTCTTGCTTCTTAGGAAATTATTCCCTGACAAAGGGAAAAAATTTGCAGTAACATTCGTTAGCCCAAACCACAAATGGATGCGGATGGAAAACTGCGTATTCCCTTTCTCTCTTAACTTTCAACTATGAGCAGACTGCGACCTCCTAGTCTCTGGAAGACGTTAATAACACCCTGTGGGCGAAATCCATGGAAGGGACTTCGTTCACTTCCATGTTCACACTGAACCGCGGCCGCAGGAGAACGACTCACATGGTCAGCAGGTGCTGCATGACAGGCAGAAGAGCTGGATTCAGGTGGTCCTGGATGTTTTTCAAAGCGGTCAGCTCCGTGCTGGCGTTGCCAACCAGCAGGGCGTGGGCCACCGCTGTGGGGAGACCAGAGTAGGGGCGCTCAGTGCGGGGCAAAGGGCTGTGAGACGCTGGCAAGGCTCCGCGTACCTCCCAGAACGAACCCCACGATGGCAAGCGCCCAGGCACGGGGGGCCGCCTGCCGTCTGGCTCCCTCTGCATGGGGGTCCTCAGGCCGCATGCTGATGACAGCCACGCGGCAGGGCCACCGTGGTGACGGTCAGCACCCTGCCCTGTGGCCACAGCACCTGTGCACTCTGAGCATTTTGTTGCCTTTGCTCCTCCATTATTTCATAGAAATTCATGGAGAGCAGGACTTGGATGCTGATGGTGGTGAGGGAACAACTGCAACACACGTGAACAGACACGTGGACGGCGACACGGTCCTGTCACGAGATGACTCAGTTGTGACAGAAAACATCGGAAGTTAAAAATGTGCGTTTATAAGTGGTCACCGGCCAAATCTACGCCGGAGGCCGACCCGGGCTCCTGACGCAGGAGATGCCCAGACCGACGCGCAGGACAGCCGGCGGCCGGTGCCCCCCAGCGCCCCTAGGATGGCGAACACACACCCTCCCAGCCGCCTGTCAAGACGTCCTCAAAACCCGGGAGCTGCTTCATGTAAAAATAAACAACTTCTTTACTGAATGTACCCTGTTAGAATACTAAGCCATGGGAATGAAATAAACCAAGAGAAGTAGAGCTTGATATGGGAAATTATATGACAAATCTCATTTAAAACTCTGGCTCATGCTGTGTAACTTTAACTTCAACGAAGAGGGGTCAGGGTTTGATTGCACTGACAGCCCTCTAGGACTTGGGCTGCAGAAATGTTTACACCGTCAACTGTCAAATGCATTTTCAGGGACACAGCAGCGGGAAGCAGGACTGGGTGCTTTTTCTTGGCTTTAATCAAAGAATTTCACACAAGAGGGCATTCTTGCTCCCCGGGCATTGCGTGGCTTCTCTCTTTTACTCTAACTTAAGGCGGTACAGCGACACTTACTGTCGGTGGGCCAGTTGGAGGGGAAGTAGCCTTTCAAAGGGAGCAGCTCCACTTGGTTGCCAGACGATGGCCCAAAGAAAGCACTGCACGCAATGAAAGTGTCCAACTCAAAGTCCAGGGTTTTGGAAACCACCCACAGATCGTCTGCAAAAAAGACACTTTTTATAGGACTCAGAACTATGCTCAACCCAAAGCTACTTTGGATTTTTTAGATCCTTACTCCTACATTATTTTTCAAAAACCAAAACTGGTTGTTGTCACCTGCGAGATTCCACCCAAACGAGGGCCTGAACAGATAACATTTCATTTCCACGCTTTTAACTAGATGACTTTTATGTTTTTAAAGTTAACTCATCCTTCTCTTCTAAAACAGCTTAATAGCTACATCAGACTTTCCCAAAGTAGACGGTGTTATCTTTGACCTTTTTCATCTCATGGCATAAACTAATTACTAAAATTCTGCCACACACCAAAAAATATGTTTTTTGCCAATGTAACAACAATAACAAAAAGGTAGGTATAATTTTGATTCAGTCACACCGGATGGCTATTGCTGTATTGGCTGTTATTATTTTTTTTTTTTTGACAATCTTAAGGGAAAAGAGGTCCGTGCTCCTGACTAAATAGTCAGGTACTGCACGTTTCAAAAGTTCTTGTGACTCAGGGGTTAAAAACTGCGGGTCTTGAGAGAGCACATACAGGTTTCCATGCTCAACTAAGGCCAGCAGTCCGTGGGGAGAATACAAGTTCTCATAAGAGACCTTCGCCTGACTGAGGCTCTGGAGCACCGAGCAGTTTGCTTCCCTCTGCGCGACTGGCTGCCGGTCCCCGAGCCCAGTGCACCGTCGGGCAGCCCAGGCGACCGTCAGAACACCTGCGCCTGGTTTCTATCAGCAGCAGAATTTACACTTACAGAGAGTCAGCTGTACTTGTTCTAAAACTTATTTATACCAGCTGTATCTGTTGTTATATAACTTAATCGTGTATTATTTGGACCATTATGAAGAAAAAAGCTTTTAAGAAAACGTAAGGAAACAATTTACAAAGACTTAATTTAAAAGACTTAAAACACAAAAACTGCTTCTGACTCAAGTACAGATGAGATAAATGTAAAAATTGGAAAAAAGTGAAAAAATTTAAATCATGCTACACTTAGGTCGCTTCAGAAGTGTCTAGCTCTGGCTTCATGTTTAACAATTCACAATGGTATACTTACGGGCAGTGGGTTTGTGGGTATAGCTTATACAAGAAAGATGAAAAGGTTGCTCTTGAGATAACCTACATTCTGAAAAAAAGCCTTGACTCCTTGTCAGAAGATCATTATGTGAAATATATTTACATTTTAAGATAAAATGTTTAATGCTCATATGCATTATTTTAAAATTAACTGACTAGGGGTCTCAATTGCACCCCACCTTGAAAAGGTCAGCGCACACCAATGAAGTAACAGCCCTGAGAAATCCTGGATCGAGGTGATGTGTTTAACAGCACTTTCCAAATTTATTTAGCCAGATAACCTATTTACTTAAACATTAACTCTTATCAATGCCCCTCAGGACTGTTATTTTAGTATGTTTAGAAAACAACTTCAGAAAAAGCTGAGCTATATATTATAGTTATTTTATACCTAATTTATTTAAAAGTATTTGCCAATTGAGGTAGCACATATTTAAACAACTTATTCCCATCTGCTAATATTTACTTTGTTCGGCATTTGCCACCACTTGTAAACAGACCTAACTCAAGATGGTGGACAGGACCCTCTCTCTGTCCCTGTGTCCCAGGGTGGTGGCCACAGCCCCAGCACCAGCGTGGGGTCAGGCTGGGAAAGCCACACTGACTTCCGGAGTGAGGCCCTTATGGGAGCCACAGGAAATGAGAAGGAGAATGACCAAGTCCTGCAAGGCTGAGGAATCAGTAATCCTCACTGACGATGGAAGGAAAATCTGAAAAGGGAGAGAGAGAACTTCCCAGCCGACTCCCAGGAGCCGTGGGGCCGCGATGGAGGACAACGGAGCAGCCCTCCCTCCCTGAGCGGTGGACTCCCAGGTCTGTCCTGAGGCTGAGGCTGGGCCTGGGCCTGTCACCCTCTCACACACAGGATACCAGGGCGGGCTCTGGGGGGCACCCACGTGACTGTGGGGCACCAATGACAGGTGACAGCTCCTGTCCGACAGCAGGGGGTGGATCTGTGGGATTTTGCTGTTAGTAAAACACAGTAACCTGTGTTATGTTCCAGGTCAGTAGACATTTAAATGTCAGATAGGTATTACTACTCTTCTCTGGACAGTGAAGGGAAATAAACTCTCCACAGACGGGGGTCAGGAAATGGCAGAGTGGGGACCAAGCCCACCTTCCTGAGCTCATGGCAGCACCAGGCTGGGTCAGCCTCCCCAGCTTCATTGCTGGGAAGGACAGCTGATGCCCCTGGGGAAAATCAGTTTATAGGCCAAAATAATGAGACATTTAAAGGGCACAAAGACTTCAAGAAAAACACCGGACTAGAGTCCTCAGAAAAGGAAACGCAAGAACAGCAGACGAATTCAAGGGAGCCTGGCAGAGAGAGGAAAGTGAGGACGGGAGTAGCAACGCAAAAGAGAGCAAGAAACCGTGAAAAAGGAACAAAAACGGTAGTTTGGAAAACTATGGGAGTTGAAGTCAAGTAGTAACTGATGGGATAAACAGCAGAATGGATACATTTTAAAAATGAAAATTTAGAAGGAAGACAGGGCAAAGCCCCAGACAATGTAAAATAAATGTGAGGAGTCAGAGGATAGATACAGAAGTGCCAAGATCTGATGATAAAAGTCCTAAAGAGAGAAGAAAAAATAAGGGAGATTATGTGAAGAAATAATGGAGAAAGCCCCAGACAATGTAAAATAAATGTGAGGAGTCAGAGGATAGATACAGAAGTGCCAAGATCTGATGATAAAAGTCCTAAAGAGAGAAGAAAAAATAAGGGAGATTATGTGAAGAAATAATGGAGACCAATTTCCCAGAACTAAAAATAAAAACTTCCCAATATGTATGTGTAAATCAAACAATCACGCTGTGTGTGTTAAACGTATACAGTGAGCTGGGAGAAAAAAGGAAAGATAAAGGACTTGAGCGTTTTTTAAGCCATCTTACGCAGGTATGATGGAAAAACTGCCCATTTAATGTATGTAGTGGGTGACTCTGGAAAGAGAGGCCTTTAGATTTAAAAGGTCCAGAGAGTGCCCAGGAGGAGAAAAAGGATTTTTAGGAATTGATTTATTATACAATAACTCATAATATATACTACGTTAAACCATCCTCTTAAAAATTCTCTTCAATATAAAGTTTCCGGGCGGTGGCGCAGGCACCACGGGGCGGACACAGCTCGCGTGCCGGAGCTGTGGGTCCTCGTCCCAGATCATCTGTGGCTAAACATGGGGCTCTGACTTCAGTAACGAAGGGAAGAGAATTCGCGTTTTGGTCACCTGAGAACCTGTCAGCAGTGTTGGCAAATGGAAGGTGAGAAAGGGTACTGAGGATGTGTTGTTAGAAAACCAAAGATGGGTACCAGGTTGGCTGAAGAAATTCAGGCCACGAAGGAACTGAAACCTGATTAAAAACTAAATCTGCTCTTGGGATGATATCAATTTTGAAAAAAATCGACAAAAAGCCTGACCTGAGTGCAACTGGAAGAGCACCTGCCCGATCAGCCACGCACGCTCTTCTGAGAAAAACCCAAACGTGCTGAACGCTGCTCTGAAAGCCTCTAAAGACCCAAGACAAAGATGCGCAGTCAGGTCATCGGAGGACGCATCAGAAGAAAATCACTCTGAGGACACGTCACGCCACTAAGTTTCTGCAGGCAGGGGCTGTTGTCAGTGAGCAAAAACATAAGCCAAATACTGACACAGAAGCCAGTAAGTATTTCAAAAGAAAAACAGCCAAGACAGAACAGGGAGCCAAAGCAGCGGACACGGCAAACTCACCAAAGCCTCCTGAAACGGGTTCTGCAGGTCACCCTGAACCCCAGAACGAAGACGTTACATCAAACCAGAGGAAAAGGAAGAGTCTGACAGCTCCCTGCTGGTGGCAGTGACGGAGAAGAGCCACGTGAAGAATGGGAGCATCTGATGACACACGGAAGGAAGGTTTTCGAGTCCTCACGCCTGAGCAGTGATAGTGGGGACGACCACTTCGTCAGAGAGGCAGATGGACACGGCAGAAGGAAAGTAGTTGCCATTCTTCAGTCTGGAGCAAAAGTGCCCCCCAAAGCATTCCCTGAAGAAGATACACCTGAAACCCGTCAGGGTAGAAGAAGTGACAGAAACAAACAAAGCACAGAAGCAGGGAACGGTGAACCCATGTTTTCTGTCCTGCATCTGGGTCTAAAGGCTCTGGGAGAAATGACTCCGAAAAGCCACACCCCCGATTGTCAGCACAGTGAGCCTCGGCGGGAGGGCCAGGTCACTGCAGGTGCGCAGGGAGGGCCCACCACATGGGGCAGCAGACCAGCTGCCCCCACACCCGCCCGGGAGCAAGCTTGCAGCGAGACAGCAGCCCCCAAGGACTGCCGTCATTTACGGGGACATCACATTTGATGATGGAAATTATCCACCTGAAACTTTTCTTCCTGTTTTTTTGTTTTTTTTTAAACCAGCCCATTATTTAAACTTGTATCTGAATAAGTCTCTTTGGAGGGAGTATAGAAATAAGTCTGTTGTTGTCTTTACTTCTCTAAGTGTGTTCAAGTTATGTTTACATAAACGTTCCATAAATCAACTACATAAATTGACTTTTTAAAGTATGCCCAGACTGTTTTATAAAAGAATTTTGAGATTATAACTGTCAGATTTCCTCATTTGTGCTTATTATGCAATGGATTAGGTCTTGTGTTTCTTTGCCTTGAAAATAAATGTTGAGATATATTTAAAATAATGGAAAACTATGAGGAAATTGTAAATATTTAAAATAACTTTTGCCAAAAGTTATTCTTGTTAGCAAAGGTAAGATTAAGATAGTAATATTTATTATGGATATACAGGTACTAATACAAGTAAATATTGATTTTTATTATAGTTTTGTTTGTGGTTCTGTACTTTTTGACTTTTAGTTTTCCAGGACAATTTTGAATTTCTGAATTATATTTCAATTATTTAGGCGACATACATCATTTAAATGTAGCAACACAACCGAACACTGGTTTTATGGTGCACTGCATATAATTATTTCTGTCCCATCCAGAATGCACAGCATCCAGTTGCACGGCCGTGTGCTGGGGGCACACGAGCAGCTGTGGAGGAGGCCCGGCCTGCGGAGCTTCGCCCCAAGACGGAACAGACAGGCTATGAGGGGACTCACCGAGGGAGGGGCCCCTCCAGGCACCTTGGCGCTGGGACTGAAAGGAAAACAGGATTTTAAAAATCCTTTCAGAAGTTGTACTTTTGCTGCTCTGGGAGAAATTAAAGGTTCTTGTTAACTAAATAAAAGTAATCAAATTTTGAGAAAACATGTACAAATACATGAAGCGTTTCCAGGGCTGGACACAGCTGAGAGGCGCCCACAAGACCCACCTTTGCTGTACGTTGAAGAGCTTTCCTTCCGACTCAGCTTGAGATAAAGTCTGCTCTTAGGTTCATTATAAAATTCAGGGTTTACAGTCGCAAACTTCTTCATTTTGCCATACTGTTTTCTTTGAAAATCAAATCCTTTTCTGCAAAATGAGTAAAAAGCAAAAATGAATTTGAATCTTAAGGTACCAATTTTTTAACCGAGACATAATGAGTATATACATTACATTAGCCCCAGGTGTGCAACATCATAATTCTACGCACGCAGTGACGTGATGCCCGCGGTGGGTCTGGTTAACACCCATCTGCACAAAGTTACAGCCTTTTCTTGTGAAAACTTTTAAGGTTTCCTCTCTGAGCGGCTTTCACATACACTCAACACTATCACTGACCACACTCGGCATTCCGGCCACCGCACTCCCAGGACTTGCTTTAGAACTGGAAGTTTGAAGGTACAATTGTTTTTAAAATCTTGTTTTAAAATACAGTAGGAAAAGAAAAGAACGAGGAGGTGCCTATTTTTATATTCTTTCATACGTACATACAAAACAAAAACATACTGTGTTCAAGGAAGAAGGCAGCAGCCCTCACAGAAGGGTCACCGTGTCAGCGACCGAGACAGCAAGAGCATCTAGAATCACCTATGCAACTGAGGAGCTGCCGCAGCGGTGACGGGAGTGACGAGCCAGCCCCGCACGGCCACCTCCTACAGGTCATGATGACGAACTAAGACACGCAAAGTGCTGGACCTGTGAGCTCCCAGCACGTGTCATCATTAAGTTACCAAGCAAGTGCTCGTTATATTTACTTTTTGGGTGATCCCACGTCTATGAGACGTGTTTTCAAAAATCAGCTCTTTTACCCCGAACGCCTCGTCATTCGGCTCGTGCAAGGCGCCCCGTTATGCCTCCCTGACCCAAACCGCACGTGTGGTCTCTCCAGTAGGTGAGCGTGCACCAAAATGTCCAGAAGAGTCGCGGTCCCGCAGCCTCCCTGATACTGTGACACTGCTGACTCTCAGAGGACAGCTCCCTTTGGAGCTTCTGTCTTCCACTGCTTTTAAAACTGACGATAGTTCTGTGATGTTACGATTCCCTGACGTAAGTGGAGGCAATGATCTGTTTCCATAAAACGCACCTCACCAAAAGCTGGCATTCCTCATAGAGGGGCACTTGCTGGCTTCTCAAGTACATGCCAATGCTCTTGGCATCACTCAGCACGGTGGCAGGCGGGGATTCTTCCTGTGATAAATGTCCTGAGGTCACTTGTTCGAGCCACTTAAAAAATTTACATTGGTCACCTTTGGGTGCATCACAGGTGTAAAAAAGACGACCCTAAGCAAAGAAGGTAATAAAACTTAGCGAGAAATACAATGTTCTGCTCTTTACTGTTCTTGTACTGTTTGGTAAGACTTATGAAGGCTGCCTGGCCTTAATGTCTACAGCAAATCAGTCACTGTACAACTTGGTCTTTTCGTTAAATAATAAACAACCGTGTTAATCAAATGATCTTAAAAAAAGCTTTTAGTGGCTCTATAACATTTTATTCTATCATTCTAATATTTATGAACCCTTGCATTTTTTATTTTATTTTATTTTATTTACCTGTTTTTAGAGAGAGGGGAAGGTAGGGGGGAAGAGAGGAAGTGAAACATCATTGTGGGGTTGCCTCCTGCGTGCTCCCAACGGGGACCTGGCCTGCAACCCAGGCCTGTGCCCTGACTGGGAATCCCACCAGCGACCCTTTGGTTCACAGGCCGGTGCTCAGTCCACCGAGCCATACCAGCCAGGGCTACGAACGCTTGCTTTTGACAACTATATGTAATCCAAGTTTACACACTCAAATGTGTGGACCGCAGAGGAAGCTGTCCCCATGTATTCCAATGAGTACCAACCATCTATCGATACACATTTTACTAACCCCTCCCATCACAGTCCATAGTCAGCAAAACAAATCAGTCAGGATGCTTTCCTGTCCCCTGGCCGCCTCTGGTTTTAGTTCCGGGTGACCCCCTCTGGGCTCATTGGCTCTGCACTCACAGGCCCTTGGCTCCCCCTGGAACTTGGGTGCGTGCCTCCTCCCCGACCCACCGCAAAGTCATCGTTTCCTTTTGTGTCCCCACCCACTATGGAGCAGTGCGTCCTAGGCCACCTGAAGGCGGCCCTTCTCTCATGTTTTGTGCCCCTCCACACAGAGCGTCTTTCAGTAAAAACGCATGGAGAGTTTGTTAGTTACTAAAGCCTCGGGCAAAGGCACCACACTGAGACCAGTTCCGCTGAGCAGGTCAGAAAGCGACAGACACACGTGCCCTTTACGAGACCGGCGTTGGCGGACAGTGGGAGGGGAGGAGGGAGTCAGACCTTATTTGGACCTTCCTTTTTAACCGCGACAAGCTTTGCTGGCTGCTGATGATGGCAGAACGGCACGTTTCCCACAGGTTTCCATTTCTCTCCCTTCGCCGTGCAGAAGGATGTGTCCGCCGCTGAGAGAGCTCTGTGCAGCCGCTGCGCCAGCCCAAACAGCAGAATGTTCAGGTGTTCTGCAGAAAAGACACAGGTGAAAACCAAGTACAAAACCATTTTGTCATTATGTGCTGTTCGTTAAATTTGAAAAGAGCCTTTAAACACAGTAAAATATATCGTATCGTATCGGCAGCCGTCCGTCTTGAGAGACGATGGTGTAGCTTCTTAAGAGTCTATCTGCACCGCCGAGAATGGCTGTGCAGTCCGACTCGGGAGTGACACGGTATCTGTCTCCTCCCGTGTTGAATCGACATCTTGTGATGACGCTGGAGTGTCCTCTCCAGTGAAGCTGAAGCTACAGAGCCTGGGCAGGGTGATATGGAGGGTCTGCTGTTGCCCATGCAGCAGACCCCCCCCTCTCTTCGCAGCTGAAGGGTCCAAGGGAAAGACGGAGTCAATACAGCTTGGCTTCAGGTGCGCCGCAGGAGTTGCCGGTGTTGACTACAACGTCAAACCGCCTTAGGGACTCCGGCTCCGGATTTTCTGTCGGGGTTTACTCCCTTAGCCTTTCCCCTGAAGAGGTATGCCGCAAGGCAGCGGAGGTTTTTTGGAGTCAGAGTTTTCCTTCTAATATCCACTTTTTAAAGGCAAGTTTTGCCCTCGTACAACAAAACAAGCTATCGAACCATGAATCATACTTAAAACTTCCTACCTAATGAGACCATGTGTAACACTTCCAAGTATAAAAGAAAATGAAAACCTGTAACTTGAAACAGATAATACTGTCATTTCCCATTTTTAAAACTCAATTTTGAATTGATATTAAACCGGAGTAAACATTGAAAGTAACGAATCTCAAGTAAAGAGTGTAATATGTAAGCTCACAGCACATTACGCTTTCCCCCAGTGGTGATCAGTCATCATGATGTAAGAAGGTGACGTCGTACCTGTAAGACAGGAGGTGAAGACCTGCTTGTAGTGCGCGGGAGACTGGAACACCACTGGTACGTGCGTCTGCCGCCGGGGAAGAAGAGCGGATTTTATTTCCTGACCACTTGGGAAGCACAGCTCAGAGACATTTATCTCCTGAAATGGAATAATTCGTTATTATAACCACCACAAAAAAATGCTCCTTACTAATGACTAAATTATTTTCTATATGTTTAAGAAAATAAATAATTTTCTAAAACTTTCCAGAATCCTTGAAAATAATATTCTAAGAGTAAATGAGAAGCCCCTATAGCAAGAATGGCTATGAGTGGCACTTTCCATGAAGATGACTAGGTTTTCTGTCTGCCCCTTAATGAGCTTTAACGTTTTTGCTAGGAAACAGTTAACTGATGTGACTGGATCAGCATGCAACTCCATCTCTGATTGTGACTATCAACAGGTAATGAGATGCACCTTTACCTGTACCGCTGACCAGCAAACCAGGCTGACAGCATGAAGTAGAAAGCCACAGTAACCAGTGCTGGGCGTGGGGCGGGAGCAGTCGGAGCTGACCGAGAACCCACCGTGTGCCAGACACTGCACCAGACACCTCCACGTGTGTAACTTCAGCTAACGCTCAAACTACTAGGAAAGATCTTCATCAGAGACGATGGCGCTGTAGCCAGGCATAAGGAAAACTCAAAGCCAGAAAGCCCTGGGCTCCAGGAGTCAAATCGTTCGCACAAGAGCTACTGGACGTGGTGCACGGAGACCGGAACACGCCTCACCTGAACGTCTGTCCCACTGCAGGGGCCGCACACAGCCCCTCCAACGTCGCGCGTCTCCGCAGTCGGCCTTGAACTCAGAGAAAGCGCTTTGTGTCTGCAAACTGAGTCCTGGAGCGCGTTGCTCAGCACCCGCAGCCGCGCAGAAGCCCGGGGGCTGCCCCCCACGGGGCTGAGCCTCATGGGACTGTCCCCCACGGCAGCGCCACGGCTCTCGGCTGGGACACCTGCGGCACCGATGCGCGTCCCGGAAGCCGCCTCGGCACAGCCGTCGGGGTCGCTTGGCTCAGCTCCGCTGGGGGTCGGCAGGTCGCACTGGGCTGTGTTTTGATATTTCAGCCACTTGCTGTGCGCAGGCGGTGGAGGGAGAAGGGAAGCGGCCCCGGGAGTCCCCGGCCTGGACGCCTGGCGCGAAGAGGCTTCACCCGGGTTCTCAGGCCCAGAGCTGGGCTGGTGGCACTCAGGCCGGCCTGAGGCTGCGGCCTGGGGCCCAGGAGCTGCGGCGGGTGGCGCATCAGCTGCTGGTGCCGTGACGAAGGGAACTCGGGTTCGCCTTTGAAGGTCCTGACTCTCCAGGGAACTGAATTTTTTCATGACTGGGAAAAAAAGCCGATTAAATAAAAATATATGAAGGCCATCGCCCAGGGTCTAGACACCCATGGGTAGCTATACAAAAAAGCAAAAATAGCAACTTGAATTGAAAAAAAAAATCACATAATTGTATTATTTTTTATAATAAAAACTTAATGGTCTTAGTCTGGAAAACATTTTCAAAGATGAATTAATAGACTGAAACTTTTTGAAGGTGGATGAACTTGAAACTGTCTTTTTCTTACCCCCTTAGCTAAGGATTCCCCCCATTACTAAACTCGATTTACATGGCACTGAAGTTTCCGGTGGAGAACAGAATCCCCCTCATTTCACCTATGAGACTACGAGGCCGAGGGCGACAGCCAATGAGAACCCAGAACTTTATATTCTTTCTCTGAGACCGAAGTTCATAGTTTATCTGTCTCATTATACCTCCTTTATATATTTGTTCCAGTCACAGATTAATATGTTGACATTCAGGGTAAAGATGTTCAACTTTAGTTTGATCTGCTGGTACGTGGTAAGAGTTCATGATTTATAAGCTCCAGTTTTGGCAGATTTTGGCTGTTAGTAATAGATATATTCCTGAACATGTAAAACAAAAATATTTGTTGAATCAATGAATTAATAATACTGCACGAGAAGTATACAAGCTCTGAGGTTTCTCAGATGGTGCTGTTTCCTACTGGGTGATAATGGTCCTTCCTGACAGTTTCTGTTCCTTTGGGAAGCAGCTACAGGTCGCCTGGGAAGCCAGCAGAGCCAGAGGTCAGAGCCTCAGCGAAGAGCAGACCCTCAGTGCGACTGGGAAGGCGGCTGTCACTCCAGCGTCCCCTTGCCTGTCTCAGACATCCCACCGCCCACACTGACCCTCCCCCGCTGCTTCGTCCACCGACCACATGCCCAGCTCCGGCCCTGGCCCCGCCCGGACAGCCACGCACTCGCCAAGCTCTCTTTCCATCGCCCACCTAGGACAAGAACTGCTTGCAACGCTACTCCTCATCCAACTGACTTTGGGATCAGGGGAGACACACTGAGGAGATTGCAGGGAGAGGGAAGCTTAGTGGCAGGAGCCTACAGGAAGCAGACTCCTCAAGAAGCAGGACGTTGCTTGTAGGGAAGCCAGGATGCAGGGACAGGGCCTGAGCATGCAGCCGGGGTAGCAGCGGCAGAAGAGCCAGCCAATACTGCAGGACCCCAGAGCAGAAAGGGGCAAACGGGGGTTACGCCAGTTAAACGATGGTGTGGACCAGCCACCCTCTGGGAGGGAGGGGACACGGGGGCCAGATCAGGGTCACGGTGGTGGGGGCGGAGGAGCTGAGTGGAAGAATTAGAGCCAGAGGGAAGGGAGAACAATCTCTCAAATAAAAAACTTACACCAACAGAAGGATGTTAAGAGGAATACGAACACCTCTCCAAGTGGAGAAATGGATGCTCACCCGGTAAAGTTCTGGCTCTCAGGGATTCCTCAGACAATTCTAGTTCGAAGTCTTCATCTCCCAAGTCCAGAGAAAAAGTAGACATAGGGCTTAATGTTGCAAGCTTTTGCTCTAATGACATCACCTATCCAGAAAGTAGAAACTAAGTCACAGATCGAAATCTCCCTACTGCATTTTCCCGTTTGAGTGAACTCTAGTGACCCATGTTGTAAACATGACTGCAAGCAGATTAGGTAGGGCCACAGTGAGCAGAATCCCCCAAAAGGAACAGGACAGAATAAGTCACCAAAATCAACAACAGTGGGGACTTCTGTGGGACCCAGGTGAGGAAGGCCCGAGTCCTGGGAATCCTGAACCACGGGTCACCCATTTTTGCACTGAGACAGGCTTCACATTTTTTTTCGAGAAGCTCTGCAACGACCCTAAGAGTACTGTGAGTAGACCCAAGCCAGTGGTGGCAGAGCGCCCAGGACACGCTCCGTGGGGCTCCAGGGGAAACCTGCCAACTTTCAGGCTGTGCCGTTCAGCACGGCTGCCGCTCCCTGTGCTTCTGATGCTGGTATTTGTTAAGAGAAATTGGTTTGGAAGGAGACAAGATCCTCACCAAGTCCATCCAATTTCTTTAAAAGCCATAGTTTTGTGCCAATGGGTCACGTTAGAAGTTGATGTTTCAGACAATTCTACAGATTCCAGACACCACAGACTTATTCATATGGACTAACAAGAGGACAGGCCTTCTTTAAGATCTGTCCTCTGAGTGATTTTGCATTTCTACGCGACGGCCCGAAAGGCCAGTTTCTGAGGGTCGCCCACCGTTTACGCTCTCCCTTGCACGGCTGTCTCCTGTGCAGGTGAATTTGCTGTTGCCGCTGAAGCCATGTACTCAGTACTTACTAATCAGCTGTTTGCTACTCAAAGAAAGCAGTAGGAAGTGAAACACAGAACCTAGAACCTGTTGTTTTTGAAGCATGCCAGATTCTGATCTGAATCGATCTGGGTTATAGGAAATTTGGTTCTGAAGATCAATTCCCAGTTTGAGGGGCTCAGGTGGAGACATCGTGTTTGGAGCAGGAAGACCCCAGGAGTGAGCAGCTTCTGTTCCGCCCTCAGGTCTAGTTGACCTGTAGCTGATCCAAACCTCAAGATACTGCCCCCAAATAAGTGACGGTTTCTGACAGGTTCCAGACCTCAACAGTCGTAGTACTGTTATTCTCCCTGAAGCCTTTAATTTTGCTGCTGCTTCCAGAAATCAATCACCTTAAAAATCTAGTATGACTGAAGTGTGCTCCCCTGAAAAGTGACATTGAATCCCCAAGTGTTAGTGTATTTGGAAACAGGGCCTTTAAGAGATAACAAAGGCCATGGGAATCCACAGGCTGAGGGAGGGTCCCTGATCCGCACACAAGGAAAGGCCATGGGAGGACAGGGAGAAGGCAGCCATCTGCCGGCCAGAGTCCCCCTGAGAAAATGCATCAGCTGGAACCTGGCTCTGGCACTGAACAGCCCCGGAACTGCGATGTGCTGGGTACACGGCGCTGGCGGCGGAGCTGACTGCACGCCCCCGCATCTTTCTCCACCCGGGACCACCACCAAGAGTCCGCCCCCAGCAGTGAGGGGCCTCCCTCTCCCTTTTCTGCCCCATCCCATGACACCCAGTGCAGCCACCTCCACACTTCCCCTCCTTACTGAGCCACACCCCTGCTTCCGGCCACCACCATCCAGGGCTCCTCTTTGCCGGTTTCCCTACCCCCACACACCCTTCCCTTGTCCACAGTGAGACCCCCAGCAACATAAACTCGGCCACATGCCTTTCTGCCGAAACCCCTTCAGTGACACCATCCACGGGAAGCACTTGCTGCGCCTGGTCCCGCTGCTCACTGTCCCAACCTCAGCTAATGACCATGCTCCCTCTCACCCATACAGCCCAGCTTTCTCCACCCACCCACCCCGCTCTGCGATCTCAGGGCCCGGCCTCCCCACAGCGGGAGCCACCCCCTGCCCGCCCGGAAGCAACTCCCCAGCTGTACAGGCAGCACTCAGCTGGCTGGTACCTGGGTCCCCTGCAGGCCTTTGGGGGCCGTGTCATGCCTGCCTCATCCATCACCGACACCTGTGTTTACGAGTCCCGACCACCAGGAGGTGTGCGTGGACACTGTTGAGTTCCTATTTACTCAAGCATCTTACACTTCACAGTAAGAGTCACAGTCTATTTCACAGTCTCCCACGCTTCTGATTAAGATCATGCCTACGCCACGCACAGCCTTTGCTACTACTGCTGGGACTCTTCCTATTAATTTTTCTAATTGGTTTAGGAAAGCGATCAATTTTGTTCAACTCCTTTATAAAGTTCTTCTCATTTTTAATTGATTATTTCAATTCTATTTCTTAGCTTCTAGTTATGTATGCTTTTCATTTCATGTCATATTGCAAAAGTCAAAATATCTTCAAGTAACAAAGACAGCACTCACTAGCATTCTATCTATTCTAACAAATTACTCTTCTATCTCAGCACTAAAATAATGTTAGTTGGCTGCTGGTAAACTTTCTTGATCATATTAAAGAATCGTCCAGTCTTAATATTTTCAGTTTTAGTTTTTAAAAGATTCCTTTTTTAGAAACTAACAAAACATTTTACTCCCAACTATTAAAACTTTTTAAATATTATACCTTATTTGCTTCCCATGAAATCCTCTCTGATTTAAAATTATAGTCCAAATAATGATATGAAAGTTGTGAATCTTTAGGAGAAAAATCTAAAGTTGCTGTGGGGAAAGAAAAGCAAAGATCTTTACATAACTGTTTGTTCAATGTCAAATAACTTTTTAATGTAACTCATATTTATAATTTACTTACAATAATTTTCAATTGAGTCCTTATGAAACTCAGCTACCATTTGAAAACTGTCTTCAATAGTAAAGCTATCCCCACCTTTTGGAAAGGTTTCTTCATCTGGGAACTAGAAAACAGACCCACTGAACAGTTTATTTGGAAAGAAGAAAAAGTGTGATCACATCTATAGCTTTCTATATTTACACACATAGTATAGTTTGTGGTTATCATTTGAGACAGAAAAAGAGAAACAATTCGAAGAACCATTCAGGGAGGGCAGAGCACAGTATATGTCATCAGTTCTCATGAATCACGTCTTACATGGCAACAGCGTGGAAGCAGGAGTGACGTGTTCACACCTACTGCACAAGCAACTGCGGGAGCCCATGTGTGTGCAGTCAGGCCACAGAGCACTTGCTTCAGTATGAGCTGTGCATTGCTCGCAGCACCTGTTAGGTGATTCTGCTGATTATAGGTCTTCAGAAAGATTGCATTGGATTCAGCATCGAACAAAAAAGTACTGTGTTCACAGAAAGGCAAGAGGCACAGCAGCATGGTGCACGGGAGGAATCCACGCCCATGCCAATCCAAGACTTCTTTCAATCCATGTGACATGAAAAGTCTAAGTGGAGGGGGAGAGTTCTGCACCTGGCTATCCCACTGCGAGTAAACGCCACACCACTCAGCTATACTAAGAATGGTAGGACCGTGTGCTTAATAAAGGCTTGGGTCTCGGCGACGAAGCGCGGCACCCTGTCAGCAATGGCGCCTGCCTAAGTGGTGCGCAGCGGTGCTTCTGCAGTCGGTGATAGAAGCTTAGAGCTGCGTGAAACGGTACTTTTAAAGTTCTGAGACTGCCAGCCCTGGGAAATCTGTTGCACAGATTCCAGAGATGCTCCCCTCTGTTGGTAGGTCGTCACTGGGAATAGTTCTTACAAACTCAGGATGTACACGTGACGTGATGACAGTGAAAACAATTAGGAGGAGAGCAGTGGCCACAAGTTTCTTTTCCAATACAGAGCAACTCTCTAATGTACCCTTTTCTCCAAAAACACAGGCAACGAGAAACACACGTCTCTGTTCTTAAGGACAGTAAGTAGCAACGGTAACCCTGCACCACAACCCGTACGGAGGAGGGGAAAGAGTGTGCGCTGGGCGATCGGAGAAAGTCCAACCAAGTCCCCTCTGCCGGAGAGCCCAGCAGGTGGAAGCGGAGCACTGCCGTCTGGGGAAGCAGCGGGCCTTGTCTCCTCAAGGTGACGGCTGCTGATCCTGCTGCTGGTGCGTAACCTACAGAAGCACAGCACGTGAACCCAAGTTCATGCCAGCACGCACATGTCTGCAGTGGCATCGGCTGTAGCAGCCCAAATGCAAACAATGCTGCCAGTTCAGGGGGGCGTATTCATACGACGAACCACACCCCGCAACGGAAAAGACCACCGGCAGCCGCAGGCAACAGCAGGGGCGAGTTTTAAGGTGGCCAGGCTGAACAAAAGGCACAAGATACGGCCCAGAATGCCCAAGTTTAAAAGCAAAACCGGGGAGAGGGGAGCCTCTGGGAACGCTGTTTCCCAAGGGTGGTTTGCTCAGTGGTCATCACCGAGCTGTGTGCTGATCCTGCATGTGCATTATGGCTTCATCAAATGGGAGATTTTAACATCTCTTTAAGAAACACTGTTTCAAAGACATAAATGTCACTCTCTCTGCAGGACTTCCATCTGGTGGCAATGAGAGCTCTGTGTCATACCGAAGGGGAAAAGCTGTCTATGTGCGACCTGCCTATATGCTCTTGTCACAGATTCCTAGTCTTCTCTGGAGTGAAAAGAAATCCTTTAAATTCCTGATCCTAAGAAAGCAGTAATTCTTTCAAATAAAATATTTTTGCCTTATGTGGTTTGATTTCAGATGTTGTTTGTCAAGTTACTAAAGTCCTTTTGATTTACAGCCATACAAAAATTTTGGTAAACTCCCTTTACAAAGTTTAGCACTGGCACCAAGAGAATGATCTGGCCGGACACAGCCATAGAGAAACTGTTACCTGCAGGAAGGCAGCCTGTGGACCCGCGCTCGGCAGCCCGGCCACGCGGCTGTCCTGCTGGAGGGGGCCTGGGGCCGGAGCGCAGGCCGGCTGGGAGCTGCGCCCTCTGACCGCCACAGCGCCAGCTGCCGATCCTCGCACTGGATGGCCTTGAACCTCGACGGGCTGCAGGTGATTAGAAATGAGCGCTGCATGAGTGTATATTGACAGACACCCGCACAATGTGCATATACACAGAGAAGAATTCACCATTCAGCTTCCTACTAAGGATTCCCTAACGTAAGTAATTATGAGGGGACTAATGCCGAACCCAGGAGGCCCTGGTGTCCTCAAACGCGTCAGAGGTAACTCTGGTGCCCCGATCCGGCCGAGCTCCAGCTCGGCAGTGGTAGGTGTGAATCTTCTGTGACGAGCACACGTACTGCAGTAACCGCGAGCTTAAGAGCGCGGGACCCTCCCAGTGGCCCCTTCCCCAGCCTTAGCGCACGTCCTCGATGTCCCGGGGCAGGCCTGCAGTCACCACCCCGAGAACCAGCTCCTCTGCAAGTGCTGAGGGCGGGCCTCTGCTTCACTGGGGCCCCGAGGGCCACCCCAGTCCCCGCTGGCACAGGGGCCATGCAGGCAGAAGGAGCACAGGGAGCCTTGTCCTCTGAGTCCCGTGAGCACTGGCTCCACTGCGAGGGGCGGTGGGCTCTGATCTGTCCCATCGCCCAAGAGCAAAGGCCAGTGCAGCCCACCCCCACCCCCCACCCCCGCCACAGAGGCAGCTCAGAGGGGGCTTCCTCCTCAGGTGGAGGCTCCCAGGCCCCGGTGGCTTTCTCGGCTACTCCCTGGAGGGTCCCGGAACTTCTAACCACACAGGGTGGCTTGCCAGGACAGTATCAGAACCAACGGGCTGCACCTAGAGGAGGAATGTGTTTCTACCTGATCAAGGAGCCAAGAGGCAGCAGCAACGCATGATCTAAATAGTCTCTTGATTAGAAATGAATATTCTCAATCCCAGATTTGAAAGGAAAGTCAAGTCTGTAATGCCCCTTCTACAGAACTTTAGCTGAAAACATTATTCTAAATTTGAAACATTTCCATGTAAAAGTCTCGCCTGTTTCCAGTAGGGCATCTCTGCTCAGCTGGCCTGGAAGCCACGCCCCCACGCGCACACAAACGTGTCTTCCAGGATGCTGCCGTCCCCGCCCTGAGGCTGCTGGGCTGTAGGCAACCACAGCCAGGCACTGGGGTGCCGCTGTCACAGAGTGGCGCCCCCGCGGGCTGAGACTGTGGACATGGGGACACTGTGTCTGACCCAGGCTGTGAGGAGCCCTCATTAGCTGCACTGCGCACCCTCCACGACCAACCCCCGGGGACCCTCACCATTAACAGAGGGGACTTGAGACCTAAAACAGGTAGGAGTCTCGTTTCACTTGTTCTTAAAACCAGGAGAACTCCTTCTGCTCCCCGACCTCCTGCTAGGAACACTCGATGGTTGTGTAAAAAACAGCAGGAAAACTCACTGAGTTAGAAAATCAATGTGCTTCACACATTTTACCTGAGGGTCCCAGGTTTTTCTCTCTATTTGTTTAGGAGGAACAGCTGGAAAAGCGGGCTCTTCTTCACTTCCCAAGGAAAAGAACTAGAATAAAATAGCAGTAATATGGGCATGAGTTTCGTGAGAAAATACTCTGTAACTGCAAGTCGGGTTCCCTTTGAGCACCCATCTCCTCTACCCGCCTCCTTCGCCCTGGATGGCGAGAGCTGCCCGCAGAGCCGCGCCCCAGCACAGAAGGCGCGCGCGGCTGGCCTCACACTCGTTACAAAATTCTAGTCCAGAAACTAATTGAGTCTTTTAACATGAGAAAAAAATTATTGGGGACGTTATAAATCACCCGTCAGACCTAATGCTGATGTTAATGAGGATTATTTAATTCACAAACCAGTAAGAAATGAAAGGAGGAGAAACTGTTAACAGTGGAAGTTTATTTAAAGAATGAATCATCTAGCAACCAAAAAAGACAAGATGTCAGCAACAACCAGTCATTTTCATTTAAAGACAGTAAAGTCACCGTAAAAATACAAATGTACTCCTATATTAATGCTAAAAAGATTAAAAGTTTGATTTGAAAGACTGTGAAACCTTCATTACTGTGAGATCACAATAGATTTTGTTAAAATAACAGTGACATTTATTTTAAATGGCAATGCATTCTGGAGGAAAACACAGTGATGGGTCTGCTGCAGTTTATACTTGGTGGGAACTGTCCTTGGAAAAGGTTAAGCCCTATTTTTCCAGTGGAAACAACCCAGCAAGACTGTGATCATCTGTAAGCTAAATGATGCAGCCGCTGTTTGATTTTATTGTTGTGGTGACAAAAGACTGAGTCACCACAACACGGATGGTCTGTCCTGCTCTGTTTCAGGCAGGGGAGCTAGGACAGCAGCTGCTGCCGGCAATGACAATCCGCGGGTCAGGGATGCTCGCAAGTTTGATCCTGTAGCCCACAGAGGACATTCAAACGGAAGACAGCTAAAGGAATATGGCGGGGTAACCAGTCACAGATGACCTGCGGACTGGCGGTGCGGAACGCAGACATGAGTTACAGGGCACGCCCCCAGGCCCAAGTGCAACTCCCAGCTACATCACAGTTAACTCGCCTGCCAAGACTGCAGTGGTTCCCCCGCCTCAGCTCCACTTTCTTCCATCAGCGATGACGCAGAACACTAAGGTGAGGGAAACCAGGGGCAACAGTAAGTTACAAAATGACAAACTTTTATAGACATAAAAGGAAGAACACCATAATAATCAAAGAAACACAAACTAAATGTTGATTAAACACTACTTTCACATTGCAAAAACTTCAGGTACTGGTGACTATGGAGAGAAATAAGTATCCATCTTGTAAACAGTCAAGTATTTAGATTTGACAATTTATATCAAGAAACTAAGGAAGTTGTTCTTAGCCTTTACGGTAGTCAACACTTCCAGGGATCCAATCCAAGAAAATAACATAAATGTAAGCAATGATTTATGTGTAAAAACATTTACTCACATTTTACTTATATAGAAAAACACTGGAAATAATTAAAATCTTCAAAATTAGCGAACTGTTTGCCAAAGCAAAGTGTATGTACAAGATGAAAGAAATAACCTTTGAAAATATTAAGTTTTTAACCCTCTGAGTGCGAACGTCGCTGTGAGTGATGCTGACAAATTTTCCTAAAAGTGCCCACGTCCCTCCCAGCGACTTTTTCGATGGCTATAAATGTAAATAACAACAGAATAATTCGTATTTTATGTTTTGTTCTCTTTTTGTACCTTAGGTTATATATTGATATAACTTTTTCTCATGTTGATCCAAATTTCAAACTTTCACGCTGTTCAAATACTGACATATTGTTATAATTTTTACTTACATTTTAAATGGTCCTTTTAATTTATCTTTGCTATAATCATCGAAACTCTATGCAGTGTGCATAAGGAAGCTTTTGCTAATGGACATTTTCATTGCTTCACAGCATAGCATTAGCATTTTGTTCATAAACTGTTTTTCACTGTTGATATCTACTGATATATGTCTCTAGTGTGAATGCCGTTTGTGTTCATTTTTTTTGTACATTATGAAGTTTTCTTTTTTTTTCCAAAAAATTTTGCAATATTTGGCATACTTCCTGCTTGTTACCCATGTTGTATTTTTTTCAAATTATAATCATAGGTTTTATATTATGCCATATATTATAGTTTAAAAGCCATATTGAAGGAAAGAATTTATTTTTTCTAAAATTATTGCTATAATTTTTAACACAATAAATTTTTTGCTAAATTGCGTCAAAGAACACTGCTTACAAAAGAAGAGTGTATTTACTATATGTCGTGAAATTTTCAGCAAATTGTTATGAATAATAATGTTTTTATAGACATTTTCCATAAACTCAGCAAAATAGCCTGGCATTTCTCACACAAATTTTAGCAATTATGCATGGAACTCAGAGGGTTAATAATGTGAGAAAATACAACATGACATTAAAGGGAAAGGGAAAGGATGTAAAATTATTTGTACCCATCAACCTCACCTTATTTTTAAAAATGGGCGAAAAAAGTTGGAAAAGTTAATAATTGTCTGAGTGACAGTTTTATTTTTTCCTAACCTTTTTCTGTATTTAAAAAAGGGAGGAAAAAATCAAGAATAAGAGAAAAAAACCCAAAAGAGCAGTAGCAAGGAAACCAGGGTGAGGCACCAACGGGCAAACGGAACCCTGAACCTGGCGCCCTCAGCATGGCTGCTGGGCAGCACCGCGCCGCGCAGGGGACTGCTGTCCCTCCGAATGCGCTGCGCCCCCACGGAGAGGCGCTCACCTAGGTGACTTACTCCAGAATCTCAGTGCGTCCCATTAGCACCGTTATCTTTTCTGTTACCGCCACGCTCCCACACTGGCGGCGAGGCGCCCTGCGCCTGCGGGATGTTCCGTGGCCGAGGGAAGCACGACCAGTGGCTCCTGGCGGGCCAGACCCTGAGCCAGTCGCGCTCAGGGCAGCCGCACTCTCAGGTCGTCTCTCTCAGTGGCTCCGCGTCCTGAGAGGCTGCGTTTCCAGAAACACTATAAAAAGCTGCTCGCGTGGGAGAATCAACATGGAACAGAAATCTCATCTACTCCCAGGTTTGAGAAGCTAGTCCACACATCCCATCACTAACAGTGTTCCTTTAAAAATTAAATGTTCATGTAATCATTTCACAATGTACACTGTATCATGTTACACTGTATTCCTTAAACAAATACAATGTTACATGTCCATTATGCCCCAACAAAGCTCAGAAAAATAGCTACTATTTCAGTCGTTCAGCCACTAACTGCTCAGGGGGTGGAACTGCTAGGCGTTCCTTTCGGCTGAGGGATCAAAATACACCTGAGATAAGAGGTGGCGTCATGACACTGGACAGCTTGGGACCCTCTATTTTTATAGCCTCATTCCAAACTACAGGACATTCTACATCAAAACAAAAAAACGCATACAGTGATAGAGAAAGGAATGTACCTGTTGAGACTCCTGGTTCAGGTGAGGAGACCTTGGAACAGCTTGTGAAATTCCTGTAGTCAATGGCTTCCCGGCTGTAATGAACAAAACCCAGTGATTTCACTTATCATACATGTAGCAGCGCTCTAAGACATTTTGAAACCTATGTCTAAAACTGAATGAAATAAGAAATAAAACTGTGCCGACTGGGGAGTGGGCTGAGGCCTGGGCAAGCAGGGAGACTCACTTCTCGCTGCATGATCCTCTGCAGGAAGTGATTTCACCAAGCATGTGTATCACCTACTGAAATACCACCTCCAACGTGATCCTCTAACATAGCCTCCAGAGCAAGCATCGTCTCGTCCTGGAACGCTAGAGAACAATCCAAAACAGACATGCCATTCTCACCTTCAGGGCTGTCCCCTGGCCCGTGTGTCCGCAGCATTCCATGGGGTTTGAAGGCAGCATTTGTCTTTTTCAGTATTTCCAAGCTTTCTAAAGCCGTAGTGTGTTCAGACAACGACTTTAAAAGGGAAAGGCTATTGACTAATCCAGAAGGTTCTGAAGAATTCCTAGGACTCTTCCAGCACCGTCTATTTTCTCCAGCAGTACCTCCTTCAGTGTGGTCACGGGTTAAACTAGGAATCCCTTCCACATCTTCAGATTCAGGAATACGTGCTTCTGTGTCTTTGGGAATAGGTTGCTTTTTTCCCAGAGGGTAAAACAAAGAATTGGAAACTTGGGAGTCTGATTTATCAAGACCGACGCACCCTTCAGCATGACTCTGACTGGCAGCTAATAGCTGGATACCGTGGTCACTGCCAGAGGTTGACGGTAAAACCTGGTCATTGTTTTCATCTAGGTCACTTCCCGTAATAAAAGGCTGATGATGAGTCTGCTCTGAAAAGAGGCTGCTTGCAGGAATCTGATTAGTGTCTGTGTTTAAAAAGTGAGGACTATGTAAATCTGAGTTTTTACCTTTAGGTTTATTTGGGAGTGAAGCAAAACAGCAGGTACTTTGGGCTGTCTGGATGGGTGTATTCACATCTTCATCACTCATGTACACACCATCGGTCCGCTCCACAGTGGGGTCACCCCACCCTGCTACTCCACCTCCAAGGGGCGCAGCGTTGCCCCAGAGCCGTGGCGGCAGAATCTCTTTGGTAGGAAGTGTCCCTGCAGGCTCACCCCCAGCAGGCGTTAAGAGAGACAGAGGTGCACCGCCACCTCCTCCTCCACAGCGCCCAGCCTCACCTTTCCTCTGAACTCCCGAAGCGCAGTCACCGGCCAAGGCTTCCTCCCCGCCGCCCCCTGGATCCTGGGGCAGTCCGTTGCTTTCCTGGGATTCCTCCTCAGTGTCGCTCGTTTCAAAATTGCTCAGATTAAAATTTACCTCCAAAACCGGTTGTGTTACATTCCTCATGGGTTCATGAATATTAAGACTTTCACAATCAGCATTCCTTCTAGAAAACATGTCGGTAATAGCATCAGAGATCCTAGAATTGCTCCTTAGTGAAGATTCCATTTGTAGATGGTCAGCCTGGGGCAGGTAAGACACCGTGTGTTCAGAGCCTTTCTCTGGCACTCCACATGCATTCACCTCCTGACCATTTTCTCTAAGGGAGCCTTTTGCGCACATCTGGTCGCTTTGATGAACAGGTATTTTAACATTTTCCTGAATGTCAGATTTTGATACTATGCCATCATTTTCCACATTGCCACAGGTAACAGGTAAGCTGCTGCTTTCACAGAATGAAGGAATTTCTAATATTGCTTCCTGATTCCAGAATGGATCAGTATTGTCTATCAGCTTGTCTTTATTATACTTTTTCCCATTTTCAGCATCTGTTTCTAAGAACTGTATCCTTTTTTGTACCAAAAGGTCTCTCAAATTTAAATTTACGTTCTCTCCCGGAGCCTTGGGTTTCCTTTCCAGATCACTTCCCTCAACAGTAGAGGAATGAGCAGGTGAACTGTGTGAGGATAAATACACGGCCCACCGGCTTTTACTTCTCGTAGTGCTTTCTGATGGCCGCTGGTGCTGTAAGCTTTGTGTGCTCCCCTCAGCCAGCTCTTCCTGTTCAGCAAAGCACTTGGGTTTAGTGGGAATCTTTAAACTTCCTTGTGTCTGCTCCCAAGGGGAGTGTCCTGTCATCACAGGATTCACCTCTTTGCATGTACTAGTTGATTTGGGCCTCAGAAGAGCTAGGATCTGTGCTTTGCTCCTGACGTTCTGCGCAGCTCCTGAACAGTGAGGGGCCAAGCTACCTCCTTCCGTGGGCTCCCTGGCCGGCAAAGAAGCGGAGTACTCCTCTCCCCACAGCACCTCTGGGCTACCCCTGAAGGACGGGGCCGAGCCAGCTGGAGAGGGAGAGGGGCCACGTCGCCCTCTGCCCTTGTAGACGGCAGTGTCCTTGGAGTCTGCCAGAACACTGCTCACGTCTTTCTCGCCAACACCTGAGAACAGAGGAGGTGCGCGCAAGAACGGAGAAAGAAAAACAAGGCCAGGGTCTGCAGTCTCCAGTGACGCAGCAGATTCACCATTCTCCATAACGACCATTTTCTTTGGCACTTGGCGTGGTCCTTGAAAACCCTAAAAATATTAAAACAATTATTAGCTGTTCTAGTGCCTATAAAGAAAATGTGAAATGAACCAGGTAAGACAAAGAAGAAAAAAAGGAATGTGTATGCTCTGTAAGGTGAAGTAATAATTAAGATATAAATTTTGTGCCCTGGCTGGTGTGGCGCAGTAAATTGAGCGCCAGCCTGCAAAATGAAAGGTCGCTGATTCAATTCCCAATCAGGTCACATGTCCAGGTTGTGGGCCGGGTCCCCAGTTGGGGGTGCGCGAGAGGCCACCAATTGGTGTTTCTCTCGCCCATTGATGTTTCCCTCTCTTTCTCCCTCCCTTCTCCTCTCTCTGAAAATAATAGATAAATAAATTTAAAAAATCTTTTAAAAAAGGTAAAGTTTGTAAAGTTAAAACAAACTCATTTTTAAAGACCTTTTTTCTAATTTGTGTTCACTTTTAACCTAAGTATATACTATAAAGTGCCATGTTAATGAGGCTATAAGTTTCAAAATTCACTGCTTCTTGAAATGACTTGACAGGTGTATGCTGATCAGTATTTTCAGAGAAACTTACTGTGAACTTCCTTTTCAAACCAGCAGGCTGACATCTGAGGGACTGGCCAGAGGACATCAGCTGCCTCGGACTGAATGCGGGCGCCTCTTGACCGACAACGTTCTGGTGAAGAGCTCTGCTTCCAGCAGTGCGACCCTCCTCCACGGTGATTAAGTACCGATCACTTTCTAAGTCATCTCCAGGGTTCACCTGGATGTTAAAAAACGAATGTCAAAATCACAGGCATCTAATCATTTGATGACTTATGTGTTCTTGCAAGCTTACTAGCACCAGTAAGGCATGATGGATATTATATAAATTCTTTATTATTATCCCCTAGTTAAGTACCAACATGCACAAAAAAGTCACTAACACGTTTATTCTGCAGTATACTGGGGACCTGTAGGAGGCCCTTTGTTACAGGCTGGGGGCACAAAGAGAAGCAAGAAAAGTGTGCTTCCTCTCAAATTCACTTAGAATCCATACAACTAACTATAACTTTTAAAAATTAGAGCTATTAAATAACAAATATGTCTTTATTACAAATTAAGTATTGCTACAAATTACTAGTTGCTTAAACCATTGTAATCCAAAAAAGCATTTTAATCACCTTAAAAAACAAAGTATAACATTTGCCACCATCTGTAGCATAAAAATAAAATTATCACCTAATGGATAAAGTCTGTGTATTATCACAGCTAATGTGCTTAATTAGTGAAATAATTCTAAATGAAACACCAGTAGTTACCACCAATGAAGCATCTGTTAAAATTGCTTCTAGACCCTCTTTTGATATAGAAATATGACAAGCACTATTATGTAATATAAAATTTAAAAGTAGATTAAAGTCCGTGGCCTAAGTCAGCATGACAAGAAGACGTGGGCTAACACCTGCCGAGTCCCTGCACTGAATGGCGCCCCCCCCGGGGCACAGCCTGGCAGTCTGCCCACGTCGCGTGCCCCAGCGCGGCTGTCGGACACACACACTGAGCTGCAGGAGCACCTGGAAGAGGGACGTGACCTGAACACACAGCCCGTTCTCCTGAGTCTGGACACCCAACGCGCCTGTTGCCCCCCCCCCCCACAGGAAACACACAGAATCAGTGCATGAGACACAATTTTAAACAGGAGGAACTGCACAATCCCTGCCGTCCTCTGCCCATCGGGCCACGTCAGAGTCAGACTAGAGTCTCTGCCTGGGTGCACACTAACGTGGGCAAGTTCCTCCACTGCGCACGCTGCGCCCCCAATCCGCAGTCACGGGGCTGTGTGAGCAACACGTCAAGCACTCTCCACACGCTTCCAGCACAGGGTCTGGCTAATAAATGCTCAGTAAGTACTAGCTATGATTATTGCGATTAGTACCTTGACTACACTGTATAACAATGTTCATAAAATATACGAACATTTTGAAACCATACTTAAAAACAAGGTAGACACATTAAAATACCTCAAGACACTTCAGAAATAAACTGTCCAAACATTGTCCTTTGTCATCATATAAAATTGCCTGTATTAAAACAAAATAAATGTTAAAACAGGACACAACATCATCCTGTTTTTCTTAAATATCTTCAATAGCAAACCTGAAATTGCTCTATAAGTAAACTACGTCTGGAAAGGATCCCCTACTTTGTTCACTGGGTTTAGAAAGTGCGCCTGTCTCCAATGCCACTCACTCTGTGAAAGAGGGCAAGGCACGCCAGGAAACTGTGCCCCTTTCCTGATGACTGAGCCCTGCGAGGGCTGCGGAATGACAACTCGGTTAACGGGAGACGACAGGAGCTCGTCCGGGCAGAGAAAGGGCATCGCTAGGGCAAGAGGAAGCGCGCACACGGTGGCTGAGGATATAGTGATCTTAACTTGCGTGGATCACAGAAAATCTCTGGAGCCAATTTGAATTTATATTGTTTTCCTATAATCTACCAGTGTGAGGGGTATAATGCAGACATAAATACACGAGATAGTTAAAGCTGGATGCCATTAGCATGACCTTAATATTATGACTTTATATCACAAGAAGACATGAAGGATATTCAGAATCCAATCAGATATCTTTTTAATATAACACAAAACCTGTAAGATTCTGAAGCCTTGGCTCTAACCAAATAGAAAGAATATAAAAGAAAAAACTACACAGAATAACATCGAACGGTGAATGAATGAATTAGCTTAAGACAGGCAGTTAGAAAATAAGATAGATGGGGCCCTGACAGTGGCTCAGCTGGAGCATCATCCGGAGCACCAAAAAGGTGGTGGGTCCGATTCCCTGTCAGGGCACATACGGGAGGCATGTTATTGCTGTTTTTCTCTCACATCGATGCTTCTCTCTCTCTCTCTCTCTTGTTCTTCTTTTCTCTTTTTCTAAAACCAATATATATAGCCTCAGATGAGGATGTAAAAATATAGATATAGAAAGATAGGTAGACAGGGTCAGGCTAAACATCCATCTATTCAAATCAGAAGAATTAACCAATATCACCCCAATAAATTCAACGAAAAAGAGAACATGATAATGACATGACCTGAACAGAGGTATCCAGAGACCAACCCTCCAAAAGGGCACAACCTTGGACAGACCACTGCTACTGAAGCCGGAGGCAGCACCCTCGATTCCTGTCATTCTCTGTACTTACTTTGTTTCCTAAGTGCGTGACCTTCAGGATTCCATCTTGCCACACCTTTGATTTCTTCATCTTTTGGTGAGTATACAGTACCTTATATCCAAAAGCACAAAGTGAAGAAATGGTTTCTATTTATAAATATTAAATGTTATATGTTTTATACCCTCCTACAAACAAAAAATATTTAAGACACCTTTTATCAACACAGAAGCACTGATATCATAACAGTGATAAAAATCAATTAAAAAAAGAAACTAGAGCCCTGACTAGGGTGGCTCAGTGGACTGGGTACCATCTCACAAACTGAAAGGTCATGGATTTGACTCCCGGTCAGGGCATCTGCCTGGGCTGTGGGCCAGGTCCCCGGCTGGGGGCATGTGAAAAGCAACTGATCAATGTTTCTCTCCTTTTCTTCCTCTCTAAAAATAAACAAATGAAACCTTTAAAAAAGTTTAGAAAAAGAAACTAGGTAGTCAAAGGCAAGGGAGGGGAGAAAGGAGAAGCTAACAGAGCGACAACAGTAGATGTGAAGTTCTCAGTCACCAGCGGGGAGGAAAAGTGCGTTGGGTGGCATGGTGCCCCTGGTCCATGCGGCCCAGAGACTCCTGCGGGCTCTGGGAGGTCCACACTGATTTCCAAAGTCACTTGCCTTTCCCGTCTCATTCCTTCGGGAAAGCATAGTGGAGTTATACACGGGTTATTCGTGGGCAACACTGTAAGGTTCAATTTCAGACTGAATGCAGAAGCAGGTCTGAGAATCAAGTCCAAGGTTATAAAGACAGGCAGGCAAACAATGTACAGCAATGCTGCTCTTGTCAATGTTTCTTTGTTATTTTGATTGCTTTGGAAAATGTAGCCATTTTTAGAAATGTCAGTTATGTTAAATGTAACAGGTTTGTTTTTAATAAGTATTCTTCAGATTTCTCTTATCATTTCTAATATGAAAGACGTCAATAAATATAAGCCCCATAATCAAGAAATTATTTGGGGTCCTCAATTATTTTCAAGAGTAGAAAAGGGTCCTGAGGCCAAACAGTGCTTCTCTGATGTAGACAGAAGAGGCACGCTAGTTCTCCAAGAGAAATAAATAAATGATCTCCTGGTCCCAAAGCGTCCCAAGATTTTTTTCCGAAGGATGTCGTGTAGCAAATGTGCATAGGAGACAAGAGAAAGGGTTGCCAGTTAAACTATGGGGCAATATCTGAAAAATACACACATACTAAAAAATCCCTCGCTGTTCCTCTGACATGCAGATTTAACTAAATATCCTGCTTTCAGGCTTTGGCTTTTTTGTTTGTTTTTTCTTTGCTAAATCTGGAAACTTTAGCAACATGTGTAAAATGTGGAAAGAAGAAAAAAATAGTGGTAAGACTTACAATAAATTCTTGGCTTTCCATGGTTTCTTCTGAAGTTATAAACCAGAAAGGTCCGGAAAATGACCAGGGGTTGGTCAACTGCTTGTAACCCTGAAGTGGAAAATGACAAAGAACAGTCAGCCCCGAGGAAGAAACAAGAATCGAATGTGCTCTTCCCCACGCGCTCGCCGGAGCGCGGTCCCACGCTGCCCGGCTAAGCACAGGCTCCGACCCGGCCTGCACGGGACACGAGGGGCGCACCCGTCACGCGCGGGAAGGCGGAGCTAAACGTGCAAACGAGCAGCCGTGGGCGAAGCTTCTCCCAGGCGCCCTGCCCCGCCCGCAGGGTGGCCCCTACACGGGGGCGCACGTCTCCGTCCACGTCTCCGCGGGCACAGCGCGCCACCGCCTGCGGAGTAACCTGTGGAGTAAACGTGGCTTCGCCGCCGTCGTGGCAGCGCGCCCTGCAGTCGCCGGCCGCCCGGGGTACACCGTTATCGGGGACGAACGCGGACGTCTGGGGCGAAGCAGCAGAGGCGCCAGAGCGAGGCCGTTCGCCCCCAGACCGAGGCGGCCGCGGGGAGAGCCCTGGAGCGACAGCGGCCGCGGCCGCACCTGCAGGCCGGTTGGGCTCTCGGGGCGCGCCCGGCCCATCCCAGCGGAAGGCCGGGGCTCGGTCTCCAAAGCCGCGACTTGTGGTTGCGGCCCCGCTCCCGTCTGCGAGCCACGGGCCGCTGCGCGCCGCTCCCAAGTCACGCGCGCACTCAGCGCGCAGGCGCGGCCGGCACTGCAGTGACGGGCAGGGACCGCGGCCCACGCGGCGGGAGGAGCGCGGGAGGGCGCCCCTCGGGAACCGGCGCCGACGGCGGAGACGTCCCCTGGGGGCTCTGCCACCCGAAGGGCCGTGGGAGGGGCCGCGCTCCCCTAAGGGCCAAGTGACACGAGGACTAAACCCCAGAAACCAGGGCGATCGGGGTTAAATCACCGAGAAGAGCCTTCCTTCCTGCATCCGAAGGCGAGTCGCCGCCCCGTCCCGGGCACCTCGCGGGAACGGCTGTGGCCCAGGGCGCCCCAGGCTGTTTAACGCGGCGTCCGGAGGACAGGCCGCGAAGTCCCCGTCTGTCCGGTGCCGGCCCACGGCCAGGGGCCGCCCCAGCGCCCGAAGGTTGCACAGCGGTCGGGACGCCCCCGCGCGTGCAGAGCCGCCCGCACGCTTCCCGGGCACGCCGGGGCCTCTGGGGCCGGGAAGGGCCTCACGTTCGTGGTCTTCCCCCCGAGTCCCTAACTGGCTCACGACTTCAAAGTTTCAGGGCCGCGAACCCAACCAAGGGCAGTTACGAACCCATCCCTCCAAGTAACGAGCACCCCATTTCACGGGCCGCGCCCCCCGTCACCACTGACAATGCCCCGCCCCGCCGCCGCCTCAGCCGGACGCGCCCCCGGGAGCTGCGCCCCAGGATAGCCCAGCCCGCACGGCACCCTCACCGTCCGCTCCGGGGCTGCCTCTTCCGGTCCTTCCCCAGAGTCAGCGACGCCGCCTCGGCTCCCACGTCCTCAGTCCCGGGAAGCCGGGACGCGCTCACGTCTGCATCCCACAGCACAAGCTCGCTTCCAATTCTCCCGCCAAGTGCCGTGACGTCATTACCCGGAGCCGGGCTGACGCTCAGCCCGCGCCGCCGGCCGGCCGCCAATCGAACTCCTCATTGGCCTCCAGCTCCGAGGCCCCGCCCCCGAGCTGCACGCCTGGGACGTAGCGACGGCGCGACGCCTCCGAGCGTCTTTCTGAGGCGCCCGGGGGAGCCTGTCGCTCATCGTCTGACGTGGTCGCTACCACAACCGTGAGACTCGGGAGACGGAAAGGGCTCCAGGACGCAGTCTCTGGCCTCTGTTTTGGGACCTGAACGGAGCAAGGTCCAGGTGGGACCAGAGCCGCTCAGGTGGGTTGAAGTCAGTGCGTCCCGTTGTGTGCCTCCCGCCCCGCCCCCGCGGCCCCGGCAGTGCGCACGCGCGGGGCCGCCGGCGTCGGTGCGGCAGATGGTCGGGGTCGGCCCCGGCGGGGGTCCCACGGGAAGTCGCGCTACGTCACAGGTGTGAGCTTTGGTGGCCCGAGGAGGGCGGAAGTGGGGACCCGGGTCTTACCTCTAAGTCACTGTCTCTGTCAGCGCTTGAGTCCGCGCCGCAGAGCGCAGGGCAGCCCGCCCAGGTGCGGCGTGCGGGGCGGCCGGGGCGGAGTGCTGGGGCTCGGGGACCGGATGGGACGGGGTGCACGGCCGCGGTTCCCCGTTGCGAGTGCGCTGCAGGGCAGCGGCGTGAAGGCCCCGGATGCGGGGTTCATTGGTCTTCACACCGCGCTCCTCTGTGGGCAGTTTGGCCCACGGGTCAGAGCCCGTGGGAGGGGAGGTGGCGTGTCCCGGCGCTCGCAGCTGGGGCGTAGCGGCC
Organism: Furipterus horrens; assembly: GCF_987537825.1. Taxonomy (NCBI): domain Eukaryota; kingdom Metazoa; phylum Chordata; class Mammalia; order Chiroptera; family Furipteridae; genus Furipterus; species Furipterus horrens. The sequence goes on from NW_028327180.1 coordinate 280,125, forward strand.
CTGGCGGGCTCGGGGGGGTGTGGGTCCCTGAGTAGGGGAGGCCGGGCAGGCGGTGGTCGGGCGTGAACGGGGCGCTGTCCCTGCCGGTCCCGCTCGGCCTCTGCGCGGAGGAGCCCCGTGGCGCCAGGGCCTGCTGCGCTCCGCCCAGTGCCCACCTTCCTCCGGGGGAAGCCGCGCGTGTTCGCCTGCAGAGAACTCGTCGTCCGTCGCATCCGCAGACGTGCACTGGGCCCTGGGCCCTAATTCTCGGAGCCACCGAACGGCCCTTGGGAGAGTAGAGGAGGGGACACCCCCCGGGCGGGGGCGCCTGGTTCCCGCGGGGGCGGCCGCGCCGCCCCGCCGCCCTCCGGGACCCTTCAGAAGGGGGTCAGCAGCAGGCGGGGCTGCAGCGGTGTCGTGGTCCGCGTTTGAATTGTGCGTAGTCCTGCCCCGCCACAGAGGCTGGAAGCGCTGGACACGTCACAGTTCACAAGTGCCTTTGAGACCGCAGTTCGTCGTCCAGCGGGTGCCCTCGCGGTGTTGACGTCCAGCGGGCGGACAGCCACAGCTCCCGGAGGTGCTGAGAGGAGGCGGGCCGCGGCGTGGCGGCTGCGGGGCCCGGGGTACGGCGCGCAGGGGGGGCAGCCTGCAGGCCGGGTCACACGGGCAGGGACCTGCAGGCAGCGGGAGGTGGTCACGGGGGACAGCGGGGTCTCCAGCTGAGCGTGGCCTTCGCCTGTTTCAAGGACAGGAAGGTGGCCTGCCTTGTGTCCTGTGCCCTGGCCCGGCGCAGGGACCCCGCTGGAGAGCGTCGCTGCAGATGCAGCGAGGGGGCCCCAGGCCTGGCGAGGAGGGACGCGGGGGCCCCAGGAAGGCCCGGGGTTTATCGTGAGTGTGGCGCGACGTCTGGGCAGGGCTCCGTGCAGCAGGGAGACGACGCCTGGTTTAGGGCTTGCGCGCCTGCTCTGGCCGCCGTCTGGTGACCGGGCGCGGGGGGGAGAGGCGGAGGCCGCTGAAGCCCGGGCAGTCGCCGTGCTGCCGGGGCCCTGGGGGCTCCACGCTGGTGCCTTGAGGGGCCGGGGGAGGAAGAGAGGAACGAGGGCGAGTCCAGGGCGCGCCCCCCCCCGAAGTTCTGTCACTGGTGTGTGCAGAGGTGTGGGCAGCCGGGCAGGAAGTAAGTTTGTTAAAATTGGAGAGTTTAGTTTTCTCGTTTCAAACTCGAGATGCAGTTCAGACGCCCGGGAGCGATGCCGCACAGACAGGCGGCGATTGGAACGTGGAGCTGCGGGGGCATCGGGGCTGGAGAGTGAGACGTGGGACCCGGCAGCAAGCCAGGGCTTGCCGGAAGGGCCCGCGGGTCAGGAGGGCGCTCAGCGCGGAGGGCAGGGCCGGGCAGCCTCGCGCGGAGCAGGTGGGACAGGCGGGGAGCGGAGGCGCAGACGCTCCGGGGAGCCCCGCGCGGGAAGTGCCCCCTGGGGAGTTCTCCTCTCGGGTGCAGCCGCGCACGGGCTTCAGTGTGGCCGGACGGGCGGGCGGGCGGCAGTGCCAGCTGAGGGGTGTGGCCGCGGCACTGAGGACAGCGGACCCGACCAGTTCTGACCTGCGTTGTGCCGGCACCACGTACATAAGTGCTTCCTCTTGCGTCCGCTTAGGCACGCACACTTGGCTGCCCCGCTGACGCCCGTTCCAGAGACCCTCCCGTGCTGACCTAGGGGTTGCCAGGGGCGCTGTGCCCGGTCCCTGAGCGCTGCCCCCGCTGCTGCTGGCTGAGCTCTACGGGCACAAACCCAGCCCTTACCGCACGCTGCTGCCCCTTCCCCGCCGCAGGCGTGTGCGGCTTCCGCACACAGGCCGGTGTTGGAGGCCACTTTGGCCCCCTCTGCCGTCCAGTCAGGGCGTTCCGGCTGAGGGGCAGCTGCAGCCCCCCGCCCCCGTGTGTCTGAGCGCTCGTTTCCAGGACAGTCTGTAGGGGGCCTAGGCCTGTTCTCGGGGAGGCTGGCACTGCCCCAGGCCCAGTGGTCAAGATCTGGTGCTGGTATTCACTTGTGTGTACCTCTCGTGGTTTAATGGAGACGACAGAATTCATTCCACGAGTGTTTTGAGTGACCCCTGTGTGCCAGGGACTGGGCGCATCAGTAAATGACGCAAAACCCGTGACTTCATCCATCCTGCACTCTGGGAAGGGTCCAGAAAAGACTTCATGCTCTGCTGGCCCGGCTCAGTGGATTGAGCACCAGCCTGTGAACCAAAAGGTCGCCGGTTCGATTCCCAGTCAGGGCCCAGGCCTGGGTTGCAGGCGGGTCCCCAGTTGGGGGCGCGCGAGAGCAACCAAACATTGATGTTTCCCATTTTTTCTTTCCCCTTTTTCTAAAATAAATAATAAAATATTAAAATAAAATTTACAAAAGACATCACAGGTGAGGGAGGCAGCCATGTGACCTGCGGGATGGCGTCAGAGCTTGAGCGGCTGGAGGGCAGGGAGTGAAGGAGCCGGTCGGATGCCTGGAGAGGAGGGTTGGAAAGTGGTGCCCCAGAAATCGGTGCTGGAATGGGGTGGTAACCTGGGAGAGGCCCGTTCCACAGACGACCCGCCACTTTCTGCTTACAGGGAGCTGGAATTAACATTATGTACAACTAGAAGTTGTATATAAAAATGTGAAAAACTTTGAGGTCTGATGGAATGAAATGTCTGGTTCCTTAATCTAACACCGAGTTGCTGACCTAAAAGTGTAGCTTAGTGATAGATTTATGTCCTGGGACGATCCGGTTAAAGGACCCACAGGCCAGCGAGTGTGCCCGGCTGATGGCGGGAAGTGTGGGAACTGTTCCTGGGAAGCTCCCTGGCAGCCACATTTGAATCCACTCGCTTCAGACAATTAAAGACTAACCTAAATTTTCCTCTGTTAACAGACTTAAATATTTACCTGTAATTCATAGGGATGGAAACTGAAGGAGGAAACCAGGAAAAGGCAATGGAAGAGGAAAGTACAGAAAAAAAAGAGGGAGAGAAGAAGAAGCGGTCTCGCGTTAAACAGGTGCTTGCAGACATCACCAAGCAGGTGGACTTCTGGTTTGGAGACGCAAATCTTCACAAGGACAGATTTCTTCGAGAGCAGATAGAAAAATCTAGAGATGGCTGTAAGTTTGCATCAGTAAGAAAACTTCTGTGTTGACCTGGCTGGTGTGGCTGTGGATCGAGTGTGGGCCCGCAAACTAGAGGGGGTTGGGTGGCCTGTTGATTCCCGGTCTGTGGGTTGCAGGTGTCCCCGGTTGGGGGCGTGCAAGAGACAACCAACCACACGTTTGTCTCTCTCCCTCCCTTCTGCTCTCTAAAAGCTGAATGTAGGTGAACAGGAAAAATCTTTTTAAAAAGAAAAACCTTCTGTAATTGAGCCAGATGTCATGTGCTGCTCTTGATTGGAACTAGGTTGTTTACCTCTAAATTAATGTAATTCTATTATTGTTTACTGTTACCACTATGTTATCATACATCAAGTTCACATTACACTTAAATTTTAAAGCTGTTACAACTAATGACATGAATGTTATTATAGTTATAAGAGCCTAATAAATAGGACTCGAGAACTTAAGGCCAAAGCAGTTATTCCAAAATCATTCTAAAGACATCTTAATTTACCACTATTTTTTCAGAGAATGGATAGGCATTGAAGACCTGTCCTCTGTGCTTAGGAACTGAAATTCAAGATGAGGCATTTTTATAATACAAATTCTAAAACCTTTTATTAGCTTTAAAAGGAGAGAAATGTGTTAGATATTGTTCTAGCCATGACTGCAGGAGATTGAAACTACTTATATTCACTTTTTACATTTTCATTAGATGTTGACATATCACTTCTGGTGACTTTTAACAAAATGAAAAAATTGACCACTGATGAAAAGTTAATAGCCAGAGCTCTGAAAAGTTCAGCAGTTGTGGAGGTAAGAACTGTTTTGTATCAGATCATTTTTATATTGCATCATCATATTAGATTGTTAACCTTGTGCACGGCTTTGCAGTTGGACTTGGAAGGCACCAGGGTCCGGAGAAAGAAGCCTCTGGGCGAGCGCCCGCCAGATGAGGACGCGCGGACGGTGTACGTGGTAAGCCTTCTCCAGGAGCCCAGCCGCCAGGCAGCGAGGCCCTCCAGTGCTCAAGGAAAAGTTCCTTGGCCTGAGTAAGAGTCTTACTTCTAATTATCGTAGGAGTTACTCCCCAAAAACGTTAACCACAGCTGGATTGAAAGAGTGTTTGGCAAGTGTGGCAACGTCGTCTACGTGAGTATCCCACACTACAAGTCCACGGGAGACCCAAAGGGGTTCGCCTTTGTGGAATTTGAGACAAAAGAACAAGCCGCCAAAGCCATTGAGGTAGGTCCAGAATCTAAAAATAAAAAAGCAAAGAAAATTAGCAAGTATTTAAACGGAAGCAAAATTTTGCTGATTTTTATTTCAGTTTCTTAACAACCCACCAGAAGAAGCACCAAGGAAACCTGGGATATTTCCTAAAACGGTGAAAAATAAGCCCATTCCTGCCCTTAGAGTAGCTGGTGAGTGAAGACATTTCGGTAAAAATATTTGAAGCGGATGTAGTTGCAGAAGTATAAAGTAACGTTAGCATTGTTACAGACGAAAAGAAGAAGAAAAAGAAGAAGAAAGGCCGAGTGAAGAAGGAAGAGAGTGCGCAGACCAAAGAGGCAGACGCGGACGCAGGGAAGGAGAGCAGCGCCGGCAAAGCGAAGAGACCCAGGACCACGTCTGAGGGCTCCGAAGGGGAGGTCACGGAACCCCAAAAGCCACCCTCCAAGAAGAAGAAAAAGCGGGTTAAAGCAGAAGGGACCGGCTTACCTGTGGTGCCAGCAGGGAAGAGGAAGCAAAGTAGCTCTGAGGATGCAGCTTGTCCAGCTCCCAGATCCAAAGTCAAGAAAACGGACCAAAAAGACAACCTGGAAAAAGCCTCAGCAGTGTCCAAAGAAAACAAGGGTATTTATAACGTTTTATAAGGTTATGGCTCGGTTTAAAAAAAACTTGTCTTAGCTCTGTCTATTTCTTAAGATTTAGAAATCTCCACTGAAGAAGAGAAGGAGACAGGAGATGTAAAAGATGGCGCACTCTTAAAAGCAAAACGAAAGCATAAGAAAAAACACAAGGAGAGGCACCGGATGGGAGAGGAGGTTATTCCCCTGCGCGTGCTTTCCAAGTAAGTGGGCGGCCCGGTCGGCAGCAGCCCAGGCCGTCACCATTGCTAAAGTGCAATTCCAGTTCGCGGTAACAGAGTTGCATATTAGCAACAGTGCCGGCCTGCAGCCCCATCCGCGCCCGGCACAGCACAGCACAGCACGGCACGGAAGGATCAAACAGCAACAACCACACTAAAACATGGAAGCACTTATTTCTGTCTGTCAAGCAAATGCCTCCATGTTAAAGTCGTGGGCATTCTGAACAGGCGTCAGCTGAAACTCCCCAGGCGGCAGGGCAGGGCCGTGACAATGCAAAGCAAGACTTACCATCACGAAAACATGGAAGCACTTACTTGTTTAGCTCCAAAGCAAGTACATCCACGTTTAAGTGGTGGGGAGCCTAGTCTTGGAAAGTCTTGCAATCCTGGTCTTGCTTTAACCTGTAAAGTAAGTTTAGAAAATAAAATGGGGTCGAAAACTGTGGGTTTGGATTCACCTCCACTTAAACATGGACGCACTTACTTGTTTTGCACCGCAGGTGCTCCCATGTTAAAGCAGAGGGGGTCCCCGTGGCCGCTGGACACGGACGAGGTTCCCATGTTCGTGCATCCAGAGCGGTAAGCGGGACTCACTTCTACTAAAACATGGAAGCACTTACTACCTGAGTCACAGAAAGCACTTCCATGTTAAAGTGGAAGGGAGCCCCGGACGTGGGCCGAGGGCCGGGGGCCAGAGCAGAAGCCAGCACACCTTGCAGAAGCTTTCCTTAACCTTCCGAACCTGGCCTCCCGGAGTCCTGTCCTCGTCGGGAGGTTAAAGGCAAGGCCTTGGGCTCCTGTATTTATAGGACCCTTAACTCTGAATTCCTTTTGCCTTTTTATCTTCGAGAATCATTAAGAGCCTTTTGATATTCTAATGCCTCAGCTCTCAGGGAAGGCATGATCCTGGGTGGGTCTGGAACTTTTTTTTTTTTTTTTTGAAGTATACAGATGTCAATGTTAACAGCTAAAACCATTACCACAAGGTACCCCTCTTTAAAAGCCTCTCCTATCTCCTGTTTGATGGCTTAGATTAGGGTGAACAATAAGCGCTCGGAGGAGCCCCAAGGGCCATTGTGTTTCTGTCTGGAGGAGCTCAAGCTGTTAGGAGAAGCATCTCCATGTTAAATGCATGTAAATAAGTTGCTTCCAGGGGGTGGTTTTTCCCTAGGAATTCCTTTCGTTCAAGTAAATACTAAGGAATGTTATCTCTGAAATTGGAAGCAGTTTAACAAGTCATCTTCAAATTTCAATCTCATTTTTTCCCCCAGAGATGACTGTTCTGGTAAATGTTACCAGTTAATTACAACTTTTACATGCAAAGTTTGAAACTGAGGTATGCGCAAGGCCTGAGCTGACAGAGTAAAAGCACTGAGGCTGAATGTTGAGGCCGGGGCAGCTTCCTGCGCGTGCTTCCAGGTGGGTTTAGCACGCGAGGTGGTTTGAGTGTTTAGGGGATACATTTAGTCACTGTTCTTTCCCATGTCCTTTTTTTTTTCATTACAGGACCGAATGGATGGATTTGAAAAAAGAGTATTTAGCACTACAAAAAGCCAGTATGGCGTCTTTAAAAAAAACAATCTCCCAAATAAAATTGGAGTCAGAAATGGAAATAGACCATGGAGAAACTAATAAGTCTGGGATGGAAAATGAGAAATGTAAACAACAATATAATATTTTTTGTAACGTATACATTCGTACTTACATACTTAAATACTATTTCTAAATTATTATAGGATACATTTTAATTTTTAAAATCTTGTATATACGGTGGTTACTAGAAAAAATATTGATTTGGAAGGTCGTCCAGATGTGTGACTTATTCTTGATATAAGATAATTTGAAGGGCTCATTTCAAGCTGGGTCTTTCCTGATCAGTTATTTAAATTTTTCCAAATTTTCATAAGTCACGTTTAGTAGTGAGTGCCTAGTTTATGAATTAAGGTTGTGTAAACAAAGATTGTAATTTCTCACTTGTGATTTCATTCCACTGTGTTAGCCACGATCAGAAACGAATCAAAAAAGATTCTTACGAAATCTTTAATGTTAGAATATATTTTAGATTTTCATATCTTAATTATTGTATAGAATATTCTGAATTATTCCATGCCTGTTTATTTCTCTATTAAGTACTTTTGGTTATTTGGTTCAGGGAAAGGCATTTATGGGGACGAATTTATAAGCGCTCTTCTAAATGTAACAGTTTGCATTTACAGTTAAAAACGTTTTTGTATTTTGTTTCATGGTAATCAACAATAAGCAGTGTGACTTTGTCAGGGTGGCTTGTTCTGAATCCCATTGACTTACAACATAATAAATTACATAAATTATGTTGCAATTAAGTGTTAAATTAAGTAAACTAATTATTTGAAGCAGCCTAAGAAATGATGTTGTTATTCTAATGAGACATCCTAAGTGTTTCATGACTGAGTTACTTCCGGTCTTTTTCTGCAGCAAGCGGGGAGGAGCGCTGTCCCCCGAAGGCCCCAGCTGCGGGGCCCCAGTTTGTGAGTGGGGTGATCGTGAAGGTCATGAGCACGGAGCCCCTGCCGGGCAGGAAGCAAGTCCGGGTAAGGCCCAGAGCCCTGCACACTGGACCCCCTGTGGGAAAATGTTTGGAATGTGGGCAGCGAATCGCATTACAGTTTGTTTCTCTGTGGTCAGTGCTTGTAGGGTTTGAGTCCATAGTGACTCTTAAATCTAACTTGGAGCAGAATCCAAAGACTGAATTCCTCAGTGGGCCCCAGTTCCTGGGAGCACAGACGTCCTTCTACAGGAAAGTCGTGGCGTGTCTGTGTTGATGGTGCCCCTCGTGGGTGGTGGCTGGGCAGCGCTGCGGAGGCTGTGCTGTGGCCGTTCTGACTGAGGGAGTGGGCGCAGCCAAACGCCTCCCGGTCTTCCGTTTTTAGGGGACTTTTCTTGTTTTCAGGGAAATGGATCTTAGAAAAATACTCTGCCAGACATTTTAGATGATCTGATCAGCATTAGAGCTGGTCTGAAATTATTTTAAAATTGTATTCATCTGCTCATGTCAGGTTTTGAAGCAAACTGGATAATTTTTTGTTTTCATTAGCGCTCTTAGCATTCAGTAAACTCATAAAAGTTCTTTGATCCCAAAAAAGTCAAAGAACTTTTGGAATGAAAGAGATAATAGGTATATGTACTTTTTTCTTAGCTTGTGTTTAGTTTTTTTGTCTGTTGATGAATCCTCTTGGGAATTGAAATTTTTTTCCTGAAAGAAATGCAGGTTGTTTTGGAGGAAAAAAGCCTTTTTAAGTTTTATGTTTAAATCTTTTTTTGGCATTTTTAATCCATGTTTATTGTTTAAAATTTTTGAAGCAATTACAGAAAAGTGTAAAGTATTTTGAAAAACTCCAAGTTTGGTGTGCATGTGCAGATAAATCCAGGTTTCTCCATCATTTACCTCGCAAACGCTGTTCCGCAGTCTTTTCTTTCACTTCGCATAGTTTATCTGACACAGCTTTCTGAGCACGACACAGCAGTGTTTCTTGTTGACGTGTTCTTCTGGGAGACGGCACCAGACTTTATTTTCCCTTAGCATCACCCAGTTAGGTGAGAAGCTGCTCCACGAAGCCAGTGCATGTAAGGTTTCATACATGATGTTCAGCATGGTGGAGTGTGTTTTGGTTCTGCGTCCTCATACCAGTCACGTTTTAACTTGCACAGCCATCGAGGCTCCTCACTGTCACGAAGTGTCAGCACTCCTCCTCGGGACCCTGTCCCCAAATTCTGTTGCTGTCACTTACTTGTAAATTTGGATTCTCCTTGTGATACGCATGAGGGGTCTGGTCTGTTCCAAACTGATATTGCCAGCTTGCAGAGTATTGTAGCAATGTTGAATTTCACATCAGAGGGGTAAAATTGAGGATGTAAATGCTGCTGTGGTTGGTTAGATTGCAGAAGATTTAATAGAAAAACTCTTTGAAGTTTGTTACTTGGAATGACTGACACAGATTTATGTCAGTTACAAATTCTTCATTTATGATCATCAACATAACTATTAATCAAGTTCATAGTTACGTACAGTTTGCTAGAACAAAGCTGAACTGTGAGGGTGCAGTCTGCTGTTTGTAACTTGCCCAACAGGGTCCCAGGCTAACGGTCATTCCAGGAAGCCTTTGCTACCCAGAGATTACTCTGACATCATAAGGGATTAATATTTGGAATGCTGGTACTCAAAAGTTACGTAAATCAATCACATGGCTGTACTGCCAGTGCACAGTCCAATTTTATCGACTTGACCTTTGTGTAAATGTGGTGCTATAAACTAGGTAAGGACATGGGAAGAAGGGGCAGTCTGTCTGTGCTCCCTTGGTGACAGGCAGAATGGTAAGCGTTAAGACTTAGGCCCTGGCTTCTGCAGACTCGCAGGTGTTGACATGCTTCTCCTTCCTTATTAACTAGTAAGCTTTTCTTATTCTATGATGAAATACTATTTCTAGCTGCTTCTCAGTTCTGCCTATAATTCTTAAAAATCCAGCATCTAAAAGTAATTAAATTAGTTGAGGTTTGAAATTTTGGGTCTGAACTACAGGAGATGAGATGGATAAGGTGCTTTTTTGTTGCTGAGACTCTTTTCTTATTTCTTTAGCTTTACAATGGAGACTGATAAAGTAGGAGTTAGTGTAACATTCCTGCATAATTGCATTGTGTTTACTGTAGAACTGGCCCTGAAAAGAGATGATTCCAAATGCAGGAATGTGGTTAATTGGCCCTCTCAGCAGGCCGGAGGGGGCTCCCTCCTGGGGGCTTTAGCTGGTGCAGGAGGCTGCTGAGGCTTTCAGCTGTGTGCTCACAGATCCACTCAGGAACTTAGATTTGTTGGTTCACTGGAGCTTTTTTTTGCACGAATTATTATAAAAAGTTGAATGTTTTTCACGGATATTTTACGTCATAAGTTATTTCGTGTATAGGCGAGGAGAAACACACCTTCTCCCCCAACCCATTGCGGGGCTTTTGCTTTCCTTCCCAGTTCTGGTCCGTATTCTGACCACATGCAGACTTGGCCCTGCTCTTGTTGGCAGAGGGTGGACGGAGGACGGAGGTTTCTGTTCGTCTGCTCTGCAACTCTGTGGCCCTTCCGCACTGTCTTCATTCCAGTGAGGCTTTACAGGTGTGGTTAAGTAAAAGAAAGTTGTGATGCAATGTGCCCATGTCCGTTTTTAGGAGCATTTGCATATATTTCAGAAGAAGGTTTGATGTGGGATGATAGTTCCTTCTCCTGTTAGGCTTCAGGTGGCAAAACACATTCTGACACAGCCATCGGGAACATCCTAGCATCGCTAGGACGCGCTTTCACTGTCCTGCCTCTTTCTGACTCGGCCGCAGGACGCCCTGGCAGCGGTCTCAGAGGTCGTCTATGTCGACTTGCTGGAAGGGGACGCGGAATGCCACGTGAGGCTGAAGTCCCCCGAGGACGCCCAGGCAGTCACAGATGCACACGCGGAAATTAAGAAGAAGCACTGCTGGAAGCTCGAGATCCTTTCCGGTAGAGCTTCATGGAACCTTCCTTTCTAGCAGTGGTCTTGTGGGGGGTCTGCGTTCTTTTTCTAGCTTGCCCGACGAAACCAGTGTTTTCTGGTGCGCTCACATGCATAAAGCAGTGTCATGTGTCATCTGACCACTGTTCCAGTTCTGCTGGGGGTGGGGTGCCTTGGGTGTGCTCCCCCTGTGCCCTCACGTTCACTGAGCAGCGTCTGTGTGTCTCCTAGGGGACCACGAACAGAGGTACTGGCAGAAGATTCTGGTGGACCGGCAGGCCAAGCTGAATCAGCCCCGGGAGAAGAAGAGGGGCACTGAGAAGGTGAGCAGTTGGTCTTCTGCTTCCTTAGTTTGTTGTTCGTTTCCTTGGGGGGATTGGGGTTTCTGTGTTTTGTTTTGTGTTTTGTAACCTAAACTTTCAGAGGCTCACAGGCTTCTGAAAGGGACGTGTGGGCCTAACACAGCCCTGGCTCTGCTGTGTGTCCCGGCCGTTCGCATGGCGGGCGCTGGGCCCCAGGCTGGGAGGCAGTTCTTATACTTTAGATGCAGAAGTACATGAGACGAGAATTATTTTTCCAGTTATTTAATTCAGAGTTTTCTATTTCTCCTTTTTTAAAAACTGGTAGTATGACTTAAAGCAGTCTTGATTTCTGGCTACTATGTTTTTCGTTGGGTAGTAAATGATTATTTAAACATTGTCTTAAGGGTGAAGACACAATGTGTTTAGTGTGACTTTAAAGGATATGAGCCTTCAGAGATAAGATTGAGTGACTTTATGCCTGGTGGGTGTTTCCTACATCAGTGATAAGCTGTTACTTTTTCTCTAGAATAGTCAACAGATGATATAAACAAGTTTAAATACATTAAATAATGTAAAGCAAGATTCTCTTTCAAGTATTTTAAATGGCACTGAGTAATTTATTAAATCATCATTGTTTCTAGTGAGCCGTCAAGTTTATTGTGAGCTGTCAGTTTTAAAATAAATCATAATACGTGTAAAGGGCAGTGCACTTTGAAGTGCTTAGAAGAAAACTGGGCACAAAATAACTAAATTACTATTATCAAAATTTTATGCTGTAAATTATTAGGTAAACCTATAAAGATGTACATCCTATTAACATTGGTTAGCACTTAGAAAGTCATACTTCCTGTATTCCAGGTTGGTTTGGATTTGTATCATAAAATTGTTTTTTTTCTTAAACTTAAAAATCCAGTGCTTTCCTCAGCCTGGCCCCCCTGCATTCACAGGAATGTGGGATGATTTGGGGGGAGGTGTCCTGCTGGGCTTTGTGAATTCGGTGTCCCGGGGTGTCGACCTTCGCTCAGCTGCAGCCTCCTTCCTCCCTCAGGACGCTCAGCTCTGGGGGGAGTTAATGTGAGAGCCTGCGGGAGAGCATTGAGATGTTAAAGCCATTGATCCAGAGCTCAGCCCGGAGGGGGTCACTTTGTTAAGTAAAAATTATCTTTTAATTGGTGTGTGGTGTGTAATTTTATTTAAGTTTTATATCTGTCAGATTAGTCACTTTGTTTCTAAGGAAGATCCCAATTTTGTCAATTTGAGGCAAGGAAGTGAACGTGGGGAGTGTTGTAAGCTGGGCTGAAGCGCAGTGAGGAGCCCTGTGGTTGAGGTGCAGGGTCCCCCGGGACCCCCCGCTGTGGTCAGCTCAGGCTCTCTTGTGGGCTGAAGAAAAGGAGCCACACAAAGCAGCTGCTGTAGGCTTTTCAGGGGTGGGGGTGGGTGGGGTGACCACGACCAGTTCAGCCCCTGACTTTTTTCTTGGTTCACTTTAGTTACTGTTTTTTAGATTTTATTTATTTATTTTTATAGAGAGGGGAAGTGAGGCAGAAAGAGAGGGAGAGAAAGAAACATTGATCAGTTGCCTCTTGCATGTTCCCAACCTGGGACCTGGCCTGCAGTGCAGGCCGGCGCCCTGACCGGGAACCGAGCTGCCGGCCTTTTGGCTTGCGGGAGGGTGCCCAGCCCACTGAGTCCCACTGGCCAGGGCCAGCTGATGTGTTTGAGTGCCCACTGGTGCTTGCACTCCCTGAGGGCACAGTACGGGTGAGGCATGGTCAGGTGGTGGCGGTGCTGGGCGGGCCATCGGACATGGTCTGCGGGTGGCTGTGTGTCGGTTGGGCCTGTCTGGGCCTCGCAGAGGGAGCCAGCAGCCGGGAGCTCACGCTCCGCTTTCTGGGGAACCCTGGGCCATGCAGAGGCCTTGCGGGGAGGCCCAGGGGCCCAGCACAGTCCCCACCCAACCACACAGCCTGTGGGGAGTGTCTGGGTGGTCACTGTGTGAGCCCAGGGGGCAGACAGTGGCCAGCAGGTGTGGGTCCTGACCCCTCCTAACAGGTGACGAGAATGGCCTGCCAGGCGTGTGGCTGTTTCTAAGTGGAACATGCTTAGCAATCTGGAATTAGAGTGGGAGGGTTGTAGGTGGCTTAGAGATTTCATGCCAATTCTACTTAAAAAAGCGTAACCTTGACTGTTCTTTCTGCCGCTGATTTGACCTGAGCCTTATTGTCTCATTTGTCTTCCTCGCCCTCCTGAAAAAAAATTATATTCAAGCTGATAGTTGTAAGACTTTTTTTGGCCACAATTATATTTTTGTTTGTCGGCATACAGTACATTCTAATTTCTGATTTCTTTCTCTGCAGTTAATCGCCAAAGCTGAAAAGATAAGACTCGCAAAGACTCAGCAAGCAAGTAAGCATATTAGATTTTCTGAGTATGAATGAAAAAAGTGTTGGTTCATCTCTTAAGATTTCACTGGATGCTTGAGCTGTTCTTAAGAAATCCATTTTTGTTATACTAGTAATGCAAAATAAATTTTTTTAAACCTACATTTACTTGAAAGAACTTGTAAATAAGATTTTTTGTAGTGATAAGTGCATTGTAAATCACAATTTTTCATTAAACATTATTTGTTGAAATTATCTCACATAAATCAACTTCGAAGTGATTTAGTAAATAAATGTTTTGAACATTAATGTTATTTTGTTGTTCTTATATTACTAAAATAACAACACTTGCCCCCCTACTCTCCCCCAAAAACCCAGTGCTACATAAATACATAGTCTAGAAAAAACGAGCAGGCTCCCTGGACGCATTTTGTAGGTGGCTCCTCGAGTTCCAGTGTCCTCACAGCTGTTCAGGTGGCTCTGCAGACGCGTGTGTGACCTTTCTTTCTGTCGGTTTCGCTCAGCCTGTCTTGAGTTTCCGTTGAACAGTCCATATGACCTGTTTTCAATTAAAATGTCCAGTTTCAAAAGTACTGCGTTTGTGTTTCATGAACGAGGACAGAGTAAGATGCCCCCAGTGCTGTGAGCACATGGGGGACATCCAGGCCTCGGCACTGGCGTGACTGCACCTGCCACGTCACCCAGGAAACCCCGGGCTGGAGCAGGGAAGGCCTTCCCAGAGCCACCCTATCCCCGGGCCTGTGCCGCTGGTGACTGCTTCTCCCCGGAAAGTTGGGAAAGGCCCCGGGCAGCCCTGGCTCATTGCTCAGGCCGCAGGTGCTGGTCCAGCAGCTCAGTCGGGAGGTGGCCTGGCCCTTGTCTGGCTGCCCCCCTCCCCTTGCCCCGGTGCATTGTGGGCCCTGCAAGCCAAAGGTCGGAGGAAAGGACCACCTCCCCTGTTGGGGTCACAGCAGCTTATTCCTTCCAAAAATAGGTATCCTGGCGGTTCACTCACTCTTCTCTGTCCATGAAGCAAAGCTAGCAGACACACTGATGGCGGGAAAGAACGACCTGACAGATGGCAGCTAAGCACTGCCAGGAGCGTGACGGCTGCATGTGTTCCAGGTGACCAGAATGATCGAAAGTAAGTGTCCGTTTCAAGAGTTCAGTTGACCTCAGGAAGGACCGTTTTAAGGCGACTTTGGAGAGGTTATCAAGAAAAGTTTCAGAATCCACCCCTATCAGTGTTGAAGACAAGATAAGCTCTTCTGGGACAAATGCCTCTGTTTGGACACAGGAGATAATAGTGAAGCGGTTCAGACTCAGACCCCTCTGTCCTGGCGCTTCTGTCCATGGGCAGAGAGGCAGCGAACAGAAATAAGTAAAACTTAGAGTTTGTTGGCTAAGTCCTAGGGACACACAAAGGTGGAGGAGGAGAAACCCCATTCACTTAGGCTCTCATTTACTCTTCAGTCGTGTAATTAACAATATTTAGTTCCTGCTACAATCAGATGCTGAGACTATAGATGTTAGAAATACAGAGATGAGGGAAGGCCCCTGCGCTGGGGGTCTGCAGCCTGGATGCAGGTGTTGCCGGGCTGCGGCCAGACTGCAGGGGGAAGTCAGGGCCTCGCTCTCTGGGATGTTTCAGGTCCCTGAACCTGTGATCTGTGGGTAAGGGTGCACCCTCCTTTGTCCAGGACTTTGCACAGTAGTCGCGTAATACAGATGCGTGTGGTTGAGTTCAGTGGAATGTATGCTGCGGACGGAGGGTTCGCTTGGTGTTTTCAGAGTGGCGGCCGTGTCCCTCCGTGCATCTCAGCCCGACCTGCAGAACTGCTGTGACATGGGCGCCTTGCCGTTGCTCAGTGTCACTCACAAACCCAAACCTTAGTGGCCCTTGTTAATGTGTTCACTGCGTCATCTCGGGAGCGGCGCCTTGATCATCACCACTTTCAGGTGAAGAAACCAGTGGGCGCACGTGCCACGGGTCCTAGCTGCTGGCTGGCTAGTGCGGGGCCCGACCGCTTGGCTCTAGACACTCCGTGGGTCGCATCCTCTGCCCTCCCCGCTGCTTCCTGTTTCCTTATCCGCAGCCACTGCTGTGAGTCTTGTGTAGACATGCGCGTGCTGTCGCTTCGGGTCCTGGTCTGTGGGGCGGGCTCGCTGCTCTCTGCTGCGGGGAGCGTCCCGCCTCAGCACAGACCCTGGGGGAGGCGCGGGGGCCGAGAGGTGTGCTGCGAGGTGGGCCGTGCAGCTCCTCACGGTCAGTGGGGGTCCCAGGGCCCCTTTGGGCGTTTCTCTGTTACCCGCTCCTTTGTGCAGCGTCTGCCTGGCCTTCTGGTTCTGCTGCCCCGAGGGGGCGTGCCTGTCGCGGGCAGAGTCCCTGGGTACTTGGGAGCTTGGCTGCTCACCCATGCTTCTTAACTTCGGCCTCAGTGACTTACTCCTCTGTGCTCTGCATAGGACGCGTTTTCTGATGATCGATATGCAGGAGAACTTTATGTAATTGCTAACCTGTCTGCAACTATAAAGCGGTCTCCCCCATGTGGGTGCTTGTGAGCCCCACGTGTCTGTGCTCCGTGTCTTACTCTGAGGTCCACAGATGGTGTGTGAGCAGTGCTCTTCCCTGGATTAGCATGAGTTTGTCCTTTGCTGCCAAATACAATCTCAACTAAAGCACAACTTTCCTTTAAAAAACAGATCTGTCCTTTGATTTGTTAAGTGGCTTGGGAAGTTGATACTCAGAAGGGCAATGAGAATGGAAATTAGGCAGCACACCTGCCCCTTGGGCTTTTCCCACAGTTGCCTGGCGACTTTGCAGATGTGCTCCCCT
This sequence comes from Furipterus horrens, assembly GCF_987537825.1. Lineage (NCBI taxonomy): Eukaryota > Metazoa > Chordata > Mammalia > Chiroptera > Furipteridae > Furipterus > Furipterus horrens. The sequence goes on from NW_028327180.1 coordinate 296,339, forward strand.
CCCCAAGCAGGCTGTGCACTGGGCGGCCCAACGCAGGAGGCAGAGGGAGTAGCATCCTTACAAGTTCCCGCAAGCCGTGAGGTCTGCGCATCATTCATCGCGCGCAGGCCAGCTCGTCACCTGAGTAGGGACTTGAGGCACAGGAGTCTAACTGGGGTCTGTCCCCTGAGATTGTGCAGCCGTCACAGGTTAGTGAATGCTGACTGGGGCGGGGCTCAGCTGTCAGGACTGCGCTCCACGCACCTGCTGAGACTTCATCGGCTCGGTCTTGACTGACACGGCTGGGTCCTAAGAAAAGGGTGTTGTTTTTGTTTCTATCCCTGTGAATCAGTGAGGGGTAGGAAAATGGGCAAGGATTACGAGGTACAAGTGGGCGATAAAAATAACAAACAGGTGCATAAAATGAACTCACTAGGAGTGAGGGAAAAATACAAATGAAAGTGAAATGTGCCCCCTCCCCTCTTTCTGGTCGAGTATTGTCAAAAATAAAAAGGATCGGTATCTTCCGATGTGGGCAGGCATAGCGCTTTGTGAACTGGTACAACTGTATTGGAAGAAAATTTGACAAATAATCAAAATAAAAGAATATATACTGTAAACACTGTGCAGAAAACAAACTACAAACGACCCAGAGACATGTGAGAATATTCTCAATCTGCATTCATAATGGGAAAATCACAAGTAAAAACTACCAAGATGCCCTTTTTCACTTATTAAATTGGCAAAGATCACAAAGTTGTTTTTGTTTTTTAATACTTCATTTATTTTGGGGGGTGGGGGGAAGGGAGGGTGAAAGAGGGAGAGAAACATTCATGTGTGGTTGCCTCTTGCGTGTGCCCAAGTGGGGACCCGGCCTGTGCCGACAGGGTTTGGACCGGCCGCCCTTCAATTTGCAGGATGACACCCAACCCCGCTGAGCCACACCGGTCACAGCAGGGTCACAGTTCTACTGCCCTTGTACAGGGCTGCTGAGAATGTCAGGAGGCAAGTGCTTTTGTTTGCAAGTGCTCACTGCGTGATGAAAATGTTAAAGTACAGAATTCTGTTTCAAATGAACAAAATATGGAATCTGACAGTACAGTGTCAGCGTTGACCCCCCAGCTGTTCGTGGAGAGAGCAGCACATGAGAAGGGACTTGCCCAGCGCGTTTGGGACCCAGGATGAGCCAGGGCAGCTGGGGCGGGCAGGGCAGGGGAGGGCAGGAAATGCCGAGGAACGGGCTAGATCCGGAGGGCTGGGTCTTTAGAACGTCAGGCTCGTGTTTGCCCTGTAGGCAGCTGGACACTGTAATAAGGGAAGGTCTGAGATACCAGCCCAGGGAAACCAGCCCCAGCATGTCAGCCATTCGAAGTGAAGAAGATGGAAACAGGTGTCAGTTGAGGAAGGGGAGAAGGGCACTCGAGTGTGTCCGTTTTGAAGACGCCGGTCCAGTGAAAATGGGCAGGATGCTCTGAACACGAAGCCTGGGTTAGAGGAGTGCGGGCAGGCTGGGGGCCGCCAGACGGGAGGGCGGTGGGGATGTGGCCCCGAGGCTGCCTGAGCATTTGCGCTGGATGCAGAGCGTGGGGGATGGAGGGGAAGAGGAGGGGAGGAGGCGGGAGAGCTGGTGTCAGGAGTGAGCTGGGGGGTCAGGGGGGGGTGGTGAGTGAGGCTTTAACAGGCACGGGTTTGGGGTGGAGTTTCAAGGGAATTGTCTTACAGCTTGTTGGACAGACAGGAACCACGATCAGATAATGGCAAGAGGCCAAAGACAGACATGGGGGTCCCCGAAAGCTGCCCTAGAAAGCCTGAGGTAACGCGTCAGTCACAGGTGTGTTCTGGTTACTTACAGTCACATGTGCAAAAGCTCGGCGCTAGAGCCACAGAGGGACCTACCTGATCACTCCACTGCCTGCGCGGCCGTGCGTCCCTCCTGCAAGTAGCTGCAACACTAACGACTCCCTTCCCACTCCTGCCTGAAGGGCACAGACGCTGAAAACTGCACCCGAAAGTTCCCGCGGCGATCACGGCACTTTCCAAGAGGAGGACACGTGGGTACCCAGCACCCACACTGAGAAACGTTGTCCGTGCCAGGAGCTCCCTCACAGCACGGGGTGCTTTCACCTGATACTGCGCTTCAGAGAAACAGGCCCCAACATGTAGGTGTTCTTTTGTGCTATTGTTTGTTCGCTCCAGGCTCTTTGTGAAACAAGACCCTAACTCATCAGAGAAGGACTCGCGGATTACATGATGGAACATTGATCGGTTGAACACTGAGCAGAACTTAAGGCTGGAGGGCAGGTGCTGCGAGGCAGCACTGCAGTGCCAGCCCAGTGGGTGAGCATCGAAGGGGGCCTGCCTCCCGAAAGCCGGCGCCGCGCCCTGGCTGGTGCGGCTCTGGGCTGCGCGCCGGCCGGCCTGCAGACCGAGAGGTCGCTGGGTCCATTGCCAGTCAGGGCACGGGCCTGGGGTGCAGTCCAGGCCCCAGTTGTGGGCATTGTTCTCGCCCTCTTTCTCCCTCCCTCTCTCTAAAAGAAAGTAAATAAATAAACTCTTGAATAAAAATAAAAGCATATATCATCTGTGCTATGTAACAACGTTAAATACATTTTAGAATAATACATAGGAAATTGATAATGGATACTTCTGGTGAAGTAAAGGGGATGTTTTTTAAAAGAATTTATTTATTTTTAGAGAGAAGGGAAGGAAGGAAGAGAAGGAGAAAAACATCGATTGGTTGCCTCTCTCACACCCCCAACTGGGGACCTGGCCTGCAACACAGGCATGTGGCCTGACCGGGAATTGAACCAGTGACCTTTCAGTTTGCAGACTGGCACACGATCCACACATGCCAGGGCGAAGGTGGAGACTTCTGTCTTTCTATCCTGTTTGCATATTTTAATGGCCATGCATTTCCTTAAAAAAGATGACTAGAAAGTTGAAGAAACCTTCAAATACAATCTTGACATTTAATGTGGGAGCCCTTGTTGACATCCGCAGTAAGACGTTGGCCCTTGAACTTAAATTGCAGTGTTGGAAACTTCTAAAAATTCTAGGAGGAACTGGTGACCCACTTAAAATTGTCAATTTAAGCTGTTAAAATTGTTGGTTTAAACTTTGAATCAGGCTGTTTCCCAGTCATCATGTTGAAGCTCCTAGGAAAAACTGGACTGCTACTTAGTATGCATACCTATTAGTCAGGAAATCCAAACACTTTTAAAAGAAAGTAATGAACAAACAAAGGAAAGAGTGTTTGGGAGCTTCAGCTTCTATTACTAGGGAAACCAATTCTATTTCCCTGCCTCCAGATTTTTAAAAAAGCCAGAAAGTTTGATAAAGAAGAAGAAAGTAAAATAAATGAAAATGTTTTTAAATTATCTTGAGAATTGAGAAATGACTAAATTTTTAATTTAAAAATTCTTTCCATTATTATGTTTCAATTACATAATTAACACAAATTTTTGAGGGAAAAATTAGGGAGTACAGTACATAAGGACAAGATGTCGCCAGAATTCTACACGTTAGTATACTGTTTCAGAGCGTCCTCTGTCTGCTGACTGGTGTACCCAGTAAGGACTCTTCTGCCAGGACATACTCTCTCCAGGTGAGGGCAGAGGTGGTGCTGGTGTTCAGGGTCCACACCTGCCTGGCTTGTGCTCATCGCCCCCCCACTGTCCGCCTTCCAGAACAGCGTCACTGCCCTCGCAGCTGCTTGGTGCACCACTGTGTCACATGTCAAAACATTATTGCTTGGGGTCTGATTTCCTGCTTTCGATCATTATAAGTATTTGGATGCTCAGGATAAGTTTCTAGAAGTGGTCCTGGCACGCACAGGGGGGAGGACAAATCCTAAGTGAGGCCCTGTAAATATTTCTGAAGCCTTTTTTTCCTTCTGCCCCTCCAGTAAGGTAGGAATCTACCTTGCTTTCCTGACTAAGAGTGACAAGACCTCAGCCAAAGGCAAAGGTGTGTAGGCTGCACCTGGGGGACACCGAGTCATGGGGCCACGGGGAGCGCAGTCCCACCCTGTGGCTGTGTGCTGGGCGCAGTGTCCTCTTACTGAAAGGCTGAGAGCTGGCGTGAGCATCACACACTGACATGACCTGGACGAACCTCTCCCCGGCTGTTGTAAAGAACGCGAGCCTCCGCTGGCAGGATGGAAGGAGCTCTGCAGCTTCCCCCTCAGGCCCTGCCATTTGGCTCCAGCCGCTGCCTCTCCAGGAGGCCGTGGGCACGTGACTCCCCGCCCCCGGCCCGTGGGGCATTGTTGGGTTTGGTTGGATCTGACGTGTGTAGGTCATTTTTATTAAGTCACCAGATTCCCTGAGATTACTTTTAAGTTGTCCTGTGTTGCGACTGAAACAGGACAGCATGATAATGTTCTTTGTTGGCAGGATCCGGTTTAGCAAGAGTTACAGCCCTTATTTCTTACAGTACTTTGCAGCTATATTTAGAGAGCCATTCCTGTCTGGCCCTGGATGTCAGACTTTTTTTCTGTTGTTGTTGTTGGCTCTGTTGCCCTTGGAGGAAAGGGACAGATGTGTTAATATGAATGAGCCGTGGCCGCAAAGGGTTTCCATGCGCGGTGGAAGCCAGGTCAGTTTAGGTCTCCTCAGTGGCCAGGATTAAAACAGCGTGTTCTTGGCCAACCAGAGAGGGTCAGCCTTCTGAGACGTGATCACATGCACGAGTTTGTCTTGACCTTCAGACAGCCCCGTCTCATGTCCATCTCCTGGGTGCTGGCCTGGGTCTCATGCCTCCTTTTGTGTTCTCTTTTTTTAAAATTATATTTCATTGATGATGCTATTGCAGTTGTCCCAATTTTTCCTCTTTAGCCCCCCTCCGCCCAGTATCTCCCTTCCCTCCAGCAATCCCACCCCCCTTAGTTCATGTCCATGTGTCGTGCATGTAAGTTCTTTGGCTTCACCCTTTCCTATGTTATTCTTAGATTCCCCCTGTCTATTTTGTACCAACTGATTATGCTTCTCAGTCCCTGCATCATGTCCCCATTTCTCCCTCTTCCCCTCCCAGCTGATAACCCTCCATGTGATCCCCACACCTGTGGTTCTGTTCCTATTCTGGTTGTTCTTAGTTTCTCTTTGTTTTTATTTATTAGATTCTGTTGTTGATAGTTGTGAGTTTGTTGTCATTTTACTGTTCATAGTTTTGATATTCTTTTTCTTAAATAAGCCCCTTTAACATTTCATATAATAATGGCTTGGTGATGATGAACTCCTTTAGCTTTACCTTGTCTGGGAAGCACTTCATCTGCCCTTCCATTCTAAATGAGAGCTTTGCTGGGTAGAGTAATCTTGGTTGTAAGTCCTTGCTTTTCATCACCTTGAATAATTCTTGTCAGTCCCTTCTTGAGAAATCAGCTGACAGTCTTATGGGAACTCCTCTGTAGGTAACTCTTTGCTTTTCTCTTGCTGCTTTTAAGATTCTCTCTTTATCTTTATCCTTTGGTATTTTAATTATGATGTGTCTTGGTGTGGACCTCTTTGGGTCCAACTTGTTTGGGATTCTCTGCGCTTCCTGGACTTGATTGTCTATTTCCTTCGCCAAATTAGGGAACTTTTCTTTCATTATTTTTTCAGATAAGTTTTCAGTTGCTTGCTCTTCCTCTTGTTTTTCTGGCCTCTCTATGATTCTGATGTTGGCACTTTGGAGATATCCCAGAGTCTTCTCATTCTCTCCTCGTTCTGTTTGAATTCTTTTTTCATTCTGTATTGGTTGAATATTTATTTCATCCTTATGTTCCAAGTTGTTGATTTGAACCCCAGCTTCCTTCCGATCACTGTCAGCTCCCTGTGGATTTTCTTTTATTTCACTCAGTGGAGCCTTCACTTTTTCCCTTATTCATTTGCTGTACTCAGTGAGTTCTCTGAGCATCCTGAACACCAGTGTTTTGAACTCTGCATCTGATAGGTTGGTGATCTCCATTTCATTTAGTTCTTTTTCTTTCATTTGGGCCATATTTCTTTGTCTCCTCAATTTGACAGCCTCCTTGTGTTTGTTTCCGTGTATTACATAGAGCTTCTTTGACTCCCTGTCTTGGTGTACCTGTTAAGTTGAGTGGGGCAGAACCTTGGGTATTCACCAGGACAGGACAACCTGCTTCACCACTTTGTGGCTCTTGTGTGTGAGGAGGAGTTGGAGAGGGGGCCATGCTGCTGCCTGACTTCTGGAAGTTTGCCTGGTACTCGCCCCATTTCCAGTCACTTTGCCCACTTACCATATGTGACTGGCGCCCCTTTAGCTGTTGCCCTGGTAGTGTTTCCCAGAGCAGGTAGGTTTGCATGCGATCAAGTTCTAGGACTGCGCAGGCCCTTTAAGTGGACTCTCCTGAGAGATGGTCGGTTTCTTTTTCTGCCCCAATCCCCACTTTTTTACAGCCAAAAGTTAGGGGACTTATCTTCCTGGTGCTGGCACCCTGGGCTGCGTTGTCTGGCCTGGGGCTGGGAACACTTGCTCCCAGGGTGTCCCTTCTGAGTTTTATCCAGCACGCGTGAGTGTGGGACTGCTTGTTCCACCGGCCACCACTGCCTCGCCGCTGCCACCACACTGTTCTCTCTTCCCGGCTCCCCATCTCCGCCCCTCCTACTCATCTGGGTGAATATGGCCTCTTTAAATCCTTGGTCGTCAGACTTCTGTACAGTTCAATTTTCTGGCAGTTCTGGATGTTTTTGTTTTGAGGTTAGTTGTGATCTTTCTTGTGTTTGCGCTAGGAGGCGAAGCGTGTCTACCTGCACCTCCATCTTGAATGGAAGTTGTGTTCTGTTCTTAAAATACGTTCTTAGATCTTCCATTACAAGTGGCGCTGGGGACGATGCGGGTGTTTACTGTGCAGCCACTAAAGACTAAGTAATGGCTACGGTGTAATCGCCAGCGCTTGCTGAGCTTACACTCCTGCAGGGAGGGAGTGGCAGTGGAGGTGTAAGTGTGCACACGCCATGTCGGATGGCGATCGTTCTGTGGGCATGAGGCCGGGAAGGGAGGGGCCGGCAGGGGTGATGTGCTGCCCGTATCGTCAGCAGGGCTCGCTCTCAGGTCGGGCTTGATGGGAAGAGGGCACTGGGCGCAGACCCGAAGGACAGGAGTGGGGGCAGCGCCGCCAGGCCCCGGGCAGCAGGCGCACAGGCCCTGAGGTGCCATTGCGGCGGATCCTGAGGTGCGAGAAGGCGGCGTGGCTGGTGTGCAGTGACTGCGGGGAGAGGCGGGACGTGAGCCACGCATGGAAAACGTGCTCTGATTCTGAGGGCGATGAGCAGCCACCCCCTGTAAGTGACAGGCCCCAGGCACTCTGGAGGTGGAGAGGGGCCCTCCTCTTTGCTTCAGATGGACAGGGACGCACCCCCCGCGGAGAACGGGCCCTGGGTGAGGCGGACAGCTTGGGGCAGGGCTGGAGTTCCCATGGGACACAGAGGAAGAGGCTTTCAGGTTGAAGGAAGTATTTTAATATGTAATATATTAAAATGTCATTGTATTTAATACACACTATCCCCCGTGCAGGGCAAAGCCGCAGTAAGCGGTGTCGCTCCCAGTGTGGCCGGCACTGACCGTGCGGCCAGAGTTCTGACCCTCAGCTGCGCGCTGAGATCAGCTCTGACTCGGCGGCATAGCTGCTGAGCCGGCGTCGCCAGGCGGAGCACAGGCCGGCCCCCCAAGCGTCCCTGCAAAGGGGAGGCACGGGTCTCCTGGAGGACGCCAGCAGGCCCTGCTCCGGGGAGGGGGCTCCACTGTGGGTTCAGGAAACCCCAGAGAACGCCCTTCCCCTCTGCTTAGCAGACGGCCTCCCCTGCGCCGTGTGTCGTAAGGTGACGGGTTGTCCAGGAGCCCGTGTACCCCGCGTGACTGTAAAGCCTGAGGGTGACCCGTATTTACCTGCAGGTGACAGGCCCTCACCTGTCCTTGATTTCCACGTCTCCAGTCAGTGGGAAAGGAATGATCTGCAGACAGAGAAAACCCTCCGCCACCAGAGCGCCCGATGCCGCGTGTACAATGAGTAAGCTGTTCACGGCCTGTGCGTGTGGGTCGCGTGCGCCGCCCTTGGAGGACGGGAGCAGAAGGATAGTGGCAGCTGGACCCAGATGTGAAAGCATGACTTCATGTTAAACCCCGTAAGTTTTTAAGGGGATGCAAATTAAAGCAACAGCGAATGATCTTCTTCTCTTCTTTTGCTTTGAAAGTTGGCAATTAAAAAAGTTAGCACTCGCTGCTGACAGGGTCCAATGAGAAGAAAGGGCCACATGCTGCTGGTTGGAACATAATTGATGTTTTCATGAAAAAATGGTTAATCTTATGAGTTTTCGAGAAATTGCTCTCCTTTAAGGTAGAAGGTCCATTTCCGGGATTTTTTCTCTCAAAGAAAAATAATCAAATATGTAGGAATAGTCAACAAAAGTTAGTTATAGTAATAAAATGAATTAAGCTGAACCCATTAAAAATTGTAGTTTTGACAAACTTTAAATGACCTGCTAAGGATCTGTGTTGAGTGGAAAACGCCTGCCCGGTTATGATGCTGGCTGTGCGGTGTGCGCCACAGCTTTAGCCGCATGCGGGTTTAAAGGAAAAGACGGGTAGGAGTTTTGTAAAATGTGTCCAACGATTCAAGGAAGAATATAAAATTTCAAGACTTCACTACCTTGGTAGGGATATTACTTTATAGTGTCTTCATCCTCAAAATAAACTCAATGAATATCAGTTTTATAATCAGGAAAAAGACGTTACTGAAAAACGCGCCTGTCCAAACCCTGTGCTGTGCCCCGGACAGGATGGAGGAGCAGGACCGAGTCCCGGCGCTCAGGCGGCTGCGGCGGCCTTTCCTCCGTGGAACGCCTGCGGCCCGGCCTGCTGTCAGCTTCCTGGGCCTCCTGCGCTGCGTCCTGGCCCCACCGCCGGTGTGGAGTCACTGGCCCTCAGAGCTCAGAGCCCCCAGCCTAGCGTCCCAAGGGCCTGGCTTGCACCTGCCCTCCGCCCTCTGCCCTCCACGCGTGGGCCGTTCCGGCACCTATGCTCTCTCGCACCTGTAGCTGCACCTGCCCGGGCCCTGCGTGCGCTCCCTCCGCTCCGTCCCTCTGTCCCTCCCTGTCCGCGGTCAGCCAGGCCTCCAGTTAAAAGTGCGCCATTCCCATCTGTCACTCCTGTTGTCCTTGGCACTTTTGTTCTTCCTCGTGTCCCCTGTGACCACCTGGAACCTCTGTGTCCCTCTCACCGCCTGGCTGGGACATCGGCTCTGTTAAGGGCAGGCCTTTTCCTGTTTGTTCACTGCTGACACAAAAGTAATTTTCTGGAAAGGGGAACACAACCGGTGTCCACAGAAGGAGGCTCTGTACACCTCTCCCATCTGCGGTATCGCAGCGATTGGCGAGAAGAGCGCCCTCACCGCATCTCTTCCTCAGCTTCAGTTGTGGAAGCCGAAAGGTCCCCAAATGGCCCCGTGTTATAAATAGTGTGTCAGGCCGAGCTGTGCAATGGGAGTCAGAAGACATCTGGCACACAAGGCAGCTTGTACCTTGTGCCCCAGAATAGGAGTATTTTGACAGATTGCATCTAAAAATCCTTGAGTATCTTGGTTGACATTATTTATATTGAAGCCGACGTGCAGCTCATGACGGGACGTCCCAGCTGTCCTGTGTGCCTGGTGTTTTCCTGAGGCTGCATCTGAACAGGACCCCGGGGCCCTGAGGTGGGTCTTGGTGCCCCGCCGCAGCTCCGCCTCAGTGTGCCTTGGAGCGCAGTTCCAGGGAGCAGGCCCCACCTCGGGGTCTGGGGCAGTTCAGGCGGGCGGGTTGTCACAGTCCCCGTCGCCCTGGTGACTGGAGAAAGCTGGGCCCCTTGCTGTCTTTCACCTTGGCCAAGGGGCTTCCCCTCCCCAAACCTCAGCATCTTCGTCTGCAAAATGGGGACCGTAACAGCAGTGGAGATGGAGTCACACGATGCCTACAGAGCGCCTGGCACAGTCCCTGGGGCACAGTGTGCGCAGCCGAACAAAGGCCGTGTGAAGACCAGGACGAGGTCGGCCTCAGTGGTCACCGAGGAAAGCCACTTAAGACTGGGTAGCATTTCACCTATAAATGGGGAAGGCCTTGTAAAAATCGATGTAGACTGTTTATAAAACACGAGGACAAGGCAACTCATGCACTCACTGCTTGCGGGATACAGTTTGTAAAATCTCTCAGCTCTGAGTTATGTGCCTAAGCTTCTGACTGTTTCTGTGAGAACAGCTAGCTCGTGAGTGACACAGGGTACAGGCGCCGGCCCCACACCCTCAGACGGGCCCGTGGCCCCAAACATCCGCTGGCAGCCTGCTGTTGACTGGAAGCCTGACCGAGACATAAACACTTGGTCACATATTTTGTCTGTTCCAAGAATTATATACTATATTCTTACCGTGAAGCTAGAGAAAAGAAAATGTTAAGAAAATCATAAGGAAAAGAAAATTCATTTACAGCATTGGAAAAAACAGTGTATAAGTGCACGTGCGCTCAAACCCATGTTGGTCAAGGTCACGTGCGTACTTTCTGGCGTGCTGGACACTCATTCAGAGGCCCTGAGTGGGGAGGTGGGGTTATCCAGCTGCAGGAGTCTTATTAGAGCGGAGCTTATGCCGGTTACATGAAATAAAGAAGTTAGAAGCACTGAACAGTAAAAAGAAATAGTCCTTGACTCACATAATAGTAGACGTCTGTGCAGCCAAAAAGACGTAGAATCACATTTATTGCCACGAAAAGTATTTGGAAGAATAGACCAAGCTGTTAACAGGGCCAGTTGAACAGTAGTTTTAATTTCCCCTTGTTTCTCTGTTTTTCGTTCTCTCTGAGAACCCTGTGTTCTCTGCGCAACTGGGAAAGGCACAGAGGGGCGCAGATGCCAGCTCTGGCGTACGGCTGTGCCGTCAGCTGTGTGAGCCTCAGGGGCCCCAGGGCCCGGAAGTTAAGGAGCCGGAGTTCCAGATACTTTGAGACAGTGCTGGCCGGCATTTGCGGCGCACTTCCTGTGTGCCGGCTGTTTACACGTACTGAAGTTTTAACTCCTAAAGCCATCCTTTAAGGTGGGTGCTATTGATGCCTCAATTTACAGATGAACACGCAGTAAAAGACATAATAAATGCAACAGTAATTGCTATGGTTATTTTAATTCTTCATCTGGAACTTTCGTCGGCTTAAAAACAGAACTGACTACAAAACAAGCTGTACATGACGCCGCGGTGTGGCTGCACGGGTGACTGGTGCTTCCGGGGAGGGGCCCCACGGCCACTGCTGGCGCTCAGCCGGAGGCCGTGGCTGGGGTGCAGGTGCAGCTGCAGCCCCAACACAAGGGCTGACCTGGTGGCCGAGATCCCCCAGCGTCCGCCCGTGAGGAGGCCTGTCGTGCCACAGACATACCCAGTTGCCCTGGCAGCCTTTCTGGGGACACCAGCTTTTCACACTGTGGGTCAAACCACTGTCACCTTGACACTGTTAAAGGACAAAGAGGGTCACCCCAGTGCGTCCTCGGCTCTCTCCCTAGAGGAGACTCTTACTTCATTTTCTAGATTTACTCTACTTGATAGGTACTTGGGAGGAGGCAGAGGGCTGGGAAGGGGACGCGCGGTCCGTGAGCTGCCAGGAGCAAGGGCAGAGGACGGTGGGCGCCCGGCCCCAGGTGAGGGGCTGCCTGCGCCCCGGCTCTCGCCCCGCTCTGATGTTCCGGGTGCCTCGGGACACATGCTGTGCTGAAGCCCAGACAAGCGCAGCACGAGACACAGACGTAATTTTGTTTTCTAGCAGCGTGTTGAAGAAGCAGTAATATTAATTTTAACACATTTCACTTAAGTCAGTATACACAGAATGTCATTTCAGCCTTCAATCGATATAACCAGTATTCACGAGATAGTTCCCATCTTTGATCTGTACTAATCTGTGATCCTGTGGGCTCCACCCACACATCTCAGCTGAACAACACAGGCTTGAACTGACTGCCCGGAGGCTTTGCTGCCTGCCCCGCCGTGAGAGCGAGACCTGTCCCGGGCCGGTGACATGGGCAAAGGGGAGAACGGTACAGAGTTCCAGCCACAGACCCGGGAGGCGCAGGGCGGTGAGTGCAGCATGTGCCTGGGTAGTACTGTAACGTCGGGCAAGAGGAGGCCTTGCAAGTGCTCATCACCAGAAAACAAACTGTATCTGTGTGGTGACAGGTTTAACTAGACTTACTGTTGCGACCATTTAGCAATACAAGCACATGTGGGACTAGTGTGTTGTGCACTTTATACTGATGTAAATGTTCTCTGCCAAGTATGTCTCAGTGGAAGAGTTAACACAGCGTAAAAGGAGAAGAGACATCGTCTCCTGTGGTTACATGCGGAAATGGGTGTCGGGGTCGCCGGCGCCGCCCAGGCGCGGCGCAGAGGCAGGCTGGGAGCGGCCTGCCAACTGCACCCGATGGCCAGGGAAACGCGACCGAGCTGTCGTTCGTCGAGAACTTAGGTTTCTTCTCAAGTTCCTGGTGAACACAACTGTCCTAGTTTGGAGGCGCTCATTCCCGCGAGAGAAGGTGCCAGACCAGCAGCTGTGTTTAGATCACCTTCTTGCAAAGTCTGCTTTCTGTGGCGGGGACACGGCACGGGCGCTGCCCTCGCGAGCTTCTGGGTGTGCAGCGCATCCCTGTCGGCTGCTCAAATGATCATCGAGTCTATTTGCAGCCAGGTCTGTAAGAGGGGTTTTAGCTCCATTTTCAGTCTAGGGACGTTACAGATGAAATCAGGGGAGAAAAGGGGCTCCCCCAGGGCCGCACAGGTGAGCCAGGCAAGGGGTGGGCTTGGGCTTCCCTGTCCCCGGAGCTCCCGCTCTTTCCATCTGACACCGAGGGTATCAGAGTCTGTGCCCGACGCCTCAGTCACCCCGATGTGCAGTTGGTCTTCCCCCGGTGCCACGCCTCCCCACGGGTTCCCGACTAGGTGCACTCAGCGCTAGGTGCTGTTTTCGTGGACTTCAGGTTGGGGACTGGCACTCAGCCGGACACATTAATGTCGGTCCTGTCCAGAGCCTGTGCCTCCCGGCCCCTCTCAGAGCAGTCGCCCGGCCCGGCCCGGCCAGGGGCTGGCTGCGCCCATAGTGGCCGCTGGGTCAGTTCAGGCTCAGACCAGGTGGCCGGGAAGAGCAGAGCCTCGGGCGCAATTGGTCCTAAGCAACAAGTGAGCTCCTGTCAGCCAGAAGGACACAGAAGGACAGGAAACGTGGGTGCTTCAAAGATGGTGACAAGGACTCCTGGGCCAGACAGTCCTAGTGTTTTCTTAGAAGGCGGGGAGGTTCTAACCCATTTTAGAAATGTTTCTACATAGAATTATTAATAAAAAAGTATTGTTGGTGCCTATAATAAACACTCTCAGCCATCCTTAAATATCTTCATCCACCATCCACCCACCCAGTGAGCGGTGTGCGGGGCACAGGCCGGGGCACAGCTGGTGGAGAGCGGGGATTGTGGTGGGGTGGAGGCAGAAGCGCCACCTGATGGGACGCTTGTGTCCCATTGGACCAGGGCCGAGGCCGGCAGAGGTCCCTGCAGGGCAGCAGCTGTGGCAGAGAGGCCGGGAGCGGCTGTGGGAGGGAGGGCGCGAGGGAGCAGCGAGCCTGAGCTTCTGGCCCCAGGAGGGGAGGGCCGGGGAGCAAGGGTGGGGGCCGGCGGTGGGCCCGCCTGCTGCCGGCGGGGCTGCGGAAAGCTCTGGGCTCTGCCTCCTGCCCCTTCTGCACGGTAGGAAAAGGGATGCACAGGTGTGAGGAGGCTATTTCAAGGACACACGCTGAAACCTTGCTTGCATGTCACACTGAGAACACACATACCGACCTTAGAAGCTAATGAATGCAGAGCACTTTTGGCACAAACAGGAAATAATTGTCTCGTTTGGGGACCTAGACATCACTTTCTCTGTCGCTGGAACGTTGCTCTGCATCTCCTGCTCTCCCGGATCTATTGCTACAAAGTCACATTTACGTGGCTCTGCAAACCTGCAGGCCTGTGGGTCAGGTTTTCCCAGCTGCCCAAGTGCAGGTCCTTCCTTTCTGAGAGAAACACGAGGCTCCAGTGCATTCCCCGGAGCCCAGCCTTGGCCGCCACCCCCACCAGGAGCTATTTTAGTTTCCTCTCTTAGTGCTGCCTTTGGACAGAGCAGCTTTCTCTTCACTGAAACACCCTCCCCAGCCGCTGAAGCGGTTCTGAGGTTGACTGTGTCCTGCAAGTGGGGTCGTCCGTCACCGCACTGGGTGGGCAGGGCCCCGCCAGTGCTCTCGGGCTCCCCGTCCCCGTGGGAAGCTGTTCAAACCCCGAGTGAGTCTGGGAAGGGGACCCGACTGGATTGACCTCTTCACACAGCTGGCTCCGTGCACTGGGCTCGCTGCCCTGCATGGCCTGGAGAAGGTCCCGGTGCAGATGGAGCTTCCCTTCTCCCTGCAATGATGGTCTTAGCCCTTCGGCTCACTGTAAACCACGCTGCACAAATCATAATGTACGTACAGACACAGGCGCAGCGGCTTTTCCTAACTTCATACGTTTTCTACTGCAGACTGTCCCAGGCCTCAGCCCGAACTGTATTCATCACGTTACGTGTAACTCCTGAAACCCATGCCAGGCCAGCGTTAACTTCCTAACCTTGACCTTTAGAGCTGGTAGTATTTGACCTCTTCCAACGCACTGTGGTGTCTGATAGCACCGTGCTGTTCTTGGTTTATGACTCTGACTTACGCTCCGCAGTAGAAAGGAGTGACCTCTGGCAGGCCGCCACTTGGATGAATCTCCAGGAGCTTCTCTGAGCAAAAAATGTCACCTCAAAAGGTGGCCTGCTGCATGAGTCCTTATATACATGTGTGTGTGTATGTATACATATGTGTGTGTATATATATATATATATCTTACTATTTATTCACAGAACAGTTTACTGACCTACCTCACTGGCAGGACATGGAGCCCCTTCCGTCCAGCGGACATACGTGTCCGTCATGCTTTAGAAGTACAGGGCAGATCAGTGGGTGCCAGGTGTTGGGGTGTT
Source organism: Furipterus horrens (assembly GCF_987537825.1). NCBI lineage: Eukaryota > Metazoa > Chordata > Mammalia > Chiroptera > Furipteridae > Furipterus > Furipterus horrens. The sequence continues at coordinate 311,340 of NW_028327180.1, forward strand.
TGCAAAGGGCCACACAGAGGATGCCGTGGTGCTGGAGCTGTTTGCTGTCTTGCTGTTGGAATCAACACAGGCGAGAACATGGTATAGGATAATACACGTGTTCGCACGCCCTCACGCATGCACACACCGGTGAGTACCGCTAACGTGGGGGAGCCGAGTAGGGGAGCGGCTGCACACATCAGCGCAGGGCCGCAGGCCAGGTGCAGGGGCCTCGCTGCCCCGCTTCCTGCAGCTGCAGCTGCACCTCCGTCACCTGTAACACCGCGGTTTGATACAAAGCCACGTCGAGACGCCAGGATTTGTGGTGTCCGTACAGGCTCCTCCCAGTGTAATTGTTATGTAGTTGATACTTGCGTTGTCTGTAGGTGTTGAGTAGTATACAGAAATGTAATAAGCGAAGCAGGTTTCTGTGCACGGATGCGGACGCATGCCGTGTGGGGCCGTGAGAAGCCCCTGAAAGCGGCGTGCAGCACCCCAGGTGTGCTCGTCGCCCTCGGACGGTGTGTGTGCTGGGCTGCGCCGCGGACCAGGGAGGGGCACTCACAGCAGGGGAGGGTGCGGCCTGGCCCCTGGGGAAACTCGGATCCTTCGCTCCTGCAAACGTTGCGCGTTGTTCGCCATGAGCACACGTTGCCTTCGTGATTGACATGTTACAGAAAACACAGCAGCTTAAGAACTATTTAGAATATTGATAAAATTTTGTGAAATACCAACGTATACTTGTGACGATGAGTCAGAACAGCTGCAATAACTTGAAGTGATGCGGTGTCTGTGAGTTGTCCTCTGAAAACCAGTGCGTCCTCAAAACCTGCCTCTCCACAGCGTGACTTTGAAGAGGGAAGTAAGAACAGGAAAACGACAAAGATGATTTTTTAAACTTCCTATGTAGAAAAAGAATGATTGTTAAAAATGTTTTTTTTTCGTGTCTGGTGACTTCAGATCCTCAGCAGTCATTCCTCTGATGTTGGCATTTGTGCAGCCTGTGCTGGGTTGTGGGGACAAAAGCCTATGACAGCCCCTGACTTCAGGCTGTTGGTGATGCAGCCTGCGGGAGACCGAGTGCCTGCGTCAGCGCCAGGTGCCCCCACAGCAAGGCAGCCGAGGACGCGGGTGCTGAGGGACGACCGGCGGGTGGGTGATTGCCGGGGTTACAGAAATCCCACGATGCTCTTGCTAGAAGCAGAAATCAATGTGGGAATTCAGGGTTGTGAGGGGAAAAGGTCTACGTTTAATTTAAATTGGATCAAGAGCTGTGTAAGCTAGAACATCTGCCTTTCAGAATATTGGCTTTTTTGTGTAGCTGAAACTTCTGTGGGTTAGTTTAAAGATTCTCTTGACCCTTATGTATATCAGTTTAATATGTTGATTTGGGAATGGGCCCAGTTCTCGTTAGAGATTTATTGCCCCCGCTGTTTTGTCTGGAAGGCGTGGAAAGCCTGTAAACCGTAGTTAGGGCCTCTTGTGGGAGGCAGGTGAGTGTCTTTAGAGCACAAATCCCACCTCAAACACCAGTTACACTGCACCGCGCTCTCTGATGGGTGAGCCTTCAGCTTCTTTTCCAGCTGCACATGGAGCGCGGAGGAGGGGGAAGTACCTGGACACGAGTCACAAGCCGGGCAGGTGACGTGTGTGTGCTGCGGCCACTTACTGTGCGCGTGCCAGGCGCTGTCACATAGATGCAATCCTCCAGAATGTGCCCCTGGCGGACACCGCAGGGGCCGGGAAAGGTCACCTGAGCCTTTAACTTCCGGGGAAGTTGACTCCACATTTGTGTGGTCCGGCCTGGTTACAAACGGAAACGTTTGTTTCATGTTTGCTGCGTGGTCTTGAAAAGCGGGTGGAAGGGGAAGAAAAGAGGTTTCTTGGTCAGGATCAGAGCACACCTGTGATTTTCCACGAGCGCCCCGGGACAGCGCAGTTCAGCAGGAGGTGCGGACTAGGCTCTGGGGGCGGCGCTTGCCAGCGCTGTGACGGGTCGTCCCTCCCCGCTCTGGGTCTCACTTTCCTGCTCTGCCCGGAGCGCAGTGCTGCCCGGCCGCCCCCATGGCGCTGGTGAAGATCACAAGTGAGGGGCCGTTCTGCGCGGGGACTCCAGGTGGAGGAAGGAATGGTCCCTAATGTTGCTTCCAGCTCCCTGAGCCCCCAGACGTAATGACAGATGGTCTCTATCCCATTCAGACACCCCTGCCCCGCCCTGCACAGAACGCAGGCGGTTTAGGGAGGTAACTTGTGTCTCAGATTATAGAGACAGAATCGAAATCGACGCCATTTTGTCAGGCCAGCGCACACACCTTAATGTTGGGACCTGCACACGTGTCCGTGCCTGTGTGGGCCCGAGGTCCGGGCCCGAGGGACGCGCCTGCAGGCTGGGCCCCTGGGCTCTGCAGCTGGACCGAAATGCCCATTGGCGCCTAACTCGGGGGTATTTGTTCACACGGCACAGTGGATGGACTATTTGGAGTTTGTGTATCCAGGAACATATAAAACATGCACGTTTATGCATGCGTTTCTTCTACTCTGTAAGGAGTTCCCTGTTTGAAGAAGCAAAGCCTGCACCTCTGGGAAGGCGTGGCTGTTCCTGAGAACTGCAGGCTGGCAATGACGCGGTTGCGTTTCTTCGCTTCGTATTTGACACGCACGGTTCGCTGGGCCTCCAGGCAGCGCTCCAGCCTGTGACGCATGTGGTTTCTGGCTGCGCCTTGTTCAGCCGCACGGTTTACTGAGCACATGTGCGATCTACGCTGCGCACTGGGCGTTCAGGGAAAAGTGAAGCCCAGAGTTCACTCTTGAGAGCTCACGGCCGTGGGGGCAGCGAGTGTGAAGCAGACAGACGACCGCTGGGCAGGTGCCAACCCAGGACTTGGGAAAGCTTCTTTTAGGGTGCAAAGAACAAACCCTGAGTCTCTGGGGGTGTCGGGGAGGGTTCCCTCAGAGGCTGGTCGAGTGAAGCCAGGCGAGCATGTCCTGGGCAGGTGGAAGCAGCATGTGCGAGGCCACTGTCCCAGGCCACCCGGCCTTCACGGACAGGGAGCGGCAGGGACGGCGAGCGGAGGCAGGACACGGGGCAGGTCGGGGAGGGCGCTGCAGGGAGGAACACTGCAGCGAATAACCGGAAGCCGTTCCGTTGCAAGCGCCACCATACCTGCAGTACTCGCCTGACGTACAGCTGAATCACCAAAGAGCGGTCTGTTTTGTGTCCTGGTGGTTGTTACTGTTGGTTTTTTATCGTTCTATCCCAAGCGTCCCACCTCTCCCCCTTGCTCTCCCCTGCCCCACTGCCCCAGTCAGTCCCTGCCCGTTGGCCACGGTCATTCACACCAGTTCCTTGACTAGACCCTCCCCTTTCCTCCCCTCTCCTCTCCCCCCTCCCCTCTGGTCACTGTCAGTCCAGGGACCTAATGAACAAACAAATGAGCAAAATAGAACCAGAGCATGGAAACAAGGAACTGTTTAGCTTTTACTGTTATAAAAAGTGCTGCAGCGAAAAAAATCTTTGCTCACATTTGTCAAAAATTACACACATTTTTGGGGAATTTTTTTGTCCAGGTGACAAAATACCCTTCAGAGTTTGAAGCAATTTACATCTGTATCAACAATGCCTGAGCATTCTTTCTGGAGCTCTGGGAGACTTTTCATTTCTTAAAATCTCTTCTCTGCCAGTTTATAAGTGGAAATAGCATTTTGCCATTTGCATCTGCACTTCCTTTATTTCTAATGAGGCTAAACCTTTTTGCCTCTGCTCTTTGGGACTCACTATTCTTTTGTGAGTTTTCCTTAAACTTTTATTCAGTTTTCAGTTAATGCGCTTGTCTTCTCTATGTTGTCCGTAAAAATTGTATAAATACTTTGGGTCATTTAGCTTTTTTTTCCTCTTTACACACACAAATATAAAAACACATAAGTATACATTTTCACGCCCATGGAGTGTTTTAATGTAAAGAAGGTTTATAGTTCTCTGGAGAACAATCTGTTGGCCTTTTCCTTTTTTATCCTTTTGTAGCTGTCCATTTAAGAACATCTTCCTCCGTGTGAGGCAGGGCTTCTCTTCGGAAGGGAGGAAGGAGTGCAGATGTGCCCCTGAGGGCCACCAGGAGCCATCGAGCTGTTGACCCGCGAGGAGCCAGCTCTCAGTCCCGGGACAGAGGCAGCCCCACAGGGCCATTAAGCAGCTGCAGCAGGAAGGGCATCTGAGAGCCAGGGGCAGGGAGACCAGCAGATAGGACGGGGCCACGTGAGGCCTCGAGGGTGAGAGAGAGGCTGCCGGGTCCAGAGCGTCACCAGGGCCCAGGCTGAGGGACTGACTCACTGCTCAGCAGAGAAGCGGAGGGATGGCTGGGGGCAGCGAGGAGACCTGGCGTGACCGAGGGGAGGACAGAGCACGGGTTAGACCTTGCGCGCAGGGCACAGGGTGCGTTACGCAGACTTCACGTCCGTGGAAAGGCCGCTGCTCTTCCTCTGCGTGAGGTGGGTCTGGGGTGGATGGAGACAGTTCGAGATTCTTCTCTCGGGCGGGTGGGAGAGGGACGGGAACAGCGAAGCGGCTGGGTTCTGTGCAGGGGTGCAGCCAGCAGGGTGTGCTCTGAGACGGAAGGGGGCTTATGAGGACAAGCAAGGATGGAGAGTATCCCTGGGGCCTTTGTGCAGAGCGTCTGGGAGATGGGCCACTGCGTGTCCTGGCGGTTACCTCGGCAGGGGAGGGAGCAGGTCAGTTTGCACCTCTGACGGTGGGGGCCCCTAGACCTCCGGGCAGAGGCCAGGCGGTTGGCAGCAGAGGGTTGGGAATGGAGACGTGCATCTGGGAAGGTATGTCAGACACAGGTCCTACCGAAGGCCACGGGTTGTGCGGTCAGTGAGAGGCGAGTGCAGGTGCAGGAAGGAGGACTGAACTCTGACGTTTCAAAGTGCAGATGAGGACCCACAGGACGCTGGGAGGAGGCACTTGGGAGAAGGCGGGGTGGTTTAGAAAGGAGGAAAGAAAAGGGAGGGAGGGAGGGAGGAGGTGGGGAGGTCAAAGCCCCTTGAGGCCTGAGAGCTCAGCAGCAGATTTTGTGACAGGTCGCTGGGACCTGATGTTCGGGAAGCGCCGCAGGTGCGGGGCACTGAGGGCCTGGGCTTGTGGGGCTGTGAGGAGGAGGTCTGAGGAGCTTGCCAGGGCCCTAGAGGCCAGGAGCAGTGGGCTGGGGGTACCTGTGGGAAAGGAAAGCCCATCTTAAAGGTGGGAGTCCTGTGCATGCGGAGCCAGAGGAAAGGGAACCATCCACACCCCAAGGACCACCGTCTCACCTGGGAGAAGTGAAATTCCCGCCTCAGTGGGGCCGTGAGCAGGTGAAGGGAGACGGTGTAGCTTCCGGGTGGTCTGCAGCCAGCAGCTGTGACTCTGCCTGCGTCCCAGGGACCCAGCCGTGCCCACTGGCTGGCCCTGTGTGGGGCCAGCACAGAGCAAGGTCCCCAAGGCCTGGCTCCACAGGGGACAGAGGACACCCACCAAGTAAGGGCAGGCAGCCTCTGCCTTGTCACAGTGCAGGAGGAGGGAGGGAGGGACTCCGAGAGCGTCGAGGGCACACGCGTGGCCACATGGCACGGGACTGAGGCCCCACCAGCAGTTCACACCACACTCAGGCCATGAACTAACTCCCCCTTATCAATGGGGTGTGCCCACTGCGGGGTGTGCACGGGAGCGAGGGAGCGAGGGAGCGAGTTCGCTGCGGGCGCGCGGGGCCGCCCCTCCCCCTCCCCGGCGCGGCGCGCGAGGCTGGAGCGGTCGGTGCGCCCGGCGTCCCCCGCGGGGCAGCAGCGAGAAGCAGCTTGTGTCCGGGTCATTCTCGCGTCCAGACCGCGGCGCCCAGAGGAGCCCGGCCGAGGCTCCGGCCGGAAGGAAGGCGGCGGGCGTGCGGCGGGCTCGGCCCGGACCCCGGGCAACCGCGCCCCGCGCTCCGTGGTGCCGGAGGAGGAGCCCCTGCGGGCCGAGGGAGCCCCGGGCGGCGCTGCAGAGGAGGATGGCGTCGCCCCCCGCCCCGGCCTCCGGAGGCGAGGCCCGCACGCCGCCGAGCCCCCCGCGGATGCGTCAGGTGGGTGCGCAGCGGAGGCCTGTGTCGTCGCCCGGGACCCCGAGGGCGGACGGGTGGGCTCTGAGCCCCGCTCTTCCGTCTTGATCACCTGGTAGAAGCTCACACTCACAGACAGGCACACGGACACGCTCGGACTCACAGGCACGCGCGCACTGGGGCCCACGGCGGGGCTCCCCAGGTGCACACCCAGCTGTCACATGACCCCCGGAGCTGCTCGGGTACAGGGACGGGGACACGCACCCCGGACCCAAGTCCTCGCAGGACCTGGCGGGGCGGGGGCGGCCACTGGGCGCGCTCCCCACCCCCGTCCGCAGGAGGCAGCCACTTTGTCCGGAGGTTACGTGCGGGCTCAGCTTTCGGACAGAGCCGCGCCGACCGACCAGAAAGCACGTGTTTCTCCCCGTCCGCGGGGACAGTGTCCCCCAACACTGCGGGGTGCGCGTCTTTGGCCGGTTGACTCGGCCCTGCTCTCCGTGTGCGCGGGGACGGGAGAGCAGCGGCGTCCCCGGCTGGGTCACCTGTGATTCGGCGTCAGGCCGAGGCGGCTTCTTGCCGCCGCATCAGCAGTTAGGGTCTCCGGCTGGCGCAGGGTCAGGTGGCCGCGCCGGCGGGCAGGGGTGTGGCAGGGTCCCCTGACCGCGCGGGGCAGCCTCCCCGGCAGGCAGGAGCTCCCGTTGGAAACAGGTGCAGTGCGTCCCCGGCCCGTCCTGGCAGGAGGACAGCGCCCAGCGGCGCGGCCTTGCTCGGGGCCCGCGGGCACACGGGCGGGGACACGCGGCAGGGAAGGCGGGCAGACACTGAAAGGTCTTCGCCGCATTGGGGCTTCAGTGCGTGTAGACAGTGCTTTTGGGGGGTGGGGGGACAAACTTGGCTTGTGTGCTTTTTCTATGCAGCTAAAAATTAATGTTTACTTCTTTTTTTATGGGACTCTGTGTCCCAAAGAAGTTGGTTAGGGCTTCAAATCCTTGCAGGACCCAGGTCTAATTTCATGACAATGCATTTTCCGTTGTGCTTGGAGCTACTTTTTTCCCTGAAGCAGTGTGGTAGCAGGGGTCATTAAATTTGTATTTGTGATTTATGCATTGAAGAATGAAGGTGAAATGATTGCCATTTTCAATATAAGAGAAATCACATCCTATGGAAAAAATCATTTTTATATCTGTATATACTTGTATAAGCATTGAAGAAGTAAAATACATCGATTTAAATAGAATATATGCACTCAAAAACACCTGTGAAATCTCATTCTATATTTAGAATACTTCTATTGAGCTAAGAAGTACGTATGGAAACAGTTACTAGAAAATATTTGCATGAAAGATCAGTTTTACTGAGTGGGTACTATTTACATGACCTCAGGGTCAGACGCTGCAGCGTCCAATAGGAGTGGTGTCCTCTGATCAGACTTCCTTCACACGACATTCACGCGACCTTCCAGAGGTGCCGTTAGTGACTGATTAGCACAGGCCATGGATGGAGGCCCGTCACTCCAGCCTGCCCGCTGGGCCAGGCAGGCCCCGGAAGTACTGGCAACCTCAGGGCAGGATCACCATTTGCCTGCAAGTGATTCTGACCGAAGTAGAAGTTTAAAAAAGAAGAGATAAGAGCGTTTTCCTGGGAAGGGGTGAAACATGTAGGCCCCAGTTACAGTATGTGTTTTACTGTGTCCCAGACATGTTTCTCCTTGTTCTTTAATAAATATTTCTTCAAATCAGTTCTGCACTGAACCAGGATTGAATTAAAATCTGAATTGATTTCCTCTTTGTAAACTATGGTTGAGAGAAAAAGTAAAATTGAAAAGCACAAGAGTCCAAAGGAGTGAGTTTTAAAAATTTATTTATTTATTTTAGAGTGAGGGGGAGAGAGGGAGAAAGAGAGGGAGAGTGACATCGATGACCTGTGTTGGGGGGAGCGGGGAACCCAGGCATGTGCCCTGACCAGGAGCCTAATTGGTGACCTTTTGACTTGTGGGAAGACGCCCGACCCGCTGAGCCGCCACCCCAGTCAGGACAGGAGTGAAAGATTTTCATTAAAGCCATTATATGGATTTTAACAATGGATAAATTTATTGGCATGATTTTAATTATATATGGAGGTTTAGAAATAAAAATATTGAGAAAAGCTTTGAGTGACTATAAATATAATTGGTAAATTAATATATTTGCTAATTTCTGTGAAAATATGCTATGTGAAGATTTATTTATTCAACAAACATTTATTCAGCATAAAGTACTGTTTTATGATGTAAAATAAAGAAATGAAGAGTAAAAAATTCTTAGGTATTAGCAGGTGTAGGTATTGTTAATGAAGACAAGGATTAAAGTTTTGAAGTTTGAATTGCTCATAAAATTCTTTCCACATTATTTTAAAAAATATTTATTTCTCAGCTGTTTGTTTTGATTATTCGTATAAGCCTAAAAATAACACCTAAGTTTGCATAGACTTAAAAAGTCATGGATGACTGAATTTGTTTGCACCATTAGATATGTTTCTGACATATCTGATATATTTTAATTACCTGATACATTGTTAGAATATATATCGCAGCCCTAACTGTTGTGGCTCAGTGGGTTGGGCATCATCTTGCAAAGTGAAAGGTCGCTGGTTCCTCTTCCTGGTCAGGGCACACGCCTGGGTTGCGGGTTCATCCCTGGTCAGGACACGTGTGAGAGGCAACCGACCAGTGTTTCTCTTCCTCTCTTTCTTCCTCCCTTCCCATCTCTCTAGAATCAATAAAAATAAACAAAATCTTGAAAAGAAAGAATGCGTATCACAAATTACATATATTATTTTTGCAATTAGATTTTTAGGACAAAGATATTTTTTTAAAGTATATTTTATTGATTATGTTGTTACAGTAGTTCCAGTATTTTTCCCCTTTGCTCCCCTCCGCCCAGCACCCCCTTCCCTCCAGCAGTCCCAGCCCCCTTAGTTCATGTCCATGGGTCGTGCATGTAAGTTCTTTGGCTTCACCCTTTCCTATGTTATTCTTAACTTCTCCCTGTCTATTTTGTACCAACTGATTATGCTTCTTAGTCCCTGCACCATTTCCCCATTTCTCCCCCTCCCCCTCCCAGCTGATCACCCTCCAAATGATCCCCATGCCTATGATCCTGTTCCTGTTCTGGTTTGCTTAGTTTTGTTTTGTTTTTATTTTTTAGATTCAGTTGTTGATAGTTGTGAGTTTGTTGTCATTTTACTGTTCATAGTTTTGATCTTCTTTTTCTTAAGTAAGTCCCTTTGACATTTCATATAATAATGGCTTGGTGAAGGTGAATTCCTTTAGCTTTACCTTGTCTGGGAAGCACTTCATCTGCCCTTTCATTCTAAATGATAGCCTTGCTGGAAAGAGTAATCTTGGTTGCAGGTTGCCTTTCATCACATTGAATACTGCTTGCCATCCCTTCTTGCCTGCAAAGTGTCCTCTGAGAAATCAGCTGATAGTCCTATAGGCAACCCCCTGTAGGCAACTCTTCGTCTCTCTCTTGCTGCCCCAGGACTCTGTCTTTATCTTTCACCTTTGGCATCTCAGTCATGATGCATCCTGGTGTGATTCCCTCTGGGTCCATCTTGACCGGGACTCTCCGTGCTTCCCGGACCTGTATGTCCATCTCCTTCGCAAAATTTGGGAAGTTTTCTTCATTTCTTTAAATTCTTGCATCCTCATTCTGCACTGGTTGACTGTTTTTTTCTTCCTTATGTTCGAAATCATTTATTTGAACCCTGGTTTCCTTCCCTTCACCATTGGTTGTGTGTGGATTTTCCTTCGTTTCACTTAGCATAGCCTTCACGTCTTCTCTTATGCATTTGCCGCACTCAAGCATATCTGTTAAGTCTGTGAGCATCTTTATCAGCAGTGTTTTGAACTCTACATCTGTTAGGTTGGCTATCTCCTCATCGCTTAGTTCTCCCACTGGAACCTTGATCCGTTCCCCTTTTGTCCATACTTCTCTGTCTCCTTATCCTGACAGGCTCCTGTGTTTGGTTGCCTCTTGTGTCTTAGGTAGAGCTGTCACACCTGTTATGTTGTAAGGGGCGGAGCCTTAGGTATTCATCAGTACAGGGAGATCCGTTTCACCATGTTTCGACACTATATGTGGGGGAGGGGTCAGAGAGGGAACAATGCCACTTGGTTAGCACTTTTCCCTTTTCCAGGCACCTCTCCTACTTCCGTATGGGACTGGTGCCTTTCTAGCTGCTGCCCTGTCCGTCATTCCCAGAGTCAGTGGGTCTGCGGACGTTCTAGGACCGTGGGGACCCTTTAAACAAGCAGATTCTTCTGAGACTGGCAGTTTCTGCCTCCACCACAACCCCCAATGGTCTGCAGTCAGAAGCAATGAGGCTTGATTTTCCCCGGTGCTGGGACTGTGAGCTGCAAGGTCCGGTGAGGAGTTGGGAAAGCTCCCTAGGTGTCCCTCCTGACTTTTTAAAATGTGTGACTGTGCTTTCTGACGGCCTGCCGCTGCTGCCGCCGCTGCTGCTGCCACCACACTGCGTCCTCTCTGCCCCTCCTACCTGTCTGGGTGAGTATTTCTTCTTTATATCTTTGTTTGCTGGATTTTCATGCAGTTTGATTTTCTGGAACTTCTGGTTGTTTCTAGTTTTGAGGTAGCTGTATTCCTTCTTAGTTGTGGAGGGAGACGCAGCATGTCTGTCTAGGCCTCCATCTTGGCCGGAAGTGTAATAAGAATTTTTGAAAAGCTTTTGGAAAATGCTGATATGATAGAGCTTATAAGAGTTAAAGTACAGTAGTCCGGGGCCTTTACACAGTGTGGTTAACCTCCAGGTGTCCCAAAGTGAACTTCAGCTCCATTTTCTCATGTTAAGGGAGAGAAAAACCTATCAGTATAATCTGTCTTCTCAGGCTCCTAAGATAACAGATGTTTAATTTTTTTCCCCTCTTCTTAAGGAAAGGGTTATTTCTTTGTTTTATAAAAAAGATGACTAAGGTGCACACATTTTGCCTACATTTTTAAACATCTAAGTCAAACTAGCTACCAAACTAGAAAGACCAAATTTTGGGGTTTCAGCCTGTGTTCATTCATCTTCTGACTTTGTAAAAGAAAAAATTAAGAAATGGGAGTTTTGCAACTAATTATTCAATGCTTTGTCTACATACATTATGTATATTAAGAGACCCCATGATTCTTATGGCTATTGCCAGAAAATTTAACTCAATTAATTAAATGAATGTTAATTGAGATCTTGAAGCTCAGACACTTTGCAAACATCTTTCTGGAGGGCTCTGAGGGGCACATCCGGGGCATCACTTGTTTTGAGAATTGGAGAGCTGTGTGACATCCTTTATAACTGGTGCCAGGGACATGTGGCATCTTTCTCTTGTTTCATGATCAGTCCTCCTCAAGATCTGTGGGCATTGGGGTCACTTCATTCATGGCAGACACCTGTGTTCCTTCTGTGTTTGCAGTAAAAGCTTCAAGACCTCCCTCGTGCTGACAGTGACGCATTCCCAGTGAGCCAGGTGTGTGCTGGGCCATACATGATTTCCGCAGCAATCCTGGGAAGGAGTCACTGTCCTTCCCATTTTCCAGATGAGAAACTAAGTTACATACTCAGGTCATAGCCAGTCAGTTACAACCCAGGGGTGTGAAACGTGGTCTTAATGCTGCCTCGGTTCCTGGTCACGACCATTGATCGCCTTCCTCTTCTGACGGGAGACACTGTGAACGTGGAGGGACCTCTCCCGGCACTCTTGCTATGTGGGGCTGTGGGGCCGCTCATGGGGCTCCCATTGGGGCCACCTCAAAGTTACCTGCAGGACATACAGCAGAGTGAAGTGATTGTCATGTCTTTATGTCATCAAATGAGAGGAATTTTAATTCCTTTTTGAGGTTTTTTATTTTAATTAATTTTATTTTTTAAAATTAAACTTATTAGAGTGACATTGGCATACTCAGCAGATGACTTTGTCACTGGCTCAGGAGGTCACACAGATGTGACAGGACTAGTTCAATAAACATTTCACGTGAGCTATTTTCCCACTGAAACCCTCGTAAATCACTGTGCAAACACTGGTTTTTCTCTGCCTGACCCTCACACGCTCAGTAGTCCTGGGTTTGGGTTCTACCCTTGGACTTTGGAGGCCATTTCAGAGCTCAGAAGGCCGCCCGCTGTGGGCCTGGCAGGGGCGTGGGGCTGGCGCAGGGGCACAGGGCCAGCGCATCGTCCTCGACACTGCGCCCTGAGCCAGCAGTGCCCAGGGTCTCCTGTCCCGGAGGCTGCAGTCACTCCCTGGGCTGGGACGGCCTTTCCTGCCCAGCTGTCCCCCAGGGGCCATCCTGGGGCCAGTGTGTCCCTGCTGTGGATGCAGGTTTGTGGAGGGTTAGGGTTAGAGGTCTCCACAGGGAAGACTGCATGTCCTCATGGCTCGTGCCAAGCCTGCGTCGGTCGCGTGCCGGCCATGCGACCTCAAGCCAGCTGCTTACCCGTTTGTGCCTCATTGTTTCACTTACGAAACGGGGATGGTGGCCCAGCCACTATGCCGAGTTTCCTAAGGATTAAGTAAAGCAGCGGGAGTTAGGGGTGCTGGCCCCTACTCAGTGGAAAGTCCATGGATAACTTTTGACTCTTCAAAACTTAATGACTATCATTTCTCAGTCTACGGAGGGATCAGTTCTAGGATGCCCCTTCTGTTCCCCGTGGAACCAGAGTCCAAAGACACTCAGGTCCCCGGTATAAGACGGCCCGGGACAGCGCATACGGTTGGACCCCCGCATCCACGGGCCCCCAGCTGCAGATTGGAAACAGTGTGGGTGCTTATTGGAAAACATCGCACATAGATAAGCAGACCCGCACAGGTCAGCTGTTCAAGGGTTGGCTGTGTCATGTACACGAGGCATCTGGCTCATGCCTGGCACATGGTGGTACATGCTACACACCTGCAGCTCTTGTTATAGGATGAGTGTCAATCAGCTCTGGCCTTTCCCCTCCCCCCGGGTGAGGACGTAGACAAAGTGCCGGGTGCACATGAGTAATTCTGAGTAAATAAATTATTTGATCTTGCTAATCCTTACTTTTGTAATTATTCTATCTTATAGGCCTATGATTAAACTCTAATGACGATATTTGTGCAAGTACTTACCAAACAATAAAATATTATAGATGTATACTTACTGTCATCAGAGAAGGAAAACTCTGATTCCAAAAAACCTCCGCTGCCTTGCGGCATACCTCTTCAGGGGAAAGGCTAAGGGAGTAAACCCCGACAGAAAATCCGGAGCCGGAGTCAACACCGGCAACTCCTGCGGCGCACCTGAAGCCAAGCTGTATTGACTCCGTCTTTCCCTTGGACCCTTCAGCTGCGAAGAGAGGGGGGGTCTGCTGCATGGGCAACAGCAGACCCTCCATATCACCCTGCCCAGGCTCTGTAGCTTCAGCTTCACTGGAGAGGACACCCCAGCGTCATCGCAAGATGTCGATTCAACACGGGAGGAGACAGATACCGTGTCACTCCCGAGTCGGACTGCACAGCCATTCTCGGCGGTGCAGATAGACTCTTAAGAAGCTACACCATCGTCTCTCGAGACGGACGGCTGCCGACGATATGTACTGTGAAAATTTTGATTTGAATTGTTTGTGTCCTAAGCATCTTGGTTAACTAAATGAACATTATCCTAACAGTTTATAAACATCATTTTACTGTACCTTTTGAAATTGAAGAAGTCATTTTAAGAATGCGCTAATAGTGTCTTATGTTTATAGATGGTATATGTGCAAAGTAAACCTTACTCCAAACCGCAGCTCCGCAGGCCCTTTCCCCGGAAGCAGCCACTTCTTAGGTATCCCTCCTGGAAATAGAAATGGTGTCTGTTAATAGAAAAATGCATCTGTGTGCACACCCCTGCCCCCCACTTTCATTTACATACGTGGCAGCCTGCTACACACATTGCTTTGTATTCTGCTTCTTTTGTAAAAATTTACTCTCCTCATCATTTCATTTTGATTCATACATTTCATTTTCTGTTCACTCACATATTATTTTATGGAACGAATGCATCATAACTCATTTTGCTCTTTATGGACGGGTATCAGGGGTTCCGGCACTTCGCCGCAGTGCGTTCTTTCATTTTGGCGTCCAAGAAGACGTGTGGTGTACAGGGGTCTGAACACATGTATTGGTGGACAACGTCCCAGAAGCATCGTTGGATCAAAGGCCACTTTTTGTCACTCACCTCTGAGCGCGAGACTCAACAGTGTGGGAAACCCTGAGCAACAGGCTGACTGACGTCAATTTTTGGCTCAGGTGCCCAGGTCGAAAACTAGATTACTCAGCTCCGGAGTGTTACTAATAAGCACCATTTCCGCCCTCTTTTCAGCCTCCCTCCTTCATTATGTTTCTGTCACAACTTGGAACACAGACCACCCACATTTCAGAGATGAGATTAGCTAAGCAGCTGCGCAGAGAGGGCGGTAGAGCCGGCCGGCGTGGTGTCAGGTGGGAGCTGGGCTGGCTGCGGTCACTCAAGGTGGGTAAACCCAGGACGGCAGCGCCAGGAGGGAGGAAATCACACTCCGTTAGTGAGGCAGCAGTGAGGCCGACACAGTGGAACGGATGTAACTCTGACAGGCAGGGACCGGACAGAAAGAAGTCCTCAGATCTGGGGCACACAGCATGGAGAGGCTGGAGCCCAGCCAGGCCTGGTCAGGAGGCAGGAGGCACAGTGACCGTGGATCCCACATGGCCAGGAGCGATCAGTGACAGATCATGAGCACAGCTCCTGAGTTTGGCCTTCGTTCTGCGCCAGTGAATTCCCCTGCGGGGGCCACCCCACCCCACCCCACCCCACCCCACCCCCGCGAAATCTGCCTTCAAGGGAAACAATCACCATCCCCTGATGCTGGATGAGCCACATTTTCACAGCCTTTGCTGAAACCCGGATAAAAGCAGCGCTAGGAAACATCGCTGTCTTCACCAGTTTTCTAGCATAAAGTCTAAGAAAGACAGTGTGTTGACTGCACCAGCAGCTTTGTTCGTGCTGCCTTAGGTCCTCGTCTCCCATCAGATTGCTGCTCAGTGCCCTGCACATGGAGAGCCTGAGGCTGCAGCTGCAGGCGGGGCTGTCGCTGATAATGGATTACAAAGGTTGAGCAATAAAAGATTTAAGACCATAGTTCTCACTAAGATCCCTTTCTGGAAATGCAACAGAGAGCACTGGGATAGATATTGCTTATCTGGCTTGGCTCATTTGAATACCAAAATCATGACTACTATTCAGGAATTAGACCAGGTATCTTTTTATAACAATGCCTGGAAGACGTTCTTTAATTTGGGACTTTGTGTAGGTAATGAAAGCACTCCTAGGGAATAGTGGAACTCAGTGTAGGATGACATTTAAAGGTACAGAAACTTGGTCACATCTCTGCATTAGTGACGCTGTCCCATGGGGTCTGGTATGAAGTTCTGTGTGTTTTCCCTCTTCCAGACGCAACCCGGTCACATTCTGAATTCCAGTCTTTCCCAAGATGCCTTTCTTCCTTGTTCTGGGACATTGTCATTTGCATGTTAGTACTATTTCATGCTAGTGTGATTTAGTTCAATAATTATCAATTTAGACCTTCCAGCAAAGACGGAGGCATAGGTGAACACACTTTGCCTCTTCTCACAACCATAAGAAGGATCACAATTAACCTCACAAAAAAAATCAACCAGAACTGTCAGAAAATTGAAATGTATAGAAGTCTGACAACCAAGAATTTAAAGAAGAAATACTCATTCAGATGGGTAGAAGAGGCAGAGCAGGGGCGCAGTGTGACGGCAGCAACCAGTGGAAGAGGCGGTCCACGTTCATGTGTGTGGATAAAAACTGGGAGGGACAACTTGGGAGCGAGCAGTCCCAGCCCCAGGCCAGACTGCACAGCCCAGGGTTCCAGCACCAGGAAAATAAAGTCTCATAATTTATGGCTGTAAAAACCAGTGGGGATTGGGGTAGTGAAAGAAACTTCCCATCTCTCAGGAGAGTCTGTTTAGAGCCCCCATCATCCTAGAACATATACAAACCTACCCACCCACTCTGGAAACCACAGCTAGAGGGGCGCCAGCTGCATACAGGGAGTGGATGAAGCAACTGGAAACAGGACGAGTGCGGAGCAAGTGGCATTGTTCCCTCTCAGACCCCTCCCTGCACACAGAGCCACAACATGGTGAAACAGTTCACCCCATACTGATGAATACCTAAGGCTCCACCCCTTACAATATAACAGGTGCTCCAAGACAGGGAGTCAGAGGAGCTCTACCTAACACACGGAAACAAACACAAGGAGGCTGCCAAATTGAGGAGACAAAGAAATATGGCCCAAATGAAAGAACAGATCAAAACTCCAGAAAAAGAACTAAGCAAAATGGAGATCACCTACCCATCAGATGCAGAATTCAAAACACTGGTGATCAGGATGCTCAGAGAACTCAGTACAGCAAATGAATAAGGGAAAAAGTGAAGGCTCCACTGAGTGAAATAAAGAAAAATCCACAGGGAGCTGACAGTGATCGGAAGGAAGCTGGGGTTCAAATCAACAACTTGGAACATACGGATGAAATAAATATTCAACCAATACAGAATGAAAAAACAAGAATTCAAACAGAATGAGGAGAGAATGAGAAGACTCTGGAATATCTCCAAAGTGCCAACATCAGAATCATAGGGAGGCCAGAAAAACCAGAGGAAGAGCAAGCAACTGAAAACTTATTTGAAAACATAATGAAAGAAAAGTTCCCTAATTTGGCAAAGGAAATAGACATACAAGTCCAGGAAGCGCAGAGAATCCCAAACAAGTTGGACCCAAAGAGGACCACACCAAGACACATCATAATTAAAATGCCAAAGGATAAAGATAAAGAGAGAATCTTAAAAGCAGCAAGAGAAAAGCAAAGAGTTACCTACAAAGGAATTTCCGTAAGACTCTCAGCTGATTTCTCAAAAGAAAACTTTGCTGGCAAGAAGGGGCTGGCAAGAAGTATTCAATATGATGAAAAGCAAGGACCTACAACCAAGATTCCTCTATGCAGCAAAGCCATCATTTAGAATGGAAGGGCAGATGAAGTGCTTCCCAGACAAGGTAAAGCTAAAGGAGTCCATCATCACCAAGCCCTTATTACAGGAAATGTTAAAGGGACTTATTTAAGAAAAAGAAGATCAAGACTATGAACAGTAAAATGACAACAAACTCATAACTATATAAAATGAATTTGAAAAACAAAATCCAACTAAGCAAACCAGAACAGGAACAGAACCATAGATATGGGGATCACATGGAGGGTTATCAGCTGGGAGGGGAAAGGGGAAGAAATGGGGAAATGGTGCAGGGACTAAGAAGCATAATTGGTAGGAACAAGATAGACAGGGGGAAGTTAAGAATAATATAGGAAAGGGTGGAGCCAAATAGCTTATATGCACGACCCATGGACATGAACTAAGGGTGGGGGGAGTGGGGTGATTGCTGGAGGGAAGGCATACTGGACAGTGGGGGATTAGGGGGGGTAATTGGGACAACTGTAATTGAATAATGAATAAAATATGCCTAAAATCATTTATTTAAGTTAATCTACTTTTAAAGTGAACTGAAATGCTATTTACCGATTTCTGGGGTTCGGTCCTATTGAATGCATGTGCCCAGCTATGCTCACCCTGCTGAGCTGTAGGGATGAATGTTTAGGTTCAGCTTGCCGAGTCATTCTTGGTAAGATTCAGGCTGAGAACAGACCCTTTGGGCAGAAAAGGGACTGCTGGCACTTCCTGTGTCACCAGGACAGGAAGCGACTTCTGGGGATGCCCAGGTCAGGGGCTGGGAGCCCAGGAGGAGGCAGTGGGGCTGTCCCACTGGCTGAGGCTGGTGTCTGGCAGCCGGATGTCAGCAGAGGAGCCGCAAGACCCGAGGTCGCTGTAGGGCCTCGCGGGTGCTCCGTGCGGATGCTTCCCCTGTTAATGAGATTAAATCTTTGTTCTATCCGAGCAGCTCTGCAGCCAGCTCTGTGCTCCTCAGTGCTCTGCTTCCTGCAGACTAGAGCGGTAACAGAGCTTCCACCCTGTCTCCGCACACGCCGCTTGCCTCGGTGCGTCTTTGCTGTGATGGATGGTAGCTTGCCAGCCTCTGGCATTAAAAGCCAGGCTCCTGGAAAGGCAATTTTTCAAGTCCATTAACCTTTGTTCTGCTCTATGGTAATCAATGTGGAAGGATCACGTCATTTTTCTGCAGTGTGTGATCTAATATAATTTGGTTCTGTCTGGCCTGTTTTTCCGACTGTCCTACAGATGAGGCTGGTAAACCTAAACGTAATCTTCCCACAGGCTTTATGAACACTGAGCTTCTCTTTCGGTGTCTGACTCTACTTTAAAGTCAGGAGGTTATTTTTCTTCAGTTCCGCTGTGGATCGGGCACATTCCTGAAACCCTACCTGGACCTGGGTTCGCAGTTCCATGGGTCCACTTAGTGGCGAAGGCGACCATGAAGGGCGCTCTTGGCCGCGTGGTGTTGACACCGTGCCAGCCCGCATGTGTCAGAATGACAGATGTGTTTGACACAAAGTACAGGGACTATTCGCTCTCCCAGTGCTTGTTTATCAAGAAAACGTTTGTACACTTGCACAATGTAGCTAAAAACAATATCCAACAAATCAGTACATTAGTGCTATTGCCTATCCAAGATAGTTACCAAGTATTTGACGAGTAAATGTTTACTTGAAGAAAACATGCCTTTGCAACTAGGAGGAGCTAACTTGTCCCAGGGCTGTGATTGAATCAGGCTTGCGGGGGTCCTGCGTGGCTGCTTTGCAAGCCCCCTGCCCACGGCCTCTGCCCACGGCCTCTGCCCACGGCCTCTGCCCTGTCCCTCCGGCTCCCGTGGCTGCCCGGCTGACGCAGCCCCTGTGCCTGAGGGTCAGGTGTCCACACCCGAGTCCGCCAAGACACCGCTGCCTTGGGAAGGGAAAGCCGCGGCACAGCGCCACCGACCGCGGGACATTTCCCTGTGGTCTCGCGCTTTCCTTCCCGTGTCAGGGGAGGAATTCTGACCCCGACCGCACGCCGCTTTGGCTGTCCTAGGACTTCTTTTTGTCCAGGGGTGGTTCACTGTGCCCCCGACTTCTGTCCTCACTGTCGCGGAGGCGGGGCCCGCGCACGCCCCACGGTGGGCAGAGAGGTGCGCGGGCTGAGAACGGAGCAAACCAGGAGCCCGAATCCTGCCAGGCTGTTGACCTTTCCCCCCTCCAGGAGCCCTGCCCGGTGGGACAGGGACACCATTCCCATCCGCAGTGACGGCGAAGTGCCACTCCCGGGGCCAGGCACTGTGACGAGGCCTTTTGCTCAGTGACCTCTTCATTCTCCACCATCCCGGGTGGGGGCTGCTGTACTGACCCCTCCGCCGCCCCCCCCATGTTATATTCCACGGAACCTGAGACCTCCTCACTCGCGCAAGGCCCTGCACCCAGTAATGGCAGAGGGAAGGACTCGTGCGCCCACGTGTTAGGGGTGGAGCCCGCCCTCAGACAGAGCGTGTGACCCCTCTCCTCAGCCGGGGGCCCTCAGGGCCTGGAGATCAGGTGCAAACACTCCGGACAGGCAAAGTGGGGGGGGGGTGGCACTGTGGGGTGGCCTCTCTGTTGTGGACTTTGATCTGAGGTTTGGGGTTCAGTGAAAGCCACAGGGAAGCTGGTGCGTGTGCGTGGGGGGGGGGGGCGGGAGGAGACCAGGTGGGAGGCAGGTGGGACCCAGCCGCCGAGCTCAGGCGCACGGAGGGGCTCCCAGCCCCGGCAAAGGCGCGGCCGGAGCCCCGTGCTGGCGCTGGGGAAGAGGCAGGGGCGGGGCCGGTGAGTCAGTCCGGAGCCAGGTCCCGAGGACCCTCATTTATTATCTCGGCTCAGGGTTGCCCCCACAGCGCGCGGGTCTCTGCCCTGCCGTCCTGGCGCTACACCCCTGACTCCGGTAAGCCCCCAATGTCTCTGCGCCCCCAAACAGTCTCACATGTGCGGACCAGACAGGGAAAAATGGACTCTGGTTTATAGTGGGCTTTTAATCATTAAGGCTTTTCAAAGCACTTCCTGTGTCTCAGGGCTCCGTTGGCAAATGGGAAGGTTGTTACGCTCTGGAAGAAACGTAAGCTCGGCTGTGATCGTTAGGGAAGGAGGAGAGACTTAATGGGCCCAGGAGTCAGGCTGCCAACCTCTCCTTCTTCTGAGAAGTGCTGTGCGACTCTCAGTCTTTGGGGTCCCCCACCCCCACCTTCTCTCTGTCTCTCCAAGTGATGAAGTCGCGGTCCAGAAGCAGCGCCTTCGATGGAACTCTGTCTCAAGTCACTGAGTCTTCAAGACGTCTGTGACCTGACTGGCAGACCAGCAGCGATGCGTCCCAGCTGTGGTCCTGCTCGCTGTCCTCAGGTGTTGTCCCTCCTGGTCGCAGGTGGCTGCCCAGGTCCCAAGCATCATGTCTTCCTGGAATGTTGTCCAGCGTAGAAAGCAGGGCTGGGCGAGTGGTGGCGGGGGGCCAGGTCTTTGTCTGGTCGCCCCTCTTCTTTATCCGGGACTCTCTCCTCGAAGCTGCCTGGCAGAAGCTGGATATTTACCACTGCTGGGTTTAGAGGCGGGATCATACCTTCAATTTACCCATGTCCATGGCAGGAAAAGTAGTTTTTTGTGCTTAGGTATCCCTGCAGGGCCTTGGTACAGACTCAGTGGTTCATGTTTCCATGGAGATCAAATGCATTGTTGTCTAAGAGCGTTCCTTTAGGGCCTAACAGCGAAGGACACAGTTTTGTCGGTGGTCACAGGAAGACACGCAGATGTGTGGCTGACAATTGCAGAGAATATGTTTTGAAAGGATTTATTCTTCAGTTCATGCAATGTATACAGTATGTTCCTGAAATTACACCTGGGTTTCAATGTTAAAATATCACCAGCGGGGACAAGAGTCTGAATTTACACTCAAGTTTCTGAGGGGATCTGGTATAGGTTGTCTATGAATAATTCCTACAATCACTATTCTCTTATCTTTTCACTTTGAACAAATAATTATGCTCAGATCACAGAGCTCTCTAAGCTGTGCTACCATCAGTGCACCCAGCAGTATGTATGGGAGGCCTCATATGTGTCAGGCGAGGGGACAGGGCTTGGGAACACAGCAGGGACCAAAGTGCAGGGCTTCTGTCATGGAGCTTCCGTTCCAGCAGGCAGAAAACAAGGGCACAAAGACAGATACGTACACCACCTCACACCCGTGGGGAGGGCTACTATTAAAAAGCAGAAAACAGCCCTCGCTGGTGTGGCTCCGTGGACTGAGCACTGGCCTGTGAACCAAAGGGTCTCCGGTTCAATTCCCAGTCAGGGCACAGGCCTGGGTTGTGAGCGACGTTCCTAGTTGGGAGCGTGAGAGAGGCAACCACACACGGGTGTCTGCCTCTCTTTCTCCCTTTCTTTCCCTCTCTCTAAGAATAAATAACTCAATAAGCAGAAAACAGCGAGTGTGGTGAGGCTGGGGACAGACTGGAGCCTTGGGTGTGGCTGGTGGGAAGAGCCGAGGGGGCAGTTCCTCCGCGTGACCCAGAAGCCCAGCTCTGGGCGGGCGCACACAGGAGGCGGCAGCAGGAACTGGGACAGACACCTGCACACCCGGGTTCACAGGTGCATTGGAGCCGCGGGCGGAAGCGGCCCCAGGCCCACCGGCGGATGAGGTCTGTCCGCACAGCCTTAGCGAGGACAGGAACCCCGACCCGTTCCAACGCTGCCAGGCCTGGAGGGCGGGGTGAGGGTGTGGAGCTTCTGTCTGGGAGATGTTTTCACGGCCCTGTGAACGTGCTGAGCCCCTGAACTGCACCCCGAAACAGGTAAGACGGCAGGTTCTGCGTTCTCCGTGCCTGGCCACGCCTCGCACACAGACACGAGTGATGAGGGCTGGGAGCGGAAGGAGCCCAGGCTGGTGTGCGGAGCGCGGGTGGGTGAGGATGGCTGACTCAGCGACCTCCCTGCGGGGGGGCAGGCGGCAGAGGCCCGGAGTCGGGGCACAGGCGCGGGTCTGGCAGCAGCGTGGTCGGCAGAGGACGGTCCGCAACCCGCTGTGCGGTGATTGCGGTGATTACTGTGACTCTGGGACCGGGAGGCGGCCGGAGCGCGGCGTGCGGGGCCAGAGCGCGGCGTGGGGGCTGGATCGCGTTTCTGGTGGCGGAGCCTGGTGTGTAGGTGGACATCCTGGCTGAGCAGATGTGGGATCGCGTTTCTCTGGCTGGTTTAGCTCAGTGGATCGAGCGTCGGCCTGCGAGCTAAGTGTCGCTGGTTCGATCTTCCAGTCAGGGTACATCAGAGAAGGAAAACTCTGACTCCAAAAAACCTCCGCTGCCTTGCGGCATACCTCTTCTGGGGAAAGGCTAAGGGAGTAAACCCCGACAGAAAATCCGGAGCCGGAGTCCCTAAGGCGGTTTGACGTTGTAGTCAACACCGGCAACTCCTGCGGCGCACCTGAAGCCAAGCTGTATCGACTCCGTCTTTCCCTTGGACCCTTCAGCTGCGAAGAGAGGGGGGGTCTGCTGCATGGGCAACAGCAGACCCTCCATATCACCCTGCCCAGGCTCTGTAGCTTCAGCTCCACTGGAGAGGACACTCCAGCGTCATCGCAAGATGTCGATTCAACACGGGAGGAGACAGATGCCGTGTCACTCCCGAGTCGGACGCACAGCCATTCTCGGCGGTGCAGATAGACACTTAAGAAGCTACACCATCGTCTCTCGAGACGGACGGCTGCCGACGACAGCGACCTGATCCTACACGTGTTCTCTCCAGCGCTCTCCGGTTTGGAGATGTGCGTTCCCGTCAGTGCGGAAGGTCCCTGAACTGGACTCCCCACCCCTCCCAAGGCGCAGTGCGTGGCAGTGGAGAGAGTGCAGCGTGTAGCCTCTGAAGACCGGCTCAAGGACATGTGATGTTGTGCACTAGAGGCAGACCCTTCACATCCTCGGCGAGCCTGAGGTTCCCCACTTGCGACCAGCGTCGCCCGGCCGGCTGCGGTGGGGACTGGGCCGCTCTACGTAAAGCAGACGGGTGCACCCAGCTACCTTCTAGTTCTGCACCTGCGCCCTGTGAGCGGCATCAGGACACCTGTGTCCCCGCCCTCGGGCAGGGGTTGGGGGGACTGAGGAGCAGAGGGGGAGGCGTGGGGCAGTCTGTCTGGAAGCTGCATTTGCAGAGCGGACAGACAGGTTCTGTGTTCGCCTGGGGAGAGGGGCACCCGTGGGCTCCACTGTGAACTTAGTTATTCTGAAACTGTGGGGCATCTGAACACCCCAAAGCCAGGGACGGTGCTGCGGCACGCGTGGAGCTCGTGTGTGCATCGTGGGAGGGAAACAATAGTAATGCTTCTTCCTCCCTCTGAGTGCTTCCGGCCGGGCTCACCACCGAACTGACAGACGCAGGCTGCAGGAGGAATCAGTTTAACACCTGCGCCGGGGAACCCACACAGACGGGGTAAACCCACGAGAACGCCCCACAGACAAGAGGGGGCACTGGGTGCACAAGACATTTTGGACAAAGGAGAAGAGGGCGGGAACGGAGTCTTGACTTCAGGAGTGAGAGAGAGAGGGAGAGCGGTGGGAACACACGTGGCAGGAAAGCCCCCAGGTGGCCGGGAGACTAGGACCCGGCGTGTCCCGCCTGCCCGCGCCCTCCTGGCGACCACACTTCATGTAGACGAGGCCGAAGCTGCGTCCTGGCGTCTCCTCCCCAAAGCTGGTGTCCCGTCTGAACCCTTGGGCAGGGAAGGCCCGAGGGTCAAAGGCTCTTTCTGAGTTTTTTGTTTCTTAACAAGCAGCTTAAAACCAATACCCCAAACGAGTGGCAGCAGGCTGGTCTCTTCCGCGGGGGCTGACGGCGGCGTATTTCACCTGCTCTCGCGCCCAGCACGCACCAGCTCTGCTGTGAATGCTTCCCGTGTGAGGCTGCCCCTCCCCTGCGGAGGCCCAGCGTCGCCGCCTCAGGGTCCCTGTGAATCGCCATGGCAGGGGGTGGGCAGAGGCCACCACCAAGCCTGACCCCACCCACCACTGCCCTCCCCTGTCACAGTGACTCCGTCCCATTTCTTGGGCAAGGAGCCGAAGCAGGAAGTGCGGCCACAGTGACCAGGCGGCAGAGCAGGGGCCGTAATGGTCATGGTCAGGCTCTGCAGCTCCAGGTCAACTCTCACGCTGTTCCTGTCGGTCACCCAAAGGGGCCCTGCTCCCCTCGCTGGGCGGCCTCGCACCCCAGCTCACCCCACGGCCCTCGCCCGCAGCTGACGATGGGGTCGACTCTGGCCCTGAGAGAACCGGGCCTCGCTCCGTGGGTGGGACTCCTCACCAGGAAGGAAGGATTTGGATTTGAGTGGATCTCAGGTGGCTTCCAGGTGTGGAGTTCTTCGCTGGAGTCCGGAGGCCCAGCCTCTGCGGCACCGGTGACCGGCACTGGCCCCGCGGCAGTCTCTCCAGGTGCACGGCGCGCAGGAGCTCCCTGCAGGAGGCAGGTGGCTGTGGGGCCCGAAGCCCCTCAGGACTCTGCGGGTCACGCTTGACGAAGGCTGAGGCCAGGCTGCCCTGTTCACCGGGCACACCAGCATCCCGCTCAAATCAGGCGTTTGTGGAATGAATACATAAAATTTCCATCCAGTCTATTCAACAATGCCATTCAGAGCAACAAGGATGGCCCTGGCCGGGTGTCTCAGTTGGTGGGAGCGTCATCTGGTACATCAGAAGGTTGCAGGTTAGGTTCCTGGGCGGGGGTGCATACGGGAAGCAACCAATGGGTGTTTCTCATCTCTCTCTCCCTTCCTCTCTCTCTAAAACCAATAAACACAGCCTCAGGTGAGAATTAAAAAATTCAACAAGGATCAATACTATGGATATAGGTCAAATATATTGGAGGTGAAAGGAAATTGGAAAATTGGAGACAGACCAGTGATCTGACATGATATGAGGTGTGTGTGTAACACACATATTTGCAAATATATGAGGTCTGTCCAGAAGGTGTCCTGCCATGTAATATGAAAAATAGGGACATTTATTGAAGAAGAAACAAGACACAAGAAACATTGTACCCAGGACAATGACACCTCAGTCCCCTTCAAAGTAGACACTTTGGAACCTCACACAGTTCTCCCAGTCGCCATCAGCTGTCCCGTCATATTTTCCTGAATCTCATTTAGGGTCTTAAATCTCTCCCCTTTCAAAGGTGACTTTAGTTTTGGGAGAAGCCGGAAGTCACAGGGCGCCAAATCTGGGGTGTAAGGGGACTGAGTCGCCTGGGTGATTTGATGCTTCACAAAAAAACTGCATGAGACGTGATGCATGAGTGGGCCATTGTCGTGAGGAAGCTGCCAGTCACCAGGTGCCCAGAGCTGCGGCCTCTGAGCCATCTAAACGGTTTCCATGGAGGAATGTTCAAGCTTCATGCAAAATCTGATGCAGATTCATTGCTCTACTGGCTCAGTCACTTTGAATGCAACGGTCACACGGTGCACATGCTCACTCAACAGTGTTTACCACCCCCACTGACTAGTACAGTGAAGTCCTCATTGTTCACACACGTGCATTCGAGTCCTCTCTCCTTGGCTGCCAGGTTACATCAGTGTCACGCAAACCGTTCTTGTTATATTAACAATGGCTGGACTTTTTCCGGACAGATTAATATATACATGAATGTTCGTGTATTCACACATACACATTTTAACTTTACCTCTAAACTATTTTGTTCACAGTACGTAATTTTGGCAGATCATTGAATGGTAGATGCTCTAGGAGAACAGCCTTCAATACCGCCGCCGCCCTCAGTGGAGCTCCTGTTGCTACACTTTCTGCTGAGGGGGGCGGGCAGTTCCATGGCCTCCAAACTGAGGGGTCACTGCTGGTTGTCTGGGAGCCTTTCCAGCCCAGGCAGCACCCAGGGGACATCAGGCCGATTTCTGTGGTTGGCAGTGTCTGTGTTCCTGTCTTCCCAGGATGCTGGTGGCCCGACGCAGAGCCTGGGCGTCTCCTGGGCTGGTCAGTTCAGTGGCCAGAGTCCGGGCGGGAATGTTCCTACAGTAAATACTGCGTGAACGTTCCGATGGTGTTTTCTGCCCTGGAACACGGGGACGGCTCCCAGCATGCCCTCTGCCCTGCCAAGCCTGTGTCTGGAGTTGCCCCTTCGGCGCCTCTTTCCCTCCCTCAGTGTCGCGGGAGAGATCTGTGTGAAACAGGACTGGATCCTGTTATTTCCTCGTCTCAAACTCTTCCATGACCCCCCATGGCCTTTAGGACAAAGTCCAAATTCTTAACAAGGCTCCTAAGCCCCTGCAAGGTCATCCCTCTGAATGGGCCACGCAGTTATTGCTTCTCCTCCAAATTCCTTCATGTCCTTGCCAGCCAGGGGTCTGCCCCTCTCCAGTCACCAGCCTCACCTTGGGGAGCCTTCGTGGAGGGTCTCAGGGCGAGGGGCTCAGGCCTCAGCCTCCACCTCCCTCCCACCCGAAGGCTGTCACTGACACAGCCACCCTTGGCTGTTTTATCATCTGTGACACTGTCAGGGTGTGGCTGTCCCATCCTCCCAAGCTCAGCCCCATGCAAGGCTCAGAGAATGCACAACATACGTTTCACTTGGGAAAAACCCTTCTTATAAAATAAGAACCTTGGTTGCAGGCTGGTTTTCCTAGGCTGGCTATTTTATTTTCCGGCCTGCTCCTTTCACATGGGTTCGCGGTTGGCCTCTGCTGTCTGGCTCTGACAGCAGGAGGGAAGAGGCAGGAAAAGTGGAACCAAATGGGCATTAGCATCTGGCTGGTTGTTATCACAGGGACACCTCTGGTCCCTCTGTGCTGCTGCCCAGGGGTGGGGCGGGGGAGCTCTGGCCCCTCTCAAGACCACGGGGGTCCACTTCCCTCTGACCAGCAGGCTCTCTCCTTCCAACACTTGCCCTGCAGGGGTCTGGCCGCCCTGCCCTGAGCCCCAGCAGACTGGCAGCTGCCAGGAGCCCCGGCCACCCAGAGCTGGGTCTGTAGAACTGTCTGTAAGGTTTGTAGTCAGGCTTTGTTCTGGAAATAATTTTATAATTCAAGCATTTTTTGGTTTTCATTTCATTTGGATTTAATTATTCTTCCTGTGGAATGGCTAGTTTATAAAACACTTCTCGAAGCTTTGCCGATACTTATTGATATGAATAATTGTCATATGACCATGTTCCAGGGACTGGATGCTAAATACTTGGCTACTTGACTGAATCAGTTACTGTTTAGAGCAGAGAATAAGCATTAAAATAAAATAAAGTGTGATAAATAGCACACACATGTGTACATGGGGAAGGCTTCCTGGAGGAGAGGGCGGGCCAGCCCCAGGACTGCAGACTTTGCACTGATTGTGTGTGTGTGTGTGTGTGTGTGTGTGTGTGTGTGAATGTTAGTGTGTGAGTGTGTGTCTGGGTTGCAGGTGGACAGAGCCTTGGATCAGGCTGGCCGAGGGCCTTGTTTGATTTGATAAGGAACCTTAGGCTTCATCCCTCAAACAATGGCTACCCAGACCAAAGGAGTCATGTGGTCAGGTTTACTTTGTTTCTTCTTCCAACAAAGTAAAACTAAAGTTAAATAAAAGCCCCCAGAATGAAATGCTAGATGATCCAAAGCTGCATTACAACAAAATCCAGAACAGATCAGGGGATCTCAGTCCCAATCCCATGACTCCCAGGCAGGAGGGCAGAGAGGCTGGGCCTGCAGGCTACCCGTCCCCACTGCTCCCTGCAGCCTGGTCAGCAAGGGCGGCTGGCCTGGCTCCCCCTGTGGGGACAGACGGGAAGGGGCTGTGGACTGCCACATGCCTCACTTTGTTTATTTACCATATTATCATTTTTACCGTTTATGTTAGGCCACAGATTGAATTTTATTTTAAAGTGTACATTTTCTGATTGCAGTATAATATATAGTCATCAAGCTTCATCACTGAACTATGTTAAAGGAACATGCATCTTTGCTGGTTCTTTCATGAGGGAAACTTCCTCACTTGCAGCTTCTCCATGCCTGTCACTCAAACCCACACGTGCAACATTGTGTGTCTTCTACTTCTCATGGAACGTGATGGATAAAATAGCAGGAATAGAGTTGCATGCTGGCTACAGAGTATTCCATTTAACAGGTAATTCTTACTCACTGGCTACAGAGTATTCCATTTAACAGATAATTCTTACTCGCTGGCTACAGAGTATTACATTTAACAGGTAATTCTTACTCACTGGCTACAGAGTATTCCATTTAACAGATAATTCTTACTCGCTGGCTACAGAGTATTACATTTAACAGGTAATTCTACCTTTGGGACATTTCCATTGCTTCCTGTTTTTCACATTATCTGTAGTATTTCCTCAGAATGAGACTCTAGAATATAATTCCCCGGTCAGACTGTTCATCTTGAATTTCAGTAAGTATTGCTCAATTGTCCTGTGCAGTCAGGGCACACATTTATGTTCTGCTTGGTCAAGGGGAAGTCTTTTCTCATTTTATTCTTAGTCTGATGGTGAAAACACACCCCGTGGCTCAGCATGTGCTCCTTTACTTGCCCTCGGCTTGGATGTCTGTGGGGGTTCACGAGCAGTTCTCCCTCCTCATCTGAGAGGCCTCCTGGCCTTTGTCCTGCTGCGGCCTGGTCCCCTTCTAGTTGACCCGGGAGGCAAATATGCATCACATGGTCACATCACGTCTCTCAGTTGGATGAGGACCCTCATATTCCTGTGATCATACTTTTTACTTTATTCATAAGTAGGTGGTCAAACTTATCAGTCTTTTCCTTCATTATTTCGTCGTCGGCAGCCGTCCGTCTCGAGAGACGATGGTGTAGCTTCTTAAGAGTCTATCTGCACTGCCGAGAATGGCTGTGCAGTTCGACTCGGGAGTGACATGGTATCTGTCTCCTCTCGTGTTGAATCGACATCTTGCGATGACGCTGGAGTGTCCTCTCCAGTGAAGCTGAAGCTACAGAGCCTGGGCAGGGTGATATGGAGGGTCTGCTGTTGCCCATGCAGCAGACCCACCCTCTCTTCGCAGCTGAAGGGTCCAAGGGAAAGACGGAGTCAATACAGCTTGGCTTCAGGTGCGCCGCAGGAGTTGCCGGTGTTGACTACAACGTCAAACCGCCTTAGGGACTCCGGCTCCGGATTTTCTGTCGGGGTTTACTCCCTTAGCCTTTCCCCTGAAGAGGTATGCCGCAAGGCAGCGGAGGTTTTTTGGAGTCAGAGTTTTCCTTCTCTGATCCTTCATTATTTATTTTCCCTAATTCTTAAAAAAATTACATGTGTTCACTTATCACACAAGTCACAGCACACATGGATCAAATGTGAATTTACAGATAAAAGCTATAACACCTTTTGGTTTGCGCAATGCAGGGCACACCAAGACGCCTCTGTCCAGCTTTTGAAAGGGCACTGCTGGGTTTTCTGCGACACCGGGGCTGAGCCATCGGCAGCTCCAACATCACACACTGGGGATGACCGTTCAGATGTGTGAGCGGCCAGCTCTTGCTGATCAGCAAAATGCACGAGAATTAAGGAAATAAAAACATTGAATTACTATGAAGAGTAGCCCTCTAAATATATTTTAAAAGCACATTATTGTATGTAACCTCACTAGAACGGCTTGTTTAGCTCTTAGATGGGCTGCACATGAAAGGAGGAGTCGGATGGAGCGGAATGGGAGCCGCGGTGGCGGCGGCCCTGATGTGCGGCCGGAGAACCCTGGCCAGCGCGCTCTTTTCTGGACCAGGATGTAACTTTCTTGAGCTGGTAAAGTGCCCTGATGTGCTGCCTCCCTCGCGTGAGCCTCACTGACACACGGTTTCACCCGAAGACTCGTAAAAGTGAGACATGTGCCTGACATTTGTGGAAAGGAACTGATTCATTTGTGTAACTTTAAACAGGTTTAAGTGATGCATTAATTTACATTTTAATCACGCACAGCAGGGAAAGCCCGATGCAGCTTACTGCAGTGAGGTTCCTGGCATTTCAGGACACAAATGGCATTTCGCTTTCCTGCAACCCCGTCAGCTACCCCGTTTTAGGCAGCGGCCGGTCTGTGACTGATTCACGTGCTTGAACGTCCCTAACGTGGGTTTCAACATGTGACCCCCGCCCCCCTAAGAGAAGGCGGCCACAGCGACCAGAGCTTTGGGAGCGAGGGGCCCAGGCTGGGGCTGCAACGAAGGTTATCAGCTTCCCGAGGTGGCACATCCCTCCCCCCAACCGGGGGCGGGGAGGGCAAAGCGAGAAATTCTTTTGTGTCTTTGAAACCTGGAAAATCAAAGGGATTTCTTTTAATCTGGCTCACACTTTGCCAGTTGAGTGGCAGTGATTAGGAACAAACACATTAGCACCAAAAGGAAATGATAATTAGAAATGAAATCTTAATCCGTGGACCCCAGGCTGGGGTCTCTCAGGCCCGGACTTTAAATGTAAAAATCACGTTCACACGTGCAAAGTGGGAAATGCCGGCGCATTTGCATGTGAAAATGGCTGGGCTGCGCCCGGAGCCGTGGCTGAAGCCTTTTGTTGGGAAGATGAAGGAGGTGCTGTTCCCTCCCAGGAGCGGTGGGGGTGCCGAGCGTTTGCGAGCGCGCCAACTGCAGAGGGGACTTGTTTTTCAGATTGGAAGCGATGTCGTAAGTGCTGACCGTTACACAGGTCGGTTTTTATTCTGTGATCTCTGGAAATGGTGGTTCTCTAGTTTCTGGGACGGGAGTGACGGCAGGCTCTCCGTGGCAGACTCCGCCCCTCCCCCCGCCCTAGGGCTGGAAAGGAGAAACGTCGATTGTGGGATGCAGGGATTGTAAAGCACAGAGTAACCCCAGCATCCTGGGTCCACATCCTCTGCTTCAGAGAGCGCCCGGAGATGCCAGCAGACCTGCCCTGACTAATCTGTTTTCATTGATGAGAAGATCTGGCCATCATCCCGGAATATATCGAGCGCTACATTAGCCATTGGGACAGCGTCAGAGCTGTTTCCTCACTTACATTTTCTGGTGAGGCGTCCTCCAAGGGGGTCAGTCTCCTGAGTGCATCCGGGAAGCGCGGTGGTGATCAACATTGTGTATATGGGCCCTAAGTGCCCTCCCGTAAGGCCGACTGGTTCCTGAGTTCTTGCTCCAGCTCGCAGGGGACACCCGGGGCCAAAGCCGGCTTTTAATCGGAGGCTGCACACCCCACGTGTGCCTGTTTACAAAAACGTGTTCACCATGAAACGGGTGTGAGGTGGCAAACGAGAATGGTCACGTGGGCTTTACAGAGAGAGTGCCCTCGAGTCAGAGGTCTAACCCGAGGTCCCTGGGGCGGGGGCAGCTGAGCCAGACATGCGAGACTTGAGGCCGCTGCGGAAGCTGCCCCCTCACAGCCTGGCGCACGTGTGCCTTGAGGACGTGAGTGGCCAGGCGTCCTAACCCCTGAGGGACAGTTCACAGGGACAGCTCTTTCCTGAAATCTCCTTTTCCCCCAGTTGCTTGATCCTTGTGTTA
Source organism: Furipterus horrens (assembly GCF_987537825.1). Classification (NCBI taxonomy): domain Eukaryota; kingdom Metazoa; phylum Chordata; class Mammalia; order Chiroptera; family Furipteridae; genus Furipterus; species Furipterus horrens. The sequence continues at coordinate 342,887 of NW_028327180.1, forward strand.
AGGCCAACCCGGAGCTCAGGTCCACTTCAGGCACAGGCTCTGCATGGTTCCCGGTCTCCTCTCCTCTGACCCTTGTGGGGGTGCGGCTGACGCTGCAGGCCTGTGGTGGCCGTGCTCTGCAGAGGCCAACATGAGCATGGCCTGTGCGTGGTGCCAGGTCCCATGAGGCAGGGCAACTGGAAGCCACTCGGTTGGAGGTTGGAGTTGGAGGCAAGACTGGCAGCAAGGCCTGCAGATCACCAACTTAGTTCAGAGCAGAGAGGTTCTTTAAAACAAAGGCATCAGCCGTACGATTTCACTTACATGTGGATGCAAGAAGCAAAACAAACAAGCAGAACAAGAGACAGACTCAGGGACACTGGACAGACGGGGCTGCAGAGGGAAGGGTGTTGGGCGATGGGTGAAGAGGGGAAGGGTTGAGGAGGACAGACTGATGGTGGCAGACAGTCGCGGGACGTCAAGTCCAGCACAGGGGGCACAGCAATATTGTCATGACTGTGTGTGGGGCCAGGTGAGTGATCACGCCGTAAGGTACATAAATGTCCAATCACTGGGTGTACATCTGAAACTAACAAAATATTATGTGTCAACCGCAAATGAAAAAGGATTATTTATTTACTTATTGAATAATTTGTTTATTTATTTATTTATTTTTAGAGAGAGGGGAAAGGAGAAAGAGAGGGAGAGAAACATCACTGTGTGGTTGCCTCTCACTCACGCCCCCAACTGGGGACCTGACGTCCAACCTAGTCATGTGCCCTGACTGGGAATCGAACCAGCGACACTTGGCTTGCAGGCTGATGCTCAATCCACTGAGACACAGCAGCCAGGGCTGAAAAAAGGTTATTTAAAGAAAGAAAATCCGAACAATAAACAGATAAAGGCATGGCCTTTAATCGGTCTCTTACACCCCCTGCACATTCTGGCCGGTGCCACCGTGTGTCACCGGTAACGAGCCTGGGAAGACTTCAAGTTTCTCGTGGGCAGTGCCGCCTTGGGTGGCTTTGCACTTAAGTATGAAGACAGATCCATAAATATTAATGTCAAGCACTTGTTTATGGACCCAAAGAAACTTCGGAATTTGGGAGAAAATGCTACATTCAGGAAATGTAGGGCAAAGCATGGGCTGTTTACTCTGAAATGTCCGGGTCAGCTGTCCTACCCTGCAGAGCCGGATGGGCTGTCACTGAATGCAGCCACTGGGTTGAAAACACTCACAGCAGTATTTCCTGGGGGCGTGGGGGCCGCGCAGTACGGAGGCCAGTTTTGGACATTGAGAAAGGGTCTCATTTCAGGATTATTCAACTGTAGGCCCCTTCTAATGCTTTATTTTCTTCTATAATTTCTGACATAGGGATTCAGAAAAGATGCCCCGAACTGAACTTTGTAATTACCCGCGGGTCAGGGGTGAGGGAAGTGCGAGCTGGTCAGAAATGAGTGCGCGCCAGCGTGAGGAGGCTGTTCCGTCTGTCCCAGGACGAGTGCTGAGGCTCAGTCCCAGGACGGGTTAGGTAGCGGTCCCGGAGCCTTGGGACCCGCGCCCCCGTTCCGGTGGGGGTGTGGTGCCATGGGGACCCCTCAGACAGCTGCTCCCTCAGTGGGCCCTGGTGTTCACTGCTACATGCGTGTGCGTGCATGTGTGTGCGTGTGCGTGTGATGCTGCAGGTCACCTTGGGCCCGGCGGGCTCTCCCAAGCCCTTTCTGCCGCCTGCCCGCCTGCACACTTCGGCAGGTGCGCCCCGGACAGGTGGGCGCTCTGAGGAGGGCAGGGCCTGCGCCGCAGGGCGGGGGAGGGCGCGAGGGCCGGGGCTTGTTTCAGGCCACGGAGGGGGCGCTGGAGACGGGAAGGCCGGGGTGGGACCGGGACTGCCCGGGGGTTAGGGCCGCTGCGGGGAGAGCGGAGGCTGAGCGTCCTGGTGCTGCGGCCTCCCCGGGAGAGGACAGCCCCCGGGAGGCGGAGGTGGCTGCGGTTGTCTCAGCGGAAGGGCCCCTCGTGGAGCCCAGGGTGCTGACGAAGAATGCGGGGTGACTTCTCCCACTTGCATTTCCGTCACCTAAAAAGGTGACAGCTCCCGAGAGTGGGGATGGGCGGGCGCATAAGAAGTCCGGGCCTCTGGGGTCATTTACCCTCAGATATAATCTTCAGGAGTGGTAGCCAACCGCCAGACACACCCGCAAACTGCCTTCCCCTGTCCTCCGTGCAGGGGGTGGAGGGGCCCAGGGTTCGCGCCCCCCTCGCCCCTGGCCCTGCGTCCCGGGACCCGCGGGGGCTGCGCCCGGTCCCTCCCGCCAGCCCTCCTGTCCTCCGACCGATCCCGTCCCAGCCTCAACACGGTCCCCCTGACATTTCCCGCCTGCAGGGGTGGCTGCCTTCTTTCAACCGCGACGCAGAGTCCGGGAGTCCCCGGGCGGGCAGCTCCCCTGGTCGCCTTCGCGTGCGCGGGCCCCTCCGCCAGTGGCCGCGCCAGGCCGGGCGTGGGTGCCTTTCCTGGGTGTCTGATGGGGCCCTGGGCTTTCTGAGCTGGCTGCGAGCGTCCTTGCGGTTTCGCGGGCACGGGCGCCCGGCGCCCCGCTGCATCTGCTGGGGGCCGGTGGGACTGGTCTGGGGACCAGGAGCCGCGGGGTGCGGCGCGAAGAGCTGGGGACCCAGCCGGGGGCGGCTTGCTCCGCGTGAGGCCGCCCTGCGCTCCCGCGCGTCCCCGGAGGTCGCGCCCGGGCGCCCCCTCCCTCCCCACCCCCGTCCCCGCGGGGCCTGCGTCACGCGGATTCCAGGGGCTCACAGGTCCCTTCCTCCCCTGGGCGGTGGCAGGAGGCCGGGCCTCAGGGCGCCCGGGGCCTCTGCGCGCGCGGTGACCGCCCCCCGCCCCCGGACCCCTTAACACTGCTCGGCGCCCTGAAGCCACAGCCCCTCTGGGCCCTGTTTCACTTTGTCCCCAAACTAAGCGCTCACTCCTGTTCCTGTTCCCAGGTCCCCAAGCCCGCGCCAGCCTTTCCTGGTATTTATTGTTCTATGGCACTGCTTAAAAGTCAGTTTAAAAATATTTCGTGGAAAAGAATAAAATTAAGTCCGAGTCATATTTTCTAGATATTTGACACCGGAACCTGTACTCTAGTTTATTTTTAATAATTCGAAACTGAACGGCGGAGCCCCTGGAAAACCTAGGCTTTCTGTGCTTCTGCCCCGGGCTGCTCGCGCCCTCTCGTGGCAGGAACGAACCACGACATCCCGTGAAGCTTTGAAAACGCTCAGTCCTGGGTTTACTTAATTCTACTTGCCCCCGAAGACGGCCCAGGACGAGCCATAGGTCCTCACCATGTGTGACACCCATGAATGAGTATGTTGTCAGGACAGACTCCTGCCAACACTGTCAGCGCGTAAAGGTGGCATTAGTGGATGAAAATGCCTGATGAATCTTTAGCTTCTAGACCACATTTCACTGGACTTTTTATTTGCTCTTCTCTGAGAAAGTCGCGGGCGGCTCACCGACTGTCATGCCAGACTACATTTCCTCTCTTCTTACAGAAACACAGAGGCAGAGGTGGGTGTGCAGGCGTGGAAACCAGCTAATGTGGTCCCAAGGAATAACGTTCTAGAGTTTTGTTCCTTTCAACTTTCTTGCTACTTATGCTTTGCTTTAAAAACCCTGATAGAGCAGACGTAGCTGCTGTGCATTTCCATTTGGAACCATAGAGTCTTTAATATTGAAGTCCAATTACATGAAAAATCTATCTTATTATGAGATATCCTGTAAAATTTTTATAATGTTGACCAAAATATTTTGATTTGCCGGAATCATTCTTCACTGTGTGTAAAAAAAAAATACAATATCAGGTGTGAGAGTAGATAAGCATTGTTTTTATAAAGCTTTATTTTTTAGGACAGTTTTAGGTTCACCACAAAACTGAGAGGCAGCTGCAGAGATTTCCCGCACCCCGCGGCCCCTGCCACGCACAGCCTCCCCCTTCGCCAGCACCCCCACCAGAGAGCGTGCTTGCAATGACTGATGAACCCACAGGGACGCATCGTTGTCACCCTGAGTCCACAGTCTTGGTTGGGGTCACAGCTGGTGTTGCATGTTTTGTGGGATAGGACACAGGTATGATGACACGTGTCCCCCATTACAGTGTCACCAGCGTCACTTCACTGCTTGGGTCCCGCCCTGTGTTCCGCCTTCACCCCACCCCCACCTCTGCCTCCAGAGCCTCCTCTTTTCCAGAAGGTCCTGAAGTCAGATTCCTCCCCAGGCGGCCTTTCCAGATGGGCTTCTGTCACGTTGTCATGTGTATTCTTGTTTCCTCCAGGCCTGTCCAAGACTTGACGGCTCATTTCTTTTTAGCGCTGAATAATATTGTACCATCTGGATCATCACCTAATGAAGGACGTCTTGGTGGCTTCCACATTTTGACAATTTTGAATGGAACTTCTAAACTTGCTGGTTTTGGGTGGGCCTGAGTTTTCAACCCCTTTCGGTAAATACCAAGGAGCACGGTTGCTGGATTCTGTGAGTAGGTTTGGTTTTGTACGAAGCGGCCCAGCCGTCCTCACGGCTCCCACAGCAGTGAGGGAGGGTCCTGGGCTCCAGGTCCCCGCAGCACTTGGTGTGGTCAGGGCTCCGGAGTGGGGGCGCATTGTTTCCGTTTGCGTTTTCCTGGGGACGAGTGGTGTGCAGCATCTTCTCATGTGGCTTTTGCCATCTATGTCTTCCTGGGTGAGGTGGCTGCTAAGGTGTTTGGCCCACTTAAAAAATCTGATTGTCTTATTATTATTGAGTTTAAAGAGTTCTTTTTATACTTCGGATAATAGTCCTTCATCGCAGGGTCCCCAACCTCCGAAGAACTGGCTTCCACGAAGCCAGTCTCTGGTGCCGAAAAGGTCAGGGCCGCTGCTTTATCAGACGTGTCTTTTGCAAATATTTTCCACAGCCGGTGCCTCCTCTTCTCCGTGTCTGTACGTTGCCTTTAGCAGAGCAGAAGATTTTAATTCTAACGATGCCCAGCTTACTAATTTCTTCTTTCACGGCTGCGCCTTTGGTTTCGTATCTAAAAAGGCATCACCACATCCATGGCCATTTTCCTTTTCTCCTGTGTCGTCTTCTAGACGTTTTATAGTTTTGCATTTTACGTTTAGGTCCAGACCCATTTTGAGTTCATTTCTGTGCAGGGTGTGAGGCCTGAGCCTGGGTTCGTCTCCTTGCACGCGGACATCCAGCAGCTCCAGCGCTGCTCACCGAGCCGCTCTGCTGCGCCCTCTGCTCCTTCGTCAGAGATCAGTTGCGTGTATTTATGTGGGTCTGTTTCCGGGTGCTCTGTTCCGTTCTGTTCCATTGGTCTCTGCGTCAGTACTTTGGCTGATACAACCCTTTCCTGCAGTTCCATTGGAAGTTCTGAAGTCCGGGAGCCTCAGACTCCAAACTGCTCTTCTCCTTGAATAGCATGTTGGCTATTCCAGCCCTTTGGTCTCTTCATCTAAACTGGAAAATCAGCTTGTCGATATCGATAAAATAACTTGCTGGGATTTTGATTGGGTTGCAGTGAATCTACAGATCAAACTGCGAAGAACGGACATCCTGACCACATCGCGCTGTTCTGTCCGCACACACGGGATTCTCTGCGTTAATTTGGGTCTCCGGTTTCGGTGCTCAGAGTTTTTCTCATTTAGATCATGTACATGTTTTGTTAGGTTCATACCTAGTAATTTTGGGTGCTGATGTAAATGGCATTATGTTTTTAATTTCAGATTTCACCTGTTCCTCGCTGGTATGCAGGAGAGCAATCGGCCTTTTTATGTTTGCCTTGCATCCTGCAATCTTGCCATAATTGCTGATCAGTTCCAGGGTTGCTTTTGTTGATTCTTTTGGATTTTTTTATATGGATGATCGTGTTATCTGTGAACAGAGAGTTTTATGACTTTCTTCCCAATCTGTAGATCTTGCATTTGCTTTTCTTGACTTGTTGCCTTAGCTGGGATGTTCAGTAGGATATAGAAATACACTGCTCAGGAGGGGACATCTTTTCCTTGTGGCAGATGCTCATCTCTTGTATATGAAGAAAAGGAAGAGGCTTAAGGAGCATCTTCTTCCTGTGGCCACTCCCTGCTACAATTTTTAATGCCTTTGGTCACCTGTGAAAATGTGGGTATAAAATTTAATATTTGTACTTATGTCATTCAAGTCACATGATTTACTTTGGTCCAGACTGATAACTGCTCTTTTAAAAATTTTTTAAGTTTTGCAAAATGTGCAATGGCAACATTAAAGTAAGATTAGATTTTTTTTTTAAAGGAAAAAATAGAGCTGGTATTCAAAGTTTTTACATGCAATCCTCTGTTCCAAAGTTACCACTGCTGCTGCCCTGGAGAAACTCCTCGCTCAGGGCGAGGTGGGCATTGCTGTCCCCGAGATGCACCGATCAGGCTTCTTCTGGCCACAAGGAGGAGATTTGCTCAGATCATCTCGAGACAAAGGACTGTCATGTAGAGACCCAGGGCCTGGCTTGTGCCCTGGTCCCTTCCTGTGGCCCCTCCTCTCTGTGCCTCAGACCCTGGAGGGAGAGAGTCTGACCGGCCCCCGTGGGTCAGACCCGCTCTGCCTAGTCTGGGTCCACTTCCAGGTCATGAACAGACCAGCAGCACTGGCGTGGGCGGCAGCTTCAGCTGGAAGGATGGGGTTTTTGAGTGACCCTCGGACTGTCAGCTCAGGACATGCCTGAGGTGTTCCCACCTCTCCGACCTTGCTGATACGCATCCTCTTAGTCAGAGGGTGTCCCCGTGAAATTACACCATTGACTCTTCCCAGCGGAAGGACTGAGTGCGGCAGAGCCGGCCCGAGCGTTGCAGTGCTGACTGTTCCAGTCCTGGTCTCCCCGTGGATGTCGCCGAGTGGTGTATTTGTTAATATCGACATTGTGTCCTGTGCCTGAGTGGGGTGTGCACTCCCAGAGGGCAGGGGCCGTGCTGATGCGTCTGTATCACCTTTTGCCAATTAAAAAAAAATCACGCTTCTTTCTTTTTTTAAAAAAAGATTTATTTAATTTCAGAGAGAGGGGAAGGGAGGGAGAAAGAGAGGGAGAGAAACATCAATGTGTGGCCTCTTGTGCACCCCCAACTGGGGACCTGGCCTGCAACCCAGGCATGTGCCCCAACTGGGAATTGAACGGGTGACCCCCCAGTTTGCAAGCTAGCACTCAATCCACTGAGCCACACCAGCCAGGGCCACACTGATGTCTAGAGACAGGGTGATATATACCTATTTGCAATAAAACAGTCCTCTCAGTAAGGGGTCATTGTGTACAGAGCATGCCCTGATGCAGTTATAATCCGGTGACAAGATGGCAGGTTGAGAAGGGCCTCAGCGTAGACTTGAGGAAGAAACCCCCGATCTGAGTGAGCCCAGGCCTCCCAGCTTAGGGAAAATCCTTACCTGCTGGGAGGCCAGGAAAGATGTCTCAGGACAGAAGGTAGGCAGGAGGAAGGCACCCAGGATGGGAAGGTCGCAATGGAGGCTTCACTGAGGTGGTGCTTGATGACCGAGTTGTCAGGGGCCCTCAGAGGAGCAGCTGGGATGCCAAGGTCAGCAGGCGAGATGCTGCCGGGTGGGGGGTGCCGGGGGTAGAGGGGGGCCTGACAGGAGAGGCCCCTTCAGCAGGCCATGGGCTTCTGTCCATTACACTGAGGGCCGCGTTCACTCTGAGCTGCGGGTGGGGTGCTGGAACGGGGGTGCCCCAGGACAGCAGCAGCCTGGGAGGCTCTGAGCCGCCCCTCGGGGCATCTGGTCTGTGCCCCCAGGGCCCTTGAACCCCAGCACCCCTGTGCTTTGCTCTCAGGGTTGGGCACTGTAGCCGATGGTTTTCAGAGTGATTTTTTGGCCATTCAGATGTGATGTATCGACAAGAAAAGCACAGCAGTCGGAATAAACCGGAGAGAAGGTGACAGCGAGGGGCGGCGAGGACGTCAGCACGAGGCGCAGGGCTGGGGGGCAGAGGTCTCCCCGTCTGACCCTGCAAGCGGCACCGGAGCCACGAGGGTGACAGCAGTGGTTCACGAGGAGCCCAGACACCAAAGGCCCAGGCTCACTCGCTGTCCTCACACAGCAGAGGCCATGGGAAAGGTCATTGGACCTAGGACGTCTCTCTGGGAGAAATACAGGGATGCCGGACACGGAGAACTGATAAAATATAAGTGACCCTTTACTTAGGCGGAGGAGCAACTGGATTCTTCATTGACGGTGACCTTGAGGGGAAGAGACTTGAGCTGTGCCTGACGTGTACCCACTTACGGTCATGACTTGCTAGGTCTCCAAGCAGGTGATCTTGATGGCCACCTTGACTTTGTCACCGTTTATCCCCCTTATGCCCCCTCTCCCCCAATTGTCCCAGTGCTGTCCGTGCCCATGAATCCTTTCCCCTTTTGGCTCGGTCCCTCCACCCCCGGCCTCCCCCCTCTTACCTGTCATCTGCTCTCCGTTTATGAGTTTGTCTCTGTCTTTCCTGCTGGTTCATTAGATTCCACATACGCGTGGATCACGTGGTATTTGTCTTTCTCTGACCGACTTATCTCACTGAGCACAATGTTCTCCAGATCCATCCACACTGTCGCAAAGGGTAACATTTTCTTCTTCTTTTTTTTTTTATGGCCAAGTAGCAATCCACTGTGTAAACGTCCCGTAGTTTTTGTAGCCACTCATCTACTGATGGGCACTTGGGCTGCTTCTGTGTCTTGACGATTGTAAATAATGCTGCAGTGGACATAGGGTGCTTGTGTTCTTTTGAATTAATGTTTTGGGTTCCTTCGGGTATGTTCCCAGAAGTGGGATCACTGGGTCAAAAGGCAGCTGCATTTTTAGTGTTGAATCTATAGGTTGCTTTGGGTAGTATGGGCCTTTTAATGAGCATAATTCTTCCCATCCATGAATGTGGTATATGCTTCCACGTATTTGTACCCTCTTCAATTTCTTTCTTCAGGCCTTTACCTTGATTCCTGAGACAGGGGCTAGCTGTCCAGCAGGTTGGGGGGGTTTATGGGAAGTTTTCCTTCTCAGTGAGGTGAACACACAAATAGCAAGTAGCTTTTCCTCCAGAAAGTGCTACATATTAGGACGAATTCAGTACACTGTAGAGTCCCTGTATCATTCATGTTTGCAGAGTATTTGAGGACTCTTTCTAGCTGCCACACTTTAAAGAGAGTCTTGAAAAGCTGAAGCATTTCTAAGAAAGACAGGACCTGATGGATAGGGAAAAATTGTTAAAATATCTGGGAGTCTTTATTTAATTTCTTTATTTAAGAAGATGGGTTAAATTTATTCCATGTAACTCCAAAAGATGGACAATGGCTATTGGGAGGAGGCTGCAGAAAGCCGATTTCTGCTTAAAAGAAGAACTTCCTAACAGACGTCTGAGAGCGCAGTGGCCCCCCTTGGGAAGCAGGGGTGTCAGTGCCACAGGTGGGGTTTGAACAACAGAAATGCATGTGTCATGGTTCTGGAGTCTGGAAGGTCAAGATCAAAGCTGACTGGTTTTGTTTACCATGAGGGCTCTTTTTGGTTGCAGGTGGCTGCCTTCTCTGTGTCCTCACGAGGTTTATCCCACATGGAGGGGAGGAGAGGGTGTGCCTGTGCCTCTCTCTCTCTCTCTCTCTCCCTCTCCTCACAAGGGCACTAATCCTGTTGTATAAGGGCCCCACCCCATGACCTCATTCTCATGTAACTGGAGTTACTTCCTTAGTGGCCCCAACTGCAAATACAGCCATGCTAGGGTTAGCGCTCCGGCATCTGCATTTTGGGGGAACAGAGACACAACCAGAGAACCCTGTGTTTGGGTGTTTAGGTATAAAATTATTTGTCCACCATCAGGAATGCTGTGCCAGAGACCCTCCAGCTAGGAGACGTGTGACCCAGTGACCGTGGTGATCCTGGTTCCAGCATCTAAAGCAGCAGCGTGAAGCCTGCGGGAGAGCCTCAGCTGGGGGTGCGCACCGGAGGAAAAGATTGTATCTTATTCCGGGAGCTTCTTAGGAGTCAAAATCGACGGTATTGGAAAATCAAGGTGCAGATCAAACCTCTTGCGTGTAGAGCTGCCTATACTGTGTGAGATATGAGAATGGAAAACATTAGAGTCTGCCTAGACAGACTTTCCAAGTACCTTAATATTTATCAATAGTAGACATACAGGAGATACATGCACTTGCCATGTAGCTGGTTCTAGAATGAAGAAGCTCCAGGCCGTATTCCAGGTCGGCCGTGTCGCTGGTGGACGCTGATGCTGCTGGTAGAGAGGAGACGCCCCGTTCTCTCTGGATCGGCCTGCCCTGTAGGCAGCGAGGACATCAAAGCCGGACCTAACGACAGCGACACACGAGTGCCCGGGAAACATGCCGCCTGCAGGAGGACTGCAGTGGACTTGGACCCTTTTTAGCACTAAAAGCAGGGGACAGTCCTCGTCCTTCGCGCTGAGATGCTGGAAAGACGGCCGGCGTCGCGGGCCTGGACAGGAGCCCTGCGCCCCGCGAAGAGGAGGACTTTATGCCAAACGGCAGGGAATTGTGTCGTCTGCCATGACGTCACAGGGGATGACCACATCACGTGGGTGGCGACGGCACGTGGGCTTTGACGTCACTGATTGCTACGTCACGGGCTCTGCGTCACCTGACTGCTACACGCGCGGGTTCTGCAGCGCCGCTGTCACCCGGGGGCCGCCTGTGTCGGTCTCCGTCCCACGAGGGGCGTCCGGCAGCTGAGCCCTGGCCACGCCCTTGCCGTGGGCCTGACCGCAGAGGGGGCGGGCGTCTCGTTACACGACAGTCTGTGACATGGGAGCAGCGAAGCTTCCACCGAAGACGTGACCGCGTGTCGGCAGACATTTCTCACGCCGTCCAAGCAGCTCCGTCCCAACAGATTCACAGGTTGCGCTTCATTACAGTCAAAAGCTTCTGAAAATCGGAAGGCACCGTTGGGCGTGGAAGACAAGCGCCGGGCTGGGGAAATACATTCTCAAGCCACTCCCAGCAGAGGGCTGCTACCTGCATATGTGAAGAGTTTCTGCAAGTCAATAAGAAAAATCACCCCAGTTTTTGAAAATAGGAAAACATAAGGGGATTCATAGAAATTATGTACAATAAACATTGACCAATAAACATTATAAGTAGAAAAGCAAAATAAAATATTTGGTCAGCTACCAGAAATGTAGATAAGATACAGATGCTACATTTTATATAATTGCCTATCTTCCCTGCTTAGTTGACTTCAGGAGTGTGCAGACAAAAAAAGCCGAAAGGAAGGAGAAAAATAGACAGGTTTTGCCTGATGTAATGGAAGATGGAGAATTTTATTTCCGTGGTATTCTTTTCTTGTATTTTTATTATGAATTTGATACATGCTTATTATAGAATGCTTTGGAAAAAAACATTATTTTTAAACTTACCATCTGTTACTTCAAAACGAGGTTTTTTTGGATAACATGAACTCATGATTCCTTTTGATCCAAATTTTAAAATAAAACCACAACAGTATGGTTTACTTTAACAACTTCAATTTTACTGTTAAAAAATCTAAAAGTTTAAAAAGTAGCAAGAAAAATTTTAATTAATTTAATTAATTTACATGTTTTTCAATGAAATCTATTAAATTATGTTGTACAAGAAATTAAAACAAGGCACCAATGGGCCAAAAAATAAGATATTAAGGTGGTACATATCAAAATTTTTGTTATGAAAGGCTGGAATAATAGTTGTATTTTGTTCAGAGAGTTTTACTGTAGGCATAGAAGTTATCAAATAGTGACTCAGAAAGCAGTTCAGGCTCCAGGATCACTCACTTGCTTTTTGTCCTGCGTCTTGGCCAGGCTGCCATGGTAAGAGCTGCTCTTGGGGCTTCGCTGTGGTCATGGAAAATGAAAAGAAGGTGCTGGAACGTCGGCCAAGAAAGGCAAAGATGCAGGAACGAATCTGGGGGCAAGGCCAAAGAGAAGCGACCCAGAGGCGAAGTTCGGGGCAAGTTCAGTAACTAGTCCTGTCTAACCAAGCAACAAAGACAGACTCTGTGAGGCGGTTCCCAGCTATAAGCTGTCACCCCAGCTACTGTCTCTGAGGGGTTGGAGGCCCTGGCCGTCCCCTGGCCAGGCCACCCTGCTGACTTCTTAGGGACGTCTCTAGTTTCAAAGCTCAGAGCTCCAGGACTTCACACCAGAAGCCGGGGGTGCAGCTGCCCCAGCTGCCGGGAAGATGCATGAACAGCAGGCCCTGCCAGCTGCACATTTGGAAGAAGAAACTTTATTAACTGAAAACAATAGTTGTGAGACAAATCGTCCTTATCATTATCCTTCACCCTGAAAACCCCTTGTTGACAACTGTAGGACCTTTTTACAGTTTGGGCTATCCCGTTACTGAATTGCCGCAGTATAGACACGCAGAGTCTGAAGTGCCCACAGAGATGACGGACTGACACCCTCTTTCACGGGTGCGGAAACCGGTGCTCAGGGAGCAACCAGGTGGCCTCTTCCCTCAGCACCCTCCTCGGTGGGCTTGAGGGATGAGCTGGGGTCCTCCGGCCCGAGGTGTGTTCAGGGCGGAAGGGAATCCCCTCTCAAGACAAGCCCCAGAGCCGCAAGGGCCCTTCGAAGTCTCCGCGCGGTGCGTCATTTGTCTGCTCAGGTGTCTGCCTTGGATGCCTCGGAAAGGCAGTTGCTGTGTGTTAGAAGTTCTTTTATAAGAATTTGAGGCATTTAATACTGTGATTTGATAGACACGTCTCCTGTCTGCAAGAAGGAACAGGCCATTTGTTGGAGGGTTTGAACTGACTGATTCATAAAAGCAGAATATGTAGTCATCTTACTTGGTGATGGCTCTGCCCATTTCTAGCCAACAGCGTAACATCAATCCGGTGACAAGGATGCCTGGACGTGCAGGCGGAGTGCAGTCCAGTCCGCGAGGGAGCAGAGGACCCGAGCGCGAATTTGCACCTGGTGACCCTCAGGCGTCAGGTTGAGTTTGGTGACCTTCAGGCGTCAGGTTGAGTTTCGTTGTGAGCGGGTGGCTCTGTGTGTCTTTTTGCGCCCAGAGTGCATTGCCGATCGAGGGGTGCTGTCGCCGCTCCGTCTGCAGGACTGGATCGATGGGAGCTGCCGCATTGGAGGCTGAGCTTGCTGCTGGGAGCCGCGGGCGCCAGGCCGGGCAGTGCAGGCTCAGACTCCCGACTGCGAGCGCCGGGGCGCGGGCAATGCCGGGCGTGGGCTGCGGGGTCAGCGCGACCCGGTGGGACCCGGGCTCTCACGACTTGGGAAACTCGAAGGTTCTGCGTTCACTTGACGTCGGGAGCCAAGGCCCACGTGCCTGTCGTGAGTGGCAGCAGGTCAAGGTGGGGCACCTGTGCGCGCCCGGAGTCCGAGCCACTGCCCCGGGGTCCCCATGGAGACTACTGAGCAGGATGAACTGCGTGGGGGCCACTGAGAGCGTCCGCAGCTGCAGAAGACACGAGGGCAGCGCTGGACAGGCGTGGAGGCCGCCTTCTCCCTGTACCCCACTCAGAGCCCCGGTGGCAGCCTCGGCCGCCCGCGCAGATCATCCCCGGTCATTTCCCGGGTGCGCGCTCAGGCTGCTCCTCGGACATTGGATGCGATGGCCCAGCCAGGCCCGTCCCAGGGTCAGGAAACCCGGAGCTGGCCCGGCGGCGGGCGGAGTCCCAGGGCCCCGTGGGTGGCTTTGAAGGGTGAAGAAAGGGCTGCAGGAGCTAATGCGACGTCAGGGTCAAGATCCAGGGATCAGAAAGGACGACCAGAGTCATCGGTAAAAAATATCGTGCGTATAGATATCATAAACGTCACCATTTTCTCCGTTTTCAAGTGCACAGCTCTGTGACGTCCCACTTACATTGGGGCACTGCCGTCGCCACCGTCGGTCTCCAGGACTTGTTTATTCTTTCAGAGCCCCGACTCTGTCCCCATTAAACAATCCGTCCCCCGGCCCGGCCCCCGCTCTCTGTTTTCTCTGATTTCCCGACTCCAGGAGCCTCGTGTAAGTGGAATCAGGCAGTATTCGTGCTTCTGCAGCACCTAATTTCGCTTACACGGTATCTTCAAGCTTCACCCATCTGGTGGCATGTCAGCATTTCCTTCCTTTTTGGGGTCGATCGACCTTGCGTTGTGTGTGGACCCTGCTTCATTTACCCATCCACGCATCGGCGGACACTCGGTGGCTTCTGCCTCTTGCTGTTGTGAATAATGCTGCTGGGAACATGGGTGTGCAGATATTTCTACAAGTCCCTGCTTTTAATTCTTTTGGGTGTGTACCCAGAAGTGGGGTTGCTTGATCACATGACGGTTCTGTTTGTAATTTCTGTGGGATTGCCAAAACTGTTTTCTGCAGTGGCTGCACCACTTTACGTGCATACGGTCCCAGTGTCTAGACACCCTCGCCAACATACGTTTTCTGTTTTTTGATGTTTTCCTAATGGGTGTGAAGTGGTGGATTAATTATAAAAGGCATGAACTGTGACATGCAGTGTGTAACCCATCTCATCTCCTTGCACATAGTAGGTGCTTGTTGAATGAATGAGCAAGAATCCTCACATTGTATATGAAATGAAACAACGCTAGAAAATAACCCAGAAAGGATTACAGCTTATTCCTCCGTCCATTCAGTCAGTCCGTGAACAGGAGTATGCTCTGAATTGTTAGGAGCTCAGCTTTCAATAAAACGTGGAGCTGAGACAGACATGGTTCCTCTCTGGGGAGGAAGGCTGAGTCTCCAAGACATGGCAGCTCCATTCAAGTGTCCCTGATAAACTTCTGATCCTTTGGCTCTAAAGTCCATAACTTTCAAGCTGCAGTTTGATTGGTGATGATACTGTGTTCTAGTTTTGGTGATGTGAATTTCCCTTACAATTAAAAACTACATGTACACATGCAATATGTATATACACATATATACACATATGTATGTATATATGTATAAACTACATGTTCTGGGAGTGAAATAGGCCCCAGTGACTGAAAGTCATCCATCATGCCATGAATTAACTTCTCTCTGCATCAAGTTGGTGCTAGTTATTTGATGTCCTGGGGAGAATTGAGAAGGAATCACTCAAATAATTTCCATATTCTGTGCTCAGATGAAGCAGCCTGTGAGAAAGTCTGCCTCGGTGACTTTCCACTTCCAGATGAAACAATAAAACGGAGGTTCTGCACCTGCAAAGCTGGGCCTTGTCACCGGACGTCGGAGAGACAGAAACGTGTGAGCAGAGGATTTATTTGGTTCTGTGTTCCGTTGCTGACCCTGCCTTCTGCACAAATTCAACTAAATCACACTCTGATTTTCTCCTGCAGAGACAAGAATGGGTGTGTTTTGGGGACAGTTTTATTTGTTTTAGGCCCAAGTTAAGAAAATGCTGTAAAGAACTACACTGTACTTGGCTTATTATTTCCTGATATCTTCTAATACCTAGTACACCCCCAGATGTCCTCATCTGTCCCTCAAGTGCGTGTGTGTTTAAGCTGATTTGCTCAAACTCCAGCCAGTGACCCCCAGGGCTCTCCCATGTGGCTGCCAGCCCAGAACGCCCCAGCCCTTTTGTCATTAAACATACCTGTTGAAGAGACTGGTATGTCATGACGCACATGATTGCTTTCTGCTGGGTTCACTTAACTCTCTGTTAACTCTCCCCCGTGGTTCTGTGATGAGAGTCAGCAGAACCTTCTTGGCAGAGGTACCCCAGGGGCGATGTGGCGACCACCTGTTGTTAGTGTCAGGAGCTGCACGACTGGTCACAGTGCTGAGCTCCTGCCTCGGGTCAGTGTCATGTGGAAATGCCACCTCATGCCCTGTGAAGTTGTAGTTTGTCCCCTTGAGTCAAGTAAACATTCTCTGTTGATAACTGAGCATCAGATTATCATCCCATCTTCGCCAGTCTCACACTCGGGCACATGGCAGCCATTTTCTCTTGGCTGGTTGCAAATGTGTGTAACCCAGTCCTGTTCGGCCTTGGCTTCATTGATCTGGAATCTTCCCTTGGAAGAGCTGGAGCTAACTGTTCCTCTGAGGTTAGAATTCCATGTGGCAAAGGAAGAGTGAACACAGACATCTCTCTCTTTACCAGTTTTTTGAGTGAGCCAACTGGTATAACCATCATCAAAATTAGGGGCAAATGTGGTTTTTCTTTCTGTGTTGAGTATCGTCAGGGTAGCTTTAAGTGCATCGGTCCACCACGGCATCCTGGATGATGCTGTGACAGATGGCGTTTACCGAGGAAGGCGACACAGTGTACTTGGCCACATGTTCTCATGATGTGATATTGGCTCATCTCCCTTCCTTCTGCCTGGCACCCTCCTGGGACGTCGGCTTTTAGTGAAACCCAACCACCCTGCAGCCCCCACGTTCAGGGAGCTCATGGGACCACGACACAGAGACGTACAGAGATGAAGGATCCAGCCATCCCTCCCTCAGCCATGTGCATCCAGGCTCCTGACACGTGGTGCGTGACATGTCCCAGGTGCTGCCAGCCTCAGCTTTTGAGGGTCAGTGGGTGCTAAGTAGAGCGGACGGCCCACCACATACCTCATCCTTGGCCTCGGATCTGACTTAGCCTTCCCTCCCAAGAACCCTAGTGTTTTTTAGGGAGAACAGTAGTTAGCGTTCAAATGTGGGCACTAGGAAAGCTTTCAATGGAACAGATTACAGTGGACATATGGCAAAAACGTGATGACAATAAAAACAGTTCAGCATGTCTCCCCTGAGCAGAATTAAACAGACTAAAAGCTAAACAGAATGGACAAGAAAAATACCAAAAATCCAATAAAGATAAAAAACAACCACCACCAAAAACATGAACAAGCCATTCTCAAAGGATAGAATACCAATGAACACAAAATATTGAATTGTGTTCAACTTCCTAATAATAAAGAGAATATATGCTATTTTCCTTCATCAAATTTGATGTTCTTTAAAAGAAATAATGTTTACTGTTGACAAGAATTCAGTAAAACTGCGATCTCGTGCACATTGTGGAAACGTCCCTTGATTTTTGGCTTTGTGCGAAGTAATTGGACAACATGAATTGGGCTGCGATATTAAAAAGTTGCAACCATTTTTACTCATCAGGATAGAGTCTAAGGTACCGTGAGAAAGAGCTGAAGAGTATCCTATAGAAACAAGCTTACTTTTCTCTCCTGCGCAGTCGGGAGTGAGAGTCCAGTGGGCGGGGCCACTGGTTCCTATGGCCTCCGGGCCGCCTCCCTCCTCACGCCCACTCTGCTGTGAGCTGAGCGGCACCCTGTGCGTGGCCCAGGCGGGTCCGAGCCCAGCGTGCAGGGAGAACTGACGAATGTCTTCCTTTCAGCGTGGAGGGGATCTGCTAATGAGGCCACACCCAGCAGCGTGGGGTGGTGGGCATTCTGGGTCAGGCAGCCAGAAATCTGTCCTGAACACATCACCGAGGAGCAGGCCCCTGCCTTTGATTCAACAGTTCTGTTTCTTTATTTTTAAAAATATTTTATTTATTTACTTCTAGAGAAGGGGAAGGGAGGGAGAAAGAGCATGAGAGGCACATCAATGAGCAATGATAGGTTGCACGTGCCCTGACCTGGAATCAGACTGGTGACCTTTTGGTTCATAGGCCACAGCAGCCACGGCCAGTGGTACATACACTATTTGCCATGGAAACAGTGTATTGTAGCAACAGTCTGTTAACCTGTAAGATCACCTATCTAATAACCCAGGTGTCATTTTAAGTGTAACATCTAAGTCACCTGTCTACGCTTGTGCTTGTTGAGAAGACGAGCGGTTCGCGGTGACTGGCGCGCTCCCCGCGGTTCCCTGAGAAAACGTTTCCATGGGTCTCCACTGGGAAGGAGCTGTAGGAACAACAAAACCGAGTCCTTCCCTGGTTCTCTCTCCCTACTGAACACCTGTGTGTTTAAGTCCCTGTAAACGATACGAAGGTGCAGGACGGTCGCTGGGTTCACGAGCCAGCGGAGCGGCAGGTCCTGTTTCTGCATAAATGTCTGAAGCGCCATTGATAAAGCTGGTTCTCAGGAAGCCACGCAGGAAAGGCGCATTCCCGTCGCTGCTGCCTCGGTCGGCTCTGGTTTTGCTCCATGGACGCTTAATGTTATCATTGACTGTGACCTTCAAGGTTGTGCTCATCACCGATCGTTGGGAGTTAGGAGTCCCGCGAAGGAAGGAGCCCCGTGAAGCTGTTAGTTTCTCCACGGAGACAGAGACTTGTGCCAAAGAAGAGCCTGCGTGAAATGAGGCCCACCGTTCACACCCGAGCCCCGCAGGCGACGGGTGAGGGTCCCCGCCGAGTGGACACGGGCGTGGGCGGCACTGCTGTCTGTGCCTGTCCGTCCGTGCGGCTCTGCACGAGCTGGAGCCAGGGTGACTCGCTCACATAAAGCCCACGCGGCACGCACCGCTGTGCTCGGGCTGGCACGCGTGTGCGCGGACACAGAGGTGACGCCCGGGGCGGCGGAGGTGGGGATCTGCGGGGACACCCCCGCCCCGCCCCGGCGACGGCAGGGCCCCAGCCGCTGCGTCCTGAGCCCCGGGACCCCGGTCTTGCCACCGGCCGGGCAAGCTGCCTGCAGGCGCCCGAGGCCGTCCCTCCTCCGCGCCACCTGCTCAGGTCGCGCCCGAGGCCGCCGCGTGCAGGGCCGATGCCGAGTGCGCGCGGCCGCGGGCTGTCAGCACGGCCGTGACGTCAGCGGGTCACGTGGCGCGCGGGACCGCGGACCGGCCGCCGCGGGACGCGCCGCGCACATGAGCACCGTGCGGGCTGCAGCCGGGACGCGGGCGCGGCTGTCTGCGACCTCAGCCCGCCGAGCGGGGCCCCCCCCTCCCGGCCCTCCTGCGCGGGACCCCGGCCCGGCGCCGAGGCTGCTGCTCCCGTAAGTGCTCCGGGCGCCGCGCCGGGCGGGGGGCCGCGCCCCGGGCCCTTTGTGGCCGCTCGCCCCGGATCTGGGTGGGGCAGCGGCGCTCCCCGCGCGCCGGGCTCGCCCGGCCCTGGTTGCCGCGTGTCCCCAGGGGGAGCGCGGTTCTGATTCGCAGGCCCCGCTCTTGAGCTTTGGGGCGGATGGGCCAGGGCTGGCGAGGGGGACCGGAGACTCCCGCGCCTGGGGGGCTGTGTCCTCTGATCGGTGACAGGCAGGGGCGGCGGGTGCCTGTCCGCCCGGCAGACACTTCACCTCCCTCCGCGTCGGCTGCGGCGCGCGGGAGAGAAAGCGGGGCGTCCCCCCTCCCCCCCGTTGCTGGTAAATCACGACGCCTTTTAAATGGTCACATTGGTGGGAGGAGGGCTCCGCGGGCCGGACAGGTGCCCGCGTGGAAGGTGATGGACTTCTCTCTCCTCTTCCCCGCAAGCCGCCTTCGCTGCTCGGAAAGCAATGGAGGAGCTCGGGGCGGGGGGAGCGGGGGCGGTGGCGCTCGGGGGGGGGGGGGCGTCCCGGGAGCCCCGTCCGCGCCGTTGTGGGGTCTCCGCCGCCCAGAGCATCGCGCCCCGCGCGCGTGTCAGCCGAGGCTCTGCCATGTTTAGGTGTGGCCTCCGCAGCGCCGAAGCGGTCCCCGCGCCGCGCACCGACTCTGCCTCCCGGAGGCTGCTGGCCGGGCTGTGCGCGGCGCTTCCCGCGGGAGAGATGTCCACGCGCGCGGCAGTCCGCACACATCGCGTCCACGGTGAGGCTCTGTCTTTGAGCCCCGGAAAAACGTTCTTTTGTTCTGTGTCGCAGGGATCACCCCGGGCCTCTCTGGGAGCGTCTGCAGAAAGTGCCGGGCCCGCAGCGCAGCGTTGGGGCAACTTTCGGGAGGGCGCGGTGCGGAGCCCTGCAGCGCCGACTCCAGGGCCAGACGGCAGCCCCCGGCGCCAGCCGAGCTGGGAGCTCCGGCTCCCCGGCCTCGTCTCCCCCGCCGGCGTGAGCACCAGGTGCTCGCACAGCCGCTTCTGCCCCGGGGCCGCCCCAGGGAAGGAGCCACGTACAGAGGCAGGTTCCCGGGCGGCGCCTCCCACCCCTCCCGAGCGGTGCGGAGCCAGGGCTGCCTCACTGTCACCGCCGGCCCCTCCCAGGAGCTGACGGACGGGACCTGCAGCTGTCCCGGGGGACCCGCGGCTCAGCCCAGGGACAGTCAGGGTGCTCTTCCCGCCCCGCCCTCAGAGGCCGCACCCCTCTATTGGCCGCGGGCCAAAGGCTGTCTCCCTAAAGGGGCCTGAGCCACACCCGTGCCTGGGCCGTTGCTTCCTTGGCCCTCGTGCCCCTGCCAGCCCCCCACCCCCAGCCTGCTTTTCGGGGTACAGGTGCCCGCAGTGGGAGTTCCCGAGGCCCATGTCCTCACAAGTGAGTCCGTTCCTATTGGAAGGAAAAGGCGGAAAGTCGCTCGTTGGCCGTCGCCCTCCCACGCGGGCTGTGTCCGCTCGCGTCTGCTCTGGTTAGGGTTCCCTCGGCGTCTGTGACCGCTGCGTGGGGCTGACCACACCCCAGATGCTCCCCTCAGGAAGGCCGCCGCCGCCGCTGGGGACTTGCAGCGGGACAGACTGATGGCTCCTTCCTTTCTTGACAGACTGAAAGCTGCGCGTCCTGCATGTGATGGGGTCAGTCAGGGCCGGGACCTGGCGCACCTGCAACCCCTGACTCGAGGCAAGAGCGGCACCTCGGTGGGAGGTTCCTTTGCACTGAGCGCTGGGGTCGGAGCGGTGAGGTCGCTGCTGTTCCTCTGCCCTAAGAGCAAGCTGGGGTAGGTCACAGTCCTTCAGAAGGAGGTGAAGTCCCATCCCTTGGGGGGTGGCCTGTGGATGCCTTCGAGGGTCACATGGAGCATTCTCGGATGCCCGTCACCAGTTCCCAGTCCTGCCTCCTGGAAGAGTGGACCCTGACGAGCCACGGGGTCCGTGTTCTGTGAGGATGATTCAGAGACCCCGAGAACACTGAGTAGATTCTTCCCACTGGGGCTGTTTTCTGAGTCACATTAATGGTCTTGCTGTAGGCAGGCCCTGTTTGTGGTGCCAAACTTAAAGCATGTAAGAGATGCTTAATTTAAAATCAAATTCCAGCTTCACTTACTCTCTTCAATGACTGCTAGATTCCAAAGAGCTTTCCAGAAGAATCCTTGTTGACTGAGTGCTAGAGTGAGCAGAACGCAACACGCCTTCCTGTGTGCGGAGGTTTGTGAGGTGCCCCGGTGCTGGGACGTCCCACAGCTGGAGCTGACCCTCATCTGGAATGACCCATCTAACCTTGCTCAGGGAGGGATCCCCATATCTGTTTGGACTCAGGATAAACACGAATAAATGTCACATGTAAGGCATCTGTGTTGGTGCTGTTTGTAAAAGCAGTAAGTACATGTGTGGACTGGGCGTGGCCAGTTACGTTTTTGGAAACCTTGACGGCAAGATGACGGCCTCTGATTAAGCCCGTCTTGTGCAATAACCAGTAGCTGCTGGTCAGCGAGGCAGCTCTTCACCCTGGACGTGACACCGTGGGGGGTATACAGGGACAAATTAGTTCCGGTGGCTTTGAGCGGCTCCGACTAGAATAGTCAGAGCACTGTTCTCAGGAGGCTGCACTGTTGGCTCGGAAACAGATGGCTGCATGTGTGACATTTCTGAATGGTGACATCTTCAAGGCACCCTGTGCTGACTTCTTATTTTAAGTTCCAGGTTGTGGAGGGGGACAGAAAGGGGCCTTAGGCATTAATGTTCATAGTGTGGAGAGGCAGGCTCCAAATAGAGATGTTGCTTTTCTGAAAAAGGCGTCACCCGAAGGAAAGGCGAGACGGTGCTCCTGGAGCCGCGGTGGTGACCGGTGGCTGCCCCCTCGCAGGCTTCCCTGCGTGCGTCTTGGGCGCCTCTGCGGCTGTTTCGGCAGAGAGCACAAGCACGCGTCTCTTGTTATAAACAAAGCAGCAGGCCTGAGTGCCGAGGTGCTCACAGCCAGAGCCGGAGCTTTGCAGGTGTTGCCGTTTATTCTCTTTAGAGACCGTGTAGCATCTCATTGTCCCAGCCCTTCGTGTCGCCGTCCACAGCAGGCAGCACTGCGGGCCGCCAGCGTCAGCCTGGTGGGAGCTGAGGCCGCCGGTGAGCACGCTGACGAATCCGGCGTCGCTGTCCCTGGTCAGTGGAAGTTATGGGGTGATTTTTCTGATTGTGAAGTTGAACTGCTGCATTCTAGTCTGTTTCCATTAATTCTGATTTTTCTAGAACAACCTTTTAAACCTAATTTATGCCCACTGTCTATAAACGGCCTAGTTGGAGGGCTTCCTTGTGGGCTGCCGTTTGGGCTTTGGGTTTGATGGAGGTCTTCCGCGGGTTTGTCCTCCGTCGTGACAATCGATTGCACAGCAGCGCCCTGGGGAGTCCCATGACACACAGTCTTTGAGCAGATTTGGGAGAAAAACAGTTCTGTGTGTATCAGTTTAGAGAAAGACTACCCACTGTCCTCAGCTGAGAAGAAAATGCCATCGTTCGGGACCCAGACCTCGAGTTTGGATTTTGTGGACACTTTCAGTCTCTTATTCCTCAGTCTTGCCCCGTTTGATTGGTGCCTTTTGCAAAGGATTAAACTAGTTTTTGAGGAAGTATCATAAGTAATGATAATGAACACAGTCGTAACTACCTTACGCCGAGCACCTCACTGGTCCTTGGACCTTTCCTAGGTGGTCAGCTGAACTGGACCAAGGCCCCTGCCTGTCAGGTGAGGTTCCAGCCAGGTCTTCCTCAATCACTGCTTCTGTTGCGAAGAGACCACGCTGTCCTTGTGCTGAGGTGCTGTCTGTTTAGGTTCTTTAACATTTTGTTTGGAGAGAAGGCAAGTCCCCCAAGGATGGCCCACTCGGTGCACGTCAGGCGGTCCGCACGGAGTGGGCAGGCAGGGTGGAAGGACAGCGCAGCATGGGGTCCGAGGCGGGTCTGAGGCAGACATAGCAGCTCTGACCGGTGGCCCGGCGCCCAGTGGGACCCCCAGAGCCGTGAGCGGGGTCCTGCCCCTCGGAAGGAGAGCACAGAAACAGGGCGGGTTGGAAGCGGAGGAGCCAGACTGAGGAAGCAGGCGAGGGCGAAGGCGGCGGGCCCAAGGCCGGTGTTCTGGCCGCAGGACCCCAACGCCAGGACTCTGAGAGTGGGTGTGGCCGGCTGACTGCAGTGCTGATTTTAGACCAAGTGGGCAGTTTCCTGTGCAGACCTAGATCAAGTTAAGTCCTGAACGAGCGTCACAGCAGATTAGTTTAGTGACTCATGATACACCCAAGTGAGTGTCCATCTTTCTCTCGTAACTTATGAATGACTTACGTTTTGAATATATAATATTCAAAAGATTCCTAAGGATAAGTAAGTCCTCCTTCCCCCGGTGCCTGCGACGGGTTGCACGTAACCGTAAGCAGTAGCGTTCCGCATGCGCTGCCCTGGGTCTTCCCTTACTGTGTCTTGGGTGTTGTTCCATCTTGGCACACACAAAGCTGCCTCATTCTGTAAACAAATGTTTCACTATAAAACATTTTAAACATGCAGAACATTAAAATGTATAATGAACCCCTCGTACCTATGACCAGCTTCGTCCTACATAGCAATGAGTATGCAATGATATTAAGGAATTCCATTAACGTGGGCAGGCGTGATCGTGGCCTCGCGGTTACGGGGAAGTGTGTTCTCATCAATAAAAGATGCTGATGTGTTTATGAGCGACATGAAGCGCTGTGGGATGTTTGCAACTGACTTAAAGATACAGCAGGAGCAGAAGTGTGTGTGGGTCGGACGCTGGCAAAGCGCTGAAGCTGGATGAGTGCAGGCTCGCGCTCCTGTTCCTCTGCTATTGTGCGTGTTCGGAAACCATTCCCATAATAACGCATTTGCTAATCTGGGTTCATCTGTAGCTTTCCCCTTTTCTCTGGAGTATTTTAAAGTGAATTCTAGCTGTCTTGTAATTTCACACATAAATATTTCAGTATGTATGCCCAAAACATAGGACTTTAAAAAAATCACTACAGGGCCATTATCACATCTCAGAAAAGGAACAATAATTCTTAATGGAATCCAAAGTCCAGTCTGTTTTCCAAGTTCCATGATATTCTAAAAAATAGCTTTTTATAGTTGTGTTTGAATTAGGAGCCAAACTAGGTCGACATATGGCACCCATTAAAATGCTTTTAAACGTTAATAATTCTCTTCCTTTAAAGAAAGCTGTTTATTGGTTGAAGAAGCAAGGTTCCTCTCCTGTAAAGACCCGCTTTCTGGGCTTGACCGCTTGCTTCTTCCAGGTGCTCTCCCACGGTTGGTCCTTGGCCCCATGGTCTGAGGCGTCATGAGGTTCAGGTCCAATGTCTTTGGCCGGAGCCCTCCGTGGTTGCTCGCTTGGTCTGGGGCTGCAGGGCCCCCCCAGAAGCCCCTGCGTCTCGGGTTTCCTAAGAGGAGCAGAGGCGCGGCTGGTCCACCCTTCTGCTCGGTGTCAAGTCTCTGTCAACATGTCGCCTAAGCTTTCAGCACAGGCAGCCTGGCTGCCTCCGCCCGTCCCTCCATGAAGGCTGACTTCTGACCGTGCATTCCTGTGGCGTTTGTTACCCAGGCTGCTCCCCGAGAGGCTCCTCTCCTCAGCTTTTTGATGAGCCCAAGGACAGTGAGTTTATTCTTTTTAGAGACCATGTAGCATTTCATTATACTATAATTTAACTGGCCTCATCTTGATGGATATTGAGGGTTTCTTTAGTTATTGTTTGGTTTCAGTATTTTTTCTTACTCTGCGTCCTTACGCACTTATGTCTTAACAGTGATTAGCAATACGGAATTTTAAGAGAGTTATATTTTCATAGCAAAGTCATTATTGGATTCTCTTTACCATCTGCATGTTAGTTTAGTATAAACGGGAGAGCGGCATTGAGGCAGGTTTGTGATGAACCCTGGACCAATCTTATGACCTTGGGTAAACGGTCCTTTCTGAGCCTCCTCTTCTTCCTTCACACATTGGGATTAGTGACAGCACCCAGTTCCTTCACTGCTTTGAGGGTTAAATAAAGTGACCCGTGGAAACCACTCAGTGCCCACGGCACAGCCAGCGCTCCATCGGCGAGGCGGCGTCGCCTCTTCCACGCTGAGGCCAAACAAACGCCTGCGGAGCCCGCAGACCGGCTCCAGCAGAGAGATGCTCTGTCACCAGGCTGCTGTTCTCTGCCGCCCTCTCCCCCAGTCTGAGCAGCGACGAAGGTCCTTCTCTTTACCAGACTGTCTTCTGGAGTGAGGAAGCCGACCAGAGAAGACAAACCGTGGCTGCCAAGCGTTCCTCGGGGGCGAGACCTCCCTGGGCCATCCGGTGTTGGTGGAGACGCAGCGGCTTGATTTCTCCGCCGCCACCTTCCCCGCGGACTCAGCCTGCCCGCCTCTCCTGCCCTGCTGCCCTCGCCCGAGGCCCTGCCACGAAGTCGGGGGGCGTTTTGCGCCTTCGCCCCCACAGCGGGGTGGAGCTGGCCCCCCGCAGCAGCGGCTGCTGTGCGTTCCCTGCGGGCGGCAGACAGGTTGCGTGCTGTCCGGGCCGCAGGCCACTCTGTGCGCGGGGTTCACAGCACAGAACGCGTGCTGAGCGCTGAGTCCTCACAAAGGGCGGTGCCAGGCAGGGACCCATCTGCAGGACTTCCGTATGGGGTGCGGCTGGCTCCGGGGGTGTGTGGCAGCTGAGATGCAGGGCGTCAGGGCTCTCAGGGCGGCACCGCTGACCACACAGAGTGTGCAGCAGGGGAAGAGACCAAGGATAGGGAGGCCATTCCTTCCCCGTCTCCTCCCGGCGTGGCCCCCGCTAGTTCCAGGTTCAGCGGCACGGCCATGCCTGCTCTTCCTCTGGGTACAGATTGCTTTCCGATGGAAGGATGACGTGGAAAAGAATCAGGAGTAACAGCAGACATTTCATCTTGCACAGCCGCTGCACCTGGGGCTCTTCTGAGGAAAATCTCTTGAAAATGTCCATTTGGGCTTGGCGGGTGTGGCTCAGTGGATTGAACACCGGCCTGCGAACCAAAGGGTCACTGGTTTGATTCCCAGTCAGGGCACAGGCCTGAGTTCTGGGCCGGGTCCCCAGTTGGCACACGAGAGGCAACCCACATATTGATGTTTCTTTCTTTCTCTTTCTCCTTCCCTTCCCCTCTCTCTAAAAATAAGTAAATAAGACCTTAGATAAAATCTTAGAAAAGAAAAAGAAAATGCCCGTGTGTGGGCTCTTCCTGCTCGGTCTGCAGCCTCTGTGTTCTGCTGTCCCCTCCTGCAGGGAAGGGGTGTCTTTCTGTTCTCTGTTCCTCACTCACGGACAGGGGCTCACCCAGCCAGACCGTGTCCTCGGTCTGGGCCGTGGGCTTCAGGACAGAGTAACTGACGGGGTCCCGTCTGCGCAGCGCTCAGCACGGGCTCCCAGTGTGTGGCTTGGCCTCGCTGGGCGCTCCCTCGTTGCTGAGTCAGAACCCTGCGCCTGGCCTAGGACCCTGCATTCCCAGAAGGCCTGTGCCCTGGCCTGGGGCAGGACTGTGGTGGGGTGACCGCCAGCACCCCACTTGGCACCGCCATCTCTGGAGGCTCCTGGGGTGCAGGTGGTTGGGCTCATGCGAACGCTCTGCCCCCCAAGGAAGTTGGTCCTGGTTGAGGGGCAGGTCGGGGGGATCAGGGTCAGGGGCCCATGATTTAGCCTCGGGGGTATCTGCGGGGGGCGTGGCTGACAGCCGACACTGTGAGGAATCATCAGGGACGGACAGAAAGAGTGGAGACCACCCGAGGCTGAGGTCAGGCCAGCCCCGCTGCGCCCAGGCACCGGGCACCTTGTGCGGGTGAATCCAGTCAGCCCAATGGCAGTCTTATGGGCTGTCCTCCCCTCCAGACGAGGAAATGGGGTGCCCTGCAGAGCTTGAGTCCCGCGCAGGTGTGAGCCCCGATTTCTGTCTGCTGTTCACTGGATGTGCCCACCCCTGCTGCCCACAGAGGACACTGGAAGCCCAGATGATCAGGGCTGTGGCCTCTTCCATTTTGGAGAGAAGTTACATGCTTCGCGCTGTTGCCGGTAACCTGAATGGCGCATTCACTCACCCACAGAAGATCGGCCTCACCTCACGGCCTGACGTGGAGGCCAGATGCATGGCCTGTACAGACAAATGCACCACATCTTAGTCTTCAGGCAGGTCTGTGGCCAGACACGCAGACAAAGCCCCTGCGTATTCAGAAGGCTGAGCAACCGTCCAGTTTATTTCGTTTGATTCCTAGTTCACATTGGGTGTCGGAAGGTGTTTATGCTGTTGCTTGGAATTGTGGGTAATTATTGCAAGTTTAAAAATGTGAACACGGGAGACACCTTTGAGCTGTGTCTGAGCCTCTGACATGAAAAGCTACTCGACGCACTTTCTTCGTTGGCAGCCATCTGACAATTTACGTGGCGTAGTGGACCGCGGAGCCCGGGCTGGCAACAAGCCCAACGGGTCTTCAATCAGAAGGAAATCGGTGACCTTCCTGTAAAATGAGGAGGAGGGGGCCTGACAGTTCCTGGAAGTCTTGCCAAGTGTCATGGCCACGGAGACATTTCCGTGCCTCCGTGTTGGAGGAATTGTGCCCACACCCACCTGGTCGCCGGTGCAGGTTTGCTGCCTGAGCACTTGCTCTTCATTAGCAAGACCCGTGTCCAGCTGTGTCCGCACCTGTGTGTCCTCTGAGGGCCTGGACGAGGCCTGGACTTCCCATAGGCCAGGAGAACCACAGACCCCACTGCATGGCCAAACCCCAGTTATTAATGTCAGCTCATTATCTTCTGTGAAAAATCATATATGCTGTTTATTAAAAAATTCCGTAGAAGATGTTTGAAGTAAAAGGTGAATAAACCTCACCCCAAATTATTTTCAGTGTCCACAGATATCTGGTGCTTCTCTTAAAATGACATTCCCCCTGAAGGCAGTGATGGTTCCCACCTCTGAGAGCCAAGTTTGGGAAACTCAGTGGGACTGGGCTGTGCAGGGTCTTCTAATCCCTGGAAGTCACTGAATTAAAACCCTGTGGGCCCGCGGTTTTCACACTAAACTCGAAGGATGTGCTCACACATGAAGTTGTACATACTCTGTATATTGCGGGATTTGGGGCAGGATTTGTTTTTTTACAGACCGTATTTAAAGAAGACCCACAGTGGCAAATGGGGGTCCGTGAAGACTTTCAGACTGAGGATGGGGGAGACGGAACCAGTTCAGGAGCAGGGGGCCTTCCGTTCCTCATTAGAAAAGTGATTCGAGGAGGGAATTTACACAAAGTACCCAGGACACAGCAGAGCCTTGAGGTGTCAGCTCCTTCCCCGCCCTCCTCACGCGTCACTGCTGGGGTTTCTGTGGCCCCCGTGAGAAGTGGTAGTTTCCCCCATCTGAGAGCTTTCGTTAGTGTATTTGTGTGAGAGTGGCTGTCCCACCTGCTGGACGGGACCCTGAGCTCCTTGCAGGCTGGAGCCGGGACCCACCTGTGCGCCCAGGTGCCCAGCCAAACAGCACAAAAGAAGTGCGTGTTAAACTGCATTGCATTGAAGTGGGTTGAAATGGATTTACAGCAGAAAAATAAAGGCCAGCCCGTTTCCTTTGATCAGACCCACTGTCCCCGTAAGAAGAAGAATGGACCGGAGTTCCGCGGCTGTGCCTGCTGCTTGTTATGAAAGTGCAGCTTCTGACTCTGGACGTGGAGTGGCCACTGTGTCGGAGGCGCCCGCACATGGCCTTTGCCCTGCGGCGCTTTGTTCTGGCTTCGCGGGTAGAATGTCGCTTCTTGCTCACACTCACTGAACCATGTGAAGGGTGTCCAGGGGCATCTTCACGAGGCCGAGTTACAGTGGCAGCACTTCCAAATGGGTGACTCGGAAGACAGGCTGGCGTGCCTGGCAGTCACACGTAGCGACATCATCGCTGCTGTCAAGGACATTTGGCGCCCATGACGGGTGTGCACCCCTGAGACAGAGCCGGGCTTGATGTCAGCCTCCTGTGTTCCCAAGAGTGAATGCGGTCCTCTTCTTCTCTGTTTCTTTTTTCAACGTGGTAAAAACACGTCAGATTTACTGCTGTACCCATTTTGAGTGTGTAGTTTAGTGGTGTTGACTGTGTTCACATTACTGAGCATCGGGTCTCAGGAACGTCTTCACCCATGACAATGAGATCCCACTTCTGCTCAGCACTGATGCTCGCTCCCCTCCCTCTGCCCGTGGCTCCCGCCTGCTTACTTTCTTTCTCTGATCTGGGCGGCTTTTGACCCCCTGTGAGTGGAGTCCTGTGGTGTTTGGCCCTTAGTAACTGGCTGGTCTTGCTTAGCAAGATGTCCCTGAGTTCTTCCATGCTGCAGCGGCCGACAGGGTCCCTCCTCTGTAAAGCCTGTGTCATTTTTCACGTATGTACAGCCCCCTCTCCTTCACTCACTCCCCCTTCGGAGGACTCCTGGGTTAGTTTCACCTCTTGGCTGTGCTGATTAGCGCGTGATGAACATCGGGGTGCGTGTGTCTCCTCCAGTCCCTGTTTTGAGTTCTTTTGGATAAATACCCCGTAGGATTGCAGGATCAGATGGTAATTTTATTTTTTCATATTTTTGAGGCACCTCCACACAGTGGCTGCACCATTTTACATTCCCACCAACAGGGCATAGAGTCCAGCTTCCCACGCTCACCAACCCCCCTCTTTTCTGTCCTTTGGCCTGTGGGCACCTGAAAGGGGGCGCTTCCACGGCTTTGATTTACATTTTCATCATGACTAGTGATCTCGGGGTCTTCTCATGAGCCTATTGGCCATTTGTGTGTCTTCTTTGGAAACATTGTTTAAGTTCTTGGTTCATTTAAATTGGGTTTTGTTGTTGAGTTGCAGAAGTTCCTGCTCTATTTTGGATATTAGCTCCTTATCAGAAATAAGATTTGCAGTTATTCCTCCCGTTCTGTCGGTTGCTTTTTGCTTTGTTGATGTTTCCTTCGATGAGCAGAAGTTCTAAACTTTGATGACTCCCACTGGTCTGTTTTTAATTCTGTTGCTGTGATATCCAACTTTTGTATCATTAAAAAATATTATATTTACTTATTTTTAGAGAGGGGGGGAAAGGAGGGAGAAAGAGAGGGAGAGAAACATCAATCAGCTGCCGTTTGCGTGCCGCCCAACGGGGGACCCGGCCTGCAACCCAGGCCTGTGCCCTGGCTGGGAATCGAACCTGAGACCTTTTCCATCCACAGGCTGCACTCACATCTCGGGAGCTCAACTTCAGCTCTGACCATGTGCATAAATTTCTCACTCCAGTCCCTCATGGCCTGGAGGACATCGCAGAGGCTTGGGGGACCTGAGTCAGTGAAAGGACAGACCAGGAATGAGGCCGGAATGCCATCTTTATACAAATAAAGCCCAAACTGGAAAGTGTGGCTTGTATTTGTGAAAAATCGGCTTCCTGAGACGGGATCTGAAACGAGTCCACACGGAGACCAGGGCCGTAGAGCAGAGTGAGCTTCCTCCCGGCAGTTGCCGCCCAAACACAAAGAGAAAAGGCAGGGAAGTGAGAGATGCGGTTTGTCCAGCGCAGTCCTGGGTTCCCGGTCAGCCTCCTGGGGGGAGGGGCGAGGGGTGGGTATGAGGCCGCGGGCTCCCCGGGACCCTCACCCCCACAGCGCCCATTGCCGTGGGCGCCATTTCTCCCTTCCGCTCCGATTTCCCCGCTTTCCCCATATTTCCTGCAGGGAACTTCCGTCAGTTTCTCCCCCGTGTCCTCCTTAGGAATCCCTCTACGCAAACAGGTGCTTACACGCGTGCTAGTGAAGACTGCTGTGCTCTTTGCGGGGAGTAAGGCCCTTCGGGGAACTCCCAGCGACCGCGCGGGGCGGGGACTGCCAGGCAAGCAGCTCTGAGCGGGACCCGGGTCCCCGCAGGGAAGTGTCGGAAGGAATTAAGCAGCATTTGGAGAGAGCTGTTGCCAGCTGGAGAAAACACTGGGTGCGTGTGCTGTTTACAGCCATCTGTGGACCTCTCTTCCTGGACAATAGTATAAGTTATTTTTTTTTCATGACTCCACGTGGCCCTGCGTGTTTACGGGGAGTCGCATTGATTGGGAACAGCCGCCGACGTGAGCATGGCGCTCGGGCCAGCAGGGGCTCTGGGGGTACCTGCCAGAGGTGAGCTCTAGCAGCGCCCCGAGACGCAGCTCTACGGGGAGGCCCGTTCCGTAAGCTTTTGTTGTTCTAGAATTTCAGCTGTGACAAAGGTTTTCCTTTGTTTACAATTATATTTTATTGATTATGCTCTGCAGTTGTCCCAATGTCCCCCCTTTGCCCCCTTCCACCCAGCACCCCCCACTCCCTCAGGCACCGCCCCACCTTTTGATGTTAGAAGAGCCACTGCTACCAGTTAGCCAATCAGTTGTGTCTTCTGTCTTCACGAGTACTTTGGACAGTTGGGAGCAGGAGGGAATCTAGGAGAGAGAGGGAAGGTTTCTTAACTGATAAGATTTCAGGATTCAGGAGAAGGTGCCGTTTCTAGGGATGACCACAAGATGGTGTAAAGGAAACACCTTAAACTGCACGGCTTCGTTCATTCATTCGTTCATTCGTTCATTCATTCACAGGAGGAGTCGTCGAGGGCGGGGGGCTCCTCCTGATGACAGCCGGTGGCCGCGTGTTCAGGGTGGAGAGGAGGGATCTGGCCAGACACCCTGCGCTGGGGGTCCCTCTCCCCTGACTTTGCAGGATTCTTGCTCAAACTGGGCTCCTCAGGACCAGGCAGGCTGGACGCCCAGACTGACGCTCAGCTGAGAAGGAAGATCAGCAACTTTAAAAGGAATGTGAATGATAACCATGTGGGTGAAATTGGTTTTCTAAGAAATGGAGGCAGGTGTCTCTGAGGCTCATCGCTCATTCACGCTTTTAGGGTCGGGAAGTACCTAGTCTGTGAGAGTGTGCGACTGTCTGCCCGCCAAGCTCATCACTGACTCGTCACCTACACTGTCCTCTCCCCACTGCAGCCGCGGCCCCAGGGCAGCTGCTCATGGCTCCGGGAGGCACGTCACAGCCGTTAGGAAACATGCCTCCCATCTTCTCCCATGTAGTGTGTTTAAACTTACAAGGACGGATTTGCCCGGAACTGGCACCAGGGATATTCCGAGTCTTTTGCGCGCGTCGGCACGAGCCTCTAGCTGGGTTTTGAGAGAAGTCAGGTACTTCCCTGCTGCAGAGGTATACTGAGTCATCTGCTGCTGCCCAGAAGCCGGGCTGGAAGTCACCACGCAGTGAGGCGGGTGGGCAGCGGGGAGCCTGGTGTTCCTCAGACCCCTGTGCGCGGTGGCCTGGGGGTGGGGAAGGCGCAGGTGGGTGGGGCCTCCCTGGTGGTGCCCGTGAGGCTGTGCTCGGATGTGCACCAAGGGTCTGACTCAGAAGCCATGGCCCTGAAGCCTCCCATGAGCCGCTTGTCAACTTCTGTCCCCAAAGTTACGATGAGGAATTCCTAGTTTAGAACATTTACACGTCCTTCTTTCCTGGTGTCTCTCTCGGATGACAAACTTGGGATGGCAGAAGAAGATGTCACCTGACAACCTTGTTCTAGGGAGGGACAGAGTGTGGGGGTGTCCCGTTTAACTCCCTCTGTTCTGGAGAAACAGGCCTGGGTGGACGTGGGCCGTGGCAGGGCCTGGGGTGGCTATTCCTGGCTCCTGGGATCCTTGTGGCACGCGTGTAGCCTCTGTGTGCAGAGGGGGTGGTGCAGGCTGTCCTGTGTGCTGTGACTCAGGGGGGACTTATGTTGGGCCATGTTGTGTCCCCTGAAGGTACGTCTGGCGGGACATGCGTACAAAGGGAGTTGGGGGCCTGGGGCCCCTCTTTCTGGCTTCCTGTCATCACCCACATGGGACACCCACACAGAAGGCTCATCCACGGGACGTCCTGTCCTGGTGGCAGGTTCTGAACCCTGTCGCTGCATCAGGTGGCAGACACAGAACCAATGAGGGTCATTCCTGGAGCCCCGGCTTGTTCCGCTTCTGGTGAGAGGCTTGCTTGTTCTCTGTGCAGGATGCCGGTTGCCCTGAGCCCAGCCAGGCCCCTGGCACCAGCCTGCACCCACCCAGGCGCATCGGAGCCCCGTGAATTAGCCACCCCCCCTCCCCCAGACGCAGGTGGGCATGCTGGACACAAGCCCAGCCACCTCCAGGGGTGGGACTCCCGGAGCGCGTTTGTCCAGCGCTCCCCCTGCCCCACACCCCAGGAAGCACGGCATCAGCGCCCTCAGGGTGTAGATGAAAACCTGTGTCCAGCCACTGCCTGTCCTGGAGCCTTTGGAAGCAACAGATATGTCCCGCCAAGGGCCAAGCAGCGACGCGGCTGCGCCGTCCTGGGCAACGCGACAGCGAGAACTCGGTGTTTCTGATGCCCCTCAAAGCGGCACAGTTTTCCACCAGACGATCAGGTCATTGGCCAACAGTCACGTGGGGACGCCGTGTAAACGCGGCTCTCTCACCTGTGCCCTCGGGTCTGGGAAAGGGTCGGGGCGGAGGCCCAGGCCCAGGCCGGCTCCCC
Organism: Furipterus horrens; assembly: GCF_987537825.1. Classification (NCBI taxonomy): domain Eukaryota; kingdom Metazoa; phylum Chordata; class Mammalia; order Chiroptera; family Furipteridae; genus Furipterus; species Furipterus horrens. The sequence goes on from NW_028327180.1 coordinate 376,352, forward strand.
AATGACCCGGCCACAGCAGCCCCTCCTTGTCCAGGCGGCTCCAGGCTGCAGGGAGGGCAGCTGTCCTGCCAAAGCTGGCGCCTCTCTGTCCTCTTATTTGCTGCCAGCTCCTTGGGCTGGGAGCCAAAGCATTCTGTCCCGCTGCCCGGGGTCTCCTGGGGGTGGGTGGGGGGGCTCTCTGACTTGGAGCAGGGCCCCTTGCTCAGCTGCAGCCACCCAGGGCCACCAGCCTGGGCTCCTCCCACCTGGGCTCCTCCCACCTGCCGGTAGCAGGGCGGATGGCGGAGGGGCTGCCCTTGCACATATGGATTCACTTTCCCAAACTGATGACCTTTATTACTTGAAAAGCAATAATAACCAGGTGACACTTTGGTTGCTTACTGAAGTGTCTGGTGGCTGCCCTGCCGGCCCGGATCGCAGGCCCCTCCCCCACGGGGCTCCATCGGCCCCAGCAGCTCACCTGCCCCAGGGGCCCCGGGGGATGGGGGGGGGTCCCGGCAGCGCATCCTCATTAGAGCTCCCATCAGACCCGAGTGCAGGGGGCCTCCCCGCCCTGTCTCATCCCCAGCCCCTCGGGGTCATGTCCGAGGTTGGCTGTGACCTCAGGCCTGAGCAGAGGTTTTTTCCTTCCTTCCTTTGAACACTAGGGAATAACTGAGAGAGCCTGGGTTCTGTCCCCGCCCGCTGCTAACTGGAAGGACACTTGAGCCCTGCGGGCCTCAGAGTAGCTTGTGGAAAATGAGGTGGCAGGAAAAAGTGACTCCTGATACCTCTGGCTCTAAAATTCCATCACCATTTTACAGAACAAGGTGATACTTGCCATATGAGGGGCTGCCTCATTATGTGGGCTCCTAAGTACCAGTGGGGTAAATGAGAAGTCAGCGTTTGACGTGGAGAGACTGCAGTGACTCGTTTCTGGCTGTGGGCCTGGTGCTCCCAGGACGGACGGGCTGTCGTGACGTGGGCCGTTGGCCAGAGGGCTCAGAGCGAAGACTTGCTTCCTGTCGATCCTGCGGGGACTTTCCACGGCGACCCCCTTCCACACGCACGTGCTTCCCAAACTGTGCTTCTGGGGGACGGTCGGGGAAGCCCTTAGACTTAACCCTGGTGACCACAAAGGCCACTGTGAACCTTAGAACCGGCCTTGCTGGGATGGGAGGCTCAGAGCTCCCCCGGCCTCAGACATGGGGACAGCAGGAGGCCCAGGAGCTGGAGGGCGTGGGGCACCAGTTTAGGAAAAGTCTTCCCTGAATGGTTTTGGCATCTGGGTGGGAAGCCCCAGACTTAAAGAAAAGGACCATTGTTTGACAAAGACCTAATTAGCGGGAGCTCTTGGATTTATGTCTTTGAGGGAAAGGAGAGGTTGGCGTGGCATGAGGACCACTAATTAGGTGGGACTTTCTCGACATTGGGGAGCTGTAAACCCATGTCCAAGGAACAGGATTCTCCTGGAGGCTGTGCGTGTCGAACAGACCAGGATTCAGCCTGAGGCCCGACTGTGCTCGGTTCCGGGGCTTCGCAGAGGCTCCGTCTCCATTTCTCCTTCCCCACCTGCCAGGCTGTCCCCGGATGTTTCACCTGCTGAACTCGTGGGCTCTGGAGTAATCGTAGGTGGGTGTCCAGTTCAGGGTCCCCGAAGGCCAGCACACGTGCACGCAACGGCTCTGCTGAGAAGGTCCTGTGACACCTGATGCCTCTGTCAGTGACCAGTGTACTTGACGGGACCCCTCGTCCTCTCCTGGGGCCGTGTGTTCAGTGTGGCTCTTTCTGGGTGACAGCATTTATCATAAATGTGAATGAGGTCATTCTTCTTTGTTAGGAAGGAACGAGAAAACAAAAAGGTGAGAGAAAATGAGGGGTGTTGAGGGTGGGACTCAGACCCTGGGGACACGCTCAGGTGTGTCCCTGTCACGCGGAGCACAGGAGCAGCCCTGAGTTCAGGCTGTGGCCGCTCCCCCAGGGACGGGGGCGAGTTCCTGAGCTCTGCGCTCCGGCATCACCTCTGAAATGGTGGCCATGACAGTGGACGTCCGGCGTGTCCCCTCCGCCCCCTGCATCAACTGCCCAGCACGCGGTGAGACGGGTGGGAGCCGAGCGCTGCTCTGCGCTGCTGTGCGGCGGGCGGACAGGACAGTGCCTTCGCCTGGGGTGGCCACGTTGCCTTCCTTGGCCACAACGCGTAACCCTTTCTGCGGGCGATAGGAATTGATGTGCTGGGTTTTGCCGGTGGTTCTGCACCTGTGGCCTCCAAGGACATTGTCTGGGGTTTTCCCAGGAGGCCTCTGTCTGGTTTTGGTATCAAGGTGATGCGGGTCTCACAGGATGAGTTTGGAAGTGTTGCCTCATTTTCTGTTTTATGGAAGAGTTTTTGAAGGATTGATGTCAATTCTCCTTTAAACATTTGGAAGAAGTTACCAGTGAGATCATCTGGTCCTGGGCTTCTCTTCGTGTGAAGTGTCTGGGTTACAACTCAGTCTCTTTATTGCTCTACGTCCGTTTAGATGTTCCATGTCTTCCTGAGTCACTTTCATAGTTTGTGCTGTCCTGGGGATTCTTCCGTTTCAACTAAGTTATGCAATAGGTTGGCATACACTCGCTCCTAATTTTCCCTTGTATTCCTTTGTCATTTTTATGTAATATTGGTGGTAATGTCTCCTCTTTCATTCCTGATTTTATTACTTTGAGTTGTCTCTCTCCTTTTTAATCCATCTAATTAAAAGTTTGTCAATTTGTTGATCTTTTCAAAGAACCAACTTTTGGTTTCATTGATTTTGTTTTATACTCTAATCTTTATTATTTTCTTTGGGTTTAGTTTTCTTTTTCTAGTTTCTTAAGGTAAAAGGGTAGGGTATCGATTTGAGATTTTTTAAAAATTTTCTTTTTATTTATTTATATATTTGTTTGTTTATTTTTAGAGAGAGGGGAAAGGAGAAAGAGAGGGAGAGAAACATCACTGTGTGGTTGCCTCTCACTCGCACCCCCAACTGGGGACCTGACGTGCAACCTAGTCATGTGCCCTGACTGGGAATCGAACCAGCGATACTTGGCTCGCAGGCCGACGCTCAATCCACTGAGCCACCGCAGCCAGGGAGATTTTTTTTTAACATAGGCATTCACAGCTATAAGTTTCCCCTTTCTATCGTTGCTTCCTGTAAGTTTTGGTAGGTTGTATTTTCATTTTAATTAATCTCAAAGTAGATCTAATTTTTCTTGTAGTTTCTTCCTTGAGTCATTGAGTATTAGAAGTGTGTTTGATTTCCACATATGTTTGCATTTCCAAATCTTTTTCTTTTGTTTGTACATTTCGTTCCATTGTCGCTGGAGAGTATACTTTATATGGTAATACTGAATGTGGTAAACATCGGTGCACATGACCTACATGAACAGAAGCTGTCGGAGGGCCTGAGTCATGATCAGGAATACGAACATGTCCTGAGCCACAGATGGCTGACAGCCATGGACCTGAAGGGATAGGGAGAAGTGGCCCTGGACGTTCGGTGACAGTCACGACCGATGGGGGTGGCCGTGCACTGTCCTCTGTCAGCAGTGAGCGGGCAGGGGACGCCACTCTCCCGCGGCCCCGGGCACAGAACAGCGCCTCGCACTTAGGTTCGCCACCACTCGTTGGGTTGTAGCCTGAGAGCCCAGAGGCAGGAAGACTAGTTCTATTTCTGGATTTTAATCAAGAGGTGATTAGCTGAACGAAGGCCACTCAGGAATTATGTTCCAACTCTCAAGTTCTTTGAAGTTCTGCTTTTGTCATTGAAGCAGACGTGAAATGTCCCCTGGACACTCGGGATCTTTTTGCTGTGGAACTGTCAACACCCTGCCAGCAGTTAGGTGGTTTCCTGAGTGAGTGTGGTCAGCCTTTTGCTAATGCTGTTTTCAGATAACTTTGTACTTTGAATACGTAGAAAGCCAATATATAAATGGAGCGCAAAGCAGCGTAGAGGGATTTATTCTGGCGATCGTCACAGCATCTCTTCTCCTGGTCAGAGACGCCTGCTTGGAGTTTCTGCGGGCTTTGAAATATGTTAATTTAAATCTTGGTCATTTTGCATGTATTGTGAGATATTTTGAGATTATGCAGCATATCAGAATTCCAACAGATAACAGGTGGTACCCTCAAAATAGAGTAAATCAGGGAGGTTTTATTATGTTGAAACTATTTACAGAGGCACATAAAGAGAAGGAGGCCGGGGGAATGGAGAATCAAGAAAGGTGTGTGTGTGGCTCACGGCACTGGCGTGGGCGCCCGCTTTGCGGCGAGCGGCCCCTTCCGCAGCCGGCAGGGAGGGTCAGACAGACAGGTGCGGAGCAGGCCTGCCGGAGCCGGGGGACGACCGCACCTGCTGCCCGAGCACCCCCTGGGGCCTCGCAATGGCCCCCTCCTCGTGTCTGGTCCAGGGAGAAGGCCCCCCACCCTCTCGCTGGACTCCCTGTGAACCCTCACAGAAACGGAGGAAATGAAGGGGGTTCCGCCTGGTCCTCTTGACCTGCCCTTGGGCCCGAGGCTGAGGGGAAGTTGGCACAGCACAGTCTTCCTAGAGAATCGCTCCGGTTGTGTGTTTCATGTTGTGAAAGTTTATTGTTAAAATTAGTTGCACAAATGCACAGAAGCAAAAATCATAACTGCGCTTAACATGCAGAAATAAGTCCGTCATGTTTTGGTACAAAGTGGGTTCTAATTCTCCTCTATAAGAATGAAATAGACTAGACATTTTCAGTCTTGTGTTCCTTACAAGCCACAAGTGTGTGAGGCCATCGAATGTGTTCCAGAGCACAATTTTAAATAACGGAACTCTATCCTGCTGCTTCGTGAATATTTGAATGTACCAGCTGCTTTGAATGAAGACATTTTTTCCCTTCTAACCTTTTGACCCTTGAGTTGTTTTTCTAGCTGCATGTTTAGGGGAAAATAGACAGAAGTAATTCCTAGCAATGTTAGGGAGAAGACTGTCAGTTTACAAAGCAAGAAAATATTAAATCCTTTTCTAGTTACTGAAACATTTATTGGTTGTTAAAATGTATTTTCCATCTCAAATTCTGAACGATGTTTACCGAGCTGGAGCGGCTGGAAACCCGATCCGGGGGACAGAATGTGGCAACTGCTCATGGTTCTGAAAACAAGAATGTTGCTTTAGGACGGGAATCAAAGGCGCCACATCTCATTGAGACTCTGGGAAAACTCATGCAGACAAAACGAAATTGTCCACGTTAGGATTAAGCAAGAATACCAGGTCTAATGCATCAATAATTGAGAGATTAAAAAACAAAACACCCCAGGTTCTCTGGATTTTACCACTTAATACAGGCAGACAAGAATGTGAAAATATTTCTGGATAAATTCCATGAAGATAGCAGCGCTGTATGAAAGATGCAGACTTGTCAAGGGTCCAGCGGGATGTGGGGTGTCAGGCTGGGCTGGCCTGCGCCCTGCTGCCCCGGAGGGGCTGCTGGGGGGCTGCCTGGTCTGGGGTCCCGTGCTTCCTCCCACATGTGCTGTTACCACAGTTGTGCGGCTTAATCAGGCAGATGAAACATTTGGAATGGCTATCGCGGTGAGATGTGGAACGCTTCGTAAAGCCTTGATCAAGGAGAATCAGGGTGGGCCAGGCAGCTGGGAAGGGTTGGGGAGAAACTCTTCTAAATTCTGGAAGGTTCTGCCTTCAGGTTGCCTTCCCTCTGGCTTGGCATTTGCCCCCACGTAAGGACACCGAATGTGGAACACCAAGGAGAGGCCTTGAGACCCCGGTGCCAGACATGCAGTCACACCAGGGCCTGGGCCTGCTGAGCGAACCGTGGACAGATGCATCTTTAGTTGATAACCATGAAATATTCAAGCTCTTTATATGAGTTTGGAAGTGATTCTCACTTCCAGCTTCTTCATCTCACCAGCCAGCACCTGGGCGCTGCTGCAGACGGACTGACAAGGAGGGTGGGCTTATCCTCTGAGTGTGTTTCAACAGAGATTTAAAGAATCATTTGGTAAAGGTTGACTCACATTTGGTTCCATTTTATAAACTCCTGAGAGACTGTGAAAATGTGACTTAGACCGATCAATACTTTCGGTAATTAGAGAAAACCTTGAGATTCAGATAAAAGCGTTTCAGAAAAGGGACAGACAACAGTGTAAGTCTGTAGCCTCACATTCTCTGTAGTCTTCTCGCAGAGGCGACAGCCTGCTTTGGCTTAGATTAGCAAACGTGCTGGCCCCGGCTGACAGGGTGAGCCGGAGTCGCTGCAGTCCTGGGGGCGGCTTCTCTGCGAAGGGCCGGACGGGGACGCTCTGGGCTTCGTGGGTCCTGCGGCTGCCGCCGACCCCGCTTGGGTGCAGAGGCGCCCAGAGAGGACGCGTGAATGGGCCGCGTGGCTGTGTGCCGGCGCGGCTTTATTCACGGCCCCGAGGTTTGCGTTTCACGTCATTTTCTTATGTCATGAAATAAGTCTTTCAGCCGCTGGAAGGTGTGAACCTCACGCTCAGTCCCACCCCAGGCCGCCTCTCCCCCGGCCTTCCTTCCACGCAGGGCATTTCAGAAGCACAGAAACACGCGTGTCTTTGCTCACACATTTCTGGCTTCTCCTCTCCATCTTCGCTTCGCTTTCTGACCCCAAATCAGCCTCAGGACCCTGAGGTCCCCCTTGCCTCCAAATTCCTGTGAGTGCCTTCAGCCTCTTCCACGGGACGGGGTGAACGCGCCCTTTGTTACCTCAGATCCGCGAGCTCCGGTCCCAGCACCCCTTTCTCCTGAGCGGCGCCTGTCCCCCACGGACCTCCTCCCTGCCCGCAGCCAGGCTCCCGCCTCCTCTTCACGAAGTACAAACCACGGCAACAGAGACGCCTGCCGACGGCGACACTGCCCCGCTCCTTCCTGAGCTAGGAGACGCGTTTTTCCTTGCACTATTATTTTCGGGCATCCCGGGGGAGGACAGCACACAAGGGGGAGCCCAGGGGCACCCATCTCACGGGGCAGGGACCAGGTGTGAGCTCTGGGGGCAGCGGGGGCTCCCGGGCAGGGTCTGGGGAAGCGGCGAGTCGCGGAGGCCTCCGCCGAGAGGTGGCCCTGCTCACGCAGAAGGCGAGGGAGGCTCCAGAGGCGGGGGGCGAACATGGTGCGGGGCTCGTGCGCACTGGGGGACGCCCACGTTCCGGTCCAGCTACATGCAGACACTGTGTCGGGCCCCCGGTGCTCCGCCGAGAACCCCAAAGGCCCGTTGCAGTGACTGCGGCCTTCGGGGCCTCTCCCGCCGGCCTGAGCTAGCTTTTCCCTCTGCCGACTCCGCTCCGGTTCAGGCTCCGCCACGACGCCCGACGGTGTCCTCGTTGCCTCCGTCCTTCCGTTCCTTGCCCGGGCGAGGTCAGGGACTGTCCTTCCCCGTCCTTCCCCACCGCACCCACGTAGTGAGCCCTCAGTACGGACTTGGGATGTGTGAGTAAAACGTGTGTGCGCTCTGATTTTTCCTGTGATTTTAAAAATATTTACTTTCTGGAAGTTTAGCATTTACTCCTGAACTTGTGAGTGGCAGGTCTCCCCTGGTGTCCACAGGTCAGCGGCGATGGGTCTTCCCCGTTTGTATGCATGGAAGCGATTGCTCATGGTTTGTATTTCAGAACGTCCAGCACAAGCGTATTTCTTTACCGTCACTGCAATGTAAGCTTCTTGAGCACAGAGTTTGTTTTGTATCCCTATTATTTTCAACAATTCTTGGCATGTAGCAACTGCTCAGTAAATATTTATTAAATGTCTGACATTGACTGGCATTTAGCCAAACTTTGATAAACATGATACACGGTTTACCATTTCACGATCACTTACTTTAAACCATTTGAGCGCGTCCAGAAAAGCCTTCCCTTTTGAATACTTTTTCTCAGAAATTATAGCTGTCAATACTATAATGCCTGTTAACTAAAACCTCTACTTTAAACGAAATTAAGATTAGTCTTTTCCTTGTTCGTTTTTTTCAAGATGGTTTTAGCTGCAGATTTTGTTGGGTTTTATGCGCATCATAGTGTTTTTATGCTCCCTTTGTAACAACTCACAGGTTAAAACAGTGAGTTGCTGGAGAATCGTGTGGTTTCTATACTCGGAGGTGGAAGTGGGAACCAGACCGTCCGGCATCATCATAGTCACAGCCAGCACGGGTCCCGGGCGGCGTCTCGTCGTGAGAGGTGATGGAAACGCGTCCCCAGACGTCAGAGTGGCTCCCAGAGTCACAACAAGTTATTCTGTGTAATAAAACCTTTGGAAGCAAAAAATAGGAGGAAGGGTTTTTGTTTGCATTCTGAAAATAAAGATTTGCACTTTAAAATATAACTGAGATAAAGACTCAGTATCAAAACATGTTTTCTGAAAGTTTTAGCAGTGCGAACAGCTCTAAATTATTTTAATTTTGCTATTTTTTTGGACTCTACGAAGAGGGAGTCCTGTCTCCTTTCTGACCGCGCCCCCCTCGTGCTCCCCCCGCCCGCCCCGCCGAGGAACCCACGAGCATTCCCAGCGAGCTAAATCCAGCCTTTGTTCCCCGGATTCTCCCGCCGGCCCGCGCGGGGTCTGACGCTAGTTAATCCGCAGCCCACAGCTGGACAAACGTGTCTGGTCCCCGCTGCACGGAAAGCCTTTCAGACAGGAAAAGCCTCTGTCAGCTGCTGCGGTACCAGCACTGGCGGGACAGGGCGGCGAACAAAGAGGGCAGCCGGGGTGCTGACCTGGCTCCGCGCCTGGGGCCCCCGCCGGGAGGGCAGACCGGGCGCAAACCCCACCCCCGTGGGCCCCGTGACTGTGACCCATGCAGAGTCCCTAGCCAGCTGCGTCGAGGGTCTTAGCAGCTGAACTGTGGTTTGTGGCTCCCCTCTGGCTGACACGTTCCTCTTCTGCTTAAAGTCTCAGCGTGCGCAGATTTCCGGGAGATAACACCGTCCCAGTGTGTTAAGCTTGTCCGATGAGATTCTTCCCTGTACAGCCTTGACTTCCACGGGGGCTGCGTCTGTTGACCTGCTGGCTCACTGCGACGGGCCCACACCCCCGGACGCTCTGCCCACCAGGAGGCGTCTTGTCAGGGGCAGCCTCGCCCCTTTCGTCGCTGGGGTGTGGGCTGCAGGAGGTGTTCCCAGTGCGGGTGCTACAGACCCTTCCCACAGTTGGGGCTGCGTCTGCTCCAGGGCCCAGCCGGCCGCCCGGGGGCACGGAGCTGCCAGCTCTGCCGCACGGGGCCCAGCGGCGCAGGGACAGGTCGCTCACCTGGACGTGCGTGTCCTACCGCAGGCGTTTCTGCTCTCGCGTTACAGGACTGACGTCTTTCTTTTTGTCTTCCCCGTTGTTTTTGCTGGGCTTCTGATTTTTTCGTTAAGAAATGACCAATTATTTCTACTCTACGACGTCACGGTGAGAAGTGGAAGCACGGGCGATCCGGCACCGACTGGTCCGCGTGCCGGGATCCGACAGGCCGTTTCCACTCGTCCTCGGAGAGAGCCGAGCGCGCGTCCGTGCGGCACCTCCCGGGAATGTCGCCGAGGCCACAGGGCACTGCCTGCGCCATGTCACCGCGTGAGCCCTTCGGGTTGTTTGTTTGTTTGTTTGTTTGTTAGGCAGTTTGCCTTCTACGTTACCTGACAGAGGCCTTTTAGTTTGTCACCATAAGTGTCTGAGTTTGGAAGAGATTGTTGGGCCGGGGGCTCGTGTCCGGCAGCTCCTTCAGCTTCAGCACCCGAGTCATCGCCGGCCGCGTCCCCAGAACTGGGACCTGCAGCGCGAAGCTCCTCGAGTTTCCCAGTCAGCTTCATTTTGCTAACTTTGGGGCATCTGTCTTCCGCCCCGCGCTTCTCTGTCTGAGAGAGAACACCAGTGGTCACGCCAGGTCGCGCGTGAACGTTTCCTGACGCCTCGAGCTAGCCAGGCCCCTTCCCGCCACACCAGCGCGCACTTTGTCATAGGATTTCCTGCCAGAGAGTCAATGCCCACGTTTCCCTGGCGTGTCAGACCTGCCCCCTTTGCGGCCGACCGTGCAGTGCAGGCCCCCCCGGCCCGGACGCTGTGATGGGCTAGCTGAGCCCGTGTCTGCTCCGCAGCAGGGAGTGCGGCTTACGTGAGGGGTGGGTCAGCGGTGTCCGTGTGAACACGCGTGTCTGCGTCACTTTCTCTCTGCTCCCCCACACGCGTCACAGCAGAGCGTGGCGCTCACCCGTGCATTCAGGGGGGCCTGCGTCCCTGCTCCCGGGCAGGCTGGCCCAGCGCAGATTCAGCAGTGACAACAGCGCCGCTCGGGCCCCGGGTGGGCATGGGGTGGGGTGGGGGCAGACAAGGAAAGTTCCCTGTCCCTGCAGAAGGTTTAGCTGAGGCTGATTTGGCTCGGAGGGGCTGGGGTTCTGATTCCCAAGCCGGGAGGCGTTCTGCAGGGTCAGGTCCTCATGGGAACACGATTTCCATGGTTCTCTCTCTCTAACCGGCCAGGGCAGCCTGCCCGCCAGCCAAGCGCGTCACCTTAAAGCCCCACGGTGGTCCTGGCTCCCTTCCTGGAAACCTGGGGGTGGGGGGACCCCGTGTTCTGGCACCAGAGGACCCACCGCGGAGCCTGGCGTCTGATCCTGACTCACAGCTTACACTTTGCCTCCTCAGCTCTGCTCTGGACAGACCGGGGCGCTGAGCTGGCCCCCAGAAGTCCCGCTCTGTGCCCGAGGCCTGGACTCGTTCCCCGCACTCTCCTCCGGGCCCCATTCCCACCTCCGCCCCCTCCTGTGTCCTTTCTTTCTGTCTTTGCCTCATGCCTCTGCCTTGCTTCCTCATCTCTGCACTGGTCACCCCGTCCAGCCGCTCGCTGCCCCGTCCCCCGCTTCGCCTCGGTTATCCGCCCACTGGGGCCGAGACCAGCCCGTAAATCAGAGTGACCTGGTGGATTTTCAGTCTCGGGCCAGCGCCTTTATCGCCCACCCTCGCGCTCTGGTCTGTAGACTGTAGATGCACGATGGTTTTCACGGGCTGGTTTTGAGTAGTGATGAGACTACGTATGTGCAGTAGTCCGTAGGCTTGGTGGTGCTTGGAAGCACTCTGTATGCGGCAGGCTACTGTCACTATTCGTTGTTTTCGTTGAATGATGCTGTCTCTGGCCAGGCTGGAAGGCGCGGACGCAGGACACCATTGCTGCCGAGTACCGTTTTGAGGGGAGTCAGTTTTCAGGTTTCAGACCCACCCCTTCCAGCCCCTGGGTTCCCGCACAGCCGTGTAAATATTCCCCCGCTGCTCAGGGGTGTTTGGGGGGTCAGTTGTGAATGACAGATAATAAGGACAAATGGAAACAGACACCCAGAAAACGGCAGAATGGGAGAAGCAGGGAAAAGCTGTGGTTCCCGCTGTCCTGTTTCAGGGGCTGTTATTCTGGGTGAAGAAGCACCATCGATGTGTGTGAGGCTTTGTCTGCAGGTGGGTTCGCTGTTCAGGGAGAAGAGAGGCTCAGAGGCAGCCGCTGGGGGTCTGTCTGCTCGCGTTTTATTTGCTGCAAACGCTTTCCCGTGGCGCCGCTTTGCCAGCTTCGGAGCCTAGTACTCCGTCTGGGAGGGAGAAGGCAGATCCGGGGCCAGGGCGTCCCATCGCATTGTGGGTCTGCAGGGCAGGGGGGCACTTACACGGGGGACAGGAGGGCTCACAGGCCCTGGGCCTGAGAACCGTCTCTGCTTCCTGGAGGTCAGCCCGCGTGCAGAGACTGGGCCCAGTCAGCATCCAAGGGAACATGGGGGCTGCCAGTGAGCTTGGGGTCAGAGCCGAGCCTCAGTGGCTGGCCTGCGTGTCTGGCCGGCTCTTGAAATGGGGACTAAAATGAAAAGGAGACGGTGTGCATTGACAGGCAGTGGGCAGCGCTGATGGCTGGTCCTGGGCTGGAACGCAGCTGGGCCACAAGGGATGTTCTGCGATGTCCTGCCTGTGAGCCTCTGGCTTCAGTCGCCCGGGTTTTGTGAAGGCCCATTCCTTGGTTACCTGGAGACAACGTTCTGCTTTCAGTCTGATCGGCCTTCCCCATGGAAATGGCTTCCGAACGCTAATGCTGTGCTTTCTAAGTTGGTCTGAGGCACAGAGCATGTTGCTCCCCGCGGACAAAGGCCGCACCGATCTGAGGGCATGTGGGGTGGTCGCTGGGACTTAAGTGTCTGGGCACCTGTGGATAACTTCGGTAGCTCCCAGAAAGTTTATGTAGGTGCGGATGCTACATCAGTGGCAACTGGAGCTCTTCAATCCGGACTTGCTGGCACGTCAAACAAGACAAGGGTGACAGCGGGTGCTGGACACCGTGTGTGCGTGGCTTACCTCCCGGGAGACCCAGCCATGGCGCCCGGCTCCGCGGTGGCTCCAGAACTGCCCTCGGGTGAGAGCCGGTGCGGGGGAAGGGGGTCCGGGAGCTGCTTCACGTGGGCAGCGGTCCTCCGCCCTTCACACCCCTCGGAGCCGCGGGGAAGGCGTCCTGAACACCTAGGACTGCCCGGCCGCCCTGAGTTTCTCACTGGAAGGCCTGGGGGCCCCAGCAATTCCCGTCTTTTCTCAAACTGAGGTGCAGAGGGCCGGCTTGCAGAGATTCCCAAGTAGCTGGCCCAGGAGCCTAGGAGGGACCCCAGCCACAGGAGCCTGGTGAGCACTGGCTGTGTGTCTGTCCTTCAGGTTTTCAGGACTGTGCGCAGCTTGAATGGCAGTTAATGGTGTTCAAGTTCTAAGCTGCCTTGAAGAGTAAGAAAAAAATAAAATGGAAGCATTACTAGTGTTTGGCTGAACGACACCACAGGCCCAGTCCCATCTCATGGAAATGTGATGCCTTGTGATACAGTATGATGGGCGTTTGGTGAAACTTGATCCAGTGTAACAAGACTTGGGCAGGAAAAAGTTGTGTAATATCCTGCTGTCAAGTCAAATGCAAATAACCCAACTCTTCTAATGGAGGCAGCAAGGTATAGTGAAAAGGAGGACTTGCGTGGGTAGATCCTGGCTCTGGAACTTACAAAGCTGGGACACAGGACTTGCCCTTTCACGCTGATACTTATCTCATCAAGATAGTCACGGGCTCGGAGAGACGCCAGGCCCTTCAGGGAGCCTGGGAACTTTCCGAAGGGGGTGACATAGAGGGAGGGCAGGAAGGACACAGGGCGAGAGATGGGTCCTGTTGACAGGTGCGGGAGAGGAGTTGACTAGTCAAAGTTTAGCAAGGTCTGCACGGGCCGCACACGCGAGAACGGTGCTTTTCTGGGGGAAGAGAAGGAAGACGGAGTAAGAGCTGGAGTCCACGGCGAACGGTTGCTGGGATGTGGCTTTTTGTCAGATCTGCTTATAGACTGAACACAATCCTAGTAAGTCTGCTTGGACTTAGATGAGTTGAACTCAACAAACTGATACTGAGCATCCATTGGAGAAGCCTTACGCATGAAAATGACATACCTATATTCTGGGGCAAGAAGGGCGGCGAAGGAGGACGTATACTACATACAGAGGGACACATGTAAACCAGCAAGAATGAGGACCGAAGATGAGTGAGCCGAGAAGAGATTAGAGAGATGTCTGTGCAGAGCATGTACTTAAATTACTACTTATAGGAATTTGACAGTAATGGGAACAGCATTAGAGAGATAATGGCTGAGTCAGTTTGAAACAGCTCAGTACACAGATCTGCAGGCTGGACAGGAACACTAGGCAGTGGATTGGAAATAATTATGTAACATAAGTAAAAAAGATACAGTATTTTTTATTTCTAGTATTGTAGTTGCTAAGTTTAAAGGAGTAAATTCATATGCATGTGAGGTTTGTATTTACCTATTTCAATGAGTACATATTCACATTTTTAGATTTAAAGGTGAAAGAACATGATTAAACCCCAGTGTTGAGCTCAGATAGTGGGATGGAATGATTTTTGTTCTTCCTAAAATTCTTTCACTGTATCGGTCAAGTTTTAGCAGTAGAAGTTTGCATGTAGATTATAGATGATACAAACTTGCATTGAGAACTTGACTGAAGTAGAAGCCCGGGCACGTTAGCTACGTGTTGTCTGGCGTAAACGCGGCCAGTGAGACCAGTGCTCACCGTGACCTCGGAGCGTCGTCTGCTCCGCGGTGGCCGTGACCGTCTCCCGTCCGTTCGCTGCCGTTGCGCCAAGTCCCTCATGGTTAGATGGACATCTTCATAATCCCGTAAGTCTGCTCCTCTTCCACGTCCTGTTTCTCTGTATTTTCACCTACGCGATTTGCCGACTTTTCTGAGCTCTTAGTTCGTTTTCGTTTTACTCTTGCATTTATAATATGAACAATTTTAAGTAATTAATCAGTACCTACCGGAAACCTGTTTTTAGCAGAAATGTGAAAACTCTTGCTGTTGACAGGCTGAAGTGATTGCAAACTGACACGTCTTTTTCCTTCTTTCAGGTAAGTGCGTGACGGGGACATGAGGAGCTGAGGTTTCAGATGACAGCCATGTTGCAAAAGGTACTGTGGCCTTTCACTCGCGTGGTGACAGGAATCCGATAAAAAGACACGAGGTCGGACTGTACATACGTGCTATTATGGTAAAAAGAGCTGTTTGCCGTGGGAACCTGCTTAAGGACATGGTAGCTTTAAGAACAAGGACGAGGAGTGGAACGCGCGGTGCAGCCTGCCTTCTCCGTCGCGGAGCCGGCGTCGGGTTCTTCGGGAGGAGGGTGGTGGCGGAGGAAGCCGGTGGCGTTTGGGCCAGTTGTCTGTTTTGTCCAAGGGCTTTCCTGTGACCTAAACATCGTCTCCAGGTCGCTCATAAAATTGATTCCTGTGAGTTTGTCAATAAGGCGATTTGGTTCTGGATAATGAAGCAGATTGTGTCCGTGTGCGGAAGGTCCCGAGTGTGTGTGTGTGAACTTCTCAGTGAGGGGAGGGAAAGAAGGCAGAAATGTTCCCTTTAAGGAAATAATAGATCATAAAGACTCTTCAGCCTAGATATTGATCACACATAGTGTTTGTGGAAATCTGAATTTTTAAAAAAGCCGTGCGTCTTGGCCAGAAGAATCTTTCTTTCCTAGAACAAACCTTTAACATGCTGTGGAGCCACCGTGTCTGTGACGTGGAACAGTTGCGTCATGAACCGTGCCGTGAGCCCTGGCCTGTCACGCAGCGACACCTCGCGTGCTGACCGTGAACCCGGGAGCCACGGGAGATATCGAAAGTGGAGAAGTCAACTCCGCGGCTGCGTCCAGTCACAACTTTGAACAATTTCTTGTTTTGCTTAGAAATTTCCTGGAATTCCAGACCTTCTAAAGCTCAGGGCAGGTGCCAGTGAAGAGGCTTAATTTGAAGAGAAGTTTGAAAAAGTTGGTGACATCATTTGGCACCAAAAAGTTTCTACTCTTCTAACGATCATCGTTCAGTTAGCATCGCTGCTGTCCGCTGTGGCTGCTCTTCTGAGGGTTAAGTGGGACTCGGTTCGTGTCGCTGGTACTGAACCTGGGACACACGCATGGACATGGCTGTTGTCAGGACAGGCGCAGACCATCGCGCCCCGTTTTATAACATAGGAGAGCGCGGTGCGCTGCCCTGGGGGAGCAGCAGCAGGTGCCAGGTCGCCGGTGCAGAGACGAGCCTAGGAGCTTGGAGGAAAGGTCTGTGCTGAGACGGGAAGTGAGGGTGACGGCTTCTGTCGGGACAGCCCTGTGACGGCAGCAGGCGCCATGTTCAGTGCTCGGGAAAGGAGGACAGGAGTCACAGGTGTGAGGCAAGGGGCAGGTGTGAGAGCTTGCTGGTGGGGACGGGGACAGTTTCCTTGAGGACAGTGCTGGTAGACCAAGCTGGTCTCGATGGTCAGGGGTGGGTAGTGTCCCTAGGCCCCCCTGCATGTGGCCAGGGGTCTTAAGCTCTGGATCTCTGGCAGCCCTCCGTCAGCCGCGAGAAGCCTCAGGTGGAGGGATTTATTTAAACCCAGTAAATAATGACCTTCCTCCCTGGACATGAACGGGAGCCATGTCCGAGACCTTCCTCTGACTGGGCTTTCCCCTCGGCGGCGTGAGCACATTCTGTGTGTTCACGAGGGAACGGTGTGTGCGAACGTTCCCCTCTGAGGTCAGCAGCCACGGATTCTGCTCTGAGGGGAAGGAGAAGAAAGCTGCCGGCCACGCTCGGGTCCTCGGTTGGCGGGATGTCTCCTAATGAGTGTTTCAACGGCCAGTTTAAGAGCCCCGCTTGGCCATGCAGAAGGCTCGCTCTTCATCGCACACGGCTGTCCTGCTTGCCGTGGCCCAGCCGGCGAGCAGCTCTGCGCGGGCACCGGACGCTGGGCACGGCCTCCGCCGCTGCGGGGAGAGGCCTCGGGGGCTGCCTTGGCGTCGTAAGGATGTAATCTGCCCATTTAACTAGAAACGCTACATTTCTGTTTCCCATTTTGGTTTTTCAGAGTGTTTACTTCAGGGCGGAGAGCCCTTATAAGACTGAAGAGGGCTTTTGTTCAGGAACTTTCTAATGTTGTTTTTAGCTGTAAAACCACGTTGAAAAATAAAATATGGTGTAAACAAAGGCGAAACGAGACCCGTCTGGTTCCAGGGGCATGGGGTGCGGGGGGGCCACCTCTGCCCTCCACACCCCACACCCAGGTAGGTCCCCTGAGGCATCACCATGGAACCCGTGTGACAAGGACGGTTCTGGTGATCACAGCTGAACTGAACTTCATCCAAGTATAGAGTTCTTAAGACACATGTCCTGCTTTTGAAGGCGATATCTTCTGTAATTATATTTCTGTAATAAAATAGGTGGGTTAGTGTCTACTTTGCCCCAAAGGTTTGCTAATTACATCACTGATTTTAGTGATAATAGATACTAATTTTGCCAAAGATGCTCCATACAAACCGTTGCTCAGTGCGTTGCATACCTGGGGCTATGGTGGAGGAATAGAGAATCGTTTAAAAGGTTAACCAGGACATCTTGAGACCTAGATATAAACTGCAGTCTTGAGTGTTTAGAACTTCGTCAGGGCTTGGCTACCCATGTGGGGCCCCCAGGGGAAAGCGGCAGAGAGTGGACTTTCTAGGCGTCGGGGAACAGACAGCCCCGCGCTGATGTGGTCTTTGATAAGGTGCGTGCGTGTTTGCCTGCGATGTAAGGAACTTTCTCCTTCTGTGGCCCTGACTTCGTATCTTTCTGTATGAATCGTATGGAGTGTCTGAGATGTTCCTACAGTGATGGAATTGTGACCCTTCTTCTGGCCAATAGTTATCACCTAATTTGATTAACGGTGCATAAACTCTCAAGCGCTGTGTTTTCTGGGAGATGTTCTCCTGAAGAACGTGTGTCATTGGGAGTAATGACGGAAGATGACGGAACTGGCTTTGTTCATCGTAACCCATTCCTGCTGCTGACCATCCAGTCAAACCCGGGCGTCCTGGCCTGTCTCAGCTGAACCTACTAGGCGCGTTGTCCTCGGGAAACTGTCACTGTGCTGCACACACTGTTCTTCTGACTGCAGAACACAGTCTCCTCTTGTTTCATCTTATTTCCTGTTTTGTTATGTTTTGTTTGGGGTTAAAGCTGCTTACAATTGATATAAAAACCCTTTCTCCCCTCCCTATAGAAAAGGAGACAATGGCCACTCAATAAGCCAAAGTAGTATTAATTTTTCTGCAAGAAAGGAACAGAAATGGGGGGACATGTTTGCTCTGCGCCTCCAGCAGAGACCACGTGGTTGGACCCGCATCCGATCGTGTGAACGGACGCAATGTGGTGACTTACTTTTTCCGAAGACATCATGGCTCCCTCCCCCCGCCGCCCCCCACTGCATTTGAATGGATTCCTTGCAATGCCAGTGACTCTACTAGTTCCTGTTCTGGGCATGACATTAACCAGGCGCAACGGAAGAATTTGTGTTAATGATTGTCATCAGCCGCATTCTTTAGTGTCTAACATTTTGCAGACAGTGGAGTGAGCATGTTCCTCTCGGGCAAGTTCCACACGCACGTGAGAATGTCACTGGTCCCGTGTCTGAGCCACAGGCTTGGAGGCGAAGCAGTGGAGACGGCAGGAGGGCACTGTGGTCCCCAGGCTGGACCTGGAAGGACTGCCCTTCCCCGCAGAACCTGGACTTCGCGGCAAGCCTGCCTGGCCCCTGACCCGTGTGCTCCGCAGCCGGCTGCCCAGGGGCGCAGAGGGTCCCTGTGAAATGCTTACAGCGTCAGGATGCTCTGGGCGCCTCAGCAGAAAGAGCCTCACAGAAAAGCTTTCCTCAGCACCCCAGGCCTGGGGGGCTCTGCGGGAGGGTCCCCAGTGCTCGCTGCTGCGTGGAGCCCCCCACCCCACCCCTCGGAACAAAGGCCGGTTTCCCGGTGCAGCGCAGCCCGTGGTCTGCAGAGGGCTCACAGCCACCCCGGGGAGGGCGGCACTTTGCAGAAGGATGACGAGGAACTTCCAACAGCCCAGCTTAGTTTTTTGGCAAAAACCCAGAGCCCTGGGAAATCTCCAGCAAAATGGGTTGAACTTGGCCCAGCTGCTAATGCGCATGTTCCTGCTCAGTCAGGCAAACACAGAAACTCCAGAGGAAGGACCTCTGTCTTCTTCACCTGAGGAAGAGGCCATATTTGGAAGACAATGAGCTGCTAAGAGGTTTTAGAAGGAATGTTTGGAAAATGTTGAAAGAAAAACCTCTGTTGAGCATTTTTCAGAAGTCTTCAAAACCTGTTTGTACTCCCCAAATAATTGGTCATAATTAACAGAAGCCCAAGTCGCATGGTTTTTAATTTGAAAATTTCTTTATAATTTGCCATGTGCCTTTTAAGTAAAATGAAAAAAACCGATGTCAGTATTTTTTGTTTTTCCTGCTCCCGATGGCTGTAGTTTCCTCGCTGTGTTATTATGAAACTGATGAATGCCGTCAGTTTTCTAAAGATGTATCCATAGGAGACAAACCTTGTCTGACATCACAGGAAAATGAGCTACACAGGAGCACACTAAGATCGCCAGAGAATATTCTCTGGAAAACGCTGGCAGATACGAGATGTTCTATATGTATCCGTATTACCGAATGCACAGTGGGGATGTATGTGAATCGGTGATGGCAGGGTCTCTAAGAACAAACGTTGATAGCAATTTCACATAATTTGACTAAGTGTTTTAAACTCAGAAGTACATATTTTTAAGTCTTCTATCAAAAATTAAATCATACAAAGCAGTAGAAAGAACTGACTTATTTGAAATGGAAATCCTTGGTTTTCACATTTTGTAAAATTCTTCAGTACAGTTGGGGCGTCACAAAGTAGTGGCTTAAAATCCACACATTGAAAGAGAACGTCCACTTTTTAAAAATAATTTTCCAATATCGGAGGGGGTGTGAGTGATTCCTTTAAAGCGAAAATTTCATGAAGAGCTTACTGGGGTATCAGAAAGAAGCTCTTACAGTTTGGTGCTGACTTAACGTATTAATCAGTTCCGACAGTTCAAGATCAATGTTGCCTTTTAGTAAACTTTGGCCAAAGCCTGAGAAACAGCTACAGTCACAAGCGGCCGCCTGAGACCCATGGTCTGGCCACCGGCCTGGAGAAGCCCCGACCCAGGGGCAGCGGGAGCCAAGCTCCTATTTTAGGTTGTTGCCCCCTTTTCTAGTATTTTGAAAAGTAGAAAAAAAATATTACATAGTGCTAAGATTATCTTGCTAACTACAGAGAAAATAATACTTGAGTTTGTTATTAGAGAGGTCAGATTTAAATGTCACAAGATACGTGCTCCCAAATCGGAGGTGTAGTTTCATTGATCAACATTGTCCAGGGGACGTGTTCTGCTATTTTTACCTTGCTGTGTTCTGTCCTTTAATGACACTAGAGTTGGAACCAATGCCTCTGAGCAGAGAGTACTAACCAGGCACCAGAGAAATTAAGTTCATTTAAGCTCCAACATTGGGAAGTCATCTCAAATGCCTCTAATGTTGGTGCTTCTTTGCCTTTTCAAATAAAATAGGTCAACAGTTGCACCAGCTGAAACGTTAGACCCTGTAATGTGGAATTCCTTTGGGAACGAAGCTGATGGTTAAACAAATTGTTGCTATTTTGTTTTAAATGAGCATCTAGCTAATAGCATCCCAACAAATCGCAAGCTCAACTAATACATGAAGTTGGGGAAAAAATAATGAACTAGATATTTTTGAAAGGAAAAAAAAAAGCTGCTTTGCAAATGTGAATTAGATATTAGGTGAAAAAGTTTGTGGCTGCTCTAAAATTAGAACGTTCATTCTCAATGCCCCGAAGGGCCAAGTGCTAAAATTTGAACTAAACGGGAACCAGAAATATGAACATTACACAATCTCACGGGTAAAGTTAAAAGAGCGGTTGCCCCGGGTGTCGCTGAGCTCAGATATTGGAGCCGAGAGGGAGGGAGAATTTGGAAGGCAATATAATGGCACGCCCACGTTCTTGGAATTCGATTCCGACCACAAGGAAATGATCTCGGAAATCCAGCACAGATTTAAAAATAATGGTTCTTCCAGTTGTGAAATACCTCAGTCGCACCCTCTGTTTTAATGACCCCGAGATATTTCCACAGGGCTTGGCGCAGAAACGGAAAGGACGATGTGTACAAATGGTTGTGAAGCTGATTAGAAAGGTGAGCGCACCCTGACATTTTAAACTGAGGGGAGCATCCATGGGCGCCCTTCCTCGTGGACTGCGAGCACCGGCTCCCGATGCCCCTGCTGGAAGACAGTCGGAATAGTTAATATTAAGGAAATTGTTAATATTAAGGAAATTTGGTACATCCACGAAATGGAATATTATGCAGCCATCTAAAAGTAGTTTATTTGTTTTTTTAAGTATTTTTTTTGAAATACATTTTAATGGCATGAAAAATGCTCTGTTTATTAAGTCAGAAGTTTAGGATAAAAGCGTAGCCAATATGCTCTCAGCTACTTTGTCCACATGCTAGAAACATGCAAAAGAAGTACATGTCGATGTGGTTTTATCCAGATGCTTGTCTTTTCCCCTTTAATTACAGATTTTTCTTACAGTGAATCTTTATTCTACAATTAGAAACTACATTTTTTTAAAGCTTACCGATTCCAAATGTTACTGCCAATTACAGTGGTGAGAATAATCATTAGCCTGCACAGTTCAGAAGTGTTTTCTGATTTTCTAATACTCTTGTTGGTTCATTTCGATTAAAAAAAAAAAAAAGAAAGAAAGAAAGAAAGAAAGAAAAGAAATTGCTGTGTACATTTTTGGAAATGCCAGAAAAGAATTTGCCAAAGTGTAGAGTCACCCGTGGTAACGGATGTTTGTTAATTTGAAAAATAATGATTATAATTGCATTTTAAAATAGTTAAGAATAATAGAGAAAAGAATACTACATTGGACTTCAGACTAAAACAGTTGCTGGTTTTTAAAACCAGCTTTGGAAGTGACTGCAGGTGACAGGAAGGGCCTCTCATTTTCCTGAGCTGATGAGGACACGTTTGAAGCGGGAAAACAGGGTGTTCTCATGCCGTCAGAGCTTGTGATAGGAAGGGCAACGGTGCTGCCAGGTGCTTGCACCGGCCGCTGCGACTCCGGTGCAGGCTTTGCAGGGGCGGCTGCGAGTGCCCAGGACCGGTGCACAGAGAGGTTACTCACATGACGGCAGTTCTCCCTGCAGTTTGGGCCTGTTGAGGTCTGTCTAGCTTGATTTCCTCTGTGAAGTAGCGTGTTCCTTTCTGGCCTGCTCTGGAAAGAACTCCTGTTCTTTCCCCCGCGTGCCCAGATGCTCTGCGTCACCGCGCCCTGCTCGGGAGCCTTGCGTGCAGCTCAGGTGCGGGCGTGGTTCAGAGGGCGAGGTGCCCCTGGGGAGGCTGAGCTCTGCCCCCCACTGCTGTGGGCCTGGCGGAGGGTGAGGTGGGGGGCTACCTATCTCTAAATGAGGATAAAAATAGAATTGATCCCATAGTGCAAAATTTATCATAATAAATGAATAGCTTAAAGCAGTTGGAACAATGCATAATACACAGTACGCAGTAATTAAAAAATGTTAAATACTACTTACTGATTCCAAAAATCATGTATTTTCTCTTAGCCAGAATATCTTGTGAGAACCAGAGCTACATGTATCCAGAATCGCACCTTCACAGACTTTAAATCATTTGAACTTTTAGGACCCCCTTAGGTGACTAAGATAAAGGGAGCAAAATCCTGCCCCTGTGATGCCGCTTTGGGGATGTTGGTTTTAAGCTGTTTATTTACCCCGTCTGTGTGGGCTCCCCTGCGCAGGTGTTAAACTGATCCCTCCCGTAACCTGCGTCTGCTAGTTCGGTGGTGAGCTCGGCCAGAAGCACTCAGAGGGTGGAAGGAAAGGCATCACTATTGTGAGCCCCCACGAGGGATACGTGCCTCCTGTTTTCCTGCTGAGAAGCCACAGGTGCGTGGATGGGCCGCCTCGGCTCACCTGCACGTGGGCGGGCGACAGGTGAGCCAGGGCCAGGCTTGCCCGCACCTCCGTGCGCCGCGTCAGACCTCGCGCCCTGCCGTCCCCCTTTTCTCTGTGTGTCCTTCTGTCCCTTTCTGTCCCACATCACTTCCTCCCAGGTCGTCCGTTCCAGCGTGAAGAACCCACCCCCACCCCGCGCGGGGACCCCTCGGACCTGCAGGGTCTCTCCACGATGCAAGTTACAAGGGCGCCAGGCAAACTCAGCCTCTTCCCGTGTCTCATCTGTTTGCATAGTTTCTTTTTCCCCAAAATGGCATATTTTAAGCTGTGTTTTGGTCACGGAAAAAGCAAATTAAAAACAAAACCAAAGGCAAGCAAGAATACGTTCCCATGGAAACGGGGACGTTACTTTGTATTTTGGCCAAGGAGACAGCGCCACCTCGTGGAGGCTTCCTAGATGGCCGCGCTAAGAAAGAAAAACCAGAGGCCAGAAGACGGGCGTGGACACGCGGGAGACGCGGAGAACAAAGGCGGGCGGGGAGCGTGAGCCCCTCGTCCGCGGAAGGACCGGTTCCCGGACGTGCGCCCCGCAGGTTTTCTGCGCTGTTCCCTGCTGTATCCTGCCGCGTGGTAGGAGCTCAGGAGATAGTTATTAAATGAACCAATTGCTACAGTTGACTTATTTATATATTTTTTCATATTTTATTTATTTATTTTTAAAGGGAAGGGGAGGGAAGGGAGGGAGAAAGAGAAATCCGCTGCCTGTCTCATGCACCCCATCTGGGGACGCCTGCAACCCACGCAGGTGCCGTGACTGGGAATCGAACCCACACACTTTCAGTTTGCAGGGCAACACCCAACCCACTAAGCTGCACCAGCCAGGGCAAAGAGTGATTATTTTTAAATTAAGATATTACAGTAATTTATAATTTTTTTACTGAGGAATTTTCTATATCATATATGAAAGCTTTTATTATTATTTTTCTTTATAGCTTTGTGTCCTCGCTCTATTGTAAGGTTACTTTGCTGCTATTTGGTGGAAATTAAAATAGATGTTTTCTAAAATTAAAATAAGGCTTGTGCAGATATTTTCATGCTAATTTGTTAAATTTTCTTGTAAGTAGCAAGCTAGGGGGCATATTAATGAAGTCAAATTCAGAAGAGACTGAATTAAAAAAATTATCAGGGAACAGTCCATTCTTTAAAATTTAAATTTTACGTTCATCAAAATGACTCAAAATTCAAGAAGTAGGCTCTGGCTGGTGTGGCTCAGTGGCTTGAGCGTCGGCCTGTGAGCCAAGTGTCACTGGTTTGATTCCCAGTCAGGTCACATGACTAGGTTGCACGTTAGGTCCCCAGTTGGGGTCATATGAGAGGCAACCGCACAGTGATGTTTCTCTCCCTCTTTCTCCTTTCCCCTCTCTCTAAAAACATAAATAAAATAAAAATAAAATAAAATAAAGTAACCGTGTTAAAAACAAAATTCAAGAAGTAATATAGCGTGAACATCCTCACTCCCTCTCTGTCCTGCAGCCTCCCAGGCCCCAAGCTGCCGATGTCCCTGCGACCCCACCCCCATGTCCCTCCCAAGGCTTCTTACACACCTGCAAGCAAATACGCTTTTCTGTAAAACCGTACCTATTATTATCAGGAACAACATTTGATGCAAAGAATTGTCTCAACTTTTATAATATGCTCTTAATGATGAACAACAATAGCAGCGTTTTCCTACTGAAAAGATTCCCTTTTGGTATTCCCTATGTTTAAATGGCACTTCTTGTCTTGGCTTTAAGTCCTACGTTAGTTTTCACAATAAATTTATATTTGCATGTAGGTTTTCGACGGAATCTTAGAATGCTGGTTGCCAAATGGTCTGCAGGTTGCCAGTGTGCCCGGAGCCATCTCGTCTCCGCAATTTGTGGGAATCATATTAGCGGCCAGAGAAACACAATTACCAGCATTTCACTTCGTAAATGTCATTTGCCGGATACCAGCCCAGTGTTTGCCTAATTTCTTTATTTTGCTATTAAGAAAATGATAAGGTTCTAGAAACAAGATATATACTCACTTGACAAGTCATTTTTAAAAAAAAATATTTGTTTTATTTTGTTCTGAGAGGGGAAGGGAGGGTGGAAGAGAGGGAGAGAAACGTTGATGTGTGAGAGAATCATCAGTCTGTTGCCTCTCGTACACGCCCCGGCTCGGGACCTGGCCCTCAACCCAGGCATGTGTCCTGACTGGGAATCCATCTGACGACCTTTCAGTTTTGCAGGACAATGCCCAACCCCCTGAAAAGCTGACAAAGAAGTTTGTGATACAATAGGAAGAAATAAAGGTAGAAAGGCGTATGTATAATATACTCCTGTTTTTGCGTAATGCCTACAAAGATAGTCACGAGAAATATCAACAGTACTTAATTCTTGCATCATTTTATTGGGTTGGCCAAAAAGTTTGGATGTTTTTTTTTTCCATAAAATAGAAGACATGTTTTTCATTTTCACCAATAACTTCATCGTCTCTATTTGATCGCTGCCAACTTCAACAGCGAGCCATCTCCAGCACAAAACCTCACCACCCACTTCTGACACGTTCCGTCAGTCACAGCACCTCCTCTGACACCGCACAGATCTGTTTTTGTGTGTCAGTTGCATTTTTACCTTTCTTGAAATAATAAAGCATGACACTATGCCAAATATGTTGCATATTTTCCTCCATCTTCAGTATTAAAAAGGCTGCACAAAAAATTAACCAATTTTGATGTTATTTAAAAATGCACGCTGATATGACAGCTGTCACAAAATTGTTTCAAATAAAATTAAAGACAACGAAGCGCTACTAGAGCCGTCGTACAGAAAAATCGAACTCACTTTTTGACCAAGCCGGTGTCTAATTTATATGCTCTCGCTCATTTTCTGAACTTTTTTATACCGAACATGGGTTATTTTTATAGCTAGCTTGTACAAGACAGCTTTACACATGTCACAATTTTATTTTCTAGTATGATTTAATGAGTTAAACGATAGGAAAACATGAAGTAATTTCTATGTAAATTGCTTTCCCTTCTAGTTTCTTTTTCTGTGATTTTTTTTCTCATTCTCGTTACTGCCACCTAGTGGGTTAATTTACTCTTTTACTATAATATTTCAGATTATAGCATATTTTTTGCCAAAGATAGCTCTTTATTTTTAAGGGTTTAAAAACTCACCAGTGATGTACTGTAAATATTTAACAACCGGTTCTGCAAAAATAAATAAATTTTTGATAAGTTTTGCTTGTATACAGGATTCGTATGATTTATGTAAAAGTAGCACAATTTACAAGTAATAATAAAACAGGAAATGCTTTTTTTGTTTTCGTTTTTTTTACTTAGTTTATGTATTTTTTAAAAAATTGTTTTTCTATTACAGTCGTCCCATTATTTCCCCCAAGGAAATCCTCTTTACGTACTGAGCTTGTGTAAGCCTGATTTACCACCACGGAGTGCTGTCGCCGATTTTGGCTGCGCTGTAGCCAGCCTGTGGCCGCGGCTGAGCTGTGACTGGACTCGGGGCATCTCCCCGACTCTTTCCCCAGTTACCGTTCAGTCTCCCACGTGGTCCGTTGTGTAGTTCTCTCTCATCTTCGTGCTAATTACACCCAGCAACGCAAGGCTCAGCTGCAGTGCTACCCTGAGTCCACAGGAGCACTTGCCGATGTCCGTGGTGTCACTATTCCCACCGCGGTCATTGTCTGTGTGCCGGTGTGACGTCCGAGCACGGGTCGGGCCAGGTGCGCGGTAGCACGTATCCTGTGGCATTGTCACCGCACAGGTATGACAGATGCTACCTCAAGAGCACAGGTGACAGTGAAATGTGGTTAATTATGAAACAAATGGGAGTGATGAGTTTGAAATGCACTTCTCTTTATTTTTACTATCATTTAATTATAAGTTTCTATAACTCAAATACTTGGAAAATTCTGGAGAACTTGGCGTGTGGCTGAGCTTGTCAGGGTCCACACAGCTGAGTTCATCAAAGTCGAGCCACAGGAGTGGTGGGACCCTTTTCTCCCCTTAGAGGCGACAGCTAGTGTCAAACAGCGAAGGGCCGCCCTCGAGATGGAACGAGACGCACAGAGCGCGCACAGCCTTGCAGCGTGGACCCAATGCCGCGCACCTACCGGGTACTTAACGGGGAAGCGTCTGCCCTTCGAAGGGGGCCTGTAACTCCCTGCGTCCGGCCCAAGAGCTCTTGTCCCAGACGGACACGCCACCTTGTGTATGTGGAGGGAAGGAGGACGAGGCAGAGGAGGGTGGGACAAGTTGGCTCACAGACACTCAGGTGACTGTCGTGGGCAGGGACTTGACAGGAAAGGGGTCTGGCTTCCCGAGTGAGTTTTCTATAGTGACTCTCATTTTCCGTAGAAACTTCTGCTGCTTCTCTCCACCTTAGCTCTGGTCTTGCCTCAGTCAAGAGAGAAGGAGGGGAGCACAGGCAGGGCCTGAGCCTGTCTGCAGCAGGGAAGCAGGGCAGGACAGGACAGGACAGGTAGGACTTGTCGTGGTACCTGGTCGCCATTTTCATTCCCGTGCCTTACCTGTGGGCACCGGTAACAGTGAGCCGCCCCTGCAGACAGGGAAGGACGGGAAAGCTGGCCACGGCGGACCAAGCCCTGGAGCACACCAGTGAAGCCATTTAGGAAGCCCGCCATTTGGGGCGCATTTTGAGGCTCCCCCTGCCAGTCGAAGGAAAATGCAGAGACGAAAAGCTGCTCATGATCTTGTCGAGGGCAGCGCGGTTCCATCCTGTTTGAAGAAAGCAGCAAACACGCCATGGCAACCAGACCCACGCGCGTTTCCGCCGCCCCAACACGGCTAATCATAGTCATCATTGCATTTCTCTCGTTAGCTCTGAGCGGTGTTTTCGGCCAGCTTTAAAGTCAGAGTTCTCTTTCACTCTCCTGAAGGAAAGCTGTCCTGCTGAGTTTTAAAATGACCTGCATCTCTGAACAGACAGCTTATTTCCTCAGACCGTCGTGTATTTTGTTTTATTCAACACATTTGATGCTTCATTTTCTAATTCATATGTTTGTGTTGTAAGTATTTAGACAGTGACAGCAATGATTGTTCCTGTAGCATCTGGGTGCATTAAATAGACTTCTAACATCATTGTGCGAAGTGTGGAAATACAGGCTAAAGAAAGAACTGAACCCCTTGACAAGTTCACCTCCTGTTTCCTCCCCCGTTCTGCATACTCAGTGTGTAAAGTGGGGGTGTCAGGGTGGGAGGGAGCCTGTTCCTGGGCAGTGAACAGCTGGGTCCCCCCTCTGCGCACTCATCACCCTTACAGAGTTCAGGAGATGCTTTAGGGATTTTCTAGAGCTTGGGGGTCATCATTCAAAGGCCCAGACATGTAACTATAGATGTATAGATGTATATCCATATATCAGTATAGATGGAGTCAGCCTGAAGTAATTTATATTTTGATTTCTAGACAATTCTTTGCCTGGACGTTAGCTACTCCATAGGGACCTGCTTGGTTCCTGTTGGCATCTGAGGCTCAGAGGGCCTGGGGACCCTGTTTTAGCAGCAGAGATGTCTGCCTCCAGGCTCCTGACTCAGTGGTCAGGAGACGTTCTCGTGAGTTCCACAGCTCTCCCTGGAAGACAGCATTTGGGGGTGAAGACCAGAGATCCCAGGCTAGGATTAAAGAAATATCTCTGGGCCAGGCTAAGGGAACCGGAGGGCTCAATACCCAGGTCAGTGCAGCTGTGGTTTCGGTTTGTAACTGAGCCACGGGATGCATCTGGGGAAATGTGTAGCTTCTGTGTATAAATAGCTGCCTTGTTCCTGGTTCACTGAGTGGTGTCTGTACATACATTCAAGTGTATTTAGTACTTAAAACACAGCACAGGCTTCATCTATGTAAAATACAAGCTCACAGAACTTACAGTGCTGAGGATGCTAGTTGGGATGAAGGCCCGTGTGTTAGGGGCGCACGGGAACATGTGCTGGCCAAGCACGCCCACGGAAGCTAGCCAGCAGGAGGTTTCTGGTACTGACCCCACCACGGCCGATGTTGGGGAGTAGTACCTGGTCAGCGTGGGGTGTATCTCAGTATTCGTTACACGGTAACAGCTAAATACCTACAATGGCCCCTGATCTGCAGTTACCCTCGCCCGACTGCTGTCCCTGGGACGGAACAGGAGCTCCCCAGGAAGACGGGATGGGTGGCCTTGGCCTGCTTGTGGCAGGAGGGCAGGTAGAAGGAGGGGGAGGAGGAGAGAGTCTTTATTCTCTGTAGGAGCTCTGCTGGGTGGTCCCAGTGGGGTGAGCACTGGGGGGAGAGCCAGAGCACAGGCGGGGTCCCCAGTCTGGGTCCTATAGGAACAGTCTGCTCAGTCTGTGCGGGCAGTGCTGCCTCAGTTTACGAGGAGATGCATCTCCATGTTGTGTTTTTCTTAAAGCAGATGAAACCCACGCCGAGGCGAGTGCTGACCCTAGAGGTCTGGTTCTCGTGCTTTAAATGAGAAAACTGAAACACAGAGAGGACATCAGTTTCCCCAGTTAAAAATTCTCACTGGCATAGCAGATCACTTTAATGGGTCAATTTATGTGATAATATTGATGAAAATGAAGTTGTAGACACAACCATACAAAACCAAATGTGGTCTTACTCCTCTTCGCCATAACATTTACCTACAGAAGGTTCTTCTGCTTGTGGGGGTGTTTATACCGACCGCGGCTGACCAGACCAGCCCCCAGGCGTGGCAGGCGCAGCAGGGTCTCACGGTGCCCCCGCGTGATCATCTACACGGCGGGACACCCTGTAAACGAGTTGTCGCAGAAAGTCCCCTGCAGCCTGCGCTGTGGTCTGTGCACTCCCCGGACGAAAAGGACGGTTGGAAGGGAGTGGCGAGAGGTCAGGGAGCCCGATGGTCGGATGGTAGCGGACGCGTTAATGGTCTGCCCAGTTCTGTGCTGTGGATGGTCAGTGCCTTCCCAGCAGTGGTCATGAGGAAGCACACAGACACACACACACGCTCACACACACTCAACACGCACAGACATGCCCACATGTGTACACATATGCACACATATGCACACGCACACATTTTTTGACTCTGGATAATTCAGACAGTATCCTTCCAAGATGAAATTTAACATTTACTTCCATAGCTCAATAGGTATTATTGAAATTACAATATCTTAAACTGAATGAGATATTTTCTAAAACAGTGTAGTATTCAGCCAGAGTTGTGGCTTTAAGGCCATAAAAGGCTGGCCTGACAGGCTCCATTACTTGAGACTGAATTTTATCCTGAGTCCTGCACAGCCGCAGCCAATCTGGTGTTAATAAATAACCGCCTTTTGGGGGTAGCGCTGGTGTACTGCCAGGGACAAACTCGCTCTTTGTCCTGCCCCGTTGTGGGTCCATTGTCTCTGCACTCGCTGGGCCCCGGGGGTACAATTCAGAAGCGTCTTTGTGCTGAAATGAGTGATGGCCTTTAACAGCGTGACAGTCGGTGCCATTTGCCAGAAGTGTCCTCGGCCCTTCAGTCCACGTCCGCTACACGAGGCAAGTGTCCTGTGCATTTGCCAGGCGAGCCCAGGACAGCTTTTTGGTAGAAACGTGAGTGAGCGAGGCCAGTGCAGGTCTGGCGGCTGACTTCCTGGAGGCTGCTGCGCGCCAGACAGACCCGTGGGTCCGCTGGTCCCGACCCGTGTCAGGCAGAGCACATTCTGCGACCTCTGGGCTGCAGCCTTTGGTTATTTCCTTCCTTAGAAATGGAAGCAGCCTCCCATTCCCCCAGTTTCTCTGTGTGTAACCCTTCCGCATCGGGGAAGCCGGCACGGTGGCAGGTCACGGCCTCCAGGGCGGCTGGGCCCTTGTCCCCCTTTGGTGCCTCTCTGGACGAGGCTCTCATGACCTGCGCTCTCCCAGCTCTGCGCCTCTCCCGGGCCCTCCTCCGCTTTGCCTCCAGGGAGATGTCTCCTCACCCTTGGGTCGCCTGCATGGTTCCGAGGCCTTGCTCCCGTGGCGTGCGTGTGCAGACTTCTGGGGCACGCATCGCATTACATTTACACGGTTTGTGGTCTGAATGTCTTATTATTGGTGTTTGAACTCTGAGTGTGGGAATTGTATCCTGAAATTCTTTGTATTTGGGAATAAGGGAAAAAAGAAATGTGTGAGCTTTTATGAAAAACATTTCTATCTGTTCTCATGGTCTCAAAAGAAGACATGAGCACTTTGGAAAAGTCAGTTCGTATACATTTTCCCAAGTTAATCTACACATTTAACACGACTGCAAAAATTGTGACTGATTTCTCCTTCTTCTTGAGCTACACAAATGGAGGCTGACGTTAAAAAATACATACCGAGTGAAAATTGATTAAAATGTCGGAAAGGAGACGGGTAGGCGGGGGAGGTGCCCAGTGCGTGGCTCCTTCCTCAGAGCCAGCACCACGAACGGTGCGAATCCTACACTTTATAGCAGTTTTATCCCGACAGTGTTAGACCCCCAGCACTGACTTCTTAAGCGGTTTCTTTTTTTCCCCTGAATGGATTTTCTTGTTTTTTATCTTTTGAACCGAATTTTTTAAAATTTTATGTTTCAGTTACAGTTTACACTCAGTATTATTTTGTACTGGTCTCAGCTGTGAGGCCTGGTGGTTAGACATCCACACAAAGTGGTCCCCCGGTTCGTCCAGGAGTCACCTGCCCCCCCCCCCCCCCCCCGTGACTACAATGTCACTGACGATGCTCCCTCTGCTGTGCTCACATCGCGACTGTTCTGCAACTACAGTCTGTCCTCCTCTGTCCCTTCCCCTCTCTTCACCCAGCCGGCAGTGGCAACCGTCCGTTTATTCTCTGTGTCTGTGAGTCTGATTCAGCTTTGTTTATGTTCTTCTTCAGATTCCACTTGTAAGTGATATCAGATGTTGCCACTTTACTTTTAATTAGGATTGGAGTGTTTAGACAGGAGATTTAATCCTCATACCAGAAAGAACGTTTGTGACCCCGATTATAAGCCTCTTGCAGCTTACAGTTTTGAAAATCACTTACAAAAACTAAAATAGAATGGGTGTCAGGTTTCAATGGGACTCATGCCTGCTGTAAAGTTGGGGCCCCTGGAATAAGCCCCTGGTGTTCCACGTTGTGTGTGAACTACAAAGGAATGAGGTGTTTCTGCTGTGGGAAGGGGATGCGCGACTCTATCCAAATGCTGCTCGGAGAACACAGAGGGAAACTAGTGAACCAGTGGCCATTTTCCGTTGTGCGCCAGTAAGGGATGGTCCTATCACCTAACATCCAGGCACCCACGACTAAAGCCAGCCCATGCCCGCTGGCTGGGCCAACGGTGGCCCGCAGTGCTGTGCGCAGAGCCAGGCTGGGTGGGTGCCTTCGGTCCAGCTGCCCAGACGCAGCCGGTTCACAGGGGACAGGGCTGAGTGAGCCCGGGGACAGCAGAGAACAGCTGCTGGTTCTCAGCTGCCTTCCTCGAGGGCCTCCGAGAAGAATTCAATTTATCCAGAGCAGTATGCTTTAAATGACAATGCCGCACACCTGCCGCAGCAGGCCCCGGAGGGCCGGGCTGTCGGGAGCTGGGCCCCCACCCGGCAGACTCACGTGCAGAGGAAGGACTTGGCTGTTGTGGGGGGTGGGGGTGGTGGGCTTTCGTTTGTCTCCTGCTCTGTTTCGTGTTTGGAGGTGCTCCTGGACTCTGAGGCCCGCTGTGGCTGGTGACTGCATGCACACACATGTGCGCACATGTGCGCACACACGGTGCTCGGGGTGCACTCGGGCAGCACTCTGCTTTGGGGATCAGTCAGGAGAGCAGACAGCACCACCCGCCCCTGGGAAGGGCGGCTGGCTGGCCCTGCGGGCTGCTGCGGGGCTGGCCTTGACCTTCCACTTGTGTTTTGCCTGGTTTCTCGTCTTGGCGCAGCTGCACCGATGGGCCTGACTTGAAGAACTTCTGACGGCAGGAAGATTGTGTCCTTTTTGCGAGACTGTGTGCCTCGAGAGATGAGCCTGGCATCATGTGGATCGATTTAATCACTGATATGCCAGCCACTTAAAAATCATTCCCTCTGCTACAGAAGGAGTCTATTTTTCTCATAGAAAACGTCAGAACACACCTCCTTACTCCAGGTTGTAATCACTGGGTGTCCTTTCGTGTTTGCTGCACAGACATTTGCAAACGCTCGCTCGCCCGGTTGTTCATCCGTCGGGGACGCCCTGAGCGCAGACCAGGCGCAGGAGCCCGCGTGCGCCGCCGAGGCCCCGCCCTCCCGGGTGGCACCTGCGAGCTGTGCCCGCGCAGGGGCGTCGCGGCTGGGGTCCGGGTGCCCAGGGTGGGACGGCGCAGGTGGCGGAAGGTCCCCGCAGGCGTCCTCCTCAGACGGGGGCAGGGGACCCACTGCAGGAGGAGGTTTGCAGAGCAGAGCTGAGCGGGGACAAGGACGAGCCTTTTCCACGAGGTGTGCGCGCCCACCATCTTCACGGACAACCCGGCGGGCGTCTCCCGAACGCGGAGTTTCTGACCTTTGGAGCCACAACGCGGTCAGGCTCGTCCTGGTTCCAGGAATCGTCCCGCTGAGAAAAGTCTCGCTTCCGGTCAGCCCGGTGTCACCTGAGCCCCGCCCCGCCGCCAGGGCCTCGCGACGCTCGCAGGGCCGTCTGTGTGTTCGAGAAACGGGAGCGCCAACCTCACCTCCTGGGAAGGAACCAGGCGCCCTGTGGCTGTGCGTGGAGGCGCGTTGCTAAGGCTGTGGTTGCCATAGCAGCGGCGTGGCCGGGACCTGAAAGCTCCCGGGGGTGACGTCAGAGGCGTCGCGGAGGGACCCCCGCTTCCGAGAACCGGTGCGAGCCCCGGCCGATCGGGGCGTTTCCTCGTGGACTGGCCTGAGCTCTTGGACACCGTAGGGGCTCCCTCAGCGAAGGTGTCGCCCGAGGTTCCATCCTGACTCTCGTCCTGTGGATCGCGACCCCGGGGCACAGCGGAGCGAGCACCTGCCCCAGGTGACGGGCTGCGAAGTGTCGGAGCCCGAACGCAAACCGAGGAGCCGGCCCTGAGCTTGGGTCGGAGGGGCTCTGGGTGGCTCTTAGCCTGAGTCGGTGTATGGGGGTGATCGCGGCCCCCCGTGGCTTCGTCCACGTTCCGCAGGCACAGATTTTGGCTTTGGTTTTTTGTCGGTTCTCCCGGCGCACCGTCGTTACTGGTTTGCTCACGATGGGCAAGTGCCCCGGGCGGGGTCGGCAGACCATCGCGAGGGAAGATCCGCTGCCAGGCGCGCGGGCTGGTCATCTCCACGGGGCCACCTCGTTTCTCAAGTTACAAATCGGAAAATTCGGGTGAAAATGGAATTAGAATAAATATTTCTGAAGCTAGGTCTTCGTTTTCGCAGCCTCTGATTTCCTTTCATTCTAGGGATATATTCCTCTCAAGGAAAAATGAAAAGATCAAAGAGAAGAGCCATTTTGAGGGTGGTGGTGCCGGGTACAGGCTCCCCAGCGCGCGGGAATTCACTGGCCCTTCCTCGTGCAGGTAGTGCCCTCACTTCATTTCTGAGCCACGTAAAGGGTTACGGCGCTGCGGCGAGTGCTTCAGGACCGAAACAGACGGGTTTCAGTCCGACGTGGCCACTTGATAGTGACGTGCCTTTGGGGAGAGCCATCGTCACATTGTCATTGGTGACTTGGGGAGCGGGCTCTCTGAGGCCTTCGCTGCAGCTGGTGACCCAGGACCCTGTGTGACTGGGCTCCGTTCGAACCTCGGACGTGCATCCCTCATGGGCGTGTAGATTTTCCGACGGCCCTTTGACACTCTGGTTGGCTTGGGCCCTGAGCGTGGGTCAAACCGTTGCTGGCAAAGGTGGCCCCGGAGCTGCAGTGAGTGGTGTCTGCAGACGCCCCTCCCCACCCGACGCCCTGGGTGGGCAGCACGTGGGGCAGCGGGTCCACCCCACCTGCTCGAGAGCTCTCTTCCCACTGCTGTGCCAGCACCAGGGGTCCCCCAGACTGATCCCTTGTCACCAAGAGCACCCCTGCTCTGGGCACCTGGGTGTGGTGGCCGTGGGGGCACGGGGCTGCCGGGGACACCTCTGTGTACCTCAGGGAGACACGCAAGTGCGTCTGCGCACAGTGGGGGTTGGTCCTCGTCCCTGGGGCGTTTCCCCTGAAAATACCAAGATGAAATGTGTGGTGCATTCAGTTCGGAGCGGGCGGCAGCTGTTGGTCCCCACGCCTGTGTCCAGGAGACCTGCCCGCTGTGGCCCGAGGCCACGGGCTGAAATCAATGACATAAAACACAGGCGACTTGACAGGAAGTCATCTTACAAAGCTGTTGGTGTTGACTTGGAGAAGATTTGAAATTCAGCCCATTTGGAGTAACTGCCACACTGTCAGGGGTATTAGTCATTGGCCATCGATCAAAACAGCCGCTGACAATTAAAACGCGTGGCGTGATGTGGCAGCAGGCGCTCTGAGGAGCCGCTGTGTGAGGATTCCGTGTTCTAGGAGCGGGTCACGCTCTCTCGGGAGGAGGGCCTACGCGGAGGGAAGGTACATTAAGTCACGACGGGCACTTCCTTTGGGACAGACGTGCTGAGGGGGTTTGGGGCCACAGCCAGGGCAAACCTGGCAGGCGTGTGCCTGTCTCACATCCACGTGGTATCCCCCAGTGCCCACCAGCGCGCAGGAGCCCGAGATCTGGCTGTCTCTCCAGAGGGCCCCTCCCCTTGCTTCCGCCACCCCTGGGCCACCGCGTCCTCTCAGATCTTCCTGAAGGGCACTCTGTGGCTGCCGCCACCCTGGGCTCTGCGCCCGTTTCCTGGGGCTGTGACTGAACAGAGGTGGTTGGGATATCAGCTTCTTGTGTTAATTCTACAATCCCCTGTTGTTATTTTTCTTTGCATCTAAACTTACCCACAAATCCAAGGTGAACGCGAATCTCCTAAAGTATTAGACTTCTCCCCAAATTGACCAAGTTAGGGGACTAGGTGCCTTCCTTATTCTTGAGCATTTATGATAGGATTTCAAGCTTTTTATTTAAAGTAGCAATTAAAGAGCTGTGTACACATTTACATTTAAAGATTCTTACAGATTCTCTATACTAAAAGGGCTAGTTAATGACTTACTGCCAATAGGTTTAAAATTTTTAAAAATATTCCAGTGAAAAATATTTTGTATTTCTCAATTATATTTGAATTCGTATCCGTTGTCTGTCACTACACGCAGAGTGTGAAATCTATACACAGAGCATGTCACTTTAACCACACTTGTAAATAAAGTTG
This sequence comes from Furipterus horrens, assembly GCF_987537825.1. Classification (NCBI taxonomy): domain Eukaryota; kingdom Metazoa; phylum Chordata; class Mammalia; order Chiroptera; family Furipteridae; genus Furipterus; species Furipterus horrens. The sequence goes on from NW_028327180.1 coordinate 411,976, forward strand.
TGAGCACACGTTTTGTGACTAAAATTGGCCCTAGGAATATAAAAGTCACTTCTTCCAGGCAAAATGCTTTCAGTTAAATGATGTTGTTTGATCTCGTGTAGCCTTTGTTTTTTCGGACAGAAATAAATCAGGTAAGACAAAACACAACCACCCCCCCCCAGGAAACCACACAAACTGTACTTGTGTTTGTTGATCAAGTATTTATAACTATTTTTGTTCATGTTAGTATTTACATTTTTGAGAGAATAATGTTAATATTAAAAAGAAATTAAAAAGTATGTTATTTATGAGCACGATTAACAATCCTTTTGAGCTTAAAAATACCCATGCATGTGAGAAAACTGTAACGGACGTCAACAAAATGTCGGTACTTCTGAGAATCTGGTTCTGGCCCTCTACTATGTTTGGGGGAGAAGGCTCCCATTTTTCTGTTTTCTAGAAGAGTTCGATCACTAATTTAAAATCTGAAGGAGCCAAAGTATTTTTTACGATCATAAAAATCCAGACAAATACAGATGAAGGTGTGAATTATGTGGGTTGTGTTTCTCAACTTGGGGTGATGAGGAGGTGTCCCAGCAGCGGGCAGCCGGGGCACCTGCGGGGACATGGAGCCACGTCAGTGTGACGCCGCTCGCCGCGCTGGGCTCCCCGCCACAGGGGACCTGCGTGCCTGCCTGCTCAGGCTCCGGGAGTGGGGTGGCCCCTGCCGCCCTGCAGGCTCCTGTTGTGAATATTTATCATTTGAAAACCCTCCATGCAAGCTACTTCCCATTTTCACTGTCTTGGGTTTTTTGGTTTGTAATTTGAGCCAAAGAAATCCTTCACTCAAAGGCCACGGTTTGTCTGTAGCATCATTTAGAGGCTAGTGTAGAACCGGTTGCTGCTTTGGGTTAGGGAAGGGGAGACCACGAACGGTTTTCCCGTTTTACTCTTTCTGTAGATGTTTATCCCAAGGCAGGGGCTCTGGCCTTAATTACTAAGCCATCCTGACCCTCAGGGCCTGGGGCGCAGGGCACTGGGTTATTGGGATGCTAGAGGCACAGAGAGGAAAGGGGACTTTTTTTCTCCGAAACCCTGATGAATAGAAGCTTCTGTGCACAGAGGGCGGGTGCAGAGGCCCTGCCCTCTGAGCAGGACGCTCCTTCCCCTGGGCACATTCCTGTTACTCTGCTTCTGGCCGATGTTTTCTCAGGGCTCACCCAGAACCAGACCCGCTTTGGTCACCCTTGGGAGCCCTGTGGGATGTGGGGGAGCAGTGCCGAGGGTCTTGGGGGCTCTGCAGGGTGCACTGGGGGCAGTCAGCAGCGGTGCCTCCTCCGAGGCTGGGACCTCAGTCCCCTCCCTGACTTCCCCAGCCGCAGCTCTGCGTCTGTAGTGAGGACAAGAGGAGAAGCGATCTGATGGGCCCGCAGGTGTATTCACGGAAAAGATGGACGGAAGGCCCACCTCCGGCTCTGGCCAGCACTGACTGAGTGGTAGCTGCGGTTAGGGGGCGTTTTCTTCCAAAGCGTTTTCTGAGAGGGTTAATGCAGAGAAAGGAATGTTTGTGGCATGGGGTCGTCTCTGTTTAAAAACATACTGGAGCAGAAGTCAGCGCCCACCCCGGCCAGACGCTGCCGCCACGTGCTTGCTGCGCGGTTTAGGGATGTCACCTCGGTCCGCGCACCGGGCCAGTGCAGTGCCGGCTGCCGTCGGCTGTGTGCACGGACATGCGAGGTCCAGGGCTGAGCCCCCCGTGCCGGGTGTACCCTCCCGACAGCCTGACGCGGAGCCGCTGCTAGACCTTTCGCAGGGGACCCCGTGCAGAGGGCAGGCTGACCCGCTGGAAGAGCACTTACGAGCGCCAACTAGGCGCCGGACAGTTGTCCCGACGCTGGAGGTGTCTGTGGACAGCTGACCCCAGGCCTGGGTTCTGATGGGGGGACAGCGGAGCAGACACTCTCTGTACCTTTTCCATTCACCCCGACTGCATCTCCTCGATCTGTTCTGTGGGAGTAAGAATGTCAAGAAACATCATCCTGTAAAAGGATTTTCTATCTTTCCAAGGAGTCGGCTTCCTGAAATACATACACGTATCTCTCATTCGCTGAGACATTTGCTGTGTGTCATGGCGACTGCCCTGCTTCTGTCTGCAGGTGTTAAATCTGTGTTAAATCCATGTGGACACGTGGCAGCAATTCCAGCCCTGGCTTCTGAGGACCCTGCCCTCTAATGGGAGAGAAAGCCCCTTAGATGCGTCTGTTTGGAGAGTTAACTGTTTTGCAACGTTAACAACAGTGACCGGAGCGAGGCTCCCATCACGTGACAACCGATTGCCGGGGAGCTTTCTTCTCTGCTGTCTCCCTCTTTCTTAACCCATGGGAACGTGTACAGGTCCCCTGTCTGGGTAGCTTAACAGAAACAGACAAGGCTGCCGCGCACTTCCTCTCTGCCTGCGCGGGGACCGGGGCGGGAGGCCAGCTTGTCCGCATCGATCATACGTGCATACCTGGTAGTACAGGAAAATGCACAGGCCAGCGTTTGAGCAGACGCAGCACCATGGTGCCTGCCAGTTGTGAAATGCAGGTTTTACCAGGTTGCAGAATGAGGCTTCAGAGAAGCAGCATCGTTTCTATTAAAGTCTGTTTCTCCTCCTCAAGTTGGACGTTTCTCACCTGCGTTATGGCCGACACTCAGTTCCAGGACGGCAGTCTTTGTCGCTGGAAGGGCCCCAGTGCAGACCCTCCCTGTGGCCAGAGGCCCTCACGTCCCGCAGGCTGACCGTGGCCGGCCGGGCCCTGAGTGTGTGGGATTTTAGGGCATGTCTGACTCATTTAGGGCGAGCACGAGAGAGACGTTTACCAGCGAAACATGTAATTGCTCAGTTCCGATCAGCGCGGCTGCCAGTGACCCAGTTACCCTTGAGCGAGTCGTGGGGGTGAGTGTGGAGGAACTGTGGCCTATTTTTAGCGGAGGCTTCATATCGCTTTCCCCTGATTGGGCGATGCCCTGATGAGTCCTGAGACACCCGCCGCGCCCCCACCCTGCGTTTTCCCTCCTGCCAGGCGCAGGGTGGCCAGGTTTGAAGGGATCTGCGCCGTCCGTGCGCAAAGTTGCAGGGGACGGGCAGGTTTCTCCTTCCAGAACCTGAAATTCTGTGGAAGTAATAAAGTCAGGACTGAGGCTGGAAAAACCTGTCTGTAGCCTGAGCGGTGCCCCGGGTTCAAACACAGTGTGGGGGTGGGGGAGACAGAAAGTGGGGCGATCAGGCCCGATGGGACGCAGCGGTCTGTTCATGTTACGGCTTCCGTTTCTCCCAACGTCGTATTTGCCCCTCAGGCCCCGTCTTGGTTCCCAGACTCCCCAGCGGCCTCACCAGGTGGGAGCTGCGCCCTGGGGTCCAGGGGTCCAGGTGTCCCGCAGACCCCGATCGCGCCCTGCGTGCGCCCTGCGACCGCCGGCTGCCTGGGCCGCTCCTGCTGATCTGTAGACGTTGTAGTTCACGCTAGTTTCGGCTTCTTGTTTTTGCACGTACAATTGATTTGTCACTTTGAATCTTCTTTCCTTGTCATTCAGGAGCTAAGATCCCGAAAGCTGTCCTCTTTGCCCCTAATTCTTGCATTCACAGCTTCGAACAAAGGACCCCGAGTGTTTCTCTGCATGTTTTCTCATTTTCCCTTCGCTGTTTTCCACCCTGTGCGCAGCTTACCCTAAATTAACAGCCAGATGCACCCAGTCCCATTGCATTTCTAAGTCAAGGCAGCAGGTGCAGCGCTGCCCCTGTGACCCCCCCCCCCCCGGGGACAACGGGGACTCGAGCCACGGCCGCCATCCACGCCATTCACCTCCCTCGTCTCTTCCCTTCTCCAGGCAAACGTACATGTCTCTCTTCTTCACGCCCTTATGGGTAATCTCCTCGTGCGGGAGTCTCTTCTGGTCTAACCCTTGCTAAGGCCACTGTTCGTGACTTTGCTGAGGCTTCTCCTGGTCCTTGGATGCTCCTCACCTGTGGGCGGAGCCTCCTCGCCCCTGGGCGGAGCCTCGTCATCCGTGGGCGGAGCCCCCTCACTCATGGTGTCGGCTCCGCTTTCTTCTTCTCTGTGAATCTTACGTTTGTATAAGCTCAGAAGGGACCTCAGGGCTGAGGAGCAGGCTTCATGGACAGAGGGATCGGAATTCCTTTGTGGAAAAAGAAGTGTTTGAGTCATGTGTTGGTTTAACTAATGGCCCAGTGACTTCAATGCTGAGCGATGATGCTTTATAAAATTTATACAATCTCCTGATTGACAACTGTCAGGACAGACGTGCACAGGGGCAGGCAGGGAGGTGAGAGATGGCTGCCAGGGGCTTCCTGGGTTCTTGGTCAGTCTGTGCCCACGTTGGATGGACGCAGAGTGAATCTCCTGAGGAAACAGCCCCGCGAGCCAGGTGCCGTGACAGTGGCCGCTGCCCTGGGGCCAGGCGTGCGGAGAGTTGCCGCCTGCCCGCCTGCAGGGACCCCTGCCGTTCAGCTCGGCCCAGGGGGCTGCCTGGGGTGGGTGGGCTCTTTCAGAAGAAGTGAGAAGTCAGTGTTTTCACCTGTCTCCTGAGTTTACAGTGCGCTCGAGCAGAGACCAGACGAAACTGCGTGGGTCACAGACAGACAGCGAGGCCCACAGGCACACGCGTGTCCCGAGGCGGGGTCGTCTCTGAGATGCATGTGCAAGAGTGGCCGAGGGCTGGAGAGGGCGGCCGTGTCTGGATGTGGGGGGGGGGGGGTGGTGTGGGGATGGGACCTGCGCACACGCGGACAGAAACGGGAGGACCAGTCCACAGAAGAGGCGACTTGATCTGGCCAAGCAGGTTATCCGAGACCTTGGCCGTCTGCAGAGGTTGGGATGCCAGCCAGACGCGGGGTTAGGCCATCAGAGGCGAGAAACCAGCCGCGGCGAGGCAGATGCTTCCCACGCTTGGGTACGGAGAGAGCAGGGACGGGCGGCCGCGGGGCCCGCTGCTTTTGGGGAGACACCGAGGTGGACATGGGGAGCGCCTGCACCTCCTTGTCACTGGTTCCTTGGAAAGTAAGTGATGCCTTTTTGACTCGCATGTCTGGGGACAGATGCGAAGCCCCCCGCAGTGTGAGTAGCATGTGACCTTTCTCGGTCGCTCTGGGCAGGACGCTTCATGAAGTCACGAGTCATCACTGGGGAGCTTCAGAGCACATCTGAGGGGCAGAGACTTCATGGACTCATGGGCCTGTGTGTGGAAGTCACTCCCTGTGCGCTGAAGTCTCCAGACCACGTCCGTCCTGCTGTGGGGCCCAGCGGAGCCCGTGGGGTCCTGGGGTTATCTTTGCTGCTGGTGCCATTTACTGCGGCCTTGGTCTAGCCCCCGCCTGGGGCCCCGCGCCCCAAGCTGACTCAGGAGCAGCCTCGCCCCGCGCCCCGCGCCCCGCGTCCCGCGTGTCTTCTGACCTGGTCGTCTATTTCTGCTGAGGGCACGGCCCACTTCTGCTGGTGCACAGTGTAGATTCCCGTTAGTCTGTTTGCTGGAAACTGAACACAGATCCTCTGCTGGGGGCTTACGGGAGGTAAATAGGAATAGAAACCTTTCTGTCTTTTCGTTCAAGTTCCCTAAAACACTACAGAAACAGAGCTCTCCTGGGGGAGGGGAGACCAGACGAAACGCTAGATTTCTTTGTGTGGTGGCATCAGTTTGTGGCCCAAAGTAACAAAGCTGTGGTGGAGAGAAGGTGCCCCCCTCCCGCTCATCCTTTTACGTCCAGTGTGGTCATGACGCACTTATTTCTTCTCGGGTAAAGCTGTGAAGGTGGGTGACGGCCGGGCCACCCAGCAAACCCTCCCGGAGCACTGTCTGTGGCTGGTGCCTTGGTGGGGGCGGCCCCCAAGGGGAGCATGTCTCCTCTTCTTCAGCAGAGCGCGCTGCTCGGGGCGTCCCCGCGTCCCGTCGTGGGGGCAGAGGGCACATGCTCCATGTCCACAGTGTCACTGCAGGCCATCGGCTCCACGGTGCTTGTGTGTGTGCGCCCGGCACGCGTGGTCTCCTCGGGTCAGGGGTCTAAGACTCCCACTGCCCTAGAGCTGGAGTTCACGTGGAGCCGTGGCTGTGGTGGCTGGTGCTGGGCAGCTCCCTGAGCGGGTCCCGTCCGGTGTCAGCCTGGCCGCGTGACGTCAGACGGTTAAAACAGAACCCGGTTCAGAGTGAGGGGAGCAGCGGTAGGCACTTGACCCCAGAAGTGAGACTTGATCGTCTATTATTTGTCATGAATCCCTAGGAAAGGATATTTTAAGGAAGCAAAATTACATTAAAGAAAGGACTTCAGTGGTCCATGGGGATTTGCGTATTTTGAAAAAGAGACTGCAAACGAACATGGCAGATGTTTCTCTGGGAGCCTGGCTCGGGCCTCAGCCCCGTCAAGTGCCGTCCCCAGAATGCCCCATGGGCCTCGGGGCTGCAGACGTGGGGCTGCCTGGCGGCTTGTCCCGAGATCGCGAGGAAAGCGGGAGGCGCGGTCACCTGGACCCTCAGCCCACGGGCAGCTTCACGGCCTTCTCCTTGTTCTGTTTGGAACGGGACTGTAAGACCTGATTGACCTGCTATTGAGATCCAATTTTTCCATGGAAAGTAAATAACCCTATTTATTATGTAGGATGAAAAGCACACAGTTAAAACCTAATATCCACCGTGCTGTGTGAGTTACACATGTCACACGCATCGGACTGACAGTGTGAGGACGGCTGATATTGACAGTGAAGCGTGTGTTTCATCTGCAGAACTAAAATCAAGTCAGGAGAGCGCGGCCGCAGACATCGGACAGCCTCTCTGGGAGGGGCTCTGGCCTGCTGTTCCCTGAACCAGGGGCCCTCTCAGCCTCCGGCAGCCGTGAGAGGGGCCCCCAAGGGGCCATCACTCAGCCCTGCTGTGGGTGCTGGGCCATGGGCCCGGGGATGGGGCCACGTGATTTTCTCTCTTTACAGAGGACCCGGGAAAATGAATCTAGAATTACACTCAACAGGTGTGTACTTGGTGCTTAAATTAGGTGAGACCCCAAAGGGCAGAGTAGGATTGAAGGAGCTGTACAAACAGAATAAAAACTCTGCAGAGAAGGAGCTGCCCTTTGTCATGTAAACACGGGACTGGACTTGGCACAAGAAATGAAGGAAGGGTCCAGGAGGGAAGCCGGGTCGGAGCCCAAAAGGAGTCGCGATGCGTGGCCGTCTTTCCAGATGCCTGCGGACCCCCGACGGGCGGTTGTCACTCCCAGTCAGTGAACGGCCTGCGCGCTTGAGGAGCTACGGGCAGCACTGCGGGTGTTCAGAGGGGACCCAGGTGACGGGAAGAAAGGAAACGAGGCCACGCGTGACTACGGCCTAAGAACGCATGATGGTTCAGCCGGGACACAGACACAGGCAAGCTGAAAAATTACCTGTACGGGAGCTTCCAGGCACAGGAAGGGATTTTTTTTAATGAGGGAGCTCGGTCATTTCCTCTTCCTGTCGAGATGGAGGGCACTGGGGCGAGCGGAGGCGTAAAGCCGTTGGTGGCCTTCAGGGCGGCGCCGATCAGGGGACCCGGGCCTCCGGGCAACTCCCGCCCTCGGGAGGCGACAGAACTCAGGCCCTGCTTCTCCTCGCCACTTGAGAGGTTCACTTGCTTGAAAGATATTTATCGGGGGACTTAAATTGTCTCGTCACCAGCTCTGTGACTGTAATTGCCAAAAACTCTTTGAAATAAATTGTAAATTTTGACTAAAATAAGTAAAAGGAAGAGCTGTGGAACATTATTATTTTCTAGACTCCTGTAGAGATGCACTGGAAAAAAATTAATTTCACGGCTTACTAATGGGCTACAGATTTCCCTTTACTTCCTCCTTCTGGGAAACCCTCATCTTCCTCGGAGCTGTCCCTCCTCCGGCGGTGGCAGGTTTGTTGAAGGGGGAGAAGCCGTGGGGATGGGCCAGCCGGGCGGATGGGCTGGTTTCTGCTTGTTGGTGGCTGGGTGCTCTGACTTCCAACTGCTCCCTGAGGGGCAGGAGCCAGGAAAAGCGAGGCCGGGCAATCCCAGAAACAGAATAAAAATACAGGCACTACTCCATCCCCATCGCACCCTGCTTCTGTGTTTCGGTGTCTGGTGTGACCTGGGGCCAGTGTGGCCGCCGATCTGACGGAACCTCCGGCAGGCGGAGGTTTGCTCTTTGTTCTCTGTGTGGGCAGATGTGGGCAGATGTGAGTCCGGGCTGGGCAGGCAGCAGCTGGGAGAAGCCACTCATTAAGAGCCAGGAAATCCCATCTGACCGCGCCCCTTGCCCCCTGTTACGCAGTAAATGGAGAGCACAGCTGAGCCTCCAGGCTGGTCCTCACAGCGGCGGGTGCCCGGCGGCTCCACGGTGCTCGGACCCCTGGCTGGGCGGGGGCGGGGGCTCCAGAACTGAGGAGCTGTCCCCCCCCCGGCGCCGGGCCTCGCTCGTGAATGGCAGCGTAATTTGACCTGAATTAACAGCCCTACGCACTGCGCTGCTCTACCACTGGGACACGTGTGCACCTGAAATCACGGCTGAGGTTTTTAGAGGGAGAAAAGCATACAGAATGTTTTGAATTCATCTCCTTTCTCTTTCCTGTTGGTTTCTGCATGTAGAAAACCTGTTGTTCCCTGGGTGTGTCCCACATGTGCGGACACAGACGTGTGGAGCGTTGGGCCGGGGTTAGACAGCGGGGGCGTGAGCTCGAGACCCGCACCCACACCTGCTCTGCCACTGACCGGTGGCCTCGGTCCCTCCCATGGGAAACGGGAGAGCAAAGAGCCCTGGAATGGATCCCGGTCCTGACCCCTCACCCCCACGGAGCAGACCAGAAACTCGGGCGTGGGCGGGCGGTACGCGGTGGCCTCCAGGGAACACAGGCTGCACAGATCGAAGCTTCTTGCATCCAGTGCTAACTGCGTTGTCACCGTACGCCTTTGTGACACGTCTGGGGCAGAGAGCTCTCTCTCTGAGAATAGTCACTCACAATTTGAGTAAGAAGTTTGTGAATTTGATTCCAAGCTCAGTCCCAGGGGAGTTGTCATCCTCACGATGTCCTCAGTCAAGGTCATCAGGAAGCCCAGCCCCGCCCTGGCTGGTGTGGCTCAGGGGACTGAGCGCCGGCCTGTGAACCGGGAGGTCGCAGGTTTGACGCCCGGTCAGGGCACAGGCCTCGGTGGGGGGCCAGGTCCCCAGCTGGGGGTGTGTGGGGGCAGCCATTTGTTTCTCTCACACTCTCCTTCTTTCTCCCTCCCTTCCCCTCTCTCTAAAAATAAATAAAATCTTAAAAAAAGGAAAAATCCCAGCCTGGCCTGTGGCTCTTGCTGATGAAAAGCGGTGGAGTGGGCGTGGCCCCTGCGTGCTGGGCGTGCGGGTTCGGAGATGCACACTGTGCTGCGGGGACAATCACACTGTCCGCTCGAGCCCTGTGTCCTGACCCCTGGCCGGAGGTCACCTGCCCTGACTCCCTCCTACGATGGGAGTTACGGGCAGAGCTTTGTTCAGGGTCTTCACTCTGTGTCCCGGCTCCTGGCTGCCCCGGGGCTGCCAGCCAGGCCTTCAGACTGGGGGCGGGTGTGGCTGGAGCTGGGGCACCTCTGTCCTGCTTGTCCCCTTGTCCGAGAATGCTGCCATGTGACATCGGCCAGCACAGGGGAATGGGTCTGGGGATCACCTATGAAGTTCAGGAGGCTGAAGAGCTGGGCTGAATGGTGGGACGGCATGACCTTCAAAATGGGGGTGCCTTTGAGGAGGAGCGTTGCACCCAAAGGGGAGTCAAGACTAACGTTAGCTCTGCCCCACACGTCCTTTAGGTTGGCCCAGGAGAGGAGTCTGCTGTTTGTGTTTTTGTTTAGCTTGTAACCAGGTGGGGTTTTCTAATTAAACTAATAATAGCCGAGTAGCCTGATTGATCTGCAGTCCGTCCGACTGACCAAGGGCCGGGCACTGTCCGCTGCGTGCGGAGCGTCACTGGGAAGCAGGTGTCGATGAGCAAGACTGCAGCCGATGGGAAGGCACCTTCCGGCTCAAGCACAGGCGGGGCAAGGGCCTCAGGGTGGGGAGCCCCTGGGGCAGGACCGCCTCTGGGGGGCTCTGGGTGGAGGACAGAACTGGCCCCGGGCAGGTGCGCCGTGAGTTTGCTGCAGAAGGACTGGCCACCTTTCTGGGCACCTGCAGAGCAAGAGTCCGCTCCCTGAGTCATTCCCACCCAGTGACATTCCTGCCCCCATCCCTGCTCAGGCACCCTGGCCATGAGGTGCGCTTTCGCATCCTCAGCGGAGGACGGAATTCATTTTTTGAAAATAGGAGACACGCTTGGAATGCCATTTCAGAGTTGCCTGGAAACTCCCTGGGGGGTCCAAAGAATCCGTGGGTTCTGCAGGGACCGGTCAAGCCTGGGGCGTTGCCCCTGGAACCAAACACGTTGACCCTGGGAACCAACCCCCTCCTGCGTCAGGGCCTCGGCCGCCTGTTTGATGGGCTTTTCTACTCGGCCACTTCCTGAGTGTGGGGGAGACGACGTGGCAGCGCTTGTCCCTCAGGACGAGAGACGCGCGTGGAGGGGGCGGTGCTGGGGGTCCATGGGCGGGTCCGTGGGCAGGCGCTGGGGGTTCGGGGCTTGCCCTGTGTCACTTCAGTTTACGTTTCAAGGCATTTCCTGGGCGTAAGGAAGGTCCCGCAGAGGCGGCAGGTGGCTCCCCGGTGCGGTTTCCGTGGGGAAGAGGCGGGAGAGGGAGCGTGAGCGCCGGGCAGTCTGACTCGGTTCATCGCTGTTGGCAAAGCTCCCCCGTCAGCCTGGGACTTGAGCTCCGTAGGTTTTAGGGAGAAGGAAGAAAATAAGAACAGGCATTTTTTTAATCTGGGAATTTTTCACTGACCCACCCAGACAGGATCGGATGCTCCTCCTCGGAGCCCTGGTGACTTCCCAGACGAAGATGTGATCACATTGCATTTTGGTTTTTCTGTCTCGTTTTGTAGACGTCCTTGCGTGGAAACACTTGAAGGCAGGGATGTACAGGTGAGGGAGGGGGGAGAGAGAAGGAAAACGCGACTCCATTTTCGAGTGTTGTAGGTTTTTTATTCCTGTCCAAACTGGTAGGTGAAATTCTATAGCATCTGTACTAGTGCCAACATGGTGTTTGGGGTCTAAATAATTTGTATCAGAACTGTCAGCATTTCTTTTTTCCCTCATTATTTTCTGACTTCATTTGGTGACCCTGAGAAATGTTAGGTTCCGTAGGCTCGTATGTTTTCCAGTGTCTTTGTTTTCTAGTGGAAAAAGGAAAGAAACTTGAAAGTGAAGTCAGCGACCTCACATTCTGCTTGTTCCTAAGTCGGTGGCCGTTTAAGCTGCTCCTTCAGTTCTCTGACTCATTTTCCCCCTTAAAAGGGAGGTTCCTTGATTCAAGGACTTGCAGCAGTGTAAAAACAGAAGTAGAAAACTACGGAAAGGAAGATAAGAGAGCGGTCACCTGCTCGGAGGAAAGCGGAGCGTGAGGCCGGGTGTGCGGCTGGGTTTGCTGTGAGCCGCGCGCTCTGTTCCGGCCGCCCGGGGGCCGAGACCCGCGTGGACCCACGTGCGTCCTCGAGGCGGGAGGTCGTAGCCCTGGCAGCACACAGGTGATGTGTGAGGCTGTCCACATGTTTATCACCAAGCTGTTACAGCTCACTGCACAGACACGTATGTGGGATGGCAGAGAATTTGCAGGAAATCCTGGAGTTTCTGCTTGAAGTTAGACGGCCCCTACGGGCAGTTGGGTGTTTATCGTAACTGAAGGATAACTCGTACTTTTTGAAACTTCCTGTTGCAGAGGTCATTTTTTGTGGGTTTCTTACGCTTTTGTACATCTTGCAAACAGCACTGACTGTCTTTGTTCCCAACTAGTTTTCAAGGGTGTTGGTACAGCGAGCAGCCTTGGAAGAGCGAGGCAGAGACCAAGCCTGCTTGCTGTCCCACGTGGTAAAGGCGGCGGCTCTGTCTGAGCAGAGCGCCGAGGTGCTCGCTATAAAAGAGGCAGGCGCCCTGAGCTCGGGGTTCCTCTCCGCCCACCACCCCCGGAGCGGGCGGTGTCCATCGGCCAGCTGCGTTAGGGCTGTGAGAACCGGGAGTCCGGGGAGCTGCCCCAGCTGCCGGTGCCCGTGTGCTTGCCGCGCCCTGAGAAACGGCTGTCTTCTCTCAGGCCCGGGAGCCTCGTGTCTTCTACGGCGTCCACGAAACTGGCCGGCCAGCCGGGTAGTGTGCAGGCGGCTCTCAGGCCCGTCACGTCTCTGGACGCCTTCTAGCGGGATGAGTCTGTGGGCTCAGGACACAGCTGAGCGCGGGCTGTGCGTGAAGGACATCTGCAGCGCTGAGCGCCAGTGCTACTGAGTGAGACCCCTCTGGCTTCAGACAGGGCAGCCCAAGGCCCAAGTGTGGCATCACTGTTGTGGGGCCTGCCGGTGGGGTTGTGAGATAACGCCTGCTCATGCGTGGGTCTGTGTGCAGGTGTGCAGGTGTGTGCAGGTGTATGTCTTTGTGCAAGTGTGTGCAAGTTATGTGTAGGTGTGTACGGGTCAGTGTGCAGGTGTGTACAGATGTGTGCATGTCTGTGCAGGTGTGTATGGGTGTGTGCAGGTGTGGGGGCCAGTATGCTGGTCTGTGTGCAGGTGTGTGTCTTTGTGCAGGTGCATGCAGGTGTGTGGGTCAGTGTGCAGGTCTGTGTGCTGATATGTGGGTGTGCACATGTGTAGGGGTGTGTGCAGGCATGTGTGGATCAGTATGCAGGTCTGTACAGGTGTGTGTGTGGGTGTGCAGGTGTGTGGGGGCCTCTGTGGGGGTCTGTGGGTGTGTGCAGGTCTGTTTGTGGGTGTGTACATCTGTGTGAGTGTGTGTTGGTGTGTGCAAGTCTGTGGGTCTGGGTGCGGGTTTGTGGGTGTGTGCAGATCTGTGGGTGTGTGCAGCTGCAGGTGTGTGAGTGTGTGCTCATTGTGTGGGTCTCTGCTGGTCTGTTTGCAGTTCTGTGTGGGTCTGTGTGCAGGTGTGTGTGGGTCTGTGTGTGGATCCGTGGGTATGTGCAGGTCTGTATGTGTCTGTGCAGGTCTGTTTGTGGGTGTGTGCACCTGTGCAGGTGTGTGAGCATGTGCTGGGGTGTGCAGGTGTGCACGCATCTGTGTGGGTCTGTGTGCAGGGGTGTGGGGGTCTGTGTGTGTGTGCGGTTGTGTGAGGGTCTTGCGCGCTGGTGTGAAGGCCTGTGTGTGGGTATGTGTGCAGGTGTGAGCGCAGGTGTGAGTGCGGGCTGAGAGCTGATGGAATGGAGGGTGTGTCACGAAGCGGCCAGCCGAGTCCCAGGTGTGAGCGCCCCTGGGCTCAGTCCGCCGGCTCCCTGCGCTGTAGTGGGTCGGGTGGAGCTGGCTGAGGCGGTTTAACAATGCAGTCGGATAAACAGTTGTGGCAGCTGCTGCCATGGCAACACGAGCGCTGCCTCCCAGCCCCTGCCCCACCCCCCGCTCTCCTGTGAGTGCACACTCGCCGGCCCAGCCGGGCTTCCGCCGGAGCTGTTTGCTTTGCCGGCCGCTCACCGCGATGATGAACGAGGACGCAGCCCAGAAGAGCGACAGTGGCGAGAAGTTCAATGGCTGCAGTCAGAGGAGAAAGAGGCCCAGGAAGGTAAACGGCCGGAAGGCGGGGTGCTGCGCACAGTGACGTGTGTGTGAGTGCGGAGCCCGGCTCCGAGCAGCGGGCGGTGGCGGGTGCTGGGCTGCCTCCAGAAGCAGGTGCCGCCTGCGTCCTGGGTTTCCCGGGACACGGGCGGGGGCCCCGGCGGACGGACAAGGGTGTCGCGGGGCGTGGTGGAGGCTGGCCCGGACTGGCACAGAGAGTCATTTTATTTTTAGAACCAGTGGCTTGAATGGGGAGCGGCGAGCGAGGTGGTCTGTGCTGCACAGGGAGGATGCGGACCGATGTGCTTGCTGGGCGGCGACCTTGAGGTGGCCAGACAGCGGCCGCCGTGGGCTCCACACAGAGCGAGTCTTCCCGTGTTGGGGGGGCGCCTGTTGTGATGGGGAAACAGGACCCCAGGGCGCCGTTCCCGGCTCGCTTGGCTCCTCTGCAGCCCCCCAGGCGGGAGTGTGCGGCTCTCTCCCGGATTAAGATAAACAGCGAGAGAAAGGGTGGGGTGGGGGCGGGGGGAGGGGCGGCACACGGGGGTCTGTGGGCTCCATCCCCTGATCTCCAGGGAAGGACCGCGAGCTGCCAGGGAGGCGCCGGGAGGATGCAGCCGGGCCCCGCCCTGCGCCGCGCTCCATTATGGCCCGACGCCTGCCGAGCATCCCGAGCCTCTGAGAGAGACAGGCGCCTTTTCCATAAATTCTCCTTAAATCCAGTCCCTTCCCGAGGCTGTACCGGGGGCAGATGTAAAACATGATTCTAATGCAGGTGCTTCCAGGAGCGGATGGCCTGGATTCTGAGTGAGCAGATTGGAAAAATAATTCACGTGGACAAACGGATATTTCTTATTTTGGTAATGCTGAAACCGCCCCATGCTTCTCGGGGGGACGGCCCGTCTCACAGCCTAAAGGTTCAGAATAATCAGAAGCCTCTGCTAGCGGGACGGTCACGGTGTCAGCAAACAAGGGACGCGTGTGTTTGCACGGTCGTGTGATCTGATAAACATAAGCACCCCCCCCCACCGCCCGTGCAAAAGCTCATCACAGCGTGAAGAAGATGGTGGGACCCTCGTGAGAAGGCACAGGGACCTGGGCGGGCAGGCAGGGCCCGGTGTCCTTGGGGCCCCCACCCTCGAAGGCCTTTGTGTGGTGTCAGCTAATTGATCCACGTTTTGAAACAAGAAAAAAACCTTTAGAAAAGCAAGAGAACAGAAGGGAAAAAGGAAGAAGAAAGGAATTTTCCCTGCATTCACATTATTTCAGAACGCTCTTCCCTCCCCTGCTCCCTGTGCCGAGCAGAAACACGGGGCGGGGCCGGCGGCCCCCCGGCTGCAGCTCTGCCTGAGGACGCTGCTCAGGCCTCCAGCCCTCAGAAGGGACCCGAGGACACACGGGAGACGCGCTCCCTGTGTCTTAATGGGGTGTTTTTTAAGCTCATTTTCTCAGAAATATTTCCTTTAGGGATAAATTCTCCTCTGAGCTTGCAGTCAGAATGGTCACAACAGCAAGTTCTGAATGTGTGTGTGCACAGAGGCATCTATGAAAACACGGGGAACATTGAGTGTTAAAAGTGATTTCACGTAAAAGGAACACACCCCCCACACACATGTGCACGTGTCTAGCACACACATGTCTCCGCTCTGTAGCGTGTCAAGTCGGACACTGCGGGTTTGAGCCTCAGCTTGTCTTTTGTTTTCTTTCCTAATTGTTCCCCGCGTGTTTGCTGACCTAAAGAAACGCGCTGGTGAATCAGACCCTCCTGTCCTCTGTGGTAGGATATCGAGGCGTGTGTTCAATACAATAGCAAATCGCTGCTGAAAATCGGTTCCGTGTCCCTGAGGCTGCCGACGCCAAGGTGAGCCGGCACAGCACCTGCCGGAGAACACCGACCGCCGAGGCTGCTGTGAAGTGTGCAGAAGGGACTGACCTCGGACGTGACGGTGTAAGCGACAGTTCTTGTTCTGGTAAAACAACACCATCCCTGTCGGCACCCACTGCGGGTGTCTGTGGGTTTGGTACCTGTGTGGCCCTACAGTAATGAAGTGTAAGACTGATGTCAGTGTAACTGGGAGACTGTAGTTGTGTAATCTTAGAAGAAGGATGTGCGCAGAACATATGACTGAACCAAAACATGGTGGCAATGAAAACCGAATCTCTGTTTCCGATCGGCTTGTTGCCTTTTGAGGGCAGGGCCAGCTGAGTCGCTCCCTGACTGCCCAGCAGCTGCTTCCGTACCTGCTTGTCTTTTAACATTGGGTCTGGGGCACCCCCTTTACCTCCCGGCTCTAGGTGCTCCTCTGTGACGTGCGGACCCTCGGGTGTGCCTTTGGTTTCTTGTGAGGATTAGAAATAAGGGGCATAAACTTCGTTGAGCAGCATTTGATACCCTGTTGATGGCAATAGTTTTTAGATGCTCCTGCTCCCTTCAATGGGGATTATCTGTAGAAGGAACGTGTCTATGTTACTCAGAGGGACGGACACAATATTGGTGCTCCACAGAGGCCATGGTCATTTCCCAGCGTGCCCACGTGGCATGCCGCAGCGGAAGCTTTAATCCCGCGTGAGCTGCTGGGATTCGCACGCACGTACTCCAGGCCTACGATCGATCCTGGCTTCACAGCAGGCGGCGTCCACTGTGATGTTAGAAACTAGGCCATTACATGCGCTTGGAGGAGGACATGATAATCCAAAGATAAGCTTTCTTAGAACGGATCACATCCGAGAAGAGCGAGAGCCGGGCAAGTTGATGCCCTACCACCTCAACCCAGTGGATTAAATCCAGTGATATTGTGCGGTGTTCACCCACAGCACCCAGGACCGGGGGCCCCCACTCACGGGGCCTGTGGTGATGGCGTGTGTGAATTTCATGCCCTTGAAACATGCCCCTTTCCTGGTAAATACTGAACAGATGGGACGACCCGCACTGGTTCCTTGTAACTCATGCCAGGGCTTCTCCACAAGGCTCCTCTGTCACAAAACCCACTACGACGTGACGAAAATACTCGGAAGGAGGTTGTTTTCTGTTAGAGCTGTGTGAGTGCCTTGGGGGCGGAGCATTCCTTATCTTTCCTAGGAGTGTCTGGCCCGGCTCTGCCTGCTCTGCGAAGACCCCCTGGGGCCCCCGGGTGGGGAGTGTGGGGCACACCCTCCTCCTGCGGGGCAGCCGAATGAGGAAGGGCCCCCAGGTCTGGGCCTGGGAGGTGGTTTGGGAGGGCCCAGGAGGGGCGCCCGTGAGGGTTGGGTGCCCTCAGGGAGCAGGGCTGCTTGGGGACGGTGCCCAGTGAGTGCCGCTGCGGGAGGGCGGACCAGGGGAGCACCTCCCTTCAGCTGCGGACAGCAGGTCCGGCCTCTGCGGCTCGGATGGTGCTCGCGGGTCTGAGTTCAGGCCTGAAGGGGGGGGGGGCCCTTGTGTCCTGCTCCCTGTCACTCATGGGGTGGCCTGGCCTGAGGATGGTTTTCCTGTTGTTTGTGTTCCATGGCGGAGCCCAGGCTGGCGGTGCGGGGCCGGCCGGCTCGGGGGGGCGGGGGGGGTCAGTGGGACACACAGGTGCTTCTGGAGGGCGGGAGGGAGAGTTCCGTGTTCCTGGCTGCTGCGCAGTGTCCGAGGACGACAGTCCGGGTCCCGTCGTTGCTAAGGTAGCCGTAGAGACTGTTGTCCTCGGACACGTCCACAGGGCTCCTTGGGGCCCAGCTGTTGCGCATGGACGGCGGCTCAGGGGCAGACTTGGGGTTCAGCCTGCGGGGGTCCGGTGCCGACGAGGCGGTGGACTGCTGTGGCTCTCCGTGGGGGGCCGGGCAGAGCCCAGGGCCTGCGACCCGTGGGCACGTGTCTGCAGCGCGCCCTTGGCCGCCCCACGTCCCGACGACTCAGGACCTTTGCGTGCCGGACAACATGGAGGCAGATGACGGTGACAATGGTCCGCCACCCTGTTAGTCTGTCGCACCCACACTCGCTCATTGTGTGCCCACGACACCTGTGGGCACTGAAATGCCAGGTCAGCGTGAGAGCCGCCGGGGACCGCGGAGCCAGGGGCCCCCCTCAGGCAGGAGCAGGTGCCACCGCAAAGCTGTGCCCCGCGCCTGGTGGGCAACGAGCGTGCGGGGTAAGCCGGAAGGGCAGCTGGTCCCGCAGGGGGAGACGCGCCGGCTCCCGGGGCTCCCTGTGTCGTCGGCTTTACACCAGGGTTACAGCCTCCACGGTGTCGCGGCACGTGGGCTTTTCCCGTGGGCTTGGGCAGTGGGGCCAGCGTGTGGGTGTTGAAGTCATCTCGTGGGCAGCAGTCTTGAACTTGTGTCGTTCAACGGAGTCTAGAAAGGCTTTTACATGTAATTTATCCTGAATAACAGCCTCAGTTCTTCAGTTTCTCGAAGAACCTATGGATTAGCATTTTGTACACCAATTTATAACCCAAAATAGCCTGTGTTGCCTGAAGACAGCACTCGCCCGTCCCTGGAGGCACTGGGAGCACCATCTGTCGGGGGCGGGAATTTTTCTGCTGGACAGAAGAATCCCTGGCAGCCTGGCGCGCTGCCGTTTTCTTTCTGTTGGCCTCTGTTTCTGTCTTTCTGCTCACCGAAATGATGCCGGTTTTCTCACTGTGAATTTCATACGTAAGTCACCGCCAGATACGACTCCTGAAATACTGGTTTTAGAGGGCGGTTTGTCTGACCACAGCTACCACAATTTCCTGGGCTGCTAAAAGCATAAACGTCTTAGCGCCCACTTCAGAGCGGCTCAGTCACTTTAGGGGATTTTTAACCTGCTCCCAACTCCTTTTGGGGGATGCTGGAGTCAGTTGGGACCATGGCCCGAGAATGGGGGCAGCAGGCGTGACGTCCAGTCACGTCACAAAGAAGCAGCTCCAGCGTGGCTTAGCCGTGTTGGGTGGCACCATGGCCCCTGCAGTTACGTTAACCCTGAGTGGCAGCGGGGATGGAGCAGGGCGCAGTTTCCCATCTTCCCTTTGTCCTGCACCTGGAATGCAGCCTTGCTTCCCACCCTTGGCCTTGGCTGGTCTTCCCAACGACTCAGTCTCCCTGAGTCACATTCCCTGGCCTCGTAGACGGGCAGCTGGGGACTTGGGCCCTGCACACAGGGACAGTGCTGGAGAGACGAGAGACGTGTTGCCAGCTGGTCACCAAGTGCCACATTGGAACCATCTCTCCCCCAGGAACCGGGTGCTGGGCCGTCCCCTGTCCCTCTCAAAGCCTCTCAGGCCCCTGCAGGTCCCCCAGGGGCCTGGCCATCAGCCGCAGGCCACACCCTCCGCCGCAGTCTCTGATCCACGGGATCCCACGTGGTGTCTGCGACAGCCTCCCCTCTGAGTGCCCCCAGGGTGCGTGTGGGTGGGCCTTCCACTCCATTCAGACATCGACCTGGACTTGAAAATCCAGCAACAAATAAGCAGGTGTCTCCCAGCGGCTTAGCCGTGCTACAGGACGCTGATGTAAGATGCGGATTCCATGTGCAAACTGTAGTTCCAGTTATTCTCTTGAGGAGCTGGGTTCTGGGGGACCCTCCGCTGGGGTCCTGTGGAAGGTCCTTCTCATGCTCTTTCCTGAAGTGTTTCAGGGTTCCTTCTCCTTGACAGTTTCCAAAGAGACAAGTGACTGCACATTGAAATAGATGTAGGATTTTTAATCTGGGTTCGTCACTGTTGAGCCCTGCCTCCGAGCAGACTGGGTTACAGAGAGGCCGTCAGCTGTCCTTCTGTGCTGCCCTCACTCTGTCCTTGTGCCGGCTGGTGGCGGAACGGAGCCGCCATCTGTGTTTACACCAGTGGAAACTCCCTCCCTCAAACGGGCAGGGTTGGCGTTGCCATCAAATGAGACAATGCTTTGATAGAAAAGTTTACTTTAGAGACTTGAGACCAAGTAAACATGGTAGGTGTTTCTGTCCTTGGAAGTCCGTGGACACTGGCCAACCCTCCGGGAGGGCCCGTCTTTAAAGGTGGAGGAGATGGGAGAACAGGTTCCGGTCCGCGACGCAGCTGCCTCTCGAGGGTGAGTGTCTGCGGAGCTGTCAGCCCTGGTTTTGGTCACGGTTTCCTGTGAACTCACAGCCGCCTTCTGCCTCTGCTTTGTGTTCGTCCTCATTAAGGCGGAGACCTCGACTTTTAACATTTGCTTGACGAGCTTCAATGTCTGTGATTCGCTTGTGGAACTGAGTTAATTTCCTGAGTTAACGCGGAGGAAACTCCTCTAAGTCACTGAGTCCGTGCTGGATGCTGGGTGTCAGCTGCTCTGGTGCCGACGGCCGAAGGTCAATGGCCGGTGCTTTCGTGGGGCTGAAACTCTGAGCAGACGTCGCTGTCCAAAAAAAGAAGGTGGTTTAAAACATAAGTATAAATCCAAATAGGAAAATGTTTTTTTTAAAGGCTTTATTTATTTTTAGAGATTGGGGAATGGAGGGAGAAAGAGAGGGAGAGAAACTTCAATGTGGGGTTGCCTCTTGTGTGCCTGCAACTGGGGACCTGGCCCGCAACCCAGGCCTGTGCCCTGACTGGGAATTGAACTGGTGACCCTCTGGTTCTCAGGCCAGCGCTTGATCTGCTGACCACACCAGCCAGGGCTGGAAAATGCTTTTATGTTGTTGACCAGCATCACCAGATGCGCTCGAGCTCTGTTGGCCAAACGCGAGCTCTGACTGAGCGCCGGAGGCTGGGGCGGCGCTTTCTGCGCTGACTTCCCATTGGCGTGTCCACTGGCTCTGCCCCAGCTGCTCCCGTGTGCGGGGTTAGCCGGTGAGTGTGTGCCGCTCGCCCTCACTCAAACGGTCACTCACT
Organism: Furipterus horrens; assembly: GCF_987537825.1. Lineage (NCBI taxonomy): Eukaryota > Metazoa > Chordata > Mammalia > Chiroptera > Furipteridae > Furipterus > Furipterus horrens. The sequence goes on from NW_028327180.1 coordinate 432,403, forward strand.
GTCCTGCGCGCCCTGATCTCCGTCCACAGTCGGGACCTCTTCCCAGGCACTTCTCCGCGGGCCCCAGAGGAACTTGAACTTGAAGCTGTTGCTGAGCGAGCAGGGGGTCTGCTTCCTCTGGAGGCGCCTGCAGACGTCCGGCCCGGCGTCCAGGCCTTGCCTGGGAGGGGGTCTTGGGCGGCAGCAGCATGTCGTCTGTGGTTGGCGATGGCTCCTTGGTCAGAGCAAGAGCCACTGCCAGGACAAGGTTCTGAATCGCGGGCAGAGCGAAGGCCCTCCCCCATTGCTTCTGTGTGATGATAACTTTAAGGGGTGGTTATTTTATAAAATTTTATTTATAATTTGTCCACATGTGAACATTAAATAGATGATTTATTACATTAGCTGGTAACTGCAGTGATAGGAATGTATGCAGACCTTGGCTGGCTGAATGGAAGTGTCTTTCCTGGGCAGAGCGGTTAATTTTTTTTTCCAAAAGGGGTGGGCGGAGGTCCTCTGGGTCGGTGGCCTCCAATGGCAGGAGCTCGGGAGGGATTGTACCCGCCTCCCCCCCCCCCCCTACAACTGGGTTATTGTGAGCTGTGGATGTGATGCCACTGGAAATGACCTAGAAACTGGGACTTAAACAAGTCGCCGTAACCTGCTCTGAGTCACATCTGCCGGACGTTTGGCGTGTCCTCCTCGCTGCTGGTGTTGTGGAAACTCCCTGTGACAAGTGTCCTCCTTCGGGGACCTGGTGCCCTGCCCTGTACAGGTTTAAACGCTTGTCTAAAACGGACCATTACTCTGGAAGCAGCGGCTGAATTTCCAGACATCAAGGCAGGCTCCCTGCCCCCAGGGGTCAGGTCTTGGTCGGTGGCCTCATGGCCCAGCCTGGGGTGGGAATAGTCACGGGGTGGCCCAATCGATTGTTCAGATTTAACATTCATTTCCATGTCATCCTTGAAAATAAAAGGAAAATCACTGTGCATTTTGGAATGTCTGCTGTTTGGAGTGGTTGCTCACGGTGGTCAGTGATCGGTGGGTGTGGACCGTACGCGTGTTCCTCGCATGTCTCTATAGGACACATGTCACCCGTTGCAGCGCATTCTCACTGTCCAGATGGGCCTCACATCAGAGGCCGTTCTGCAGAGTGAGTGGGCCTGGCGCGGAGAAGCAGCAGGTGAGTGCTGGTTTAGACAGGTGCGCCTTTGCTGACGCCCAGCGCTGCGGGCAGGTGGGCACGCGGCCAGCCTGACTGAGGGGCCATGACCCCAGCCCGTGACAGGTCAGCTTCCACGGCAGGGTTACCACGCAAGAGCGAATTTCTGGTGCTTCCTGCTGAACGCGTCCTGAGAACTGAGTGCTAGAGCGCCTCCCGGGGGTCTCCATGGTGACCCGTGGATGGGGCAGCCGCTCCCTGGTGCCCACCCGGGCTTGGGCGCACAGCTGATGATGCCCCAGGCCCTCCCACTTAGAAGCCTACAGCAAACGAAAAAGGCAGCTGGAATCAAAACACCATAAGGAACCAAATATGGATTTGTTGAAATGTTAACATTCATTAGTCTTATAAAGGTGGTTGGTTTTACTTAGACTGTGTGTAGCTGCACCGTTTAGTCCCCTCCTACCTTGGTTTATGTGGTCCCCCAGCACACAGACACACACAGACACACACAGACAGAAACACACAGACACACAGAGACAGAGACACAGAGACACACAGACACACACACAGACACACATACAGAGACATACAGACACACAGAGACACACACAGAGACATATACAGACAGACACACAGACACACATACAGAGATATACAGACACACACACAGAGACACACAGACACACAGACACACATACAGAGACATACACAGACAGACACACATTCAGAGACATACAGACACACATAGAGACACAGACACACACACACAGACACACAGACACACATACAGAGACACACAGACACACAGAGACACACATACACAGACACACACACACACACCCAGGCTTCATGGCCACGCGTCTCTCTGGTCAGTTAGCTGGACCAACCTCGCCCTCCTCTCCGTCTGGTCACAGGATCAGTGTGTCCCCGGGTGCTCAGGAGTGACTTCCTAGGCACGTTATGAATCTATCCAGTGGCTGTGGCAAATGAAAATTAAGGAGACCATTCGGGCAACTGTTCCCCAAAGAAAACCAAACAGGCCCTCTCTCGCTATCTCGTTTTTATTACTTTTTCTTCACACAGTCGTCCCCTCGCTGTAGGAAAGAATGGACTTACAGGCCCATCTTTGCAACAACGACCAAGTCTGCTAATAGTTGCGCGTGAGCAGCAGGTGAAAGTCTTTCAGCCTCTGATCTCGCCTGCACCGTGGACGAGCTGTGGCCGCGCACAGAGGCCGGGCCGCCAGTCACGTCGGTGCTGGGTGTGCGGCGTACGCGGTGTTGCCCATCGTTACGGGAACCCTTCAGACAGCTGGCGTGCTGGGGGGCCCGGAAGTCCTGTAAGTGTGCGCGGCCCTCGCTCGCCTCCACCCCCTGCGGTGCCGTGGACGCGGCATCAGTAGGTGCGTCGGAAAGAGGCGGGAAAACTTCGCTTTTACAACAGAGAGGTGACGTGACTTCAGCGCCTGCGGGAGCGGCAGACGTGTTCCCAGTGTTCAGAGTCTGATGTCACGCGGGGATAAGGAGAAGTGACTCAGGCGACGGTGTGCTTGTGTGACGGAGAGGCGAGGCGGCGGGGACACGCTGCCCGGGTCAGGAGAGTGCGAGGCCGGAGCAGCGAGCGAGAGGCTGTTAGGCCCCAGCGCGCCGGCCTTGCCCCCTGGAGAGCAGGGCTGAAGTCGAGGGGCGCGAACCCTCCAGGGAGCCAAGTCAGAGCGGTGGCTTCCAGGCCGGCGGACGCAGACCTCACGGAGCCGGCGGCGGGGGGAGCCCTTCCGGACCGACGGTGTGAGACTCCTGATCAGATACTGGGGCGCGCGCACGGGGCCTGCGTATTGCGATCTGTCTTTTAAAAGTGCAGCAATGCACCTGGCCCTTGGCACAACCAAAGGACATCTTACGTGGGGCACATTGCTGCCAATGACACTGAAGAGACGGGAAGAATCGCTCCTCTCTGAACCACGTCATCGTTTTTGCCAGATGGTTCCCATTAAGGGGTCATGTTTCGCGTTGACCCGGGACCGCAAGGGACACGTTCCCTGTTAGGCTGAATATCCAGTGTCTCGAAGGCATCACTTTACCTTCCCGCAGTGCCTGGGACCCGCTCTGGCCGCCCCCAAGGGCTGCTGCCCCAGCTCCCCCTCCTCCTGCCTGACTCCGGGAGGCTCCCCCTGCAGCCTGTGCCGGGCCAGGGGCGCTTTGGTGCGGCATTGCACCGCGAGCGCACCGCCTTCAGCCACCTCGCCCCGCGCCCTGTCCCACATCCGGTCGACAGTCCAGTCGCTTCGCCGTGCGCGCACCTCCCACCTCACACCCTGTCTGTTCTGTTCCGGGTCCTGGGGCCACTGCAGGGACTTGGTTCATGAATCCTCCTCCCCCGGCTTTCGGCTCAGAGACGAGGCTTATCCACCCCCCGCCCCAATAGCAACGTGGCTTCTGCTCTTCGTTCCTCTCGTCCTGCAGTGCCCACGTTGTCACGGGGCCATTTAAAAAACCTCGGCATCACGAGGTACAGGAAACTGTGAGTCCCGATGGCAATTCTCCCGGCACACGATTCACTAGCCCAACTGGTCCTGCGTTTGATTTGTTTTCTTTTAATTTTGACTGAATCTAGTGACTCCGAGTTTGAGTTCCAACCAAAGCGCACTTAACTCTTCTGGTTTGGGTCCATCAGGAAGGCACAGCGTTTGCCTGCAAGACAGATTGTCCGTTTGTCCTGCAGTCTGTCAGCATCGCCTTTCCAGCCAACCAGCCAGACACTGTTCTGTGGGAGCAGCCAGACGGAGCTGCCGTCTGTCCAGGGGACCCAGGCACGGCCCCGTGTAGGCCAGGCTCCTACAGCCTTGCCCTTCCGTGTGACCCCGGAGCTGGGCGCGTGCCGCACGATGGCTGGCGTTGACCAGACTGCGGCAGGAGCAGAGCACCGCGTTACTATGAACGTAAGCCGGCCTGACATTTAAGAACCCCGACAGGAGTGCTGTGGACCCCGAGTCCGCTTCACCTGTACATCCAGGAGTGGGGAAGAGGCAGCTGCTCTGCAATGCTCTCCTTTCCTGCTTTTAAAACTCCTGTTTTATTGGAAAATCAACATAACAGCAAAGGAAAGTCTGAGAGGCAGCTTGCTATATTGCTGTAACAAAACCGCGTATGTTTCACTCTTTGTTCACACGCGTGGATATTTTTCTGTAGTTGCGATTCAGATATACTCAAACACTCACTGTTCACGGATTCAACCACCTCGGGGGCCCGCCCTGCGTCAGGCGCCGCTGGGGGCCTGCTGGGCTGCAGAGCCTCGTGGGCCCCCGTGAGCATCAGGGTCCGTCACCGTGGTGGCTCCGCGGCACGGGCGTCGGTAAGGCTGTGAGTCGCTGTGTCAGCTGCCCCGTCGCTCTCATCGGCTCTGGAAGTGCTTTGCTGAGTCATGGTGGGAGCCGCGCAGAGTCTGGGCGCAGGGACTCAGTGTCCGGGGCGGCGGGCAGGGCCCCGTGGGGCACGCATGGGCTGCTGGCAGTGTTCACAGGCACCTCTCCGGCTGTGCAGAGTCAGGAGCGGGAGGCCGACCTGCTGAGCTGGTGGCGCCGGTGGTTTGGAGGATGCTTGTCCCTGTGAACAGAACGTCGGCCTCGCCCGAATTTTCAGACCCACTTTGAAGTGGAATTTTACTGAACGAAGGGGAGGTTTTCAGAGCACACAGCCTCCCCCGCTGGCCTCGCGTGTCTGAACGCAAGGCTGCAGCCCGCCTGATCTAAGGGGCTGCACGTAACAAAGCTCGAACCCTCCGCTGCTCAGCGCTCACTGGACGTTGTTTAGAAGAGGACACTTCCCGGCTCCCAGGGCCAGTGACACGGAAGCCAGGGGACCCGAGCAGAGAAGGACACTAGCATCCGTCCTCTGCGGGCGTTCCCACCCCAGCGCAGGCGCCGCCACAGCCGTTACGCCGCGTGATGAGCGCCGGGCTTTACAGACGAGGGAGCTGAGGCTCCGGGCAGGGGCAGCACTAGGTCACGAATTAGGGTCCAGGCCTTTCTGGCTGCAGTGTTCTGGGTCCTGCTGGTCGGGGTCCCAGCTCAGGCTCAAGCACGTCCCTGGCCTCTCTGAGCCATCGTTCTGCACGCGAGTGAGTGCCACCAACCCCCAGCGCATTGTGGCTTGAGGCGGCCATGCAAACCCTCGGGCTCCGGTGGGCACCCGCGTGGGGCCTCGGCAGCGTCCTGAGGAGGTGCAAATGGGAGCTGTGAGGTCCCTGGTGGCCACAGTCCCCCCCACCTCTCCGTGTCAGCGGTGAACGTCCCGGCCAGCCCGACCCCATGGTGGCAAAGTTTTCCCTCCTGGTGGGGGGACCCGCACACTCTTCATGATCAACTGTAACTGGCCACTGTGTTTTCTGTTTTAAATGTCCTGTTGTCCAGTGTGCTGTATCATTACCAAAGTACTAAAGAACGCTAGGAAATGAGGCGCTAGGTTCTTAAACATGCGTCCTGATTTTGTCCCGATTGGCCCCTGGGAAGGAGACGTTTGCAAGGAGACCGTGTGCATAGAGTTATCTTCTTAAGAACTGTGAGCAGCCCTTGTGATCTAAGGAGATGTTAGGGTTTGTCCATGGGCGGGCAGTCGGAAGGAGCTTCCGTAGATTTTGAAACAGGTGGAAAGGTACCCAGCCTAGTCTCGCTCGCAGGGCGCGGGAGTTTGCCTGGAGGCTTTCGGGAGCGCCCGTGGTTCTCTGAAGCGCAGGAAGAAGCGTGTTTCTGGTTCCGTGTTCAGCCGGTGTTGTGCGCGTAGTGAAGTCGGTCTTGCCGCCCCTGGACCCGACACCCTCCCACGGCCGTCACCTCTGGGGCGCAGGACGACCCCGGCCGCCGCAGGAATGCCACTGCAAAGGCTTCCCCCCGGATGAGGGTCCTCCGTCAAGTCCTCTCCTCTGAGAATTATGCTCATTTTGAATATGACTTTCATGAAAACCCCAAACCACAGACAAGGAACCGTTTTATGCAATAAACTATGGTTCTTAACTCCTTCTCCTTCTAAAATCTAATTCCTTTTGGAATCTCAAAACATTCCTGTCATGTGATAAAGTGAGTTCCAAAATGTAAAACCTAAATGGGCTACAAAACAGAGAGCCTCCTGGGGATATGTAGGAGGGCAGAATGGGTGAGAGTTAGGGCTCTGTTTAGGAGGGAGTTCCTAAAACTGGGCGCTCTGTGCTTCCATGACTCGCGGGCCTGGCGGTCCCGGGTCTGACGCTTCCTTCTGTGGGTCTTTCCTTGCCGTTGTTTGGCTTTCCAGATGTTTGTTGGCTAGGACTGCACCCTCTGCTGTGAAGTCTGGGGATCATTTTTTAATAACATGACCTAAGCCACAGGCAGAGTCTGGTTAGCTCACATAATGTTTTAAAAATTGAATGAGTTGCCAATATTTTAGCATCAGAAAACTGTACATAAAAGTGTGAAATCCAGATTCTCTGTACACATCAGGACATCTGGCAGGACTGGGCCCGCGACTCCACTTGCCTGTGCGGTGGTTGCACGCGGGACAGATGGGCCTCTGCACCCCCGTCCCCTCGCCCCCCTCGCCTGCGGGCCCCGCGAGGCACCTGAGTTTGAGACGTTGACAGAATTATGGCTGGAAGGAGCCAGCCTCCCCTCCGGTGTTTGGTGGGCAGAGTCCGGTGTGCGGGGGCCACTGCTGGCCTATCGGTGGTACCCGGTTACCAAGGGCGGAGGCTCCGGGCGTCTGGGTGCCGAGGGCAACGGTGCCCGGTAAGTGCTGTGTGCCGCTGACCCGCCCTGGCCACAGAGACGCAGGCCCCGCGGGGTCCCAGCCGGGTCACGGCGCCTGGCTTTGGCCGCGATGCTTCAGCACAGACTGAACCTGCCGACTTCGGAGCCGGGCCCCGCAGTCCTCTCTCCCAGCAGCCTTGACGCGGAGCCGCCACAGAGCGCGGTTGTCACTGCTCTCCACACCGGTGGAGCCGTGGAGAAAGAAGAAAAATAATTCTAACCCCAAGTTACCGTGAAATCTGAATCCAGGAACTCAGGCGAATGAAAGCAAGGCGGAGCCCTGCGATCCGGTCATTCAGCGGGTCCCGCCCTTTTATAAGACGCGCGGTTGTGAGCTCTGCTCTGCCACCGTCACTGCATTTCCCACTGAGGACAGTTACAGTTTTCACATCATTTGGAAATTTTGAGATGGATTACAAAGCAAAATCACCACACGACTGTAGTTCGGCTTTCTGAAACCGAGACATGAAATGTACCTGGGTGGGTTATTTTGAACCTTTTCAAAATTAGTTGCTAATGATGGAGCTGACATGACTGAGGGCTTACTGTGAGCTGGCAGTTCGTTCCACGTCAGTTAACCCATTTATCCCCATTAGATGCCCCCACTGTGGAGATGAGGGTCGAGGCTCCGAGAGGTAATGGAACTTGTCTGGGTTCCCAGAGGACAGGGCACTATTTCCTGGGGTCCTATTTCCAAGGCTGCTTTATCCCCTTCTCTGGCGCCTCCGGGTCGCTCCCAGGCCCGCAGCACAGGCGCCACGAAGCGTCCCCACAGCCTCTTTCCAGACATTGCCACGCTGTGCGGAGTCTCGGGTTTGGGCCTTCGGGACTCGGTGAGGCCCAAGGACTTCCGATCGCAGGTGCTGTCAAGCCGGATGCAAACGGGGCTGTCCGTGTGGAGGGGGAGAACCTGGGGTTTGCCTCTTAAAACACAGTCGTGAGCTTCTACTCCGAACGCTGTTTCCTCTCTAAGGTTGTGTGAGTGGAGCCGGTGCCCATTTCAAAGGGACAGAAGACGTGGTCACAGGCGCAGGGGGACGTCTGGATTTGTGTGGCTGGGCCTCTGGCGCCGGGAGCACACCCACGTGGTCGCAGGAGACGCGGTTCCCCACAGCGGGCCCAGCCCCGCACCTCTCTGCCCGCACCCCAGGCCTCTAAAACGGGGGGAATGCCAGCACCCACCCAGCACCTCGGTGAGGGTGAAATGAGGTGATATTGTCACGTACGTGTTCCGTTGCCGGCAGGCGATGCAGGTAAGACTTGCTCGCGAGGGTGAGTTCAGTTCCTGCTTCCTCACGGCCTGGACTATCTTACTGATTACGGCGCGCACGGGGTAAGAAATTTCCCCCCAAACAGAAACCTCCTTTTCGGGGGCATATTTTCAACTTTATGAGGTAATGCAAAACTGGTTCCCAAAGCGGTTGTACCAATATAAATATGCTATTAAAAATTGAAAAGCTAGCCCTGGCTGGTGTGGCTCAGTGGACTGAGCACCGGCCTGCGAACCAAAGGGTCGCCGGTTTGATTCCCAGTCAGGGCCCAGGCCCCCAGCTGGGGGCACAGGAGAGGCAACCACGCATTGGTGTTTCTCTCCCATTCTTTCTCCCCTCTCTCTACAAATAAATAAATTCTTAAAAAAAAATTGAAAAGCTAAAAGGAGCAAAGTTTTCCAAGACAGGAGTTAAAGAGCCAGAGGAGAAAGCCCCGAGTGGGAACCACGCAGACCGTTCTGTCCCGGTGCTTTGGGCCCGAGCCTGACCTTCACCCCTTTGGTTTCCTGGACGCGGCACGGAGTATAAAGCGCTCTGAAGGACGCAGCTGCTGTTTGGCAGATGTTCCAGCGCCGGCGAGACCCAGTTATCACGCCCGCGTGCACTCCTGCGCGAGAACTCTGGTGCTCAGAGGACTGCTCTCAGCGGCTCTGCGGTGGCGCTCGCAGAGGCTTCAGAAAACCCTTCAGCCACGAGTACATGCCCTCGAAGTCTGCACCTGAACGCACATCCATTATTTCTACAAAGAATAATTTGCGGTTTGAAAACCTGCTCCTTATGGGATGGTGTCAGTGCATTAATAAAAGCGTCACATAAACACCTCTGTCCTCGCTCCCTGTCACCTTTAGCATGGGCACCGCCGGCTCCCGCGTGTGTGCTGAATTCAAGGTGGACTCCACCCTGCGTGTCTGCCCCCCGTTTGAAAGTTCACTCAGGTGCGTGGCTTCCTTTCTGGGTAGCAGTTTGTAGCTACACATCAGCTGTGTGCTAACTGAGAACCTAAATGCCCGGGGTTCGCTGCGATTCCTCTCTGCCTGTCCCCAGATCCGGATGAACTCAGCCAGGGTTTGTGGTGGGCGGAGTGTCTGATGAAACTTTTACAGATGAATAAACCTCGTGTGCAATCTCCTTGGTTTGCTGCTTTGGTTTCTCTTTCCCAGTGAGTGATGATAAATTTTCCTGGTGCTCATGTGGCCAAACAGTGAATAAATGTTTAAGTTGAATTAGATGTTGAAGTCTTTAAAAAAAAATTTTTTTTGCTTATTTTAATACATCTGCAAGTCTCATCTCATTGTGGTGCTCAGTGACTTAAACAAAGAGCAGTTTTTTGATTGCGGGAGGGAGGCGGGTGGGTGCGGGGGATAAGTGGTAATGAGAGAAATACAATAAACAGTAAACTGGTAAAAAGAAGAAAGAAAAAACAGCAGTTTCTTAAAAATCAGGGGAATGCTATCTTGCTTAGTCAGATTAATAAATAAATACTCTTCTTATCGACATAGCTGAGACAAAGGGTTTAAGTCGTTAGAAGACAGACGGCCTTGGTATAGGGTTTAAAAATGTGGCCCTTTATCTGCAGGGAGAGCCCTGGTTACGAGCCCCGTGCGGTGGGGGCCACAGAGATGCGGCTGCGCTGGGGGCGCGGCGGGGCATTTGGGGGTTCCGGTTCCAGAGTGGGGTTTCAGCCCTCTTCTATCAGCAGCCTGAAAAGGCCTAATTGACATAGATACTCAGCGCGCATGTTATGGCAGCGATCAATTTCACAAACTCCGGCCTATGTGGGAACCGTAACGCCGTCACCCCAATCAAGATAATCAACCGACTGAGTTATCTTTGGATTGATGAAAGTGTTTAATTGAAATATCAGAACAAGACTCCATATCCTTGCCAGCAAAAGTCTCGCCAATATGCTGAATTTTAACAACAGTTAGGTCTGCGTGCATATATGTGCTTGGCCACAAAGTGGGGTTCCTGTGACGGGGCTTCGTTGTCACACCAGGGCGTGGCTGGGGTTCCCGTGCAGCGTGCCGGGCCCCCCGCGCCGCCCCTGGAGACGGCGTCGCCGCCGCCGCAGAGCCACGGGCGGCTGTGCCCGCAGGTGCCCGCAGGTGCGCGCGGACGGCAGGTGTCCGTGCGGGGGCGGGGCTGCTTCCCCGGCTCCCGGTCCGCGGGCGCAGGGCCCGGAGGCGCGCGGTGCTTGCAGCAGTCACCGCTCGGGACTTGCCACGGGGGAAGGTTCACCCTGATGTTCATTTTCTAAGAGGGCGAGTTCCCTGCTCTGCTGATCCTTTTACTCAACTCGGGGTCTGGCAGAAGTCAGCGGGGGTGACACAGAGTTTATTCTTGTGCTGTTATGATTTATCAGTTATTGCATTATTTTCCGTACAAACAACTGTAAACCTTCTTTTGTTTTTCTTTATTATATTCCCTTCAAGGACCCCACCCGCTGACCTCAGGGCCACCACGCGCTGTTTCATGTGGTCCTCGTTCTTTCATTTCCCGTCTGGCAGGGTCTGTCCGTCACTCACAGCCTTGTCCACGACACTCTTCCGCTCCTTTTCATGGCCCTGGATTTGCTCAGAGTGAGCCGTGCATTCTCCCCCTGCCGTGATGGGTTTCCTGACTGGGATCCCTGCACCAAACTGTGTCAGATCCGGGCTGTGAGGTACGTTATCCACCACCCCAGACGTGCCTGCAGGAAGGGGGGTTACTGATGAGCGGCTAGAGGCAGGAGCACCCTCCGGCGTGGTGAAGGTGGCTTCGAGGCGCCCAGCACGTGACACTTTTCTCCGAGTCCTCGCCTACGTGTTCTGTGGCGGTCAGGCCCCTCGAGCTACTGGAGGAAGAGCCCCGAGCAGGTCTGCCCCGTTGCTGCGGCGTGGGGCGCGCCCTCAGCTGGGCCCACCTCCCTCCCGGTCCAGCGTGGAGGGACTTAGAACTGGTTGGTGTTGGGCCGCTTCCAGAGCTCTCTGCGTTCGGGACGCCTTTGTTCCAGGAAGCACTGGGTGGGTGAGAAACTGTCCTGCTTTGCTAAGGTGGATCCTGTTGGGAGGGGTATTAATTTTCAGATACAAGCAGGGAAGTCAGGCACTGTGCATATTTGAGCCACTAGTGATTTTGGCTTTTACTAAACTGAGTTTGAAATGTTGGTTGCCATTTGCTTAGGGAAAAAGCAAAGTAGCTGTAGATATTTTACTCTCTTACCTACACTCAATATGCACATACATGTATGGTTGGAATGAAGTGAAAATAAAGCCTATCTTAGCGACTGATAAAAGCTGCCGTGTGTCCCAGGGTTTCCATTTCCTTTCTGTATTTGCCTATATGAAATAAATTTATTTTGAAAAATTAGAAAATGCAAATGAAATAAAATTGATGAAAGTCTAGCCAAGCAAACCAAGAAAAGAAATAAACACAAACCACTAATATCAGAAATGACAGCGGTACTGTCAATACTCCTCATGTGTATTAAAAGACAATAAAGAAATATTCTGAATAACAAATTAGGGTAAATGAACCCATTTCTTGAAAAACATAATCTACCTAAAGTCATACTGGGGGATATAGGTAATCTGAATAAGCGAATTTTTGTTAAAGAAATAATTGAATCAGTACTGAAAAAGCTTCCAATGAAGAAAACATCAGGCCCAGCTGGTTTCGCTGATGAATTCTACCAAGTATTTAAGGAAGAAATAACATCAAATCCCTTCAATCTATTCTAGAAAATAGAAAGAGACAGAACAATCCCTAGATGGCTGTGTCAGACCCAAAGAGCAAAACCAGACAAAGACATGACCAGAAAGGAAAACTATGAACCAATATCTATTATGAAAATAGATGTAAAAATCCTTAATAAAATATTAGCACATAGATTCAACAATGAATAAAAATATTTATATATCATGACCAAGTGGGATTTCTCCTAGGTGTACAAAATTGGTTCAACATTCAAAAATCAATTAAAAGAATCCATTATATTGATATTGATAGGCCAGGCCAAAGAAAAATTATATGGTTATATCGACAGATGTAGGGAAACATTTGACAAAATACAACATCAGCAAACTAGCAACAGAGGGGAACTTACTCAACTTCATAAAAAAAAATCTACAGAAAACCTGCAGTTCACATCGTGCTTAGTGGTGAGAAGCTGGGTGCCTCCCCTGAGCCTGGGACGAGGCAGTGACGTCCCCTCTTGTCACTTCTGTTCTGCGCCGTGTGGAAAGCTTAGCTGATGCAGTAGGACGAGAAAAGAATGCACACACACTGGGAAGAGAGAGGATCGCTCACAGATGACATGATTGTGTAGAAAATAATTAAACAATCAGCAACAACAAAACACCCCTGTGGGACTAGTAAGTAAGGTCACAGGATACAAAGTTACGTACAGAAGTCCATTGCTTTCCTATATAACATCGCTGAGCAGTTGCAATTTTAAGTTAAAAACACAAACAAGTATGTATCTACCAAAACATACATGTACAAGAACTATATGAGGACTGAAAACTCCAATGAAAGGAATCGAAGAAGATCTAAATATGCTGAGGAGCAATCCACCTTCATGGGTAGGAAGACTGAATATTGTTAAGATGCCACTTTTTCCCAGTTTGAATATAGATTCAGCACAATCCCAATCAGAATCCCAGCAAGTTATTTTGTGGATATCGACAAACTGAGTCTAAAGTTTACATGGAAATGCAGAAGACCCAGAAAAACCAACACAATACTGTGGAAGAATAACAGTCAGAGGGCTGATGTTGGGCCGGCCAAAAATTCGTTTGGTTTCTCCGTAAGACGACTCTAGCAGCGCTTAGTTGTCTTTAACTTCATGTGAAACAACTCTGTTAGGTTGTATTGTGACAGCTGTCATATAAGTGTGCATTTAAAAAAACATCAAAATTACAACCACGCCGGATCACGTGCACAACCACGCCGGATCACGTGCTCAACCACGCCGGATCACGTGTACAACCACGCCGGATCACGTGCTCAACCCGGCCGGATCATGTGCTCAACCACGGCTGATCACGGGTACAACCACGCCGGATCACGTGCCCGACCGCGCTGATCACGTGCCCAACCACGCCGAGTCCCGTGCACAGCTGCGCCGGATCACGTGTCCAACCTCGCCGACTCACGGGCCCTCCTGTGCTGAGTCATGTGGCCAACCGCGCTGAGTCACGGGCCCACCTGTGCCCCTTCCAGCTCCTCAGTCAGCAGACCTATTGGCTTCTCGTGTGTGCCAGACATTGCGTTTGGCGTCAGAAATTAAAGGATAAAATTGCTTGATTTTTCTTCTCAAAGAGCTTCCAGCCCTGCGCCGGCCAATGGGGGAGGAATCAGGTGGCCCGTGACTTACGCTCTCAGCGCGGTGTGTGTAACTAAGAACCGGAGCCCAGAGAAAGCGCACAGAAATCATAAAAGCGCTCGGGCCGCGCAGAACTCCTCTGGCTGTGACTCAGTGAGTGTCATTTGCTGTGGCCGAGAAGGGAGGAGAGGGTTCCTTCAGACTTGCGGCCACGGTTCATGCTGTGGGAGCTCCTGGTTTTGGGGGAGAGGCGCAGAGGGGGTGTCACAGAGCAGGGGGTCACAGGCTGCCTTGTGAGTCAGGGTATGATCTCCCCCCTCGCCTGGGCCAAGGGCAGCACCTGCCATTTTAGAAGCCAGGGAAGCGGCGTTACCGGGAAGCTCTAGCTGCGCAGGGAACAACGGACGCGAACCCCGGGCTTGGCCGTCAGCTACGGGAACAGTCTGCACAAGGGATAACGAGGGACTGAAAACAATAGAAACAGAAAGGAAGAATATGTCGTCTTCACTAGGGCACGGTTCTTCTAACACTTCGACAAATGGCTTTTTAAAAAGTAGATTTTCTCTTTCTCAAACTGGCATTTATTCCTCCGTTGCGCATCTACAAACCCAGTGACAGATGCTGAAGGGGACGTGGCTTCCACTCCTCATCCACCTCTGCAAGGCCTGTGTGTTTATGAAGTTTGCTGACCCTCCAGAGGGATGGGACATTGATGTGCTCTGGCCCGTCCCCAGGGAGGCTCCTCGGAGAACCAGCTGAACTCACGGGAAATCCGGAGGGTCACCCAAAAGTTGTGCTGCGTTGCTTAAGCGCAGAAGTGAGTTTCCTGCGAGGAAGAGCTTAGAAAACTGTCGTATCGCTCAGAATCCTAGAAGGGAACAGAAGGCGTATGTATTCCAAGGCCTGATGACAGAAACTGCGAGGAGGTGACAAGTGACAGGGATGGGGAGAGGCCAAGGGAATGTGGCATGAGCAGAAGACCCCAGGGACTGGCCACCTGCACACCCCCAGCCCTGCAGGGCGAGATGAGAGCGCGCATCCCAGAGGCGGCAAGACCTGTAGCAGAGGAAGGAGCCGGGAGAAGCACCTGGAAGGAAGGAGGGACATGGGTGGAGGGACGGAGCCGCTGCCCAAACCCATCTGGAGACAAGACGCCAACACCTCTGTCCCTTCACGCGGCCCTGCTGCTGGCATCTCCATGGTGCCAAGGAAACTTCAAGAAAGAAAGGGGGCATCAGGTGGGCGATGCTGCCCCCAGAGCCCCCGTCCAGGACGCACAAGGCGGAGGATGGGTAAAGACGTTGGGTCTGGTGGCGGCAGGACGGGCCACCGAGGACCCAGCCCTGCAGAAGGTGGTCACGCTGCTTCTCAAACAGTCAGCCCGGGCAGCCGAGCGGGCTGCTCTCCAGGTCTGCGACGTCTCAGGAGGCTGCGCGTGGGCGCCCTGCGCCGAGTCTGCACCCACGCCCCCGCTCTGCCGCTCTGAGTCCTGCCGTGGCCACCCTTCAGGTCTGCCAGGACACCCAAGGCCCCCACCCTCTGTGCTTCGCTGATGTGTCTAACTAAGGTCTTTAATACACTCAGGTGTGCTTTTCACCTTCCTCTGGAAGCCGTAGTGAATTCATGAAATCAGCAAGGAAAAAAAAAAACAAAAAAAACACATCAAAATTGGTGTATTTTTGTGTAGCCATTTTAATATTGAAGATGGAAGAAAATAAGCAAATTTTTTGGCACATTATGCTTCATTATTTCAAGAATGGTCAAAACACAACTGAAATACGAAAAAAATTTTTGTGCAGTGTATGGAAGAGGTGCTGTGAATGATCAAATATGTTAAAAAAGGTTTGCAAAGTTCTGTGCTGGAGATTTCTTGCCGATGATGGTCCATCGGGTAGACCAGCTGAAGTTGATAGCGATCAAGACGCTCATTGAGAACAACCAGCGTTCTACCAGGCAGGAGAGAGCCGACATTCTCAAAGTATCAGATCAGGTGCTGAGAGTCATGGGCACCAGCTTGGTTATGTTAATCGCTTTGATGTTTGGGTTCCATGTAAGTTAGGCGGAAAAAACCTTCTTCACTGTATTTCCGTATGCAATTCTCTACTTATATGTAATGAAAATGTTCTGTTTTTTTAAACAAATTGTGGCGGATGATGAAAAGTGGGTACTTGACAATAATGTGGAACGGAAGGGGTCGTGCGACGAGTGGAATGAACCCCCACCAGCCACACCAAAGGCCGGGCCTCACCCACAGAGGGTGACGTTGTGTACACGGTGGGGCTGGGAGGGAGTCCTCTGTATGAACTCCTTCCGGGAAACCGGATGACTCCCTCCAACAAGTAGGCTCCCAGTTAGACCGACTGAAAGCCGCGCTCGATGAGAAGCGTCCGGAATTAGCAGAAAACGCAGGATCTCCCCTCAGGATAACACGAGACCACACGTTCTTTGACGACCAGGCAGGACCTGCCACAGCCTGGCGGGAAGTTCTGATCCGTCCGCCGCATTCACCAGACACTCACCTTCGGATTTCCGTTTATTTCTGTCTTTACAAAACTGTCTTAATGGAAAAAACTTCAATTCCCTGGAAGACTGCAAAAGGCGCCTGGGCCAGCTCTTTGCTCAAAGAGATAAAAGTTTTGGGAAGATGGAACCAGGAAGTGGCCTGAAGGATGGCAGAGGCAGTGGAACAAAACGATGAATATGTTGTTCAGTAAAGTTATTGGTGAAAATGAAAGATGTGTCTTTTCTTTTTACTTAAATACCAAATGAAATCTTTGGCCAGCTCAGTACTACCCAAGTTGAAGGCATAAGACAGCTCCAATCATGAAGACAGGGTGGCATTGGCGAAATGAGCATGTAGGGCAGTGGGACAGGTGGAACCCCCGGACACAGATCTGCGCAAACGCAGCCGGCGGCCTTTGACAAAGGGCAAAAGCCGTTCAATGGAGAAAAGTCTCTTCAACAAATGGCGCTGGAATAATTGGACATCCACATTCAAAAAAGTGAGTCTATATACAAGCTTTCTACTTTTCGCAAAATAACTCAAAATGGGCCAAGACTTAAGTGCAAAACACAAAACTATAGCCCTAGAGGACAGCGTGGGAGAAAAGCTGGGTGACCTTGGGTTTGCCAGTGACGTTTTAGGTACGACGCTGACAGCGTGTGCTGTGAACGCAAGAGTGGGAAGCTGGACGTCGCTAAATCTGCATTTCCTGCTCCGCAAGAGCCACTGTCCTGAGAATGAAAAGCCACAGCCTGGCAGAGAAATCTTGGCCAAAAAACCCCCATATTTGGTCAATGGACTTGTATCCCAAATATATGGAGAACTATTGAAACTCAATCATAGGAACACAAACAACTTAAAAATGGGCAAACGATCTGAACAGACACCTCCCCAGAGATGTCACACGGAGGGCACGCAAGCCTGTGAAGAGAGGCCGCGTCCCTAGGGAATTGCAAGTAAAAATGACAGCGAAACACCACTACACACCTATTGTGATGATTGAAATCCAAAAAACTGACACCCCTGAATGCCGGTGGGGATGCGGGCCGACAGGGACCCCCATTGACTGGCACTGGGGGGGCACCCTGGGGAGTTTCTCCGCAAAGCTCGGCGTGGCTTCAGCAGGCCCTCCTGCTCCTCGGTGCTTCCCCAAAGGCGAGGAAAACCTGTGTCCACAGAGGACACCGCGCGCAACTGTGTACAGCGACTTCGTTCCTAATCACGCAGACCTGCAGCCACCAAGGTGTCTCCCGATGTGTGAACGCGTCAACTGCACGACAGCCGTGAGGAGACCTGGAGGAGCCTTCTGTGCGTGTTGCTAAGTGAGAGAAGGTCGGGAAAGGCTCCGCACCGTGTGACTCCAGAGGCCGAACCAGAGGGCCAGGAAAGGCCAGTGCTTGCCAGCGCTTTTGTGGAGAGGAGGAGCAATGGATCACCGAGGCCCGCGGGCTTCTGACGGTGACGGAACTGTCCTGTGTGGTCCTGTCATGTTGGAGACGTGCCACTCTGGACAGGACAGGGCCTCCCCTAATATAAACTGCGGGACTGAGCTAATTCAAAACAAACAAACTCTGCAGCAACAGGAGTGTTCCCAGATTCCAGGGGTGACTGCTGATCACCTGTTACATTAGTTCTTTCCCAGCGTGTGTCTGTTGATGAATCATCATGGTAGATTTTTACATTTCTGATTGAATTTCATATTTCTCTTCATGGTGCCAGAAGTTAGGCTTTCGTTAAGTGCAGAGTAACCTTTTGTTGCAGACCCTATTACTTCTATGTGTGGAGAGGAAATATCCTTGATTTCTCCAGGGAGTTCAATATGGACCCCAGGAAAGTGTCAATTTCTAGCTGTTAGTAGTGTTGACTGGACTCCAAAGATATACAACATTTTGTATATTTTTAATCATCAGCCTTCTTTCCAATGGTCTCAGTCGTCCGTAAATCTGCCCTGCATTCATCCGCATACCCAACAAAAAGTTACCGTCGGCCAGCATTTCTGGCACCGGGACCACCTGCACTTAGAGTTTAATTCCAGTGGGGAAACGAGACATGAACCACACGAGGCCCGAAGTAAGTGGGTCCTGAGAAGCCGGGAAGGACGCGCGAACCGGAGGCAGTTTATTCTAAGACTGTTACAGAGACTTCACGCAGCCTTGGTGCCAGCCTGGTGCTTTGCTGAGACCAGGTGCTGCTGAGCTGAGGTTTGGGGGGAAAGTGGGGGTGTGTGAGGAGGGTGTCCCAGCTGGGCTGGTGGGTGTTCACAGTCCATGTGGGAAGGGCTTGGTGCAAAGTGGGCGGGGCAGAGAGGGGCGCAGGGAGCGGGGGCTCTGTCACAAAGGCTCTGGAATTGTCGCCGCGTTCTGTGGGGCTCACGGGAATTGTCCTGCATTTGCTAAGCAGGACCCAGCTCTGCAGAGGCCTGGAGGGCGGGACGTGGGGAGGCTTGGTGTCTGCCCACAGCGGGGAGGGAGGGAGGCGTTTGGGCAGAAGAATTTACAGGGCCTGGGCAGACCGAGCGTGGGCCCGGGATTTTGGCTGGGTGCTGTTTGTGGAGATGAGCAAGTCTGGGGGAGAAGCACATTTTGGGGGGAAGGATCCAGAAATACCTGTGAGACCTCCTGGTGGGTGTTTCCCGGAGCCAGAGCTGCTGGGAACGTGCGTGGTGGGAGCCGCAAAGCCGGGCGGCCTGACATCTGACCTCCGAGGGTGGGCATGCGGGACCCCAGAGAAGCCGGCATCACAGCTGAAAACGGGGAGGCCGGGAGGTTCTGGAGCCTGGTCCTACTGTGTTACTGGAATGTGTGACAGACTAGGACTGACTCACTGTTAGTTAGTGTGCAGCCTGAGGCTGCGTTGGCAGAGACTTGGTGACCAGTTATCAGTACATTGATCTGACCTGGACTAGGATTAGGACAAATCCTAGGCAGGGTTTTGACAACCGAGGACCTACAACTATCTTGCTGGTGCCCAAATTTTACTGGCTTGGCTTCTTTCAATTTTTATTTTTTTAAAAGTGCACAGTTTTCAATTTATCATCCGCATTAGATTCCTGTAGTTTAATGTTGTGTGCCTTGGCAGAAATGATATTTCCTGTCATTCTTCTACAAAACAGAAAAATATCCACTAAAGAAACAAACAAAAAATAGTCTACGTAGCAGCCATCAGAACCGCCCCCTGAGCTTCTGGAGAACAGGGAGGCCCCCCCCACCCCTGACTTCGGAGCAGCCGGCTGTGGTCCGTCCCCTCCCGCAGAGGGTGGCCAGACGCCACTCATTTATACAAACACACTGACCTACTGGGCTGGCCAAAAGGCCTGGTAGGTCTTCCTCAGCACGATGGCTCTGGTAGCACTCAGCTGTCTTGAACTTCATTCAAAGTAATTTTGTTAGACTGTATTGTGACGGCTGTCACACCAGCGTGCAATTAAACTAAACTTATTAAAATCAGTCAACTTTTGTGTAGCCATTTAAATGTTGAAGATGGAAGAAAATATGTAACATTTTCAGCATATTATGCTTTGTTATTTCAAGAAAGGTAAAAATGCAAAAAAAACCCAAGATTTCTGCAGCGTGTGGAGAAGGTGCTGTGACTGAACATGTCAGAAGTGGTCTGTGAAGTTTCTTGGTCCTACTGACATTTTGGCCAAACAATTCCTAGCTGTGGGGTGTCTTACGCCCTGGAAGACGTTTAGCAGCCCCCCAGCCTCTGCCCACGAGAAGCCAATAGTGGGAGACAGCCGACGTACTCAAAATAACCAAATCAATACAGCTGCTGGTGAACATGGAAAACATGTCTTTTATTTTACGGAAAAAGCCTAACAGAGTTTTGGGCCAACCTGGTAGTTTATGTGTTTTCTGCCCTGTTCTGTTTTGCTATTTTAAAGCTGCTGCTCCTTTTCTTAAAATGGAGTCTCCGATCCGTAGGGAGGCTCCCGGGGCCACGCAGGTTGGGAGCCCAAGCTGTCGCTGCAGGAATGCCAGCGAGGCTGGAGGACAGTCACGCTTGGCTCGGGCTTGTCCAAAAGTGCGCTGCACATCCCGAGTCAGCTCCTCTGGGTGGAGTCGTAAACCATCCCTCCGAGAAAGGCCAGTGCTGAGGCCGCAGGAACACGCATCGGCAGAGGGGGGCCTGCTTGCGGAGGCTTGGACCTCAGGGTGCCTGTGTGCGTGTGTGACCCAGTGCACGCATGCACGTGTTGTATGCTGTGTGCACATGCATGTGTGCATTGCCTGTATGTGTGTGCACACTGCATGTGTGTGCATGTGTACATGCCTGTCTTGTTTGTTTCTGTTCTGTTTCAGGAAAGACGGCATTTTGCCTCCAATCTTATACATGGAAAAGGCATTTATTTTGACAAATTTCCTCACAATATTTCACAGGTGCCAGCTGGATGGGCCGCTTGGCTGCGTGAATCTACATTTGGTCCTGGAACGGGGCCAGCTTTGGCCTTTACTAAAACTGCGTTTGGGGGACTGATGTCGAGGTTGAGAAAGCACCCGCCTCCTGCGCATGTTTCTCTGCTCTGTAACAAATTACTTACAGAGTGATCATGACAGAACCTTCCGTTTGGAGCTGGGCCTGCTGGTCAGTGAAATGGCGATTGTCCTTTGTTTTTCTTTTCATTTAAAGTGAAGCGTTCGTAGGGTGCCCCTTTGTTCTGACTCTGGCCTCGTCTCTGCTCTGGTTCTGATTTGAGTCATATGACTATGAAGAGCGGCTTTCATGAGGACCAATGAATACTTTCTCAAGCAGTGATGTTGTCTGGTCTTTTCAAGCTGCTATAACAAAACGCTGCAGACCGGTGGCTTATAAACAACAGCGGAATTTCATTTCTCACCGGTCTGGGGGTGGAAGGTCGGTCAGGTGGCATGAGGCAGTCTTCTTGGCAGTAGACTCGTGCTGTGTCCTCGCACCGTGGAAAGATGCAGGGAGCTGAGCTCTCGGGTCTGTGCAAGGCCCGATGTCCTCGTGGCCGCTCACCTCCAAAGGTCACCCCACTCGAAGTTAGGGTTTCTACATGTGGGGGGAGGGCACAGCCAGGCCACCGCTGGGCTCAGTGACCCAGGGCTCTCTGCCCGGGGCACCAGCTCTGGGCTGCGCCATCACCAGGGGGTCTCATGAAGTTCTTCCTGAGCCCGTCACCCCGAGGGAGTGCCTTTCCGTGCACGCACTATTTGGGGGGATGATCCTGTCTTATTTCCTAGTTGTCCTCTGTGTTTCTGTCTTAAAGTCTATTTTTCCCCTTCATGCTTTTATGCTCATGCTTTGGTTTTGGTTCTCAGGAGATAACGCAGTATCCCCTCTCCTTCCTGGGCACGCGCGGACGGCTCACCCGCGTGCTTTTGCCTGGCTGGTGCCACAGGCTGCTCTCGCGCCCGAGCTCGGGGCCCCACACAAGCGGAGCGCAATTTTATAACATGATCAAACTGTGACAAACTGTGTGACTTGATCAGATAATTTAAAAAGATGGTTAAAGATGAGCAGCGATACATATGTACTTTCAACACTTTAATTTAAAATCTGTACATTGGAATTCTTTCCCCGATGATTTGATGTAGGATTATGATCTTTTGTTTAGATCGTCTTTTTTGAATAAACGATGCCAACAGCACTTACAGGGATTGTCTCCTCTGCGTGTTCCAGTTTGGGGTCTTTTCACTGGGGTCAGAGCTTAGAGACTCGAGGAATAGGCTGGGCGGCAGGGGGACCCTCTGGCGTTGAGGTGGCCCTGGGTGTCCGAAGTAGAAGGAAGGACCAAGTCACCTCCTGTGGAAACGTATCCACGGAAAGATGGAGCTGCGGTGTTGTTTGTAAGCTCTGCTTTGTTAGGAGTCTGTGTTACCAAATGGGCTTCTGGGCTTGGCTTCGAGTAAAACAAATCAGGGTGATAAACTGGGCTGGCCAAAAGTTGGTTTGTTTTTTTCCGTACGATGGCTCTACTAGAGCTTAGTTGTCTTTAACTTCATTCGTCAGCTTGTATTGTGGCAGCTGTCACATCAGGTGCATTTAAAAAATTATCAAAATTGGTGAATTTTTGTGTAGCCATTTTAATATTGAAGGTGGAAGAAAATAAGAAACATTTCTGGCATATTATGCTTTATTATTCCAAGAAAGGTAAACATGCAAATAAAACCCACACACAAAACAGGTGTGCGCGGTGTAGGGCGAAGGGGCCGGGGCTGAGCAAACATGTCAGACGTGGTTTGCGGGGTTTTGTGTGGGAGATTCCTCGCTGGACGACGCTCCACGGTCAGGGAGAGCAGTGGAAGTTGACAGAGATTAAATTGAGATGTTAATTGAGGGCAATCAGTGTTCTACCACGTGGCAGAGAGCTGACATACGGAAGATACCCAAACCAATGAGGTTATTGGTGAAAATGAGAAACGTGACTTTTACTCCACAGACTCTTCGTCCAACCCCGTATGTCAGGCTTGCTCGGTTCAGGTGACCGTGAGCACGGGAAGCCTCCGTATGGGTTACCACCCTTAACGGGAGGAGAGGGAACGGGGCGCACAGCGCAGGGGAGCACCGGTTTCCCCCGACGAGGTGGCCTGTCCCGCCTCTGGTCTCCCCGTGGCCTGGCGCTGGGTCTGCGGCAGTGACAATGTTTGTTTGCTGTGCGGTGAGGCTGCGGTGGTTGCTCCATTATTGAACGGTGCCCGAGGAGGATCAGTGGAGGGCTGGCCACGCAGGAAAGCAAAGGGCCATCCCCTGTCTGGCATTAAATGAGGGCTGTCCTCCCTGAAGGGCACTCTGTCCCGACAGCTCTCGGTTTGAGTGTGAGTGCTGCTGTGCTCCCCCCTGGGAGGGCAGACACCGCGGCCCCTGGACGGCAGGGCGCCTCTGGGGCAGGAGCAGAGTCAGCCGGCCCCAGTCTCCGGGGAGGCCCGCCGGCAGCCACCGGGCCGTGGTGCTGGCGTCAGGGAAATGGCCGGCAGCTCCTGGGACTGGAACCTGCTGCCCTGCCTGTGCCAAGCTCAGCTGGTGAGTGCCCGCCGCTTTCCCCCGAACGCTGATGCCGACTTTCCCTTCCAGACAGAAATCACGGGGATGCCTGAGCAGCATGGAAACTGCCTTTAGAAGGCCCTGCGTCAGCGAGCCTTAGGGAGAGAGAGACGGTCCCCGCATAGGAGGGCTGCTCCGCCCGGCGCTCAGAGCGGACTCTGCGCTGCCGCTCACCGCGTGCGGGGGCAGTGTCCTCTCTGGGGCGTGGGGGGGACAGGCGGGTGGGAAACCACAGCTCATGAGGGCTTGGGGTCCCTTTACGTGGAAACACTCTTATGGGTTTGCGTTTCCCGCTTGGGGTCTGAGCAGCAGAGTCCATGGTGGGGCAGGGGTGGGGTCCTTCCCCTGAAGGGTGCAGTGGGGTCCTGATCTTGACCTCCTGCCCACACACACAGGCCTGGGGTGCATCGGGGACGGGCCCTGGGTCTTCTGGTGTCCTCAGCGGGGAAAACATGGTGACTTTGCTTCTCTGTGTTGAATGCAAAGATACTATAGTAAGAAAATGTATGCAAAGCTGTGTTCTACGCGTGGGAAGATTTGGTAGTCACGGTGCTCTGAAATATTTATGTCAAATGAACATTTAACGAACTAACATCTGATTCATTACCTTTTCTTCAGGAGACAAAAATGACGAAAAGAGCTCTCATACTTCTTTGTAGAAAAATGGAGAGAGTCTTTGAGACTGAGACTGTCAGCCATGTCTAAAACCTTTTTAAGTTACGAGATTGAAGCTTTAAAAATGTAGTTTTCCTGGCGTTACAAAACACCATCACACTGATGCTGTGTGATTCTACAGGGAGGTCTGCTGAGCTCATGAAAGGCTAATGGGAAAAAGTTTTTTGACACCGGGGTCTCTGACTTTTTCCTCTGGCTGTGCCTGTGGTTTCCCCCTTGCTTTTGGGAAATGACACGGGGAGAAGACACTGAGGCAGCAGCGACAGGGTCTAGAGGGGCCGTGGGCAGGCGCCCGCCGGGCACGCCCCCCCACCCCCCGGATGCCAGGGTGGGAGGCTCAGCCTGTCTGCTGGGACCTCCAGGGGTCCGGGAAGAGAGTGGGAGTCTCCTGCTTCCCCCGAGCCACCTGGTTCTCGACCAGCACTCCGGCCCCATCATGGCCGCGGGCCCTGAAGCACCTCAGGGACGTGAGTGAATGGTGGCCTACCAGGCGGCAGGCGCTGTCCCACCTGGTTCAGGAGACACAGAAAGCCGCCCAAAGTCCACAGAAGGTCTTCCTGGGAGCCTGTGCCCATTTCGTTATAAATACTACACATTTCCGGAGCAGGGCACTTTGAGAAGATGCTTTTTTCTCAGAAGGCGACTTCTCAGCTGTTCAGTCCCCGCGGGCGGTGCCCCACACCCGAGAAGCTGGCCCGGGCACCCCAGCGCTGGCGGGGCCTTGGGCCGGCCTGGCTTTGCCTGGCTTTTGCATCAGCTTGAGTGCTGCGTTGTCTACCGTGGAGTGCAGCCTGCTTGCTTGTGGGAACTTTGATTAATCTTGCTGCTTTTGACGTCGTTTAGGTAAAGGAAAATTGTAAGTTATATTTAGGATAAGCTAAAATGTGTACAGACCACGCACAGTGTAGGAAAGTAGTATTTTCCCTCCTGGAAGAGCTGTTGTTACCTTCCTGTAGCGCAGGACACGAAACTGGACGTCCTGCATCTGTCTGCTCAGGTCTGTTGCAGAGGCTGGGACCCCAAAACGTCTTTTCTATGTTATTTTACTTTTTTCTTAATAATAGGATGCATATACCACGCGACTGTAATGTTTAAATGTCAGTGATGACCGGAGCTGGTTTTTCTAAGTGGGACGGTTTGTGCGCACGGGGGTTGCGGGATCCGCCGTGTTCCGCGCGGAGTCCTGTCGGTCCCGGAGACCAGGGCCGAGTCACCGTCGGCGCATGTGAAACCGGTCAGATTCTGGACATTCGGCAGGAGAGGCGGGCGTTTCATCTTCGTGGGCTCGCAGGCCGAGCCCCCTCTCTCCTTTGGCTGCACCCCCCTGCCGGGGACTTGCAGGTACCACGGAAGCACGAATCCTGCTTTGCGCGTCACCGTGCTGGGTGCTAACTCGGTGTCTAACGAGAGCTTTGGAGCCGTGGGTCCCTGCGTGCCTCCCGGAGGGATGGTTGGTTTTAGCTGCCGCCTGCTTCCTGCCCCCCCTCCTGCAGGCCTGTCCCTGCGGCAGCGCCCCCCTCCGCCCGGCCCCACGTGGGTCTGGAACCCGCCCGCCCACGCGCGTCGGGTCCGTGGCAGGTGTCCCCGGTGGCGCCGTCCTCCCCGAACGCGCGGCCGCGTGATTCTGCCCCTGCAGGAGCCCTGCCCAGGGCTGGGCTGCGGGCGGGAGGCCGGGCTGTGTGCGCGCCCCGAGCAGCCCCCGCGCAGCACCGCGCGCCGCATGGCGGGGAGGCCCGCAGCCCGCAGCGTCCTCGGCGCGCGGGTGGGGCTGCGGCAGTGAACGCCCACCCGCAGGGCCGCGCGGGGCCGGCACTGCGCGGGGCCGTCCGCGGGAGGGCGCCCGCCTGCGCTCGCCGAGGGCGCACCTGTGCGGCGCAGGTGGGGCGCGGGCTGCTGCCGGGGCGCGGGCTGCTGCCGGGGCGCGGGCGGGCGGGCAGGCGCTGCAGAGGCCCGCGGGGCCGGGCGCGCGGGGCGGGGCGGGGCGGGGCGGCGCGGCGGCGGCTGGTGTCTGCGCGGCCACCGCCCGAGGAGCGCATCTGCGCGGGGCGCCGCCGCCGGGACCTCGGGGACGCGGCCGGCGCGCGGCCCTGCGCTGCGGATCCCCCTGCAAGATGGCTCACGCTGCTGCTTCTATTAAAAAAGTTCGGGAGGCTGAACTGGATGAAAAGGAAAAAATCCTTGAGAGGGAGAAAAAAAAGCAACGGAAAATCCCCAGGGACCGCGCGGACCGGAAAAGAAAGGTAGGAGGCGCGTGCCCTGTCCCTGCCCCCGGGGTCGTCACCACCGTTCCCGCGCCGGCCCCCACGGCCCCAGCTCTGCGCCGGGGCTCGGCCTGGTCTGCGGCGGCAGCGGAGGGTCGACGCCGGCGTCCCCTGGGGCTTCCCCCGGTCACTCCTTGGCCCCAGCGCGCGCTGCTTCCTCCCCGCAGGGGAGCCCGAGCCCCGGTCGCGGAGGGAGGCCGGCGGGGGCGGTGGGGACGCTGGTCCCCCGCTGGCCCCGCTGTCTGTCCGCGGCCGGGGCCCGGCCCTGCGCCTGCCCCGGTCTCTGCTTGGAAAAGAGCGCACGTTTTATCGACGCGGACGCGGCTCTGTGGGAAGCTGTGCCCGGGATGCTGGTGCAGTGAGCCGCCTCCCCGAACGTTCGTGATTCCAGTTTTAACCATTTACCTGGTTTCCATCCTTGAGCTCATGATTCTCCTCTGCTGCCAAGAGCATGAAATCCAGGGGTAGGCGGTGTGAGGAAGTGAGTTCCCTTTACCTTACACGGCAGAACCGCCTCTGTCCTTTAAGATACTTGTTTTTCTTTAAAATAGAGGCAGCCTTCCAGCTCAGGGGCACTGACATTTCTGGCTCCATCAGGGCAGAGCTCCGTAAACGCTTTAATTAACAAAGTAGGTCAGGGGATGATCCCGGAGGGGGATGCGTGGCACATTTCACCAGCAGGACATAGAAGCTGCAGTTGGGCTCAGCTGTGGCCAAACGTGGCTCCGGGGTTAGGGGCGCTGGGGGCCCACGGGCTCGGGGTGCCTTGCTCAGCGCCCGTTTTCCTGCTGTAGTAGACATGCTGACCGTCCCATTTGGGGGGTGCTTTCTTTGCCTCGTTTGTGGAAAGACACCTGAGGACCCCCATGGAGCGGAGGTCCCACCGCACAGGGATTCACTCGGTGCCTGTTACCACTCCCGGGATCAGACACGGTCCAGGCCATACCGGTGCACAAGGCTGCGGCCCATCACCGTTTCCCTGCGGGGGAACCTCGCGCTGGCGGCCGACCTCTGCAGGCCTGCTCCGAGGGCGCGCCCGCTCTTCCCTGCTGTCTCAGGCCCCGCGGCGCGCGTTTCAGCCGGCGGCCCCTGATTGACAGGTACCGCAGTTCCGATTCTAATTCTCTAAATGCACAGCGCTGCATCAGATACCATCTTCATCTTTTGTTCTCCAAACGCAGTCTGTGACTTTGGGCCGGGACTCTTGTCCCCGTCCACTTGTGACCCAGTGGCTTCTGCACCAGACTAGGACCAGGCCACCCCAGGGGATCCCTGGCTCTCAGCCTGGTTTGTTTCTCCAGGTTTTTACCTTCTTCTGCACCTACGCACACGGGAAGCCTACGCTGTTGAGATGGAGAAGGGCCAGCTGCTTGGTGCTGCATCGCTCTGAGCGTGACCCGGCAGGGTTGGCGAGGTTGTGGTCCGTGGTGTGGCCGTGAGACAGGGTCGTCCCGTCTCCGCATTTCGGTGGCGTCATTGGGCCGGAACCACAGGAAACGGGTTCACAGCACAGCTGCTGCACATTCTTGTCGTTTTTATACACACGTGTGATGGGATCCCTCTTCCAACGCAGGCATACACGCATGCGTGGTGTTCACGGGGCGCACATGCTGAGAGGGACCGGTTTCAGCTGTGTCGGGTTTATTTTCTAGATACACCCCGTCCCCCACATGGCCACTGGGCCAGTCCTACAGTTCCGGTTGAGAGAAAAAGAATTGGCCTCCCCCTTATTCTGTAAGGAAGTTCATGAAGCCATGGAAGATGGGCGGTTGCCCACTAGGGGGCCTCTGGAATGCCCCCTCCAGGAAGTCATCTGAAAACGATTATACTGTATTTTCTGATGCCACTTTATAACCACGGGTGACTCCTCAGCTGGGGAGATGGCTGTGGATCAATGACATAGTCATTTGTGAAATGTCTTGCAAATGAACCTGTTTATTCACAAAATTCAGGTAAGATCTGCCCCAATATAGATGAACGCCAACTGTAAAGATTAAAAAAGTAAATAAGCTGATTTTGTAAGGTTTTTTTACTAAAGTAAAAGTTATTGAGTATCAAAAAACTTCAATTAAGTAGCCTCATTTGGACTTATTTTTCATATTCTTTTATAACCTTCCTATTAACTAAAATATCTTTGCATTATTATTCTGTACTCCATAACATATTTTAGGTAAATTTTAATTATTTGTGAGCAGAAACGTGTTGCATGCTTCTCTGTGATCCCTCCGCCAAGTTATTTATCAGTGGTACGGTCTTTAACTGGCCGTCTTTATGTACCAGGGGACCTGTTTTCAATCCCATTAGAAGCAGGATCGATCTTAGAATAACATGTCCAGACTTCTTTGGGGCAGACTTGGAATACCTAATATATAACTGTAGTCAGAACCCAGTGTGTGTTCTGTCTGTGTCCTGCTGTGCTGGAGCTAGAATAAAACTAAGCATGAAGCGAACAGACCAAGGTTAAGCTTAGTTGAAACAAACCAAGTGAGCGTTTATTTGCTAAAAAAGAGAACAGAGCTTTTTATAGGGATAAGAGGGCATTATTAGCTTATACCCGTTTTCAGCCACTTCTCTCTGTGTCCAGATGTTCAGCTTCTACAGTAGCATCTGCGGACGTGAGGCTTGGGGAGGACGTCAGAGGGACTGAGCGGCTCCGTCGGGTTTTGCACAGACTTGTCAGATTCAGTTCTAAACAGTGATTTCCAGTAAAGTGTTCTTTCCACAACCACATACTGTTCCCAACTGTACTTTAAAAAAAATTGGAAAATAAATAATTTTCAGGGGATTGGTTAAAAAACCCAATTCTATCCTTGAAAGCAAAGCATATATTTACATGGTCTTCTTCATTTAAACAAAATTTTCTGTTTTCAAATAAGTAGCTCTCCTCTGCGTTTCTCAGCACAGACCAGCCGTGTTCCGGTCCGTCGTAATGGCCTTGTCTTACATTAGAGGCACTTCGTGTGGCGTGTTCTCAGTGGCCTGACGCTTAAGAAATTCTTCCTTTTCCTTTACGTTGTGCCATTAACATGCCAGTGCTCACGTTCTCTGTGAAAACTGGCGTGCTTGCTGAGCGTGGCCGGTGCCCGGCGCTCTTCCATCCTGAGACTGTCCCACCCAGCAGGTGTTCGCCTCTGCGCTTCACACCCGAGGAAACGGAGGTCAGGGTTCCCGGACTTGCTTAACCACACGCGACCTGGATGTGGCAGAGTCGGGACTGCAGCCCAGCCCCAGAGTTCGTGGGGCGGGGGGAGCCGGGACCATAACCTCTCGGTCTGGTATCTGCACTGAGTGCAGAGCATCAGGACTAAACATTTAACCTGCCAGCGCCTCTGTTTCTTCTCCTCCAAAATGCCTTCCTACAACTGGAATAACTTAATTACTGTGAGAGTAAGTCAGGCGACATATTTGAGAGGAAACTTTATAAATTTAAGGTTGTGATTCTATGGTAATTGCACCAAAACATTTCGTGAAGTTTCTTAGGAAATCAGCTATCAGAAGTCAACACTTGCTCGTTAAATAGAGCAATAGCTGTCAGTGATAGACTATGATTTTATCATTAGTCTTTTTAATACTTTTATGAGGACTTCAACCTGTGCCTGCCTGTTTACATTTATTAAACTGACACAGGAAGGCGGTTTTACCTGGGGTAGGGTGGGGAGTAAAAGCGAATGGTCAGGTCCTTTTCATTGACTTTCATGGAAAAGGGTCTGGTCAGTGTTTTGTGTTTGTTTCCATGGGTGTTATTATTATCTCGGAGAAATTAAGGCGTGTTATTTCCCGGACAGCCCCCGCCACACGTCCCTCGCTCACGGCTGTTACAGGGATGACAGTGAGAATGCTCACTGAGGATGTGTAATGGATTTCTCACCACGTTGCAAGCGGACGTGGAGAGCGGAAGAAGACTTACCAGTTTTTACATTAGCCTGTTTTTGGAAAATGGAGGAATGTTTTATTTGCGAGTCAGGAGAGGCGCGTGCTGTGCAGGTTTCGAATCGTGTTATGAGAATGCGCTGTGAGTAAACAAAGGCTTCCCAGCGGCGCGCGGGTGCCCTGCGGGTGCCCTGCAGGCGGGCAGGCCGCTGGACCGGCCAGGCTCCCTCCTGGCCGGGAGTGCTCTGCCGGGTGCGCCGCGGCCCAGTTCCTCGCCTCTGAGGGCGACCACACTCAGCCAAGGACACGCACGCCCCGTTTTCTGGGCATCCACCCAAATACAGCGCGATTAAAAATGCCAATCACGGCAGAATAACGTGGTCCTGGGTGACTCATTACATCCTAGAACTCATCCACATGGAAAATTCCAGCGAGATTTTAGGGTGTCAGGTTGTCTTTATGAAACTTTGACTTGGGAGGCCTTCCAGAAGCCACGCGGACATGGGGAAGAGTGGGGGCACCTTAAGCTTTGTCTGGACACGTGCTCTTGGCTGCCCGTGGCCACGTGCTAGTGGAGATGTCTCAGCTTCACGGATCTGCTTCCCATTTGAGTCTAAAGGGCTCAGGCCGTTCTGTCTGCGTGTGGAGGCTCCCATGGGGTCGTGATTTTCTAAATCCCTGACTCCTCCCCCTCACACTCCCGCTAGCTCTTGTGCTCAGGGTAAGTGTCCCACTGGGAACAGCACTTATTGCCGCACAGGAAGTCTGAGTTTTTATCAGGATTGGATGGTCAAGAAGAACCTCTTCCAGCCACCAAGTGGGGGACTGAGTCCTCGCTTAGGGTGACAATGGCCAGGCTGATGGGATTGTGGCAGAACAGTTCAGGTGTGCGGCTTGAGATAAGTCTTTAAGAAAACTGTTAAAAGACAAATACAGTCTTAATTTGATTTAAAAAATTTTTATTGATTGATTATTTTTAAAGTACATGTTCTTGATTATGCTATTAAGTTGTCCCAATTTTACCCCCTTTGCTCCCCTCCACCCAGTACCCCCCTTCCCTCCAGCAATCCCACCCCCCTTAGTTCATGTCCATGGGTCGTGCATGTAAGTTCTTTGGCTTCACCCTTTCCTATATTATTATTAACTCCCCCCTGTCTATTTTGTACCAACTAATTATGCTTCTTAGTCCCTGCACCATTTCCCCATAGAAATCTCCCTCCCCCCTCCCAGCTGATAACCCTCCAAATGATCCCCATACCTATTATTCTGTTCCTGTTCTGGTTGTTTGCTTAGTTTGTGTTTTTTTAGATTCAGTTGTTGATAGTTGGAAATTTGTTGCCATTTTAATGTTCATAGTTTTGACCTTGTTCTTTTTCTTAAATAAGTTCCTTTAACATTTCATCTAATAATGGCTTGGTGATGATGAACTCCTTTAGCTCTAACTTATCTGGGAAGCACTTGACCTGCCCTTCCATTCTAAATGATAGCCTTGCTGGGTAGAGGAATCTTGGTTGTGCCAGCCCCTTCTTGTCTGCAAAGTTTCTTTTGAAAAATCAGCCGATAGTCTTATGGGAACTTCTTTGCAGATAAGTCTGCTTTTCTCTTGCTGCTTTTAGGATTCTCTCTTTATCTTGAACCTTTGGCATTTTAACTGTGATGTATCTTGGTGTGGTTCTCTTTGGATTCAGCATATTTGGGACTCTCTGTGCTTCTTGGACTTGTATGTCTATTTCCTTCTCCAAATCCGGGAAGTTTTCCTTCATTATTTTTCCAAATAAGTTTTCAACATCTTGCTCTTCCTCTTCTCCTTCTGGCATCCCTAGGATTCGGATGTTGACACATTTGGAGATGTCCCAGAGGTTCCTAAGTCTATCCTCATTATTTTTGAATTCTTGTTTCTTCTTTCTGTTCTAGTTGAATGTTTATTTCTTCCGTATGTTCCAAGTTGTTGATTTGACTCCCAGCCTCCCTTCCCTTCCCTGTTGATTCCCTGCGGATTTTTCTTTATTTCGCTTTGTATAATCTTCACTTTTTCCTTTGTGGCCGTACACAGTCATTTCTCTGAGCATCCTGATCACCAGTGTTTTGAAGTCTGCGTCTGATAGGTTGGCTATCTCTATTTCATTTAGTTATTTTTCTGGGGTTTTGTTCTATTCTTCCATTTGGGCCATATTTCTCTGTCTCTCCAATTTGGCAGCCTCCCTGTGTTTGTTTCTGTGTATTAGGTAAAGCGTCTTTGACTCCCTGTCTTAGCGCACCTGTTAAGAGAGCCTTAGGTATTTGCCATGGTGTGGTGACCCGTTCACCACTTTGTGGCATTGTGTGGGGGGAGGGCTTGCAAGGGGACCATGTTGCTGCCTGGATTCTGGAGGTTTGCCTGGTACCCCATTTCCAGTCACTTCACCCACTTCCAATAGACAATTGGCACCCTTCCAGCTGCTGCCTTGGTGGTGAACCCTGGAGTGGGTGGGTTTTTGTATGTTCTAAGTCTGCGGGGCCCTTTAGTGGGGAAAATCTGGCAATTTCTTCCATCACCCCACCCCCACTGGTTTTTACAGCCAGAGGTTATGGGGGTTTATCTTCCAGGTGCTGGCACCTGGGCTGTGCAGTCTGGACTGGGTCCGGGACTGCTCGCTCCCAGGGTGTCGCCCCTGGTTTTTAGCCACCGCATGTGAATGTGGGAGCACCCATTCTGCTACTGCCACCGCCGCCCCTCTGCCCCGTTTCCTCAACTCCACCCCTCCTACCAGTCTTAATGAATGCGGCTTCTTTAAATTCTTGGTTGTCGGACTTCCATATGTTTTGATTTTCTGACAGTTCTGGCTATTATTTGCTTTGAGATCTGGTTGTAATTCTTCCTGTGGTTGTGCGAGGAGAAGAAGCCTGTCTACCTGCGCCTACATCTTGGCCGGACCTCAGAAGTCCCAGTCTTAATTTCCAAAAGCTACTGTGAGTGAGTTTATTTACTTTTGAATCTAAAAAAATTTTTTTAAACAATTTTATTTATTTATTTTTAGAGAGAAGGGAAAGGAGAAGAGAGGGAGAGAAACATCACTGTGTGGTTGCCTCTCACGTGCCCCCAACTGGGGACCTGACGTGCAACCTAGTCATGTGCCCTGACTGGAAATCGAACCAGCGACACTTGGTTTGCAGGCCGACGCTCAATCCACTGAGCCACAGCAGCCAGGTTGAATCTAAAATCTTTAAACTCATCCCAATGTAACTTTTTCCCTCTTTTGTTATATTCATCTGAGTTCATAGAAATGTTTTAATCTTTAGAAAGTCAAAATTAATTCATTAGTGGCCATTATTATCAGATTTTAATTTTATTGGTCACCTTATCCATCACTTGTGTAACATAATGATATTTACAGCACATTTTGACATCATAAAGAATACTGGAAATATTTTGTTAGAAGTATTGTAGAAATCAGGGAAAACACAAGGAAATTAAAGTCTGGCATCGCATTTAATGATCTTTTAATGTTTATATTTTGCCATTATATCACCCTTTTTCATGTATTTCTCAAAATAATTTTTTCTTGACAGAATACTTTTATTCAGTGATGGGCACTATAATTAAACTAAAGAAGAGAACTGTGAAGAAACACCCTAGATTTTGGAGTTTTACCTAAATCGCTGGTGGAATCATCAGCTATTGGACTGCGAACCTTTTGCTCCGAATTTGACTTAGGGTTTTAAATGTGTGTTGTGGCTCCTCCTCAGACCCAGGCGGGCCCAGCCTGTTCACAGCCAGCGTCCTGGGAGCCGGGAGCATCCCTGGGCTGGCCAGAGCCTGTCTCTTCTTTCTCCGTGCGGCGGCGCTAGTAGCGCTTGGTGGTCTTTAACTTCATTCGAAACAGTTTTGTTGGATTGTGTTGTGACAGCTGTCATATCAGGTGCATTTAAAAAGAACTTACCCAAGTCGGTGAATTTTTGTGTAGCTAGAGGAGCCGCTGGCGCGGGAACGTGGCAGGAGGGCTGTTGGCGCTCCCCTGGGAACAGGAAGAGGAGTGACTTTAAGGGGGTACGTTTCAGTGGCATTAGAACATAGCGGGGTCACTGACAAACATGCCGGGTGTAATTTAGAAGGAAAATAAAAACCCGTTACTTTATATGTGGTGAGTTTGAAACAATGGTGCGATGATGTCTCTCTTCCTTAAAGACAGAGACTTTGTATATAAAAGGCCAAAGAGCAAACACTCCGTCCTGCCGCGTCGTCTACTGGGAGTGTGGCGCTCCCACGCGGTCTGCTCAGCTCCGCCGCGCGCTGGTGATCGGTCCTCAGCTTTGGATTTCTTTTCTGTAAATCGGGTTAGTAACAGTAACGACCGTCTGTCCCTGAAGGGGTCTCTGGTGGCTGGGGGTGGGGGTGGGGACGGGCTGCATGTGCGCAGATGCACACGTGTGCTTGCTGGCGCTGGGCACCGAGTGGCGGGCCGATGGGCGCCGCCCCGGCAACGCACACGCGTGCCCGGATCCTCTCCGAGCAGCATTTCCCCGTGGAAGGGACCAGAACTCCTCAGGGAACCGACTGAGTCAAGTGAGAAAGTGCTAAAAAGATGGGGTTTGTCACCCCGGAGGCATCCCCCTGACCTATGGAGAAATTTGAACAAAAATAAAAAATGGAAGTCATGAATTATAACTCACACCATAAAATAAAGACCTAGGAGTCCATAGTAACGGAAATAAGTAAATTGAATAAAAGAATAAATGGGGAGCAGGGGAAGGTTTTTCTTACGGAACCCGGGGACCAAACCCGGGAGAAGCCACGTGACGCGGAGGGGAAGGGTCAGCAGCAGACGGCAGTGGTGGTGGCTCCAATGGCCGCGTGGCTGTCAGTGCGTGGCTTCGCTCTACGGAGTTCAGTAAAGACGAGCCGGGGGCCCTCTGTCTTCATACCGCGCACGTCCTTGTTCCCCCGCGGCCGCACAGTGCGGCGGTGACACCAAGTCTGCCGGGGGCACTCAGACCCCACCTCTCGGAGCCGTGCACTGTGGGGTGTCATGTCGCCACGGCCCAGACCATGGAGATCCGACCCGTTCTGCACATCGAGTGTCTGTTCTTGTGTCCCAAACTCAGATCTGTCATAGGCATGTGTGTCTCTTGGAGAGAGAGGGTTACGGGGCGCCCTGCAGACGGCAGGGAGCAGGGGACAGGACCGGGGCCTCCAGCGTTGCCGGCCAGCGCTTCGCAATCGCAGGCAGTCCTAGGAAATTAGAGGTTTTGAGGCGTGAGACAAAAGAGTTTTCGGGAGAAATATTTTTGATCTTTCTTTGCACCAGTAACATTTCAATGCTAATGCACGGTATTTGCATCTTAAAGTCACATTAGTAATAAAAACAATAAAATCCTTTAAGAGTTTTGTGAGCTATTCTACAGGTTTTCCTACAACTTTCCTCCTCTCTGGGGGACTTGGACCTTCCCTCTGCCCGCAGGAGGGCTCCCTGCTGTCTCTGCCCTTGGCCGTGACCCTCGCCCTCAGGGCTGGTTGGCTGCCTGGGTGGAAGCCCAGCTGCTCAGGAACTTCCCTCGTCTCTTCCTGGAAAGCGAAGATCACCGAGCCGCTGTTGACGGCACACACACAGCGCGGGGGACACGTGAAGGTCCTGGAACAGGGGTGAGGGTCTGCGTGATTCCTTTCATGTACAGAGAGAGCCGGCTCTGCTTCCTCTTGTCGGTGTGGGCGGCGGCTGGACCGTGTCGGCTTCCAGAAGGAGGAGAAGGAAGCACCTTCGTGGAGACGGTTTTGACCTTTGGCCCCCAAAGTGGCTGAAACCGAATGTTAGCAAAATAGAAAGAACATATTTCAGTGGAATTGACCTTTAAAAATGTCAATTGGTTAATGGAAGCTGGATTCACTCATCGATGATTCTTTTTTAGGAGCAATTTAGGATAAAATTAAATTGTTGTGATGTACTGGTTAGTCAGCCAGATGGAACATGGCCCGCGTTTGTAGTCAAAACTGACGGTCTGACGAGAGCTCTGGTGAGTAGGCCAATGCGTTGTCACAGCAGGAAGTCGGGAACAAACGTTACGGCCGGAGCATCTAGGGATCCGACCTTCTGGCTTCACGCATTAAAAATTGTTTAAGAAGGAGGCAAGACTGTGAACGCCAGGGCGCCCCTTCCTCCCGCCCGTCTGGTTGCTCAGTCTCCCACGGGGCGCTGCGGTGGTGGTTTATTGGGTGCGATACTGGGACGCACAGCGTCCCCTGCGAGAACGCGCTGCAGGCTGGCCGTGAGGGGCCTCTGCATAGCGGAGTGGCCGTGGTTGGCAGAAGGTCAGCGTTTGCCCTGAAGGTAAGACACGTTCCAAGTAAAGACACGTATGAAGAGATAAAGGAAAACGCTGGTGAGGAGGAGGGCGTGCGTGTCACACTGGCCGCGTGGCGGCGAGGCGGGTCCGGGGCGGGGGATTGTGACCTGGCGTGGCCCGTGAGGGCGCTCTGTCTGCAGCGGCCCTCGGCCCGTGGGCCCGGACGTCTGGTGAACAGAAAGGGAGTGGGTCCTCCCGCGGAGGGCTGGCTGCTGAAGGAACTCCAGGAGAGAAAGGCGAAGAGGGGCCTGCAGGGAGGGGCTGGCTCACTGGAGCTGCCGCAGCCAAGGTCCTGCCTTGATGGAGCAGGTCGTGGGCAGGTGTGCGGGATGGCCGGGCTCTGGGAGGACCCTGCCTCGGCCTTGGGAGGGGCCGGCCCGTGAGGCTGCAGGCCGGGTTCCTGAGCAGGGGTGGGAGCATGCTCAGGGGAGTCTTTGTTGACTGAGAAAGCCCTGAGCGTGTCTAAATTACTGGCTCTAAAGAACCAGTAGAGAGGAGAAACTTTTTTATTACACACAGTTTTCATAACTGCTCTTAAAAGAAAGAACTCATGTTTCAGAAATCTGTATTTTCTTATTATATTTGCATTTCTTCTTTCTTCCTTCCTGCAGAGGGGATAAACCGCACGCTGACCTCATAGCAGGATTTAGAAACTGATGACTAAAGTCTAAGTGCTGTCGCTCATTCCGGTGCAGATGGGTGAGGTTCAAGGTGGGGGCTTCGTGTTCCTCCTCAACCTCATGTGGCTGGTGACATTGCAGCTCTGGGACTAGACCACAGTGACGCAGTGTTAGAAGCACTGAATTAACGATATTGATTTTATAATATTTTTATTTTTACAGTCTCAGGGATTTTGATTGTGAAATTATTCTGTCTTCAAAAAAAGAAGTAAGACATAATTACAAACTTGAAAAATATTCCCATTTGCTGCAGAGAACAAATGGTATAAAATGAGGATATTTATTCCAGTATGAATGATAGGCGAATGATTGTAAACAATTATTTATATGTTAAGGTACAAAGAGTGAATTGCTGTAGAGAGATCTTGAAATGCTGGGTTAGCCAAAAATTCAGTTCGGCTTTTCTGTAAGACAGCTCTAGTAGCTGCTTCTAGCTTCATTCAGAACAGTTTATTACTATGTATTGTGACAGCTGTCATATAAGCGTGCATTTAAAATCGGTATCAAAACTGGTGAGTTTCTGTGTGGCCATTTAAATATTGAAGATGGGGGAAAATAAGCAACACTTTAGGCCTATTATGCTTTATTATGTCAAGAAAGGTAAACATGCAACTGAAACAAAACCAGATGTGTGCCATGTGTGGGGAAGGGGCTGTGACGGATTGACTGCGTCAGAAGTGGTCTGTGACGTTCGGTGCTGGAGCTTCCTCACCGGACGATGCCCCACAGTCGGGTAGACCAGCTGAAGTTGATAGCGATCAAGACGCTCATTGAGAACAACCAGCGTTCTACCAGGCAGGAGAGAGCCGACATTCTCAAAGTATCAGATCAGGTGCTGAGAGTCGTGTGCACCAGCTTGGTTATGTTAATCGCTTTGCTGTCTGGGTTCCACACACGTTAAGAGAAAAAACCTTGACTGTATTTTCACATGTGATTCTCTCACTGGAACGTAATGCAAATGTTCCATTTAAAAAACAAACTGTGGCGGATGATGAAAAGTGGGTGCTTGACAATAATGTGGAACGGAAGGGGTCGTGGGGCGAGTGGAATGAACCCCCACCAGCCACACCAAAGGCCGGGCCTCACCCACAGAGGGTGACGTTGTGTACACGGTGGGGCTGGGAGGGAGTCCTCTGTATGAGCTCCTTCCGGGAAACCGGATGACTCCCTCCAACAAGTAGGCTCCCAGTTAGACCGCCTGAAAGCCGCGCTCGATGAGAAGCGTCCGGAATTAGCAGAAAACGCAGGGTCTCCCCTCAGGATAACACGAGACCACACGTTCTTTGACGACCAGGCAGGACCCGCCACAGCCTGGCGGGAAGTTCTGATCCGTCCGCCGCATTCACCAGACACTCACCTTCGGATTTTCATTTATTTCTGTCTTTACAAAACTGTCTTAATGGAAAAAACTTCAATTCCTTGGAAGACTGCAAAAGGCGCCTGGGCCAGCTCTTTGCTCAAAGAGATAAAAGTTCTGGGAAGATGGAACCAGGAAGTGGCCTGAAGGATGGCAGAGGCAGTGGAACAAAACGGTGAATATGTTGTTCAGTAAAGTTATTGGTGAAAATGAAAGATGTGTCTTTTCTTTTTACGTCTAAACGTAATGAACCTCTGGCGAACCCAACAGAACCAAAATGGTCAGTTGGACAGTGAACAAAAACTTCCCCCCACTCTTAAGTTTTCACAGCTTTTGAGACAGATTGAATGTAGTTTATCGTTCCGCAATTGTAGCTGATTCTTGATTAAATGCACACTCGACGTGTGAGTTTTAGAAGATGAATGATAATGTTTTCCAATCACGCAGAGTAAGTGCGGCAGAGCCGGATGGACTTGGCTCGGTGTCGGAACGCCATCCAGGAAATCAGTTACTACCCTAAACATAAATCGGGATTAACGGTGATTTAAAAAAAAACTTTATTTATTTGTTTGTTTGTTTATTTATCTGTTTTTAGAGAGAGGGAAAAGGAGAAAGAGAGGGAGAGAAACATCCCTGTGTGGTTGCCTCTCACTCGCGCCCCCAACTGGGGTCCTGACGTGCAACCTGGTCATGTGCCCTGACTGGGAATCGAACCAGTGACATTTGGCTCGCAGGCCGACGCTAACGGTGATTTTGATATATGCTCGTATCTGCTCCAGTTTGAACGACTATTAGATATTTAGTTTGAACTTGAATATGTTCTTGATTGATCAAAGCCTGGCCACAGCCCAGCTTTTATATTAAATGTCTGTCTCCTATTTCATTTCAGGGGTGTGTGTGTGTGTGTGTATTTTTTGGGGAAATTATTATTTTAAAATACTTTGAGATCCTTAGATTAAAATATTTGCCCTCATGTATGACTCCCTTGAACTGGGCTCTGTTTTGCAAGTGGAGAAGTTTTGGAATGGCAAATGTATCAAAGCATGGAGCCCTTGCCCTGGCCAGTGTGGTTCAGTCGGTCGGGTGTTGTCCTGTAGACTGAAGGGTCGTGGGTTTGATTCCCAGTCAGGGCACAGGCCTGGGTTGTGGGGTTGGTCCTTGGTTGGGGGTGCGTATGAGAGGCACCCTGTTGATGTTTCTCTCTCACGTGGATGTTTCTCTTCTCTTTCTCCCTCCCTTACCCTCTCTCTAAAATCAGTAAACATGTCCTTGGGGGAGGAAGAAAAAACATGAAACTCCATATTGTATATCATAACCCAGAACGTTAATGAAAAGCTGATATTTCTCTGGAACGTCTGGGGTGAGTGTGGAAGCCGAGGCCGTAAATGCTTGAGCTCCGTGCCAGGGAACCACGGGAGGAAAAC
Organism: Furipterus horrens; assembly: GCF_987537825.1. Classification (NCBI taxonomy): domain Eukaryota; kingdom Metazoa; phylum Chordata; class Mammalia; order Chiroptera; family Furipteridae; genus Furipterus; species Furipterus horrens. The sequence continues at coordinate 471,992 of NW_028327180.1, forward strand.
AGTGTCCGAGAACTGAGCGGGGTGAGGATTGAGAAGCACAGATGGGATCCATGAACTTTAGTCACTGGTCTCCGTCCCGGGGGTGCATCTGAGCTTGGTGGTGGGGTTTCCTCTTGCTGGACAATAAGACTCCCTTCGGAGAGGTGGAGCATAAAGTCCCATGGACCTTCCCGAACGCCAAGCGCTGTGTCCGACCGCTGCACCATGTGCAGGACTCGGGCGGGCAGGTGTAGGGGCTGCGGTGGCACCGCACGGCGCAGTCTGGTCACGTCCTCCCGGCCTCTGTGGAGGCTCCTCGCGGAGGTGGCTGCTTCGGGCACAAGACCTTCCCGTGGCCGGTGGACAGCTGTGCGGGCTCCGCTCATTCAGAGTCCTTGTCAGGCGACTCCCCGTTCACAGGCAGACACTTACCAGAATGTGAGTGAGCTGACACTGACCTCCGTCTCAGGGAGGACCCACTAAGGCCGGGTGCCTGGGGCCCCTTCCTGCTTCTTTACTTTTGTCACTGACGTCTACAAGGGGGGCTGGCGGGGAGCCCTGCTTCCATACGTGCCCACTTTCTGGGTGCTGTGCACACACTGGCTGCCTTCGCAGGCACCAGGCACGCACAGGGGCCAGTGGTTTTCTTCATGTGGTGTCTCCACGTCCAGAAGATACGACCAAGCCTTGTCTCGACGGCCCCTGGGCTGCTCGGCTCACCTGCTGTCGCTTCACTGTCCGTGGGCCCATTCATCGGGGCCCACTTTGTGGGGCGCGGGCGCAGGACTTCAGAGAACTTCCAGAGCCGTTAGCACCATCATACACAGCGTCCTCTGTGAGACGTGACGCCCGTGGGCAGCCGCCGGCCGGGAAGCAGGGCCGGAGATGAGATGGTTGATGGATGCTTGTGGGCACGTGAAGAGCTTGGTGCCTCCTCGTGACAAGTCAGTGCATCCGTAGTCAAGCCCGTCTCCCCTGACCTCAGTCAGAAACGTTACGCTGCACGCGGACACCCGGGATCTGGTGCAGATCCATACATTACGCAACAGCTTTCTGATCGATCAATTACATAACAGACCCAGCTGGTGAAAATCAATACGTTTCATTCCCTGCCAAGGAAACTACGGTGAATGTACCCAACACAGGGAGGAGCGTGCCGCCCGGAACGACCTGGCTTTGTTTCCACAGGTCAGTGACTCCAAAGTCGGGAGAACATGTCCTTGCTGTCACGTGGTTGGCGTGGAGTATTCTGTGCACAGCGGGAGTCATGAAATACTAGGTTCATCAGATAAATACATGGCTCCGAAATCATCAGTCTTGAATTAGGGCCGTCATGGGGAGGGGGTTGTAATCTAAGCAGATTTCTGAATTCAGCCAAAGTAACACATGTCTCTCACATGAGTGATGATCTGCGAAGGACAACCAGAGGTTGACCCACGTGTGTTCACCCCGTTGTTTTGCACATGACAGCTTAGACTTGAGATCTTCTCCGTCCCGTCTTTCATCTGTGACAGGGATTCTCGAATAACCCACCAACTCAGAGGCGAGAAGAAATGAGTCCGTGATTCTGAATGAAACTTTCTGTCTAATTTGCCACTTTACTGATTTCTGGCAAGATATTTTTTCAGTATTTTTACTACGATACTGCTTGCCTTCAAGGACGAATTAATTAGGACAGGTGGGCGGGACAGGGGAGAGCAACGGGGGAAAAATGGGACAACTGTAATAGATCAACAATTAAAAAAATAATAATAAAAAAGAAAGAAAAGAACAAACTAATTGAAGTAGTTGAGGGAGAAGGAAACCCCGACCGGCTCGTGCAGTTGACTTGCAAACGTTTGTCCCCACAGTCCCCCTAGGATAGGGCTGTCCCCGTCTATCCGTCCGTCTGGAGGTGAGAGCTGGTGTCCAGCCGTGAGGTGCAGAGACAGGGGGGCATGTGGACAGAGACTCGTGTCCAGCAGTTGTCATTGGTCCCAGGGGTCCCTCCTCTCCCCTCCCGAGATCCCAGGGCGCCACCATGAACCTCGCAGCTGGCAGGACCGGGACCGGATCAGGACACCTGTACCCCCGCCCCCTCCACCCCCCATGAAAAGGAACTAAATAGATGATCAGCTTCAACTCTTGCGCCACCTCGTGCTAGACGTCTGTTCAAATGGTAACAAGTTCCGTGTGACAGAAGCCCAGACCCTCAGCACTGGAAGGGACCGGCATTGCCCGGCCTAAGCCCCTTATTCTAGAAGGACGATGCGAGCCCGGATGTGACGGGGTCGCACACGCCCGCAGGTGCGTCAGCGGCCGGCCGGAACCCGGCTTAGGTGCTTCTAGCTCAGAGGGCTGACTCTGCTGCAGGTTAAACTATGGCACCGACACCGTTATTTCTCCCCCACGGGGTTGGCTTTCTGGTGATTCCGTGATCGTCGCTGCCGCTTTACACGTGGGACCTAAACTGCTGTGGCCGGTGTTCAGATCTGCTTCCTCGGGACTTCAGCCCCCGCTCCAGAAGCTGCCGCGGAGCAGCGGGCCGTGGTTCTCACGGCGCCTGGCGTTTGCCGCGGGCCGGGCCGGAAGCGCAGCCGTGCCCCGCGACAGTGGTGGCAGAGGCGTGGGGGGGGCTTCAGGGGGGTGTCGCCAGGACGCCCCACCACTTCCTCAGTCCTGCACCAGGTTCGAGGATCCCGCTCTGAGTGTGGCCCTGCCTGCAAGTGTTTCCTTTCCGAGGAATTTGCCCCAGTGACCTTGAAGCGTTGCTGAGAACAGGGGGCCATTGTTCTGCCCTGGCCGCGAGCAGCCCCGCCAGGCGCCCACAGGGTCCCGGCGGCCACGGGCGCCTGCGGAGGCGGGGCTGGCCCGGTCCTCGCTCCCCTTCCCTCTGGCTCGCGGAAATGCAGGTTCACAGCGAGTCGTTCTTCGGTTTATACGAGGACAGTTCCGGCGGCAGGACGGGCTTGGCCTTCAGGGCGAATTTTGTCACCGACCCCAAAGCTCTGAGGTTCAGAACGCTCAGGTTGTGTTTCTCTTTATCGTGACTGGTCATTATCACATATATTAAAAACGGTTTGAAGAGGCGCCCTCCTCTGTAGCTGCCAGTTAGAAACAGGGTCCCTGCGTACTGGGTGTGGGGCCGGGGCTTGGAGAGAGCGTCGTCCGTCCTGTGGGCTCGTGGCCCCAGGGTGGGGGCCACACGGGACAGCAGGTGACCTGGTGCCGTGCGCTGCGGAGGCCGCAGGCCAGGCCGGACCCCAGGCTCAGTGTGGGGGCCCTGAGAGCCCCGTGGAGACACAGACGACTTCGGGATGCTGGTTTTAATTTAAAAAATAACGACAAACCAACTTTAATTTAAAAAGAAAAGCAGGACGGCTTGGAAAGGTGAGCTCTAGCAGACGTAACATGGTCGGTTTCTCCTTGCTCCCGTGTTTTCTTCTCCCCAAACGCTTTCGCTTCCGTGCCTTTCTTAAACATTGAATATTTAACAGATAACGTGCGGCCGGACGACAGAAAAGTCTAAGTCTGGAGGCCGCTGATGAGCAGTTTACAGCCTATTTGGAAGGGAAGATGTGCACCCACAAAACGTCACAAAGGGGGGCGCACTGGAGTGACGTTAGAATAATTACATAAAACGTCTTACAAGAAACCCTAACGGGGGAGTCAAGTTCAGTCCGTCCCGGCCCGACACAGCCTTGGTTTCGTCACCGCTCTCCAAGTCCAGGGCCGGTGTGTGTGGGGCGGAGAGCCTCCCTGGGTTCTTTTATGTAAAACTGGGGAAGCGTTTTCAGAACAGTCAAAACTGAATGGGATTAGGTATGAATCAAAACGTGTGCTCCTCCGTGACATGACCGGGACCGTGACTGAGGGGACAGGGTGAGGGGCAAACCCAGGCACCCGTGCGGGGTGACGTGAGCTGTGTCACCGGTGCGCTTGCTGGGAGCTGTATGTGCGAAAGGGTGGCCCGGGGCGGTGGAGGTGCCCCCGGGTTCAGGCAGTCCCGGAGGCCACCGTCACCCGTTCTGCCAGCAAGGCGAGGGCGTGCGTGGGCAGGCGGGCGGGGCCTGGGCCGGAGGCGTGTGCCATCTCCGGAGAGACAGGCAGGCCAGCGGGAGCTGAAGTCCGTGTGGAGAGCAGGCTGCTCACATGGAGAAAAACAGAACAACACTGCCCCTCCCCCGACACGCATAGCTGGCCGGGTAGGTGTAAAAATAGCCAGGCAGCCGGATTGGAAGTGGCCACTGAATGCAGCCTGCAGAGCTGAGGCCCCTTGACACCAGCCGGCCGGCCAGATGGGGAGACCCGGGGAGGGGCGCGCAGGGGCTCCGGGCGGGGAGCTTGGCGCCGTCGGGACGCGCTGTCCCGGCTAGGGAGCCCCCAGGAGCCCTGGACGGAGCCCAGGGGGTGAGGACCGGCCCGCTGACGAGGAGCTGCAGGCTGCGATGGGCAATGCTGCCCTCTGCCCTTCCTGCCACACGGGGAGGAGCGTGAGGGCCCAGGGGCACTTGCTGGAGGCGGACGGAGCCCCCGACTACTACGGCTGTGACCGCGAGGACACCACAGAGCCCTGGGCACAGGTGCGTTCTGAGCCGCAGAGACGGAGGGAGGGGTCCTGGCACACGGCGCGGGGGGGCTGCCCCGGTTGGATCCGTGTACTTCCCGGTGGAGTGACCGCCCACCTGACCCTCTGAGTCAGGGTCCTCCCTGCTCTCCCCCCCAGGGCCGTCCTGCTGGGTCGTGCATGGAGGCTTGGCATCTCGTCCAGGGCCGAGCACATGTTTCCTGGGGACGGGCTCACGCGCACGTCCGCCGCCCTGAACCGTCAGAGCCCCGCCTGCATCCGCGTTGTCCAGCTTCAGCCATTAACACCCTAGCGCTGGGCGGACTTCACTGAAAAGGCCTTGACACATGGCTCGCGTCGTGGCAGTAATATTTTATGCGGAGGCTTCAGGTTGAACAATCAGATAGGTCAGCTGACTCTCAGATTTTAATAATTCAAAGTCATGGTATGTTCCTTAAAACGATTACAAAGGCTTATTGTGGTTTTCTGGGGGGAGGGCCCAAAATCTTTCTGAGGCTTTCTGATGTTCATATTTGCTGGAGAGTGAGGTTTATCAGTGACCCTTCAGGGGCAGGAGTTTGGCCTCGTTGCAAGTGACTTAACTTCAGTGACCCCACGGAGCTCGGAGCTGCAGGACTTCTTAGCACGAGAGGCAGAGGGTTGTTCCCACGCGCGTGGGTGCCCGGCAGCTGGGGGATGGCAGGCGTGGCACGTGGAGCGTCTGCGGGGCCTCCTGTCCTGGCTGTTCCTCCGACCGGGATGAATGTCATCATTTCGGAGTGTCGCCATTCCGTCTGAGCCGTCACACTGAACCTGACCAGGAGCTGAGCCGTGGGACCCCCCGCGGAGCCAGTGTGTGCTGAGCAGGGGCTGCGCTGTGGTGACGTGGGGGGGGGTGCAGGGGTGTCTGTTCTATCCGCTGCCTAGTCAGTGAGCGAAGGGGGTTTATGTGCAAGGGATTCCTTAGGGAGAGAATTCAGTACCTGTAGTCACCAAACTGGAGCCGACGCCCGCTCTGTCCTCCTGACCCAGACGTCACTACAGCCCACTTAGGAAGCCCACTCGTCTGTGACCGACCACAGTCGGCGGGAAATTCCTGTGGGCACTGCCCACACGGTGCTGCCCACGCTCGGCGGGGGCCCTCGGAGGTCCGGCGCTGACCCATCTGTCCCACAGGTGTCAGCCAGTGGACGTTAGGAACCGTGGGGTCTGGGAGGCAGACGGCTTGAAGAATATCACTTTCATTATTTGACGTACGATGCCAGTTGGAGACCCCAAAGCCACAGTGGAGGCCTGTCCAGAGCTCAGGCCTGTGGAGCGGTCTTGTGTCTTCTCAGCAGGCAGCAGCGTGGCAAAAATGGCTGCGTCTGTCACCCTGGTCCCCAAATCCACTCTCCTGCGTGTTGAGTGAGGGACCAGACTGACGCTGCTTATCCGCAGCTCTGCGTGGGGCGCTCTAATCTCGGATTGACCTGGTGCCGGTGCGGCCCATGCGTCCGGTGGAAGTGGGAGCAGCCCCTCCTCTGGCCTGTCAGTGGCCACCCATGATCTCGGAGGCCTTACTTTAACTTTGATCTTGAAGCTGAGGGTCTGGGGCCGTTCTATGCACACCCATTCATGCATGTTTGCGTCCGCACCGTGCGTTCGCGGGGCATTTTCTTGCTTTCGGAAAATGAAACCTCTCCATGGCGTTCTAGAAGAATCCCACTGCGAGTGAAGCCGGCAACGCCTGCGCGGTGACGAGAACCCTGCCCGACTCAGGGGACGTTCTTTGCTGGAATCCCAGGGCTGCCCGTGAGCCTTAGACTTGTGCCTACTTTTTAGAAATTTGACTCAGAACAGAGAAAAGCAGTTGTGGAAACTTGCTATTGTGTAACAGCAAAGGCAGCCCCTGGAGAGGTTCTGGGGGGTCTCTAGGGGGCCCTCAGACACGCCCCCCTCTCAGCCCCCACAGCCGTGAGCTCACCTCCGGGCCAGGTGCTGCCTTCGGGCCCTGCCTGGTCACGACGCTGTGTTTGCGCGGAGCAGCCAAGGACTCGACTCGGTCCCGGTCCCGGTCCTGGGACAGTCGGGCTGGATTTGTGTGACAGGCGGAGAGAGGGGCTGCTGGCTCCCAGGCGGGGGGCCCAGCTGGCCGAGGGGGGTGCGGGCGGGGGCCCAGCCGAGCTCCCTCTCTGCAGAGGCACCGTGTTCAGCAGATGCTGGGACTCAGCGAATGTGGGGACCGAGGGCGTGACCGTTGTCACACAGATGCGGCAGACCGGTGGCTCACGGGTCGGGTCCGCGTTCGCTGGGCTCGGCTGCTCTTCGGCAGGAAGCAGGAGCTGCGCGGTGGGTCTCCCACCAGGTAACGGAGCGGAGCGCACACGCTGAGCCTGCTTCTCACCTGCGCGGGGGACACTGGAGTAACATTCTTCCTCACGGTGTCCCTGTGCACGCGCGTGGTACAGCGTGGCGGGCACCTCGGCTCGGCCCTGCCCCGCCCCCAGCGAATGTGCAGTGGCGTGTCCTGTGGTCACGGAGCCTCATGCACGAGATGGAAGTACTTTCTGGGCACAACCTTCTTCTAAAAGTTTTTAAAAACTATTTTTTAAATCATAGTTGACGTACAATATTATATTAGTTTCAGCTGTGCACCACGGTGGTTAGACATTTATGTATAATGCGTAGATTTACTTTAAAAACTATACATGGGAAGTAATATGGTACAGATAACCATCGTATAACACGGTTGTCGGGTTCCTAACCGATGCCGTGGTGTGTGAATCCGGGTCACACGGAACAAAGAGCTCGTACAAAAAGGGGGCTTAGAGCCAAACAATAAAAAAACATGGTATTATATTTGTATAATGAAGAGAAATAGCTTTATTGGAGCACTTTTCATCCACAGCGTTACATCCTAATATGCATTTAGTGATGTTTCCTTCGTTGTCACTACTGAGCTCCATTAGCCGAGCGCGTTTTGTTTCTGACCAGAGACCCTCATCCTCTGAACGTCCTTCAGCGTCACCTCGGTCTCCGTGCTCTACTTTTTGCAAAGAGTGTGTGACTTTAGAGGCTTGCTTTTAGCTGCGAGGCCGTTTTATTATAAATCTCACCGTACAGCGCTGAGCACTTTGAAGTTCTCCCTTAGACTCTGGGCTCCTTCCGGCGCAAGGACCCGCATTCAGGAAGCACGGCCGTGCGGCTGAGTCTGGGCCTTCCTTCCCGCTTTCCAGAGTGAACGGTTTCGCTGCCTCGTCTCCGTCAGGGCTCCCGTCCCCTGTGCTGTCCTGGCACGTTCCAGGGGTCGCTTCCACCCAGAACGCTCCGTCGGCTGCTCCTTCTCCCGGCAGCTCCTGGGTCTCCTCCACAGCCACGCGTGTGCGAGCGAGACCGTGGGACGGAGGGGCCGCGATTGCGGGGGCACCTGCACCTTCTGCCTGACCTCGTGTTGTTTACTTTTTGTCGTTTTATGGTAACTAATGTTTCTGGTGAGATGCTGACGTGACGCAGTTTTATGTTTCACTTCTAAGTGTCATGACCAGAGGCCTGAAGGCAGGGAATCTTCCGGAAGTTTAGACTTTGCCGCAAACCATGAAATACTTCCACAGAGTAGGTGTTTGCGGGTGAGCCCCGGTTCGGTCACAGCAGCACTGCCCGTGTGACACGGCTGTGGCCTCAGGGAAGAGGAGGAGGCGGGGCAGGGGGAGCCGGTCTGACGCCCCACGTGTAGACCTGCCAGCCTTTCACTCCTCGGAGTCCGATTGCTCCGTGACTCAGGGACGTAGGAGCCAGTATGGGGTTTGGTTAAACATGAGCCGATTTAGTCCTGGGGTGTGTGGTCTTCCGCGTGGAAGTCATGTGAGCCAACGTCCCCTTATTGGGGACGCCAGAGAAAACAGCCCACTTCTCCGTCCATGTCCCCACTGTCTTCAGTGGGCCTGAGCACGGGAGCCAAGGGGCATTGCCTGGACCATCACGGGGGGTGGGGGCCACGCTAGGTGGAGGGCCATCCCGCTGACGTGCGTCCTCTGTGGGTGTGACGTCCCTTCCAGGTCCCCGGCTCCTCTGCAGTCAGGTAGAAGGCCGCGGGAATCACAGAGTTGTGTGAGGGTCTCAGCTCCCGGCAGCGGTCTGTCACCGCGGGAGCACAGGTTTGAGAGTGAGCTGGAGACCAGGGGCCGGAGCCAGGTCTCCCAGCACAGTTTTTGGGGAAAATTCAGCTGATCCTCCTGGATCAGATTTTGGGAGGAGCACGAGGACAGGGAGGACTTCAAAAGCAGCCTCTGTCAAGAGGGATCGTCGTTACCGGCAGTGGCGTCTGGTATTACGGCATCTGGTTTAAATTCAACCTCGTTTTCCCCAAATTGTCGGGGTCACAGAATTGGCCCGGCCCAGGCCGCAGCTCTGAGTGCCGCCCCCTGTCCTGTGGCCCTCGGAGCCTCTGGCCCTGTAGCGAGGACAGGCGACCCTCCGGGGTCACACCCAGACGCGCCTGCAAACCCAGCAGTGGGGCGGAGCCAGAGGAAACCCAGGAGCTCTGGTTCCCTTGAGTGTTCCGGTCCCTTTCATCTTGACACTTGGCTCAGTGGGAAGTCACTGGCACCTGGAGCTGACGAGAGCAGGTAGCAGCGCGTCGGGGGTAAATCAGTGTTCACATGTGACGCTGTTTTCACGTTGACGGTCCTTTTACGCTGACAGAGCTGAGTGCGGCCCCTGTGGACCCCGGGTCCTTCAGCAGCTCCCCAGAAGCGGTAACACTGCCGCCTTGCACTGGGCGCTGCTGTTGGGTGCTGTCAGCCCAGCGCCGAAACGTGTCACGGCGCCGCCGTCCCGGTTGGCAGGGGACAGAGTGTCCTGGGTGTCAGGGCTGCGCTCTGGTCTTCTCAGCGGTTCACGGAGGGTCTTCTCTTTCCTCACAGTCTGACAGCAACGCCAGCTTCCTCCGCGCGGCCAGAGCCGGCAACCTGGACAAGGTTGTGGAGTACCTGAAGGGCGGCATCGACATCAACACCTGCAACCAGGTAAGAGCGCCGTGCGCCTCCGCGGGGCGCGGGGACACGTGCGCCAGCCCAGGCCGCTCCGTGCGCTCACTGAGTTTACTAAATGTCGGGGTCCAGCCTAAGGAAGTCGTCTTCTCTCCTTGCTCCTTCCGGAGGCCCGGATGTTTGTGTCTGGAGCTGTTACTGCTGAGAACCCAGATCAGAGGTAGCGGGTGGGTGTCCGTTCTGGCTGTGACGTGACCTGGGCCGCCCGGAGTGGGACGGTCGCCCGAGCCGGACCGCCTGCGTCTCATCCGCCCTGACGCCCCGCACACCTTGGCCACTTCGCTGCTGCAGGACCTTGACCCGTGGTCACTGGTGGTTAAATTGGGGATGGAGACATACGGCGCTAAAATTTAAAAAGCGTTCCTGCCCCCTGGTTGTTTTAAAATGTGGGTTAGAGTGAGAGGAGGGTGACGACAGCAGCTGGAAGGAAGGGTCTGTGCTTTTGTCCCTCGCGTCCCCTTGGCCAGGGCTTCCGGCGGAAGTGTGCGTTTCGGGCCTTGTTTGGTCCCACAGCCACTGGGCGTTTTGTGCTGTTTCAGGCTGAGATTTTCTTGCCGTGGATGGAGGCGTCTGTGTGCTCGCACTCCGCAGACCGTGCTGAGTGCTAGTGGCCTACTCGTGCGTGTGCACACACACCAAGTGCACGCGTGCCTGGGGTGTGGCCACCTGGCCTGTTCTAAGTGAGCAGCTGGCCGCCGCCTTTGACATGAGCCTGGCAGCCGGGTGGGCAGAAGCCCCTTCGGTGGTCCCGTGCGTCACTCCTGCGGGGCCGGAGGGGGACACGACGCGGGTGAGAGCCCCGTGCCGACCCTCCGCCTTTGCCACGCTCTTGTCCGCTGTCTCTGGCCCAGGAGACTGGGTCCCTCTCGGCCTCTGAAACCGCAGCGGCTTAGCTTCCTGCCTTGTCGCTGAGACAGGACCCTGGGCCTGACGCAGCTCTGGGCACGGACCTGGGAAAGGCCAGCCCCTCTGTCCCAACGGACAGGACGCAGGGTCTGCGCCTGCACTTCTCATCCGTCTGGCTTTCCATCAGGAGTCGTGTTTGCTATGTTTTCTTAAACAAATAATCTGAACTTCAGGTACATCAGTTATTTTAACAGAGAAGGATGGATATCCAGACATTCATATGGGTGGACGAACTACCTCCAAAAATGCCTACGATATTGACTATAAAATAGTTTATAATTTTAATGTTACCTTAGATTTTTTAAAGTATATTAAATACATTCCCCACATTTTAATATCACATTAACTTTCTAAACTTGCTAGAGCATGGGCAATGGAACTCTCAGTTTATTCAGGTAAAAATTATCGAAAATGCCAAAGGGAACCCAGGGAGAACAAAGTTAATGTCAGTCAAGCCAAGTCCACTGAACCCTGAAGTATGGCAAATATATTTGACTGTATGAAAGATCTAGGGTGTTTTTAGGAAAATAATCTCCCAGCAGTAAATACTCAAGTTGCTGTATGACCAGCAACTCCTTGCGCCCTGAAAACGTCTTCAGCAGCCGGTCACTCTTCTCACAGGGGTGCCCTGTCCCCGAGCGTGTTGCTATGAAAGGGAAGAGTGTTTGCTTTTGGGGGACGGCTTCCCAGTGCCGTGAGGCCACACCAGACAGAGCCCAAAGCTCACGTTCTTTCTCCACTTTCATGCAGTCACTTCAGTGCAGAAAGTGACATTTTTCTCATCTCCAGCACAAGATGACAATAATGTGTTCGGTCTTACGTCACTGGGTTGCAATGTGCCATGAACTATGACACGTGAAAGGCCTTCTGTGGTGGACACGTTCTAACTGCAGTCACGACATGTCGTTCACCAAGAACCAGAAACATGACCGCTGCCCTCCTCACAGAACGGGACAGTCCCTCTCCTCAGCCCCTTGAGTTTTCTCGGTTTGGGTAAATGCTGCTGTCTGGCGTTGGTTTATGATCGCTAGGCAAGGACGTATATTGAGCAGGGTCTGGGGCCATGAAGTGACGAATGTTATCTCATCACCGGGTGTTTTAGCAGGACAGGCATTGGGAGGGAGCGTTTGCCTGAGTTCACAAATGCAGCTGGGCCACCGAGCGGTGTCCCCGGGTCTGTCTGGGGCTGCTGGGTCTGTCTGTCCACGGGGACAAGGCTCACCCCCTGCCCTTCCAAGTGCACGGCGATGGCACCCTTATCCTGGGGCCCCCGTCTGACCCGGAGAGAGCGCTGTGCGTCCTGGGCCTGGCGTGCGAGGCGGTTCAGGGGCCTCCCCATCCCGCCCGCCGCTGCCAGGGTTGCTGCTCGAGCTCAGCTCCGTTCCAGGGCAGAAACTAACCTCAGGAGCCCAGGCGGCCAGGAGGCTACGCCGCAGCGAAAGGGCTGCTGTCATTCACCGCGACGGCTCAAAGCAGAAGCGCCGCGTGGAGGAAGCAACGAGAAACTGCCCTCTGGTTCGCTCCTGCGCCCGCGTTCCTGGGCAGCGTGCTGACGCGGGACAGAGGGACCGGCAGCCCTGCGCCCTGCGGTGTCTCGGGGGGTGGGGGTGGGGCGGGTGGGGCCGCCCGCTATCCCAGAACAGCGTGTGCGTGGGCTGCCCAGACGCCTCGGGCTGAAGTTCGGATGAAATTTTCTTCTTTATAAAATGACCTCATAACTACTATGAGAATCTTGAAATTGGATCCAAAAATACCATTTGATGGCTCGGCCCCTGAAAGGATATGGAAGACATTCAGAAACGTGGCAAAGACAGTGTTGCGTAATAAAGAACTTCAAGTTTTTATTTTTCTTTTCCAAACTGTTACAGAGGTTACATTTTTCCTTTAAAAGATCAAATGAGGAAATTATTTGTCCTGTTCTCTCCGATACATTCCACACGGAGAGCACGTTTTCGTATTTGCTCCATTTCTGAAGCTCACGTACACTTAGGCCTCTTGTTTATTCAGTGATTGTTCTCACTCTGAGAAAGCTGTAGAGGGAGTTCACAACCAGACGTTAAAAATAGACTTTAGAACATTTCAGTTACAAATTTGTTCCACGTCAGCAGAGGCTCCGAGGGTCAGCTCCTGTCTGTGCTTACGTGGGGAGGTTCCAACACATCGTCATTGCGGTGACAGCTCTCCTCTGTCCCTCCGTCACTCCTCTTATTTGCGTCCCGGCCGCCGCCGGAATGGGCATCGGGTTCCGACAATCCAGTCGCACGGTCACGCCCACCTCGCTCGCAGAGTGGTGTCTCAGAGCGTTGCTGTCACCCGATCTGAAGGGACGCCTGGTTTTCTCAAGCCACCCCCACATCTCGGGTCGGCCGGAAGTGCCTGTGTTTCTGTGGAACCCAGAGCACACGCGTGTGCCCCGCTCCCCCTGCCAGAGACACACACAGAACACACACAGAAGACAGACACACACACAAGGTGCATGTGTACCTGGGTGTGTATGAAAGCGTCACCAAAAAATAAGCCCTAAACACAGTCAGCGCCTCCCACCCACGGGACATCTTTTCTCTTTATCCTCCTCCACGTGTGGTTGGCACTTACCCAACAAATAACCTGCGTCTGCATCGGGACGCTGCGGAAAGTGGCCAAAGACGCGGTGAAATCGGTTGGTGTGTCTGACAAAGACGGCGCGTCGTTTGCTTTGCCTTTCCTGGTCTTCATGCAGCCCGACCCCCCGCAGTGAGCACCCGCGTCTCGGCTGGCAGCCAGGTGTGGAGGAGGTGTGGGGCCCGGGGCCTGGAGCGGGGATGGGGTGGGGGTGCATCTGGCCCCCGGCCATTCTCGTCCCACAGACGCTCCTTTTCCTCCGTCGTGCGGACGACTCCTTGCCAAAGTCACTTCTGCTGACGGCAGCGATGCCTCAGTGGAGCTTCCTCGTTTTCCGTGTCTCTGTCCTTGGTCTGCACCCCCTCGCCCCACCAGGGCCTCCTGGGTGAGGTGGCCGGAGGCCAGGCTCACGCCCTCTTGTCTCTCCCCGTTGTTCGAGGCGTATTTCTTCTCTGTCTCCTTGGGACATTTTCTGGGAACTCATCGACGTCGGTTGCCTCCTCGCAAATGCTTTCATTCGGCATAATTCAGGAAGTTCTGTGAGTTAGGGGTACGGTCCTCACAGGCATCAGACAGACGGGGGGGGGGGCCTTCCGTCTGCACCCCAGGCGTGCAGAGCAGAGTAGCCAGAGGTTTGAAAACAGCCCGGACAGGCCCATGCCAGCACACAGGTGATTGTCAGTGGCTTCATGATACGTATTTTGGGGCTCTTGGGGACAGAAACGATGTCGTGTGTGTTTTGCTTCTGCCTGAGAACCTCTTTGCCTCTCTGAACCAAAAACACTGGAGATCGATAACTCTGAACTTGACAGCTTCAAGCTGGTGCCCAAAGCAAGGGACCCCGGGAGACCGAGTGTGTCCGCCTGGGGCTGTCCGGGTGCCCGGGGCCACCGTCTCCCTCCCCCGCTCCAGCCTGAGGCCTCGTCCCCTCTCCTCTCCTGCAGAATGGACTCAACGCGCTGCACCTGGCGGCCAAGGAGGGCCACGTGGGGTTGGTGCAAGAGCTGCTGGGCAGAGGCTCGGCCGTGGACTCCGCCACCAAGGTAGGCCGCGTCCCGGGGCGGGCGGGGGAGGCCGTGGGACCCGCGCATGCGCCGCGGGGGTTGCTGCGACGCCGGGACTCCTGACACGGCCGCCCTGGAATCGACCCCCGTCCGTCCTGTCAGCAGGGAGGCGGCCGGCACAGCCCTGGGTTCTGTACCCGGTTCCCCACGTTCTGGCCCTTTCCCTTGGAGTCCCCATTAATGTCATTCTCCGTAGACAGCAGCTCCTGTTTTCCTAAGGTCACCCCATTAAAAAAAATAAATGGCGTCGTAAACGCCTGAATGAAAACGAACAAGTAATTTTCATGCTTTAATTAAATTGTTGTATTTGTAACGTGTTCATTGACCTTGGTAAGAGACCATACAGACGCCTTTGCCCTCTGATGGGAAAGAGACTTGGGGTCACAGCCTGAATGATGAGGACAGAGTGAGATTTCATCACTATAACGTGTTCGCAGAGGACTTAGGCTCGTTTGTAGAGACACGCAGGTGCTTGCTACCCTAGAAACTTGCTTCCTGGTTGATTCTGCGTTTGCTGGAATATCCTGGAACCTTGCCGTTGGGCAGTCATTTCAGAAACAACAGGTATTTTTAAAAATACCATTAGTGGTGGCAAATCTTTGTCTTTAGAAGGTGCAATTTTAATTTGGAGGAAAATAGTAGCCAATCAGAATCAAGCCTGCTGCCGCGGCTGGAGTTGGATGATCTGCAGTTGCAGGAGGCGCAGGGAGAGGTTAGGATGCGGGTGAGGTGAGGGCCCGGCAGGTGGGCCTCCAGCGGGGCGCCCGTCTCGTCAGAGCCAGACAGCGAGGGCGGGCGCTGGAGTAAAGGCGGGCGGAGCCAGGCCGCCTGGGCCGAGCGCTGCGCTCAGAAGCGGCCACGTGGACTCCGGCCGCGCTCACGGCGGTTCCAGTGGAAACTGGGAAACAAAACAGAAGAGGCTCTGGCAGTTCCAAAGGAGTGACAATATTCGTTCACTGCATGTAATCAGTTCCTTCCTTTGGTTGTAAAGAGAGAGTAAGCATTTTCAGTAGCAAATCTGACCGCCTCCAGTACATGCTAAAGAAACATTCGAAGACTCTCATGTTGAATGTGTATCAAATTCCTTTCTTCCCCTCAGTTGCCCATATAATGTAACATATTTGTTAAACCAACCGCTCTTTGATGGCTTAAGTGTTTGTATCGTTTTCCTTTCCTATAGACTCTGCTGATATTTTAACACAGAGGCACCCTTTTAACCCGAGGTTATAGTTGTAGAGTTTTAGACTCAGGAGGAGCCCTCATGCCAAGCCCCTCACTCAGAGAGGAGGCCGCGGAGCCCTGAGTGACCAGTCCGAGCTGAGAGGGTCCCTGTCCTTCATGCGGGGCTGGCTGAGGGCGGAAGGGACGGCGGCGCTGGGAAGGGATGGCGGCGCTGGGAAGGTCCGCGTCCTGATGGTAGAAAGGACCCTAGAAGGACAGGTTGTAACCACCTGAAATTACCGGCAACGTCAAACGTGTCTGTATGTTTTGATCGCTTCAGAATTGGGGAACCAGTAACGTTTTCTGTTTCGTTCCCCCCACAGAAGGGGAACACGGCGCTGCACATTGCCTCTCTGGCCGGACAGGCGGACGTTGTCAAAGTCCTGGTCAAGGAAGGAGCCAACCTCAACGCCCAGTCCCAGGTACCCGTCCGCCCGTCTCTGGTGGGAACGGGTGTCAGTCCGCGTGGCTCTGAGGCACCGATTCAGGGCCCTCCGCCAGGCGTTGGGCAGAACAGTTTCCTGCGCCTGCTCAGTGTGTGATTCAGCCAAACGCTCTCATTAGCCCGTGTCGTGGCGCTTCCTTTTCTGTGAGGTGTCGCGGCCTCCCTGCTGATGGGGCTGAGACTTGGAGGAGGGCAGGCTGCCCTTGTCGCCTTTCGGAGCATTGAAAAGCAGACAGTGATTTTTCCCAGGATGACAGTGACATCTGGGCCGCAGGAATCATGCGTGTGAGTTCGGTGTCGCTCTTGAGACAGTTTTTACAATTTGAGTTTTCACCATTTCCTTCAGTTTTAATGATCCTCAGTGGTAAATGTGCTCTAAGGCGGGGACCACACTGTTTGGCTACGTCACCCCGAAACGCGGGCCTCACAGAGCTCCCCAGGGAAACGGGCAAACCTCGTTCTTCTAAGAACGTGTGTCTGCTTTCCTGAGGCGTCTGCCCTGCTCCGTGCCCACCGCTGTGCCGGTCCAGCCCCGCGAGGCCGCTCCAGAAGAAGGCTTGCCTGCTGCTCACACAGACATGCGTGGGCTTTTATTTTATGAGCGTTCAGGTTTTCAGACCAGCACCCCTGATACCCAAGGCAGGGTTATGGGACATTAATTATCCGCCCCATATCTTGGGGTGCATATACCCGCTCCACGCAGAGATAAACACCTGTTCAGGTGTGGTATCCTGGCGTCTGTCCGTCATTGGCCCTTGCTTGTGGTCGCGGATCGTGGGGACTGGGCTGTGAGGAGGCGGAAGCGCGTGCAGCTGGCCCGTGTGCCCACCTCATGTAACGCTGCCCCGTGGCTGCAGAGCGAGCTTGGCTCTCAGCACAAAACACATAGCAGAACGTCCTGTTCTGTGCACACACACACACATGCACACACACACACATGCATACACATGCACACACATGCACATGCATGCACACGCACACACACATGTGCACACACAGAAGCATACACACACACGCATACACAGCAAACGCAACAGTGGGAGGAAACCCGCCACTTAGTACCTTGCTTTGTGTTTGCCGTTCATGCAGGAAAAATCACTCTGAAGCCTCATCCCGTGGAAGAACAAATGTGTTTCCTGAAGGCGACCCCTGGCCTTTTTACAGTGCACCCTCCTTCTTAAACATCCGTTTCATGTTTTTCCTGCAGACGTATCTCAGGGTTACTTTTGTTTCTGTGACTCCCTTTGTGATACACCGGGTTTCCTGGAAAAGGCTTTCGTTTTAACTAATTTTGCTCGTGTGGGTACATGTTAGTGTGGCTGTCTGTTCAGTGGGGATGCCTGCGATGCAAACGGGGAGAACCAACGCCGACTTAGTTAGATAAACAGGGACGTCCTTGGCATCTGTGGACGCAGCGTTCCCACAGGCCAGCTGAGCTGCGGCTGTTTTTAGGAAGCTTCATCGCACCTGGGAATATGGAAAACAGGGCGCGTGTTTTCCCTGTAATTTGTCCGCGAGGAGCTGAAAACGGACGGAGGCAGACGTGGTGAGAAAACAGCATTTTCAGGGGTGAGATGGGTGGCCAGCCGCACCCCGATGTGGCAGAACCCCGCGCCGTGTGCTGCCCCAGCAGCGAGCAGGAAGTGAGGCCACGTGGGTGCTGAGGCCGAGGTCTGGTCCCACGTGGGGGCAGAGGCGGCTCCTCAGTTAAGTCGCGCAAGACTTGTGGGGCCGCAGGGCCCGAGTGACGTGTGGAGCTGCGTCCCCCGCCACTCCCACGCCCCCGTGGTGCCGATGGGGCACAGTGACAGGGAGGGTGCAGCCTCGCCCCGCCTGGCGACCTCCACCCTCAACGTCCCGCCACTGGGGACAGGAGCTGGAGGAACTCCTGTGTCCCAGGGACCGGGGGACGGCAGCCATCCGGCCGCCACGCCAGCCCCCGCCGCCACGTGCCTGCCCCCGCTCAGCTGGGCGGACGGCTCCGCAGGGGACGGGGGCTCTGGCCTGAGTCCCGGGGGGCCTGGTGTGCTCGGAGGGGCAACGGCGCGGGAGCGGGGTGTCCTTTGGGGTTCGGCCTCTGTCCACCTGTGGGGGCGTGTTCGTGGGCGAATGAGGACAGACTTGTGTGTTCAGTGGCCCGAATGGCGGAGTTGTGATGAAACTCCATAAATGTAACCTCCCTGGAAATGTCACCTCATGGTGTAGGTGCAACCCTTGGAGGGGGACCTTTGGGGAGAAGAAGGTGGTGACAGTAACACACAGGATCATAACCTGGTCAGGAACCATCAAACTCACGTCATCTGGGAAACTCTGTGTGGCATTTTCATAATAACGTGCCTTCTTCACGACCACGCCAGTGCATGATGACGTCTTGTGTCCCTAAGGACGCCCGCAGGACGCCCAGAACAACCTTCACGTCATGACTGGGGTTGGGACCCGTTGGGTTTTCACGTCCTTCACAGCTCTGTGTTTATGACACACTTAGGGGAGCACTGTGAAGCATCCTGACCTTAAAGCTGGTGGTAATTTGGGGTGCTCCTGAGGCTGGTTCAGAGGAGGAGGGTGCGTGGGACCTGGGGTGGTGACCCGGCAGTAATGCCCAGCGGTGCCGTCTGCTCTGGTGACGAGCCTGCAGCGGAATTCCGCTCGGGGACTCCTGAGTCTGGACGCTGCCCTTCCTGCAAAAACAGGCTGCCCTGGCCGGCGGCTCCGGTGGTTGGAGTCTCGTCCTGTAGACTAGAAGGTCATGGTTCGATTCTCAGTCAGGGCGCACACCCAGGTGGGGGGTTCAATCCCTGGTTGGGGTGCATGTGGGGGGCAGCCGATCAGTGTTTGTTTCTCTCTCTCAAATCAATAAACAAACCCTTAGGTGAGGATTTTTAAAAAACATTAAACCTCACTACCTCCTTCAGAACACTGAAATACTGACTTTTAAAGTTTAATCAGATTTGCTGTCTCTTGGCCGGCGGTGGAATGAGTAGTCACAGCTTTGCGGGTGCCGATAAGCGAGCTCTGTCTGTCCAAGATAATGGTGGTCTGTTTAGCCTATGAATCGATAGGTGCGGCAGAGAGTGTCGAAATGCTATTTTACATACTTACCATACATGCCGAGAATTCTATATATCACAGAACATGTATCTCTTAAGGGGCCGAATGTCTCTGGTGCAACGCGTGCTGGGAGCCGGGAAGTGTGCGTCCCGGGTCGCGGAGCAGAGGCGAGCCGTGAGGACATGCCTCTCCCGTGCCCCCGCCGCAGGCCTCAGCTGCTGCGGGCTCCTGCATGTGTCTGGCTCTACAGAGCAAAGACGGGTTCCATCGTCTGCTCCTGGCCTTGGCCTCCTCCCTGGTGACATGTCCCAAACGCGTGACCGAACAGGTCTCTCTGTCCCTTGTCCTCAGAACGGCTTCACCCCTCTCTACATGGCCGCCCAGGAGAACCACATCGAGGTCGTGAAGTACCTGCTGGAGAATGGGGCCAACCAGAGCACCGCCACGGAGGTGAGCGCCCCGCCCCGCAGTGCCCGGCCTCTGGCCTCCGGCTGCGGCCCTCGGGGCGGAGGGTGACCGGCTCCGGTCCTGCAGGGTGGTCAGCCCTTCTGCTCCGCGGGGCAATCTCGGTGCAGCACCAGTGCCAGGCTCCCGAAAGCCAAGGAGGGTCCTCTCCGCTTCCTCCCGCAGGATGGCTTCACGCCGCTGGCGGTGGCCCTGCAGCAAGGACACAACCAGGCGGTGGCCGTCCTCCTGGAGCATGACACCAAGGGGAAGGTGCGGCTGCCGGCGCTGCACATCGCCGCCCGGAAGGACGACACCAAGTCGGCCGCGCTGCTGCTGCAGAACGACCACAATGCGGACGTGCAGTCCAAGGTGCCACCGGGCCGTGTGCGCGGGGGGCGGGGCGGGGGCGGTGCACGGCGGCTGCGCTCGTGGGCGCTGCGGTCCCTGTCGGCCGTCTCAGGAGGAAGGGCGGGCAGGCGCAGGGACAGAAAGCGAGAGACAGCGGTCTTTAAGCGAAGGGGCCGGCCTTCGCGAAACTGGCTTGCTTGTTGCATTTCTCGGGAAAACATCGTAAGCACAGAGCTAGCGAGAGGAGCGGGAGGTGGACGGGTGCCGCTGGCCTCTGGTGGCTCGTGCCAGGCGTGCGGGGGCGGGTCCCGTTGCGGGGGCGGCGGTCCCCTGGCTTTGCCACGTGTAACGTGTCCCCTCTTTTCCCCACGCCACCGCTTCAGATGATGGTGAATAGGACGACCGAGGTACGGTACCCACTTCTGCCAACGCGCTTCCTTTGTTTTACTTCCTTAGTGTTTTGCCCACTTAGAGTAAATGCGCACTAATTTGCACTAATGCTGGGGACTTCCATTGCTAGGGAATCAGCTTGGACACCCTTCCCGTAATTCAGGGAAATGGGTAGTTGGAGAGATCGGTGTGGCCGTGGGAAGCAGTGCTGAGTCGGTGGGGCGGCCTGAGTGGCTCACGAGAGCGGAGCGGGGGGTGACGCGACCCCTGCATGCGCACGTGCCGCATGGGCGTCGCTGTCGCGGCCGCAGAGCCGTGACCTCCCGTGCGCAGGCCGCACTCGGCCCAGCGCGGTGTCACCCTGCTGTCCGGTCCCCGCCGCCCTGTTCATGGACCCTGTGCCATGTGACATGTGGTCAGCGTGGCACTGACCACACCAGGCCAGCAGGGGCCTTACAGGACTTGTCACAAGGTCACCTGTTTCCACAAACCAAAGCAGCCTCACCGGTCAATAGCACACGAAGGCCAGTCCTGTCTCAGCACGGGTGTGTGCGTGTGTGTCCGGGCCTCTCCCTGGGTGTGCGTGTATGTGTGTGTTGGGGGGGGGTCAGGACCTCTCCCTGGCTGTGTATGTACTGTGTATATGTGTATGTACATGTGTGTGTTGGTAGAGCCCCTCCCTGGCGGTGCACGCACATGTGTACATGTGTGTGTGTGTGCCTGCAGGGTGGCAGGGCCTCTCCCTGGCTGTGTGTATGTGCGTGCGTGTGTGTGTGTGTGTGTGTGTGTGTGTGGGTTTGGGGGTGGGGTCAGGGCTTCTCCCCGGCTATGGCTACTCCCAACAGGCCCTAGTAAGTGCTGTTGAAAGTGTGTTCTGAACATGGACCTGCAGTCACGGGAAGGGCCTGTTTGCGTGGGTTGGTTTTCCCTTGGCCGACACTCATGAGCACTGGGGGGTGGGCCCTCATTCCTTTGTAAGCCCAGCAGCCTGCTCATGAAAAAGGACCCACTGAGATGTAAGCACACCTGATGGTTCACGTCATTCTCCTGCGTGACAGTTAGGTCAGAGGCCCGCCTGCTTGGCGAGGACATGAGGCCGAAGCCACGTGGGTTGGGTTCAGTGACTGGTTTTAAGACCTTTAATTTCTTAGGTGATTTTTGGCTAGTGGTTAGCATACGTTTTTGAGAACAGCATTGGCCCTGACAAGCATTGAGCTGAAAGCGGCCGCAGCGTTCGTGCCGAGTGAGAAGTATCTCGTGAGGACGGCCGGGGGTCGCGGCTGAGGCCACTGTGGTCCGCAGGGCAGCGATGCGTTAGTTTATTTTCGCAAATGTGAAAACAATATTGTTGTACTAAAATAATTTGAAAAATATTCACCAGCAGTGACTACGTTTTCGTGAAATCACACGGTGACTTGGATAGAAGACACACAGCCAGGGCACGTCTGGGTGACGAGAGAGAGGAGATGAAAGTAAAACACACAGTTATTTCCTGAATTATAGCGATTTGGCGCTTTATGACAATAGCCAGGTTGTCGACTGCTTTTTCCCTCTATTTTGACATGAACATTTGGCGTCAAGTGGACGCAAAATAAAAACGTCCTGAGCTGAGTGTGGGGTTCGTGTGGACAGTTACTGTTACTATTCCGTGTCTTGCTTCTGTTTGCAGCCGATGGGGCTGACGGCGCAGAGGACTGTCGCCTGCGGGGTCTGAGAGCCTTTTCAGGCCGATTCAAACGCAAAGTCAGCCTCTACGCCAAGTGACTAGAACAGGGATGGTTGTGATTCAGATATTTCTCGGAAACGGTACCTACGAAACCCATCAAAGTTCATTTCCAGGAAGAGAGAACAATTTAAAATAATCTCAAAACGGCAGAACTGATATCCAGTTTATTAGGAACGGTCTTGATTGTTTCTGTAATCTTTTATTAAGTAATGGAATCAGGAAAATTACAAGGCAAGGATAATACACTTTGCATTCTTTAATAGCAGAGATTACTATGCTTCTGTTGTGAAAATGGCAAACCTTTCTAACGAGTTTTTCATCAGAAAAAGAAATGAAAGGAAACACACTTTTCTTCCATTTAGGAGTTTAAGACTCATTTTTAAACATTCTGAGAATAACAGTTCTCTAATGCCCGTACAATTGATTTAACCTGCTTATTTTATATCCATCTTATTGATAATATTTGTCTTAAATAACATTCAAAATCAGGTTCAACTGACTTTTAAAAGAAGTTTTATATTCACATTGATGCCAAGTATACTGGTTAATTTTTAAAAATCTTTTTCCTGGTAACAACGTAGTCTGACTAGAGAGGCAGAGAGGCGTGACAGCGTCGGAGGACTGTCCCTCCTCACAGTCTCGGTCCTTCCAGAGGTACCGTGCCAGCCTCTGCTATTAATCATTTTTGTAAAAAAGCATCAATTTTGCATTTTTCTCTGGAGAAAATATCTTAATTCATAATGACGTTTTTCTCGTGGCTGAAACCTTATGTTTAATCGTATTGCTTTTCTCTAAAGCTGAACCAACTCGGGAAACCTGGTTTTGTTTAAGTAGCAAGTCACATGAACAGACACATTGTTGAGGTCACGAGAAATCAGGCCCAGAGGGGTGGGCGGCTCGTTACCTGCCTGCAGACCTAGGCCCCGCCCCCGCAGCTCTGAGGTTTGAGTCTCGCTAAAGCCTTTGTTACCTGGGCCGCAGGGCCGTGTGTCAGGGAGCCTGACAGTCGCTGCCTGGCCTTGTCCACGCCGCTGCGGGGTGGCCGGTGGTGGGGACGCTTTACCAACGTGTGCCTTTGCTCCCTGCAGAGTGGCTTCACCCCGCTGCACATCGCCGCGCACTACGGGAACATCAACGTGGCCACGCTCCTCCTCAACCGCGGGGCCGCGGTGGACTTCACGGCCCGGGTACGCAGGCGAGCGGTCCCCCTCAGACGGCACCGGGGGGAGGGAGACCACCAGGAAGGGCTTCGTTTGCTTTTCCTTCCTGGACCTGAGCCGGAGAGACAGGGTGTTCCTTCCTCTGCGCAGCTCCAGGGCGTCCCCTCAGCCCCGCAGGTGACGACAGGAGGGTGTGGGTTCACATGCGCACGTCATTTGTAGCGGTTAAGCGGGATGTTGGTTCTGACGCCTGTGTGAGCAGTTCGGGGTCGGGTCACACCGCGAACCACGAATGAGCAGGTGCGAGTGAGGAAGCGAGCAGATGATTGAGCCGTTCAGTATGAAAGTGTAAGTGCGTCCACACACGCCTCCCGAGGGTCCCGGCTCACAGCCCGACAGGGAGCTTCTTAAGTGAATTGGGAACTGGCTTACATAGAGAGTCTCACCGAAACACACAGACACCATGTTGTGTCACACGCTGGAGAGAGTCCCTTCAGTGGTGGTTATAAAGCTCAGTAAAGCAAGGAAGGACACGGGGACTCCGGCGCGGCGGGCGGCGGGGGGACAGCTCGCGGCCCTGCAGCCCGTGCGGTCGGGATGCTCGGCGAGACCCGAGAGGACCGGAGGCCGAGGGGCGGGGCGGGGACCGCGTCTGTGCTGCAGGGGGCGTGAGCGGGCCGCGCTCCTGTGGGGCTCCTTTCTGCCCCGGATAGGACGGGCTCAGCAGAAGCGGGTGGCTTGTCCCCGGGGGCAGCTCCTGCAGTTCGTGACTTCGGTCAAGGTCTGACCCAGCCGCATCCACCAGACTTCTGGGAAGACCTGTTGACACACCTGCCATCTCTCTGCGCTCCAGCTACAGAGGCTGCAGAGGAGGACGTTGAAAGTTTTACGTTATGAGAAGAAATGGGTCTCATACCAATAACACAGGACACACTGGTGATGACACAGACTGAACGCAAGGAGCTCGGTGTGGTTGGAGAGGGTGCGGGGGCGCCGAAAGGCCCGGCCAGCATGTGGGTGCCTGCAGAGCGAGGCCGTGCAGGTTTGCACGGACAGACGTCACTGACCGCGAACCAGAGCAGCTGTGGGCTGGAATTAGAAATCTCAGGAGGGCGAGTGTGAAAAGGCAGCGCTGAGGTGGAGAGGGAAGAAAACTCGAGGTGGCGGACAGAGGGCGGAGGAGGGAACGCTGGCGGAAGGAAGATCCGTCACCGCAACTGTGCCGGTGACGCACCGCCCTGGCAGAAAGGAGCCAGGGTTTGGGACAACTTCTGATGAGCGTCCAGGAAGACAGCGGCAAAGCAGGACTGCGTCAGCCCGTCGGGAAGACAGAAATCGTGGCTTCAGAAGAAATGCACAAGTTCTGCACAGACAGTGACTACATCAAGATTGTGAAAGCCTTTGTGACCTTGGTCCCGTCCTCCGTTCTCCGTCCTCCGTTAGGCACAGACAGCGGCTGAGGAACCAGGAGGAGGCTGAGACTCGGGAGGGCGGCCGTGGAAGAATCAGGAAAGGTCGCCGGGAGTACAGACATGTCAGTAGAGGCCAAGGCTGAGACCGTCCACCCCCCCCCCCTCGTTTTCCCACTTGCTGCGTATGGATGTGAGAGTCGGACAGTGAAGAAGGCTGATAGGGAAAAACCGAGTCAATATGGTGTTGGAGACCCAGGACCCCCCGAAAATGGACAAGTGGGTCCCAGAACAAATAATCCTGAAGCGTCGCTGGGGCAGGAGGACAGACAGAAGCTGTCCTGTTGGGAATGTCCTGAGAAGGCGGGGCTCTTTGGGGAAGACAGTGTTGCTGGGAACAGAGAGGCGGCAGGGAGGGAGGAGACCCACGTGAGATGGAGTCACTCTGAAAGAAGCCACAGGCTGCGTCTCTGGGGCTGAGCAGGGACGTGGGGACAGGACCCTGTGCACGTCACCCATTCACGGGGTCGCTGGGAGTCGGGGTGACTCAGCAGCAAAGAGCACACACGTATATAACATGAACATGTAAATGCAATATTTGAACATGTGCAAAAATCATGGCACATAAAGACTCAGGTGTAGATCCTTGCCTAACGATGCTACATGAGAGCCAATAAAATCACTGCAGTTCCTACATGTGGTGTCTATCCTTGGGCGTCTTCTGCCCCGAGGCTGTGCAGTTATCCTCACACTGAATCGTTCTGAAGGTGTCTTTGAGAGTCCCTTCCCCCTGGGGATGGGTAAGTATATTTGCACCCTAGTTTTGAGCATAGACAGCTCTCAGACCCCAGCCTCTCTGGGTGGGCGGGTGTCGGAGGAGGAGGGATGGGCTGTTGCCGTGGGCTCTGCCCCAGACAGACGCTCCGTCTGCTTTCCGTACGCACGGTGCCCGTCTCCGGCTGCAAGAGGCGGGTTTGGTGCCTCTGCTGTAGCTGCTGACATCATTACGCAGCTTTCTCTCATGTTTATTCTCCACTGAGGGGCGTGGGGGTTAGTGTGCTTTCTGGTCCTTATAGTGGGAGCCACTGCAGCGTAGGACCTTGGTCAGGCCGCCTCCTGCGCCCCGTGACACGCGTCCCCGCCCTCACGCCCTGTGCTCTGGCTTTCTCTCCCCTCAGAACGGGATCACCCCTCTGCACGTGGCCTCCAAGAGAGGTAACGCAAACACAGTGAAGCTCCTGCTGGACCGCGGCGGTCAGATCGATGCCAAAACCAGGGTGAGTGTCTGCGCTGCCGCTCCCGCCCGGGGACCTGCGTGTCCTTCCAGCTTTGCCTGACAGGCCAGCCCCTGAGCACGTGAAAGCCTGTGTCTTCAGGAAAACGGCTTTCTTGGGTTTTCCGTAAACCTCAGACCGAAGGTAAAGCTTTCACTGGCAAAGCGGAATCAACACTTTCTCGGGAGGGCCCAGAAAAGCAGAGCATCCTGCGGGATTGTGTTCTCCTCACGGACCCGAGTCTGGTGTGAACTCGGACACATGGTTCCCCGGCGCCTGGTTTCTCCATTCGAAACGCCTCACGTTAATGTCAAAACAGAAACTTCCTGGCTAGTTACAGATGAAGTCGTCAACTCAGGCTTTACTGAGGGCATTACTCGTTTTCCTTTTTTAAACATACTTATTATTTAAATGTGGAGATGGTCTACGTAAGGTTCATGGTTAAAATATTGAAATACGTATCTCAGTGCAAACAATGACAGTGCTCATAAAGGTTAGTGGAGGACGAAGGGAGATCAGTCCATCGGACAAGGGGTCCCCTTGGCACTCGCCATCTGCAGCAATAATTAAAGTAACAACAGCACAGGGTGCCGCTCTGCATACCCACGTGTCTTGTGGCGAACCGCTCGGGAGGTACGCCTGGTTTTCTGGTCGAGGAGCAGGGGCAGGAGCTGCTTTGGGTCAAGAAACACAGCCAGACTTGGGGGACCCTCAGCAAGGTCCTTCCTGCAAAGCGGTGAGAGATGGGCTGTGGGCCAGCGCAGCAGGGAGCCCACCAGCGTCACCCAGAGGCATCCGTGCGACAGCGCAGAGAAGGCTCGAGCCTGGATCTGGGGGGCGGCTGGGTGTCCGGCTCAGGGACCCTGCGAGGTGGGATCAGGAAGAGTGTAGATGAGGCGTATTTATCAGGAGGGAGCAGAGCCTGGGTCGGGCCCTGACTGCAGAGACCCGGAGGCAGGCCACTGAGGTCCTGGGTAAGTGAGGGGTCCCCTAGCTGCCGGGCACCCCCGGCCCCTTGCCTGCTACCTGCCTTCTCAGCCTCTGCCTTTGACCCTCCATTCTCTGCTGACACCTGGAATCACCACGTAACGCGTGTGACTCAGGCTTTAGGTTTTCTCTCACTTTCTGAACTTACACTTCGTTTCGTAACCCCACACGCGTTGCTTCTCGGCCGCGTCGCCCCAAAGACGGACGAGCTCTGGGGAGAGAGGGTGTCGGGGATGGCCCTGGGGGCCCTGTAGATGCCACAGCGTGGGTCCCGCCCCACTGGCGTCTGATGCTGTTTCTGTAACACACGGCACCTTTGAGAAAGAGTCACGTGGTTTGCAGATGGAGACGTTGTGGAAACCTCTGTGTGAGTGTGAGCAAACAGCTCTGCTGGTCCACACGCTTCCGGCAGCATGTTGGGGAAATGCGTGAAAAGAGAGACAATTCGAGGGTGGACGCGGATGGGAGACAGGAAGTGAAGCGCAGTCCTTGGTTCTGCTGGTCGGGCCAGAACAGAGGGCGATGGCGTCATTCCTGGGCTGGTGCCCAGCGAGCAGGCTGCGGAAGGTCAGCAGCCTGCGCCCCGTGGGTGCCCGCGCGCTGTCCCGTCGCCCTTCCCCACTGTCCCCGAGCCGAGAGTGGTTCCGGCACGGTCTGCTGAGTCACCAGGAAACGCTCACTCTCCTTGGGGCGTCCATCAGGGTGACCGCACCTTAAAAGGGCGTGACCCGAGACCCAACCTCGTCTCTCCGGCAGGACGGGCTGACGCCGCTGCACTGCGCGGCCCGGAGCGGACATGACTCGGTGGTGGAGCTGCTGCTGGAGCGTGGCGCGCCTTTGCTGGCCAGGACCAAGGTGAGGGCCCGGGGACGCGCTGCTTCCCTCGTCGCTCGGCATCTGCGTGCCGGGCATGAGGAACGTGTGTCCAGCTTCTACCTCATGTAGAATGAGCAGACTCATGTGGCAGATGTGTTAAACGTATGCCTTCCCGTGCTTCCCGTGTTTTACCTGCTAGTCTTACTGCGGAAGGAAATGGGGGTATGACTGTGCTTTCAGCCCATGAGCATGTGGGTGCGAACGAGGCCACGTGGCACCCGGGCGTCTCCATTTTTATGCCGCTCTGGGACGGGTACAGATTACACGTGAAGTCACCTGCCGGAGCAGCGTAGTCAGCACCACAAGGTGACTCTTCTCGCTGCCAAGCTGAACGTGTGGCCACAGTCACTTTCTCGTGCCTGCCGTCTCTCGCGGGAACACGTCTTCTCATTGAGTTTCTGTCCTAATTTTATATTTTTGTCCTGTAAGCTTACTTATTTAACTTTGAAAAATGAGAGACCTGCCTAGCCAGATAATTGCCAGTGAATTTCCCGCTCTGTGGCGTTCCTGATGCTGACCTCCGAGAAGGGAGGCTAGCGCTCCTGGGGCAGCGTCGGCGATGACAGAAACTACAGGTCGGGGGCCCGTAGGCACCTGACCCACTTCTCCTGACGCTTTTCTAGCTCTTACCTGCCTGCTCCCTGCAAGCCCAGCTGAGGTCTCACGACTGACAACGGGGTTGTAGGTGGCAGAGCAGCGAGGCCACGAGGGGTCCCCTCCTGCCCCTGCTCACCCGCCTGCCCTCCGGCCAGGAGGCAGGAAATCCATGCAGAGAGGACATGAACGTTGGTTCTGTGTCTGGAATTGCATGGGAGTGATTTATGCGTAGTTGTCACCTGTTCTTGTGACGCTGCCACCGCCCCGATGGTCGCAAGGCCCAGCTGAACAGACACATGGGTTGTCCATGAAACGCGTAGTTTGTGTTTTTGCCTAAAGCCGGCGCAGTTATGAAGTTAAACCTCCTCCTGACTCCCCTGCCCGCCAGACATAATCTGGCGCAGTCAGACACCAAGCGGAGCTCCCACCCCGCGCCCGCGGCTGTGCGGAGACCGCGTGTGACCTTGCTGGGCGTCAGAGCCTGGCTCTGAGGCCTAAGGCTGACGCAGCTGGGCCTGTTTGACACGCAGAACGGGCTGTCCCCGCTCCACATGGCCGCACAGGGGGACCACGTGGACTGCGTCAAGCACCTGCTGCAGCACAAGGCGCCCGTGGACGACGTCACGCTGGACTACCTGACGGCCCTGCACGTGGCTGCCCACTGCGGCCACTACCGGGTCACCAAGCTCCTCCTGGACAAGAGAGCCAACCCCAACGCCCGAGCCCTGGTAACGCGGGTCGCCCCGGCGCGGTGGGGCGGGCGGGCCTGGTGGCGGACCGGTGGTGCGGACGTCGGTGTCCCGCAGCGGCGCCCGCCTCCGTCCTGCCCTCGGCCACCATGGCGGGGCTGCGGGCACAGAGGGGTGGACGCGGAAGCCAGGCCATGTGTTCGCGATGAGTGGCTGGCGATAGGAAACCTCGGGCGGGGGTGGGAGCGCAACTTGAAATGGAAAACAGGAGCCGACAGGCAGGGGATGATGCGTAAAGTGAGTTTGTCGCCTCTCAGTCGGGTTGCAACACACACGGGGAAGCTGAGCTTCCGTTGTCCGTGTTTGGAGGAGGCTGTGAGGGTCAGACAGTGCAGGCCGCCATCCCGGGCAGGCTCGCGGGTGGGCTCCCTCCCGGCTGATGAGCCCGCGCATTGCAAGCAGGGAGCTCAGGGCCGCTGCTCCAGGAGGCGTCCTGTGCAAACGTGTGGGGGCGCCGCTCCGCGGCCTGCGCGCCCGGCCTGACGCTGAGCGCACCCCCCGCTCTGCCCCTCTAACCGCGGCCCCGGCAGGAGGTCCCGCACCGGCTCCTGCCGGCTCCTAACTCCTCCACTAAAAGCAGGCCTTCTTCGTGCATGCTTACGGGGCTCATGTCATCACACGCGTCTTCATGCATGTTCACCGTGGCAGGACGTCCTCGGAGTGACCAAGTACTAACTCCCACCTCTGTTGAGAGAATCAGTGTGTGCCTCGTGGCCCGGGAAGCAAGGGTACTTCTAGGGTTACGTGCAGTTACGTGTGTTTCCTCACGGGAGCGAAGGACTCGTTTTCCCCCAGAGCGGCCAGTAAGCTCGTGTAACATTGCGGTTTAATGTCAGAAACCTCTTCAGTGCTGCGGGTACTGCATGTGGCCATCGGCGCCTGGCTTGTACCAGCTCGTGAGCAGGAAAGGACTTAGCAAACAGGGCGAGGAGTTAGCCTGCGCGCGCAGTGAGGCCTCACGCTTTCCTAAGAGCTGTGGGTCTGGAAAGTACTGGCCGCCGATCAGTCCCCACAGCTACCACATAACTATCCCACATGTGGGTCACTGTTCACATAAAAATGCAGAACCTGAACGCAACACGTGGGGTTATGCATGGGGCCCATCAACCAGTCTCCAAAGGGCACCCCAATTCCTACACGTGAGCCGAGTCTGAGACCTTCAAAAGTCTCCACGTCCCTTCGCCTCTGAGAGAGCTCTTCTTCCAGTTACCCCAGAAATTCTCCATACTTTTCCTTAAAATATTCGTGAATCTAATAATCATTTCTTCATAAAATACATTCCATGAACATACTGCATAAACATTTTTAATAGAAGCATAACTTCAATAAGTTAAATAGGAACGTAATGATTTCTGCTAACATATAATACCCTATAAAGTTTTCTAATATAAGAGAACATCAGGATATAAAAAGTTGTCCACGTAAGTAATGACGTGTGCTGATTGGGCAGCACGCTCTCCCTGGAGAAAATGGCAGCAGCGCTGACATTGATTTCAGAGGCCATCACGTCCCCAATTTTTGAGGGGTTCAGCCAGCCGGTTGGCGCGCGTGCCCAGATGTGGCCTCGCGCGGACTGAGCGAGCGTCCCTGCCACGCCGCCAGCATCCCACGGCCGGGCCCCTGGTCTCACTGCCCCTCCGTCCCTGCCCGACAGGCAGGCCCCCGCTGGGGCGCACGCGTGTTTGCTCCGTTGCCCCACGAGCAGGACTCGGCACGGGAGCGGCTGTGACACCAGAGCGGCGCGTGGCGCTTTGCCCGTTCCCACTAACCTGGTTGTCTCCCGTGCAGAACGGCTTTACCCCCCTGCACATTGCCTGCAAGAAAAACCGCATCAAGGTCATGGAGCTGCTGGTGAAATACGGGGCTTCCATCCAGGCTGTGACAGAGGTAGACTGTCCCCGCGCGTCACCGCCCCCGCGCGTGCCCCCTCGGTGCGCCCGCCTGCCCCCAGCCTGCGGGCCAGGGCCGCGCGTGCAGGGGTGCAGCCGGCGTGTGCTCTGTTCCGCAGTCCGGCCTCACGCCTATTCACGTGGCGGCCTTCATGGGCCACCTGAACATTGTGCTGCTGCTGCTGCAGAACGGCGCCTGCCCCGATGTCACTAACATTGTGAGTACGGCTGGGTGCCGGGCCGTCGTGTCTGTCTGTCTGTCTGTCTGTCTGTCGGTGCTTGCACGCCATGTGGTGCCGGGGACTGCAGGGCCCGTCGAGGCCCACGGGGGGAGGGTCCGCCGTAGTGGAGGCTTCGGGGGGACGGGCAAGGCAGAGGGGTCACCTCGGAGCGTATGTCCAGTCAGGACCACGGCGAGTCCGGGCTGTTGATGACCAGAGACTGGCCACACGCGGCTGTTCACGCTGCCAGCCCCGCCTGCTTCAGGGACGTGGGGTTTCCGCTTGTGGACCCCACTTGCCGTTCCATCCCAGCCTGGTTCTGTTGGGAGTGGGGTGGCCTCTCTTACCTGAAGCGGTTCCGTCTCACTGTCACGCACCTGGAGGGATGGCTGCCTTAGCCGCCGGCTTCCTTCCTGCCAGCGAACACTGACACCCCCGATGCCTCACCTCGTCAGAATGGGGGCTTCACTTCCCATGTCTTTCTGTTGCGGTCCTTGTCTCGGGGTCTCTGGACCCTTGAAAGTGGCCGAGGACCCAGTGCCTGCCCTCCCAGCACCCAAAGGATGCCACCAGGGGATGCTCGCCAGACCCCGGGCTGGGGAGGGCTTTGCACAGGCCACAGAGAAGCTCTCCCCCCAAACTGTGCCCACGACTACAGTGAGTCCCAGTCTCAACAGTGCTCGACCCGTGGGGCCGCTGACTTGGGGCGTCTCACTCCCTTTGAGTTGTAAAACAAGGCGCCCCTTTTAGTATCTCCTCCTGCGCTCCATTTCTTTGCATTTTACACCATTTCTGTGCTGGTGTCTGATGCATGGAGAAAATCCACAGGAAATAAGTTTATTTGATGTTAAATATCATGGATTGGCAGTCGGAGCCTAAACCACGTAAAAATTGAAATACGAAGTCCACGTTTATGAATCTCCCTCATTACAGCTTATTGGTTCCACGTCCTCGAGTGTTTGCTGACCTGCACTTTATTAAGGGTCAGCGTAGTTTCACAATGCGCCAGCCTGGGTTTAATTTCCAGCCACGTCTTAGCACTAAGGTGACCTGTGCACACCGGTGGCTTTGAGCAGCGGGCCCTGGACGTTCCCCGGGCTGTGTTTCCCAAGTCTGCGCTCCAGTGCCTGCCGGTCACGGGAGAGACGGGGGGCTGCCGTCAGTCACCGCGTCGTCACCATAGCAGTACCGGTGCACTCCGTGAGAGGCCTCGCTGGCCTTTCCCAAGGTCACCTTTTTTTTGCGGGGAGACTTGTACAAAATCATCCAAGGAAATCGGCGTGAAACGGTGGTGTGCTTCCGTGGAGACTGCACATGCTCTGAAGCGACTGATTTCAAGTCATTCTTCTGCCAAAAAGCCCCGCAGGCCGCAGGTAGATGTTCACACGAAGATAAATACAACATTGACGAAAACATTAAAAAGCTGGACACGTCTTAGGGTCTTGGAAACCTCCACGTTTGGCAGTTGCCATGTTAGACTTGAACTCCCATCTCTTGTCCACGCTCTTTGTTTTATGTTCTCCTAGATGTTTTGTGTGGTGTTATTTTGGTGTGACGTGTCCTGGCGGAAGATGCCGTATAGACGGGGTTCCCGGGTAAAACACGGGACTGCCTCTTACACTTGAATTTCGGGTGTAAAAAAAAAACTTGTGTTTAACCTAAGTACGTCTGAGCACCTGTTGAGACACACTTGAGCTAGAATAATTGTCTGTCACTTGGAATTAAAGGTGAGCAGGCACCTTAGCTTTATCCGCTGCATCTGACAGCTCTGTGTTTGGAGGAGCCCAGCTTCCTGGGGCCTCCCGTTCTCCGGACAAGAGGGTTCAGCTGCGGATGCCCCCTCCCGGGGGGTTAAGTCACCGCGTGACCCTGCCTGCCTGCTGTGTCTGCCTGGAGCTCTGTGTGCTGCCTGAAACCACGTTGCATTTTGGGGGCAATGCCGTCTGTCCTGCTTAAGTGCTTCCGACAGGCGCAGCTGAGCAAAGTCCCCGCAGCTGTCGGCAGAGTCTGTTTTAACACCGAGAACGGGCGTGACGTGTGGCTCCTGCTTCGGACCTGAGCTCACACCCCTCTCGCCGGTCTTGTTTCTGTCTTGGAGTTCACAGCACATGTGAGGGTCACCTGTCACTCTGTCCTTCAGCATGCCCCTTTCCAGATGCTCACAGGTGCGCCACGGCCGTGCCCTCCTCCCGCCCCCAGCCCTGGGTGGCCGCTGACTCACAGGAGCGAAGACCACCCGCAGGCTGTCCCGAGCACAGGCCCTGTCAGCTGGTCCTCCTCACGGCCCATCCATGGGTTCCCGGCTAAGCTCGCTCTGCGTCAGGGAGAAGAATGCCCCCCCAATCTTTACAGTCAATGAACTCAAGACAAAGCAACAGAGTTGAGTAAGATGAGGTGCTGCGCAGTCAGGAAATGGACATGATTGATTAAAGCTGCACACGCCTCATTCATGTCCTCATTTACCCGCACATAGAAACAGGGGAACATGATGTGAGAAGGGCAGGGAACTTCACAGCAGACGTCAGTCCCCCCGAAGTCATTAAATAAGAATCTCACAAGACCACGGGTGGAAGGGAAAGACCATATCCGTCCATGTATGTAACTTTCCCTTGAATATAACATTTAATACTTTACATTAGGTTTTATATATAACCATTGGTTTCAAATGTGTAAACACCACAAAGATAACCTAAGTATCAAATACAAGTATTGGAAATAGTAAGACTAATATTGGAAACATTTTACATTTTGAAAACCCCTTACTGACTCCTGAGGCTTCTGACTTAACTTCTGTCAAGGAAATCCATTTTTGTCTCTATTTCTATCAAAATTAGTACAATTGCTATACTTTTATAAGACCTGGCAATAGAGTAAAGATTTGAGGTTTTCTTAAAAAAAAAAATGTAGATCTTAGCTTCATTAGAGACAGACTTGAAGTAACATTGAAAACAAGTTAGAGAGGAGAAGTGCTGCCGCATCCAGAGTCTGAAGACAAATGCAGCTGTCCCAATAACATGTCATTTTGTAACACAATTTACTCCTGGTACATTTGCTTTACAAAAGTCAAAACATACCATCAGAAAAGGAAGCCACTGGAGAATAAATGAGTCATCAATAAAAGGACAAAATTAGAGTAGACGTCCAGTTTAGTGCTTTCAAAGCTGACTCATTTGAAATGAATTTCTCAAAACTTTATAAAGCTTGGCGTCTCTGAATACTGAGAATAAAACCTAAAGTTCTTGGGCAAGGGACGAGAAGAAGTGATTGCCTGGGATTCTTCAGAAGTACCCAATGACAATAACCCACGTCAGGGCCAGTTTGGTTTACTGGGAGTGGCTTCCCCGCTTGGTGGGACTCAGCCTTGTTTTCCAGGCGGTCGTGACTAACAACAGCACTAACTCTCAGTCCAGCGCGGCGTCTTCTATTCACTGATCAGCCGTCTGAGGGAATGAACCTCTGCCTTGTCCAACACGACCTGTGGATCTAAAATATGCTGATTGGACAGCGACAGAGCCCTGTGTGTGGACTCAGTAATTAACAGGCTTCCCAGTGAGCGAACTCTCTAATGTCTAAGCCACCACCTCCGGGCGGCAGGACGGTTGATGGCCCCGGAGCCGCGGGAGGCCCGACGCCCAGGCCTCCCGCCCTGCACACGGCCCCACTGCCCGCTGCTCTCCTCGCCTCCCGGCAGTTTCTCATATAACCTCTGTCATTAAATAGGCTCATTAATAAAGTCAGGGGACCTCCTGGGCGGATCAGGTTTTGTACAAACAGTCCCTGTCTGGTCTTATACCACAGGGACAAATCAGATGAAAAGTTGTTGATTTCAGAAATAAATTTTGAATTCTGGAAAGGAACAACTTAAGTAGGGTGCAAAGGACGCGATTTGGGGGTATGTGGACCTGACCTTCAGCCGCTAGACTTTGTCACTGACATGCGATCACGCGGTGACCACATGGCTGAGTGTGACGAAGGCAGCTTTTAGGTGGGAGAACGAAAGCATCATTCACCAGCGTTGAGTTCCGCCAGGGTGACTGCAGCCTTCAGCCTCGCGGTATCCCGGATGTTTGGGCCGTAAGTTCATTGGTTCGTTATGGGCTGAAAAGAATAAGTTTGTTTTATTTTTAGGAAGATGGGGAAGACACAGCCGTATTTTTCCCGACTGACCGGTAACGGCGTAATTGTGTTTCCCACGATTCCTAAGCCTTGGTTCTGTTGCTGAGTTTCACAAACAGGCGCGTCGGCCCCCTGCCAGCAGAGCGGGGCTCACCGGCTTCTCCGCACTCTTGTCTCCGGCAGCGCGGGGAGACGGCGCTGCACATGGCGGCCCGGGCGGGCCAGGTGGAGGTCGTGCGCTGCTTGCTGCGGAACGGCGCCCTGGTCGACGCCAGAGCTCGGGTAGGTGCCTCATTGGGGCCCCGCCTTCTGGGGGGCAGAGGGGTACCTCGCAGTAACCGCTTCTCAGGCAGAGAGGAGGCACGCGATGAATACACACAGTGGGAGGTGTACCCCAATTTCAGAAACGTTTGAGCCCCATGCAAGGGACGTTGGTCAGGAAATGAGCCCCCGTCTGCCTGGCCCGGCCAGTGGCTCCCGGCACACGTCCCCACATGCATGTCCTCTGAGAATGCCCTCTTGACCTCACACCACTGCTCTGCCCCTCGGTGTCTCTTGGGGGGACGGTCAGAAGCAGCCCTGTTTTGCTGGGCAGTGGGGTGTCGGGCTGCAGCTGCCCCGGCCGCGCCCAGCAAGGGTTCTCCTCGGCCAGGGTCCTCCGTGGACGCGCTGAGAGGCCTGGCCGCCTTGTGGCCCGCGCTTGCTCAAAGTGCCATGCTCTGCGGGCACAGTGGGGCGTCCGGCACCTGCCCTAGGGACTGAGGGATCCCAGGGCCGCTGGGCTTATGCTCCCCTGAAACTTCATTCACTGCAACTTGAGTGGCTGCCAGTCACGGTGGTCCCCAGGGGTCCTGTGAGCTGCAAACGACCGGCAGAAAAACAGATCAAAGCTTCAAACCTTTCAGTCTCGTGGCAAAGGAGTCGGCGCTTGGCATGTGCCCCTAACCTGGAGACGGTGGCCCGTGGCGCTGACATGGCCTGGCCAGTGCGCTCACGGGGGAATTCCTGCCCCTCTTCTGGGGAGCTCTTCCAAGCTCTTCCTGGGCGTACGCTGCTGTCCTTTCCTGTTCTCTCCTTGGCTGGAGCGAGCGTCAGGGCGGGGCTGTGAATTCAGGGAAACAGGTGACTTGGGGGAAGGGCATGGCCACAGATGTGTGCCGTCCTCCCTCTTCCACTTTCAGGAGTGACTGAACCAGAAGCTGCAGAAAGCGGGCGGGACAGCGGGTTTCGTGTTTTTCTGAGAAGCGCTGTCACGCTCCATGACCCGAGAGCCCAGGAGGGACGGCTGATGGTTCAGCTGTGTCCTCGGCTGCCCGGCCGGCCCATCCCCACCCCCACCCCCAGCCGGGCCATGCCCAGGGCCCCCGTCACATCCTGAGGAGGGAGCCGAGGCATGGTGTCCACAGCCGCTGTCCTCCGGGTCCCTGTTTCTGACCTGGGCTTGTTTTGTACCCACCAGCCTTGGTAACGGTCAGGCCCCCGTTTCTCTGCGTTTAGAGGTGTGTCTGTCCCCTCCCCAAGCAGGTCGCCTGGCCTGCAGTGTCCCAGGGGCCGCCTGCCTCTTCCCGCAGGTCAGGCAGGCAGACAGGTGTCCTCAGAGTCCAAGGCCTGGATTCGAGTCCTGTGTACGTGGCTGAGGGACGGGGACAGTCCTGGGGACTCAGCGATCCCGCTTACCCTCTCTTCTCCCGGAAAAGTGTCTCACAGGACCTCTCACGCCCTCCTCCCAGCTCTGCTGAGGGATGGACCGGTGCGCCTCACACAGGACGCTCACGGCAGCAGCTTCCTGTGAAACTCCAGCTCTGCCCACGCCTCCCACCCTCAGATGCGCTCCGTGCCGCGCCGCGTCCCCCGGGGCCCCCCGTGGCGCATCTTCTTACAGCTGGAAGGTGCCCCGTGTCTCAGGAACAGCTCCCCCTGCTGTTATCCCTCCGTCTGGGTCTGGCCCCGCGTCCCCTTCCTCCCTGTGCCCGTGACGTGCCCTTGGGCCATCTGTGCTGGCTGCCGCCTCCCATCGTGGAGGTGACGTGCGCTGTACCACGCTCTCCCCAGGGAGCGGTTCAGCCTGGTTCTCTTCACATGGAAACCGTTTTCCCGACTGCGCCTTAGAGTCAGGTGGTTTCTCGGGCCTCAGATTGTCCTGCGGCCTCTCCCACAGCGCAGTCCTCCGTGCCTTCTCGGGGAAGCGTGTGGCTGAGCAGTGGCCCCGTTTCCTTCTGGCCAGCGCTGCAGTTCTCACCGGATGCCAGTCCCAGGCCTTTCCACCCTGTGTCCCAGAACATGTATAAGAATCGGTGACAATGTCTTCTTTATCCGCCGTCTCTCCTTGGGGGCACGGCTGGCCTTTGTGTCCTCGGCTTGCTGAGTGGGGAGAGAGCCAGGTCTCCCAGAATCCTTTGCTTTTCCCCTTGACATTGTTCCCAGAATAAGCTCTCTCAGTGACAGATTCTGGAGGGGAATCTGGGCTTGAGGGCTTCTGGACTAGATTTCTTTCTGATTCAGAACCAAGAGCGGGTTTATATTTAAATGTCAATGAGGGCTGAAGCCTGGCCTTTGGGTGTGTCTAGAAAACAGTGACCGAGTTGATGGAAGTACATGCTTTAAAACATCTCAGGCTGATTTTGCAACCACACAGGTTCCTTCTGTAGCAAAATGTAAAGCAAGCCAGAGTAGCAGTGATTTCCTGTGCAGGGGGGCGCCTGCAGCGTCCGAGAAAACGCTAGAAGCTGCTGCAGGGGTGCCGCCGCTGTGGCATCTGGCTGCGCCAGCGCTGACGTCCGCCTTGCCTTGAGTTGCAGGAGGAGCAGACGCCCCTGCACATCGCCTCGCGCCTGGGGAAGACGGAGATCGTGCAGCTGCTCCTGCAGCACATGGCGCACCCCGACGCGGCCACCAGCAACGGCTACACGCCCCTGCACATCTCCGCCCGGGAGGGCCAGGCCGACGTGGCCTCCGTGCTCCTGGAAGCGGGGGCCGCCCACTCCTCAGCCACCAAGGTAAGGGCGGCCCCGTGACCGCGGGAGGCGCCGCGCCCGCCCTCTGCTCTGAGACACGGAGCCGGTGTCTTTCAGGCCTGGGAGTTCCTTCTCCTGAGGGTTTTAGATTCATCGTCCGGACGTGAAGGGGCGCTGGGAGGTCCGGTGTCGCTCCTGCACTGGGAATGCTGGATTCCGTTCTCCTCATTCGTGTGAGGGCACCTCCCCGCTCCCATTACAAACTCCAGAATGTGCTCCCAGAGGAGAAAACAAGACGCTCAGATACGCTGAGCTGGCCCGGCTGCGAGGACGAGGCGGTGCGCTGGGTTGGCGGCCCTGTTTGTCTGAGTTTAGCGCCACCTGGACATTCACAGGGCTTCGTTCTGCATTTTCCCAACGCCGGTGCCTGCGGCCGCCCCATTTCTGTGCTCCAGGCTCTCCAGGCTACACGTCTGTGTAGGGAAGTGGGGTGCCAGCTTGAGCAGCTTTTTGTTTTATCACTTAGTTTGCTATTTCTGCTGAAAATACAAATCACCAAAAATTGTTTTTTTTTTTTTTGTTTTTTTTTACTGTGGCCATTGAAATGTCCTAAAATGTAAATGAAAAGTGTGGAATTCCGGTTTTGGAGAAGAACAGGGGGAAGGATCGGGGGGGGGGGGGGGCTGCCGTTGTCTCCGCCTCACTCACTTCATAGGCAAAAAAAAAGGCCTTTTTCCACCCAAATCGGAGCTGTTTCCTGACCCCGGGGGCTTGTGCAGGCCCCCTGCAAAGTCGCGTTTCAGGCTCTCCGCGCTCGGCATGCAGTTCCTGCCGTTCAGTCTGCGAGGCCAGATTGGGTGGTGAGCGCCACGTGTGCTCTGCCCGCGCCCCGCGGATGGCGAGCGGCTTTCACGCTGCGGCGCCTACACACGGACAGCCGGCCCCGTCTGCCTCCCGCGCTCCTGAGCAGCAGGGCCGGGTCCGTGGTCGGGAGGGTGAGCGCCTCTGCCCCGCTGTTCGCATTTCAGAAAGGCTTCACCCCGCTGCACGTGGCCGCCAAGTATGGGAGCTTGGACGTGGCGAGGCTGCTGCTGCACCGGCGCGTGGCAGCCGACTCCCCGGGGAAGGTACCGCCAGGGCGGGTGGGCGGGGTGGGGCCCCCAGACCTTTGTCCCCCGTGGTCCCATGATGGGTCCCTGCATGGGCGTCTGCTAGTTGTCACAGAGCGCCCCGGCCTCGCTGTCCCCTCAGCCGGCATCGCCGGGTTTAGCTGAGCTTCCCGTGTGCCGTGTGCCTGGGCTCCTTCATTCCTGTTCACAACATGAACGTGTGAACGAATGTATGAACTTGATTGGCGATCGATTCTGGTCCCCAGGCCCCTGGCCGCTTCAGGGTAGCCAACGTCACATACTGACCAGGGGCCTGCCCCGCCCTTTGCAGAATGGCCTGACCCCGCTGCACGTGGCCGCCCACTATGACAACCAGGAGGTGGCCCTGCTGCTGCTGGAGAAGGGGGCGTCCCCTCACGCCACCGCCAAGGTGAGGGCGCGGGGGGGGCTGCTGGCGTGGGCCGGGGTGGAGTCACCCCCAGCCCCCTGGTGGCATCTGAGCGAGGAAGGCGCGCAGTGACCGCACACTAGCAGGAGGCTCTAGCAGCCCGGGTTCCGTCTCGCTCTGCCGCGTGCGGTGAACGCCCCGTCTGACGTGCAACGGCTCTGTTCCCAGGGCAGAGCGCCAGGGCGCCCTTGGCCGATGACCATCAGTCCCGATCTGTCACCTCCACAGATAGAGCCCTGAAATCTGGTCCTGCCAGGCCCGCTGAAGGGGTGGGGAAGCTTAGCTTGGGAGAGGGGGGCAAAGGGAGGGGTGATGCCCCTCTGGCACCAAGGGGGGCCGTGTGCAGAGGAGCCGGGTGGTCCCCTCGTGTTGCTCCTGAGGATGGAGCCAGCGTGCTAAAGGGCGGATGCGAAGGCCCGGGCTTCCTCCACCTCCGGTGCACATGGTGCCAGTGACATTGGCTGTAAAGGTCCGGGAGCTGTTGGGGACACTTGTCCTCGACTCTGCTCGCTGCTAGCGGTCCCCCCAGAGTTCTGTGTCAGCCGTCGCTGAGCTGGCCGTGGGCCTCGGGTCTGTGTTTCAGAATGGCTACACCCCCTTACACATCGCTGCCAAGAAGAACCAGATGCAGATCGCCTCCACACTCCTCAGCTACGGAGCAGAGACCAACGTCGTCACCAAGCAGGGCGTGACGCCGCTGCACCTGGCCTCCCAGGAGGGGCATGCGGACATGGTCACCTTGCTCCTGGAGAAGGGCGCCGACGTCCACACGTCGACCAAGGTGCTTCCTCTGCATTTGCCTCTGGCTTCAGCCGAGTGTAGGGAGGAGCCGGCGATGGGCCGGCGGGGTGCCTTACGGTCCAGGGCAGCAGGGGAGGCTGTGAGGCTGGGGCGTGCGGGGCCAGGACGGGCTCACAGGCCCGGGGCGCGTTCCTGCCATCTGCCTGCCCTGCCGGTGAGCGTCAGCTGCGTCTCTCGGGGACCTTCTTCTCTGCCCTGCAGACACCCTGTCCGAGGAGCCACCCTGTGGCGCCCTGTAACTGATGTCACTGTGGTTCAGGTAGTCGGTCCCCATGGCTGTATAATAACGAAAGGAAAGGAAAAAGCCCCAGCTCCAAATAAAAAGCCTCTTCTCCATCCACTTGGAGAACGCTCTCCGCTCTGTGGGTATCGGTTTCTGAAAGGAGCGTGTGGCTAGAGATCATGGCTTTGGGGGACGCGGCTTAGCTTCCTTAGCCTCCCCTGACAGCAGAGTCAGGCCCGCCGACTGTAACTG
Source organism: Furipterus horrens (assembly GCF_987537825.1). NCBI lineage: Eukaryota > Metazoa > Chordata > Mammalia > Chiroptera > Furipteridae > Furipterus > Furipterus horrens. The sequence continues at coordinate 512,808 of NW_028327180.1, forward strand.
GGTGTGAGCTGGGGGTGCAGGGGCCTTGGCCCATGGCGGGTGGGCAAGGGGGGTTCAGGCCCAGGGACACGGCTCGGACAGGCCGAGCTGGGAGAGAGCTGTCAGGGTGGGAGCTCTGGGCTCTGATGTGACCGGCACTCAGGGCGCCCGTGAGGCCGACAGGGGGCCGAGGTGTGGAGACGCTCCCCAAGTTTCCAGCTCCTGGATGGGAGCTGCTTGCCCAGGGGGTGAGGCTGCAGGACCTGCAGAGGCCAAAGGAGCCCCTGCCCCGCGTCTCGGTGGCCTCATCCTTTACCGATTCTGAGCTGTGCTTCAATTGCATATTTGATGAAGTAAACTCATCACTTGGCACATGCAGGCCAAGCGTTTTACGTACAAATGGCCAGTGTATGATGCTGTACACAAATGAGGGGGTGTAACTTTTTACGTAGTCTTTAGAAGATTCCAGAAAACAGCATACTGTCTTGGTGCTGGAGGAAACGGTTCTGAACTCACTTCCTGAAACGCTACAGTTTTTATGTAGACAGGATGTCTTCCTGATGAAAATGCAGAGGATCGCTCTGCTGACACAGAGTGGAAGCCGCGGTCGGTTGATCCCCTGTGTGAGTGACTGAATGGACTCGGCAGGAGGCGCAGACGGGTTTGAAATGACTGTGGTTTGGCGGCTTATCCGCTGGGTTATTTTAAAGTCTCAGATCGCGATATAAGTGCCCAGCATAGAAACTGTGATTTGCTGAAAGTGTCGATGAACAGACTGTCTTGGGTGAAAAGTTCCGGTAACTGGGACAGTTTGTCTTCAGTCTCAAAAGATGCAGTTTCCGGGGAGAGGCTGTGACTGACAATGTTTTTGAGCTGGAATGTTAGAGACGGCGCAGCGCCTCCTTGCTCTGACGCAGCCCCGCTCCCGTCCTCTCCGCAGAGTGGACTCACCGCCCTGCACCTGGCAGCCCAGGAGGACAGAGTGAATGTTGCCGGCATTCTCACCAAACACGGGGCCGGCCAGGACGCCCACACGAAGGTACGGGGCCCGGTGTCGCTGTCGTGGGTAAGGTGACTCCCAGCAGCCCCTGCGGCCACCAAGTCCACGTCCTCCTCCTCGGAAGTCCATCTGGGTGACCGCCGATGCTCCTGCTCGCACGCCTGGCCTGGGTCTCCATTCTGCTGGAGCCCGGTCCAGGCGGACGGGGGACAGAGCCCGTGCTGCGGGCCGAGGCCGCCCGCACCCCGTCACCCAGCTGGTCTCTCGCCTGCTCATTCCCCCGCACCCTGCAGACGTGGCCTTGCCCTGGCTCTGCTGACCTCTGCCTGCGCCGCACCCTCCCCGGCCTCATCTCTCCTCCCTGTTTTCTGGTCCCACCACCTAGGCCTCTGTCTCAGCTCTTTGTCAGGTCGCGTCCCGCACATGCTCGGTCTGGGTCCCTCCACGGGCGTGAAGCCCACGTTCCCAGATCTGCTCCCTGTGCTGTGTCCACGGGACGCACACGCCTGCTCAGTAACCTTTGTCCAGCCAGCGGAGGGTCTGCGGTTTACCCAGTGCAGCGGTCACTTGCTTGTGCCTTGTTTCGACAGCTCGGGTACACGCCTCTGATCGTGGCCTGTCACTACGGAAACGTGAAGATGGTCAACTTCCTTCTGAAGCAGGGCGCGGACGTGAACGCCAAAACCAAGGTACGCGCCGTCCTCGCTTCACTGCGGCAGCAGAGGCGTGGCCGCGCGGACACTCCGTTCGCTCACTGTGCACGCGTGGGCTTCGCTGTGTAGCTCTGCAGTGGTGCGTACACTGGTGTTGGCCTCGGTGTGAGACTTTTCCTTCCGATGACCTCTGAGAGCCATGGCTGTGGAGCTTCCGTTGGGAAGGGAAGGCAGCCGGCACAGGCCCGCACGTCACTGCAGGGCACATGGGTCCCCGCTGGGACGTGTCGCCTTCTGGCCCCAGACCCTGCCTGGCCCCCACTGGTTCTCCCGGGGGTGGTGGACGGGCCTCGTCAGCACAGCGAGGGCAGAACGTGACACATGCCTCAGGGCCTCCGAGGGTTTCAGGGAGGGAGATGCACCGTGTAACTCCCACCACCGTGCATGGTGCCCCTCCGCCCCCGAGAGACACATGATACATGTCGGGGTGCAGGTGCGGGTGTCAGAAGCCCCCAGTTGCAGCTCTGCAAGTGGCCATCGGTGCTCGGACCTCACTGTAGTGCCGCTCAGCGGGTAGGGAGTTTGGAAGTCGGTCTCTTTATTTCCTCTTAGAATCAGAAACAAGTCCTGGCTGTACATCAGCATGAGCAAATAGTTATTTTTTACGTTAGAAGCACTATCAACATGGGAGGTTTGGAACATTTAGTCTGATGCCAACAAGAGGGGCCGCTGCCTGGTCTCGCGCAGCTCGTGTGTCCTCCTGAAATGGACTTGGAGACGCATTGGAGAGCCCGTCTGGGTTCCCGGTGTCCGCGGCTGGCTCTGTGTTTGCTGAGTCAGCTTGCGCACGGACGGCCTCATGGGTGTTGACACGCCCCTGAGAGGCGACACGCAGCGGGGCACCGAGGCTTTGCAGGGCCACACGTGGTATTGACCCGTGTTCTGATGTTAACCATTGAGTGGTTGTGACTCTGGGAAGCCAGAGATTCTACCTGATAAACGACTCTCTTCCCAGGGTTTGAGCTGCACGCAAATGACCATTTGGTTGAGAGAAAAATCTAATTTGAACTTTTCAGGTTGTGTTTTTTTAAATGAACTATGTAGATTTTATTTGCTTTTGGAAGCAAATATATCTGATGTATCTTCAGTGGATAGATACACACCTCAAAGGCTGTTCTTTTAATAAACTTTAAGACTTTTTTTCACATAGAATGATATTTTTGTAGAAGGAATTGTTTTCTTTCTCACGTCTCATGGGTAACCATAGTTACTGAAATTGTTTTGTTGCTATGAAAATATAAAACTCAGTACTGCCTTTACTACTCAAACCTTTATGACTTGGTGTAAAAATCTGGTAAAGCAGACTAGTTTTATGGGACTATTCGTTGCTTAAAGTTAGGATGAAACCCGGTAACATCCACTTGAGGCACGTAGCGTGGATTGATTATTGATCGTTTGCAAAGAGGGTTCAAAACTTCAGCATGTAAGAGGGCGTTCTCTTTGCGAAATCTGTTATAAAGATCGTGGGCTCTCAGAGAGGAAGACGTCGATGCTTGCTAGCATTTTCCTCTGACTGCAGATAAACTAAAGACAAGTTGCATGGATGGGGCATACTGGATCCTTCAGGGAGCTTGATGCGGGGGCTGTTTGCATTTTGCAGATGAGCCAGTAGGGGTTAGAGGTTCTGGTTATGGGCAGAAGCCCTGGGGCTGGATCTCCCAGCAGGATGGGTGAGGTCAAGGAGGGAGCTTCAGCCAAACCTCCTGCAGGTGTCGGGGACAGGCTCTCCCTGTCTTTCCTGCTGCTGCAGAATCTCTGGGTGCTGCTCCTCCTCGGGGCGCGTTGCCTCTCGGCACCCGTTTCCATGTGAACCGCTCGGAATACAGGAATAGAGAGAACGGAGCCGGCCAGTCTCCTTAGTTTAGGGGCAGAAGGAGTGTGGGTGTGTTTGCTGCTGAGAACAGGGCCCCTGGGGGTCGCCCCATGAACAGCGTTCTCAGAAGTAAGACGAGGCCTCTGCACATGGCTAACCGTGTTCTCCTTCTCCCTCCGCTCCTCGCCCGGCACCCACAGAGCGGCTACACGCCCCTGCACCAGGCCGCCCAGCAGGGCCACACACACGTCATCAACGTGCTGCTGCAGCGCGGAGCGCGCCCCGACGCCACCACTACGGTGAGCCCCTTGCCCACGCTGCTGGTTCTTCCGCCTGCACCCCATCCCTCCACCTGCCCCCTTGTCCCTCCGCCTGCGCCCTGTCCCTCCTGTCTGTGCTTCCCTTGCTGCTGCTGAGTTGGTGGAGACCCCGTGAATGGGTGACAGGCGCTGGGTCATGTCCTCACAGCCCTGCTCAGCCCCGGAGACGCAGCCTGTGGCTTCTTCCAGGGAGTGACTCCATCTCACGTGGGTCTCCTCCCTCCCTGCCGCCTCTCTGTTCCCAGAGAGCCCTGCCTTCTCACGATGGACAGCTTCCCTCTGTCCTTCTGCCCCAGCCCTTCGGGAGGCTTCAGGCTGTGCGGGGTGCTACGGTGCCCACCCCCTGCAGAAATGAGCCCCTGCCCTCAGGGCCCAGCGCTGGCCTGGTGCAGCCTTGGTGGGTGGGGGTGGGCTGGCGGGGAGGGCGCAGCCGGAACTGGGCCTGGCTCAGGCTGCTGGGCCCGGGGCCCAGGCACCTCCGGCACAGTTTCTGGGGAGCCATTGAAATGTAAACTAAGAGGTGTGGTTCACCCCGGTCCCCAGTGGCCTGCACAGAGCCTAGCTGCTGGCAGGCGGTGTTTGGGGCCCTGAGAGTCCTCCCCCACCCCGCGCCCCCCGCAGCTGTGCTGAGTGTGCTTCAGGCTCCTGGAGGGGGGGGCCTGGCCCCGCTGGGGGCTGCACTGGCCGCAGAGCTGAGCAGCCAGGGGTTAAAGCTCCGAATGCTTCTCATTGGGAGGGGCGGGCAGATGCCGCTTGTTGTGTTTCCATGGTGACCTTAGCTGCAGTCTGGAGAAGTTACCCAGACACAGGCAGATGTACTGGTGAAAACTAGTGATTCCTCTGCTGCGCCTGGCCTTGGGGGAGGGCCGGCTGCCAGCGGTGAGCTCACTGGCTCCCCCCCCCCCCCAGAATGGCAACACAGCCCTGGCCATCGCGAAGCGGCTGGGCTACATCTCCGTGGTGGACACCCTGAAAGTCGTGACGGAGGAGGTTACCACCAGCACCACGGTGAGTGGGTGGGGCCCCAGGTCTCCCTCCTGCGCTTCGGCTTTGGGGTCACAGGCGCCTCCCCTGAAGGGTGGCCCGCGCGTCAGGTCTGACCTCCTTTTGGGGAATCTGTGGCGAATGCGCCCTGCGGTCCGCAGCTGTGGGCGCGCTGACGCACGGTCCGGGCCGCGCTTCCTGACTTCTCAGCGGTGGGTGCGCAGAGGGAGTGTGGTGGCAGAAGGCCTGGCCCCGGCTCCCCTCCCCTACGCCGTGCTTGCTGCCACCCACTTCCACCGGCTGCCCGCCCTGTGGCAGGACGGGTCCCATGGACGCGAACTCACTCTCTGAGCGAGGCCACGCAGCTTCTGAAAGGCGCAGCCCCTGGGGTGCTCTGGGCAGGGCGGAAGCCGTCCTGCCAGAATGAGGACAACTCCTCACTTCCTTTCCACCTCCGATTATTTTTTATTCAAAAAGAAAGTGGGATGCACCCAGGGGGGCCCGGTCTGTGTCTGGAGAGGGCGTCTGCCGCTCTGCGTGGGCTGGGCTCAGGGGACGAGCGGCAGGGGCTCTGCCCAGGCCTGGCAGGGTGCCGGCGCGGCATGGACAGTGAGCACTCCAGTGGCCCTGGGCTCTCCCCGCAAAGCTGGGGCCTCTCCTGGGCCTGGTGCCACTCTTTCCACTGACTTCTTAGACTTTTCGGAAGCTTGGATTCCGTGGATGCAGCTCAGTGGCTCGTCTGTGAAAGAGACATGGGGACGGCGGAGCACTAGGTGCTCTTGAGGGACAATGTCATTAAAGCCAGCAAGTCCCAAGCCTGAGTGAGGGGCTGGCATGCGGCGCGGACCGGGAGGGCGTGCAGTCCCGGAACTGAATAAGGGAACCTCCTCCTTCCTGTCTGTGGGTCCCCTCGCTGTGCACGGCCTCTCTGTGGGCGCCCGTTTTCATCCCTCCGTCCCCACACAGCAGTGTTGGTGACGGTGTTCAGCACGATGACTGATCCTCATTAGTTACCAGTGTGCCAGGCACTGAGGGTGCCCCTGCTATTCGAATTCAGTTTGTCGTGTCCCAGAGTCCGTGTTCTTGACCCGCTCACGTAACAGACAGAGCGTGGCTTTGCTAGGAGTAGCCTAACAGCGATTTTGTGGAAAAAAAAAACAACAACTTTTCACCTGATTTCCAATTAAAAAAAATCCTCTCAAGTGGTGCCTTTCATTGATTTTCACGGAAGCATCATTTTCTAAAGTCCGCGGATTCACTGGAGGTACCTTGGAGCGCCTCCCTGGCGACAGGCAGACCGCACAGACTATTGAGTCACTGCGCAGGATTAATGAAGTTCACTTCAGGGTCCTCACCACTTAAATGGAATAGTGGAACTACAACCACACGGTCTGCATGCAAACCTCACGTCGTGGGGGGGCCGCAGGACGAGCACTGGAGCCTCCGCGGGGTCCCCCCCAGCGGAGGTGAAGCAGGAACCCGCCGCGGGGCAGGGGAGGCCGGGCCCTGCCATCTGTGGGCCGAACGCCCTGCCCTGAGCCGGGCCGCGTGCCACCCCTGAGCCATCAGCCGTAGTCCACTTAGTTGTGATTTGCATGATTTTAAAGCGACCGTACTGTGTGGTGCGCATGATAGTCGACAGGTAGCGCATACGCTGCTGAACAAGCCACGGAAGTGAGATGACATCCGTCACTGAAGCCCCGGGAGTTCTGGCATCAGCCGCCGAGAAAATGGAACCAAACGTCTGAAGATCTGACGGAGCGGCGAGTGGAAACGGCCCCGTGAGGCCTCGGGAGGGGACGCCCCAGCAGGGCCCTGTCCTGGGGAGCCGGCTCCGCGCCCGGGGGCCCCGGCAACACTCCTTAAACTCTTCCGATCACATTAATGCGCAGCTGGAGTCAGCGCCCCGAACGTGGGACGGGTGGCCCCGATCCGTGGGGGACTTGTCCGTGAGCGGGGCTGACTGCGCGGCACGTCACGGCGGCCTGTTCGTTCCTTCTGCCAGCGCACGCGCAGCGGCTCCCCGGGGCCATGGGTGGGCGCTGGGTGGGCGCGGCTGGCCGCCTCCTCCGTGTGACGGTCCTTATGGCCGTTGCTGAAGGGTTGATTTCGCAAGTGGGAGCTCAGACCGCCGAACTCCCCCTTGCGCGGCGGCAGGGGCACAGGAGGAGGAAGCAGGTGGCTCCCTGGGGCCCCCGGGCCTGATGTGGGGCCTGGGCGCCTGCGGGCTCCACGGAGCTCCTGCCTGAGCGCTAACGGTTTTCCTTCCTGCAGACGATCACGGAGAAACACAAGCTGAATGTTCCGGAGACGATGACGGAGGTCCTCGACGTCTCCGACGAAGAGGGTGAGATGCTGCTTCCAGGGAGGCCGCCCTGCCTGCCTCTGGGGCGGGCGGGCAGTGGGCGCGGGCGACCGCGTGCACCTTTCGCGCCACGTTTGCGGCTTTGTCTCCACACACTGGCTTTTGCCCGTTGGGGAAGGAGGGTTCTGATCAGTATGTTTGCACCTGGTGGTGTTATCCTTACTGTCTTATGAAATCACAGCCCTGGGAAGGAAGAAGAGCAGGAAATCAACCACCTGTTAAAATAGCCACCTGATAGTGCAGTTCTTAACGCGGGCCGTAATTGTGTTAAATCCCTTTTTATTACTGTGCCTTAACTGGAAGGGTCTTGAGTAGACGCTGCCGTGGGATATGGAGAAACCCCTGGTTTCTGACTGGCTCAACTGAGCAGAATGTATTTGAAATCCAGAGGAAAAGAGCCCTAGAGAAGGTTAGAAATCGCGGGGCAGGGGGCTGACAAAGTCACCCAAGAATCCGATCTCTAAGTCAGGAGACGTGCGCCCTCTGGCGCCCGAGGCCGTGTGTGCCGGGGTTCTGGAAGCCCGGCTCTGCCCGGAGCTTGGCGTGCAGGGCAGGCCCTGTGGGCAGCATCTCAGACGCCCGCGCCCGAGCCAGAGCCAGAGACCCTGCTGCTGAAACGTCACGAACGCAGCACGTAAAGTGTGCGGCCAGGTTGCAGCGCGCACGCCTGAGAAGTCACTGTGTAGAGGATGGTACGGGGCCCGGCATAAAGTCTTTTATGGAGAAATACCAGAGGCCTTTCTTTAGGTTCTTTAAGGTCTGAACATAAGGTAAAACTTGACGTTGGTCTGTCGATTTGGAACCAATCTGTTGACCCGCCAGATGGGAAGAGCTCTGAACTGAATCGGCTTTTGTAGGAACTAATGAGAAGAAACAACTTGGGTCCGTGTATTATTGGAGCTCCCAGCACTTACCGTAATAATTTGTCCCACCCTGGTGCTTGCTGACTAGTGTTCCGCGTTCATGGGTGCACAGCGGATTTTGTCTGGGGATTGTTTTCTTATCTTCACTTGTATGTTGAACAGCTTTGAAACAGTTTGGTGACCACTTTATTGATGGGGAAGTACTGAGCGATTCAGGTACCTACAGAGGAAACTGTTGGAGTGAAAGCTTTTGCTTTTAATTTTTCTTAACGGCATAGAGGCAGTATGCTTAATATTTAAATCTGGGTGTCTGCTACTAACCCGGTCCTTCTGAAATGGCATGTTTAACGGGGTGTGATGGCACGCGCATTTCAGTGTGTGGAGTCCGTTCCCATGGAAGCTCGAAGCCGTGACCTGCTTATGCTGTGAATCATTTTGCAACTGTTATTGAGACATAGTAACATAATTATCTAGCGAACATTATGTACTTTCCCGAAACTAAGATTTCTTAGAATACAAATTTAGAGAAAAAATAGTTCTTTGGTAAGTTGACACTGAAATAGCAGGAATGAGTTAACAACTAAGTTAGATTATTTGACCTGAATGCAGTTTATATCATTCTTGGATGATCTTGATGTGGTTAAAATACATTAAATCAGGAGTTTTGTGATCATTTTTGAGGCAGCTGGGCTCTGGGGCTTAAATGCTCTTTCAGGCCTCTCGCTGGAGGAGTTCGCGCAGTACAGCTCATTTGTATGACAGAGCCTGCCTTCCCCCTTCCCTTTGCTTCTTCGGTAAGAGCAGACCGAGTCTTCCCGGACATTAACAAAACTCTGAAAATAACCTAGGCTTCTACCCAAACCAGACAATGCCTGTGTTTGGGAAGCCAGTTCTTAGAATGGGCCTTAGAAACGTTTCTCCCAGAGCTAAGCGAAAGGGACCCGACTGGAGTCACAAAAGCACTTCCAGTGAAGAGTCTCATGTGACACGAGGGGAGGGAGCCTGTGGGACGGGTGAGGCGAGGCCTGGCGAGCCGTGTCCCAGCCTCTTGGTCCCGCGCGGCGCCCTTCCGGCCTTCGCCGCTGCTCGCTGGCGTGAACGTTTGTACCACGCAGCCCACGCTGCTGGCTCCTTCACGCTGCGCTGTGTTCCTCCCGCCCTTGACCCTTACACACCGGGAACCCCACCACGTCACCCATCACACTGCGCCTGGGCCAGTGAGCCCCTCCCACTCCTTTGGGGATTCCTTCTCCAGCGTCGCTGGAAACTCCTAGGGTGACCACAACCAGTGAGCACAGACCTGGTGGCCAGAAGTCCGTGGTGGGACTGCGCGCCAAAGGCTCTGGGGAAGATTCCTTGCCTGCGTCTTCGGCTCCTGGGGCCAGCAGTGCTCCCTCGCTCCCGGACTTCCCACGGCCCCCGCTCCGTGTCCATGTGGCCTTATCTGTCCCCTGGGTTCATCCCCTTTGGTCGCACCTCAGTGCTTCCCGTAGGGTACCTACGAGGCCCCTGTCACCAGCTCCTGCCATTCCCCGGGGACGCCATCCTGAAGTGGCCTCCCTGCTCGGACCTTTGGGCCGACCAGCAGCGCTGCGGTTGTGTCTGCCTGTGTTGTTACTGGTGCGCGGAGGTCATCGCTGTGGCCTCCTGTTGGCTTCAGTGACACCCTCTGTCAGCCGCGGTCAGGGCGAGGGGAGGGGCAGGAAAGCCGCGTCCTGGTGACGGTGTCCCCCTGGCGAGGAGCGGGCCTCTGCTGCGTTCTCACGCTTCCCTGGGACTGCTCCGTGGCCCTCCTGGGCGCGGTCCTGGGGACGCCGGAGCTGTCCCGCCGGGGCTGCCCCGTCGCCACCCGCGCGTAACCCCCCTCCCCCCCCCCGCGTGTCTCCAGGCGAGGACACCATGACCGGGGACGGCGGGGAGTACCTGCGGCCCGAGGACCTGCGGGAGCTGGGCGACGACTCCCTGCCCAGCAGCCGGTTCCTGGACGGGCTGAGCTGCCTGCGCTACAGCCTGGAGGGCGGCCGCTCCGACAGGTACTCGCCCTGACGGGGACAGCGGGAAGCAGACGCGGAGCCCCCCGCCCCCATCAGCGCGCCCCTGTGTCCTCTAGCACCCCAAAGAAGGGACGGAGGCCCCGAGAGAGGAGGTCCCCTAGTAGAACCAAGCAGCTGGTCAGAAGCAGAGACGTCTGCCTCCCTGCAGAGGTTTCCCATCACCGGCCCCTGTTTCCTTGGGCCCCAAGGGCACCCCGAGCCCCCTTGGCTTCATGGCCAGCGCCCAGATGTGGCCCAGGCGGATTGGGGGTCTCCATAAGGAACTCAGGGCGACGCCTTCCGTGGAGCAGGGCTGCGGCGCGGCCGGGCGGGGGAGGGGCCGCGGGGTCCCGTTTCCAGCCGTGTGGGCTGCGCCCGGCGCCGCAGGAGCCCCACGCCGCACGTGCAACGACAGCAGCAGCGCGTTGGTGCGGCTGGCTCTGTTGACCTCTGGAGTGTCGCCTCCTCTCGGTAACCATTTTGCCTTGTCCCCTTCTGTTTGCTGCGCCTCCCGTAGCACCTTTCGCAGGTGGGTGCCCGCGGTCTGCAGACTCGGCCCCCGGTCCCTCTGCATCTCCCCGCCCTCCGCTCCCTGCGTGTGCTGTGCTCGCGGGTGCTGGCCATCTAGAATTATGGGTTTATTCTGACCTTAGCGTTTTTACGTGCTATATCAAACAATCGCTGGGGCTGGAAGGGTCCCTGCATCACGAGGAGGGCAAGGACCGGCCCAGGCCTGACTTCTCCTGTCCCCATGCCCCTGTGCTTGGTCCTGAAGGACCCTAATTAGCCGTGTACGATAGACAGTGATGGCGGTACTAACGTGTTCACGGACACAGAGGAGTTAACAGGTGTGCTTTAGCGGACGTTGAATGAAAACACAGTCACCTTCTGATCGGTAGGATGTCGTGTCCATTCTGTTTTATTAGTGCTCACAAACCCCAGGTGCTCTCCAAATTCAGTGTGCAACACTCATCACAGCGAGCCACACTGGCCGCAAACACACGACGCCTCAGCGGCTCCTCCGTCAGTGGGCGCGAGACCGCCCTCCGCTGGACGTCCGACCTGAGTCATTACAACACTTTTCAGTTAAATGATCGGCTGATGCCACCCGGTGTCTGTCAGGGCAGCCGTTGCCGTAGTGACAGAAGCCACACGCACGGTCACAGCTAACTTCTGCAGATCTCAGTGGTGAGGGTGTGACCCCGTAGACTGTCTGCTGAGCAGCCGACCTCAGGGTTAGTGGGAAACTACAGCCACTCTGTTGCAAAACATTGTAAACTCGTTTGTCACGTTTTAAGTCAAGTGGATAGTTTCTGGGCCAAAGACTTGAATTAGTCCAAACTCTCATCCTGGTCGTTTTTCTTTTGGAGAGAAGAATTCTCTAGTGTTGGAATACTCAACGTTATTTTCTTTAAATAGGTTCTGTAGCAAAATAGGAAAAAAGAGCAACCAGGAACTATAAACAGGGCTGCAGTAACTAAGCAGCATGTCGGAGGGCCGGCAGAGTGAGCGAGAGCAAGGTCCTGCGGCCCCTCTTCCCAGGGCAGGGCTGCGGCTTTTCTCACTCCGGCTGCACACCCTGGTCTCTCTCGCTCTCCTAGTTCTTTTGCTGCTGTGAGTCACCTCCTCTCTTTCCTTCCTTCCTTCTCTCCCTGTCCCCCTTTCCTGGTGGGCTTCAGCAAGGACAAAACCGAGACCCCGCCCCGCCCCACTGCCCCTCCCGGTTCAAAACCGACTGGAGGCTGGTCCAGGGCTCAGGCGCGTGGGCACGGCCACAGCAGAATGTGGCTTCACGTTCTCAGCCACGTGAGCCCCTTCAGGCCTCATTCCTGAAGCAGACGGACGTCTGCCCAGCTCCCGGGTGTCCCTCTGAGCGGCCGTCACCAACATTCACTGGGGCGGCCGCGTCACCAGGTCTAGCGGAGGCACCTTTGTGAGCGTCCAGGCTGCGCCTGTTCCCTCTGACCCCTGAGTCACTGTTCCCCGGCGGCACCTCAGGGCCGGCGCCGCCCCAGTACTGTGAGCGGGCGTTCCCGTCCCGTAGCCCAGTGCCCCTGCTCTTTCCGTACCGGCCGCTGGTGTCACACTGGCACCTTTAACTGCGTAACGTCACAGTCTGGGTCTTCGAATTCTAAAGCCGTGGAGAGAGACTAGGGCAGGACCCCAGCGGAGCCCGTAGACAGAAGGCGGCTGGCTGGGCGCAGGGACGGCCCCGGCGGTTCAGGAGGGGTGCTGTCTCTCTCGGGCCGGTTCCAACCACAGGAAGGCGAGCATGACGCCGGAGCCGCCGCTCACATCCGTCCTGGCTGAGATAGCGAAGTGGGCCGGGCGGACACCTCACAGAGATGACAGTGTATGTGGTACAAAGTGAGGTGCACTGGCAAAAGGAAAATAGTTTCTGCTGCTAAATCTGCCAACGCGAACACTTAGTCCCTAACCCTGCAGGCCGCGCTGGCTGCGCACCCCCCGCCGGGGGCCAGCGAGACTGCGTCAGTGCTATGGCGAGGGTATGAGCGTCTGCATCTCCCCTGTGAGCTTCGGGCTAATATTCTGAATATAGATCTTCAAAACCTTGGACCAACATGCATAAAATATAGCTTATTTAAGCCACCCATCAATTCGTCCTTCATGGAAATGGATCAGGAAGGAATAAAACGACATCTCTGGGGATGTCAAGTTGTACTTGTCACGTCTGAGTCTATAACTCAGACCTTTGACGTTCAGATTTCCCGGAGGGTCAAGCCCGGATCGCCACGGCCTGAGTCCCGTGGACGGCCCAGCCTCCCCTTTGCTTGTAGTCCCAGCCGCTCGCTTTGGGATGGGAGGCGTGTCTGAGCCCGGCTGGCGCCTGGAAATGCTTGCTGTGGCCTGCGTCATCACCTTGGCGACCAGCCTCTGGCAGGGCCTCGCTGGGGACCTGCTTCCTCAGGAAGCGTGCATGTGGCCGTGGTCCTGTCTCTGCGCCTTCCAGGGGTCCCCGGCACATGGCAGTCACAGTGAGAGGGCGGGGTGGGCGCGGACGGGCCTGTCTTCCATCCCGTTCTGTCTGCTGGCTGGCTGGGCCCCATTATTGCTTGGTTGCAGGCAGATTAGTGTGTGGCTCAGATCTGAGCGGTCTGTCCTGGAACCGCTTCCTGCGTGGACTTCTTGTCCTGGCGGTTAGTGAGCGGCCGTGACTGGTTTCAGACTTTTCTGGGCAGAGCAGGAATCAGATCAGGAGGATCAGATCTAATTTCTGGGTTCCCCAGTGAGAGGGTGTGTTTGTGTGGGTGGTGAGCGCCGGGCAGCACCAAAGCCTGTGCCCTGCCCCGTGCACGGTCTGTCCCCTGGAAGGTCCCGGCAGCTAACTGCACGCTTTCTTCCCTCCTGCTCGGCTGGCCACGCCCTCCTCCCCACCCCGCGCCGCTGGCACGTGACCACGGCCTCCGGCTCACCTGCCAGCCTCCGGTCCTTCAGTTCCGACAGGTCTCACACGCTGAGCCACGGCTCCCACCTGCGGGACAGCGGCATGATTGAGGACGCCGTCCTGATCCCCGGCCACCAGGTACGTGGGCGCCGCCCGCCCTCCTCCCGGCTGCCTGGCACTGGGCACGTCCGCAGGGCACTTTCTAATCTCACAGAAAATCACCTGAGCTTCGTTACGGGCCGGGGTATGAGATGGGAGGGTTTTTCTAAAATGTGAATAACATTCACTGGGTTTTCCCATGACCGGAGTTTTCTAAAATAAATTATCACTTGTTTCTTCAGCTATTCTGAGTTCTTCTGACAAGATTACACATGAAAAGCAGCTCCTCTGTAGGGTCTCTGCTAGAGGGGAGCATGTGAGGTGGGAGGCATTCACGGAAGGGGCCGGTTACGTGACACCTGTCCGTACTTAGACTTGTCATCTGTAGCACACAGGTAGCGTTTTCAGGGAACACTTCAACATTAGGCACGCTTTTATCAGTGTTGGCTGGCAGGATGTGCCGTGTTACACCAGCACCCGCCCTCTTCAGAGATAACTACGCAGGTGTGACCTAGTATCAGTAATGCCACTTCCATGGGACGCGTTACAGATGGCACTCGCGCACCTCGGTCACACGTCTCTCCGGCCAGCACTTGTCAGCCTGGCTTGCACAGCGGGCTAAGGGGGCGACGCGCGCTGAACGCCCTTCTCTGTGTTTAGGTGTCGGCTCTTGCCAAGGAGGCCGAGAGGAACTCTTACCGCCTCAGCTGGGGCCCCGAGAACCTGGACAATGTGGCCCTTTCTTCCAGCCCTATTCACTCGGGGTGAGTTGCTGGTATCGCGTGTCCCCATCAAGGGAAACGAGAGGAGCGTGAAAATGACAGCCTTGTCCAGCGCCGGAGCTGGTGGCTGGCTTATGGGGGAGTGACCTTTGTTTAAACTTGTACATAACATGGCTTGTCCATCACAGACCCTTTCTGCACAGAGAGACCAGCAAAAAGGGTTGGATTCAGCCTAGAAAAGCTGGCTGTTGTTTTTAAATAACTAGCAGAAGTGCATCCGCTCACTAACTGGCAGATACCGAAGGCCTCCCGACTGTGGATGTTTTATCTTTAAGAAGTCTGAGAAGGAGGGGCAGGATTATTTGCTTTCTAGAAGGTTCTGTTTACTAAGATTAACCAACTGGTTAATGGAGGCCTTTACTCACTGGTGGATACACTTAAAAAGATGTTCACGGGAGTTTAGCAGAGTTCTTGCTGTTTGCAGCGAAGGCAGCCCCTGGTCGCAGTCCCGCTGAGCATGGCTGCCTTTTAAAGGGGTTCCCGGGAGGGAGCGCTTTGAGTTCTAAACCCACTTAGAGATGTTCTGAAGGGAGGGGAACTCCGTCATGGGACACGTGAATTCCGCAAGGACTTTTCAGTGTTAACACTCTTTACAGTTGAATTTCCCTTACAATTTAGTGGTTTCAGGCATAATGTAATCTCATAATTACATGTAAAGTTTTAAGATGTACTTGTCCATTTAATCATTATTTTTAAGCCCTATTCCTATTCAATTAAATGCAAGGCTTTGGTTTATCCAAACTGCTTCTCCATCACCCCCAGGACTGTTTTGAATTGTGGATCTGTTTTTGTTTTTATTATTCTATAATATTCTCCTTTCAAGAAAGCATTCTAAGATATTGTAGTTAAAATTTTTGGGCCTCTTAGTTTAATATTCTACTAAAGATTCATAGACTATGAAATTAGTTACGTAGATATAGAAAATGATCATAACATTCTTTTCATTCCTAAAAAAGTAAAAGCTAGTTCCTAATGCAAGAATTGTTCAAGAAAATAGAACCCAAAATAAACCTCATCCAAAGTTTGCTTACATATTTTAAGTATAAAATGAGAAAATTAAAATCCAACAGCTATAAATTACTCAAAGCATAACATTACATCTGCTTCTAAGTTTCTGAACAACGGTGAGAAGAAGGAAATGGGGTGTGACCCGGAGTGTTGAAGGTCATAGCCCTGAATCCAGAAGCCACATCCGGCGTATGCAGTGAAACGTCACTTTGGGCACAGTGTGGTTCTGAATGGCTGAATTTGTCGCAAAGGCGAGAGCATTTGGTGGTTAAAGATAAACCACTTGTTAAGATGAGGATCTTTAGAATCTTGGTCTCTAGTAAAGCAGTTCTTCCGAGGAGTTCCAGGTGACCACGGAATGATTGGTCTTCTCACTGTTGGCCGTGGGCTGGAGTCACGGAGCCGGCCGGTCCCAGCAGTGTCAGCGGCGGTGGCCATGGCTTTGGTGACGGCAGCTCAGCAAGTGCCGGTTGTCCAAATGTGTGTGTGTTTCACATACCTGAGGAAGGACCGGCAGGCCTTGCAGAGCTTCGATCGCGACGGAGAGCAGGTGATGAAGCTGCCCCCTGTCCCTCGCATGTGGCTGAATTTGGCAAAGTGCCGCGCCTCGTGCCCGGTGCCGAGGGAGCGAGGAAGACGGGACTCGGCCTCCCATGAAGAGACGCGCCCATGTGCTGCCTGAAGGCGGAAGATGGTCTGTGGAGGACAGAGAACGCAGCGCCCCCTTTGGAGGCGGCCCGGTGAGACCCCTGTCCCAGCTCTGGCACTCCGTGTGTGACGTGGCGTGTTACATGGCGGCATGTCGGAGTTTCGGCTCACTTACCTGGAAGGTGAATGTTGTCTCGTGGATCCCACAGGGGACTGTGAGGGGTCATGTGCTTCTTAAGTAATTAGCATTTTGTCTAGAAAGAACAGTGTTCAGTGGGCCTAGTCAGTATCGACACAGCCCCCCCACATCTTCCAGGTCATTCCTAGACTCCAGATCTGTCAAGCAGGATGTGGTCTCGAGTGACGCAGTTCATGGTGGCAGGTGGCTCACAGCTGTTCTCAGCAGGTGACCTGTCTGGGGCCACCTCCCCTGCAGTGCCCGAGTAGACACACACAGCCGAGGACTCTGACGGGGTCACTGTCCAGCACTCGCCTCTGCCTGGCGTGGCGTTGGAAGGCCACCACCAAGTTCATGTGCACGGGCAGCCTTCATAATACCACAGCGTGGAACGTTGGCACTTTATTGTTTTTCTTATTACACACCAGCTTCCTGAGTAGCTGTTTTTATATATTTTTTCAAGGAACTGGGGTTCTTGGCCAAATTCTTAAGCCACTTCAAAACCTGCCCAGGATGTTAGGGAAAAAGTGGTTTTTGACTGAGGGGGTGATAAGGTGAGCGTTTTTAATGCACATGCCGCTGGTTTTGTGCACCACGTTCCCATAGGTCCCCGAAGGCTGTAGGTGAGTAGGAGACACAGCTGTCCCCGCAGGCCGGCCAGCGGTCTCTTCCACCTCTGCTCCGGGGCTGCCGTCCACGCCGCCAGAGGACCGCTACCAGCAATCAGAGTGAGCAGACTGCCCAGGAGATACGCCCGACCTCGGGCCAAAGCAAGGCTGACAGTCGTGTTCCCGCTGCTGTTCTTCAGAGCCGTGTGACCAGTTGGTCATCGTGCGGCAGGTGTCTGTGGCCCCCAGGGATGATCACGCCAGCATGACCTGGGCAAGAACAGGAGTTCAGTTTCATACCTGCTTAGAGGAGGAGCAGATGTAATGCGTGGTTGCTAGTCACAGCTAGTTTTACCATTGATTTTAAATATCATTTCCCAGCTCTTTATCTTCATAGTTTTTTCACGATAGCCACACGTCAGCAATTAAATGTCCATTCGTCATGTTATTCTACAAGATATTATAGCAACTAGAAATCCGTTAGAAATTGATCGTTTTCAGAAATCCACATTGAAGACAATTTTGCTGTAAATCTAAAGTGACTCCAAAGAGTAAAGTCTATTAAAAAAAAGTGAAGATATTGGATTAGGGAGGGGAGCTGATATTTGAAATTTAAGGAAGCGAAGGTTGTTTCTCATTCGACAACATTAATGTTTCAGTACCTGGAGCAGTTAATTTGGTCGTTTGTATATTTCAAACACCCTAAGTTTTTAAAACTACATGGAGGCAAATTCTTCTGAAGGAAGAAAATAACTTGAAGTCGCTGAGCAGCTGTTCTGTAAGGTGGGCTTCCCGGTGCCCTGCACGTGTGTCCCGTTGTAGGCCGGACATGCGGGAGCCAGAGGCGGGGTCCGGTCCCCCAAGCAGCCCGCAGCCGGGCCGGGGCCCTGAGTCCTGTTTGCGTAGTTGCTGCCACTTGCCAGGAGGTCACTCACGTCACTCCCCTACTTGCCTGACAGTTCATTTCACTGCTCGTCCCTGAAGCCAGTGTCTAAAAGGTGCCTTTTCTGCTTGCATTTCCCCAGCAGCGGCCCCAAGGGCACTGCCATTCTTCAGCAAAGTCTGAATGAAAAGCTGTGGAGAGAACACTCTGTCCCTTAATCACAGACTGTAACTTTCATTTAATGCTCCTGGCTGGTTTGTGGTCTCTCCGCTCCTGAGACTGGTCTGTGCCCCATGGCGGGGGGGCCTCCCGCTCCCCAGGACCCTGCTCGGGGGCCTGGGAGCCCACCCTGGCCCCTCCCAGCATCTGCGCAGAGCGATGCCCCCCAGGTTCTCAGTCTTTGCTCAGTGCAGAGCTCAGGGGTGCGTGCGAGCCACCTACTGGGTTCAAGCGTCCCTTTGAGCCCCGGAGGCCCCGCGCCGCCTTCTCTGCTAAAGTCTCTGTTCTGTTGCAGCCGCTCCTCTCCGTGCCTCGATCGCGACAACAGCAGGTGACTGTGCACCCCTCCCGCCCGCCCCCCGGCCCCCCCCCACCCCAGGGTGCTGCAGTGCTCAGATGCCCGGCAGGGACACAGCGGCACCCCCAGGCCGCGCCCCTGCGAGGCCCCCTTTCTCTGTGGTGGAGGGAAAGGGGGCCTTTGTGATTTGGGGGAATTGGCTGGGATTGTGCCAAAGTCAGCGCAGCCCCGTGGGGAAGCCCGGCCGGGCCGCGGCCTCCACGCCTCGGCGTCTGTCGGGGACTCTGCTCCGTGGTGCTCCGTGCGCTGAGCCGTGTTCCCAGCAGTTGCGCAAATGGGCAGACCGTGTGGAAGTTTTGTGAAAAGTGGTGATTTTGAGTGCCACTTAGCAGAATTTTTTAAAAACTACATTCCAGGTGCACCAACGGCTGGACGTGTATTAACAGCGCGCTTCCTTGTGAGCGCCGCCCAAAACGCCGCTGCCTTCGGTGTTCTGGAAATCGTGTGCTCACATGAGCCCCACCTGTGTTCTAAAAGTACCAGTTATCCTGCGTGGTCTCAACACAACTTTTTGAAGGTTCTTATCAGCTACAGCGTTTTTGTTACCGTTACCCGTCACGATAGGACAGACTGTCCGCAAATCAAACAACTTCATTTTTCCAATTTAAAACATTTTATATCCATCCTTTTAGTTCTTCTGAAACACTGACTCCTGTGTCATGTTTCTGCACCCGAACACTGTGAGTGAGAAATGTTTTTCTTTTGGTGATTTTAGCAAATTTGAGCCACTTTTTAAAAAGACATTTTCCATGCCAGACTCAGCGGATGGGAATTGGGGGGTTCACGGGAGGGAGGGGCTGATGGAGCGGGAAGCTCCGACTGACCGCTGGGTCCCTGCTGTGTACTGGGGTCACTGAAGCACCCTGGTGACTTTTTCTCCCTATTTTCACCCAATAACTAACCGAGTGCTGCGGTCCCCTCCCCGCCCCACCCCGGGTCCCAGACGGACTGAATTGAGCTAAGCACCGGGAACTGTGGGGGAGGGGCGCCCCTCAGCCCCCGCCCGTTTCTGCTCCCCTGCAAGCATGTATCTGTTTAGCTAATCGGGGTCGGCAGGTCCTCTGCATAATAACGGTGGGTTGCTTTTGCTTTTATTCTTTATAAATTGTGATAACACTGAATCTCACAATTTAGAAAATCTCAGTAAGAATTTCTAATTTGCATGATTGCTGAATTTTATGGAATGTAAGACATGCAATTTTAGCCAAGAATGTCATGTGATATGTTTTTGTCTGTAGAGTCGAGTCCATGTTTAGTGCCCTGTGTATGTGTTTTATGCAAAACTCCTTGTTTACCGGGTCGACCAGGGAGCAAAAACAATGCCTATTTCTGACCGTAACAGCAGTTTTCTTCCAAGGAGGAATTTTCCCAGAACATCTGAAATAGGACGTTTCAGCAGGTTTCTGAACCTGGTGAAAAGTCCACGGAACATAGACGTTAGTACCGGGAGCCGCTCTAGAGTTGTTTAGTGGGAGTCTCACTTCAGGGGTAAGATAACGGAAACCTAGAGTTGGAAGTGACTTGCCTGAGGTCACAGTGGTGCTTCAAGGCAGACAGACCCGTGGCGGGTCCGAGAGAGGCCCCGGGAAGCCCGTGGTGCTGAGGCGCTGTCCTGAGATGGGAGTATTTCATGTTTTATTTAAAGAGTGATGTTCAGAAACTAGTAAAAGCTGCATCATCCTCGTCAGCTGCTTCAGCCAAGGTCTGGGTTCCCTGTAGGTCCACGAAAAACGGTAGCTTCTCCACTTGTTTCTCAGGTGTGGTACTGTAATTTTTAAGACGTTCCCAGTCTCTAAAGCTACATGGGCGTAGGGAAAGGAAGGGGACAGCCCCGGCGTTGGCGGCACGCCATGCCTCTGATGCTGGGACCGAGTCCCCACTGTCCCTCGGCGCAGGTGTCAGCTCCCTGCGCTCCCAGCACCGGCCAGGCGCCCTCAGACCTCGGCTCCTCCGCACACACCTCACGTCGTTCAGTGCCTCTTGCCGCCGATGGCTCACAGATGTGATCTTGTCCCAGTGTTAATCTCCTGAACACAGGAGGAAATCATACTCATTGACACTAGTAGTGACTCACGTCGCGACTCCTACCTTACAGCCTTTCCTTCTCCTACGATACATGAAAGCCGTCCGTCTCTTCCAATCTGCTTTTTAGATTTTGAAATTTACCCAGAGCAACTGTCCACTCATTCTACTCCCGATCCAAGTAGGGTCACCTTTTGCTAATCTGACATTTTTCATGCAAATTCTCAAATGCTTACTCAGTTTTATGTTACAGACTATTGGGGCTAAGTGATTAGCACGTTGGCTTTTCTCTAAAAGACTTTTCGCCAGCACCAAGATAGAACTTGAATCACTCGTTTTCTTACTCCGTCTTATTTGGAGAAAAGACTGCTTTTAGTTTGCAATTCCACACACTTGGCTTTTTTATCAGCCGCTCATCCTGCAGTCCCACGGCTGGCGTCTGATTGTTGCGTCTCTGTGAGCTGAAGGACCGCCTGTGGTCGTCTGAGTGAGTTCAGACAGGACTGGCTGCCCAGAGACCAAGAACAGAATGCCCCCCTATTTCAGCCGTCTTCTCTCTTCTTCGACACCAGTACAGACAACATCTCACAAGGTGCTCCTTCCGCTGTTCCCCTCCCTCACTCAGCTGCTGTTCCCTCCTCTGCACCCACATCGCCCACCTGGTGCCGGGTCCGGGGCACACCAGGGCCCTTACACAGCACCTCTCCCGACACCAGGGCTGGACGTGATTTGGGGCCGGTGAAACCCTCCTGGGACATCGAGGGCTTGGACCCAAGCCCGCGCCCCGTCCCCGGCAGTGTGGCCAGCCCCCAGTGGGAGGGAAGCAGACATTACAGGGACGGGAAACTGGAGTGAACAGGAACAACAGAGGGTTTCAGACGGAGCCGCTGATGACACTATCAGAGAAAGTGACCACGTGTGCACCAAGCCATTGCTCCAGGCAGGAACCCTCCAGTCTCAGGTTAGAGGGTCCCCAGGAGGGGCGCTCCGCACCCCCGAGGTGGGCATGGTGGTGGCCAGGAGCCGCGTAGCAGACAGGTGCCGACGCGCAGCAGGTACGCAGGCGGAAATGCCCGGAGCCTTCGACAGGTGCAGACGGCAGGTGGGTCACAGGTGGTGAAAGTAACCAGAAGAGGAACAACCTTAGAGAGTCAGAAATACGGCCAAGAGTTTGCCACAGCACCGGTTGAAACTTAAGTAGCTTTTCTCTAGTTTTCATAAAAATCACATAAATGTAGTCAAATAAAAATGAGATGGAACGGAAAACCTGCAGATCCGCCACGAGTGTTAGATCTTCCATTCTTTTGGGCAATAGAACATTTTAAAAAAAAGCAAAAAATTTTTTTTAAGAATTAAATCTTTATACTCGGTAGTAAGAAGAGCAGCCCACGTTTTCACATTGTGTTTTGGTGAAGGCCGGAAACCCACGTTCAGGCCTGGGCTGTCGCTCCCCCCGTCTGGCCCGCACGGGCGGCGCGGCGGCGGGCGTGCCTGGGCCGGGGCAGGCTGCCCTGCATGGCGTGCTGCGCAGGCCTGGCTCTGCCCCCCCCCCCCCCCCCGGGTGTCACCAGCTACAGGACTTCTGTTGAACCGCATGCGGCTGCCCTGCTGCAGAGAGGGGCTGAGCGGCCCACTCGTGTGCAAATAACCCAAATGTGCTGTGTTTCTGTCCCATAATTACCTGCATTGAACACTCTCCAGTGTCTGGGATGTCGTTGCAGACACGGTGCTGGCGTGGGGCTCTGGCCGGGTGCTGGCTGAGCCTGAGGGCAGCCGTGTGCCGCTTCCCTCCGCTGCTTTGGCGTCCATAGCTCGCAAATGCAATGGCATCGCCAAAGACAGGGACGCAGTGTGTGTGTGTGCGTGGGGAGGGGGGGCTCTCGCACTGCCTGCCGTGCCTGTGTGTCCCTGGGTGGGCCCAGAGCCTGCCTGGTTTCTGCTCCGGGACAAAGTGAGTTCCTCCAAGACTTCAGTGACTGTGGTGACGGACAAACAGACATAAGCTCCCCTGACGAAGGGTCAGAGTTCAGACTGACCCTTTCTCCTGACACGCAGACAGGCCACTGTCTGTGAATGGTGAGCTCAGCAGAAAAGGAGCAAACACGGTAGAGAGCCCCTTACATTCTAAATCACCCGCTGCGGTGCCCCCCACTCAGCTCGCTGTCACCTGGGGACAGTCGCGATGCACGGAGCCCTCCCTTGGCGGGGGCTGGGGCCCCACGTCACACACGGAGCAGAGGCTCCCTGTTACCTGTGTCCTGTCTCCTCCTCGGCTCCAGGGAGCCAGCGCACACGTTCACGGGCCGGACCTGGGGAGGGGCCTGCGCATCCTGTCATTAAATTGTGTGACGATGAGCCGGGCAGGATGCCGCTCTGCAGAGTCAGGCGGAGGTAACTTACGGCAGCTGCTCCGTCCTGACTGCACCTCGTGTGGGGACCTTTCAGGACACATGAAGGAAGCTTGGTGACAAAAGGAGACTCCTCGGTGTCTTTCTGTAATTCCATTCCACTCCCTGTGTCAGTCGGCTGTGTCTTCCACGTACAGTTTGTAGTTGTTAGTCCATTGTCAGCAGAAGTGAGCAGACACCCCCTCAGGTTTCAGATGAAAGTAACACAACGATGAAAACAGCACAGCACAAACCAAGGCGTAACCAAGGGTGTGAAGTGAAATGACTCTTCAGGCCAACTTCTTTCCCCCGTGCATAGCAAGAGCCAAGAGGTGTTTTGAGGACCGAGGATGACGGCCCCCGGGAGCCCGACAGAGGGCGCGTCCCTGCCCGTGACCTTGCCAACGGGCCTGCCGTCTGCTCTCCCTTTCAGCTTCCTCGTCAGTTTCATGGTGGACGCCCGTGGAGGCGCCATGCGGGGCTGCCGGCACCACGGGCTGCGCATCATCATCCCGCCGCGCAAGTGCACGGCCCCCACGCGGGTCACCTGCCGCCTGGTGAAGCGCCACCGACTGGCGACCATGCCCCCCATGGTGGAAGGAGAAGGCCTGGCCAGCCGCCTCGTTGAGGTTGGACCCTCCGGGGCCCAGTTTCTGGGGTGAGTCTCTGAGGAGCCTCCTGGTTGGTCCCCGGGGAGCTTGTGTCCCATCTGACGCCACTGGACTGGAAGGCAGGAGAGGACGTGGAGTGTTTTGAACGGAGCTGGCCCCTGTGAAATATTTTGGAAATTGGAAGTAGCAGCTTGAGGCCCAGCTCCTCCCCCACGCCTCCTTTCCGGGCGCCCGGGCCCAGCCAGGCGGCTCACTGTGTCCCTCTCTGGAGGTGCTCACGGCCCAGTCCGAGTCATGGTGTTGGGCCGCGGTAGGTATGACCGATTCCCTCTGAAGTTAGGCGGTCAGGTCGTGAGGAAAAAATGCTGCTCTGTGCCAGACATAAACGTAAGGTCGCGTGTGGTCACGAGACAGAATCTTCTTCACTTGGGGAAGAGGTGTTGCTTTGCCGAGTGGCCGGAACGTCAGCCTATGTCCTCTGTCTTTTCTGTCATCAAAATTGCTACCCTGAGTCCTAAAATTCCACGGGCCGTCTGTTTGGTCCCAGTTTTCATTAAGATGACGCTGTGTAGACTCACTTCTGTCATCCTCGTTCTAGCAATTTTGAGCGGAAATGAGCATTTCTTCTTTCTTCTGTTTGGGGGAACGGCTGCTATTTTATGAAGTGGTATTTCAACGTGCTGAGAAATACGTATCTTCCGCTGACAACTGACAAAAAGATGAAGTGCTGGAGGGGGGCAGGTTTCAAAACATTTGAAACATCAATTGTATTTAAGTCTCGTCAGAGCACGGCTTTGTGCTCCGACACGGGGCTGCCCCGTTCCTCCTGAGCCCTCGCTTTGCCGCTCTCGCCTCGGGAGAGACTTCTTGCTCTAGAACCAAGAATCGATCTAAAATCTCATAATTTGGAGACAGCTGTTCACAGGTTGCTCCGAATTACGTGTGTGTGTTTCCGGTTCTAGAAACTCCCTCCCGCGTCCAGCTAGACAGGCCAGAGCCCCAGGAGGAGGCTGTGGAGGTCTCGGAGGAGCCCTTCAGCCACCCCTCCCCCTGTCTGTCCCCGTCCCCTCACACACACACTCTGGTCGTGGGGGCTTTCAGTGACCGTCCCATCCGAGCGGGAATAGCCATGGAAACACCGGCCTCTCTGCAGAGCCCCGGTTCTCATTCTGTTCCCAGCAGCTCTGTCTTTCCTGTGGAGCATAGTTTCTCTTTCTCGGCTCACATCCTGGCCCTGGTGGCACTTCACCGGGGACAGGCCTGCCCCCTGCCCCTGCGGGCTCGACCCTGTGGCTCCATTGAGCACGTGGGTGGCCGTGCCTGGCTCCCTGTGACCAATGGAGGGGGCAGAACCAAAGCAAGCCCCCCGCCCCTGTCGACCAGCGGGTGATGCGGGGTCAGTGGCCGCCACACCGAAAGCTGACGTGTGTTCTCTCTTTCACTGCTGCTTGGATGTACCCAGTAAGCTCCACCTGCCAACGGCTCCCCCCCCACTTAATGAGGGAGAAAGTTTGGTCAGCCGCATCCTTCAGCTGGGGCCTCCTGGAACCAAATTCCTTGGGTAGGAGTGACTTAAAACAGATTGATGGCTGCTGGCCCCTTCTCCCCTTCTGCAATATCATTTCTCCCTCCTCATTGTGCCCGTGACATGTCCCTCTATGGTTTGAACTCTGTATAGCCTCTTTAGTGGGCCATTCCTGACCCCTGTGGTATGTGACTTTTGTTTTGAGTGATGTTTTTATACCTTTCCCTTCAAGTGCTGTGACCTTCATTTTCGTTTGAAGCATGAGCTCTGCCTAGTTGTACTCTGTGCTAGTTACGATGTCGTTGCGGCAAATCTGGAGTCTGTATCAAAGCAACCTGGACTGGGAGCCAAAGGCCCCTTGTGAGCTTAGAGGGGACACGGCCCGAGGCCGGCCGCCCCCGCGCTCCGGCCGAGCCTCACCGGCATCGCCTCACCGGCATCGCCTCACCGGCATCGCGCGCGGGCTGTCTAGGAGCTCACGGGCCGCGCCGCGTGCAATGCCGGTGGTGTCCCCGAGTGCCAGACCCCCGAGGGCAGCCCCCCAAGCCAGCTTCTCCATGGTCCTCTCACTCACAACCCCTCCGGCTACCAGCACCGAGCCGGTGCCCTGTCCCCCAGCAGGGGCGTTGTGCGCCCTGTGCAGAGCTGCCGAGGAGGGGGCGCACAGCTTAGACAGGCGGGTCCGTACTTGGCGCTTATCCAAGAAGCCCCCGAGCGCCACGTGCGCTGCAGGGAGACGTCACAGGGCTTCCGGAAGCAGCGTGGCCCTGGGGGCCGGGGCCCTGAGCTGGGACGCATCGCGTGGCCATCGCCGCCAGGGCCCTGTCCCCAGAAAGAGAGGAATCCAGGTCACTTTGCCACAGACAGCCCTGCGCGTGGCGTGCTGTGCTCGGCTCCCGCCCACACGGGGTGCTCTGCTCGCTGCCAGGCCTGTTATCGTGGAGATACCCCACTTCGCCGCCCTGCGGGGCAAGGAGCGGGAGCTGGTGGTGCTGCGCAGTGAGAGCGGGGACAGCTGGAAGGAGCACGCGTGCGAGCACACGGAGGACGAGCTCAACGAGATCCTCAACGGCATGGATGAAGGTGCGTGTGGCCGCGGGGGCGCTGGGGGCGGGCCGGCTGCGCTGAGCTCCTGCAACGAAGCACTTCGTCCCTGGGGCTGCATGTGTGTGGGGGCGTGTGCGTGCGTATGTGCATGCGTGCGTGCATCGTGTACACATGCGTGTGCGCGTTATTCCGGCACAGCAGGTGTCCGTGTGTTCCGTGGTGATGAGTGGATACGCGGTACCCTTGCCTGGTCTTCTGTTGTGACCTTCAGGAAAATAAAATCCAAACCTAGGGACCCGCGCAGTCCAAATTTCTTGCATTTCAGGCCGGCCTGATGTCCTCTGCTGCCCTCGTGTCTGCCCCGGTGCAGGCCGTGAAAAGCCTGTGGGCCGTGGGCTGACGGGAGAGGGCATGGCGGGTGAGCTCATGGTTGCAGGGCACTGAGACCCTGGGTTCACGGCATCGTGCCAGGAGGGTCCTTCTCCACACGCACAGGGGCTCCCTCAGCGACGGTCGCCACTGAGCGCGCCTGCAGACATGTCCTGGCGGGACAGACTCGTTCCGCTTGATACCCTGAGACCTGAGAGCGCCGCACATCTTAACCCCAGCCACCGGCTCCTGAGCTAACGCTGACAGTGGGGAGGGAAGGGCCCCCCCTTCCGTTTCCTCTGCAACCTGTGGAAGTGGGACAAACCAGGGGCACGCCGGGCGGGCTCCTCGCAGCCCTGGCCCAGCCGCCCGGAGCCACGGGGCCCCGCAGAGGCCACGGGGGATGCAGTGTGGCTGCGAGCAGGAGGCCGCCCTGGTGCTGATGGGGCCACGTGCACTCTGTTGCCCGCAGTGCTGGACAGCGCCGAGGACCTGGACCGCAAGCGCATCTGCCGCATCGTCACACGCGACTTCCCGCAGTACTTCGCCGTGGTGTCGCGCGTCAAGCAGGACAGCCACCTGATCGGGCCCGAGGGCGGCGTGCTGAGCAGCACCGTGGTCCCGCAGGTGCAGGCGGTGTTCCCCGAGGGCGCGCTGACCAAGCGGATCCGTGTGGGCCTGCAGGTGCGGTGGGTGCGCGTGCGCGTGTGGGGGCGGGGCCCGCTGTGGTACAGGGACGTGCGGGAGTGGTCCCGTCATGCTGGAGAACACAGGCTGTCGCGGCACCCAGTAGGTCTCTTACACGAGGGCAAGTCACCACGACCCCAGTTCTGTGCTGGGAGCCCCCACACTGACCGATGAGGTGGAAAGCCCTGTGTTGAAATGACCTGTTGTTTACTGTGTGTTTTCTTTGCAAAGGCTCAGCCTATGCACAGTGAGCTTGTTAAGAAGATCCTCGGGAACAAGGCCACCTTCAGCCCAATAGTGACTTTAGAGCCTAGAAGGAGGAAGTTCCACAAGCCAATCACCATGACCATCCCTGTCCCCAGAGCTGCCAGCGACATCATGCTGAATGGTTTTGGGGGCGAGGCGCCGACCTTGAGGTTGCTGTGCAGCATAACAGGTGAGGCGTGCGTGGGGCGGGGGCAGGAGGCGCTGGGGGAGGGGACAGACCGTGTGACTCGCCAGGATTACCCCTCAGATTCCTGCGAAGTCGGGAGCCAGGTCCAAGTCCGTGGGCCCTGAGCCTTCGCTGGGACAGCATCTTAGGCCTGTTCAAAAGCAGTCACCCCTTGGGTGATTGCACCCGGGTGTTCAGCGCTGACCTTTCTCTAGGACTTGGTGAAGTCTTTACCATCGAGCCATTGAGCTAACTTCGGAAAACTACAGGTTTTTCAAGACTCACTGAATTTGGTCTGTTCAGTTGGAAGCTGTAATAGCGTCCAGACAACTAACTTGACTCCAGGCAGATCCTCCAGGAACGCTGGTGGTCTGAGCCCAGTAACGAATGGTGGGAGGTATGAACCCGCCCGCCCACGTGATTTGGCTGACAACCCCCGCCCTTCGCAGTAGCCGCAGCTGCTGGCGTTCAGTGGGGATCCGGGCTGCCGTTGGCAGGAGTCACGGCGTCCCTGGCCATCCAGGCGTGGTTAGCGGTGTTTCTCTTCTCCTTCCCATGGGCAGCCTTGCTCTCCCTTCTGGGGTTTCTCGCAGACCCTCCTTTCTTATTCTCGTTTTTCTTTATGTATGAGAACATGCCCTGAGTTTAATAAAATGCAAAATGCGTGAGCTCACGGGAGCGCAGGGGACCATGCTTGAGTCAGACCTTGTTCCTGTTCCTCATCCCTGGTTGTCACCGGGCGCTCCAGGTGTCCTTCCACGCCCTGAGTGCCCCCGTGTGCCCGCAGGACAGAGTGCATGGAGGTGGGGCCGGTGAGACCTAATATACGGGCCAGTGAGGGGCTGCCGGGCCTCCCGTGAGCCTTCGTACAGCCGTCCATCTGCCTGCAGCGTTCACTGAGCCTGTGATGCTCCCCAAGGACGCTCTGCCAACGCTGCACTGCAGACAGGGAGAAGGTTTTACTGACGAAAACTGATTGTGCGCCGTACGAAGTTCAGGGACCAAGGAGGCTCAGGGTTTCCCGTCACTGTCACAAAGCTTTCAGCCCCTCGGTCCGTTCGGGACCCTTTGGAATCATCGGCTGTGTGCAGATCGGGCCTCAGGGCCCAGCAATGCCAGCGCAGCCCCAGGGTCGGGCAGAGGCCCAGGCGCCCGGCAGTTCCAAGCTGGTGTTCGAGCGCCGCGCCCATTGCTGCTCCTGGGCGGGTGGCGCACCCATCGGCTCTCCGCGGCCCGTAGCCGTTTCATGTCCCGTGCGTGTGTGTTGCGACGGGGGCTGGGGCTGAGCCGGTGGCCAGAGCCAGAGCCATAAAGACTGGCCTCGCCATCCAGCGCTGGAGTCTTGCTGGTTGACTCAACCGCCACGTTATTTCAGGTGGGACCACCCCTGCCCAGTGGGAAGACATCACGGGGACCACGCCCCTGACGTTCGTCAACGCCTGCGTCTCCTTCACCACCAACGTGTCCGCCAGGTACGCGCCCCCGCCCCCGCCCCGTGGCCCCACGTGGTTGCGTTTGATTTCCTTCCTCACTTTCTTCAAAAGTGAATTTTTAGCTTGGTTCTGAGCGTGGTCTGCATCAGCTTTCGTATTTTGCTCCCCACGAATGGAGCAGTGACGGAACCGTAGCAAAGCTCAGCCAGGCAGGTCAGACTCTAAGTCTAAGACTCTAAGGAGAGCCGGCGAGGGTCAGCTCCTGCCCCGGGGGCTCGGGGGTGGTGAGTCCCCCGCTGCCAGCAACAGAGCCGGCCCTGCTTCCAGCGAGACGTCGGGTAGGCAGGGCCGCCACGTCTGCGTGAACGGCGGTAGGGCCCAGGTGACTTGCGCACCGGACGCGTGTTTGTGGTTCACCCCTTTGTGACACTGACAGTCCCGCAGCCTCACCGGCTCGAGTTACTGTGAGTTCTGTGCCACCGTCTGGGAGGGAGCGCCGGGCACTTCCCCACATGGTTAACTTACCACGCGTGGTCCCGAGAGCAGGCAAGTTCACGGGGACAGGGGACCTGACAGGTGCCGGGGTGGGGAGAGAGGGAGGGGCTCCGTGCTCTGTGTGGCATGAAGAAGGTCCCAGGAAGGGTCAGCAGCAGTGGCAGCCCGGGTGCTGAGTGCACACTTGACGTGGTTAACGTGGTCAGTTTTACGTTGCATGTATTTCACTGAAAGTAATAAAAGGAAGAGAGATGGACGAGGAGCCGGAAGGAACCGGCTGAGAGGGACAGGGGTCTCGGGAAGGGGACAGGCCGTGGACGCAGCTGAGGGCAGGAGGCGCCGTCCGTGGAGCGTGGCTCAGCCACAGGGTGCGGGCGGGCGCGGCGAGCGTGTCAGCGGCCCTCGGGGGGCCCCGGCTGTCTCCGCGAGGGTGTCCCTCTTAGAGCCGGGCACGGTGTGAGCCCGTGACACTGCGGGGCAGTGGCCGAGCCCCGCCGCAGGCTCTGTGCAGCCACCAGCCTCATGAAGCCACGAAGCCAGTGACTCCTCAGCAGCCATGTTTTGCAGCAAAGCAGCTTCCCAGCGGGTCGGGCAGATCTCACCTTGGTGACTGGAGAGGGTTCGGAAGGGAGAGGAGATGAGGCCCCGGGCAGATTTTATGGGAAGGGTTTCAGGAAGCGAGAGCGAGAGAAGGGGTGAGGTTGCCCAAGGGGCGCAGAGCCCCCCCCCCGCCCCCCCCCCCCCGTGCGGTCCCGGTGTCGTGGCCCCGGGCACACCTCACTGACGGTGCTGGGACGCGGGGCAGGCCCAGAAGACTGGACACTTGGAAGCGTTTCCAAGGAGGAGAATCACAGACACGGCTCCGCAGTTGCCCTGCACGGGCCTCGGAGCCCCTCCTGCCTCCCGCTCTGCCCTCGCCTGCCCCGTTGTCTCCCGTCTTTCCCCAAGAAGCATGTGGCGGGATGGGGACGGTGCTGGGGGCACCGGCTTTCTCCGCTGGGGTGCGTTGGTTTCGGGGGACTGACCTGGGATCGTCCTCTAGGTTCTGGCTGATCGACTGTCGACAGACCCAGGACTCGGTCGCCTTTGCCTCCCAAGTGTACGGCGAGATCATCTGCGTGCCGTACATGGCCAAGTTCGTGGTGTTCGCCAAGGCCCAGGACCCCGTGGAGGCCCGGCTGCGCTGCTTCTGCATGACTGACGACCGGGTGGAGAAGACGCTGGAGCAGCAAGAGAACTTCGCCGAGGTGGCGCGGAGCCGGGACGTGGAGGTGCGAGGGCGGCTGACGTGTGGCCGTTACGCCTTTCTTACTAGATCACACGTGCAGTAGTGTTTAATAACTAAAGCCATAAATTAAAAAAAAAAAAAAAGACCGTTCCCATCTTGATCAATTAGAAGGTCAAGTTCAGGATCAGTGATTATTAGCCAGTTTGGACCAGCCCTGGGGGGGGGGGTCTCAGGGCACGTGAGGTAGCAGGACCCTGCAGGACGGTCTGGGGGAAAATGACAGCTCACAGTCGCGTGTGTCACGACCGTAACAGTTTCGATGGCTTTGTCCTTCCTTGTTGTTCTTACAAATTGTTAGGCGTCGGGAAGTCTGTCCTTAGTACATGTGCGCACGGGACCGGGTTTCTCTGTGTGACTTTGAGTAATTTCGGGATTTCCCACCTGTGTGGGCTTGGGCAGTGAAGTCAAGTCACCTGACTCCCTGGGACGGCAAAAATTACCCGATTGGAAATATGAATCTAGGGTTTAACGATAGGTCAGATGTGGGGGTGTCATGACATGATGTTAGAAACGAGGACATCGACCTGACGTCCCGCCGTGTGCCACGGATTGCACAGGGGAGGGGAGGGGTGGGAGGACCTGCCTCGTCACAGGGGCGGCGGGACAGCGGCAGGGGGACAGGGGGAGGGCTGCGCGCGTGAGCTCGGAGGCTCCGCGTGGCGCTGCTGCCGCTCTGCGCTGTCACTGTCTGTGTGGGTTCCCATCTCCCAGGTGCTGGAAGGAAAACCCATCTACGTTGACTGCTTTGGAAATCTCGTGCCGTTAACCAAGAGTGGCCAGCATCACATATTCAGTTTTTTCGCCTTCAAAGAAAACAGACTTCCTCTCTTTGTCAAGGTAACACCCACGTGGACTTTTTACGTGCATTCCATTTGAGATCAAGTCAGAACCTGACGTCCTTTAGAAGGAGAGAATTTTCATTTTCATTCATTTCCAGGGATTATTTAAACCGTACCTACAACATGTTAAAGTTCTGGAAAACCAGCCTCTTTTATTTTTGAAGTTCAAATTCAAGTTTAAGTTATATTTAGAGACTGTGCTTAAGGACAAATAGTCAGTTCATTAATGAGAAAAACTGGCTTTTCTTTTTCCAGTTTTATAGGAAGTCTCTCCTTTTTTTAAGTATTACTTCTTGTAAATATTTGTGCTTAAGTTTTTAGAATGTGTGAATTTCACATGTGAGGAGACCAAAAGAGTTCTTCTAAATGACAATTTTTTTATTACAAAAGCTCTCAAAGGGCCTAGGAGCCCTCTTAATCCAGGAAGAGACTGTCCCCAAGAGAGCTATAGACTGGATAGACTTTCACAAATTCACTCAACAAACATTTATGGAGACACTTCAGTGTACCGTGAACTCATTAATCCAAGGTGGGAGTTTGGCAGTGATACATTCAAGCTTCAGTCTGGATTCCAGGTCTAGGAAGAGGACCTGCGTAAGTGGGAGGATCGTGAAGGAGGAGGAAGTAGTGATTATCCTCTGCCCTGTTCCTCAGCCGCGTGCTTCCCATTTCTCCCACACGTGGCACTTGTCTGGGGATCCCACTGCTCAGTCCTCTCTGGGTGGGGACAGGGACGGGGCTCCGTCCACTCTCTCCTGGTCCTGCCTTAGACGACGGACCCCGAGCGGTTCACTGCCAGCAATCCGTTTCTGGCTTAACGCTCGTGATTTTCCTGAGTGTGTGTCTGTGAATCTGTTTGGTTTTTGAAGTCTGCTACGTGTTCCCGAGCTCCCTGCTGAGCCTCTCAGCCGGGCGCGTACAGGTCAGCACACTGAGGAGTGACTGCTGGGGGCGGAGCCACTGCACACACAGTGGTCCGGTTAGACCAGTAGTTGGTATTGCTGACACGCAGGAGCCACTGATAATCAGAAGGTGGCGGATGGCCGGTCAGCACATGGATAGATGCTCAACAGCTCAGGGGAGGCCAAATGTAAGCCACACTGCGGCACCTGCCACTCCAGACCCATCAGAACGGCGGTGATCAGAGAACGAGCTAACAGAAATCAGTGGCGATAACAGGGTGCAGCCCCCGTGGGAAACAGTGAGGGGAGTCCTCAGAAAGTTAAGGTCCGAGGACCCCAGAGATGGCTCCTCTAGGCACATATGTAACCACAGATCCGAGGGCAGAGACTCAGTTGCTCTGACACCAGAGTTCATGAAAGCGTCATCCACCAGAGCACACAGACACTGCAAAGACCCACTGGCAGGTGGCCAGATAGGCAAAATGGGGCCGAGCCATCAGTGGGATGTTATTCAGCCTTAAAAAGTAAGGACATTCTTCTGTGCACTGTGGCACTGGTGCACATGAGACACAGGCTCAGGGGACTTAGCCAGTCGCAGAGGGACAGACGCTGATGAGTCTCTCTGGGCGCCAAGAAGAGGCAAGTATAGAGACAGGCAGAACCGAGGCCCCTGGGGGCCGGGGCAGAGGAGACGGGGCAGTTCCCGGGTGGTGGGCGCAGAGTTCCTGTCGGGGATGACGGGAAATCCTGCCCAGCAGTGATGGCTGCCCAGCTTTGTGAGTGTCACTGACTGTACGTTTACGCATCAGTGTGAACACGGGACAGGCAGATTCTGTTCTGTAGAGCTGACAGTTTCTTAAAAGATGAATGATTCTTTAAAAGGTTGTGTTAAGGGAGACCAGAACAAGCAGAAAGGGCAGCTTCTGGCCCTCCCTCAGATTCCTAGACGCACGGCACCCCCCGCCCCCAATGCTTTGGTGTGTCATCTGCGTAGAAGTAGTTGCCCACGTCCTGCGCGGTGACATGTGTGCCTTTCTCGTTCCAGGTACGAGACACAACTCAGGAACCGTGCGGACGACTATCATTCATGAAGGAGCCGAAGTCCACGCGAGGCCTGGTGCATCAGGCCATTTGCAACTTGAACATCACCCTGCCCGTTTACCTAAAGGTACAGCCGTCTGCGGGGCGCCGTTCGGGGGGTGGGGTTTGCCTTCAGAGCCCTGGAAGTGTGGGAGCAGAGACATGCATGTGAGCACACATCACGGTCACTTTGGGCTCCTTGTCAAACACGTGACTTTCCGTGGAAGTGAGGAAAAAAGTCTCTGTGCCGTATATCACATCTCACTCATTTTGATGAGAAATTTCAATAAATACACATTGGATACGGAAGGCAGAAAATTCAAATTTGAGATTTTTTGGACTCATTTTTAAAAAACAAGTAACTGTCTTCATGACAGCTTTGCGTGTCCTCTTGGGACACACGCAGGTGCGCAGACAGGCTGGCTGCTCAGCCTCCGTTCACAAGCGGCGCGGTCGCGGGCCCCGGCCACGCACAGGGCAGCCCCACCGTACTCCGTCTTGCCACCGCTCATGCTTTCAGAGCACCGAGTTGCTATTTCAACTGTTTTAACATGATTAGTATACAGACTACTCCCACTTTCCAAGAAGCCCCTCTGAAACATTTTTGAAGAGAACAAAACTCATTCTTTCCCGACACGGGTCCGACCGCAGGTGCTACTTTCCAGGGAGACCCCTTCCCGCTGCGGAATTGCTCTGCAATTATTCTTGATTATGCAGAGATGTTCATGATGACGCTGTCAAACCAAGGAAGACAGCTGAAGGAATGAAATGCTGGGGACAGCTTTTTTATTTAAGACCGTGTTAACCAGTGCCCCTTCCCCATGGGTAGCCTGACGGGGCAGTACACAGGCGGTTGTGGCCAGCGGCCGGGGTGTCTCAGAGGTGGGGCAGGGGAGGCCCAGAGGAGCAGGCATGCATGTAAAATCTTAAATCTGGACCCCACAGGCTGGACCGCTTCCCATCCTGCTTTTCACCCACCAGCCTGTTTTTCCTAGTTAGCTATCCCTGTAAATAGAGAGGAGTCCCATGGAAGAAGGGTCACGGCATCGCGCGTAACATCCTGAGCTCTTATTTGACAAAAGGAAGTGAGTTGTACGTCTCTGCGAAGGAAGTGAGCCCTGGCTCTGATCTCAGCGAGCTTGCGATGCGTCGCAGGACAGAGCGGGCGGCTGCCGGCGCTGAGGTTGTCTGGTAACTCGGCCGCCCTCCGCACTCCAGCCGTGCCCGAGCGGGGACCGGCCCTTCATTGTGGCGGCGCTCCTCCGCATTGCCTGTGTGTCCTGTGCGTGGCTCTTGGTGTTTCCGGCCAGTGTTGCCAGCACTTGGGCAGACATGTGACCTCCAAGCCACCAGCCGCCTCGTAGGCTGGTGACCGAGCTTCCGAAGTCCGTGTGTTTGTAATCCTGCTGCTTTCGTCTCCTGACCCTCCAGCCTCTGGCGTTTAGTTCGGTACCTTTGAGTGTGTGAGCCCTCTCCCGTGAGCAGGTGGTGAGGCCGACGGTGCCGCCCGCCGTGCTGGGGGGCGGCACCCAACCTTCCTCCTAAACTCTCTGCTCTCCCTGCTCTTTCCCATCCCGCACGGCGTCTGGGCGGCCAGGACTCAGAGTCAGACCAGGAACAGGAGGAAGAGGTAATTGTGTGACCTCGTCGCTTGGGGCGGCGGTGCTATTGCTGGGGCGGGCGGGGGTGTGTGTGTGTGCGCGCGCACGCGCGCGTGTGTGCATGTGCGCGCGTGTGTGTGCGTGTGTGCGGGCACTGGGAGGCTCTGCCGTGGCAGGTCTGGGCACAGCGCGTCCCCATGGCCCCTCGCCCAGTCTCTGCAACAGTCTGCTCTTCTCTGCCCACCACTGACAGCCAACCCCATGCCCCGTGGTTCTCAGAGGCCGGTCTGCAGGCACCTGGGGTCCAGCCTGTCCCAGAGGCCTGGAGGCTCTGTCTTCCTTTGACTCGCACATCCTCCCTGGCTTCAGAGGTGGCTCCTGGTGGCTGCCGCGCTCGGCTCTCCGCACTGTGTGCGCCTGTCAGCTTGGGCTCCCGCATTTCCTCGGCTGTGTGTTTGCATCACACGTTCGTGTATGTGAATCAAACAGGAACAAAAGCTCTTCAGGCTCCTCACTAATCTTTATGAGTCAAAGGGGCCTTAAGACCAGGAGGTTTGAGAACCATGGAGGCCAACAGCTAGGGGGCACCGAGTTCCTCCGCCAGAGGTGATGGCGTGGTGGTGTGGGGGTGGGTGCCAGCCCTCGTCCGGGCCACTTGGCACGGCAGCAGTGCCTTGGCCCCGACGCGTCTTAGGACGCCCCAGGACTGCGTGCCCATCGCAGTGACATCTGCTTCTCTGGTTCAGGATTGTCTGTGTTTGCTTCCTTTATAAATGTCGGAAAACGCCCGGACGTTACCATAGAAATGAAAGAAGTTGCCGGCAGTTCCTTACACTTATCAGTTAGCAGGTCGGTCCTGTTTCCAGGACAGACAAGTGCAATTGCTATTAGTTGCACGTAAATATTTCCAGATATACTAGATTTATCTTTAAAATTATTCTGATGGATTTGAAATGCAGAACTAGAAAGAAAAATACAATAAGTACCCGGTACCTGTCACTTACAACGTAAGGCCCCTCAGTCCAGAGAAGCCCCGAGTCTGCCCCTTTTCTAGACAACCCACTACGGAGCAGGACGGGGTGGTTACAGACGTGCGGTCCTGCCGTGTGTCACCAGGCACGTGAGCCAGTGACTGGACTGGCCACCCTTCCTGGGACGGCCCGTCGCTGTCTCACGCACTGTTTCCTCCCGTGCCTGGTGCCTTGGTCACCAGCGCTGATGGGAATGGGGCCTTGCTCCTACCCACAGGGTGACGTGGCTCTGAAGCCAACTTTGCTCTGTGCAAACGAGCCTTTCCTGCGAGCTTCAGGGTTCTGCCCGCCAGCTGCAGGAGTGACTCGGGGGGTGATGCATGCAGTCTGTGTTCCCTTCCGGAGCCAGACGCCTGGCTCCTAATGAATGGCGATGACATTCCGTGTGTAGAGCGTGTCTCCCAGGCTGCTGTCCGTTGTTCTCAGCAAGGCTGACACTGTTGAGTACGACCTGCCTCCTGGGCCTTTTCCCTGACAAACGTGCATGTCTAACCTCAGACCCCGGGGTCACATCTTCCCATGAGCAGCGTGCTAGAGAGGCTTCCCCACCCACCGAGTCCAGAAGGAGATTTGTTTTCTCCAAGTTGGGACAAGGACGAAGGGGACTGTCAGGCATACCTGTAGCAGAGCCCCTGGCCCCCTGCGCCCCCTGTCCCCTCACGTGGGGTTATGACTGGGGGTTCCCGAGTCCAGACACTGTTATAACCATTCCATTTATGTATGTTTTCTTCCAGGTCGATATGACGTCAGAGAAAAGTAAGATTTTCAACAGAATTACCTTTGTCTGAAAGCTGGCTACAGTGATGACCAGCATGAATTAAGACGCGAGCTAGCTGCCTCACTAACCACAATCATAATGATATTGTCACATGCGTACTAACCACTAACGTGTCCTCAGAGTAGCAGCCTCGCCGGCTCCATGACAGATTGTCCAGCGCGGTCACGTTAGCAGGGACACGCAGTGACTGCCCACCGCAGCAGACGTCCTTATTCACCTGCTCCTGCTCCGCTTGTTAGAAACCCGCTGCCTGTTTGTCTGTCTGTGAGCATAACGTTGTCCTCCCGTTTCTGTAGACATGACAGCATCACTGTTCACATCACCCGTGACTTTGTGGGCTGCCCCCCCGTTCCCGGCCCCTCTTACTGTGGTGAAGTGGCTTCAGCGGGGCGGGGCGGGCGGGCTTTTGTGAAATGTTCCGGCAAAATGAAGGAGCCGTGCATTCGAAAGGGAAGAACTGGAGTTCTTTGGGGTATTTTTGTTTGTTTCTGTTTTTGATTTATGTCCCAAATTCATTTAGATTAACTGTATTTCAGGGTGGAAAACCACGTTAGTATGGTTGTCCGGTCCCGTTCACTGAACTGAGGGCTTTTTACGGTCCTAGCACAGTGTGATGACCTGCTGCAGAAATGCTTTTATTTGGGAGTCTGCTTGCCCGCACGTTAAGTCATCATTCAGGACTAGAACATCTGCGGTCCTGGCTGTTTTCATTGGTTTATATTTGAACAAATCTGTATTGATATAGATTATTTTAATATATTTTTATGAATACATATTCACAGAAGATAGCTCCTCAGGAAATAGTGACTCTTTCTGGAGAAGGCGTTTTTGTTTATTGCAAAGATGATCCGTGACCTCTGAGATTTCGGTCTGTCCTCCCACTCTTGTTCAGAGCAGTCTGGGACGCAGACTCGGGATGAGACATCCCTGCAGGCATCTGGCTCGGTCGCCCACCCTGTCGCTCCAACGCCTGGATCCTCCTGAGTCCTCTGGGGAGCGGCGAATGTTTTAAATTTTCAAATACAGACTCATGCTTGGTTTTCTTTTAGTTTAAAGACAATGATTAAATAATGTCTGTCTGGGTGTAAAATAACGCCCAAAGACGGCGCTGTCGGGGGGTCCGGCCCGGCCTTTCAGGAGCCGCTCTGAGCAGGAGTTCACTCCCTGCTGCCGGCGGGGGCCCCTGGCTGTGCCCGGACCCCCCGCGTTCCGTGTGGGCAGGCGGGCGGGCGGGCAGGGACGATGCTTCACCACAGTAACGTCATGCCTGCCGTCCGTCCCTCCCGCCCTCCCGCCTGCCCCAGCGAGCACCCCCTGCCGGCTTCCCCCCGCCCCAGTTTTGCTCTGCTTTGCTTTGCATGGAAATAACTTGGCTTCCGCAGCTGAGCGCGAGTCCGTGTGACTGTCTGACCCCGGGGGCCCTGCGGCTCATTCCACGTCGACTCACGTCCCCCCCTCACCCCACCGTTGTTCTGTTCTGCTCTCCTTTCCTTCCTGTCCCTCCTTGGTCCGCCCAGCGTCTCAACAAGGAGGGGGCTCCAAGGAAAGGCCGCGTCTCGTGGTCGGTGCGCGTCTCCTTAGCTGAGACGCCGGTTTGCAGCGGTTCAGACGCTCTGGACAGAGGCTCGTGCAGGGCAGGAGGCCGTGCCGCTCCCAGAGTGCCCTGCGCCTAAGCGTGCAGCCGTCATGAGAGGTCACGCGAGTGGTCCTTGCTGGTGCTGTCCCCGAGGAAGTGAACCTCCTGCAGTTCCGAATGCCTCCCCCTTTCGCTCCCGTGTATGTGTTTCTTCCACGTGGACCTGTGGCATCTGAGCAATCTTGAGATCCCTCCGTGGAGGTCACTGTGTCTGTCTCTGTGTTGCCCTGTGGCGCTGCGTGTGCGTGCGTGTGTACGTGCGTGTGCTGACGGCCTGTCACAGTGCTGTCGTGTGTGTGACGTGCTGCATGGGAGGAAGTGAAGCAAGTTATTTCCTGCTCGTGTTCCTCTCCGTCCTCCGTCCGCCTCGCTTTGCCTCGTGTCCCGACCCCGCGGCTCCGCCCTCCCGGCCACTGTGTAGCCCCTCCCCCCACGACAGGGAAGACACTGTGTCCTTGGTCCTGTTTATATTTGCCAACATCTTTTCTGATTTCCATTTCACTTCCAATGCTCTCCATTCACATCAAAGACGATGAGACAGAGTCGACAGAAACATCTGTCCTGAAAAGTCACCTGGTCACTGAGGTCCCCGCCCTGGCCAGTCCGGACCTGCTCTCGGAGGTCTCGGAGATGAAGCAGGACCTGATCAAGGTGACAGCCCTCCTGGCCCCGGACGCGGCCGGCCGGGCGGGCCCCCTCGGGCCGAAGGACCTGGCCGGGGCTGCGGAGGAGGAGCCGGGCGAGGCCTTTGACATCGTGGAGAGAGTGAAGGAGGACTTAGAAAGAGTGAACGAGATCCTGCGCGGCGGGACCTGCTCGGGGGGCGGAGGCCACGGGCTGGGGTCCCAGCCGCAGGGGGAGCTAGTGGACGAGGAGTGGGTGGTCCTCAGTGACGAGGAGGTAGCCGAGGCCAGGCAGAGGGCCCCCGTGGAGGTCCCCGAGGTCCCCTGTGTAGAAATCAGGCTAGAGAAGGAGACCCCAGCACAGGGACAGAAGGACGCCACGGGACTGGTGACCTACCTCACGGAGGATCTGAACGCCTACCCGGCGGCTCCTGGGGGCACCCCGCGGCCAGCGCCCCGCGCAGCTGTGGGCAGACGCTCTGGAAGCGAAGCGAAGGCTGTTGCCCCCGACGAGATGCAGAGAACGCAGAAGCAGCCACAGCCCGGGTTGGGGATCAAGAAGCCAATGCGGAGGAAGCTGAAGGACAGGCAGAGGCCGGCAGAGGACGGTGTCCCAGCCAGTGCAGGGAAAAACGACCTGAGACTGGGGAGCTCAGACGAGTCCTTGGAAGGAGCCCCAGGCGTGAAGGCCACGTCCCCGGCGGTCGAGGAGACCCCCATCGGGCCCATCAGGGACAAGGTGAAGGCCCTGGAGAAGCGTGTGGAAGATGAGCAGAAGGGCCGGAGCAAGTTGCCCGTCAGACTCAAAGGCAAGGAGGAAGGGCCCCGGAAGGGGGGGCCCCGGCCGCAGCCGGCCGTGTCACCCCCTCTGAGGTCGGACCGGCGGGCCCCTGCTTCCCCCTCCTCCAAAGCAGACAGACACTCCTCCCTCGCCCCCTCCGCCAAGTCGGAGCGGCATCCACCAGTGTCACCACCAGGTAAAACCGAAAAACAGTCACCTGTATCTCCTTCAGCAAAAACCGAGAAACACTCTCCCTCATCACCTGGTAAGACAGATAGACGCCCCCCAGGGTCACAGTCGGGAAGGACGGAGAAACATTCCCCCGTGTCACCTGGGAGGACAGACAAACGCCTGCCCGTGTCACAGGCTGCGAGGACAGAGAAGCAGCCCCCTGGGTTGGCCTCAGGGAAGACTGAGAAGCGCCTCTCGGCATCACCTTCTGGGAAGATGGACAAGGCCGCACCGGTGTCCCCCACCTCGAAAACGGAGCGTATCGAGGAGACCATGTCGGTGCGCGAGCTGATGAAGGCCTTCCAGTCTGGGCAGGACCCGTCCAAACACAAGTCCGGGCTCTTCGAGCACAGAGCCACCAAGAAGCCGCCGACGGAAAAAGGCAAAGTCCGGGCAGAAAAGGAAAAGGGGCCCATAGCAGCCCCGCGAGAGACGCAGAGGAGTGAGACCCAGACCCTGCGGCGCGGCCAGCGGGGCCTGGGCACGGCTGCGGCGGAGCCCAAGGGAGGGGCCCGCAGGGCCTTGGGGCCCAGGGAGGACAGTGCTGCGGGGAAGCCACCGGCCCCTGGCCCCAGGACGCCGCCCCCCGTGGGCCCAGTGCCCGGGGAGGAGCCGGACCAGCAGGGAGAGAGGGACCCGCAGATCAGCCCCGACCGCAGGGCCTCCACGGACTTCTCTGCGGTCATTAAGCAGGAGCTGGAGCACAGCGACAGGTACCAGCAGTTCCGCCGCCACGAGGAGCCCGAAGAGGTGCCGCTGGTCCCAGAGCAGGTGCTCACCAGCCCTTTCCACGTGGCCTCCCAGCCAGCGCCGGGCAGCGGGCAGCAGCTCCCGGCCTTGACCTTCCGCCTGGACAGTGGCTGTGAGAACCTGGGGCCGGATGGGGCGGCCGGGTCTCCGTGCGGCAGCCTGATGGAGGGGACCCCGCAGGCCAGCTCAGAGGAGAGCTATAAGCACGAGGGCTTGGCAGAGACCCCTGAGACCAGCCCGGAAAGCCTTTCTTGCCCGCCTCAGCGAAGCCAGGAGCCGAGAGGGGAGACCAGTGCAAGGGCCACCTTCGACACAGACGTTCATTCAGGCGAAGCGCGGCCCTCCACCAAAGACACGCCCGGAAGTGCTGAGGAGCCAGGCGTGGAGCCCCGGGCCGGGCCCGTGGAGGAGGCCACCCAGGACCCTCCCAGGGAGACGGGCCCCAAACGGGAGGGCTCTGGCCCGGCCCGCTGCACTGTGTCCTTAGCAGGGGGAGCAGCCCCTGGGCTGGCCGAGGACGTCCTCCGTGATGACGGCCCACCCGTCCACCAGACACCGACAGAGACCAGGGCCCAGGGGCCCGCCGACCCCGAGTCCTCCCCGCCCGACACCCCTGCGAGCACTGGGCAGTCCCAGGCAGCCCCCCGCAGCCCCCAGGGGCTGGACCTGCCACTGCCCCGCCCCGACGCGGAGGTCCTCAGCCCCGGGGCGGACGAGTCCCTGGCAGTGAGCCACAGGGACTCCCTGGAGGCCAGCCCCGTGCTGGAGGACAACTCCTCCCACAAAACCCCGGACTCCCTGGAGCCCAGCCCCCTCAGGGAGTCCCCCTGTCGTGACTCCCTGGAGGGCAGCCCCGTGGAGCCCAGGGCGAAGGCCGATGTCCCCCCGGCGTCCTTCCCTCTCCCCGCGGCCCTCGCCAGGTCCGAGCTCTTGACGGAAGCAGCCTCCGTGCGGTCCCGGCTGCTCCGCGACCCCGACGGCAGCGCCGAGGACGACAGCCTGGAGCAGACGTCCCTCGTGGAGAGCTCCGGGAAGAGCCCCCTCTCTCCTGACACCCCCAGCTCGGAGGAGATCAGCTACGAGGTCACACCCAAGGCCTCCGACGCCAGCACCCCCAAACCCGCGGTGATTCAGGAGTGCACCGAGGACGAGGACACCGAAAACGGGGAGAAGAAGAGGTTCACCCCCGAAGAGGAGATGTTTAAAATGGTCACCAAAATAAAAACCTTCGACGAGCTTGAGCAGGAAGCCAAGCAGAAGAGGGACCAGCGGAGAGACCCCAGGCCCGAGGAGCCGTCGTCTTCCTCCTCCGACCCTGAGGCCGACTGTCCGGCCGCCGCCGAGCCAGCAGGGGCGCCGCGCTCACAGGACGGACGTGACGTCCCTGTCCCGGAGGCCGCGGGCTGCAGAAAGGCGCGGTCCTCCTCCGAGAGCGAGCCGGAGCTGACACAGCCGGACACGGGCGCGGGCCCCGGGCTGCTCCCAGAGCCGCTCATCCACGTGCAGCCTCCGTCCCCACTGCCGTCCAGTGTGGACTCCAGCTCCAGCCCCGAGGACGTGCCGCTCCAGCCGCTTGCCCCCAAGCAGTACACGTTCAGGATGAGGGACGAGTCTCAGGCAGAGGCCGGTGCATCAGGAGGAGGACGAGACTGCGAGTCTCCGTTGCCAGAGGACGGTCACCCCGATCCCACAAGAGGCCCAGAT
The DNA here is from genome assembly GCF_987537825.1 of Furipterus horrens. Taxonomy (NCBI): domain Eukaryota; kingdom Metazoa; phylum Chordata; class Mammalia; order Chiroptera; family Furipteridae; genus Furipterus; species Furipterus horrens. Next base: position 555,320 of record NW_028327180.1, read on the forward strand.
CTGCCTTACGATGATCTGGACAGAGATGCCAGCCCGCCAGAGACTTGTGCCGGCCACGGGTGTGCAGCAGGGAGCCCCAGCCGCTTGGCCACGCCCAGCTCCTCAGTTCCCCGCGGCCCCACCGGGGAGGAGCTCGGTGTCCGTGAGGAAGCATCAGCTCCCCAGGACCATGGGGAGAGGGACTCAGAAGGAGGAGAGTTCGGGGTTTCTCGAGAGGGCCCGCCACTCACAGAGGGCTCTCCCTCTCTGTCCCCTCTGCCTGATGGCCCAGCACCTGAGGGAGAAGGGGTGGGTGAGGACACTGTCCCTACATCTACAGCAAAGACAGAGGTCACGAAGACCAGCCATACTTCTGAGAACTTCCAGAAGGACGGCCCCACACTCGACTCCGCCCCGGCCGCTCCGATAGACAGACTCTCCGTGGGTGGTCCCGGATGCGACCCCGCAGAGGCCGACGACGCCTGTGACCTGCAGGTCACAAGCCCCTATGAAAACGTCCCTCCCCAGTCCTTCTTCTGTAACGAGGAAAGCAGACCCCTCACAGATGTGGGGCACCCAGGTTCCCACGCTTCTGACGCGTGTTCTGTGACCGTCCCGTCCTCTGTGGCTGGTGCGGTGGTGGCCCACACCTCTTCTGCAACTGTTTCAAGCAAAGAATCCAATTTTGGGGGCCAGGGCAGGGAAAGCGCCTCGTGGGGGCCACCGTCTGCCCACGCCCCTGTGCCCTCGCAGCCCCCGCTGCCCAGCTGTGCCGCCGCCGCCAGCGAGCACACGAGCAAGGTGGTCATCACGGCCACAGACGCAGATCCTGATTCGTGGAGCGAAATCCGTGAGGATGATGAGGCCTTCGAGGCCCGAGTGCAGGAGGAAGAGCGGAAGGTGTTCGGCCTGGTGGCGGACAGACAGTCACAGGGCACGACCCCGGACACCACCCCGGCGCGGACCCCCACCGAGGAGGGGACCCCGACCAGCGAGCAGAACCCGTTTCTCTTTCAGGAGGGCAAGCTGTTTGAGATGACCCGAAGTGGGGCCATCGATATGACCAAGCGGCCCTATGCGGAGGAGAGTTTCCACTTTTTCCAAATTGGGCAAGAGTCTGGGGCAGAGGCTGTCTCCGAGGACGTGAGAGCAGCGGGCACTGCCGCTGAGCCCCCGCGGCCGCAGACCCCGGCCCTGTCAGCGTCAAGAGACGTGGATGAGGCCGAGTTGCTCCCCGGCGACCTGAGTGAGGAAGGAGAGGGACCCCCTGCTTCAGGTGGCCGCCTTCGCTGCCCTGCGGGGACCCCAGCCTCTGCGGATACGTTGTCAGGAGAGGAGGCCGCTTCTGTGGGCGCCAAGGGCCTGGCCCCCGAGCAGGGGCCTGAGTTGCCGGCCGCGTCCAGCACGAAGCTGCGGCCAGCCGGCCCCGCCTCCCCGGAACCCACTGTCCAGGCCCCGCTGGACTTCTCCACGGTCACCAGGTCCGTATCTGCAGATCGGGAGGACGAGACTCCCGACTCCTCTCCAGAGGAACAGAAGTCCGTCATCGAAATCCCCACGGCGCCTGTGGAGGGCGCCCCTGGCCCCGAGGGCAGGTCCCGGATCCCGGTCAGGACTGCGGCCCTGGCCCTGGCCCCCGGGGAGAGGGCCCCTTCCGAGGGCCCACCCAGCCCGGACGAGGACAGGGCTGAGCAGGACACCAGACCAAAGTCTAAGATCCCCGTGAAAGCGCCCCTCCAAGGGGCCGGGCAGCAGCCCCTTCCCCTGGGCCCCTCCCTGCCCGAGACAGTGGCCCTCTGGGGACAGGACGTGCCAGGCAGGGCAGCAGATGGCAGAGACAGGAGCAGCTCTGAGTTGGGGGCCAGTGCAGGGAGGACCGGAAGTCCCGCTGCGACAGAAGCAGTGGGTAGGGAGGGGGCAGGGGAGCCCGAGCTGCCGGGGAAGGGCAGGGCGTCCCCCCGGGAGAGCCCGGAGCCGTTCCTAGACACGTACAGGAGCTCCATCGAGTTCTTTGAGGAGATTAGTGATGAGGCGGCCAGGCTGGTGGACAGGCTCACCCAGGCAGAGAGGGAGCAGGAGGTGGCATCCGACGATGAGAGCAGTAGCGCCCTGGACGTGTCCGTGATCGAGAACCTGCCGGCCGCCGAGACGGAGCCCTCGGTCCCCGAGGATGCCTTTGACACCAGGCCGGTTTGGGACGAGTCCATTGAGACTCTGATTGAGCGCATCCCCGATGAGAGCGGCCACGGCCGTGCTGAAGGTACTGCGCCGGGGACGCCCGGTGCACGCATGTCCGACACCGCGTAGCCGTGCCCTCTGTCTGTTTCTGTTGGTGGTTTGTGTCTCGTTTCCTTTAAGCTTCGCGCAGTGGCCCCCGTGTCTGTGTGGCCCCCGTGTCTGTGCCTCTGTGCCCCTGTCTGTGACCATCTCAAGATTGAGCAATGAGACCTCGCCGGCCACGGCGCGGCCCCGCGCGAGTTTTGTTGTCCTGCCTCCAGCTCAGTGCCTCCGCGTCTGCCCAGGAGGACACTGGGTTTTGTTTTATAGTCTGAGGAGCCGACGCTTTTTCTCAGCGCTGCGCCCTTGACAGTGATTCATATTTAACTTTGTAATCGTCAGGAAGTCATTTGCTCCAGGAGATTCCGCAGATCACGAAACCCCAGTTCCGTGGATCTGTCTTTGATTCGGGAAGGCGGGGTTTCGGGTCCCGCTGGCAGACACGTAAGCAAGCACACGTCAGGCGACACGTGCTTCTCGCTGACGTGGCCGACGGCAGGGCGGCTCCCGCGGCTGGGCGGCAGGCAACAAAACTCGCTCTGCATGATGCGCGTCGCCAGGGCGGGGCGGGCTCTCCGGGCGGGAGAGGCCGGCCCTGAGCTTCCACCGTCTCTGCAGTGAAGACTTACTTTTAAGTTTGCGTTGTGAGCAGTGTCACCTACCTCGATCTCAAATGCCACCCACCCCTTATGAGGGTTAGAAAGAAATGGAAGCTCCCAGTTGGTGGGGGTAACGTGAGAGCTTACTCACAAGTGAGCAGACACACACTCTGCCCGACAGACATACGTGTGTAGTAACACGGCCTACACTATGAACACGGATTCCACCTCCGCCTCCAGGTCACGGGGCGGGGCCGCTCTGAAAGCCCCAGGGTGGGCCCACCTGCCCAGGGTCTCAATGTCCTGAGACCCTTGGATGGGAGGTGGCCGCTGCGGCCCCTGGCGGCGAGGTGGCGCTCACCGGTGGCCCTGAGTGAGGAGGGGATGACGGTGTTCGCTGGGGGCCCGTGTTCTGTCACATGATCCGAAGGGCGAGCCCTAAGTGGCCGCAAAGCAGCTGCCTGCACGTTGCGTGCAGGGCCTGGTCTGAGTCACAGAGCTCTGGAAGCCCTGGGTGTCCGGTTTCCGTTCGGCTTGGTCCCCATCGCATTCCAGAACTCAGGCACACGCACGCTGTCACATGATTTCACACGCGATAGCTCCGTGGGGCTCTCGGGGGGCATTTGGACGCCCGACCCCCTGCTGCGGACCACCCATCCAGGGCCTTGCTGGGCGCAGACAGTGCGGCCATTGTGTTTCTGACCTTCTGCAGATCAGCAGGAGCAGCGGCGGATGGAGGAGAGGCTGGCCTACATCGCCGACCACCTGGGCTTCAGCTGGACAGGTAACCGGGGTGGGGACCGCTTTCCAACCAGGCCTGCTTGGTGTGGAGGCCGTGGCCACAGCAGCCAGGTGCCATCGACAGTGACAAAGCTCTTCTCTTCGTTCTTTGAGGAAGGCCACCCAGCGCAGTGAAAAGACTAATAAACTGCCGATCAGAAAGCCCAGGTTCTCGTGAACTCACCCTGTGAGCCGGGCGGTCTTTTACCGTGTTTCGGGGATTTACAACAGGAGGAAGTTAGACGGGGAGACCCTGAGAAGGAGCCAGCCCCCTTTCCTCTGGGCGCTGTGCGTAACTGACCTTTGGGGAAACGGCTCATTTTCAAAGCCATTGTGAGACACCGTTGTCACACCATTGAACTTGAGCTGTAACCAGGGCTTCTTGTTTTAGATCCTGTGTTTCAAGGGTCTTGTGCACAGGGCTGAGCCTGGCTTCCGGTGAGTGCTGAAACGCGTAAGGATGAGGCGCACCGGTTCCCTGAGAAACGGGAGCGGTCGCGGGTAGAAATTCTAACACACGCTGACTTCCTGAGGGAAGCGAGTCTCAAACACACACGGTTTACTGACAAGTCATGATTTCCCCTTTCACGCTGCGAGATGGTCAGTGTCTGGCTTTCTTTTTTTGGTCTGATTTCCTTTTATGTCTCCTGTGACTTTATTGAAACAAATGGTGTAAAATTAATATTCCTCTCCTTTTGGTTTCTTAAAGATTTGCTGATGAGTAGGAGTCCAGACACCCTTAGCAAAGATAATTGATGATGTAGGGGAATCCCAGACGCAGGAAGAACAGCCATTTTCTTTAAAAACGGACCAGATTGAGTTAACTGAGGAACTCGGGAAGGAAGAACAGGGACGTGTCCCCGGGTGGCGACAGGTCGCGCTCAGAATGACAGTTCCTCGGACGTGTACGTCTGTGCGCAGACATGCGAGAAGGACCCTCCACTTAGGACTCAGGGACAAACAGACCCCGCCCCACGCACAGCGGGGCAGACAGAGGGGGTGGGCCTCCCCTGCTAACTTGGTGTTTCTCATAACCGTCCCGTCATCACAGACGTGACACTCACTCTCACATCTGATTCTGCCGTGATTCTGCCGGCGGCTCGCACACTGGGCTGTTTCTGTGAGTGAGTCTGTCTGCAGCGCACGTGTCTCGTGGTGGTCTTGCTGGTGGAGGGTGTGGTGTTGCTAATTTTGAAAGATGCTCACAAACTGCCCTCCAAAGAGGACACCTCACGCCACGTGCGCTCTCCGCAGGGCGTAAGCATCCGCGTCGCTCGTCAGCGTGGACTTTAAGGGGAAGTTCTGAGGCTGCTTCTGCAGGTCAGACTGGGAGTTGTGGCCTAGCAGCTCCGAGAGGGGGACCGATTCAGCCACCCTGATGTGGCCACAGGCAGTGTTAGCCCCAGTCCCTGGGAGCAGGATCGACGGTAGTCAGTCACTGTAGGGTGACTCAGGGCGAAAACTCGCCTGTTTCCTGTTTCAGTGACTTATCTTCCATTCTGTCACCTAAAAGGATAGGCCAGTGCTGACTGTCACCTTTGCGTTTTGGAATTAAATGGGACCAAATTATACTTATTTTATCATGTAGCCTCACACCTAGTGTTTCTGCTGTGATAGTGACCAGCTCCACGCACGGCTTCCAGGAGACCCCTGTGCCTCCTGACGGAAGAATGGCGTAAAGGAGGGTCCGTGGTGCCCAGGGCAGGGCGCCTCCCCCCAGGTCACAGCAGGTCTGGAGCCCCGAGGGCTGCGGTCGCGGCTCACAGGCTCGGCCTTCTCTTCCAGAACTGGCGCGGGAGCTGGACTTCACGGAGGAGCAGATCCATCAGATCCGAGTCGAGAACCCCAACTCCCTGCAGGACCAGAGCCACGCGCTGCTGAAGTACTGGCTGGAGCGCGACGGGAAGCTCGCCACAGGTGGGCAGGGCGCTGGGGGCCGCCACGTCCCGCACACACTGCCCTGCCCTGGGGGCGGGGCCTAGCACAGGTGCCCCAGGCTGCGTGCCGCCGCAGGCAGCGGGGGGGTGCGACGGTGGCTCTGAAACAAGTGGGGGCTGCAGGACCCGTGCCGCGTCCCCGGGCCAGCATCCCCTGCGGGAAGGATGTCCTGGCTGCCGGCAGGGCTGCGCTCAGGGTGCTGCCCTTTCTCACCACCAGCCTGGACGCAGCAGCTTCGATTGTCCTGTTTCGCTGCTGGTGACCACCCTCCACTCCTCCTCCCGCTGCTGCTCCACCACCTGGGGTGGGGGGCAGGACAGGGAGAAGCAGGTGCCCTGACCTGCTGTGTGGGGCCCGCTGACCCCACCCACACCCAGCCAAGCTCCTCTTGGGGTGGCCCCGAAGCTCCGGCCAGAGGCCTCGTTACTGACGCCACCTGTCACCTAGGTCTCCCGCCACGAGATGCGATTGCAGGGTTTTGCCCGTAAAACTAGGGGCTTCAGTGAGACTTAAATTTCAGACAGTCGACAGGTGCTTTTTTGTGGAAACAGCCCCTGCAGGGCCGGGCTGGCTGGGCGTGTGCTGGAGGAGCCTCTGTGTCTCACCCGGGGCCCGGGTTTGACGGGCCCGCACTGCCCGGCGGCGGCGACCCCTGCCCCGGCGCGTTGGCGCTTCTGCTGCTCGCCCGTTTCCTGCTTTTACTTCTGTGGGCGCCGGTGGGTCCCTGTACAGACGCCGCATCTCAGCGAGGCAGCTCGATGGAAGGGCTTTAAAAGAGCAGCCCTCACGTGCAAAACCTGCTTTCCCTCCCGTCCCAGACACCAGCCTCATCGACTGTCTCACCAAGATCAACCGGATGGACATCGTTCACCTCATGGAGGCCAGCGCCGAGCCTCTCCGGGAGTGCGGCAGCCTCAGCTTCGCCGAGATGGAGCCGCCCACCGTGCTGGACCGCAGCGAAGGTCTGTGCGCGCATGCACACGTGTGCTTGTGCATGTGAGGATGTGTGCACACGTTTGGGATCATGCATGTGTGCAGCAGATGGAGCTGACCACCCCGCGGGACCTCAGTGAAGGTCCGACTCTGTGTGTGTGTGTGTGTGTGTGTGCACGTCTGTGCGCACGTCTGTGTCTGTGTATCTGCGTGTAAGTGCGTCTGCTTCTGTGTGCGCCCCCATCTGCATGTGTGCACGTCTGCATGCGTGTGATTGGTCTGGCCCTGGGCCCGCGTTTTCCTTCCCTGGGGCGGGGCGGCTGCCCCAGGGGTCACACGTTTTTCTCCTGGGCCCCCGAGACCCTGAGCTGCTCCCCTGTTACTGCACCAGGGGCTCGGTCTGGGGGCCATAACAAAAGGCCCGGAACCGCGTGGCTGAGCACCAGCAACGCCTCTGTCTCAGTCCTGGAGGCGGCAGTCCCAGGTGACCGCCGTCCTCCTGTGGGAGCGGCCCCGTGAGCTCCCGGCCCCCACTCGCCAGGGCAGGCGTCCCTCCCGGGGCTCCACGCTCCGCACCCACCCACCTCCCCAAGGCCCACCTGCTGCGCCGTCGCCTCGGGGTGGGTTTCAGCACGACTTTAACGGGACACGCCCCTCTGCCCACCATCCCCGGCATGGACGGCCTGCCTCTGCCTTCCCCTCGGCTCTGTCCTGTGCCACCTCCGCTGCCGCATCCGTGCCCACAAGCCTGTGTCCGTGTGCGGGAGGCGCTGCACACGCTCTGCCCCGTGTGTGTGACGCGTGGCCGTGTGCGTTGCCAGGCACGGGGTTGGGTCTCTGTGGTCCAGTCCGCGGGCTGGCGGGCTCCTCCTCGCCCCCTCTGGGCTGCACCCTCTTCTCCTTCACGCGGAGCTGAGGACCAGGCTTCCCGTTTCTCAGGGAGAACAGGAACCGTCCCCATGAGGTGTCCACGGCCCTACTCAGTCTACCGTCTTCTGTCCAGGGGAGACCCTTCCTCCTGCAGCGACCCCTCAGCTGCCCCTCGGGCTCCTGGTTGTGTCTGCTCTGCACCCCCCAACCCGCCCGGCAGGCCTGACATCCCCAGCGGTGGTTCCTGTCCAGTCGCCTTGCTGCTGGGCACGGTGGCTGTCCCGCCGCCGCTGGCGCTTCACCGCCTGTGACACAAGAAACCGCTTCTCCTTCCTGCAGCGCTTTCGCCCCCTCGGGCCCTGACGCCCCTCGCTCGTCTCTTTCCCTCTCTCACGGGCCGCTCTCCGGCTCCCTGCTCACAGGTTTCAGTGTCCCGGGGTCCCTTCCGGCAGGACCGTCATCCGGGCGCTCTGCCTCCTCAGGCCCCGGCCCCACACCCCTGTCCCCACCCCGTGGGTGCCCCTCGCCTCTGCCCGGCCACCTTCTCTCCTGACTTGACCACGTCCTCAGCGGCTCTGCGTCCAGGTCGGGGCAGCGCCTGCTCCGTGGTGGGTGCTCAGTGGACGCGCAGGGGACGCCTCTGCCTCGGGTCTTCCCGTGACCCTCACAGTGGCCCCTGGCGCCCGGCCCAAGGGACCGTCCGCACACGGAGCTGCGGTCCCCGCGCTGTGGAAGGCAGTGGGCGCGAGCTCAGCACCCGCGGTCTGTGTGCAGGACGCTCCAGCCGCAGTTATGGTTGCCGCCCGCGGGCGGAGGCTGCGCAGCCGAGGGCCCAGGCGTCCCCTTACCTGCATCATCCACCCGGGGCCCCTCCCCGCCCGAGGTCCCCGTGCCACCCACGTACCCACAGCAGGCGGTGTCTTGTTTGCCGTGGCAACCACGGCCATGACCGGACTCTGCGCCGGTCACTCGGTGAGGCCCGGGGGCCCCGGGGAGGCTGGGATGTCTGATCCGCTGTCCCCGCCCGCAGGGTTTTCCGCCCTCCCCGGGGAGCTGCCGGCTGCGCACTCGGCCGCTGGGGACAGCGGGTGCTGTGACCACCCTCCTGTCGTCTCGGAGGAGGACCTCTCCGCCGGCTACTCCGCCTTCCAGGACAGCACCCCCGCTGTGGATGACGGGGACAGCCCGGTGGCCGGGCGCACCCCCTGCGCTCAGCAGGAGCGGGAGCAGGAGCAGGAGCAGGAGCAGGAGCTCAGGGGCCTGTCAGGGCCGCCGCCCGTGGGCCCGGCTCTGGAGCTGCAGCAGGAGCACGGGTGAGTCTCTGCTGCGCCACGAGGGGACCAGGCGCGGGCGGTGTGGTCCCGTCAGTAGATTTCCGATGCCCCACAAGTGCTGGGGCTGCAGAGACGCACCTGGCGCAGGGAAGACATGGCCGGGGCCGCATGGGGGGCTCCGCTCTGCCCGGACCTGCTTCTGGGGGTGTGTCCCAAGCCGCCGGGGTCCATTCCCATATCTATACATTATGATAGTGATGAATACCTGGGTCGTGGCCAGGGTCAAAGGTCGCGGGCAGTCTTGGGAAAGTGTTGTCTAAGCTGGGATTTTGTGGCCACAGGCTCCCTGCGGTGGCCCCTCTCCGTCCCCTGGGGCGCAGGTGGGGGCTTGGTGCTGGCAGATCCACAGGGTGAGCAGACACATGGAGACACCTCGGTCACATGGGTGGGGGGCTCCCTGTCACACAAACGCAGCCCCGACCCTCATGGGGAGGGGTGACACTCAGAGCCCGCGTCCAGGTCCCGGCTGCAAAGGCAGAGAGTTGTTGAAACGACACTAACTGTCTAGGAAGAGAAACGGGTCTGGGAAGGGCAAGCTGGTCTGGGTCCTGGCTCCTGAGAGCGGGGTTGGGAGCCTGCCCCACGGTGTCCTTTCTCGTCAGTGAGCTTTGCCGGGGCCACGGGAACTGGAGGCAGACGGGGACAGGAGAGAGGAGAGCCAGGACCTCAGACTGGCTGCCGATGGGCTTCTAGGCAGCGACAGAGAGGGCCGTGTGCGTTTCAAAGGAGCAGAAAACGCAGAGAATTTCCTTACTAGAATCGTGATTATAAAGGTTACAGCAGACCGGCTCCAGGCTGTTAATGAAAACACTTCAGTGCCAACAGGTCTTCCTGTCCTGGGACATTTTCCCCGAAGGGAGCCTCGCCACATCCGCAGTCAGGACATCTGTGTTAACACGCGGTTTACATACTGCTGGTTACAGGTCTTGCCGAGTTTTGATTCTTGCTTCAGAAGCCTTGTTCTCTACAGATCTCTGTTAGGGAAACTCCCTCAACCCTGCGGTGTTACCTCGAGTTGCCGAAGAAAAGATAACATCGTGCTTCCTGTGCTCAGGAGGCCAGGAGGGCACGGTGCCCGTTAGGGACCTTCGACCTTCGGAAGAGCCCTCCTGGCTGGTCTCGCTGCCCCCAGGAGCTGTGACCTGATCGACACCGTCCCTCACGCAGGGTTTCTATCCAGATTTACAGAACATATTGGCCGCGTGACTGTGCAGTGTGGCCACGTTCCTCTCCGAGGCCCTTGCGGCAGCGGGGGAGGGGCACATCCGCTCCCTGTGACCCACCGGCCTTTCCGTTTCAGTGTGACGACCCCAGGGACAGAAGGGTCAGATGCTGCAGAGGCCGTGGCAGCACCTGGCTCGCCCAGCGGGACCCCAGAGGAGGACAGGTCCTGCCTGCACACCCCGACCCCCGACCCCGGGCAGCGGGCGGACTCGCCCTTCGTGCAGGAGCCTGAAGAGCCCCCGGGCCCCGGGAACCGTGACCTCCCCCGGAAAACCAGCCTCGTGATAGTGGAGTCCGGGGACGACCGGCCACAGGCCTTCGAGAGCCTCGATGAAGACTCCGCGTTTCAGAAGGTAAGGGGGTCCCTTCTGCATTTCTTGTGCACATGCCACAGCCATAGACCGTGTCCCGTGGGCATTTCTCAGAGGTCTCTTGTCTCGAGGTTCGTCAGGTTAATGGACCTGGGTTGTGTGAACCCCTCGATCCTTCTCAAAATGTGGGAGCCAGTGAACGCAGAAAGAGGGAGGCACCATTCCAGTCTGGGGACTTGACCACAGCCTGCACTTTACCCCGGGAAACCCTCCTGCTGTGAAGCAGCCCTGAGGTCGCAGTCGGTGACCTTGGCTAGGCCTGCAGGGACAGGTGCCCAGTGAACCCACACGGGTGTGGCTCCGGGGATGACTCGGGGAAAAGGACTCTGCCTGAGCCTGGGGGCGCTCCCGCCCGGGGAGTCAGCCCGGCGTCTGCCCGGAGCCTGCGCAGCAGACCCACTGAACTGTCGGTTCTGCGTGGGTCTGTGGGGTTCTCCCGTCACTGCCACAGGGGGCTTCTCCCCTCAGAACCCTGAATTTGCAGGAAGAACTTGCGTGTTCAGGAAACCCCCAGGCGAGTCCCACGTGGAATTCAACTTCACTGAATGCACATTAAATTAGGTGTTAGTTTTCCTTTTAGAATCCAAAACGCTCCTTGTGTCGAAGTGTCTTTAAAGCATGGATGTCAGCTTCGTAGGACGGACTGAGTTAGAGAAAAGAATTTAAACTTTCGGGGGAGACAGTACGTCATCGCGTCCTGGGCTACAGACACACACGTGCTGGTCAGTGTCTGTGACACCTGCCAGTGGGGGCCTCGCACACGCGGCTGAAACCAGAAGTCAGGCGGCGGGCACCCCTTGGATGGGGCGGCCACCTGGCGTGATGAGCCGTTTCCCTTTGCACGGATTACTCATCTCACTGCAATGAATCTAAATCAGTTCTAGTAAAAGTGTTTCTTAGACGCCGTCTGGGCTTAAAAGTTACCAAATTTAGCCCAAGAGTCCCCCTGCTGATTGAAGTATAGACTTGAAACCGTGATCCGGGTCATTCTGAACTTACTCTGGGCTGGGCCGAGTTCTGGTACGTCACCTGCGTCCCACCCAGTTTTTTCCAGCCCATTCCTGTCCCCCGACCTCTGCTTCCAATTCTGACCTCTCACGACCCTGACCTGCGGTTCCTGCCTGTTTGTGGGCAGCAGGCTCCTGGGCGTATCCCATGTGCACCTTGGTCCAGGCTTTACAGGTTTTTCTTTAGCAAAAAAGAACGTGGAAAATATAAGTGGTATTTTAAAATAAGTTGAGGAAATGTAGTTGCTTTTCCTTTTTTGATGACATTCCACGAGGAAAGAGTAGTTTGCTACGTGGCTTCTGAGACGTATGTTGTAATCTGAGGCTCCATCTGGCTCCATCCTGGGTGGGTCCCCCACAGTGAGTACAGCACCCCAGGGTGCCCCCCACGCCAGCACCACTGGCTGCTGAGGCTGCGGGGAGCCTAGTCCTGTGGGAGCGCCTGCTACTCCTCTGGGTCGGTCACTCTAAGCTGCAGCGTGAGCGTCGGGGAAGCCGCGTCCCCGCCGGGTTACTGTCTGGAGCCGGGTCCCCAGAGCAGGGCGGACGAGCGCCGGTCTGGCCCGCGGGCGCTGGGCCGCTCGGCTGCCACGGTTGCTTTCCGTTCGCTGACCCAGAAGCTCTGACGTTGGGGAGGTCGGAGCCTCGCGGCCGTTGTCTGCACCCCGCGGGCTCGTCCCCAGAGCTGAGTGAACCAAACCCCCAGAAGCGCGTCGGAGCTCCAGGGGGACCCCTGCTAACGCCCTCTGGCCATGACCTCTGTTTCCCCGCTTGCAGGAGCTCACGGCCGAGCTGGGTGAGCTGGAGGTCAGCTCCGACGATGAGGCGGTGGTCACCACCAGGGTCGTCCGCCGGCGCGTGATCATTCAGGTACCTGCTGCTCAGGGGCTGCCCGTCGGGATCGTGTCCCCAGCCAAGGTGGCTGTGGCCTGGAGTGGCGGGGCCGCAGGCTGCTGTGCGGCCGCTCCGGGTGGGGAGGCTCTGACTCCTGAACACGGGGTCCCCTGCCTGCCCGTCCGTGAGCCCGCTGTGATGGGCCTGCCCCTTGGTGGCACTGTCCTGCCGCCGTTAACCACTGAATGTGTGTGCATGGTGGCCGGGAGCGGGGAGCGCCTCAGTCAGGGCCACAGGCTGACGGGACCGGGTCCTCCCTGCGCAGGGCGATGACATGCCTGACATGCCCCCAGAGACTGTCACGGAGCAGGAGTACGTGGACGAGCAGGGACACACTGTGGTGAAGAAGGTAGCGTCCCCGCGGCCTTGCCGGCGACATCCGCCTGTCAGTGCCCAGGCCTGTCGCTCAGAGACAAGGTGCATGTTTGCCATCCCTTCCAGGTCACCAGGAAGGTCATCAGGCGGTACGTGTCCTCTGATGGCATAGAGCGGGAGGAGGTCACCCTGCAGGGACAGCCCCAGGAGCCCGTTAGCATCGAGGACGGGGACGGCTTCTCCAAAGTCATAAAGCGTGTGGTGCTGAAGAGTGACACCCAGCAGTCCGAGGTGAGGCTGCCGCGGCTGTGGGGTCCCCGTCGTAGAACCTGGCGCGGGGCATGATGTGGCTATCTGATGTGGACACGTGTGTGATGTGGACATGCACGTGACGGACATGTATGTGATGTGGATGGCTGATATGGACACGCTTGTGATGTGGGTGTCTGATCTGGACACGTGGCATGGACATACATGTGGCGTGGACATTTGATGTGGATCTGTGGTGTGGACGTGTGGCATGGACATCCATGTGGCGTGGACGTCTGATGTGGATGTGTGGTGTGGACACGTGGCATGGACATACATGTGGCGTGGACGTTTGATGTGGACCTGTGGTGTGGACGTGTGGCATGGACATACATGTGGCGTGGACGTCTGATGTGGACGTGTGGTGTGGACGTGTGGCATGGACAGGCGGGGGCCCTGCAGGCCTCTGTCTCCCTCACACGGCGCTGTGGCCTGGAATTTTCAAATAGCCGTCGGGGACCTCTGTGGCCTCGCGCTCCCTGTCTCGGTCCTTTTGTTCCGTTTCCTGTTCGGGTCATAGCGGCCACGGCAGACCCGGCAGCCCAGCGCAGGTGGCCCGTCTGTGGACAGGCAGTGGGGCAGGGGAGGCCCCGAATGCACAGCAGGGCCTCTAGCAATGGGCCTTGCAGCTTCTCCCACTTGGAGAATTCTGTCATCGGGGCGATTTTATCTTCAAAATGCGAAGCAGGCAGTCTCCACGCGGGAGGCGGGGGAGCTGGGCACGGGGCCCCGTCCACATTGCACGCCTCAGAGCTCCTGCCGGGTATCCGGGTGACTCGTCTAGTGTTAGATCTGCTCCGTGCACAGAGCCGTGCCGTCAGCAGGATCCATCAGTCGTAGGGCTTTTTCCTAACTGCTCCTCTTTTCCAAACGTACGGTTTCTAGGACAGTGTGTAGCAGTGTAGCCTCTGGGGGTTGATTTTGTCATAAAAAATGCATCGCGGCTGCCTTGGTGGTCAGAGCTGCACCGTGTCCCCCCTTAGGTGACTCTGTCGGAGCCCAGCGCCCCGTGCGAGGCCTCGCGGTTCCAGGCTGAGCCCGTGGACGGCCGGCGAGTCAGCAAAGTCGTGAAAACGACGGTGGTCAGTGGAGAGAGGATGGAGAAGCATCTGGGGGACCCGCGTCTCGCCCCCGACCTTCCCTCAGCCAAAGACGACTTTGAACAGGTAGGGATGCCGCGGCCCCACATCTGCATCGTGTGTGTGACCGAGAGGGTTTCCCACCACGTCCTCCCTCACACGTATGCGGGGGGCGCCGGCCACGCCAGAGGGAACTTCCTGGTTTAGTGACCTGCATGGTCACGGGCTGTCCCCTCGGCCTTGGGAACCCATTGCGTCACCGTAAGAGCTTTGGAAAGTCCGGATGCAAATTCGTTCCTGCTGAGGCGCCCCTGGACGTGGTGTGTACCCCGAGTCGGGGGGGAAAGAGTGGGAGAGGCCACAGTTCCAGGGATCCAGGGATGGGCATTGAAGGAAACCCACATATTTTATACCTCTAAATAAAACCGGCATTTCTCATCAAGTTCTGACTTTCAGTAATTAGGAAACAGGTCCACAGTGACAGATACACAAACCCTCATGACGATCCCCAAACCCAAACTTCCGAAACCCAGAGCCAGCAAGTTCATTGGTGGTAGGGTTTCCATGCACCCACATGCGGTCTCTTCTGCCCCTGGAGGGAACAGTCCTGTGTTTAAGGGCCAGACAGCCTGTCATTGTCCGAAACTCCAGAAGGAAAGTCACCTGAATTTCAGAGGGACGGGGTGCGTGTGCAAGGGCCCGCAAAGCCCTGATTGCTACTGAAACGTTCTGAGGTGAACGGTCCCCGTGTGGCCTCGTCCATGCTGGCAATGTGCGCTGAGCGTGTGTCCCGACGGCTGGGATTGAAAGCCTGACCGATTTCTAGTTCTTCACGTTTGACAGCCGTGACCTCAGAGATCAGCAGATGCATGGCCTGTGCTGTCCTCTTGTTCTGCTGCCGTTGTGTCTGTCCTTCGTCTCCGCCGTGGGAGGGACGGGGAGTGGGAGGACGTGGAAGCTGCCGGCACGATGCGGGGCGGCGCCTTTGCTGAGGGGCTGACACCCGCTCACGCGGGGCAGCGTGCAGTGCGCCCAGGCCCGACCCACACCCGCAGGGGCGTAGCGAGCACCCCGGCAGCGCCTCTCCACGCTGACCGTCGGCACAGTGCCTCCGTCCCAGACGTGACGGTTTCCTCGTCTCTTCCCTCCCCCGTCAGGCGTTGAGTTACGCGGGCAGCCCTGCGCACGTCCACGTCCCCAGCTTAGTAGAGAGTGAAATCCGGAGAGAGGACGGATCCGTCGTGAAAAGGTTTGGGCTGGCATGGGTGTGCTCTGCTCACTAACAGCCTTGAGTTCTCCGACCTGGAGACAATAACACAGAGCCCCGCATGCGCCCTGGGGCCCCTGGCGTCAGGGAGTCAGACCCTGGGGTCCTCTCGGGGCTTCAGAAGTCACAGTCACCGCCATCATCGCATCACATCACAGCGGACGCCTGTCCCCACGGTCGCTTGGTCCCGCTGAGGCCAGCCTGCGGGTGTCCACGGTGCGGACAGGTCGGAGGGCGTGGGCAGAGGGCTGCACAGACTGACCTGCGACCCCGCTGCAGCTCAGTCTCAGCACGGCACGCGCGGGCCTGTGTTCGCACGGAGCGCCGTGATGCTGGGGGGCTTGGCGGGGCTGCAGCAGGCGCCGCGGTCGGTCTAGGAGGCGCTAGGCGGGCCGTCCGTGCCCGTCACAGCGTCTGTGTGCCTGCGGGACCTCGCCTCGGCCTCCCCCGCGCCCCCTCGGGGCTGTGGGGACCCGCCCAGCGTCCGCACATTCGCAGCGGGGAGATGCCGGGGTCAGGGGTCCCTGCTGTGTGTGTCCCGGCGCTGGGAGGGAGAGGACCGTTGTCAGTAGCGGGGTCTGCACAGCGGTTAGGAGCCCGCAGAACGTGCTCATTAGGGAAACGAGAGGCACGGTCGGGGCCCCCCGGTTGCACGAAGAGCAGCGGTGGCCATGGGCAGGCGGGGGTCCGGCTCCCACACCGCCTGGCGCCGCCCGAGGTGAGGAGGGAGCATCTGTGCTCTGAGCCCCGGCGTCACCAGGTCTTCTCAGTGAAGCCACAGACACGCGCAGTGGCATCATGACGCTTCCCCGTGGGCACAGATTTCCCGGCCACTTCTCCCTAAATTCTGTACCGCAGCTGGGGGCTCAGCCGGGGGCAGCCTATGAGGTTGGGGGGCAGCCTCTGCTTGTGTGCATGTCACTTGTCCGTCCCAGGAGTGCACGCGGCACAAACCCAGGGCGGGGCCTGTGATGGCGCTTAGCCCCGGTGCCAGCGTGTGCCGCCCAGGCGCTCCTGCTTCTGGCGGAGGGGGTCAGACATGCGCCTTTCTGGGGGAGGAAGAAATGTGGGTGCCGAACAGTTAGAACCATTGGAACCAAAGGTCGGCCTTTGTATCAAGAGGAGCCCATTGAAGGCTCTTTCAGATACGCAGTTCCTGTGGCATCGGAGGGAAGGCGGGTGTGAGAGGGGACCGAAGTGGGGGGCCCAGCGAGACCCCATAAGGCCCCCCGACGACCTTAGCAGACGCATCGGGGTGTCGGCAGGCAGGGCTGAGAGTGGAGCTCAGGGGCAGAGGCCCAGCTCTGGGCCCCGGGAATCCGCCTGCCAGATCCCTGTGCGGCCCTACGTGAGGCCGGGCAGACAGGGTCACCCACCCAGGCTCCGGGACCCTAACTTGGCCCCGCCGCACCTTCCCGTCCTCGTTTTTACTGGGAGCGCTGCTTAAATTCCCTGAGACTCTGTTTCTTGATCTGTGGTAACCGTAGTGCCCGGCGCAAGGAACACGCGTGCTCAGTGCACGCCGTGGACTTCCTCGTAGACGGCGCTGAGTGTGCGCTAACCCCAGGGCCGCGGTTCTGGCGGGGGGGGGGGGGGGGGAAGGCGTGCCCGCCCCGCAGCCCATCCTGGGTCCCGGGAATTAAAACGCCTGTCAGCCCGGGAGCGGCGCCTGCAGGGGCTGCTCCAAGCCTGACCCTGTCTTGCCCGCCCCGCAGGACGACGCTCAGTAAGGCCAGCGCGCAGCAGAGGGTCGTGGTGAAGGGCCCGCAGGGGACGCACGTGCACCTGCAGCGGCTGGAGGATGTGCCCGAGGCCCTGGAGCCGGACGCCCTCCAGCGCGACGTCCAGCGGCTGCTGCGGCACTTCTGCACGGAGGCCACGGAGCGAGAGGCCACGTGAGGACGCCCCGCGCACGCCAGGAACCGCCCCGGCCGCAGCTTCCCCCCGTCAGCAGAGCCGCCAGCCTGGCCCCGCACCCCGGTCCCCACTTGGCACATACACTGCACCTGGTTAGTTTGCCCCCCCCACCCGTTACCTGTACGCTGATTTGTGACCAAAGATGGCGCCCTCCTCCTGGGCGCAGTGTCCGCCGCCCCGGCGTCTGGCTGGCCTGGGGACCGGCCGCGCCTCGTCCTCCACCTCTGCGCAGGCTCTGTGTGACGCCGTCGATCAGGGCAGCTCCCTGCAGACCTTCCCGTGACCACCGTGCTGGTCCTCGGAGGACGTCCAGGTGCAGTGGACCCAGAAGCGCTCCGACGGCCCCACCCAGGTGGACGCCACCGCTGCCGTCTCGCTGCACTGGGCGCCGTGGGACGAAGGCCTCTGGGAGCGCTGGGCCCAGTGGCTGAGATTTGCTGACACAATCGAGCGCCAGCTCCTGCCCGCGGCAGCAGCACTGCAGACCCACCAGCCCGCAGGACTGTGGCGGAGCTCAGCCCTGGTCCGGAGTGGGGGCCCGGGGCACGGCCCGCTGCAGCAGGGACCCGGCGGCTGCAGGGCGCGCAGGGCAGCAGAGGCGTCCAGGTGCTGGCAGCTGCGTCCCTGGGTTTCTAGCATCTTCAGGTCTCTCAGATCCTTGACACGTTGGCAGGTACTTCACAAGGCCGTCACTCCTGGTGTTTCCCAGACTCCGTCGCTGCTTTCGCAAACCACGCTGTCTTATTGGTGGCCCTGCCCCGGCCACTGCCCTGTAGATACGTCCCTGGAAACAGGATCTGCCCACGACTTGCGAGGTTGCACTCCGCCGGCCGTGTGGGAGCGGCTCCCCTCCTTCCCTCCGGGTTTCTGTCTCCGCGAGCCCCTGCATGCAGCGCCTGAACCCCCCCCGCAGCTCCCGCTGTGGCCACGCTGACGGCCCCCCCTTTTACCCGGAGCGCCTCGCACGCCGCGGCGAGGTCTGCCTTTGAGCTTGCAGACAAGATGGAGAAACCCTGAAAAATTTGGTTTTGGTTAAAAGTTTTGGTTTATTTATTTGAGCCCCGAGGTGCATCTGTGCACTTCCTGTGCATTTATTTCCGAGGGCCTCTGTCAGCGAGGGGTCCCCACACCCCGGTCCTTACTCTTCTCGTGGCTGGAGCTGCGCATTTTAATCACATACTCACGATATATTCCCGTGAACAGTACACATTTGGGACACTTATTTGTTGAAGTGTATTCAATGGAGGTGAAATTTAACAACAGTCTGTCCTCCCGGATGGAGCAGTTCCCGCTCCAGCCGGCCTTTTCCTGCAGAAACAAGTCATTCCTCCAAATGTCACAAACCACGCGACACACAGTGCCACTGGGTCACTCAGGGGGCGTGGCAGGAGGGCGTGTCCAGGGGAGGGGTCCCCACACGAGGTCTCCGCCCCCTGTGCTGGCCACTCTGGCTGCTGGGTCAGAAACCAGGCGGCGTCCTTTGCAGCTGAGAGAACGCGGCCCCTCGTCCGTCCGTCCTCACTGCGCTGCAGACCGCGCTTCTGTTGTGCGATGTGTAACGGCGTGAAGGTGTCTTCACCGTGTTTTGATTTTGATTTTTGCTGTGTAATCAAAAAACTTGACTACTGTGAGAAGAAGTGAATTTTCAGTTGATGAATCAGCATCTTGTTTCCATGGTGATAACACTAACTGAATCTATCTATGAGGGCATGTATTAGTTAACGGAAAAAAACGCAACACTGACAATACATAGCTGCCACGTGTACAATGGCTGATTTAATGAAATAAAACGTACAAGTGTCACTGCGGCCTCGGCGACTTGTCCTTCTCTCCCGCTGAGCCCTGGTCGCGGGGGCTGAGGTGGGACCAGGCAGACGAGACCGGAAGCCCAGGAAAGACAGGCGGCGTGTTTTGCTGTTTTAAATCGTAACTGAATGTGCTGTTCGTCCCAAACTGCGAGCCCCGGGGTTTTGGTCTCCGCCCCCAGAGAACTTTTACTTCTGTTATGCGAAAGGAGAAACACAAAGGTTTCATTTTGGGGCTCTGGTGAGTGAGGAATAGGAATTGGGGGGCTGGGGATTCCGGGCACAGAGTGGCGTGGGCAGGGCGCAGCTCTGTCCTGGGGCCACGGCTCCTGGAAACACCTACGTGTGCTTCCCGGTTTATTTTTTCATCTTTCACGTCTGGCTCCTAAAGAACATAAACAACGTGTTAGAAACTGGGACACAGCAAAGCGGAGGTGATGGGAGACCAGGCGTCTCGGGTCCGCGCGGCCAGCCAGGCCAGAAGCATGGGGGGGGCGTCTGTGCACACGGGCGTACATGCGGCTGGGGTGTCAGGTGCGTGTGAACCTGCAGGAACCCATTTCTTAGAACGGAAAACATAACACAAACCACTTCTCAGAGCTGCCTTTGCTCTGATGACGGAGCCCCTTGCCACCGACAGGAGCGGGGGTGCAGGGGGCAGGGACGTGCACTGTCAGAGCAGGTGATGGAGACGGAGCATCCGCCAGCCGGGACCCTGGGGTTTCCTGAGTGACAGAGCAGTGGCCGCCTCTCTTGCCCCCGATCCCGGAACAGGGTCTCCTCAGCCCTAACGAGCCCTCGTGTACGTCCGTGACAGGCGACCGTGGGAAGCAGAGGACAGCGCTGGGGGCTGGGGGCACATTCTGGCCACCCCTGCCCTCCAGGGGGCCGGGCTGGAGGTGGAATCTGTCACCGCGTGGTCAGCAGCAAGTAAACCCTGCCCTTGTAATGAAGCCACCAGGGGCCTGGAAGGAGAGGGGGAGAACTGAGTGGGGCTGGTGGCGGGGGCGGGCCCAGGGGAGTGACAGGCGGGGCCACAAGCCCCACCCTCCCCTAGCCGTGGGGTGTCCTCTGGCTGCTCCTGAGTGACGTCCTTTCACAGTCGATGCTGATCTGGTAAGTGACATGTTCCTCTGCGCTCCGTGAGCCGCTCTGACAGATTAATGGAACCTCTGGCTCAGAACCAGCTGGTCAGCCCAGGTGACGACCTGGGCCTGGACTGGGGTCTGAGGGTCGTCTGTCCCGAGGGACTGAGCCCCAACCTGTGACTCTGACGTTGTCACCAGGAGGCGCTGGGAGGCTGAGCCAACTGCACGAAGCCCAGTGGGGGTCAGAGGACAGTGTGTTGGAAAGAAAAGGCTCCCCTCCCCCCACACACCGGAACTGGGGGCAAAACTGCTTTAGGGAGAAAGGCAGGGAGGCAACAGTCCTAAGAAAAGTCACCTAATTTTATCTAAGTAAACATAGCAATCCGAATAAAAGAGAGGATTCTGTTTAAATGGAAATGACTAGAAATAACCACAAGGAGACGGTAAGGGTGACCTCCCCTGACTGGGGCCTGCAAGCCCAACCAATTCCGGAAGAGATTAGCTCCTGAATGGGGCCCAGTGAGGAAGACCCCTCAGTGTGGGGTGGGGAGGGGGACCGTCCCCTCCAGTGAGGCCGGAGTAGGACAAAAGGCAGAGGAAGGTCGCGGATGTCACGCTGAGCTGGGACATCCCTCTCCTGCCCGGGGACATCAGGTGTGACGAGCCACTGCCCAGCCGTGGAGCTGGGGTGGGGGCGCTTCTTGGCACAGGTGTTAAAAAATAAGACCATGGCCTTCTTTCTTTCCAAGAAGCAGAAATGGTCCGTCACGACTAGCTGTTAACATGTTACCCCGTTGGCTGGCCGGGCTGAGTGAAGTACGGTCTCTCCCAGGCGGCCGGGGCATCTGGTGAAACGCAGCCTCCATGCCGGAGTTCTGTATCCGTGACCGAAGGAGGGACAGACATGTGCGTGGGAGCAATGCTTCCCTAACCAACGTCCATGTGCGTTTGGAGCTCGCCCGTCAGCGCGGCTCAGGCAACAGGCTCCAGCGACAGAAAAGCCTCGGCCCCACACCTGTGTGCACGGCCACGCTCGGCCCCGGCACCGCATGGGAACGGGGGCACTTCCGTACCAGAGGGAGAGAAAAGTAACACGGGACTAAACGGCACCGGAATAGCGAATATGCTCTCCGCTGTGACTGCAGTTCCGCCTCGGCGGACTTACTGGTGGAGTCCACGTGAAAGGAACACATCGCACCCGACAGAAGACGGCGGTAAAAAACCCGAGCCAGCTGTTCCTCGCCGGCAGATGCCACCAGGGCAGGACGGCCGGCTGCTGCTTTTTCCGGGAGTCTTTGGCGAGTGTGGCCCTGGGTCAGAGGCACAGCCTGCCGGTGTCGTGTGCACTGTGTGTGCACCACGTGGGTGTGGCCATGGACCGGGCGCCCAGGTCCGTGTGGGGCACACGGGCCGGCACGTGTGGCCTTGGCGGTGCATCGCCTCTCTTCCTTTTCAACGTCATGAGCTGCTGGAGTGAACGCGCTGGCCCAGCAGGTAGAGGATGAAACCCAAGTAGCGACAGGTTTGCACCGAGCTACGTGAATTCAGAAGCCACACTTTGTCTCAAACAAAAGGAGAAGTGCCTTGAAAGGGAAACTTCGTAAATACTGAAAATGTTCCATATGATTTTTATTTCGCTCCTCTGTAGCCATAGGTGACGAAAGCGCCTCATAGTTTAACTCCCACTTCGTCACGGCCATGAGGCAGAGAATGGCGTGGCTGGGGAGCCCCCAGAGTAATCATGTCATGTCCCCAGCTCGCCACTAGGGCGCAGCAGAGGACGCCGGGCTCTTCGTTGCCAGGTACGGGGTTAGCTGAGAAGTCCGTTAGTTTCTTCTGTAAAATAAGACACATTTTCCGTGTTCACCAGCAGCTGTATTGATTTGGGTCTTCTGAGTACGTTGGCTGTCTCCTGCTACCGGCTTCTCGTGGGCAGAGGCTGGGGGGCTGCCAAACGTCTTCCAGGGCGTGAGAGGCCCCACAGCAAGGAATTGTTTGGCCAAAATGTCAGTAGGACCAAGAAACTTCACAGACCACTTCTGACACGTTTGACCAGTCACAGCACCTTCTCCACACGCTGCACACATGTTTTTGTGTTTCAGTTGTATTTTTCCCTTTCTTGAAATAATAAAGCACAATGCACTGAAAATGTTGCATATTTTCTTTGATCTGCATTATTTAAATGGCTGCACAAAAGCTCACCGATTTTGATAGTTTTTTTAAATGCACGCTGACAGGACAGCTGTCACAACACAATCTAACAAAACTGTTTCGAGTGAAGGTGTGTGAATGCCACCGAGCGTAACTAGAGCCGCCGCACGGAGAACGTCGCAGACTTCCCGGCCAGCCCCGTGGCACTGCAGCCCCGGAGACGAGGGCGGCCGCCGCAGCAGCGGGAGGAATGACCAGTCACCCCTGGGCGAGGAGGCGCCGCACAAGCGCGAGGAGCCGGAGCTGCTGGCAGGCGGGCGAGCGGAGGCCGGAGAGGGCTGGGAAGCTCCGTGCCCCCCACACCTGCCTGCCCTGGCGTCCCGCTCTCCGCCTGCCGGGCCCGAGTTACGTCTTTTCACGTGTCCCCCCAGGTTCCGCGAGCGCCTTGCTGCTGGCAGCGCGTGGAGCCTCGCTGCGCCTGGGAGAGGGGGTCAGGCCTGCGCTGATGTGTGGGGCCCCCGGCCCGGTGGTGCTGGTGGTGGGCGGCGGGCTCGGCGGGGAGGCCCGGGGGGAACAGCGACACCGCAGGCAGGAGCGGGAACTCTTTCCTGCCAGGCGGCCTTGCAGGGATGAACAGGCCCAGGAAGCTACAACCAGCAGGGACAGGAAATGCGGCACATGGTGCTGCGGTGTTAGGAGGGGTGAGGATCCATGAAGAGTCTGGACTGAGCTGATGGGGCCCCCAGTGCCCCCCCAACCGGCCCCGCACTGCCCTGGTTTCTTTAGGGCAGCAGGACCGGCACCCTGTGCTGCTTAGTGAGCTCATCCGTTTGCAGCAGGGATGGAAGCCCGGGGTGGGCGCCTCACAAGGTGACTCAGAGGCGAGCTGGAGGCGCCCAGAATGGGGGCGGGGGATTCGTTCGCAGGTGGGCCGAGTCCTTGTGTGGAGAACAGAGGTGCTTGTGCTGATGCCCGGCACCTGCTGCAGCGACTGCGCGCCTAGGCGCCCCAGCTGAGCCGAGACCCAGTCCCGAGGGGACCGTCTAGCAGGTGCGGCTCGGGAGGGGGGTGGGGTGCTGGGGGAGCCCCCGTCCACCAGGCAGCGCTCAACAGACCTGCGGCCTCCAGAGCTGGGAGAAACCGCGCTACAAGCTGCCCGGACCCTGGGCAGTTCCAGCCGCCCCCGGCGATGGGATGGCTGTCGACCCAGGTAACGGGCTCAGAAGAATGAAACTCTGTGAAGAAATCTCCGACTTGAGCTGAAATGGCCATGTTTATGCAAACAGGTTTGAGTGTTTTATTTTACAACATTGCTGAATTCAGACAAAATAAAAACTTGTGTTTTATCAAGTAATAAATTTACTTGATTTTGAAACAATTACTTCTATGGCAAGTATTGGTTGGCCAAAAAGTTCATTTGGTTTTTTTCCGTAAGACGGCTCTAGTAGCGCTCAGTTGTCTTTAACTTCATTCGAGACCATTTTGTTAGGTGATAAGCTGTCCTATCAGGTGCATTTAAGAAACTTAACAAAACTGGCGAAGTTTTGGCAGCAATTGTAATATTGAAAATGGAAGAAGATACACAACGTTTGTGGTGTATTACACTTATTTCTAGAAAGGGAAAAAGCAACTGATTACTTCAGAATATGAAGTGTCCTGAGACTGAGCTGTCGGAGCAGCGATGCCCGTGGTTCTCTGAATTCAGCCTTTCTTGTTCCAGTTCTAACACTGGCAGTGGGTGTTCTACTCCCTTGGGTTTCTTACTCCCGAGACCGGCGGTTAGACTGCCCACCAGCCAGAACGTGAGACAACCCCCTCTGTCCCCTCCCGTGTTGCTGTGTGACGGGTCACTGCGCGCGCACGGGGCCCCGGCCGCCGGGACGAGCCAAAGCCTCGCTCTGGGTGTGTGAGAGGCTGTTCATGCACGAACGTAGCATCCGAGGCGGCGGCCCGAGGAGGCAGGCTGCTCCCACTGCCGAGGGTGGGCCTGGTCCGATCAGGCACCTATAGGACGAGAAGCTGCCCTTCCCCCACGAGAGGTGCTCCACATGCCGGACTGCTGAGCGGGGACACCGGCTGGCCTCCCGCCTCAGACTTGAACGGAAACCCTGGCTCCCCGGGTCTCGTGTGCCAGCTGGGGGGGGTCACGGGACCTCTCAGCTTCCATGAACACGTGAGCTCAGGCCTCATAGCAAAGCTCTCCAGGCATCTACCCCCTGGTCCAATTTTCGCTAGAAAACCCTGACTAACCCACCAACAGAACAAAAGTAACAGGAGGAAGTCACCAAGGGTCTGGATCCTCAGGAGTTCGGTCACTTTGACCCGAGGACCCAGCACAGCGGCCCCCATGCCAGCGTCCCTGGGGCCAGCAGCACATGCAAGGCTGACACACTTGCAGGGAGACCCCGGGAACACAGGACCAGTGTGCTGGGTGGGGCCTTATCACTTTTCAAATGAATTAAGCCAGAAACTATGAACTTTTATATGAACTATCCAATTTTAAAATGTTGGCAGAATTGAAAAAAAAAAGCTCCGGCCTGCAGCCGTCCAGACCGAGGACCGGGGGGTCCAGGCGTGATGCTGACTGTGGTCTCTTCACGTGTCCCCATCTTTCCGGGCAGCGTCGACCCTGAAAACGGGGAAACAGCCCTGGAAGCGGCCAAATTTTATTAAAGAAATCACCCCAAGGGTGTGCGTCTTAGGTTTCCCTCTTTTACTGTGTGTAACCCTTTTGTTCCTGCAGGGTCCCTGAGACTTTTCCTGGAATCTGCTGGTTGTGCTGTTTCATGGTCGCCTCCGTTGGTGGGAGGGCTGCCTCACTCGCTGTCTGTCCTTCCCGCTGACACGCGTGACGAGGTCTGTGCCTGGCAGTGCGGGGACCCCGTCCAGAGGGCAGCTCACGGCAAAGCCCCGCCATCATCCCTGGGGCGCGGGGAGCTTTGGCCGCAGTGAGAGCCGCAGCAGCGCCTGCTCAGCACTGTCTCCCAAGGGCGTCCGGAACCTGCACCCAGGTCCCAGTCTCACGGCATCCTCGTCCCAGTGCTCTTCCTCATCTCACAGGGAAGAGCAGGCTCTGGGCAGAGGTGACCTGCGCACACACCAGGTGCAGTGACCGTCGGCCTTGTTTCCAACACGGCCGCCCGCCCCCCGCGCGGCTCGCACACGCGGCTCCGGCCCAGACACCCGGCGCTCCAGGGCAGGGGCGCCGTGAGGACACGGTGGGCAGGGGAGGGCGTCACAGGACTTCCCGAGGACGGGGTAGGACCTGGGCTGGAGAAGGGAAGAATGTTCTCAAACAAACGCAGAGACGTGCGTGGCTTCCGTAACCCGAGGGAGCTGAGCACACCCGGCTAACACGGGAGGGAGCCTCTGGGTCCCATCTGGGCTAAGATGGACCCCGCGGCCCTGAGCGGGACGGGGCGGGGGTGTCTGTGACTGCTTTGCTTTCATAGTAGGTCTGTCCACCCAGGGAATCGACCTGCCGTCCCCACCGCAGACAGACCTGGAAGGCAGCGCGGCTCGGCCGGACGTCTCAGGCGAGCGGCTGCGGCCTCAGGGGCCCAAAGCAGGACAGGGCCATGGGCCCCTGTTCCCGAGAAAGGGAGACGGACATGCTTCCAGCAGAAATCACAAATTTATTAACTCTTAAATATATCAATCAGTCATTTACCATTATGGCAAGAAATATATACAGTGTCCCGTGGTAAACTGCAGTGTTTCACGTGACAGAAGGTAACGAGCGTGGAACCCAGCGTGGACAGCGAGCCGTGGTGCCGCACCTCGGGGCGGGCACGGCCGGGCCCACGCGGCCCTTCAGCACAACATGCTCGGTTCCAAGTGTCAGACACCACGTGAGCCTAGGGTTCAACACACGTGCAGCCGCTTCACAGAAAAGTAGAGAAATTAACCAGGGCAAGGAGGCTGTTACTTCACAGATGTCATTGGCAGGTTAACATGGCTCAATACATGGACTGTATATGTTCAGTTTAAATATGTGTCATCTTAAATGGTGGAGTAAGTACCAGGAAAGCGTCAGTCCGCCTACCGTACACCCACTAGCAACAATGCCTACGGGACACGCCGTGAACACGGAGGTGCAACGAGACAGGGCTGCGCGTGGCGTTTCTGTGGGAAGTGCAGGCGTGGGGGCGTGTCGCTACGGGGGCAGCGAGAGGGGCCGGTGCGCCGCAGGGCGTTGGGGGCCGCACAGACACGGAGCGACGGCGGGTGAGGCCGCAGAGCGCCAGACCCCCAGCTGCCACAGAGATGGCAGAACCCTAACTCCTCGCGGGGACGGGATGTCGCTCTGATGAAAGGGTGCTGAAAAGACCAAGTCACAACCGTCAAGGTCAAAACATGATGCGAGTGGAAAGCCCACGGCTTCTCTTAACAAGGAAAGCAGCCGTGTGGGGGCGCCCTGCCCCGGTGGCCGGCACAAGCCCCTCACGGGACAGGGCTGGGCGCCACCGGTCCCCACAACGGGGCTCCGTGTGCCAGCTCGGGCCCCGGAAAAGGGGAGACCTCTACAATCCTGACAGCGCTGCTGGGGGCCTGGGCGGGGCGGGTGGTGGTCACGCAGTGGGCCAGCGACTGCCGGCAGCCTGGGGGCTGCCGCACCCCCACCATGCCTGCTGCCCTGCTCTCCCTCATGACCGGACAACGGGAGAAGAGTAAAGAGGGGAATGGGGAGAAGTTAGGAAAAAACGGGGGAAATGAAGAAAACAGCAGACTTGAGAAACACAAAACTCAGTCCACCGAGTTCCCCGCAAGTGACCCAACTCGGATGTGCTGTGAACCTGCCGTTTCGCTGGGCCAGGACGACGTGACGCTGGGGCCACTCCTTCCGTCTGTTGGAGGCTCTGCCGCCCCCGCCCCAGCCAGGGCCACACCAGGAAACAGGACGTGCGCAGCCCTTTTGTTAAACAAGCCAACACAGATAAACAGCAAAGAGTTTTTAAAAAATTTACATTTTTCTTATGAGCCGCCCTCGGGGGAGCGGCCGCGGGAGACGGTCTGATCTTGGCATCAGCAGAGACGACGAGCAGGCCGGAGGGCCGCGGGCCGGGCGGCCCCCGCGGTCTGTGGGACGTCCCGTGGCGAGGCGTGAACGTGGACAGGAGGGTGCCGGCGTCCGCAGGCACCAGGTCCGGCCTTCACGCCTCGCGCCCTCAAGCAGGCAGGATGGCCGGTCCCGTCCAGGAGCCCAGAGACGCGCTGCCGGCGTGGCGCTGTGGACGCTTAGCTGTGGACGAAGGGGGGACACCAGTCAGACACGTGAGGCCGCCGTGTGCAGGACAGCTCAGCCTGCAACCCTCGAAGGGGAGACATGACGCTCAGGGCGCCCTGGTGGGGAAGGGAGCCGGCAGGGGCTGTCTGTCCACCTTCCACGCGGCACTGAGCTGCCAGCAGACGGACCAGGCCCCACGCACAGTCACTACACAGCCCAGTGCACAGGGGAGCCCGCGGACCACGGACAGAGTGTCACGGGGGGACGCAGGCTAACGGTTTACGTTCAGCCCCAGCCCCGGCACCCCTGAGCTCCTGGGGGTCACGTGAGCAGGAACGTGGCCCTGGGCACGGGCAGCTTCTGCGGGAGAGGCTGACGACGGGCGCGCACACAGCCGGGCCTTCCCGTGGAGGGAGAAGCCGATCGACAGGCACAGGGACGCCCGGAACTGCAGCTACCGCTCCGGTCCCCGCACAGCTGCCCGCTCGGGACCCGGAGCCGCGGCCAGGGCGTGCTGGACCCTGCAGGCTACGGGGTGGGGGTGGGGGTCCCGGAGCCAGGCCCCGGGAGATCCAGACGACCAGAGCTGTCCGCGCAGCAGGGTGGCTCTGCCGTGCGGACGCCCACGCGGGCTGGAGCCCTTCTGCAAGGGCCGTGCGGCAGGCCCGACCTCACGCCACGATGCTGCCGGTTCGAAGCCCCGCTCCGGCCGCCAGGGCCGTGAAGGGCAGAACAGACGCTCGGGGGGAGGAGCAGCACGCGGCTCTCTGGTGGTCACCCCTCCGACCCCACGGTGCCGCGGGCACGGTGCTACTTACAAGACCACAGAGCAATGGTTTTCGCGCCTTAGATGTTTTGCCACAAAGAGGTGCTTCCTGAGAAGTTGTCTTTGCCATTGGGGGTACAGGGCGGCCTAGTGAAAGAAGCCCCACTTAGCCTCTGCCTCTGGGGTCCTGTGCACTGGGTCCGCCCCAGGGACCCTCGGGCCCTGTGGGACGCTGCCCTGGCCGCATCACGGGCCACTTGTCCTGCTCCTTTGCCCTCCTCTCGCGGCTCCGCTATTGTTTTCAGACCGAATTTCAACCTCTTGTTATTTCTGGGGCCCCGGAAACCACGCTAGTTACCGAGCCAGGAGACCTGGACGGCTCTCCGGAGGGAGCCAAAGGGCCGCTGTGGGCCCTCCACCCCGACCCTCCAGGTATCAAGGGGTGACCCTGGCAAGGTGGCCGGGCGTGAGGGCAGCAGCGGCCACACCTGTGCCCAGAGTCACCCTCACCAGCCATGGTCCTGGGGCCCCCGCCGCGCCCCGCCGCCTCTAGCCTTCCCGAGTGCAGCCCGCCTGCCCTGCATCTTTCTGCCTCGTCATCTAGGAGCTGCTCAGGAGTCCACGGGGACCACACATCACAGCACCACATGGCTACCCCCTCCCCCCACTGCACCCAGGCAGTGTGGGAGGTCACGAGCTTTCTAAACCAGAGCAGAGGCGCCTGGCACTTGGGCCAAGTTCACAGCTAGTGGGCAATGCATGTCTGTCCCCTGATGGGCTGGAGGGGGGCAGGGGGGCCCCGGGCCCAACTCCTGGCCTCACCTACTGTGCTCACACCTTCCTCCCGACACCTGGGACTGAGCTCGGCGGGGCGCCTGGGACCCAGGGCTCCTGACCTGCAATGACCATTTCAGAACCTGCCCCCTCTCTTTCCTCCCATGTCCCCTCCGACTGCAGAGCGTGACAGTGATGCCACAGTCTGCGCTCTTCCATGGACCCCGACTCAACCCCGGGAGCGCTCAGCCAGGCCGGGCCCCGCGAGCCCGTCTAGACTGCGGGGAACTGCTCTCGACAGACTTTGGCCCACAAGAGGCCGGTCCGGTCGACCTTCCCGGAGAACTATTGGCTGTCCTCACCGGGGCGACGGACCCCACGCGCCACGCTGGGAGCGGGGACTGCGGGGCCCAGGGACACCTACTTGGTGGGCACCGTGGGCGACCCCGAGCGGTGGAAGTGCACGTTCTGCCACTTGCCGTCCCGGCGGTGCCACACGCGGGTCTCCTCCGACTGCATGGTCCTGGGCAGGCCGCCGCCGTCCAGGTACTGCGTGAGCCGCACGTAAGCGATGCAGGCGGCGTCCTCGCCCAGCAGGTGCACGTGCGGGTTCAGGATGATGGTGTGCACCGGCTTGCTGCTCTTGGACAGCGCTGGCGGGAGAGAGCGGCACTGAGCACCCAGAGCCAGGACTCCCGCTTGGAGCCACAGACGAAATGCCCCCCCCAGCCCCCCAGCACCTGCACGAGCTGCATGCCCGGCACAGCCGCTGATCCCTTGGGTCCCTTGGGGAACAGGCCCTGGGAGACCGACTGACGGCAAAGCGGACGGACACCGTTCTCGTCCCCAGGAAGGGGCAGCACACAGGCCACAGCACACGGGCAGCCCCGTCTTTCCGACAAAGGAACCGTTGGGTGGCGGACAGGACCCCGGGGTCTTGCTGGGTCCTGGTGGTGACGGGTGTGGGACTGGGGGGGTGGGTACTGGGGACTGGGCATGACAACCACCGTCTGGAGAAGCGGCGGCCCCGCATGCGTGTGCCCCTCGCCCTGCCCTCAGCCCCTCCATTGGTGGGGCCGACTGCGTCAGTGTCTCACCCAGCGAGAACCCCAAGTCCTGCGCTGACCCTCAGTGTCGCCCTGGACAGGGCAAGCCCACAGGTCCAGCCCACGCTGCCCGTCCCTGTTCCTCCAGGACTAAGGGACGGCGAGTCTGAGCAGGGGCCGCAGGACGCTCTTCCAGGTTCCCCGGCGGCCGAGTGTGGGACCCGCTTCCCGTGTGCAGAGGTCTGAGCACGTTGCCAGGGCCAGGCTGGAGAGAACGCTCTGCACGGGGAGCGCGTGCTCATGCCGGGGGCGACCGCGGTGATGCTGCAGCCGGTCAGAGGACCGGGGGTTGGCTGTCAGCCCCTTCCCCGCAGACAGCCGCTGTCAGTGAGTGTGGAGCCTCCTGCGTGAGGACACCTGCCAACCCTTTGCTCAGGTCACCCGGCCACACGATGACCCTCCCTGCTGGCGGATGCCCAGTGCACGTGAGGAGAAGTAGTTCCCTTGACATCACTTAAGGCCCCACGGCAGGCACATGTTCCGGTCACCGCGGGCGCCACGGGGCGTGAGTCCGAGGACCCTGGTCACCGTGCCACCTCCTCACTCACTGAGCCCCACTATGGGCCACACTGCCCTTCCATCCATCTGTCTGTCCGTCCGTCCCCACGTCTGTCTGTGAGGAGAGGGTCGGGCCGATGGGTGGCTGGTCTGCACTGACTCGGGGCCCTGGGTGTTGCTGCAGCGGCTCCTTTCGCCACCTCCCCGGGGACGTGGCTGCTCCCCGTGCCTGCCCCTGGCTGAGCGCGGGCACGAGTGGCCGGCGAGCGCTCCGCTCTGCCTGGTTCCAGGGGCCGGGAGTTTTAATTTTCCCCATGCTTTAGGGGAACTTGAAATAACACTTCTCTTTGCAGCTTACATCACACCTTTACTGGGACTTCTTTGGGGTGTATTCAATCGACATTGCTTTTTATACAAAATCAGATATTTTTTCAAAACACACCAACACTTTTAACCCTGTCAATATTTTTCAATTCAAATATTAACAACTCTCACTGCATAAAAGAGCCAAAGAATCGGCAAACTGGGGAGAAATTCAAAGAGAAATTGGAAAAGGCACGTTACTAAATTTAGCATAAATGTACCATTTTCAAAGTAGAATCGATGGAAGTCCATTCCTTCCACCAAATTGCCCAGAGCTTCAGGTTCAAATGCAGTTAGACCTGGGTCACAGATTTTTCTGTAGGAAGAGAAATAACAAAAACGGTCAGTAAGCGCCCATGTGCTCTGCGGTCTCACGCATATCCAGGCCGGCTCACCCAACAGTCAGGGCGGAAAACGGCCCTAAAACCATGAAAAATACCCCGTTCCCATCACAGGCCTCGGCCGGGTGGGCTGAGGAGCAGGTCCCAGCCAGCAGTCCCCAGGGAACTGCGCGTCCGTGGCCACGGCGCACGCTCTGGCCTCCCCAGTTTCTCCCACTCGCACCTGGCGCTGACTCTGTTTTAGACGCTGTCCCAGGCCCAGTCCCTCCCTGAGCCCCGTGAAGCCAGCTTCGGCTCTGAAGCCAAACGCCTTGGCACGGTGTCCGCCACTCCGGCTACGACGGGCTGGTCAGCAGGAGCCACGCCCACAAGCTCGTCAGCCGCGGCTGCAGCTTATTTAACGTAAAATAAATGTGATGAGCAGATCAAAAGCACGGGTTTTCTTTTTAATCCTTGAAACAGGATTAAACAAAGAAATTCAGCATTTTAAACACACCTTCAGAGAAAGCAAATGGACTTCCTTTGTATAAATTTATTCAGCGAAGAAGCGCCCAGCACCTGTTTATGGCAAACAGTCTCTGAGACAAACCACTGCAACCCGACAGCTCGGACAGAGGAGGACGCTGAGCGCGCTGAGCGGGGGGCCTCAGTGCGAGGCGGGGAGACCCAGGGGGGGAAGGAGGTGGGGGCTGGGCTTCAGGCCTGCAGGGGTTTCCCTGGCTGTGTGTGCATGTGTGTGTGCATGTGTGTGCATGTGTGTGCGTGGGGGGGGAGGGGCGCGGCAGCCAGAGGCCCAGGCCGTGTGCTGCGGAGCGTGTGCGGGGACAGCAAGGGTGACCGCAGAGCCCCTGGGGACACAGGGTGGCAGGGCCTTGGGCCTGTGGGGTCACGGGAGGCTTCTCAGAGCAGGTGAGGTGAAGCCTGACGTCGAAGGTGGAAGAACAAGAGGTTCAGAGCAGGCAGAGGAGCACAAACGGACGGGTTTAACCTGCTGGGTCTACACCTAAGTCTCGTATGGAGTATGGAAACTCCCCGTCCGGACGGAGAAGCTTTTCAACTGTTCAAGAGAAAGTCTCCAAAGGCCGACTCACTGGTTCACAGAACGTGGAACGGAGGTTTTTCTAAAACCCTTTTTAAGGAGAACACGCTTTCAAAGGGAAGACTCTCAGTGGGTCCCGATGTGGGGAAGGAGGCGTTCAGGGCGGGCGGGAGGGGGGGCGCTTTAAACTTCGCCCCGGACTCTGCGGCGGCTGCTGGTTCCCGACTCCAGGCCAAACACAGCCGGCCTCCCGCAGGCACACACTGGGGACCCGCCGTTGGCGACGGGTGGACTCCGCCGGGGCTGGGCCCTCCCCCTCGACGTGACCTTGGTGGCGACGCTGGCACCTCCGTGTTGGTGTCCAGCATCGTGGGGCTGCGATGGAGCTGTTCACTCGGCCCCCAGGAGCCCCTGTGTCTGGAAGCCCGTCCATCTCTCCTGTCCCACGCGTGTCCCCAGTCAGCGAGTCCCCTCTGAGCGCCCCCTTCCTGTGTCTGTGCGGAGGCGCGGTGGCCACGCAGACAACCCCAGGCCACCCCGAGGGCCCCGGCTTGCTGAGATCTGGAGTATGTTCATGTCTGTCCTGGGGCACCTGAGTCCTTTATACCCTGAAATAAAGCTACTGCTGACCTGTCCACCCTGGGGTCAAACACACATGAACTCAGTGCACCGGAGGAGATACTCATGCGCACAACACCGCCACACGTGCCCGGCCGGTCACGGGCGTGCACTCACGTGTAGGCCTCGAAGTCTCCGTTGTTGATGGCTTCGATCAGCTGCTCAGTGACTTTGATGATCTCCTGCTTCCGCGCTGAAGGCAAAGCAGAGGCAGTGAGAACAGGGCCACACCGGGCGCAGCGTCGGGGAGTGACACGCCCAGCTCGGGGGCCGGCCTGGCCGCCGTCGCTGTCCCCCTTCCCCCGCGCGCCCCCAGAGGCCAGGACGGCCCACCTGAGCCTGTGGGGCCTGCACCGCCCCAGGCACTCCGGGGACCCCAGGACACGCAGCCCCGCGAAGCCCATGCTGGGCTCTGTTTCCCATCAGTGCTCGTCCCGGCGGCGGCAGCTTCACCTCAGTATCTGCCCGTCTTCCTGGTCACCCCCACCCGCAACGCAAGCGGACGCCACCCCGTCGCTGCCCTGGAGAGGCTCACTGGCCCCCCGTGAACCGGCCCCTGGCCCGGCGCGTGGCCGCAGCAGCCGCCCAGACGGCGCCCTGGCCAGACCGCCGGTTGCGAACAGGCGGCTTGCCCAGACCCCACCCGGGGCTGCACCCCCGACTGCTCCGCCAGCGTCCGTCCTGAGCCTGAGGGCCCGCGGCGGCCCTCACCCAGGCTGCGGCCCACGGCCGCGCTTCCTTCAGTGAAGGGCGCCGCTGCTTCAACTGTGATGGAGCTCTGCTCGCTGTGAGCCCGTCTCCCCCTCAGGGCACAAGCTCCCGGAGGGCGAGGGTGGGCAAACAGCGGGTTATTCCTGTGTGTCCTCCAACAGTTTCAGCCGACGTTTAATAAAACGGATGCTAGATAACCGCCCGTTCCATCGACTGACGTCTACAACCTTCCCTAGAGTTCAGAGCACTGTTCTCGTACGGAGGAAACTGAGGGATGCAGCGGCCCCTGGAGTTTGCCGTGAGAGCCCAGAGGGCTGGGGCCGCCCCACGTCTGCTCTGACGTCATCACCGTCAGTGCATCTGATCTTCGTTACGCAGACTTTTTCCCACAGACTGAAATGTTTCCATTCACTTTCAAAACTGCAGGAGCCCAGGTCTGGACGTTCCTTGTTTACAACCAACGTCTGTATCACTGACGTCACATGGGACACCTCACACGGTGGTGACGTCACGCAGCAGCGTCAGGGCTGATGACAAAGAACCATCGCCATGGAGCTCAGAGGAGAGGAAACCGCCCCGCTCGCTGCTGGACATGACGGCCGCCCGCTCGGGGCCGTGGGGCCATCCGAGGCCGGGCTGCGCTGTCCGGGCAGGCGGCTGTTGCCTGACCTGCGTGGCCTCGGAAGGGACCCTGGGCAGCAGCGCAGGACAGCCGGCCCAGTCCCCGGACACAGAGGACGCCTCGGGGCGCACAGTGGGGACACTGGGGTGCCCCAAACCGCCCCCCGGCGTTCAATCCCGTTCAAGCTGAACAGACGGCTGAGCTCGCTGTGCGGCGCTGAGTCAGCAGCGTCCGTCTGTCGCACAGACAAGTGAGCACGCGGCTGAGCCCTGGGGTCGCTCCGTGGGTTCAGGGCCCCTTCTCCTGGAACGGAGCGTATACACTCCCACCCCCACGTGCCTCTCTGCTCCGCAGGGGCCTCCAGCCTGCACAGTGGCAACGACCCCCATCCAGTGGCCCAGCCAGACGGAGCCCGGCATCGACTCCCTCGCCAGTCTCCCAAGTCCCGTGGCCCCCACCTTCCGGACGACACGTGGGTCTCCGTCCCTCCTTCGCCATCGGCACGAGCACAGCCTCTCCCGCTCGGAAGC
This sequence comes from Furipterus horrens, assembly GCF_987537825.1. NCBI lineage: Eukaryota > Metazoa > Chordata > Mammalia > Chiroptera > Furipteridae > Furipterus > Furipterus horrens. The sequence continues at coordinate 590,052 of NW_028327180.1, forward strand.
GGACGGAGGAGGAGAGGCCCGGCCCCGCACCCGGCTCCTGCGGCGCAGCGGACACCCGGGAGGCACCCGAGCGACCCAGCCGCGTGCTCTCTGACCTCCAGCCCCCGGCCTTTGCCACAGGACACCACGTTACTTTGGTGATGGTCAGATCGCTGTTTAAAACTCTGCCCTGACAGATGGAAACGCCCGCCCAGCAGCCGGCCTTGTTCACGGACGATGACAGCAGACACTTCTGGCCGGCCGGGCCCTTCTCCTCCTGATGGTGTTTTCTAATGGAACCCCAATTTGAGCGGTTTGCTGGCTCTCAACCCCGAGTTCCGTCCGGACCCCACTCCCTCCTCCTGCGCCCGAGCCGTGGCCACACAGACGCTGGGCGAGGTGGGCGCAGACCCACTGAGCGCTCCACGCTCTTGCAGGCAGGCCAGCAGGCAGGGACACACCACTGAGGCCTCTTGTGGTGACAGCCGTCCTCGGTGACCAGAGGAGAGCCAGTCCGCGTGGCAGCCGGGTGACGGACAGGGGTCCACAGCCCTCCCGTTTCCCAAAGGGCCTCCCCGTCTCCCTGGCCCGACACCTCCAGGGTCTGTGCTCCGCGGCACCTGTGGCTGCTGCCCCGTGGGGGTCACACCCACGGCCACGCTGTCAGGAAGAGCGGCTCTCCCGGGAAGCCACCACGAACTGAAGGTCACTGACTCTGTCTGCCGCACACACCCCCTTTTCCTGCTCCTGCTCTGAACACCCCTGCGGCCCCTGTGCGTCCCCAGACTAGCTCGGAGGCAGGCCGCCAGCGGAGACGGTGGCTGCCACCCCGAGCTACGAACCGAGAACAGAAGTGCAGAGGGGGGCTGCCAGCGAGCCCCCACGAGGCCACGGGCGCACCCTCGGGGGGTTGGGGCTGCACGGAGACGGCCGCCGCGGGTGGCGGGGACGCCTCCACCGCTGAAGGACCTGGGCGTCCGCGCCCCTTGGGGCCGGGGAGGTGTGAGGCAAGCAGACGAAAGCCCAGGATGGAAACACTGCCACGTGCAACCCCCCCCCCCCACTGGGCCCCGTGACGGTCTGAAACTGTTGAGACTCTGCCCTTGAGGAGCAAGCGTTTTCTAGGAAGTTTTGTGAGTGGACGTAACACGCATCCAGTGCCCAGCTCCCCTGACCCCCACAGTGGCAGCGTGGTACCATGTTCCCAGACTGCCGTGCTAGTTTCAAGTCACAAGGTGCTGGAAGAGCCCACCTCGTCTACTGCTTAAAACACAGAAAAGAATGTGGTGTGAAAAAACCGGACAAAACCCACAGATACAATCAAAATACTAATCAAATACCAATAAAGGAAAATTCCGGCTGGGAGCCGGGGCCGGCATGGCCCCCGTCACTGCCTCCTGTAACACGCGCACCCCTGGGCACGGGGACGCCCGCGCGTACCTTTCACGTCCTCGTCCTCCATGGTGGTGTTGGAGCTCTCCGTGGACTCCTGCCGAGAAAAAACACGCTTCAGCGCAAGCGAGGGGCAGCGGGGCTCTGGTTCCGAAACCGGGCACGTGACGTCACATCATGCAGACCCTGCAGCGGGCCGCGTGCGCATCCGACATGCAGGTGGACAGAGACGCCGTGGCGGGCCGGTGAGGCTCCCTGCACCGCACGCGCAAGGGGCTCTGGCTGCCTGAGCGCTGAGCAGCCCGCAGGTGCCTCTTCTTTTGAGAACTGTCTAAGGACGCGCTGGGTCACAGTGTCCTGTGAGCTGTGCCTTTCTGTGTGTTTATGAGAGACTGACTCTAACAGCCGCACGAATTAGACCTTCAAAGAGCAGTTTCTTCTTCACCCAGTCAGCAAACCACCCCCTCTCTGTGGGAGGGGGTCCGCCGGGCACTGGACCGCGCGGCCTGTCCACCTGCCTCACCCTTCCCACAGCGAGAAAGCCCTTCCCGGCGCCGCCCCACGGGGAAGCGCGGCAGTGCGCTGAGTTCCGTGAAGGCGCCTTCAGGCACGTCCATGTCTGTGATCAGCACGGGAGTTTGTGAGTCACTGACGTCCAGGGACAGCGAGGGCTTTTCACTCCCTTCTACGCCTGAACTGTGCGTCCCTGAGAAGCGCGGCGGCTTCTGGAAAACGTGCCACGCGGCTGGTGGTCAGGAAGGACACCTGAGAGGACACTGTGACCCCGGCATCGAGACACGCTCCCTACAACGGCCCGATGAGGTTTTCCATCAAGAATGTACTTTCTAGCAAAGAAATTTATTAATATTCGTAGGACACAATTTTCTACTTAGAATGATTAAAGGCCAGAGGCAAAAAAGGTGGGGAACGAACTTCCAATCAACAACTATGCGCTCAGTGACGAGGGCCAGATTTGGAGCATGGTGCGAAGGCCAGCGGCCTTTTAGAGATTCAACGTTCAAAAAAGCCCTCAACGTATGGAACTATTACACGGAATGTTTAAACCAAAGGGACAAGTCAGTCACATGTCAGAGTCTCCGTCCACACAAAACCAGAGTCTTCATGCATTTAACACGGCCCAGAGTTCACTCTTCAACTCGCGATGAAGTGGCAGGCACTTACGGACCGACCGGTTCATGCCGGCCAGGGCTGCAGCCCCGGAGGGCCCCCCGACTCACACGGCGGATGCTCCTGGGGGCTACGCCTCCCTAGGTCAAGTCTTTAGGGACCTGTACCAGCGATTTCCAACCGATGTGCACAGTAATGTTTAAAACATGCAATGCCCGGCCCCTTCTCCTTAGATTGTCAAATGAAACACGACCGCAGTCGGCACAACGGCCGTCCGGTGTGAGAGAAGCAAGAGTACGCTGTTTTGTGTGCCAGACTGGCAGAAAAACACACTTGTTGGTATGCGGCAGAACTTTAGTCATTAGCTCACGTGGGCCGTGCGGTGGGAAAGGCTGAAAATCGCTGACTTGGCACATCTGAAGTGTCATGTCTATAAACCCTAAATACATCTCATAGTGAAGAATAAAACTAATGCTTTGTGCTTTTTACTTGAATGACTTTAATATCGGTCAGCTCAATGTTCAACCAGGGAACACGTGTTTCCTGACTGAAACACTGCTGATAACGGGAAGGAGAAGACAGACCTGGAACTTGCCCGTGGGTGTCTGGGAAGCGCCCCTCCGCCCACAGAACCACAGCGGCATGTGAGGGGCACACGGGGCACAGGCGTGTGCTCAGGGAGCGTCTCCGCCCCTGCAGACATGCACACAAGCCCCGCCGCTCAGTGGAAGTGCTGAGCGAACAGGCGACAACGGGCCGGGCATGCCACGGGCTCCCCACAGCGCCACTCGCTCAACGTCTGCTCCTGGAACGCGCGTCACTCAACAAGACCCTCGTCCACAGGAAGTGACGCTCCCTGTGGCCTCCCTGTTCATGCCAAACAGAGCAGCACCGACAACGGGATTGAAAGAAAAAACACGGTAACAACAGCATCAATCAACTCAACGCAACACGAACAGACGCCCCTGGGCTCCCGCTGGTGCCCTGGAGCCGGGGGGAGGGGTGGCGTGCGGCGGGCGCTCGGCCTCTGCGCGGGGCCCACGTGGGCGCAGGGAGCGGCGCTGCCTCTGGCTCTTGCCAGCAGCAGGACTCGTCTCCCCTCAGGCCCAGCCCCTTTGTTTGGAAGGTGCGCGAGGCCCAGCGTGTGCAAGGCCAGGGCGAGGGCGCGGCCCTGGGCTCCGGCCACGGCACGGGCGTGCGGTCCCGCGAGAGCCAGGCCGCGGCCCTTCTGCGTACCTTGTTTCCGTCAGGGTTGTGGATGACAGTGGTTTGGGGCTCCTGAGTGAGAGCAGATGGAGAAAGAAAGAGTTTGCACAGTAAGAACATTCTGGCTGGCGTGGGCAGAGCGGGGAGAACAGCTCGCGCACTGACAGGGACAGAGCGGAGGCCGTGGTGCCCACGGCAGAGGCCACAGCCGGCGGGTCCCGGACGGCGGCCCCTGGGGCCCCGAGCCGAGCAGCAGCATGCAAGGACCGTGTCCGACCCGCGCACAGACCCGGCTCTGGCGCCTGCAGACCTCGGAGGCAGCCCCTGCCTGGCGCCCGCCCGGCGCTGCCCGTGCCCCTCGGTGAGGCGCCTGCGCTCGCGGCCAAGGGCACTGGAGGTCGGGGCGCTGCGAGGGGACTCACGTTCTTCAGAGACACTGTTTCAGCCGCGGCGCCTTCAGAGTTGGTTATGGCGCCTCGCTATCGTTATTCACAGCACACGCCCGTGGGCCACGCCGACCCCCTGGGCCCTGCTTAGAAAGGGCTCTGAAGAAGGCACTTGGGAGTCCACGAGACACTCTAAGGAACGTTTAAGAGGTTCATTGGAAGGATTCGAGAACCAGCCCGAGTCACAGTGGTTTGCTGTCCGGTCCTGCGGTAATTCCTACCAGACAGGTCTCTGCTGCGGGGACTGTAACAGAAGGTCTGTTCGTAAGGCCCTGCTGTTCCATAAATAACTGTTGTTCCTATGTTTCCCACCGGAGAACTGAAGAAATATTCAATAAGTGACACGGAAAGGCAGGCAGTACCCGGCCCCGGTGGCCGCATCAGCTGGAGGCTGCGGTGGCTGCGAGCCCTTCCCAGCGAGGCTGCGGGGACCCTCCGAGCTCCCGCTCGGCCTGGGCTCTGCACTGTGACCAGGAGCTGGCCTGCCGCCCCGACGTGTCCGTCTGTCCTATACACATGTCCAAAGGGCCTTGCTGAGTAACTCCAGGGAAATAATCCCCGAGCCTCGAAGATGACAGCACGCAGCACAGTAAAAAGTCCCTTTTCTGAAAACCCAAACGTGGAGACCTTGGGGAAGACAGTGTGACACCCGGGGCACCCCGACCTCCGGGTCAGCAGTGCGGCTTCGCGGTGTGGAGCCGGCCGGGTGGCCGTGAGGCGGCAGAGAAGCGACAGCCCCGGGGCCGGGAGGGCGCGGCGCGGGGCCCCCCTCTCACGGGCAGGTCTGACAGAGCCGGGTGTCTGCGAGGGAGCGGGCGGGGCTCGGAAGAAGGTCTGCGCTCCGAGCTCGGCGACGGCCCGCAAAGCGCATTCGCGGCACGTCCCGGCACATGCAGGGGCCGGCGGCAGGGCCCCCAGCAGCCAGTGCGTGCTCAGCGGCAGAGCGAGCATCGCACGTGACACACGCAGCCTGGCAGCCGCCGCCACAGAACAGAAGACGACGACGAGCCCGTCGTGAGAGAGCAAACCGGACAGACAAAGCCCCACGGAAGCAGCGGGCGGCAGGGTCCGCACAGGCGAGCACACGGGCCAAGCAGAGGGCAGGGCAGCGCGGGGAGGGTTACAGAGTCCAGCTGTACCAGCGCCGGGGCAGGGACATTCTCTTTGGGGCTAGTTACCACGTTGGCTTTGCTGTTTATCTGTGGGTGTGCAGAAAACAGAGGGAGACACCTTAACGCCCTGGCGGACGTCTCTCCAGCGTGTCTGCCGGAGACCACGCCGCACACAGGCGGACCTGCGAAGGGCGAGGCGCGCGGTGCCCGGCTGCCGCGGAGCCCGGAGGCTCACACCCCCCGCGCGGCCCCCATCGCAGTCCCGGCCGCGGGAGCCCGAGCCTGCGTCCCCTGCTCCCCGGAGCATGAGCTCCCCGCTGCCCCGCTTCCCCGGGAGCAGCGCCCCTCTGTTCAACGGGCAGTCGATTAAAAGCTTAGCTCTTCCGAAGAAATGGCAGGCTTTATAATACGTTTTCAAAAATGGTAACTCCGGGTGCCTTTTAAAAAATATATTGTCAGATATAAATGGGCAAACTGACCTCATTACTACATTCTGGTTGCAAATAACTACTTTCCATTAGGTTTCCTGTCAAAGTACTGCCACTGTCACTGAGGGTCACACCTGGGCTCGCCGCCCCCACTCAGATGTAACTGGTCCGACCTCACAGAAGAGGTCGCTGTCCCTGTGGAAGCCCCACTGTGTGTGCGCCCGGGGCCGGGAAGTCCCCCTGGGCCCAGAGGAGACGGCACACAGCGGCCACCTGAGCCTGCACACTGCGTCTCGGCTCACAGAAGTGCAGACTGTCCTGGCGGCTCACGCTGCAGTTACCAAACAGGAACAGAACGGCACACGCACCTTCTTGCGCCCCGTTCCCCAGGCACGTTCTTTGCCTGTCAGTATCTATGGGAACACACCCCACACTTCTGGAGTAGATGCACATCAGGACTTAAGGGGAAAAACATGCCACCCTAAAAATGAACACCAAGGAGTATCGATGAGCAATTGCACCAAGGAACCGCTCGGACTCCGGGAATTCCTGCCCCACCTCTGCGCACCAGCGGCCACGCTGAAGCTGGACGGGAGGCTCTGGCCGGCGCGGTGTGAGGCCCCTGCATTACCGTGTCCCGTCCGTGTGACAAGACGGCTCAGTCACCCTGCGCTCCGTGACACGCAGGAAGAGGGAGAAGATTTCAGGGACTCTGCATGGAACACCTTTAACTCCCCATCTGCCTTTGGCAGGTATGTGCCTGATGCTTTTCTTTATAGAAGAGTGCACAGACTTTAACAGCAAGTTTGCACAGCAGCCAAAGCGAGAGAAAACCGAGTCTGTGAACAGGGGCGGCGCTCACGTCTCTGCGCGCGCAGAACACGGGGGAAGGGGTGCAGTCTCCCGCACCTGGTCGGAGGGCTCTGCACGTCACGTCAGCGGACGCAAGCCACGAGGGGGGTTCCGCGCTTTTGTTTCGAGATAAGAGAGTTCACCCCCCAGGACCTGGACGCCAAGAGCCGCTTTTGTTTGGTGGGAATGTCCCACGGGCACCCGTGCGTCCACAGCCGAGCACACGCTTACGCACACACTGTGTGACTGTGCACACGCTGCTTGGAAGCCCTGCCCTCGCCCCGGCCAAGGCCGGGGACTGCCCGGTGCGGCCCCTCCCTGGGTAGAGCCTGGCAGGCAGACCCTGGCCGCCCCTCCCACGGGCGAGCTGGACGTCCTCTCCTGCCCGGAGCGGCCGGAGGAAGGAACACACAGGCCGGCCAAGCGCTCGAGCTCGGCAGACGCTGCCTGGAGGGAGCCTGCTCTGGAAGAGTCTCTGCACAGGGGACGACGACGGTCAGCGCCTCAGTGGGAGCCGTGAGCCCCGTGTCTGAACCGCGCTGGGAGATGGGGACGCCACGCTCCCACCACTTTAGCTGGGAAAGAGGCAGGCGTCCCACGTGGTGCTGGGACTCAAACGGAGGCCCCGAGCAAAGGGAGGTGATCGCGACTGCAAACCCCGCCACGCAGATGGGCAGCGAGGAGCAGGCGGGCAAGGGCACGCGGGACCCACCGTGTCCTACGACCTATTTTCAAAATGAACTGAGTGCCCGGCTTTGGGCCAAGTTCAAATGTGAGAACAGTAACTAATCCCAAGAACGCTGACGTGTTCGTGAGGAATGTTTGCATCTGCCATCAGAAGAGAAAGAAAAGTATTAAAAGAAAACATTCCGGTAACACTCCGGAAAGATAAACGTGGTGCAAACATACGGTTACATTCAAGGTAAATTTCCATGAAACAAAATGGAATCGATAGAAAATCAGCTGGATTGTCCTGCTGGGAAACTCAAGGAAGTGAAAATATCCCATTTCTTGCTTGGGAATTCTGTAAAATGTGTTCTGAATATTCACCTAGAAGCATCTCAGCACCTCAGAGAGAGGCCCAGTGGCAACAGAGGCTCCAGAAACACGGCCCCGGCCGAGGGACCCGGCCACCGGGCACCGACCTCCAGACGCCACGTGTGACCCCCCGTCAGGCCGCACAGTCGGCAGCGTCCCTGTGCGTGAAGGGCTGGTGTCAGCTTCCGACGACCAGGATAGTTTGGGACTGGAAACCAGAGGGGATCCAGACATTCCGTTTTCATAGCAACTCCATGTAAAAGTATTATCTGTCACGATTGTTTCATATGTAATAAAACAAAAAATACAGCTGCTTTTGGTATAAATATGACTCATCTTTTGTGTGAGATCAGTTCACACTGCACCCTGACTCCCTGTGGGAACTAGAGACGTGAGCCGCAGAAACCTGGTGTTACGGGTAACAGTGTAAACACCAGAGGGGACGCCAGGAGCGCGCGCTGGACCTACCTTCACTCCGTCTGGTTTCTTCAGCAAACTCTTGGCTGCTGCAGAACGAGAGGGGGACCCTGTTAGTGAGGCACACAAGTGGCGGTCCCACGCCTCCCCCGGCTGTGCTGACTCGGGGCCGCGATGGCCGAGCTCCCTGGGCACAGGAATGCGGCACCGCCGCACACGGAAGCCAGAACCCAGCCCCGGCCCAGCTCTCTGCGCGGCGCCCGCGGTGGTCAGCCTGAGGGCCGGGGGCCGGGCCTGCCTGCGCCTCTGCGCCCCGTGTCAGCGTCCCCCTGGCGGCCCCTGCCACCCAGGACGGTGCCACGCGGGGCTGCAGCCACGTGAAAACTGGCTCTGGCTGAGGAACATCTTTTTAAAAATATATACTTTTGAAATAGGACCATTTCATTTTTACAAACGATATTAACAACTGACTTAAAATGAAATGGTATATCATTGGCCTGGAGCAAACACTTTAAACCCTCAGCATATGACCTTTAAGGAAATCAGGGCCACCAAGGCGTCCTAAACAGAAGCCTTTTACATTGAAAAACTAAGTCACGAAATTTGAGGTGAGATATAAAAAAATAAAATCTTCCACTCAAACCGAAGGACGGTTTCCTGAGAAGCTGCACCTCTGCTGCTGGGTCTCAGCATGCTGAGGGGGTGGGGCTGTCCTTCCGGGGGGTGCACGTGGTCACGCCGCCTGGTGGCGGGGGTGGGGGTGGGGCGGCAGGCCGGGCCCAGGGCCAAGCGCCCACGGGTGCACGGTGTCAGTGTCCGGAGCGGGACGTGGCACTGGGGACAGACACTGGCAGATCCGCGGGAACACGGAGTCCCGACAGCCTTTTGACTTGGGGTTGACGTTATTCTGATATTACGTTGGTGTAGGTTTAAATTTATTTAAGATACAAAACTTAACTTTACCTCATCCCTAGCAACACAGCTACTAATTTGGGATTATTGGTGGTAAGAAATCACTGACTCAGCGAGGAGGCTATCTGCCCGGAGCTGGAGCAACACGCAGCAAAGGCGGGCGCTCCCGGGCTGGACAGCAGCCTCTGCGCGTGGGAACGTGGCCGCAGGCGAGCGCGGCCGGGGCCGGGGCCGACACGCGGAGAGACGCCGGGTCCCGCTCGCCTCACCTCACAGCTGCGTTCCAGGTGAGGGGACAGGAGGGAGAACGGAAGCAGCTCTGAGGCCCAATGCCCGAGGGAGAATCGCTTTACGGGGCGCGTTTGGCGACAGGACAGAATGAGGGCAGCACTCATTACCAAACCTGAAGGCTTCAGGGACGTACAGAGCCCATGTGTGAGCTCACGGGTGAGTCCTGAGCGTCCCGCGTACACGATGCTCAGAGCGACACGCGAGGTAAGAAGCCGCGGTTGTTACATGTATTCTGGGCCCTAGCTGGGCCCTTCAAGACTTGAACAGAACCCACAGCCTCTATTCTGAAATTTTCTTGAGTGCGTCATTCACAATATTTGCTATATAAACGCTCCTACGTTGAATGATTCACTAGTTATTGAGCCGCCATGAAATAGTAATTTATCTGAATAAAGTCGGCATTAGGTAATATTTAATGAGGGGACTGAGCTCGCCCCTGTGACTGTCAACCATGAGAATCAACAGTTCACAGAAGAAGTCCCCTGCCGGGGCCGGACTGGGGCCTCCTGACCCCAAACACGTGGGTCAGACACACCGCGCGTCCCTGCCTCCGCCCTACACGGCTCTGGCTGCTCCTCAGCAGCCGGGATACACCTCTCAAGCCTCTGGGGGTCACACCGTGGACCCCTCACTGCGTGGGGCCAGCACTGCCCCTGCGGCCACCGCGGCTCCAGGCTCCGCAGGAAGCAGGCACGGAGCACGCAGCTCCCGGGCAGTCGGAGGCCACAGGCCCGTCCCGTGTGACCAGTGAGCCGAGGACAGCGGCCTGGAGTGGGCACAGCCGTCTGACAGCGGTGCCGAGTGTCCAGGGCACGGGACGCTGACCCAGCAGGTTCCGAAATCTGACTTGGAAAGCGGGTCCCCTGAGGCGACCAGGAAGGACAGGGGGCCTGAGGCAGCAGACACGTGTGTGTGTCCGGGGGCATGAGCCCTGCAGTCGGAGCCCCGCACCCCGTCTGCCTGCGTGTGCCCGACAGCTCCTCTCCCACGGCCCGGAGGCGAGCGTGCCGCCCAGAGCTGAGCCCCTGGGAGCCGGCTCCGCTTAAAACCCCACTGACTGGGGCTCCCTCTGCACGAGACACACACCTCATGGAACCGCGACGGACGGCCCCGGGACAGGGCCACACCCTTGGGCAAGCGCAGCACGGCTCACGTCCCGCAGCGCCCGATGGTGGTGGCGGCGGCGGCAGCTCCCGAGGGCTCCCCCCACGGCCGTCCCTGAAAGCGCAACGGCGTCTCCCTCGTTCCCACGCTCCCTCCACTCCAGAGACACGCGTACCTGAGAAGTTCCTCGTGGCCAGCATGGTTGTCAGGATGGCGCCCTGCGGGGCAGGAGAGCAGTGAGTGCCGCCTGCAGGCCCCGCCCCGCCCCGGCCCCCTCACCCCGCCCCCGGGAGCGCCCCTCCGCACCTTGAGCTTCCTGCGGGCGTTGAACTTCTTCAGGCAGTCCACGGTCTCCTGCCTGTGCATCATGGAGGCCACCGTGGAGCGTTGCTGTGGGGGGAGGGGGCGTTCACGTGGCGCGCAGCTCTGCTCCCCGCGAGAGGCAGCCGCGCCCGCCCCGCCCCGCTCCCTTCAGCCGGTAGGCGCGGCCTCGCATTTGCCCCCCACGTGGGACCCTCACCGCCACCGCTCATCCCCGTGCCCCGCGGCGCCCACGCGGGTCTCTGGCCATGTCTGGAGTCTGCTCAGCTGCCAAGCGCCCGTCTTCCCTGCAGGGAACCTCCGGCCTCCGAACCCCGGGTTTCCTGCTAGAGCTGCCTAAGGACCCGCAGTCACCACTGCCTGTTTGCTCCCAGGTCACAGCTAACCTGGCGCCACCTCCCTGGCCTCTGCTGGGACTGTCATCGGCCCTGGCCACCTGCCACCAGAGGCGTTTTCACCGTGACACAGTCAGCTCTGTCAACACCATGAGTCACAACGCACGCATGCACGTCAACTGTCCTGCAAGTGCCCCTGTAAACCCGGGACGAAGTTCACAGGTACATGTGCACAGGCGCGTGCCACTCACGCAGATCCACGGGTGCTTGAGCGCCTCCGAGGCCGTGATGCGCTTGGCGGGGTTGATGGTCAGCATCTTGTTGATGAGGTCCTTGGCTTCGGGCGTCACTGTGTCCCACTCAGGGGACGGAAACTTCAAAATACAAACGTATAAAGAGTTTTAAAATTAGATCCCCCAGTTGAACAGGGAAGAGCCAAATATGCGAATGACTTCCTTCAGCGGTGAATCTGCTTCTTCATAAAGTCACGGTCTCTGAGTCACGCTGTATTTAGACCAACTGACGCAGACAGAACACCTCCCACGCACAGATTTACAGACCGCATACGAAGAAGAGTAACCGGTAAGGGAGAGACACACGTACCAAGCTGCACAGTGTATGTACTGAGTAACTTTAGAGAAATAAACTTAAAAATCTTCTAGTCCTGAATGTGAAATCTCACACGCTCCTGCGCACGCTCAGCAGGCGGCCGCGGTGAGATGCATCCCAGCCAGCGGAGTTCAGGGAGGACCAGCTCCCACAGCTGCTACTGGCAACCCACCCGCCGCCAGCGACCTCACGGTGAGCGTCTAAGGCCCGCAGCCTCCTCTCACCCAAGCAGCACACTCGGCAGGAACACGCCAGGTGAGAGCTCAGGACTGACGTCTCATCCCTTCCTAGACAGCACCCAGGAGCCGGGCTCCTCCCCAGCGCGTGCGGTTTCACAGAACGTCTTGGAAAACGCTGTTGTAACTGTGCGCAGGCTTGTTACTTTTTGTACGAAGGGGGCAGTGGGTGACCCACTGGCAGACGGAACTTGAGAAAACACTAACTCTCCGACGCCAGCACATTCTGCCTGTTCAATGACTGTCGCTTATGCGGCCGTGAAAACTGGGGGTGGGGGGATTCAGAGTGATGGAGCTCCAGGCTGCTGGCCAACGGCAGCAGCAGAGGGGGGGCTCCCGCTGGCCTCCTGACCCTGGTCAGGCAGCGCGGGGGGCCCTCCCACTGGGGCCTCGATCCCGCCTGCAGGGACGGGCAGGGGCTGCTGTGGTGACTGAGGTAAGTCTGTCCAGTTATGCGTCTGCCCTGATGGAACACGTCAACACGGAAGAATCATTTTAAATTCCCGTGATACAAATGTCCATCTAACAGAAGGCACTGGGGAGTTCATGAGAAATGACAGAATATAATTCAGGCTTTAAAAACTATATACTTATTTATTTATTCTAGAGAGAGGGGAAGGGAGGGAGAAAGAGAGGGAGAGAAACATCGATCCGATGCCTCTCATTTGCGCCCCGCCAGGGACCAAACCCACAGACCAGGCATGTGCCGTGACCGGGAACCGAACCGGCGGCCTTCCGCTTTGCAGGACGCCGCCCAGCCCACTGCGCTGCAGTGCCCAGGGCTGATTCGGACTTTTTACGGTCGTCCTCCCACTTCAACACTGAGCTCTTACTCTGTGCAGAGAAAGTGGACCCTGTACCACCTGCTCCCCAGCCAGCCTCTCCCTGACACGGGCGGCACCTGCAGACCCCGAGCGCTGGGGGGGGGGGGGGGGGTGTGGCGTCCCCGACAGACACACCGAGCAGAGGAAAGAAACTGTCCCGATGAGCCGCGTTCTGCCGAGGAGGCACGAGAGGTCGGCCTGGCTCTCCAGGTTCAGAAGTCAACTCACGGGCACACGCATGGGCACATACACACGTGCCCGCTCTCCACGGTTCTAACCGTGAACAGGACGGACTGGGAGTGGGATGTTCAATTTCATTTCAACTGGGAAGCCTCTTCTTCAAAGTGAGAGCTCAGACGCCCCCGAGGTGAGTGAGACAAAGGCCACACGCCCGGGGACAACGGTCTTTCTGTCGCACGGACCACTGCAAAGTGCCGCTGGCGCATGATTTAGCGTCGGGCGACAGCACTGGAGGGTACGATTAAAGTCAATGGGCGGGAACCGTTTCTTAAGCATTTTTAGGTGTCAAAATGCCCTAAGATCCAAACGTTCCGAAAAGCCAAGGCCTTCCTCAGACCGCAGGCTGTCCTCCTTCTGGCCGCAGCAGGTGTGGGCCAGGAGGGCGCCGGGTCCCAGGCTGCACTCCTTCCTCCGCCCCTCCCTCCTCCCCTCCCTTTCCCTCCAAGAGGAAGACCCCCCCCAGAGCCCGTGCAGAGCTCTGAACCCCATTACGTACGTCGTAAGCACCGGCCTTGATCTGCTGATAAAGTCTGTGCTGGTCCTCGTCCCAGAAGGGGGGGTACCCCACCAGCAGGATGTACAGAATGACCCCTGCAGGGACAGGCACGTCAGCACAGCGTCAGGTGGCGGGGCTCGCGGGGCCACACCCACAGGGCACGCAGAGGACTGGGTGCGGGGCGTGCGTGGGAGCACGTGAGCGAGGTCAGTGTCCGGCCCTTGGACCGAAGCTGCTGACCAGGCCCAGCGTGTGCGGCCTGGCCCCTGAATGTTGCTCTGCGGGACCACGCTGCGAGGGCTGCGGGCCTCCCCGTTTTGTACGCACGGCCGAGCACCATGGCGGTATGTGCTGGGCCAGGGCTGCAGGGCTGGGGAGCTGGGCGGCTCCCCCCAACCACCAGGGGGCCCAGGGCAGGCGGGGAAGAGGAACCCAGGGACTTGGTGAGAAAGACAGGGCGGGTCAGGCAGGGCACAACCTCCGCCTCCAATGAACAGCCAGAACTGTGGGTCACTGCCCGCCTGCAGCCCTGTCCCCCCACTCCCCAGCACCCAGGCCCCCAGGGCCGTGCCCCAGCCACGCCCGACACCCGGCAGAGCACCCATCTGTCAGGGCCCGTTGGTTAACGCAGCGGCAGGGGCAGATCTGGTGGGGCTGGCTTGGCAAAGAGAATATCCGAGCTGTTGCGGCCAGCATGAGGATGCCAACGAGGACATCTAGGGACAGTGCACAGTGAGGGCCGGGCACGAACACCTGTCCCTGGCCTCAGTGCTGCTGCGCACCTGCAGGTGGCACTGCTGCCGCCCACGCAAAGGACAGCAGCCTGAGGTCGCGGAGCCTGCCCGTGGGAGGGTCCTTACCGCAGGCCCACATGTCCACGGGCTTCCCGTAGGGGTCTTTCCGTAGGACCTCCGGGGAGAGGTAGCCAGGCGTGCCCGCAAACCCTGTGGAGACAGGCCTGTGAGTGGGTGGGATAGCGGGCCCCTTTCTGGCTTCTTCCTCTGCGTGTCTGCCCCGTAGCCCCAGCCACAGAGGACGGCAGGGGCAGAGGGAGCCCCCTCGTCTGTGCACGGCACCGCCAGCCTGTCCTGCAGCGGCGAGCAGCAGCCCCTCTCTGCGGGGACTGGGACAGCGTATGGAGAGGTGAGGACGTGATGTGCCAGCACGCCACCAGGGCCCGTGGGCGTCTCTGAGGCAGGCAGCTGAGGAGCGGCCACTGCAGGCAGGACCCCCGTCTCCTGAGAGGCAGGCGGCCTCCCGGCAGCCGGAGGGGGGCCGCCCTCGTCCCCAGCGTGGGAAGCTGAGGCTGAGGTGAGCTCACACAGGCCTGTGGGCCGAACCAGCTCCGCGCTCCTGCACCCCATCGCCTTGTCACACCCCACTATGGGCGTCGGGCCCAGGCACCGCCAGGACCTGTGTGTGGTTGGGGCCATGAGGGCCTGGGCACAGGGAGCACAAGGTGCTGTTCATAGCGGCTCCGAGAAGAGCAGTACGAGTGAAGGGATTTAAAAATGTCACCTAATCCCAGAACGCTGCAAGTCAGGAAGGAAGGAAGACGGGCCTCAGGAAGTGGCCACGTTCCGCGCCAGCGTCTGAGAAGTGGGGGAGCCGTGGGGACCGGCAGCAAGTCAGTGGGTAAAATGATTTATTCAGGCCAAACGCTGAAGCAACGCATCAGCCTGGTGAGAAATACTGTAATTTAAACTTGTTTTGAAACAAAAATCTCATCATAGAGATATTTCAGAATGATCAAAATTGTAGAGGAAACCGGTATTGGAGGAAAGCTGTGTAAGGTGCAGCACAGAACGTAACCCTGTGTGTGTAAATACCAGTCACGAGGGCCTGTGAGACCGTCCGTGGTTCCTGCGTGCCGGCTGCTCTCACAGCTGTTCTGAGCGCTGAGCGAGGCTGTGCGTGAACAACCCACCTTCTCACGAATGAGACATGCGTGCGCGCCCTGGCCCTTGGTCGCACACAGCTCGTCACCTCGCTGTCCTTTTAGGAAAAGCCTGCGTGCCCCCTCCCCTCCCGTCACTGCTCCGCGCACCTCCTGAACGCCCTGCAGTGTGGGGGATGGGCTCGGAACCGACAGCCCACTGTCCCGTCAGGAGCGGGGATGGGCAGCGAGGGGCCACCTACTCACCAAACCACGCCTGCTGGTCTCCTTGAACTTCTATGGCCAGGCCAAAGTCCGCCAGCTTCACAGCCGCACCCTTGGATTTGCTGGCTAAAAGCAAATTCTCAGGCTTTATTTAGAAACGAGAAAAGAGGCTGGTGTGAGAATCTATTTTAAGTGACTCGTCAAGACTAATAACATTCTATAAGAAGAGGGCGAAGCCATGCACTGCCCTCTCTCCCGGAGGCTCATCCGCCAGGGAAGACAGGGTCAGAAACGTTAGTGCTGCCACCTGTGCAGTTCAGGCAGAGGCGGGAACACCCTGGACAGGCAGCGGGTGCACGGGGACAGGTCCAATGAACGGCCCCTGTCCTGAGCGGCTCACACGCTCCCCGGGGCCACCTGAGGTCCAGGCTTGGCCATGACAATGACTGAGAAGCACAGCCACTCTCAGCAGAAGGAAACCTGGCAAATGATAACAAGCGTTGGACTGACTTACAGGCATTTGGCAAATAAAACTGAGCAAATTAAATCCTAGTGGATTTCAAGAGTTTGGACCCAAATGTAGAGATTCTGATGCCTCAGTGTTTCCAAACAATTTCTGTACCAATTTTGGAGTCTTACGCTGAATTATGTATTAAAATTGCTGTCTTTAAGAATCTGTTTATCCTTAAAGGCAGGAAGAGTGCACTATTTGCCAAATGTGATTGTCAGCTTTTTCCTTTACAAGCCAGCTTTCTGCAACAGAATTTACGTGTCTTCAGAGTGCGATTCAAAGCTTTACTCCATCACGTCTTGGGACACACTGGGAAGAAGCCTTTTTTCTCCCGGGTCACCACTGTCACTCCGCGTTGGAATAAGGCTGTTCCTACCCCACCGCTTCCCAGCCAGAGCCCGAGACACTGGGCACTTGTGGAACACGCGCAGGCCACCCGCGGATTGGAGGGAGCGGTCAGCGGAAGGGCGGCCACGCCACACGCTCAGTGAGGGGGGCTCTCTCCCGCGTCCACAAATAGACACAGCTTGGGAGCGGCTCCATGTCTGCTCCCTTGGGGATAGGACCCAGCCAATTTAGAGGTGTGTCCCAGACTGAAAGCTGGGGAACAATGGACCGTACAAGAGCCAAAAGACTGTCTGAAAATCTAAAAATTCAGTCAAATTGGTTTTGTTTAAATATTGACCAATATAGCTCATTTCATATTTTTTCATAAAATTGGGTCCTTCTTTTTTTTTTTTTTTTTTTTTTAACTGAATTAGTCAATTCTGTTGGGTGTTTCTGACCTTGGATTAACACAGCCTAAACCAATATGGAGTTGATCAGCTAAGCAAGCCACGCAAGTCAGCACCAGCCCCCTAACCGCCCCGTGGAGAATTAGGGCAGAGCTGCGGGAGGCGGGGGCCCGTGAGCCCTCGGCTCAGCCCCGAACACGCGCTGGCGGCTGGAGGCAGACGCGGCAGTTTGGGGGCTGAGAGGACTCCGGATGACCACACCCCACACGGGACAGTGCGGTCTGGACGTTGGGATGAAGATGTCTCGAGGACACAAACGACCCCGCGCTGGAACAGCCGCTGGCAGGCCCGGCACCCCAGCCCGCCTGGAGCCCCGGCACCTGACCCAGAGGACAGCGTCGCACTGCACGGGCCGTCGGGTGTGTTATCCTCACAGCTGTCCCCAGGCCCCCAGTCAGCGACCGAGGGGACAGACGGCTGGGAGAGACATGCCACAGGTCACAGCAGTTGGGAGCACTGAGGTGCCAGGTCTGCGTGACCCATGCTGTCCTCACTCGGCACGGCACACCCGCCTCCGGGAAGACCCGGGACGGCTCTGGAAGTCGTGGCCGTGTCGGGTCTGCGAGGTCGAGAGGCACTGAAGTTTGCTGAGCAGGTGCCAGTGTCGCCATGAATCAACTTCTAAAACTTTGTGTCCTGGCAGGTGGGGCTCAGGGGATCGAGTGCCGGCAGCAGACCAAAGGGTCGCCGGTTCAATTCCCAGTCGGGGCCCAGGCCTGGGATGCGGGCCAGGTCCCCAAGTGGGGGTGTAGGAGAGGCAACCACACAATGATTTTCTGTCCCTCTTTCTCCCTCCTTTCCCCTCCCTCTAAAAATAAATAAAATCTTTAAAAAAATTAAAATTAAAAATATTTTTAAAATAAGTAAAAATGTACTGTGGTTTTACTCTTAGCACTCAGTCGAAACGCTCTGGGCAATGCTGTGCACTTTACGCTCTCAAACAGCAGCCCCCCCCCCCCCCAATGCAGCTGTGGCGCTGCCCTGGGCTTCATCGCACGGGGCCTCTGAGGGTCAGAACGTGCGCCCCGACAGACCCGGGGCTCCCCGCATGCTGTGGCCACACAGGCAGCCGCAGCCCCGTCCGCACGGGCCTTTACCCCAGCACCCACGACGACTGTCAGAGGCAGCCCCGTACAGGAAAGGCGGGGCAAACCTAAACTACAGAATCAGGGAATGCAACCCGGAAGATGAGGATGATTGCTGGCTTTATTAGGAGAGTGTTTGCTTCACACAGCGTTGCATCAGGAGACTGCTTCTGATTCACGGCCAGCTTCCACGAAGCATTAAGCTCGTCACACAAACCTGACTTAGACATCGGCTCTGGAACACGTCGGCCTGAACACTCCCTTGTCATGTCCCACCATTCACACAGCCTCCCCCTTGCAAATACACTGCACCCCCAGAGCTGAGCGGTGAGGCGGGGAGCGTGGACCCTGACTGATGACAGGATGGAGAGGGGTTACCTTCCAGGCCGAGCGGAGGCGGCGAGGCTCTCAGCTCACGCGTCCGAGGCTCAGGAAGGGCGCCCCCGCCCCCGTACATGCTGCTGCCCCACCACTTGGCTTTCCTAATGGGAAGAGTGAGCTCAGAAGCACCGGTCTCCCCGGCAGCTGTGGGTGAGTGCGGCCCGGCCCGTGGTGACCCAGACGAGGATGCGGGCCTGCGGGTGTCTCCTGGGCTTGTGACTAACGCACGGACTCCTGGAGCGGAGCGTTTGGTTCCTTCACCTCTCCAGCAGACTGTCTGAGTGGCACCGATGTCTCCTGACGCTGCACACGTGACCACGGCCCCTGGATCTCCCCCAGGACTGTCTGCTGGAGCGGGCGATGGAGCAGCAGCGATGACAGCCGCCATTTCAGTGTGCGGAAGGGGAACACCTGCGGGGGGGGGGGGTGGCGCGGGGAGGGGGGCCCGGGGCCTGCGGTCCTGAACGGCACGCACCCTCCTGTGTTGACCTGTGTGGCTTCTTACAGTGCAGTCCCCCTTCAGGTGGGTTTTTAAACAGATGCCCTGGATCACACCCAGGCTGCTTCCCCGCCGCGGCTCCCTCATGGCGCACGTTTGCCGGGACGCGGGTCTCGGTGCCAACACATCCGCTGGGCTGAGCAGCCTCTCGGCAAGTGCTGTCCTGTGCGTCCACATGGTCACAGCGGCCACTTCTCTCCGTGTGAGTTGAGGTTTTCCTGAAACTGGTCACGTGTGTCACTGCACCGGAGAGGGGGAGACACAACCACTCGGAGCCCAGAAAGACGAAGCAAAGGCTGAGCCTGACGTCTTGGTTCTCCTCCTAAGATGCCCTCGGAGGGTCTACAAACAGTTCATTTTCAAAAGGCGACCCGCTCAGCGGATGTTCGTAGAAGAGTCTGAAGTCCTCCAAACACGCACGTTCAGATGAAAGAGGGCGGCATCGTGAAAGACCACGTTTTGATGTCAAAGTCAGTGTGACTTTCACTCGGCCCCTGGCTCGGGCAGGGACCTGACTGCACGTGTGTGCCCACCATCCCCAACGACACCCATGCTGGGGACATGCATGTGCACGTGGGTTGTGGGTCCACCTTTTAATGCTTTTTTCTCCACAAGCATCATAAAAACAGCAAGTTAGTTCTATTATCCACGTGATTAATTCCCGCACACCCTCGAGTATCAGCTTTTAGGGGGTGAGCCTGTCTTTTTAGATTTGCTTACCCACCCCCCCCCGCCCCCGAGTCTCGGCATTTCAATGTGACGTGAGCCATACGGTGTGGTGTGTTTGCAGCCACTGTCCCTGTGCCCAAGACGCTGGGAACACGGCGCCCAGGGGCACAGAAGCCGGGAGCTCGCACACCAAGCTCACTCAGATGCGCGCAGAGGTTGTGCTGCTCCCACTTCCACAGCGGGGCGCCCACGTCCGTGCTCATGTCCTGTTCTGCCTGCGTGAGACCACAGCGTCCGCTGCCCTCACCATGCGCACCTGGCGGGTTCCAGCATCGCCCCGCCAGTCCTGCGTCCTGACTGGCTGGCACACTGTCAGCCCGTGTGGTCCACCAGCCGACAGGCCGACAGCCGGCGCCCCCACACTCGACACCCACAAGGTGCCCCACGAAGCAGCAGCGGAGCAACTGAGCGAGGTGTGGGGCTTACCGCGCACGTGGGCTGCTTCTGAAGTACCCAGACAGAAGCGGTACACGAATGACAGGCTCTTTAATGGTTTCACGTACGTGCGATTCCAAGCAAAGGGGAGCAACTGTGATTTCGGAATTGTTCAAAGTATGGAATTCACAAGTTGGTATGAGTAACACCGTAACCCTCCCCAGAAAACGAATCCCTTTCCTTTCTGGCTGGGCACAGAAAGCATGACAAGCCGGCCCGGAAGCTCACGCCTGTCCTCCCCTGAAGCCTTCGCACAGGACGGAGGGAGCAGAGGCGGTTCCCCTGGCAGGAACGTGCGTGCTGCCGCGGCCTGGCGGGCAGCCTCCCTGACGTGCCCTGCCTGAGTTTTTAACGAGTGACTTTAGCTCATGTGTCAGAAAATAGCTTTCCTCCCAGCGCCCAGCGGGGCCCGCTGCCATCTTGGATTAATGTCCGGGTCTGTGACGGCAGGCGGGGCGTCCGCGTCACGAGCCCGGAACACGTCATCCGAAGCCGCCGAGGAGAGCTCCTCTCCCCACGCCTGGCCCTTAGAGGACACCTGTGATTACATGACAAGCAGCGAAACACCTCAGACGGTGACCACATTCCACAGAGGACCTGGTAACTGGCACGGAGAGGGGCCTGTGCGTGTACGGTCACGGGAGGAGGGGCGAGCCCTGCGGGCTCTGAGAGGCAGCAGGGGGGCTCCATCCGTCCACGGCTTCAGTGGCGTTTCTGAGGCGATCACCGAAACACGGATTTCCAAGGAACACGTGGCTTCCCTTCATCCTGACGGGCCCACTCGGTGAGTGCCGGCCGGTGTGCGTGGTCCAGCGGGAACCTGTGCTTCCGACACGGAGCGCTCTCAGATCCAAATGGAGACAAGGACGATTCCAGAAAACGAAGGCAACGCTTTGCTTACGAATCGCAGCTGTGGAGCTTCAGCGATAACCCTTCCAGGACACGCTGAGCGAGCGGCCGCTATGGATTCACGCTAGTTACAACCAGAGCGTCTGCACGTGAGGAGCCCGCCGAGGCCCCCACAGGACGCACAGCGGGGCGCTCGAGCCCTCGCCACCGCGCGCAGACGCCGGGAAAGGCCGAGTCTGCAGACGAGGAGCCACAGCTGTGCGCGCGGCGCCCCTGCGCTCGGGCTGGCTCGCCGCCCTGGCTTCCTCTCGTTTACTATCCAGGCCTTCCCCGCTTCTCGGGGCCCCCAAGGGGAACAGACGCTGAGAGGGGTCTCCTAGTGCCTTTGCAAACGACCTGGACGCTGTTCACGGCCTACGGTATGAGAAGCTGAGTGAAGTCTTAAAGTCTGTCTCACTTCCCTCCATCGGATGTAAGAGGCACTCGGGCCACAGCCCCGAGGACGTCGGTGGAGAAGAAACCAGGAGGCCTCCGAGTTCCTGGGGCTTAGAGTCCAGCCCAGTGCAGGGATCTCTCGCGCCCACGCACACGGGCCGGAATCGACCTAATGACCGTATCTCCACGCGCCATGCACCGTGGGTGAACCGGTGACAGCGGGTTAGGCCCACAGAGCAGGTTCAGAAGGAGGGCATGTGGTGCGCTCCTGCAAGCCCCACCCAGGCTCTCTGCTCTGATTTAGGAAGCTATTTCTTGCTGAAGGAAGCGGGACGGAAGCCCCGCTGCAGAGGGAACGCGTTCTGTCCCAAGCAGAGCGAGCGCACACCGCTCTTGGGGTGGGGGTGGGGGGTGCCTGCCTCCCGGACGCTCCGCTCTGAGCAGGGTGCGGCTGGTCCCACCTGCCATCCCGGGACCACGCGCACCTGACGGCCGTGCAGGGCGGCCTCCAGGGGCTGCACGCGAACACCGGGGGCAGAGTGAGCCCCGCGCGGCGCGGAGACGGGAGCCCGCCGCGGCCGACTGCACGTGGTGCTGGGACGCCTGCCTCGAAATGGGCGGGGCCTGCCTGCCGTGACCCCAGCTCTGGGCCCACTTGTTCTGGAAAAGCCCTCAGAGACCCTCACGAACGCCGGAGCTCCCTTCCAGGCGCTCGGAGGCAATGAGCCGGGACACCAGCAGAATTTCAGAGCCGCTGTGCTCCGCCCCCAGCCCCGCCCGCGGTTTCCTGGGTGTCCCTCTGAAGCCACAGCTGAGCGGCCGGCACCGTGGGGTTAGGGCGGAGCGTCACGGGCTCTGCTGGCACGGGCATGGGGGCCCCGCCTGAGGGCTCGCAGCTCCGGAGCAGCGTGCAGCCAGCCTTTGTGCCTCGGCCACACGGCCCAGGACAGAAGCGGGGTGCAGTCTGCAGGCGACACACATCACAGGCCAGGTCTCCAGGCCAATGTGGGACGTCGGGGAAAACCTGCCCCCAGAGCGGCTCTTGGTTCAGCGCGTGGACAGACGTGTCCAGCATGCTCCCCTGTGGCCGTGATGTGCGTCTGGCCCGCAGACAAGCAGCGGAAGAGGCCTCATGCATCGCCACGTCACTAGCCAGTCAGTGCAGTGGGGGTTGGGAGCAGCGAGGGACCCCCTTCCAGGACCCGCCCTCCGCCCTCCCCGAAAACCACCCCCTTCGATTCAGACGTACGGGCTCCGATACTGACCTTCAGGTCCCTGTGAACTATGCCATTCAGGTGACAATGATTTACACTTTCTAGAATCTGCTGTATACAGTGACTGCAAAGATACAAGGGCAGAAGGAAGGGACGGTGTGAGGCACACGGTCACGCGTGACCTGGAGTCCCCCCAAAACAAACACAAAGTGACGTCTCCCCCACCGTTTAGCTTCACAATGGGCTTGGCATGACGCTGAGTAACACGGACCCTGGCGCCAACACAAGTGACGCCCAGCCCAGAGTCCACGAGGCGCTCACACAGGACACCCGAGCTGCGCTCCGTCCGTCACAGCCTGCAGCCCCTTCACGGGCGGACACAAGTCCAGATCTCCATCCTCACGGAGAAGCAGGGACACCTCTCCCACGCTGTCCTGGGAGAACTCCTGAGCTGTTTACGGCCTGAGCCCACAAATGAACGCAACGGCTGAGGCACCAGGATGAAGGGGTAGGAGGAACAGGGTCAGGCAGAGGGATGCGGCCCCTGCTGCCGCGTGTGTGGCGCGTTAGCAGGAAAGGTCACGTGGGTCCCCGGTAACGGAGAATTCCAAGTCCCCCACGATGTGAGCCGCCCCGCTGCAGGCAGGCTGGACTCTGGGGAAGGGCTAGGAACTGGGGGAGACGTGACGCTCAGGCTCCTGGAGCGCGGTTCATACACGCTTGCAGGTCGCCTGTCAAATGCACAATCCATGCTCTTCCTACTACAAGTCCCTGATGCCAAACAGACCGCGCATTGGCCTGGAGAGAGGCCCCTGCCTGGCAGCCCTGCCGTCCGCGTCAGCTGACAGCTGGCACGAGGGCGCCCGCCCCGCCGTCTGGCCGAGCTCCGCGCGCCCCCACTGAGGGTGCAGAGCAGCAGGACTCCAAAGTGAGCTCCTGCGTGACAGGGGAAATCACCTTCGGACTCATCGGCGCGCACACGCCACAGACTGATCGGGACGGGAGGCTCCCCGCAGGAGTCGCCGAGACACCCCCACATGGGCCCCTTACGGGCCGACTGCTGCTCAGCTCGTCTGCGAGCGGCAGGTACGTCCTTAAGTGACATGACACCTTCCCTCCCGCAAGCGCGCCACTGCTCTGCTTCAGGCATCTCACTCCCTCTTCTCCAGCCGCGGGCGCCGGTCCCTGGGCCTGAGGGACGGCAGGGAGCAGAGAAGCGAAGGCAGTTCGTGCTGAGGGACTGTCCCCCCGGCTCACGCGTGAGAGCGGACAGCGCGCTGCTCTCTGGGACAAACGCAGACCCTGGCAAATGTTTGCAGAGTGTGCTCTTGATGCGTGGGGTTGGGAAGAGAATGTTTTCTCCTTAATTTTGTGTGGGACGAACCCTAAAAACACCCTACTGTGAACTCCAAAACTTCCTGTAAACCCACCGGGTCCGCCCTGTTGTCTGTGGGCCTCTCCACAGGGAGAGTCTCCGCTCTCGTTCCAACAAAACTCTCGGCCGCAGGAACAGCCTGCAGGCGGCACTGTGAGCGACCCTGGCGGGGACCCCTCCCGAGAGCGCGCAGCGTTTCTCCCCGGGCTGCTCCGAAGCTCCTTCGGGGGCCCACGTGGGGACCTGCGGACCTGAGTTGGCGTCAGTTCACTCATCAGAATGTAAGTGACAAGGGACTTCCTACTTGACTTTGGCAGTAACAATTCCATTAAAAACGCAGAGCGTAGTCACGCACAGAGAAGATCCCCAGGATGCACAAACAACGCCTGAAACCAGAGCGTGAGCTGGAGGCTCCGAGGGAGCTGTGCAGGCGTGGGCGCCGCTGGGGGGAGCCGGGCCGCTGGGGGCAGGGCCGGCACGTGGGCTGCATGTGCCTGAGGAAGCCCTGGGAGCACCCGAGGCTCCTCTGAGGGTCCTGTTCTCGTGGCTAACAGCGAGCCTGGCTCCTGGCCAGAGCTTTCCGAGGAGGTGCTGACCACGGCCCTCGCAGCGGGTGCGCAGGAGAACCGGCGCTGCCCAGTCTCAGCACCACCCACGCCCGCCTGGGTGCAGCCCCGGCGGCTTCATGTCAGGCAAAGCGGGAGCCGCTCTGAACTTCGTGCAGCTCGGACCACTGACAAGACCGGAAAGTCCCCTGAAATACGCAAATAAGCATTTCTCCCCTGGGGGCTCCGGGCCGTAAGGAACCTCGGGCCAGGGGGGCCCTGGGGCCGGGCTCCTGCGTCTGCCTCTGTGGGAGGACGTGCTCAGGACCCGCTCCCCAGAACCAGCCCGCGGTCTCGCTCCTGCGCAGGGAACTGCAATGGGATCGGGAGCCGGTACGACAGCGGGCACCCTGGGCCGCCCGGCACCCAGGGACCAGAGGGGCCCGTCTTGGATCTCCACGTTTGCTAAGAAGGCCTGTTTCTTTAGTGGAAGCCACTCCAGTTTCGCTTTAATAAAATAAGACACGCACTCCCACTACAGACACTAGACCCTAACAAGGTTCAGACCAGATGCACAGGCTGCTTCTGAAGACGCAGAAGCGTCCGTCCCGGTGGGAGAAGCGGGGCGGGGCCGCGGGGCTGGCACTCACCTGGCGTCGGCCTCGCTGTAGTACTCCCGCGCCACGATGTCCTCAAACAGCTCGCCCCCGGTGACGCTGCGGAGGAAGCACAGTGAGACGCCCGTGGGTCTGTGCCGAACTCACGTGCAGCCTTTGCTCTCGGTTTATTTTAGAAATTGTTACGGAAACAAGAAGTGCTTTAAAACACCGGAAGAGCGACAGCCCGTAACAATCCGCCTACGGAAGGTAAGCGTCTGCATCTCGTCCACCCGCCCTTCTTCCGCCAGACGCGGGACACAGGGCTCCCTGCGCCCGGGGACCGTCCGGGACGGTCTCTGTGAGGGTCTCTGCTTCGGGGGCTGGGGGGGCGGGGGCGTGTTCTCAGCACGCGGAGCCCACGCGCGTGAAGGCAGCAGAGGGTGCACTGGCCGTGTTCCCCTGAGGCTCCTCGTCATCTGTCCCAGAGGCGGCCGCGCAGACCCAGGGCCCCGGCCTGAGAGCCTGTCTGTCCCGACAGCACCCAGGTGCCTTTGCGTCCCGTGGGCCTGCCAGGGAGCAAAGGCTCAGGGCTCTGGGCCATGTCCTGGGAGGCACGGGGACCCCGGCAGCCAGGAGGAGCGGGGCCGCCACGCCCGCCACTGGGCCCCGCTTCCCAGGACGCTCATCCACACCACGCGGTTGGGCCCTGACAGGACACGTGACTGGCGTGGGGTGCTGTCTCTTCTCCAAAAGGCAGTGCTTTGGGCTAGGATGCCCCAACCAGTGACGCTCTGGTTCAGGTTTTTTCTTCCCCCTAAAGTAACAGGTTTTTAAATGTCAAAGTAACACACTTCTGCAGTCAAAAGTAAAAGAATAAGGAAGTGTACCAAGTAGTCCCCGATCTGTCGACCTCGATCTGACTCTCGGGAACAAACGAAGTGTGCGGACCCTTCAACCTTCCGCACATCTTAAACATTCACGTGTTTCCCCTTGAAGAAACACACAAAAACACACCTTCCTCACAGCAGGGGCGCGCAGCACACGGGAGCCCCGGGCTGCAGTGAGGCCTGTCAGTTCACACTCGGCCTCGGGCACTGCCTCTCGCCAGAGCCATCGCCCCAGCTGAAGTAAGTGACCGGACACACGCGCGTGTGCGCCCACACACAGACATTTGCCGATTTCAGGGAGTTTCTAGAAGGTAAATTCTTAGGCGTAGGATTGCTGGGTCAAAGAGGACCCACGTTTGAAACCTGGGGGCAAACAAGCCTCCCCGTCGCCACGGTGCCGAAAGGCCCCATCACTGCTCGTGACGTCTCTTGGCAGCAGACACAGGGCCCACCTAACTGGGAGGAAGCTACCGCAGGTGACCGTGGATTCCCAGCGTCAGTGACGGGGCCGTTCCCTCTGCGGGGACGGTGTGCGCCCCGCTCCCGGGCCTCGGGGTCGCTGACTCTCTCTCTGTTGCTGACGCAGCGGTGAGACAGACGACAGAGCTGCGGCCCCTCGGCACGGGCCTGGCGCCCAGCAGGGTCCCCACATGTCACTTCTTGCTGCTGCTGTGCTGGAAAGGCTGGGCCCTGCGTCTCACCTCTGACCCTGGGGGCAGCACAGCGCACGCAGCGACCGGACCCCCGAGGCCCCCCCCCCCCAGCCTCATCCTTCCCGCGTGCAGGGGCCGCGCCGGTCCACGAGCCCAGGCAGGAGGCCGAGCGCATGACCCCGGGCACACAGCCATGGGCGCGGCCGCTCACGGCCCCCGTCCTGCACGTCACACACATCGAAGCTGCGTCTCGGTGTACGAGTGGGGGAGCTGCTTCTTCCTTTCCAACACCAAGCCGCTGTTAGGTGGTCCCTGACCGTGTGCCCTCACTGTGGGGAATCCGGGAAGCAAACAGGCTCCAAGCCTGGAGAGGCTCTGGCCAAGGGTGTCACAGACACTCACTGCGGACCCCAAGGGAAGACCTGCCGGCCCTCCACTCTGTCAAACGCTAACTGCGTGTTCTCAAACAGAGCACACTGTACACGAATCCAGCCACGCTTCCGTTCACCACGGTGGATGTGAGAATTCTGGAAGGTTCTCATTACCCCTTCCACCAGGAAGTCCTCCTTCAATTCATCAACTGCACGTGGCATGACCCACGGATGGGCCCAGCTGGAGAAACAAACGCAGCCCCGTAGGCTCGTGTCTCCCAGCTTTGGCAGCCGGTCAGGCTGCTTCCGCAGGACTCCCAGACGCACAGATTCAGGTCACAGGGGCAGCCGTCTCCTTCCGAGCACGCGGGCCGCTGACCGACACACGGAGGGGCCCTCGCGGTCCTCAGGCACTTACGTGCCACTCCGTCTCTGCGAGCACCTCCAAGACCACACACGCCTCGCTGGCCCCCCCGCCCGCCGCGCAGTCACCAGGCTCCTGGCCGCTTCGGGAACTAAGCCGTCACAGCGAATTGCAGGATGTAAGGCAAATACGGAAGTTTATGGATGTCCTGCATGCTATAAATATAAATAACCAAGTGAAATTAAAATAGAAAAACACTTAACCATTTACGTGACACCCCCAAAATGAGATACTCAGGGGCAAGTCTAACAAGACAGACAAAAGATCTACATGAAAAACGACAGGACTGATGGAAGGTCTCAGAGGAAAACCACATAAATGGGGAGATTTCCTCATCAATAAACAGGAAGTCTCGTTATTGTCAAGATGCCAGTCTTAACTCAACCTAGAGATTCGAACAATTCCCACCAAAACCTCAGCAAGGTGTCTGTGATCCTGAGGACCTGACCCTCAAGTTCTCACGGAGGCCCAGGCCCAGAACAGCCCGCCCCGTGCAGAGGCAGCGAGCAGGGCGAGGACGGACGCGGCCCGACGCCCGCCAACCACAGAGCGGCAGCACGGGGACAGCGCGGTGCTGCTGAGGGGACGGACGCGCAGGCCCCGGGGACAGACAGAGCCACACAAACGCGGTGGCTGCTCTCTGACCGGGGGGCCTGGCCGCACCCTGGAGCAGAGACAGTGTCGTCAGCACATGGTGCTGGAGCCGCTGGACCGTCACACACGAGAAAATGAACCCGCACAGTGAACTCAAGACCTAACGTAAGAACGCAGAGCTCCACGGCTTCTAGGAGGAGACACAGGAGCCAAGGTGCCCCCGGGCCGGCCGGCAACGGCGTGTGACATACGACAGCCTCGGCCCGTCCAGGAAGGCAGGGGCGCACAGGACGCGGCGTGAGACGTATGTCTGGTGCCACAACATGGTTTCAGGATGCGTAGAAATAAAAAATGCGCACAGTAAGTACAGAACACGCCCCTTGGCCCGGCCTCTGCGTGGAGGGGCGGGCGGCAGTCCCGGCGCCCCCAGTTCTTCTCTGAACTTATCCCAGTGGGACATCTGTTCAGCGAGTTAGTCTCAGAAACACTGCCTCGCCCCTGACCCCCGGGCACGGCGCCTCCCACAGACGCCCACGGCACGCGTGTAACAAACAGAGTGCCCTGCAGGGGAAAAGCACACACACTTCAGGGAAGAAAAGAAGTGCTTCATGTACCAAGGTGTGTTTTTGCTAAGGGAAAAAATGTTCTTTCTGGAGACGCAATAATAGCTTTTTTCTCTAATAGTTTAGAATCCTAAGAAGTTTTCTAATATTTAAAAATGACATTAGCCCTGGCGGGTGTGGCTCAGTGGGTCGAGCGCTGGCCCATGAACCAAAGGGTCGCTGGTTCGATCCCCAGTCAGGGCACAGGCCTGGGTTGCTGCCAGGTCCCCAGTTGGGGGCGTGTGAGAGGCAACCACACAGTGATGTTTCTCTCCCTCCCTTTCTCCCTCCCTTGCCCTCCCTCTAAAGATAAATAAGTAAAATCTTAAAGAAAAATTGCAAACATGACATCAGCAGCCTCGCCACTCCTACAGGAAACTCAAGCTGATGAGAACAGCATGCAGCCTCGGGGGATGGAGAAGGACCTGGGGGACAGCGACCGGGGCCGCTCGCCTCCCTCTGTGCAGACGGACGCTCAGAGACGGGCCGTGGGAGACGGGAGGCCCTGGCGGCTGGCGCTCAGGCCCCTCCTTCCAGGCAGCACTCTCCCCAGGAGGCCCCGTCTGCTCCGTCCGCCTCACCCCCCACCGGGATGACGGCCTTCGGCCGAGTGGCATGATGGCACACGTGTCCTTGGCGGGCATCACGCCCTGTGCCCAACCATTGACGGGCCAAACTGACAACGTCTAGTGCCCACTCACACCGCACGGCATGGCTTCTCCCCCTGTTACCAGAATGTCACTGGAAAACCGGAGACGAGTCCATTCTATGGATCCACTGTCATCACACGCAACTGCTTCTCTCTCAGGGGACCCCTAGGCTGGGCTGCAAACTGGAAAACGCATGTTTCATTCAGAACGGCCTCCCCACACGCGGGTGCAGTACTCACAGGTCGAACACCAGGTAGTGGAAGCCTTCTTCTGAGATGCTGTCGTGGAGCCGCACTGCAAGAGAGGACAGAGAAGACGTCTGGGTCACACGCGCGCCAGGGAGCCCCTCTGCACGCACGCCGGCCGCGCTTCCGGCCTCAGCCTCCTGGGCCGCGGGCTTGGGGGCGGAGATCCAGGGTTAGGGTCACGCCCTGACGACGACTGACTGTGTGATCGTCATCAAGTTAGTTAACTCGCAACGATCCCGGCACCACCAGGTCATAAGGGGTTGAGAAGGTTAAACGGGACAAAGAGAAACGGCCGGTGTCCTGTGGACCACGTGGGAGTGAAGACCCTGGCAGGGCCGGTGAGAGCGGTGCTGGGGGCCCAGACGCAGCCCCTGCCTGCCGTGGGGACAGCACGGTCGCAGCCCCGGACCCCCAGGGCGCATCAGACGGTTAGCTCTATGTCACAGCCGCCGCCACCGCTGGCCCTTCCGTGTCGTGGTCCTTGGCTGATTTGACAGACACTGGTGTTCATGGCCTCCACCGTGAGAGGCCGATGGCACCACCGAGAGGGAAAGGTCAGTCGCCACGCCTGCGGGCGCCTTTGTGCCAAAGCCGGTCACGTCCGGAGAGAAAACGCAGCCGAGTGAGACTGAGATTTTCAGGAGACGGGGCAGATCCGCGCGTGCGCTTTGCTGTTTCTACCAAGTCCCACAGGCGCGCAATGGCAGCAGTGTTCCCGCCAGGGCCACACACGCTCGTCAGGCTGTGCGCGTGTGCAGTGACCTCTGTTTCTCCGAGACACGGTGGACACACAGGCAGGCACATGGGGTCCCCCGGTTGTTGTACCGCTGCCACAGTCAGCAGTCACGCAGCCATCACACTTCCCTTCTCTTTGCTTGTTTTAACATAACATGTTTGGCATTTAAGCATAAAAACTTTGGGAATCTGGCTGAGCTGGGGAAGGCATGCACACGGGTCAGGCAAAGACACGACAGTCTGTTCTAATTTTAGACACGTGAACACAAATTCCTGAAGTGGCTTATGGGATAAGTCTTTCCACAAATACTTAGCCACTAGTTCCATTAATCAATGACAAATAAGCCGCTATTCAGTATTAAAAGTTAAAATAACTTTATTTATTTATTCATTTATTTTTCTATCCACCAACTTCTGCGGACGGCTTTCTCAGAGCGAGCACCGGGCCGGGACACTGAGCACTACAGAGACCCAGAAAGCAGGGTGTCTGCCCCTGACGCACCGGCAGAACAGAACACAGACCCAGAGAGAGAAACACTGAATAAAGCAATGGGTGCCGGTACCAGACGAGCTGTAAAAACAATATCTCATAGATGTGCAGATGCGAAGTAGATTTCTAAGAAGCGGTTTCCTGCACTGCTTTAATTTTATTGTCTGTCACAGGTGTCCCACTGTCCCCCTTTGCTCGCCCCCACCCACCCCTCTCCCTCAGTCGGTCCCACCGCGTTACCCCCTTGTCCGTGTCCACGGGTCCGTTGTACCTGGTCCTTGACAAAACCCTTCCCCTTCCTACCCCCCTTCTCCCCCCTCCCCCTCCCCCGTCACTGTCAGTCTGCTCCTTGTTTCCACGCTTCTGGTTCTGTTTTGCTTGTTTATGTTGTTCGTTAGTCTCCTGTATTAGGTGAGATCATACGGTATTTTTCTTCCTTTGCCTGGCTTATTTCACTAAGCATAATTCTCTCTAGTTCCATCCACGCTGTCGCAAATGGCAGGAGTTCTTCCTTTCTTTCTGCTGCATATTATTCCACTGTGTAAATGTACCACAGTTTGTGATCCACTCATCTACAGACGGGAACTTGGGCTGTTTCCAGCACTTGGCGATTGTAAACAGTGCTGCAATGAACATAGGGGTGCATAGGCTCTTCTGAATTGGGGTTTCAGGATTCTTCAGGTATAATCCCAGCAGTGGGATCACTGGATCAAAATGTTATCAGAAATAAAAACTTAAAAAAAAAATTTAAATGAATTGGGGGTAACATTGGTTAATAAAAGTTTACATATTTATTTTTTCCTTTAGTGTAGTGACAAGAAAACCTTCTTTTTAAACTTAATATTAATGAACATTAAATTATATTTAAAAGCAATTCATTGTTTATACTTAAGAAAAAGGAATTAAAATTAAGCGCTTTTTGAAAAAACAAATATAACTGTAACGTGAACACTCAGTAGGGAATGTCATCCGTATTCGTGCTGAAACTATCTCTAAGTACCCAAAGAAGAGTCTGCACCCCAAGATCGCAGGGTCCCCAGAGCAGGGCACAGCCTGGTCAGCGTATGTCTCTGGACTGGGATGCAGTCTGTCCCCAGGTACAAGGTCAGCGCCACAGATTCCTGAAGGCGACCGCGTGTCCCGCTGCCGCTCTGGACAGAGGACGGGGCTCGTGCGGTGGACCGGGCAGGGGCACAGGGACCTCAGCCCGAACGAGGACACGAAGTGCCGGCACCAGGGGGGGGCGTCCTGTGTCGGGAGTTCTCACCTTCCCCCTCGTTTGCCTGCGTCTGCCAGTTTTCTGGGCGACGGCCGAGAGGTGATCCCCGCCGGGCAGGTCTAGGTGTCCCCTCGAAGGCCATGTCATGGCAGCTGCACAGTCACGTCCTCTTGAAACGTACCTTCCGAGGACGTGCCTGCAACAGCCTAACACAGAGGCACTGGCAGCGCGGGAGGACACACAGGAGCATCGATGACAGCAGGTCCCGCACGGGCGGCCACAGCCCGTGTCACGTGCAGAAATCAGATACCCCCTCACGTTACCAAATGCAATCACATCACCCTTCCGGGGGGTAAATGTCATGGCACACTGGGTCACCACAACTGTCACTTCCAAGAGGATGAACAGCAATCCCAGCTGTCCCAGTGTCACCGAGGCCCGGCGGCTGTGGGCCGAGCTCAGTGCAGGCAGGGAGCAAGGCAGGACCCCCTCGACGGCATCCGTGTGGACAGACGTAACAGCGCGTCGGCCCCACGCACCATCACTGCCAACGGAAAGACACGCACCGGCCCTGCGGCATCGTGCTCAGCACGGGATGGGCACTCACCACATGCTGGGCAGTGGTCACCATGTTAAGAATCAGATGACAAACGCACAGCGACCTGCGTCAGACTGTGTCCGGACAGGCTCTGCCCCGCCTGCAGGACGGAAAGCACAGGCAGAGGGCAGAGGGCGATGCGCGGCAGGGCTTTCGGAGCGGCTCACAGAGCAGTGGTCCAGCGTCCCTGTCTGCCCCCCGTGCGCCGGCCCCAAGAGCCGCCACACTCCCACTGTGAGACCGGAGACAGTCATCCAGGCTCGCAGGACAGACTGGAAGAGAGGGACCTGAGATTCTGCCAAGAGGAGACAGCGAGGGGCAACCGACCCAGCCCCGGTAGAGAGATGTCTGGTCGGGAGAGGGGGGCAAGTCGGGGCCGTCGTTCCTATGAAGAGCGGGAAGGACAGCGGCACGGAGCACAAGAGGGCACCACTGCGGACCGGCAACGCGGCGCTGCCTTCAGAGGACGCCGCACCCAGGGAAGCACGTGGGGACCCGGGCGCAGCTTGTTTCCATGTAACAACCGAACAGACACTTTGGAGCAGGTGCCGGGAGCTTCCTAGACGGTCTGACCTCACTGTTCCATCCGGGGGCAGCCCGGCGACTCCCACGTGCCTGGAGCAGAGGCGCACTGATGACTGCGATGCAGGGGTTGTCTTCCAGGGTTCAGAGGCCTAACCGTCCCCTACTCGGCCCCCATGGCCTGCGAGTCTGGCCCTTGTGCAGGGCTGCAGAGCGCGGAGCCAAACACGCAGAGCCAGGGGATTTGGTCCTTGCAGGAGCGCACCGGCGGAGGGCTGGGCTCACCACCACTGCGAAGGAGTCTGCCGGCCACGGCTGCGGGAGGAAGCACTTTACCCTGGATCTCCAAGTCTGCTCGTGAGGAAGAACCGGCCCGGCCTGGGTCCCCTCAACGGCCCCTTACACGCCCCTGCTGAGGGCCTAAGCCCAACAGCTCTGCATGCAGACCAGACCCGAGGCCACGCAAGGGCTCAGCTGTTGTCGTGACAACCCGACTGCTAACTGTTGGAACACAAGAGAAGGTGAGGTCCCGTCAGGCCCTGGTCAACGGGCCTGTGAAGCAGAGCCCACGGCGACAGGTCCTCAGCCACGCCATGCCACACCATGCCACACAGCCCGCGTGCCGCTCCAGCTCAGCCCCCTGAGAGCCCCCCTGTGGCCAAGCCTGTGCCCGCACTTCCTGTGGGCCAGGTTGACTCCACATCCGAGCCCCCACCCACTGTCTCTGTCCCAGCCGCAGCCCCGGAGGAAAGGCAGCAGGAGGACAGGGTGGTGTCCTTTATACGCAGGTGTCTAGAGGACCCAGCGTGGCAGCTACTCAACAAACACGCGCTCACAGGTGAAGGAAGGAACGCGGTGGGTCTGTAGGTCATTTACACCTGCAGTGATTCCCTCCAATTCCTGAAACACTGCCGCATGCAAGCTGGAGCTGCCCTCGGCATTATGTTTTGTTTCTCAGAACAACATAAAATAAAACACATCAGGTAGAAAGAGAAAGTCGAGTGGGAGGGAGTCACAAAAGGGGTATTTACAGGCCAATGGCCAGGCATGAGCTCGGGAACCCTTATCTCTCTCCCCGTGGTTTCGTTCGCGTCTGGTTTCAGAATCCTCGCGGAAGCAGCTCAATGTGGTCCTTTGTTTTGCTCTGGGCACCCCAGGAAGACTCTGAGCAGCTCAGACACAAGGATGTGCCCGCCGGGGCAGGCTGGGGCTGGCAGGGCCCCCGTGTGGAGTGAGAGGCCGCATTCCGACCGCTGCCCTCCTGGGAGCTCGTGACCTGGGCCTCCCTGAGTCAGAAAAATGCGGACTAACATCAGGCTGCACGCTCAGTTGTGAGAGCCGTCCCTGTGGGCAGGTGCGGTTATTATGCCATGGTCCGGTGAATGGCCAGCGGGGACTGGTCCCCAAAGATCAAGTGTGAACCGAGTCCCCGAGACCGAGGAGCTCTGCTTGGGGCGCCGGGTGCGTAAACGGGTCCCACGGAGCCCCGGGCCCCTCCCACGTGACAGGAAGGCTGCGGGGCATCCGCAGAGATTACTCCCGAAAAGGTGAAGGCAGTGAGGGCCACTCCCCACCAAGGCTGTGACGGAAAGGCATGGAGCGAAGACGAAACCTGAACATGGGGGGAAGGAGGGGCTGGTGTGCAAGGCAGCGAGGAGAACAACCTGGAGCTGAACCGGAAGGAGTCTGCCGGGCCAGGGTTTCAGAACTCGGCCTGAGGGCTCAGAGGCCAGGCCAGCGTTTCAGGAGAGGGGTGACGGACCCCTCGGGCATTGTCAAAAGCCCGCCTCACAAGCAGAATTCCCGCAGTACCTGGACAGAGTAGGGGGTGCTTAAAAGCCATTAAGGCCACTGGCAGGGGAGGACCTGCTGGTGACTCTCTGCTGTCACGGGAACAGCGTGAGGGTGACACAGGCTCTGGCTGGGCCAGGCTATGGGGCCAGGCTGGGGAGGAGGCCCAGGAGCAGTTCTGGGTGGGACTGGGCTGGGGGTGGCCAAGGCCCATTCCTGCACGGAGCACACTGCACACTGAGGTGGGGCGACCGCCCCCGTGAGCACTGGGACAGGGGACTGCAGGGAAGGCAGGCGTGGGGACTGGGCGCACTCCTGATGCTCGGGGAGATTGCGAGAGAGGTGGAGGAGAGACTCAGCAAGGAGCCTCCCAGATGAAAGAGAAATCCAGAAAGACGGGTGTGACGAAGCCCAGGCAGGTGACTCACACAGTCTCTGCAGAGGCACCGTGAGACCGAGGAGTGGAGGTGCCAGTGAACTTAGCAGGAGGGGACGGTCCCCACGAGGCCAGCTGCACTGGCTCGGGAGCAGGAGGCTGAAGGCGGAGGCCGGGGCTGGGACGGGGCCTCCTCTCAGGGCTCAGGGACGGACACGGGAAAGCAGAACTGCTTACGCACTCACCTAGAAGGCTCAGAGCCTTTCAAATGGGGCGGGGGCGGTGATCGCCGAACGCTGTGCCCAGAGCCAGCTCATTTCAGTTTCCAAGATTGGGGCAGCACTGCCCCCCAAAAATACACAGCTCTGCCCAGCGTCCTGCACAAAACACCCGCAGGTGGCGTGAGGCTCCCCCTGCGTACCGAGCGTGACCTGGACGGCACCCACACAGCTGGGGACAGCGGGGCCTCTGCACGCAGTGGGTGCCCCTACGAACCGCGTGGGGGCCGTGCGGGCAGGAGGTGGAGGGAGGGAGGCCCCCGGGACCGACCTGAACTTCGGACTCAAACACGGGGAGGTGCGCCCTGGCCCGCCCTTCCGAAACTGTGGTCTCAGGCAAAGCAGCTCCCTGCTCCCCGGTGCAGAGTGCAGGGTGGGGCTCAGTGTTTGCCGTGCGACTGAGGCAGCGGAGGCGAGAGACGCCCCCAGAGCAGTTCTTGGGAGAAGGTGAGGCGGTGCCTGGGGTCAGCGTGTGGACACAACTACCCGAGAGCCTGCCTGCTGTCCTAGTGAGCCCCGCGCGCCCGTGGAGGGCAAGGGAGCCGCCGGGCCTGAGCCTGGGGCGTCTGCTCCCCAGCGCCCGTCTGTCCAGCTCCTGATCAGCAGCCCCTACGCCCACAGGCCCGGGAGTTGCCAGCCCCACGTTCACGTGACCACCTGGATACCGCGTGACATTAAAACGCTGAACCACTTCCACACACCCGCACGGTGCTTTTTAAAAAGAATGTTTTTTGAAAAATAAAACGCTGTGCAGAGTCTCCGGTGTTGGAAGGAAAGCGCTGAGGCAGTGAACTTGCTTTTGGCAGGAAGGACGTCCTGACGCAGGCTGCGCGGGGCTCGGGAGCAGCGACCCCCAGCCCCGGGGCCCCCAGCGCGGCCCCGGCGTGCAGAGCGAGCACGGGCAGGGCGAGACACGCGTGAGCAGGGGCGCGCGCAGTGCACGGCCGCAGGCACAGGGCGCCTCAGCCGCGTCTCAGCGCCGTGAAACACAGACCTGCAACCACGCTCTGCAGCTGCACACGCCGGGAGCTTCCTCGACGCTGTGACCGCGAGGACCAGACGTTAACCAGCGAGACGCGACGGCCGGTGCCCCTGGGGAGAGCGGCCACACCTCCCCGTCTGTCTGATGCGCAAGGAACTGACTTGGGGCTCCCGGGGCCGCAGGGCCTTGGGGTGCGGCCCTCGTGTTACACGGCCGGAGGCCCTCTGGGCAGGCCCCGTAGAGCAGTGTCGGAGAGCGAGAGCCGTGTCCGTAATGAAGACGGGCCACGAGGAACGCCTGGCGCTTGTCTTCACAACGGCCCCACACAGACTCGCCCGAGCCTGCAAAACCACCGGTGACTGGGGACGTCCCTGGAGGGGGCCGTTTCCCTAAGTGAGTTTCAGA
Source organism: Furipterus horrens (assembly GCF_987537825.1). Taxonomy (NCBI): domain Eukaryota; kingdom Metazoa; phylum Chordata; class Mammalia; order Chiroptera; family Furipteridae; genus Furipterus; species Furipterus horrens. Next base: position 626,795 of record NW_028327180.1, read on the forward strand.
TTGTGTTTGTGAGGAAAACCCTTGAGCGGAAGACGGGGCATCCCTTCCTGCGACAGGGTGGGCTCTTGGGCCTGCAGCCTGCCCCGCATTTTTCTGACTCAGGGAGGCCCAGGTCACAAGCTCCCAGGAGGGCAGCGGTCGGAATGCGGCCTCTCACTCCGTGGGCTGTGGCCCGGTCTTCACTGGCCCAGCCTTGGGCTGAAGCACACAACAAACTCACTGCTGAAAACTGGACGCAACCCCTGAACAATGAACTATAAAAACCACTGGACTTCAATAGCATGAAGTTCCCAAATCTCCCAAATACGTTTTCTGTTATTTCATAGAAAACACAAGTTACAACTGAAGTACAAAATGTTAAAAAAAAATTTTTTTTTAACAGAAAAAGAATTCAAGTCATATTACCATATGTATCTATTCCCTTTCCTCTAACACAGGCTATTAATTAACCTTTTAAACTGAAATCAGCAAATTCATATACCAAACAATAATCTGATACAATCACCACCCCATACCGACTTCATCAGAGCTGGGGCTGTTTTTGTTAAGCAGATTCACTGCAAATGAAATTCAAAGAGCAAACTCTTTTACCTGTGGGTCATTTTTAAAGAAAACAGTTCTTGTTGCCAAAGTCACAAACAACGGGAACACAGGGCTACCTGTCCTCAAGTGGCACCTTTCTTCCCAAGTAAACCACAGCGAGTCCCATAAAATGCCGGAGATCAATGTGACCATTGAACTCTAAATCACACTTTCAAAAGTTGTCTCAAATGCTAAGCTGGTGTTCCTGTGTATATTCTATTAAAATCAGGCATAGTCAATGGTTAAAAAACATACGGACAGGCGAGCGCACACACAGGGCCTACCTGTGCTTAGAACTCACCCCCCAGGGCCCTACCCTGCTTCTTTGCCGACAGCTTCCAGGGCAGCTGCTAACACCTGCTTTGTCAGCTGTCACCCAGGACTGTTGCAGGTTTGGTTCCTGACCTTCACTGTTCAGTGGCAATTGTTCCATTCATTTTCCTGATCAACCGAAGAGAGTAAGAGACTGTCTTCCTAGCAGGTAAATAATTAACGCAGGGTTAATATGGCCACATAAAAGGCTTTCTCCACCAAGATCCTGGAGATCACTGCCATTAGGACAAAACCAGTCCCACAGCATCTGCATCTGCCGTGTTCCGACCTCCTCCGCCTGACACTCCCTGGAGAGAGGGCTCACACCCTGTGGCTTCTCTGGGAAGGGTCTCGGCGCACCGTATTTCATCCACTCTTCAGAAATGCCAGAGACTCTTCCCGACTTACTCAATCCCAGTGGGACCAGTGAGGGCCGTGCCTAGTCCCAGATGGGCTGTGGGGTACTGCCGGCATGTGGCCCTGGTGGGCGTGGCCTCTCTGGGCTCCCGTCTGCGGGTGGAGATGGGACAGCTCTGGCCTGCTGGGAGGATTCAGAGCCTTGGAGCTGGACGGCACGGGAAACACCCTGCTGGGTGCCTGGTGACCCAGCCCGCAGCCTGCTTGGTGATTCTACTGACAAACGTCACTCAGCCCACCTTCGGGTCTCAACACAAGCGCTCGCTGTGCATAATGTTCATTTTCATCACCCACATTATCAGAAGACAGGAGAACAGCAATGATTCTTAAGTGATAAGGAGGTGCCTTGGCTCTTTTCGGGGCTTCCTGGCTATGTAAGCTGTCCCTGAGGGGTGAGGCCTGGGAGAAGGAGGGGATTCTGTGTAACTCAAGCCCAAGATACAGATTAACAAGAAGCAAGGTACTGGCAATGGCTGTAAGTATTTTCCTTTAAAGTTCCCATTTAGGGCATAATTCTGAGCCCAAGAGACCGCTGTCGACTTCCAGGACTCTGCTGGGGACTCCAGCCTTAACACGGCACAGATGGGACAAGGTGCAAACAAGCAGAGTTAGTAGGGAAATGAGGAGATACATTTGAATGAATAGTATGCACTGGAAGAGCGAAGTGGCTTCCAATAAGGCGACTCACAAATGTCCTCCTTTCGTAACAGAAAGACCATTTTCCTGTGTAGTTTCACATAAAACCCAACTACATCTGACAAGCCAGCAGCAGACTTTTCACTGATACATGGAAAAATTATTTATTTACAAAGGAAGCAGTAACAGATGGACTCAGATCCAAATTCACCAATTAAAAGAATTTAAAATATTATCTTGAATCTACAGTTTTATATGCAAGCTTTACCTTTCTCCTGTATAAGTTACTAAAAAAACAATGAATTTGGAGGAGCAATGGTGGAAAAAGTGGGACAACTGTAGTAGAGAAAACAGTAAATAGACGAAAACAACACCCGTGAACTTAGCGTTCAGCCGAGAACTAGGGGGCCTTCGTCGCTGGCACCACAGGAAACGAACAAGAAGGAGCAGCGGGAGCAGACCGACCGTGAGAACGTGTGGAAGCCCGGGCTGCGCCTCGGAGGCCCTGCGGGCAGGAGACGCGCCGAGAGGTGCTATGGCCTTTGCCCCGAACGCTCACGCTTTCGCTGAGCACTTAAATCCACGGGGAGCGCTTCCTTACCGATATTGGGGTGCTTCAGCAGACGGCAGATTCTAGCTTCCCTTTCCAGTTTCTGATGATCTGTCAAAAAAACAAAAATAGGAAAATAAGTCACGACTTTGACCAAGAAGACGGAGAGACAGTAAACGGTGCCCCCGAACGGCACAGAGCCAGCACAGGGACTACCCTTTGGTTTCTCTTCAAAAACCAAATTTAAAGTCTGAATTTGGAATTTCGTGAACACAACGTGGCCTTTAACCATCTAATCAATCTTCTTTCTTCTTCACTGGCCCGAGGCTGGACCACAGGGAACGTGGCAGAAGACAAGCTCTGTGGCATCTCTGTGTGGAGCATGCGCTACCGCAGCACAGTGAGACGGGGGCCCCGGCGCGCGCCGCGTGGGGTGCGACCCGGCCACCAGTGCCGGCGGGCCCGGTGACCTGGATGCCACGGCCGGTCCCAGGCAGAGACACGTCCCTGGCTGCCCCGTTCCCGCCGGCCGCACTTCACACCGCTGTCCCCTCCTCTTCCTTACACCAGGCATGTGCCCAGGCCCAGCCTGCAGGCTCCCCTTTGCCCCCCTTCGCCCAAGCCATGTCTGGGGCGGGACGCGGGCCCTGGAAAGTGCACCTCAGGGACCACGTGATGCTCTCCGGCTCCCCCATCACGGGCCACGCAGACAACCCTAGCCAAAGCCGCAACCCGAGCACGAAGTAACAGCAGAGGCAAGAACAAAAAACTTGGAGAAAAAGAAATAAAAACATGTGTACACAACTGATCCAGATACAACTCTTCTTACTACCTCACCCATTTAATCAGTATCCTCTTTCCTCCCGTGTGCAATGCGTGTGCACACACGGATCTCATCGACACACATGCATATGTACAAACATGCACATGTCTATCTATGCCTAAAATCATTTTCTCTATCCCATTTGAGGTCGTGTAATTTAGGAAACTACTTTAAACGTATGTAGTGCTAATAATAGCACCAAGAGAAGCGTGTGAAGGACTTAGCACAGCCTCAGCCGTGTCCCCTCCTGGGGGAGCGGCCGCAGTCAGCGCTTCCTTACTGAGAGGACGTCCGTCACCATCCCTAGCACCGCTGCTGTCCCTCAGTGAGGCCCCGGGAGCAGTCTGCCCCCTGCCCGCCACACAGCACAGGCAAAGCCAGGGGGGTTGGGCAGTGGCGGGGGCGGGGGGGAGCTCCTGCCACGACTGGTCAGCCAGATGGCCCCGGACACACCTGCACAGGTGCAGGCACAGGGGAGCCTGAGGAAGGCCTGGGTGCCCCCACAGGCAGACGCCCACCTGGGACTCGCAGGGCGGTCCTGGAGCTGCGCCGGCCCGCGTGCAGGTGGGCGGGTGGCTGCGCCCCGGCCCTGCCCCAGCCCTCCTCAGCGCCCAGGCCCTGCGCCTGGCCTGACGTCAGCCCTCAGATCTGCAATGGCTGGGGGGCGGGTCCATCCTGCTCCTGTCACTTCTGCCGACAACCAGCCCGACCTGATCCTCAACCTGTTCACATCTGTTCAGTTTCTAAGAAACTCAGTCCCAGCGACACCCCGCCCCACCCAGGACCGGCCTGCCCGCGGGGCGTCTCCAGGGGAGAGAGCGCGCGGCCAAAACGTGTGTGTCAGCCCCCATGGACACACGGCCGCCCGTCCCTGAGTCACAAGGGCTGTGAACAGAACCGAGGAGGCCGAACCATGAGGGTGCCCCCTGCCCGGACCCCGAGCACTGCGGGGTGCTGGGGCCACATGCCACATGCATTTCCTTAGGGAAGGGGGCTCCCGCTCACCGCGGGCCAGGCCTAGGACCACCCTGGAGCTCAGAGGTGTCGCAGAGCCTGAGCACGAGGGCGGCGACCCCCGCCCCTGCTCCCAGCGTGCCTGCCCCTGCCCGGGCCCGTTCCTTCCCTCTGCAGTTTCCTGGACGCCCACCGTGCAGACTCGTCCTGTTCCCATCCCCGCCTCTGCGATCTTGGTTAAGAAATGAGTAACATAAAAAGGAAACAGTAAGTCATATCCCACAACCACGAAAAAGGGGAAGTCAAATTTTTTAAGTTACAACATTAAGTTTGACAATACTTATTTCAAAATAGTTCAAAAATCTAAGCCCAATCCTCTGAATGCAAACTGGAAATCAAGGCCCAGTAAGGAACGCCAGCCCCATCGCAGCAGGACCTCCGACGTCCCGGAGGCCGCAGCGGCGTCTGGCACCCCCTCCCCCAGGCAGAGGGACGAGGGAGGGGCGTCTCTGGGCCACAGCCACCGCGCTCCAGGACCCGCTCAGACCGTCCACGGGGGCGTCTCAGGTGCTCGCTGGGAACAGCGGCCGTTTTCCTTCCGCAGGCGAGACGGAGCCCGTTAACAACACGGCTGAAGCAGCCCCGCGGAGGACCAGACTGGCGGTGACGGTGAAGACAAGCTCCGTACAAACGCCACACACAGCACTGAGCACCCCGCCTGCAGCGGGAGCGTCCCCCGTCGCACACACTGTTCTGTCACAAACCTACCCGGGCCTGCAGAGTCCCCTCCGGTGTGCTCTGCTTCAGTATAAACGGTCGTTTCCAACGTAAAAGCTGCGGGCGTGACGGAGCCCGAGAGAGCCGGCTCCTCCGCGGTGTGAGGACCCCTCCCGCTGGCCCTGCTGTCGCCCTGGGTCTCAGCTTAGCCTGAGCTCGTCCACGCTGCAGACACAGGTGGCCAGCGTGGAGGGGCAGAGTCATGGGCGGACACCCGGAGCCCGCCTTCAGCCGGACCCTCCACTGAGATTTCACTGGCAACTGAAACGTGGAGGAATCTCCTGTTTAGGTAACTTTCGCTTAAACCAAGCCAAGCGACGCGCCCCGTCTGCAGCAGCCTGTCCCGGCTTCCACGCTGGCGGAGCAGTTTTGGGACTCCAGGGGCTGTGTCCCTAGGTCCGGGGCAGCTGCAGACGAAGGAGATGCTCTACCCAGGGGTGGAGCAGGGGGCCAGCGTGGGGGCCTGGGGAAGCCCCGCGTGGCCCGGACGCCCCAGGATAACGGCTCCACCTCCAGTGGGCTCACAGGACAGAGCCGCAGGGGCCGAATCATGTTCCAGACGGGGAAGCCTCCACCACAGACCCCGAGCGCAGGTTTGAGCTGCTTTGATACAGGAGGAAGAACAACATGTTGTTTTTTATGGATTAGGTTTCCTCTCAGTAATTTCTAGGTAGAAACTGCTCTAAAACCAGAATAGGGCATCTGAGGAAAAGTGCACTCAGATTTCTACAAACTTAAAAATACAGCTCCATTACTTTTGTTAAACTGCAGGTCACCACTCACTGTTCTGACTCGGGTTTAATTCGGATCCCTGGCTGACCTCAGGGGCTGGCCACGCGTGCCTCCCGCCTCCCTCATGGCCGGGCCCTCAGCCAGGGCCCCCGCCCCCCCCCCCCCATGTGGGCTGAGGTCAGAAGTCACCACCTCCGCGTTTAGTGCCGCACTCACCAGAAGAGTGCCCTCTACCGCTATTACTGAGCTACGAGTTAAACTCGAACCCTCTCCAGCTGCCGGCCGAGGGGGTCACCCAGCCACCCAGGGCCACAGCAGGGACGTCAGGCCGCCCTGAGGCACCGAGCGCCCCACTTCCTCCGTGTCAGCCCTCTGCCAGTTTCCCTGCACATTCGAGGCAGACGATCCACAGTCAGAAACCAGAATAAAGGGGGTGCTGGGGAACCAGCCCCTTGCTGCTCACCGACATGCGGAACTGATTCTCTCAACTAAGCCGAGCCCAGGGACGAGGAGCAGCGCACCGTAACCGCAGCCCGCCCCCGTCACTGCTCCTGCTCTGGGCATTCACTGGCAGCCGCGCCAGCAAACGGGCGGGGTGCACTCGCCCTCCGCCACCTGCTGTCACCTGCCATGAGAGAGACCGGCACACGTGAGCGGGGCGCCTGGTGTCCCTGCCCCACCTGCACAGGAAATGTGACCCGGACGTGGCCACGCGGGGCTCCCAGGGGAGGGCACGGGGCACCCTCTACACTCCTGCAGGTCTGCGTGTGCACTGATTCACTGGCGACTGCAGCAAGACGGGGGCGCTCTGTCACGCGTCGCCTGTGCCCGCTGTGCTCAGGGCCCAGCGGGGGTGGGGCGGGCCCCTGACCACAGACAAAGCCAGCCCAGAGGACAGCACCAGGACGAGAAGTGGCAGCAGGGAATCACACCTCAGGCACCGCGGGGACACGGTGCGAGAGGAGGACCATCTCACCACAGGGCGGGAAGGAGAGGGAGTCCGACCTGGCTTTGAAGACTGGCTGGGGTCTCCCGTCAGGCGACGAAAAGGACAGCCCAAGCAGCACTCGTGGGTCAGAACGCGCGCTGGGGCGCGTGGGGAGGGCAGAGTCCAGCGCGCCTGCCGAGGACGAGGACCTCAGCTGCAAGCCGGTCACTCCTGGGCTGGGAGGGCAGGGCTGCCTGCAGCAGAGCGCGTGGATCCCACGGGACAGCGGAAGGGACAGGCAGCACGCGGTGGGGGAGGGCACACACAGCCTGGGCTCCAGTATCAGCTCTGCCCCCCAGGTCTGTGCCCTGGGGCTGCGACCTCATTGCACAGTCTCTTCCATAAACTGGGAAATTAACAGTCTCGCTTTGCGGAGCGGTTAAGACTTTCACACATAAAAACAGACTACTGCCTGGCACACAGCGAGCAATACGAAAGTGCTGGCTAGTGTGTTAGTTTAGAGCAATGAAGTGGACAATAGTATGAGGACAGAACTGGAGAAGCTGCAGAAATAGTTACCAAAAATCCACTTAAAATGCCAAATCCTATTTGTCGGGAAAATAATGTCACTCTCCAGTCCAGAAATGCCATCCAGGCCCCAGCGTGCCATGCTGTCATTTCTTCTGAAAATAAACTGAGCAGATCCAAGCCTGGAGGTCAGGGTCAACCACGGCGCTGTGGGCATGGGGTCCCCGGAAGGACAGGCCTGCCCCTCCCGTCTGAGCCGCAGCGGAGCCAGCCCAGCTCAGGCACGCAGGCCTGCAGGCGGGAGAGGCCGTGCGGCTCCCCTTTGCCGGCGCCAGGCGAGCGGCCAGGGAGGGAGGGCTCTGCAGGTCCTTCCCAAAGCGCCCGTCCCCGTCCCCCAGGCCCCACAGGGACCTCCCGGGCCTGCGACACACGCGTCACCTGCCCAGGGGCCTGACAGGAAACCCACGCAAGTGCATGGAAGATACAACGTCTACAGAGTGGGAACCTGAGCAAAAACCAGTAATGCTGTAAAAAGGTTTGAGCAGGGACGTTTTAGTTTTACGTCAACATAGGCATGAAACCAATCCATTTTCTGGAATAAATAACAGATACCTTTGGAAACCCAGAGAGATAAACACTTAACTAAAACATGGCCCGTTATTGTCTTTCAAAATTATAATTTAAACTGATAAATTAATGAATAATGAATGAAGCCAAATCACTAAAATGCACTTGATGCTAGAGCATATCAACGTCTCTCCCCCTCCCCTCTCTCTGGTACCAGTAAAGCCCTCCAGCGAGGAGGAAGGGGCGGCGCCCGGCGCCCCTCCGCAATGTCAGCCTCCGCACCCTTCCCAGGCCTCTGGAGAAACATCCGCGGGCGCCGGTTCCAAGAAGAACACATACTCCTCCCTGTTTTGCTAATAACACAACAGCCAAGGTCTGAGGTTCCCTTTCTAAATGCCATCACGACGCCTATGCTTCTTTGGGACCAGACTCCAGTCGTCTTCACAGAGGGCATTTATCACACCTACCATGCGTTTACCGTTAGATTTAAGAAGGAAGGATAAAGGTCACTTCTGGAATCACTTTCTTCCTTGAGCAGATGAGAATTTTGACATAAACCTGCAAAGACCTTGAGCCCCGCCCCAGGCCCCCGCAGCCCCGCAGGGCTTACAGGGTCCCCGAGGGCACAGCGGCGGCCCGGACTCTTAGGACGAGAGCCTTTCAGTGTGACGCTGAGCAGACTTCCCGGGCCGCAGCCCCTCCAGGCCAGAGACGGTGCGCACACGGTCCTGAGCGGCAGAGACCCCAGGGCACCAGCCACACTGCACTGACCGCTCCGGGAGGTGTGGCCAGTGAGCAGGGCTCTGCTTTGCACTTTAATGAAATGCCTGTCCTGCATGAGATGATCACATAGGCAAGGCCTCAGAGGCTGCTCAGAGCCGCGGAACAACTGACGAGCCCTCGCTAAGTGTCCCAGTCCCGGACTCTCGTTCTCTAAGGAAAACCTGTCTCCAGCGCTGAGTTCTATGACTTCCTGCCAGGCGGCTGCCCAAGAGCCATCTGCTGGCCACGGGCCTTCCATTCCTACGAGACACCCGTTCAATCCTATCTGAGGACAAAAGTGTCCTCCATCCTCCTGATAAAATACAGTTAAAACAATTAAAATCAATTCAATGCTCTCACTCACGAACTACATGTCCACAGCCTTCTGCCTGAGAACGCTTGGAGCCACGCTAGATTCCGACGCTTTCCATCAGTCAGTGCCTGCCGTGCTCAGTACTTACAGGAAACACGCATGCACGCACCACCCCTGCACAACCGTGTGTGTATGAGATTTGCGCTGTTCTCAGGGAGACTGCCTACACTGACCATTGTTCAAAAGACTCTCACTTCAAGTCGCAGTAACAATTTGCAGAATGGCTCAAGATGGTTTTCCCGGAGTCACAGGGTTCATGACAACTTCCACTTCCTCGTTCAGGCAGGAACCACAGGAAAACCACAGGAAACCACGCGCGCCCTCTGACACACCGGAGACGTGGAAAACAAACAAAGCCCGTCTGCAGCGGCTGCGTGTGGGCTCTGCGCTGAGCCCGACGGCCACGCCGTCTGCCACGCAGCGGGCGGGCCAGGAAGGGCTCTGAGTAAGGGGCCCGAGGAGCAGCTCCATCCACTCAGCGTCCTGGGGCAGCAGGCCTCCTGAGAGCGCCCTTACTTCATGGTCGGAAGGAGCACCTGTACAGCTGGTGGGCTCCAAAGGCCCCACAGGAAATCCCTAGGAGACCAGCCACCTGCAGGTCAAGAAACCAAAGACAGATTTGGCTGGTTTGGCTAAATTCCAAAACGTTAACAGAGTTTTTGAGACTTTATTGGTGCAAGGTATTTGGAGAGGACCCAGAAAACCCTGCCTTGCCTCGGAAGCTTCAGGTAAGCCCTTGCACAGATCAGCAACTCACTTGCTCAGACGCAAACACTCCTCTGGTTCTGACCCAGAGCAAATGGAAGCACCAGCGAAGGAAGCAGGCGGCAGAGGAGGCAGCGTCAGCTCCTCCGGTCTCCGTTCCTGCTGCTCCTTGGGTTTCACCTGGGATGGGACCGTTGGGATTCAAGACGGTTAACGGGGTTTCGCTGGAAATTGCTGCTCAGGACCTAGGACTTGAAAAGCACGTTCTGCGAGTTGTGAGGTCGGATGTGGCTATAACCCAAAGAAGTACAGAAATAACAGTATCTCATTACCAGTAAAATGTTCTCACGGGTCTAAATTAAAGCTGTTGGGGACCATCCAAAGGGCATGTTTCAGACTTCCTTATACCGCCGATATACCCTCTTCTAATTTTAAGACCTGTGACAGGTATTTCTCCCAGGCGTGCTGCCAGAATTCTTGGGGCACGCAACGCCGGGCCGATCCGTCGGGGCACGGCCCTCTTCTCCCTCAGGCCGTCTAGCGACAGGGACCACAGCCAGCACAGCCACAGCCGTCCCCGCGGGAGCGACTCAAAATCACACCTGTTTTCTTTTTTTTTTTTGTCATAGTGGCAAAAAATGTATGTTTTGGTAAGCCACAGAACATCAGTAACCAGTTTACATCGGAGATGAAAGGGCTGAACCGCGGACCTACTACGACGCGCCCAGCGTGGAAGACGTCGCCTGCTACAAGAGCACACGGCGGAGCACGCCAGAGCCCACGCAGACGCGCTGTCCTGGCCCGCTCTCCCTGCCCCGGTCACGGCAGAGCAGCGTCCCCAGCAGAGGCCAAAGCCTCCCCGCTGTGCGCAAACCTCTCCTGTCTGTGGGCCTCTCAGACCCTGCGTGAGGATAACTGGTGTATTCACCACGCACGCCAGGTGGGCTCGTCCAGGGGTGTCCGAACCGGCCAGTCTGTCCGGAAAACGGAAGCACCACCTGATACCGTCTGACCTCGAACCTCAGTGGTTCCCTGACCCCGAGAACCATGGAGACACATTAAGGCCCTCAGGAAAAGGAAGATCTAGTTTCTGAGCCGCCGCTGATTTATTAATGAAGCATCAGTACACGCTTTCGTGAATGCTTTCCGCTCTTGCAGTTAAGGGCCCCGGTGCGCTTACGTTCTGAGAATCTAATAATTGAGAATAAGAGGCAGCCTGCCGCCCACTAAAAAAATGCTTATTTCCCCAAAAGCAGGTGTTTCTAGGAATGAGGTTCTGCCTCTGGGATGTGCGCGCCGCGCTCTCCGAGCTCAGTGAGGCGACGCCAGCGGCTCTGACTGGAGTGCGTGTCACCCGTATCCCCACAGCCGCGGGCGCCGCACGGACAGGCGGGCTCTGCCCAGCAGGGCCACGGGCGGGTTCTCACCAGCGTTCCCGCCTGCTGCCGAGCCGCACGGCCCACGCCACGGAACGCCAGCTGCCCCTGTGTGCTCACTGGTCCCGCAGCTGCGCGACCCTGTGCTGAACGGGGGTCACTGTTCTGAACGGCATTCAGAGCCCTGGCCCAGAGGCGACTGCTCTCCTTTCTGTGCCCGGATAACTGTTGCAAGAGAGAAAATCACTTGTTAGCGTCTCTCAACCCACCGATGATCCTGGAAAATATGAGAAGGACAGTTTCTTACTATCCTGGCCAGTTCTCAAGAGAAATGAGTCACATAATACCTCTGCTTTGAAGTACCTACAAAAACATGCCAAAGCACAGCTGACTTTTTCCCCTGGAAACGACTCCCTCAAATACGAGTCCTCGGAATTCATCGAACAGCCCATTCCTCCTTGAAAACTCCTAAGTCACAGGATGGAAGAACCACCTCCGCCTTCCTCCTGCTCACAGACGGCGAGCACAGTGCAGGGCCTCCTCGGTAAGTGGCCGCGCCCTCGGTGGGCCCCTGCCCCCACAGCGGGGACACGCAGCCACCATGCCACCTGCGCCTCCGAGTCACACCTGCAAAGCGGGGACCTCAGGGGCCTCCGCGGCCGGGCTTCTGCGATCACCTGGTGCGGAGCGCACGCCGCAGAGACACAGCCGTGCCTCCCTGTGAACGCTGCCTGTCAGGGTCACTGCTGTGCACGGCGTGTGTTCCCCGCCAGGGCTTCATGTTTAAATCTAAAACACTCCACAAATATACTTAGTGCAGAACCAAATCAAACAGTCCATAGACGGGAAAGCAAACGCGCATCCCCTCGTCTCCAGCCCATGCTCCCCATGGCCTAGCCAGCACGCCTGTCTGACGCCGCCCGAGACAGGAAGCAGCCCCACAGCCAGGCAGCTCCTTCTCTACCGAGGTAAACTGGCCACAGCGCCGAACTGCGCTGCGCTGCGCTCTTCTTCCACCTCAGACGTCTCGCACGGCTTCCCAGGTACATTCACGTCCCCTTCCGCGCGGCAGCCAGTAAATCAGGAGCACGTGCGCCATCACCCAGTCTGCACCCAGTGGGCGTGGGGTGTGCCAGCCCTTCCTATAAACAGGTGATGCTTCATGAGTATTTGGTACCCACGCACATGCCGCTGGGGATTATGTCATTCTAGACATGTGTCTGATGGGCCAGTGGCTGCGTCTACACGTGGCCCGATGAGGTCAGTATTACCAGCTGCGTCTAGGAAACGGCAAATGTCTGGTATGTTTTTAGTGCTAAAGGTTACACTAATCTAATAAGAACAGAAAGACAGGGACTCACCACCTGGGAGCACAGGTGCCGTGCTCCCGGGCCCGCCCGCTGGTGTGGGTCGGGGCAGGAGGCTGATGAAGAAACCAGCCTGAAGAGTCAGGGCTGAAGAGGGTGTTTTCCAGACTGAGGCAGAGGCAGAGCTCCCTCTCTCATGTGCGTGAGACTAAAGGTCCCCGCGCGACAGGCCGCTTTTCTCTGCCCACCTGACAGCCCTTCCTCATGTATTATCTACAGCAGCACGCAGGTGCCCGCAGGACAAAGACTCGCTTTCCGGACCGTGTGTTCTCAGAGAACCCCGCCGTTTAAGTACGTGTTGTGGACAACCCGGCACGCAGTCCACGGCTTATCAGGTGACTCGGACCTGTCCCAGCCCACAGGCCGCTCTGCTCCCGGCCCTGCGGCCCCGCTGTCCAGGCTCCCTCTGCGCCCCACAAGTGACTGCATGGCCAGTGATCATCTCGGTCCCATCCGGACGGGGACCCCGGGCTGATGGAAGGTAACAACGCACTGCAGGGACTCCGTACAGAGTATACACAGAGTATTTTGAATGTAGAGACCAAATTGCTGGAACAAAACCTTGTATTAAGAAGCTCATTCCTATGCAGCTGTCCTTACTATGGCTTCGCTTTCAGAAGTCACTCTCTCCGGCACCTTTCAGGCGCTTTTATACTGTGGCTGAGGCCTGGGACCTCAGGGCTGGGGCCAGCGGCCAGTTCTGTCTGCTATGCCGTTCCCACCGACTGTGTGCTGGGCATCCTCCGTTCCTGCCCGTCCACGACACCTCCATCTGCTCCTTTCCGCATACCGAATTTTACAAAATCGTTCTGTGGAAACACGGAGTATGATCCTCAATGAGCAGCTGAACTTGAATCTGCTTCAGAGAGACTGACCACGGCAACCACGACCAAGACTACTTTTTATAAAACACCCTAAGCAAACCTGCCAACTGGAAACAGGCCACCAGGTCCCTGCCCTGTCAAAGGTTCTCTTCCACAAGCTCGTAACTACCGGCTGCCCAGCGTCGCGTCTGCCGAGGACACTGAAGTGAATCCCACGGACGCACAGTGAGCCCCAGGGAGGAGAACCCCGCCGGGCTGAGAGTCAGCACACACAGAGAGCCTCTGTCCTGCGGGCTCTGGGTACGAGCAGGCTGGCTCAGCTCCGGGAGCGTGCCGGGACTGGCTGGATCCCCTCACCCGAAGCCCAGGCCCCCTCCCCACGCTCTCCAGCCCTGGGAACAAGGGCTTCCCCGCCTTAGCAGAAAATAACAAAATCAACTAACCAACTCCTTCAGATCCAGAAACAACGAAAATAAAAACACTTCCCTCCCAACCAGACAGACCCACATGAAACTCTGAAGGAAACAGAAGCGGCCCCAGGTCACCTCTGCCATCTACCTGTCCCCAGGAAGACCACCCAATGCAGCTTCCCTCCTGACTCCTGGTAGAAGTGGGCCACTCGCTCTCCCTGCTCAGAGGAGAAAGTGGCCTCAGCCAAGTCGCCGGGCCAGCAGCAGCTCAGCCGTGCCGCTGGCGCGTGGAGGCTGCGGAGTGGGGAGGGGCGCAGCCCTCCGGACGGACGGGCGGGACACCAGGAAGGACACTGCGCCTCCCCTGTGGGAGCGAGCGCAAGGCAGGGGCCCGGCCCAGCTCTCAGGAAGGGCCCAGGAGACTGAGCAGCTGCTGGACCATTTCAAGTCCTGGACTCCCAGCCCGACCACCATTTATGGGTCGCCCACAAAACCCAGCTCGTGACAAATGTGATGGACGTGACCATCTCTTTTCACAAACTTGTCCTAGCACCCACACTTCTCAGATGAAGTCCTCTAAAGCGCTGTCGTTTGGGTCACATCCCGGCTCAAAACCCTGCTGTTCTCTCCAGGGAATCTCTTTTTCAAAAGGTTTATCTTATTTTCATTTGAGAGACACGGACCGGCTGCCTCCTGCATATGCCCCGACCGGAGGGATCGAACCAGCAACCTTTCGGTTACGGGACAGTGAGCCCTGCAGGCCAGGGCTCTCCAGGGACCTAGAGCCTGTCATTTCAGACACACGCTGAACGAGCCAGGTAATTAATGTCACTGTCACCCATCAGAGCTTCTATTTATTCCTGCCTCCCAACAAAGGGAACACTGGGCACCCACCTGTCTGCCCCATGCAGGCCAGATTCTCTGGGGCCAGACTGAGGGGGTGGGGCCTGCCCCCCACTTACTAAGGAAGGCCCTGGGGTCACCCCTGAGGAAGGGGGAGGGAGGAGAGGCACAGGCGGCTGGAAGGAGAAGCCGAGCTAGGAGGGGTCAGGACCCCGCAGCCTGTCCTCTGAGTCAGCTCAGCTGGGCTGGACTGAGAGGCCCCCACTCCGCTGTGCCCACCTCCTGGGTGTGGCCCCCGGGAGGGCGGTGACCGTGGGCGGGGGCTCTGTAGAGGCTGACAACACTGCCAGCAGGCCAGACGACAAGACTTTCTTGGGGGGGATGTGGGAAGGACGTCACATGTCCACCATTCTTCCTGCCCAAGTGACCTCTTTCCTCGCGCCGCAGACCCGGCGCCTCCATCGCGAAGGGGACTCTGGTGACTTGGCCAGCGACTGGGCGTCACCTGTGCTAGTCGGCCCCTCACAGCTGTGCTTTCCGCGGAATGAGAAGCTGCTGGGGAGCGAGGGGCGTGACGGGACGGGGATGAGCGGCTTTTCAAAGTAAAGGCCACAGGGTCAGTGTCACAGCCTTGTTATCACAAACGGGCTCAGTTACAATACTTTTATTAACAACGCTTTAAAAACATGAAAATCATCTGTAACTCACCGGCCAGGTAAAAGCAGGGCAGACAGGGCCCACGGGCTATCACTTGCCAAAGTTTATGTCAGAACAGGACTGAGAGAGACATTTGACACACGCCACACGCGCAAACCACAGTAAAAAGCAGAGACCTGTGTGGGTCCATTCTCATGTTTTATTTAATCAAAAATATAGAAAATGTTCTCATTTCAACATGAATCCATATAAAAACAGTAATACGCTACCCTGTATGCCGTTTTTGAAACCTGGTGTGTGTCGTGCATTTACTTTCCGTTTCCACGGGGCAGGCACGTGCCGAGGGCTCATCAGCCACACAAGCCGGCAGCCACCCTCCGGGACCCCACAGCTGAGAACCCTGAGCACGGGGCCGGGGTGCCAGTCGCACCGACGGGCCCCAGCTCAGCCCACCAGCGTTCACGGAGCTCTAGCTGCTGCGGGCACAGCTCAGCATCAGGCGACTGAACGGGGTTCGGTTCTCCTCAGGCCGTCGGGGGCACCAACGAGAGGACGAGGTGCCGGCCGCCCTCAGTGGTTTGGAGAACTGGCCACGGGGCGATAAAGCGTGAGGTGGGCGTGACGGCCACCCAATCCGGGAGCACGCCAACGCACAGCAGAGCCACCCCACCACCTTCCAACCAACACCCTCTGCATGCGAGGCGGGGCCGGGGTGCGGCGGGGACACCGCCATCTGGACCGTGCACCACCGCCCAGCGGACCGCGCCGCCTTCACGGAGAGGGCAGCGCACTCCCCCGCCGCACCCCCAGCTCCTGCCTCTGGCGCGGCTTTCTCGCGCTCAGCACACCTGTTTTCCAAGGGTGGACGGTGCTTTCTGAAATCTCAACCGGATGAGAAACTTTTCCTGCTTTTGTGCAAATAAATTGTAAGGTTCCCCAGACAATGGAACTGATATAAGACAGCCTTGGAAGCCAGGGTTATTGAGAAAGAGAAGTCGGGCACACTGCCTCCCGGGAGGCGGCGGGCGCTAACCTGGGGCGGAGCGCCTCCCACCAACGGTGAAGACCAGCACTTCCATCCTTCTCCTGATAACCGGCCGTTTGCCCTGCACCTTCCCCGCAGGAAAGGAGCATCATCTGAAAGGCTTCTCCTGTGTGCCTCCTGAACCTCTACGGGGTAGCCTGTTTGATGGTCCTGGGAGGGTCCAGTCCACTTCGGTAAGTACAAAAATAAACTTTGCTGTTATAATAAAAGGGGAAAATTGATCTTCCTGACCAACAACTTAAATTTTACTGATCTAAACGTATCTGAAGCAAGTCCATGCTAAATTTCAGCACACGCGGATCCCCTGACAGAGACCAGATGCGCCCTGGAAACCCCGTCCGCCATGGGGAGAGCCAGCCCGACAGCAGGGCATCCCCACGCAGCCTCGCCGGCCAGGCAGCTGACGGCACACACTCAGGAAAGCCTCGCGGAACCCAGACAGACTCCCTCTTCCCAGGAAAACTCGGACTCCCACACGCACTGGAAAGCCTACAATAAACCCGTGCAAGCTCACGGACGCCCCAAACAGCAAATCAAGGTCATCAGTGAGCACCCACGAGGCTCCTGTCCGAGTGCGGGGTGATGAACATGCAGAGTGAGTGCCTCCCCAGGACAAGAACGTCCCACAGCCGCCGTGTCCCGCGCAGCAAACGAAGCTAAAGCCAGAGCGCTCTCCACGCGCAGAGGCTGCTACCACGCCCTTGGGGACCGGGGTGCACAAGGATCCCTTCCTTATTAACAGCGGGCCGTGGGGCCTCGTAGCCCCTCCCCCAGCCGCTTCCGAGGCCGCGAGTCCCTTCATCCCGCTGGGAGCGGGTGCCCCATCCCGGCACCCACAGACCCTTGGCTGCGCAGGCCCTGCCGGTCGGTGAGCAGGGGCGCCGCGAGCGGGGCGGCCTCCAGGGGTCTTAGCTGTGAACGGAGCGGCAGGCCCCCGGGGACAGGCTGGGCCACCCCCGCAGCTCTCGTAAGCGCAGGGTTATTGCAAACAGAGAGTTCCGGCCAAGGTGCGTTTCTGGGACGACTCAGTGACAGTTTCTGCCTTCTCTACAGCCCCGCCTCGACCAGAACTTGTTCTCTTACCCGTGGCTGGCGAAGGAGGAGAGGGCAGAGGCGCAGCCCCGCGGACCCCGGAGGAGGCCTCCTCGGGGGGGCAGGCCCTGCCCACGCCTCAGGGAGACTGCACACGCGCAGTGAGGTGGCCGGGGCGGGGGACACCTCACGGTGTGTCTCACGCAAAGGCCAAGGCTACGGAGAACGCCCTGCACTTTGAGACGCCTGGTGGTACTTGACTAGTAAGAAGAGATTCTGAAATGCTCGTCCATAACCACACTGCTGTCAGGGGCCCATTTCATAGAGACGGGACCTTCCGTCAGGGCCTTGAGTCAGTGCTGTCACCCCAGCCACGAGCGCCTCTCAGCACCACAGGGGCACGTGCCGAGGGAGAAGTTTTAACTAAGCTGCGAAAGCGTGCGTGAAGAACCGCAGTTCTCCATTCGCAAACGTACAGGGCTGGCGGAAGAAAGCGGCAGGTTCGGTAACGAACTACCCCTTTGACACTGGGTGAGACGAGGCGTTTCCTGCCCAAGTAAATGATGACGAGGGCCCCTCACCCAGAACAGAAAAGGTGACTTTGGGCATAAAATTAAGCGATAAAGTAAGGCAATCTGAAGTTGACCAAAAGTTACAGTAACCCCTCCCAAGGAGCAGGGATCCTGGGAACTGCGAGCGCTCTGAGCGGGAGGGACGAGGCGCGGGTCCCGCAACAGAGCGCAGCTGGGGGCGGGCTCTGAAGGGCGGGCAGGAAAGGCTCGGCTGGCACGCAGGCGTCAGGACAGCAGGTGACGTGACAGACAGACAGAAAGCCCCCGCCGGCCCCGTTAGCACACAGGCTGCACAACTTTGGTGGATCTGGGTAGCGTTCAACACGGGACTGGAATGTTAGAAACCCACACGTAATCAACGAAATGGTGCGTTATCACCTGTGGAGGGCCACAGGAGGTCATTCCAGGTCCCGCTGTATATAAAGAACAAGGCACTTTCAACATGCATCGCTATGAGGACATTAACATGTTTTAAAAGGTTTTTTTCCATCAAAATATTCTTCGTACTTGAGGCAGGCCTTTTCTGTCCCCTGGGAAATGACGTGTTCGGGAACGTCGGCCTGGCCGTGGGCACTGCCGCCGGGAGGCCGTCCTCACCGCAGCGGCCCCGCGGGTGGAACGCGAGAGCGCGCGCCGTTCCTGCGCTTCAAGCCGGCGCGACTGGGTTCATAAACAGAAAAGTAGCTTAGGAACTCGGAGGTAAGCTTCTTGTTTTCCTCTCCACCGCGGCTCCCAGCGCACATCCTGGCCCGGCTGTGACGTGCGCACCCGAGGGGCGCGGGCCTGCGGAAGGGAAGGGAGCCCACGGGGGAGGGGGCTGGGAAAGGAGAAGGTCAAAGGAGAGAAGTGTCGCGCTGTGAGGACAGGCGCTGATGTCCCTGAAATACATCTGGGCCGTCACCCCGGGAACGGTCGCCAGCTGCCCTCCGTCTGTATTTAGGACAAACCAGAAGAACGAGGCTTCGATCAAAGCGGCGACACACCGAGGCTGCTGAGGGACCACAGCAGCTTTTCCAGCTCCGGGAACCCAGACCTCGAGCCGACGTCGTGCATCCAGGCAGGTGAAGATGCAGAGAGGGAGCCGCGTGCGACTGCTGCACAGTCAGCTGCCCCGCAGGGTGGGCCACCGCGTGGCCCACGGGACAGCTCCATCCCCACCAGGAGCCACGGCCCAGTTCACCCTGTCAGGTGCTACGGAGACAGACCTGAGGCCCTCACTCCGTCACGGAGCCGCTGCGGCTTTCCAGACTTGCTAGTGGCTCCCCGCCGCGTGCCGCTCCCCGCCGCTTCCCACGGCTACAAGGCATGAGGCCTTCATTTTGCACGAGGAGCAGCGACACCACATGACCTCCCTGCCTCCTGGCTCTCCCTGTCCAGCCTTCCCTGGAACGTGCAGGTCTCAGCCTGACATTGAATGTCACCATGTTACTGCATCACAGGCAAGTTACGCAAAAACCAAACACGTTCCACATGTCCGGATCCGGGTCCTTGGAGTCACTGTGTAAGGGGCCCACAAGGTCAGAGCTGCCTCCGAAGGCTTCTGAGGGGTTTCCGCATTCAGACGACAACATCTGGGGACAGGTTCTCCCTCCAGCGGGAACTAATGCCACAGACCCCCTCCCGGCAGGGTGCAGGGCTGCAGAGCCCGACCCAGAAAGGCAAGAGCAGTCAGCAACCGGCTCCCGTTGACCCTGCGCCAACCACAGCGCGAGCCCACCCTGTCTCTCCACCGTCAGCCACCGCCACAGGCAGACTGGGGACTGAGCCTTCACGGCGCCACAGACGAGCTTCTAAAGGGTGCACGTCTCTCCCCACAAAACACGTAACCAAGTTCAGCATGTTTTATTCCCTTCCAAATGAAAGGATTTTGGGGGTTTTGTGTTCTTTTTAATGGACTCAAACTACATGAAGTTGAAGTATAGAAAAACATCAGTAGAGCAAACGGGTCTGCTGTAGAACAGGGAACTCTTTTCCTGCTTTTAAAAAAAGGCCACCCCCCCCCCCCCGCCCCAGCTCTGAAATGAGTCACAGGCTCCTACAATCACTTCGCTTCTCTGGGCACCTGTACTGCGACCTCATGTTTCTTTCAGAGAAACTTTATCTGTAATCAGAATTGCTTTTGCAATCCAGAGAAATGAAGATCAGTGATCACTTTCTGCTATTTAAGATTACATATTTTTAATTTAAATAAATGAATAGTCACTGAATTATATCAGGTTCAGAGCTGAAATAAGTCCAGCACCTCCCAAGTCAACCAGGACACAGGATGAGGCTGGTTCTGGATTTGGCGGGAGGTGTCTCAGAAGTCAAGGCACCGAGGGGCCGGTGTGACTTCAACACAGCAGGGGCTGCACCCTGGACCTGCTGTACCAGAGGTCACAGCCTCGGGCGGGGCCTGGACCCCGGTGGGGGTGGAGGGGCCCAGCCACGGCGCGCAGGAGTGGGCACAGAGCAGCCTGTCTGCCTTCCAGGAGGCCAACGCTGCGAGAAACAGGCACATCGAAGGGCGGCACTGCAGCCGAAAACCAACGCCCAGGACACGCCGGGCCTCAGGAGCGGCGCTGCCTGCACCCAGTGAGCAGGGGCAGCCCCTGGCGCTTGGAGGCCACATCGGGGGAGGGGCGAACTGCACTTTTACCTGTGACTCTTACAGCCAAATTGTTTGTTTGGTTTTTTAAGTAAAACTAAAAGACACATCTTTCATTTTCACCAATAACTTTACTGAACAACATATTCATCGTTTTGTTCCACTGCCTCTGCCATCCTTCAGGCCACTTCCTGGTTCCATCTTCCCAGAACTTTTATCTTTTTGAGCAAAGAGCTGGCCCAGGCGCCTTTTGCAGTCTTCCAGGGAATTGAAGTTTTTTCCATTAAGACAGTTTTGTAAAGACGGAAATAAACGGAAATCCGAAGGTGAGTGTCTGGTGAATGTGGTGGACGGATCAGAACTTCCCGCCAGGCTGTGGCAGGTCCTGCCTGGTCGTCAAAGAACGCGCGGTCTCGTGTTATCCTGAGGGGAGACCCTGCGTTTTCTGCTGACTAATTCCGGACGCTTCTCATCGAGCGCGGCTTTCAGGCGGTCTAACTGGGAGCCTACTTGTTGGAGGGAGTCATCCGGTTTCCCGGAAGGAGCTCATACAGAGGACTCCCTCCCAGCCCCACCGTGTACACAACGTCACCCTCTGTGGGTGAGGCCCGGCCTTTGGTGTGGCTGGTGGGGGTTCATTCCACTCGTCCCAGGACCCCTTCCGTTCCACATTATTGTCAAGCACCCACTTTTCAACATCCACCACAATTTGTTTTTTAAGTGGAATATTTGCATTACGTTCCAGTGAGAGAATCACATGTGAAAATACAGTCAAGGTTTTTTCTCTTAACGTGTGTGGAACCCAGACAGCAAAGCGATTAACATAACCAAGCTGGTGCCCATGACTCTCAGCACCTGATCTGATACTTTGAGAATGTCGGCTCTCTCCTGCCTGGTAGAATGTTCGTTGTTCTCAATGAGCGTCTCGAATTGATCGCTGTCAACCTCACCTGGTCTGCCCGACTGTGGGGCATCGTCCGGTGAGGAAGCTCCAGCACCGAACGTCACAGACCACTTCTGACACCTTTGATCAATCACAGCACCTTCTCTGTACACTGCACAGATCTCTTTTTTCTTTTCTGTTTCAGTTTCATTTTTACCTTTCTTGAAATAATAAAGCATAGTATCCTTTATTCTATCTTCAATATTAAAATGGCTACAAAAAATTCACCAATTTTGGTAAGTTTTGTTTTTTAAATGCACCTGATATGACAGCTGTCATGACACAATCTAACAAAACTGTTTTGAAAGAAGTTGAAGATAACTAAGCGCTAAGGGAAAACCAAACAAACTTCCCAGTCAACACAATAGGAAGAAATTAGGATACTTGGCAGGCAATAGTTTTAAAACTCCAACCACTCTGACTATACCAGATCTCCTAACTACAGATTTTCAGAGACACCTAGATTACAGGACACTTATTTTTTTAGATGGATGTCAGTTCTTTAAGGTTTATTTATTTCTTTATTTTTAGACAGAGGGGAAGGGAGGGAGGAAGAGAGGGAGAGAAACATCCATGTGTGATTGGTTGCCTCTCACATGCCCCCAACTGGGGACCTGGCCTACAACCCAGGCCTGTGCCCTGATTGGGAGTCGAACCGCCAACCCTTTGGTTCATAGGCTGGCGCTCAATCCACTGAGTCGCACCAGCCAGGACAAATTTCAGGGTATTTAAAAACCAGGACTTTGACAAGACTTATTCAGATATTTGTGAGCACACTGATGCCATTTTTGAAGGTCATACGGGATTAATGACATACATGTAGACTTCAGCAGGTGAAGCCATGGTTATTTACGAGGCTACAGGACAGAGGCTGAGACTTCTCACTAAGCAGCCTGATGAAGGAGGACAGTTCTAGAATTTACAGGCTGTGACTCCCACCTGATGTCTGGCACAAACCCCCCAGAGGCAGAGGGTCCTTTAAGGCTGCAGAAACTGAAGCTATAAATAAGGCTTCTCCGCTTCCAGGACATGCAAGGCCATGTTTCTGCCCCGGAAGACAACAAACACTTTGCTCTTTGTTGCTCACCTGGCATTGCTGCTCACACACACACACACACACACACACACACAGTCCCAACTGACAATCAGTTATGGCTTTTCCTCCTTTATTCAGGGAAGATGAAAATAGAGGGATTCCAAGGAAGGGACTAGCACTTCCTCTGACCCGGACAGCAAGCCTGAGACTGAGCTGCGTCCACCAGACCACTGACAGTCTCCGCACGGCGCGTGTGGCTGCAGCTCCGCCCTGCGGACTGTCCGGCCGACACAGTTGCTGTCCCAGCTACTGTGGCCACTGTGACCTGAGCAGCGAGGCAAGGCCGGCCCGCACTGGACGGCGGGCGACTGTGGAATTTCCAGAGAAAACACAGGATTACAGACTGCTGGCTGAAGGTAGGCTGAGCTCTCCCACGGGTGGGAAACTGCCTTCGCCAGCCCCCGCGCATGTGACCCGCTGTCTCCCTGAGGTGCTCACACAGGACACATGGTTAGCTGGCACCCACTGAATCTGAATCCTGCGGAATCATCAGAAAGCTTTGTCTGTAATAGTATTAACTTTTAGACTTTTAACGAGTTTACCCACAAATAAAATTTCTATTTAATGTAAGCATATGATATACAGATTTTCTATATCTAAACATATTCACAAATCTTACATACATATCTATGTTTTATTATCAATTTTATCATTATATAGACTTAAAGTTGAATATATATGTATAACATATGAGCACATTAGAATTTCCCAACTTATTCTTTTTAATAAATACTAGAATTACTAATAGCCGTGAATAATGCCATTAACGCCCCCATTTTCACACAAGGTGTCTCGATGGACACTGTCACAACCGAAAAGAGAAAACATTTAATACTGCGAAATTCAAAATCTATGTATACCAAAGCTAAAGCATCTGCTTGTATAGGTGTGAACATATTTTTTGAACTAAAGGAAAAGTTTCAATGAGCTCGTGAAGTGTGGCCCCTGGGCAACTGCGAAGCCACACTGAAAGCACAGTCCCGGTTTACAACGCGGTGCGCACTCCCTGGGGATGCCCGCCAGCGTGGAGCTAGCCTTCGTGCTGACCTGAGAAAACAACGCTCCGGAACTTCACTGGCGGCCCGTCGCGGTGGAACGGACCCTGCAGTCCGCGTGCGGGAAGCCTGTAACACGGCCGCCACTCACTCTCTACCCTGTCACCTCCTTCGCCTTCACCCAGTATGTAAAGACACCAGAACACGAGGTGCTTTTCAGGGTGAAGAGGCTGGGTGCTTCCTAATTTGTCTCCAATTTGCAACTGTTTTTAAACGACATTATCATTTCCGCTAAATAAACTTCCTGCTCATTTTATTCTAGTTCGAGGGTTCAATCGCCCCTTGGCACAGCCTGTACGTACTCACAAGGTGAGGGGCCTCAGGGGTCCCATGAAGGCCACCGCCAGATCCTCTACCCCAGTCTGCTGGCGGAACCCTTAACTTCCACTCCCAGAAATTCGTTATTTCGGTCCGAGTCTGTGACCTCCCTAAAATGCAAGTGCCTTTTGGAAATGAGACCGCGCACGTGTCCTCAGACACTCACACCGCACTGCGTGCGGACCGATGGGCTTGCGCGGCAGGTCTGGGAGGGGAGACCGCAGTCTCCAGCGCCTGGGGGGTCCGGGCGGCTGTGGGGGGCTGGGCGACCCAACCACGGGCTCCGACCACTGGGGGGGCCATGGGGGGCCCAGGAGCACGGCACTGGTCGCAGTTACTGCAGATCGCCGGTGGGAGAGCGGCTGCCCAGGCGGGACGCTAACGTGGAAGCCACGCACACGTCCCCCGAAGCACACAGGCCCCTGTGGCTACCCGTGGTGAAGATTGCGGAAGAGACAGGCCTTACTTCTCCCACCGCAAAGCAGACGGCCTGAAAGTTTCGGAGTGCGTCGAACATGCTGGGTGACAGTGACACTCACCACCTGGACAATCCAGAGAGTTTGTCCCAGCCGAGCAGGCGCCCCTGAAAGGCGCAGTTACACAGCCGCACGGAAGTTCCGCTCAGATGCCTAACCTCGGTCCAATAGGAAACGAAAAGAATTACATAGGAGAGCACAGCGAGCTGTACTGGTAATCCTCAACTGTTACGTCCGCCCGTGAGCTTCCGTTACCTTTCCTCAAGTCTTCGATAAAACTGAACTTGTGAAGGGGCGTCATCTGGAGAGGGCTCGTATTGTTACAGCAGATTGGAGGAACGATTTCTTAGGCAGAATGGGAACAGAAGGCAGATGTAACACAACTTTAGACAAAAGCACATAACACCAAATTATTTCTTTTTAAAAAGAAAACTAAACAACACTAAATATTAAGAAAAGCCAGTGAAGACTTAAAAGAAATAAAAGTTACTGGCAACAATTTAAGGAAGTGGCACACCAGCCTTTATTTTCAGGGACACAGCCCCCTGCTGAGCAGCGACCCCAGGGGCAGGCGGGAGCGGCCGGCCCAGCTGACACACCATTGGGGACAGGCCCTGGGGGGCCGCTAAGGGCCCGGTCCTCTTTATTTAACATCTAGTTCAACTCCTAAGTTTAGTCAGCACCATGACAGGTGTGCTTTTTATAACAGCTCTGGTCCCCGGAAATAGCCTCCTCCAGCCCTGCTGGTTCTAAGACACCCTTTACCTTTACCAGTGCCCCGTCCGCGCTGTCGGCTTTGCAGACCCTGACGCGTGCAGTCTGCCTTTCCCTTCGCTCCACTGCACGCTGCACTTGAAGATCGGGCTTCCCTCCGCAGGGCTCCTAACGTCTTAAAGACCCATTTTTGAGAAAACTGAATAGTAGGAATGAATTAAAGTCCTCTTTCATAAGCTTAAGATGTGGTTTAAGAAACGTTAAATGAAAATAAACCAGGTAAGAAGGGTGAAGACAGAAAATGGGAGCAGATTGAGTAGCATCAAAACTTTGCGTAGCTTTAACTGCTCTTTTTGTTAGAAAGTAGCGGCTGAAAAAGACAAATGCAAATCATAATTAGGCGAGATGCACAGGTAACTACTCACATTAACGTGACCATTTTTGCAACATGGAAACAAGGTTTGACGAAGAGTTTATACTTCCACTTTGTAACTCCAGCCTACAGAATTTTAGTCATAAAGATGAACTAATCTTAAGGATACGGAATATATTTTTAATTATGTATATCCCAACTCCTTGCTCTGCACCAAGTTTATTTTGCCTGGAAAGGCACAGGCCTCTGCCTAGGTCACTAACTGAAGCAAAGCTCTCTTGCCCCAAAATACCTCCCAAGTAGCTTCTCGTAGCTACTAATAGGTTTAATCTGCTTATAACAAATCACTTCGAAATTTATTACTGGCGAACGTGTCTAGAGTGGCAAAGCAGCACTAGAAGCAGTTTCAGCTCTTGCATCGCCGACACTGGTTTTCAGTGCTGGACCTGAACGCTCTGAAATGACTGAAGGGCGACCTCCGTACGCCCTGCCTCCTTCCTCCTCTCAGAAGGCAATTTAAACGATGACATAATCAGAACAGCACAGAGGTGCCCCCACCCATGGTTTTGCTTTTTGTGGTTTCGGTTAATCGTGGTCAACTGTGGCCGGAAAATATTAAATGGAAAATCCCAGAAATGAAGAACTCCTAAGTTTGAAGCGGCACCCTGTCCCAAGCAGCACACGGAGACCTCAGGCTGTCCCGCTCCGTCCCGCCGGGGCAGAGCGGGCACCCGCGCGGGGCACACTGCCCTCCCTACCACTCGCCACTTCAGTGCCCACCTCACTGTCACAACATCACGGGACCTGTGCCCGGGGACCCCCATCTCACTTAGCCAGGCCCCCAAACCCATTCACGTAACTCCACACAGGACTGTAAATCGTCCTTTTCCACGGCTTGCTGTTGCTGCTGTGCCTTGGTTTATACACTAAACTTCGTCCCAGGCCCGTATGGACAAGAAAACAGCCGTGCGTGCGCTGGTCCTACCCATGGTTTCAGGCACCGTGGGGGGTCTGGGAACATATCACCGGCGGGCAGAGGACCCGCTGCAGAGTTAAAAATTCAACTGGCTGGACAAGTATGAACTCCTCTATTTCCCTAAAGATTCCCATGGCTTCTGGCTTCAGAATACATCAAAACCCACCTATTTCTCTCTGCGGAATGACCACCCTACACAAATCCATTATTTCCTGTGTGGATGATTTTCATATGTTTCTTGGTTATGTCCTCGCCTGGCAGGATAGCCAGACGGATCTTAGAAAGGCATGTCAATCACAGAAAGCCCCACAATCAGTACAGCAAAATAAATCATATTTCCATGTGTCAGCAATGAAGACGTGGACACAGAATCTAAAACACAACACCATGTACATCCGCTAAAAAACGGGTCACCTGGTACAAATATAATAAAACATGCACAGGGCCTGTGCCAAGATTACCAGGCACCAATGGAATAAATCACAAATTCAAATAAAGGGGAAACTCAATGCAGATGTCAGCTCTCCCCAAACCGATCTACAAGTGCGATACAGTTTCCATCAAAACTCCGGTACGCTGCTTGTAGACACAGACATGATTATCCCAAAACTTACGTGGAAATGCAGAGGAGCTAGGAGAGCTAAGAGGGTTTTGAGAGATGATGGGGAAGACCCCCTGCACGTCACGTGGCCTGGAGAGGAGGGGACGCTCCATCAGGGCGGACAGAGAGCCCAGGGCCAGGGGCCCCCCAGGTGCTCTCAGAGGGGGTCGGCGGCCTCGCCTCCAGACCGGACACCCAAGGTGTGACCCATAGAGGAGAAACCGGTCACCCGAACCGCGACAGTCAGAAGCCTCTGCTCTGCGGAGCCCTCGGGAGGAACGGCAGCCTGCAGAGGTGGGAGGCGGCGTCTGCAGGTACCCGCGGGCCACCAATACCTGTGTCCCCACAGAACGGTTGGGTGCCTTTGCCAAGTCAATCGACCTGTGTGGGTCAGTTTCTGGACTGTTCTACTGTTTGCTCTTGACACGCAGGAATTCTTTATATATTCTGGATACAAGTTCTTTATCAGATAAATGAATTGTGAATATTTCCTCCTAGTCTGTGCATCACTTGTTCATTTTTCTAACTGTTTTGATGAGCAGAAGGGTCATATTTGGTAAAACCGAACTCTGCAAGCTTTCTCTTGTTGTATTTTCTGTGTCCTGGGAAATCTTGGTTCACTTGAAGTGCACAAGGATTTTCTCCTGGTTTTCTCCAGGAGGGGACAGATTTAACTTTTGTGTTTAGGTCTGTCATTGATTCCTGAGGTAATGTTTATGGAGTAAAGTCAAGTTCAAGGTCCATTACACACCACGAGCATCTTCAGTTACTCTGTCGCTGGTTTTGAAAACACGTTTTCTTCAGTGAATTATTCTGTCACCTCTGGTGGCAATCGACCCCCATGTGGTACGGCAGCTGGACTCCAACACGTACCCTGTTCCTCTGTCTGTCTTACGCGGATTCCGCACCGCCGTAACTGTAGCTACGCATAAGTCCCGGAGTCACGCAGCCTTCCGGGTTTGTTCTTCCTTTTCAAGACGGCCAGACACAGAAGGACACCTGGTGTCCGTTCCCATTCACATGAAGCCGAGGGGCAGCGGCAGACGTCCCGTGCTTTGTCTGGGGAGGTGGCTACAGCTGCCAAGGTCATCTGCCCCCTTCAGATCTGCGCATCGCACGACACGTAAGTTGCCTCCACAAGAGACATGCTCTTCTCTTCAGTGTTTCCGCTGTGGGGTCAGACAGAGCCAGGTCGCCTCCTGCCGCAGCGTTTCGGCTCTGTGCACGCAACCTCGGGAAAGTCCCTTCACTTATCAGCCCCCGGTGCCCTTATTTCCTAAGGGAGACACTGGAGACCCACCCGCAGGATACTGTGGGGGTGACGTGACAGACGGACTGGCACTGCACGCACGAGGTAAGAGCCAGCCCAGACGGCCCCGCCGTGGTCCCTCCGCTCCAACCCAGCCTCGCAGAGAGCTCGCCCCGCCCATCACGGGCAAGCGCAGGTGCAGTTCTCCACCGAAAACTGACTTCTCGCCACAGGAGGTTACAGCAAAGAGGCTCTCATGGTATTGCAGTTTTGATCAAAGACATGATTATTGTAAAATTGCTTTTCAATGGACAACGGAAGAGCACAGGATTAAGTCTGCAGCCATAAAAACTGCAGATTGTGGGAAAACAATAAAACAAAGCCCTCCAAGCTGCACGGAGCCCACTACCCACTCCTCCCCTGCACTAGGCTCAGGGGTCTCCTGATGCGACCCCCGCCTCCCTCCATCTGGACGCCAGACTGACTGTTTATACAGACAACTCAGCAGGTCAGGCCCCCGCCTAAGTCAGCTCACTGGCTCCACACCATCTGAAATGAAACCCCCACTTCTTGCCAGGGCGCGAGGCCCCCCAGGGCAGCTATGCCTCACCCGTGCCCAGGGCCCTGCCCCCAGGAACTGTGACGTCTCCTGGCTTCTGCGGGCGACTCCTGTGCCCTGGGTCTGTCCCCAGGGAAACCTCTCCTGGCCGCCCTGGGCACTTGTTACCCCCGCACCCACCAGTCTGTCTCCAGCCACGAGACCCAGCCTCACAAGGACAGAAGGGGTACCTCCAACTCTGTTCACGCAGCATCCTTGGTCCAAGACGGCCCGTGCTCAGTGCAGAGGTGTGTCAATGACCGAGCCCACAGGGTGAGTAAGTTTCTAACTTCTGAGCTGGTGTCGACAGCAAAGGCACTGCAGCCACGCACACACTCGTCGTCAGCCTTGCCCCTCAGCGCGCCCCCCGTCTTCCCTGTGCCTTCTAAGCGACCGGGCGAGTTCCAGCCACGAGGGCGGCCATGACGCAGGCTGGGACGAGGAAGCATTTCGTGCCAACGGCAGGAAGTTCTTCCAGCTCCGCAGAGGCACCTCCCGAAGGCACTTGTGAATGACAGCAGCCACAGGTGCTGTGACCCCACCGGCTGCAGAGACCTCCTCCGCTCAACAGTGCGCGCGGCGCGGCCCTGGGGCCAGGGGAGACGGCGGGCAGGGGCCGGCGGCCCAGGGGCTGGGGGTCCCTGCCGCAGAGGGCACTGGCTTGACCAGCTCCCCCAAGGCCCGGCTGCAGAGGGCCTGAAGCACTGGCCTTGCTGACGGCCAGGACGACGGTCGGGCCCCGTCCAGCACACACGTCCTCGCTCCCAACCATGGAGCTCGGGACTTCCTGTCGTTCGGTTCCCAATGGCATGTTACATGGCTGTCCACACGTCCCCGTGCTCACCCATGTGCATGAACAAAGGTCTCAAGTCGTGCAGGGACAGGGCCCGGGGCCTGCCGTCCGGGAACTTCTGCACTAGAGGAGTTGTCAGAACGCCCCCCTTGCCCTGTCCGCCTGACCAGTGTGGCTCAGTGGTGTGGTGTCGCCCTGCAAACCGAGAGGCCGTTGGTCTGGTTCCCAGTCAGGGCGCCTGCCGGGTTGGCGGCCTGCGCAGGAGGCGAGCAGCTGATGTTCTGCTCGCACATCGATGTTTCTCTCCCTGCCTGCCCCCCTTGCCCTCTCTAAAAGGAAATAAATAAAACCTTAAAAAAAAAAAAGACAGACCCGAAGTGCCTCCGTCACGATCTACACGGAGGTGTATGTGAGGTCACTGCGCTGTCTCCGAGGAACTCGTGTGCACACGTGTGAGGCTAACATGAAGACGCAGTGAGCAGAAGGAGAGGGCTGCCCAGGGGACACGGGTCGCGGTCTGCGGGGGGCCAGGCGGGACAGGGCAGGGAGGCAGTGGCAGCGGCGCGGGCAGAGGGACGGCGGTGGCGGGCGACGCGCCTTCAGCACCCAGCACCCGGGGGGCCACTTCGCGAGGCCTCACAGCCAGTTCAGGTGACACCCTTCCACAGACGCCTGCACCTGGACCGGCAGCTGCGTGTGTTCATGGAGGAGTCTGCACCCCGTACGCCTCCGCTGTGGCACCGGCACGTTCCTCCGGTTCTCTTAAGCTGACGCCTGCGCACGAGCGCCGCGAGGGGACGGCCAGAGCCGCCACGCATTGGCCGGACGCACTGCTGGGTCCGCACACGCTGACCCCTCTTTGACGGCTAAACCGAACATCTGTTTTACTCCCAGTTTTTCTCAGCCGCTTTTGTTTTCAGTGAGTTAAAAATCCCCAAATAAAGAGGAGAAAATACAAGCGATCAGGCCCGGGCATGAATTCAATGAAATGCCAATAATGTTGGAATTCTCAAAGACGAATGGCCACTCTACTGAAAGCTTGGCTTTCGCTCTAAAAGCAGAGCTGTGTAAAAATGTTGCTACATGTGTTTTCACAGAGAGGAAAAGGTCATTTCGCTTTTAAATGCAGCAACACAGGCTCTGCTCAGGCACGCAGCTCCGAGGTAGGAAGTCCCACACACAGGCGTCCTCATGCGTGAGCTGCGGCGTGCACGCCTGGCTATAATGGGCCTCTGGTAAGGGGCTGCCTGCCATCTGCCTTTCCATCGACACACACAGGGGCTCCGCCCTGAGTCACCAGGGCGGGCCAAAGGCAGGCCGTCGTGTGCCAGTGAGAACAAGCTGCCATTCCGCCTTTCAACAGAACCCACGGGAAAACCGGGGCTTGAGGCAAAAAGAGCTTCGTTTTTCAATACTGGAAAGCCTCTCACCTGACTTCCCAACTGAATGGAAGGACAGGAATGTTGTTGGCCAAGATCACATTACAACCTCCTTTGTAATAAGGACACTTGTGTTTTCAGTTTCGACCGTGGGTATAAAATAAAACCTTGCACAGAAAACCTCTAAGGAGCACATGAGGTCCAGGCTGGTGCCAACCCACATCCAGGCGCGGGTCACACAAGGCCAGCCGGCGGGCTGCGCTTCCCTGTCGCCCCCACGGCTCCTGCTGAGACGCACCGTGGCGTGGGCGTGGGGACGCACTTCCCACTGGATGTGGCTCAGGGCTGGAGGCTGGGGACAGAGGTCACAGCCACGCCCTGAGCCATGACTCACAAATGTCCAGAACGGCATTCGGCTCTGTCCTAACACAGGCCATTCCTGCTCTCCTTTCGCACGGCCCCAGTCATCTCTTGGATTTTCCAATTCAGGATAATTTTCCACACAGGTGGCATCTATCCAAACCACTGAACGGGCACTCAGGCCACACCGTTCCCGTCGCCAACAGCGGGGGCAGGAGGTCCGGCGCAAAGGCCACCGCAGGCCCACGCCAGCGGGAGCCGGCCGGCTGCCCGAGAGGCGGGCGGGGAACACGGCGGAGCTTCTGGACAAGACACAGCGCCTGTGAAGAGCTGACGGGAAGCTCCGTTTTGCTGTGAACTCGTCTACGTCTCTCTAAGCTCGTGTGTTTTAGTACAGAGGGCACGCGGGAGGAAAATGTGCACACGCCAATCAACCTTCAAAAAGCCTCGGAAATTTAACCAGTTTTACTCCTAACAGCTTCAGAAAAATAAATAAAAAGAGAAAAATCAACTTAAATGAGCCGGGATTTTAAAAATTACTTTACATGACAAACTTCTTAGTCTTCAATGTAGAGTCACCAAATTAACGATGCGGAGTCCAAAAAACGGTCCCTGACCCAGGAAGTAAAACACGACAAAACACGAAGACTCGCCGTCGGAGCGGCTGCAGCCCCGGCCGCACCGGGAGGCGGGAGAGCGGCGCGGGGGCCCGTGTGGGACTCTCTGCCTGGGCTGCTGCGCGGGACCCGGACTGCCTTCCCGTCTAAGGACGCAGAGCGAAGCTCGGACACATGAAGACAGACCGGCACTGACTTCGCAGACAGCAGTTTCCTAAGAAGCACCAGGGCAGCTGAGGCAGGTTTCGATTTCACGTAAAACACTCAGAAGGGAAAGGCAAAAAGGCAAGTCAGGTGAGACTGAAGCGAAATGACGTTAGAGGAAGTCCACACACACTCGTATCCTGGCACCTTCCTGCGAACGGCAGAGATAACGGTTCCCGGAACTTTCCAAGGAAGAAAGTAGCTAGTACTTTGAACATCAGTAAAAATGAAAATGAAAAATGTCCTTTCATCTTATTGGTTAGAGCATCAGAAAGACTTAAAAAGATTCCACCAGCTTCATGTGGCTCCTCAGCGCGGACCCGGGAGCGGGCGCTTGAGGAAGAAGGGTCCCCTCATCCACAGCCCCCGAGGCAGGAGCCTGCCTGACTCGTCCTGAGAAGAGCAAGAACCCCACCCACGAATGCCCCCCCGCGTCCTTGTATAAGAGTGGATTTGAGGTTCTGCCATCTTTGCATAAGAGCCGATGAAGTAGAGGCAGTAGGAGCTACAATCTGATTCGCTGATCAAATAAATCCTTGAAAAAGAACAAAGTTACCGTACCAAACAAAACAGACCTCAAGGAGATGGCTTTTCAAACAGGCCTTCTCTCCCACGCATGACTGTAATTTTACTTGGACGCAGTCACATACAATCAGGTCTTCCAAGTCATCCAACTTACTCCAAAGGCCTCTTGGATGCCACGCTCCAGTGCCCACGGCGCCTAGTGTAGCCGCTACGTGGACGTACCCCGCACGTTCACCCTAGTGAAACACGGCAAACCGTGACCTCTCCGCCTGGATTACCCGGAAGCCGGAGGTGCAAACCGCCCTGCCAGGTGCTCTAGCATTTAAAAGAAACGGATTTCTAATGGCAACTCAGTGCCAATGTTGATCCATTGAATTGAATCAAAGTTTACTTCAGTTTCACGTTTTGGCTTTAAAACGAATGAAGCGGGAAGAAGCAGGCGCGTTCCCCCAGCCCGGGCCTCTCTGAGTCACGGGAGGCTGCGGGGTCTGCAGACACGGGCAAGGCGAGGGGGCCGCGCTCGCCCAGCACTGAGGTCCTCAACGGGCCGGCGCTCCTCCCGCACAGTGCGGGGCGTTCTAGATGGCAGAGTCCGTCACTCACGTGAAAATTAAAATGGCCCTGGCCAGGTGCCTCTGTTGGTTGGAGTGTCGTCCCATAACGAAAAGGCTGAGGGTTCAGTCCCCGGTCAGGGCCCGTGCCTAGGCTGCAGGTTCAAGTCCCCGTTGAGGTGCGTATGGAGACAAGCAATTCATGTCTGCCTGCCTGTCTGTCTCTCTCTCCTTCCCCCTTCCTCTCTCTAAAATCAATAAGCATAACCTCTGATGAGGATTTAAAAAAATAATTAATGTGATCAAACTAGTCAAGTGAAAAGTAACTGAGAGCCAGACCAAGAGCAAAAGACCAAACACCCACTGCTAAGCTAAGGACTGAAAGGGCCCGACTACCCGACTCACACAGCACACACTAAACACGCCAGGGCGCCAATGAGCGTTCAGGGCGGCCCACCCCATGAGAACGGCCAACCGCGTGTAAAGAAGCGTCCACTTCCCTCCAGGAAGGGAAGACGTGCAGACACACGCAGCCCTCGGCGCACAGAGCAGAGCGGTTTACAAGTAAGAAAAGTGTCTCTGGGCAAAGGCCTCCGACCCCCCTAAGTACAGCGAAGAAGCCCACGCTACAAACTCGATCACTTCTGTTTTCCTCCCTCCCTCCCCCCTTTACTTCCACCCACTGGAGTGCCCGAGGGAACAGCCCCATCTAGCTTTGAGGTAAAACCCTTAAACCCCTACCTTTCATAGCAGCCAGAAGGAGAAAGCGACCAAGTGCACATCATGAGACGAAGGGAAGATCAACACCACGTGGTGCCCAGACAAGGAAGCATGCCCGGCCTCAGAGGAAGGGCCATGCGCATCATACAGACGAGGTCCACGGAACTGCACCCTTGACACATACGTAATCTTATTGACCGACGTCATCCCAATTAGCTTAACTTAGAAAAAGAGGGGAACTCGGACCCACACTACAAGATGCTGAACTTCGAGGTCAGTGAGACGAGCCGGCCTCCGAGGACAAACACTGTGGTGCCACACACGGGAGCCACCAAGGGATCAAACCGACAGACAGAACATGGAATGGGTGCGCCAGGGGCCGGGCGGCGGGGGGATGAGGAGTTTCAGTTTGGGAAGATGAGCGAATTCTAGCGACGGACGGTGGGGACGGCCACACAGCAGTGTGGATGCACTTCATGCCGACCCTGTGCCCTTGAAGATGGTGGCAATGGCAGGTTTTAGGACCGTGCGCCCTGCGGGTTCTCTCATTATTGGTCACAACTCTAAATTCAGCTTTCAAAGAACTAAATGTTCACCAAATTGCCTATGGCCAGCTTCCCGATGTGAGAGATCAAAGTTTCTAACTCTGTATTAAAAGAATTGATTTTAAAAAAAAAACCCTGATAAATCACAGCTTTTACTTATTGCAGACCAACCAGAATGACTGAAGAATTAAAATGTCGCTTTCAAAAGTGACTTTGTGAGGGGGATGGTTAAGTTACACAGAACAAGCGACGGAATTCCCATTCGTGAAATCGTTCCCCTTTGCTTCCTGAACATTCTGCCCGGCGGCGTGGGCCGGCCCCCTGCACAGCGCTGTGGCAGGGCCACGAGGGGACCCGTGTCGAACCACAGGGGACGCGTGTGCGGGGGCCAGCCAGTCCATTCTCCCAGCTTCCCCACCTGATTTCCTGCCGGGAAAGGCCACCGCGCGACCGGTGACACAGAAACAGGCCTCCCGAGTGCTGTCACCCTGCTTGGACCTCGGCAAGGCCTAAGCGGCACTTCCCGTAACCCTCCCTCTCCTTCGCAGGGGTCCTGTCTGCGTGGGTGGGTGTTCATCACTTTCATTTGCATGTCACGATATCTGAATGGAGATATAATACTGAAAACACAATGAACGAGCAAGGCGAGCGCTCCTGACACGGGTTTCTCCATGGCACCCGAAGTCGGTAAAGTCTGAGAGGCAGGCTGTCCACCCAGCCGAGCCCTTCTGTAAGGGCAGTTAGGGCGGCTGATGAAAATGTGGGGACGCTTGACTCCCTGGGAAACATACGTGAAACTGTAAGCAGACCCGACAGTAGAGAACCCACCCAGGAACGCCCCGCCCTTCGTGCAACGCGGGGGTTTTGAGGTTGTAAACAAACATTAACCTCGGGAAGAGCCGCTTTCTCCATTCTCCTCCGCTGCTCACGTGGCCGCAGCCCGCAGCGCGGGCAGGTCAAGAAAGTGCCAGGCGGCGGAGGGGAACCAAGGCTGCCGCTGGGCTTCCTGGGAGGAAGGCGGGGCGTGGCACCCGGAGGCTGCGGTGAACCTAAGTCCGCTCTTCTCTTTACAAGAGAGAAGCCTCTCGCTGATTACCCAGCTCACCCAGGGTTTCGATGGAAGGCTGCCACCTGCCTCCTCTCCTCGGCTCCCACCTCCAGTCACTGCCCAGAACAGCTCCTCGTCCGAGAGCAAGCAGCCCCACAGACCTTCCACCGGGGTCCACAGCCCGCGTGTCTCTGCCGCAGCCCAGCACCGGGCACACACCAGGCCCGCCTCTGACCAGGGGGACCGAAGGGGCAGGTCTCCCCCGAGAATATTTCCATACTTGCTATTCAATCAACAGAAAAGTACCCATATGCACCGATATTCTACAAATGCCGTGATGCAAACAGACCCCCCACACCAAATTCTTTCTCGAACAACTGACCCGAGTGAGGGGGTCACAGAGGAACAGACAGGTTGGACTGACGGTCCTTTGAAATGGAACAGATGTTCAACTCAGGGTACGGCTAATGTAAAACGATTAAATGAAGACTTTCCTGCTTGGTGCAAAGGCTCAATTCCTTACACACAAAGGGAAAACGGCCATGATCCATTTTCTTGTGCCGAAACCCCACTTCCATTTCTTTTACGCACAGCAAAGCCTCTCCACCACGACACGCGCTTGCCTGTCTGTTCTGTGCACACGAGTGACAACGCACTTCAGCCGCTGCGCTCTGCGGGACAGCGCCCTCCGTCCCCACTCTTCCCTGTGTCCTCAGTGCGCCCAGGGCTCCCTCCCCGATGCTCACGGGCCGGAGAAGTGAGAACAGAGACCCCCGCCTCCGCAAGGCACCTGCACACTCACCTTCCCGGCAGCCCGGTTTGTAAGACCCAAGGGTGGGAACTGCCCGAACGCCGTCCGCCGGCCCGCGGGTGAACAGAGTGCGGCCTCTGCACACGAGGGGACGTGGCGGGTCTGGGGAACTCGCAGGAGAGCAGCCCGTCAGGGGAGCGCGGCCCACGGAGAAGGAACGCAGATCCGGGCTTCCCGCCTGGGGAGAGGGGATGGGGAGCAGCAGCCAACACGCCAACGGGGGAGATGCCCTCACAGCGAACAGGCCGCCCGTCTGCACCCCTGATCCGCCCCCACCCCAGGCTGGGTGAGGGTGCCAGCCAGGGGGAGGCCCAGGCGTCAGCTGGCGGCTCTCCTCCCACGCGCCCCCTCCACGCGCCCCCTCCCCATTGGCGGGTCCTGTGCTTCCTCCTTCCAAAGTGGACCCTCCCCTCTCCCCCGGCCACCCTGCCCACTCCACAGAGGGCCGCCCAGGGTCCTCACGCAGGACAGGCTCCCCTCGCGTCCAGCCCTGCTCCACACCCGCCACGTGGCCCAGGCTGCTCTGAAAATCAGGCCGAGCCCCGACTCGGGCTACAGCCTCGCCCCCCGCCCCCCACCCCCACGCACAGCCCACGCCCCAGCGGCCCGACTCGCTTCCCACCCTGTGCAGACCCCTGTGTGCACGCCCCCCGCCTGCAGGGTCCTTCCCTCCTGTCTTCCCGTGGCTGCCTCGTCCCATCACCCTCGGAGGCCGACCGAAGGGACCCCGCAGCCCCCGGCGGCCAGAGCACCCCCGGCCCCCCCACGCCAGCCCCACCCCGCTGCCCCTGCAGAGCCTCGCACGGGGCCCGCACTGGCAGGCGCTCAAGAAGTACCTGCCAAACGAAGGGTGACGGATGATGAAACACGTGGAGAGAAGCCACGAGGCCACGTGGCACCTGGAGGGACCACGTCCAGGGCTAGAAAACGCCAGCACAGAGGACGCCAAGTCTGAACTTGCTGAAGACAGATGCTCACGCCGGCAAAGGTGCAGAGAAGACGTTTTCCTTCCTGGACCGTGCAGTCTGACCCGAGACCGAGCCTGCTTTGTGGGGACCCGGCGAGGAGTCGGGCGAACAGCAAGAGGGGCCCACAGCAGGGGGTGAGGTGGGGCTGAACAGGAGCAGGAAGCGCGCGCAGTGAGACGCCAGGCGCCCTGCCCACACCGGCGGGGGGTGCGGCCAGCCTTCGGGCCCCTCCCTGCTTCCCTCGGGGAGCAGAGCAGCCCTGTGTGGGGAACTACGACAAACACCACCGAGGCTCAGGAAGACTGCGGACACCGACGAGCTCGTGGGGAAATCCCTCATCGTCACAGCCAGCTGAGCGCAAGTGCGGGGACGGGAAAGCAGGTGATGACACGAGCCCTCGTGACGAGGGACCTACACACCCACCTGCAGTCACGCACCCGGACGGCCCGGCCTGCGACGGTGCCCCCAAATCGGCGCCCGCACGCGGCCCGCAGTCTTCTCCTTACGCGGAAACGGAACCAGCCTCCCAGGAGGGAGGGGGACTAATCTGGGCTGTGAACTGGAGACCCCCACGACCAGGCTCCAGGACGACACCACGCGGGCTGCCGGCCTGCACAGGGCGGTTTTCTTCCCGGCTCTCTGCTCTGTAACTGCCCTGCCCCCCCACGCACACGCATCCCACCGCCCGGACCCTCAGCGCTGCGGGCAAGGTCCTGGGTGCCCTCCCCAGCCACGTGTCCGCCACGCGGGGGCCACGGGTCCTGACCTGGAAGTCAGAACCTTTAGTGGTTTGAGCTCTTCCCTGATTCCCTCAGCTTCTCCATCTTTTGCCCAAAGAGGGATCCTGGCCCTTCCCGACGCCCACACCCTGTCCTTCCTTCCGTCCGCGCGAACCTCAGCCTCCGCATCATCTGCCTCGCTCCCGCAGCCCCGGGTCAGCACAGGGTACACTGGCCCACCACGCCGCGCCCCTCTGCTGCCCCCCTTCCCCCCGCTGCCGTTCTGCTGGCCTCCTGCCCCCCCGCCCCCCCAGCAGGCGCTGAGGCTTCTGTGGGAAGGAACGACCCTGCCCTCTCAGCCTGAGGCCCCCCAGCCTGCTCTGGAAGGGGCGATGCACACAGCTCAGTTCTAATCTCTTCAGGGACCACGCTGGCCTGCATCCTCCATCGCCCAGACCTGGCGCAGGCAGCCACGCTCCTCGAGGCTCCATGTGAGCTCCCAAAGGCACGTCTTCCCAGGGTTCACGTTCTTCCGGACAAAGCAGGTGACAAAATGGAAGAAAGATAAGCCCCTTAGGAACAGGGGCACTGACCCAGCCCAGGTACTTTACTCTGTGCTCCTAAAGCCCCTGCGATTTCGGCTGGGGACACTGCCTCGCCCCTTCCCTGGCCACGCAGGAAGGTGATGGGCTCCGTGAAGCAGCTGAAGCACGCCACTCGGGGGTGACAGGCCTCACGGCACCCACACAAACACACTAAACGCGCTGCAGGCCTCCCTTAGGTGCTGTGGACTCCCTTAGACAACGTCTCGGATCCGCGTGGTGGGCTAAGGGAGCGCCAGTGCGGGCTGCACGCGGCTCCCCGGGCTCACGCGGCCCCGCCGAGAGGGCGCTGCGGGCTGGGCGGGCCCCGTGGCTCCTGGAGCCCGGCGCCGCTGCTAGGGCTGACCCGCGGGTGTGCACTGTCTGCTTCCAACACCGGCGTCTCTGGATCTGGATTTTCTGTTTAGTTCAGATCATTCCCAAACATAGTAATACCGTGAGGTCTCCCACCTACAGTCATTTCTCCAAGTGCACAAACGATCAACAGCTGTTCACGGAAATAAAGTTATTCAAGTGGAGTCATCGCAGCCGCCCTCGACCACCCCGTTCGCCTCTCGGCGTCTCGCGGCGTCACGGACGGGTGCCACGGGCTGGAGGGAGGGCAGGGCTACAGGCACGCACCGGCTGGTTCTCATCGCAAACGTGCTACGTATATATTTCCCTTCCAAAGAGACCGAAGGTTAACAATTTTGTGTTCCCTTTTCCTGATCAAAGAGATCCATGGGGAAACCATCAACCCAAAGAATGGCTTTTCTTTTTTCCAAAAATAATTTCCAAGGCATGTAAATATTAGTAGGAAGGAAGCCTCAGTCCCATGCACGAGAGACAATTAGTTCTCTTTGATGGTGTTTTCCCGTCCCCAGTCCCACCGGAGCGAAAACTGGCCTGAAGTCAGGAGCCCTACTGAGAGAACGGGGGCTTGGGGGCTGAAGTTCTGCCTGATGCCTGAAATTAGGGTTCTTCCCAGCCTGCCCCCTACGGGCTGCAAGGCTCTGCTCTGCTCGCAATGCAGCGCCCCTGAGGCCACATGCACACCCCGAGCCAAAGCACTCTTCCCTTCAGACTACAGGTTTCTCAGCCCTCAGCACCAATAAAACGGGGAGCACCTCACACATTAATTTTTAGAGCCTCTAAGATCTCTTTAAACACGGGGCAATATTGCACGACAGAGCTTCCTAGCGAGGTTAAATACTGTTTAATTGAAGTGTCTTCAAGTGAATTAAGTAAAGAGAATAAAGGACTATTTTCCAACCACCAGCTTGTGCTAACTATACCACAACAGTCATCTATTACATTTTGAGCATTTCTTAAAAGAAAATTTTTCCAAAGCAACAGCTGGGAACCAAGTGTACAAGCCTTACTGCTAAAGGGTCCAGGTCCTGCCAGTGCTCATTTATCCAAAAAACATCGTCTGGGAGTCATTCTTCCACTCGTTCAATGAAAGCCTGGGGAAAGTGCCGGGCAGGACTCCAGACACTGGGGACCCGAGGACTCGGCGAGGGTCACCAAACCGCTCTCAGGCTCCTTCCTTTCGGTTCGGATGGGAACCCTACTGATGTTTTCTGCAGAAGTCACCGATCCAGTATGGCAGCCGAGGGACGTCGGGCTCCTCTCCCATAAACACAAGCCCATCCCTTGGTGCCTTGGGGCACTTCAGTGCTGGCGCATTTTCTAAAATCTCTCATTACCCGGTGCTTTATCTCCCTCTTAGTCACTCAGTTTGGTTTTTGGGTTGCCCCGAAGCCAAACACAGCAGAGCGTGAGGCTGATAAGAACCTGCCATTCCCCTCTTATCAGCTGTTTGCCCTAATGACTCAGGACCACAAAGCCGGGCAGCCACTTCCTGCCTCCCAACAGGTCTGGCTGCATCAGCAGGAGACACTGGGGGGCAGCCGGTGCTTTCAGGGGACTCATCTGGGGCGAGCGGATCCTCTGGGGTTTCAAGAGTATTTGTCTACT
Source organism: Furipterus horrens (assembly GCF_987537825.1). NCBI lineage: Eukaryota > Metazoa > Chordata > Mammalia > Chiroptera > Furipteridae > Furipterus > Furipterus horrens. Next base: position 667,354 of record NW_028327180.1, read on the forward strand.
TTCGAGTTCTCTCTGGAACAAGATGAGCACATGGGATTTTTTTTGTTCTTCAACTGAAATCGAAAGTGAGAATCACTCCCCTTAAGTTCAGTTTCAATAGGTTACTTAAATGTCACTGGTGAAAATGTACAAAACCTGCCGGATGAAACCTGGCAACGTTTATCAAGAATTCTGAAACTTCAATCCTCTAACCTATGAACTCTCCTTTATGAATATTTCCTAAGAATCAGAAATCTGAGAACAGACTTTACTACTGTCATTTATCACAACTAAGAACAATTGAAAAACAAATCAGCAATACTAAACTGAGGTTTTACTCACTGAAGTATAATTCATAAAGAATGTTTAGTAACACAGGAAATTTTACAATATTAAGCAGTATACAAAACTACATTTTAGTCCAGTATTCTGACAAATTTAAAAAGAAAGAAGACAAAATGTTAACAGTGGTTGGGGACGCTCAGCTATGAATAATGTCGTCTTCTTTCCAATTCTCTGTTTTCCCCAGACTCTATATTTTTATGATGTAATTTTTAAATGTACTTATAAAAAGTAGTAACAAATAATCAAAAATATATTTCAGAGGTATGTCCAAACTGTAAAAGTTTCTCTGTACCTAACCAATATTTATGTAAAATCATTAATATAAAAGCATATGCAATTTGCTTAATTAAAATAATAAAACATTTATCATGGCTAAAGTTTCTACAAAATGGCCAAAATGCTCAGCTGAACTAATTTTCACAAATCACTTTTGCCACCATGATTACAGCCTTTAAATTGCCATTTAAAAATATAAATGGCGCCCTGGCTGGTGTGGCTCAGTGGATTGAGTGCCAGCCTGTGAACTGAAAGGTCGCCAGTTTGATTCCTAGTCAGGAGTCATGTCTGGGTTGAGTGTTTAGTCCCCAGTTGGGAGCGCGCGAGAGGCAACCAATCGATGTTTTTCTCCTCTTTCTCCTTCCATTCCCCTCTCTAAAAAAAAAAAAAAAAAAAAAAAAATACACACACATATATATATAAATGTATATATGTATATATGGCATATTTGGAATATGAAAAGAATAACATATTTTCTAAAATTCTGTGTGTGTGCAATGAAAGTCACAGATTTGAAAACCCCCTGTTTCCTGCAACATGTCACACAAGGAGGGGTCCCTTCAGGAGGGAACACAAATAAGTGTTTTCAAACGTGCACCTGCGCCAAGAGCCTTCCGTAGTAAAACCAGCCGCTTGCAGTCCCCTTACTAAGTTTCTGAACTGACAGGCACAGCAGCGGTAACAGCTGCCCCCTAACTGTCTTCACTGAAAAATCAGATAATCTCTGTAAGCAAATAACAGCCGTCACTTTTGCATCCAAAACTCTATAATAAAGTGTCACCAAAATGCTCATAAAAATGAATTTTACAATATAAGTGTAAAAGCAGAACGGCTCCACACGTGAGTGACAGTGAGTGGAGGCTTCGCGTCAAATGGGCGCACTAAGTCCCTCGATGAAGTGCTGATCCCCAGCTGTTTCACCCTTCCCTGCTGAGCACCGATTCTGTGCTGTGGCGCAGAGCCTCAGTTTCCCCTATTTAAAAACAGAGAGAACACTGTCTACCTGGAGGCGGATTCAATTAGACCGAGTGTCTTTAAGTATAACCTGTCACTTAGAAGGTTCTCTTTAAATAACGACTAGTCACATTTCTATTTTTTTCATTGTTGTTATTGATCTTGGCAGTAATCAAGTCCCAAGAAGAGGAAACTAGGGTTCCAGAAAAGGGCTCATCAAACTAAAAGAATCAGTGATGACATTGCTCTGTGTGTAACTATAACAATACTTAGGATATTTAGAGTCAAAACCAAACAACAAACCTACCAGTGTCCCCATCCCGGAGTGAGAGATGAAAGGTCTATGAATTTACCTCGAGAAGTACTGTTGTATCTGCCTTAAATGGAATCATAGGAATTTTGCCACTGAAAACATTGTCCTACTTCATTTAAAATTATTTTATTCTAAAAATAACTTCATACTGATAGTTGCAATAAATTTACCATATGAATAAAACAGTACTTTCATTATAATCAGCTATTTCAACTATTTTAAAGAATCTTTCCAAATCGCTTATTTACACTGGGTACTTGAACACCATCTGCATTATGGTTTTAAATTCTTGTTTAAATCCACATTATACAAAAGTCTTCCTTCGCCTCACCAGGCAGAAACAACCGTTCCCTCCTTTGAAAACCCACAGCACTTTGTTCACACCGGGCTGCAGCACCATCTGCCTTCCACAATGTCTGTTTCGTGGGCAAGCCTATTTCTCCTAAATCTTTATTTAATGCTTCCTAAATTTTTATTAAATAAAAATATTTCCTAAATATTTATGAAATAAAAAAACAAAAATAAGGTCACATATGCGAATGTGCTTAATAATCTATAAACTAGTATGAAATATAAGTGACTGTTATAAAGGTATTGTTTTAGGCTAAAATTATTGCTAGACTCTATTTAACGTATCACAGTAAAGTGATACTAAATGATACTATTATAACTTAAAAGATTAACACACCTCTTATGTACATAATCCTTAGTAAATAGCTGGTTTATAATTTACACACCTACACCCCAATAAATGGAGAGGGACAGACGTTAAAAATACCACGGGCCCGTGGACACGGTCAACAGTGTGGTGACCGGCGGTGGCAGGAGGGGGATGAGTGGTGATGGAAAGAATACAATAAAAAGAAGGACAAAAAAAGACTCTAAAAACATTTGAGAAGAAGTGTGGGCCAGGAGTTCTTAGTCATCTCTACCATGAACTGCAGTCTAAGTAGTTACATAAACTCTGTATGGATATATTGTCCAAAAACCCACCAACCCAGCCCTAGACACTAGCAGTCAGCCTGCCTCCCTATCAGCCCAAGGGAAAGACTTACAAAAGTTAATTCAAGTTCTAGTTAACAAAAGATGTTAAATGCCCAAGAAAATCGTAGTACATGCTTCATAGTAATCTACAATTAACATTAAAGGAACCCATAAAAAGTGATTAACTACTGAATTTTAACTTTTACACGGAGTTGATTCAGCACGTCACCAGAAAAGACAAGTACTGACCTACGTGCATAAACAATCACGGTTCTCAGGGTGTTTCACTGCTGTCACGGGCCCGGGCAGGTAGAAGCTGACCCAGTGCCCAATGTCACAACCAGGTGCCTGCTGCCCACGACCGTCGCTTTGTGTACTGATGCTGGGAGACAGGAAGGGCTTTTATTACGTCCTGGAAGTGTGGATATACTCTTTCATTTCTTTCTCCTAACTAGGTTTGAGTATCACTAACATTCTCTCTCACCCAGAGAAGAAAATAAATGTCGATTATCAAGAGCTGTGTAAGAATGTAAGTACAATTCAGCGTAACTGAAGAGCACAGAACGAGGAGGGTGATACAGGCCGCTCCGGGGCCCAATAACTGACAGTTGCAGAGATTCTATGTACAAAAATAAAAATGACTTACTAATTTTTCTTAAAACATTACTGGAGCCAATAAACTCCTAAAAATTAACATTAATTTGTCCAGTGAGTTCCAGCTTGTCAAACCAATAATGTACATTCAGAACAAGCTGCCTCTTCTGCACTGTCTCAGACCTATTTCTCCTGCAAGACAAGCAACCCAGAGGCGGAGAAGCGGCAGTGATCCCTGGACTGTCTAAACGCCAAAAAAGAGGAAGAGAAAAGCGGTAAAGATATTTATCTTAGCATATATTATTTCAAGCTTCTATTGTAATTCATTGTAGTTCACAAAAACAGTGACTTTTGACATGTCAGACTGCATGTAATTAGAAGTGGTTTCTAATGATCAAAAAATACACTGGGAGATAAACATCAAGTCACTGCGCCCATGAAAATTCTGTTACCACAGTGGGGTTTCACAGTGAAACCCCTCCCACATGCTGTCTCTAAAGGCGTCTGCCCTCAGAGCCGTTGGTCATGAGTTCTGAACCCCACCACAGCCTGCAGGGAGGGACCCTCCAGAGCCGGACGATACCTCAAGTACAACCATGCCAAAACGGACCAAGCAGCGAGGCAGCAGGCCAAGCGAGCACTAACTCCGCCCTAACCCGAATGCTGGGGATCAAAATGACATGACTTCTAATTCTCGTGGCGAAAGCATGAGATACACCCCAGTATCACGACCCAACCTTACCGAGCATGCCTTTCATTCCTGTCTAACCCAAAACTCCTTGCAAGACAAGTTTCATACAAAATACCTGAGACGTTTCTACAGCATCTATTTTTAAAACAAGCCACGTCAGATATGAGTGGCCTTCTCTAGCTGACCAGGCTTACGTAAGGAACGCGCCGGGCACACATGCGTTAACGCAAAAGGAAATAAATTCCTGCAGCCTCCGCGTCTCCCAAATATGGGACGTGGGACCAACAGCTGAGGGGAAGCGCCCGGGCAGCTGGAGGCCGAGGGGCGGGCACAGGAGTGTGCAGGGCAGTGTGACTGGGCCGGCCGATGCCCGCAGGAATGCAGCCGTATTTTTGGCAATTCCCTTCTGGTCTTGGATGACGATTACTGACAATGGCCTTTCTTTTCACTTGTAATCTTCCATTTAAAGAATATTATCTGAGTTGAAGGATGTGCCTGGTCTTTAAAACAAATAGACTTAAAGCTTGTATTCAAAAAGGCATGTGGCATTTCAAATAAAACCAAAATCTGCACAAAAAAATTGTACACTCCACAAAAACTGCTATATGCAGCAGTAAACAAACAAACAAAAAAGAACAAAAACCAGTACCTTAGGAAAAAACAAGCATGCTACTTTGCATTTCATTGTACATTTCCCTTTAAATACATTAATTAAAAATTTTTGCAAAACTAGGGTTTTAGGATCATTATATTTTGAATGGAGTGTTTTTAAAGGAGAAGTCACCCTTTACAGCACATGCTCTGAACACACTATTGCCAGAGAACTCCAGGCCCCGCATGTGCTTGCTCTTAAGAAGACACCAGGTCCCCAGCTCCTTCCCCAGCCACCTGGGGTCACACGTGATCCCGGTCACGGTACCCAGCCAGCCTGTGTCCCCTGCTGTGGAAGGTGAACTGCAGAATGGAGGTAATAACTTAATTTGGGTAAAGGCTAAACAAATGCATGCATTCCAAGGGGCACATAGTCCATAACCAGCTCTCATTGCATTGATGATATTGAATAAAGGGGACACTTGGGAGGAAAGGACTGTCCTGTCTTACAGGTGAGCAGTGATGACAGGTAAAGCGACACAGCACTTTGCTACGTAAGAAGCGATCCTCGTAAAATTCAATGAATCGTCACAACCACCAGGGCAGCTTCTGGGCACCGCCCGCCCTTTTCTCGATGAAGAACCCAAGGCCAAAACGGGGAGCCACGGGCGGTTTCACACGCTCGGCAGCAGCCAGGGCTCGGCCGCGCCACAGCCCCGAGGCCGCCCCTGCTCCACAGTCACCCCCGGTCCATAGGAGCCCCCGCACCAGCTGCGCCCCGGCCCCCGGAGGAGGTGGCGGCCACGAGCGCCCTTGGACGGGGTGGACTCCGTCTCTGCCGCTGCCCCCCAGGAGGAAGCGTTGTTCTACGCACCCCCACTCGCAAGGTGAGCAAACGGAGGGGGGCCTGCGGGGTTCCCGGGAAGCCGATGGGGGCCCGCACAGCCCAGGCCGCCGGAGGCCGGTCCCTGCGTCCCGCAGCCCGACCGCCTGTCCTGCACTCGGTGGGAAGAGCAGGAGCCTGCGCGCAGAAGGCCAGGGGCCGGGAGGGGCCCACAAGCTGCAGACGACCCTCCCGCAGAAACAGGGAGCCGTCGGGGCGGCCTGGCATGTGCGGTCCCAGCGCCGTAAACCCCGGGGAACCAGAGCAGGCAGCGCAGACCCGGGCGCGGGCCCACTCCAGCCCAAGTGTCCAGCGCAGGGCAGGGGCAGAGATGGCGGAAGGAGGTGGCCCGCTGACACTCTTCACCTGAAACGCCAGGCGCAGGTCGGCAGCCCCTCCTCCCCGCGGAAAGCCTTCCTTTGGGGGGAAGCCGCGGGCCTGGACCTGCCTGGACGGCGCTGCCCCTGGTCCTCTCCGGGCTCGGCCCTGCGCCTGCGTGAGCACGAGGCTCCCAGAATCACAACGTGCCCCCCCCCCCCCGCCAGTGGGAGCGCTGACGTGCCCATCGGAACCTCAGTCCACGTTCAAGTGGAAACTGCGAGGAGAGACAAACAGCCGGCCGCGACCCGACGCGGTGGTCCCGGGGCAGCTGCCTGTGCACAGGACGAACGCGGGCCTCCCCGGCTTCTGGCTTCCCCGGCCCTGCCGCGACACCTGGGGCCTCTTCACCTCGCTCCTCCTTCGCGTGACCGGACATTCCCGTGGACACACCTCAGACCCGTCCCGCAGGAACTGGGACGCCTGGCATTTGAGCAGAAGCGCTTTCACACGAGTTCAAAGCAGCCGGGAGGGTGCCCGGAGGCCTGCGGGCATCGGCTCTTGTCAACAGCTATTCCCCCAGCGTGAATTATCTGAGGCCCCGAGCCTGTGCGGGTCACAGGCCGGGCTGGGAGCCCCGGTGGCGCAGGCAGTCAGCTGACCTTCCTAGAATACAGCTGTCCAAGTTTGCCTCCCGAAGCCACGCGCTAAGGACACCTCCATGAATTAAGTCCAAGTGTAACTACAGCTGGAATACGTGGTTCACCCGAGCTCCGACCTATTTTCCTCTCGAAAGCAAAGGGAATGACAGTTCTGAGACTTACATTTTCCATTCCAGCGTTTTTCTGAGTTATTTCAGAGTAGAGCTAAAGGCAAAATGCACTTGGTGACATTTATTTGCCTTATAATTAGTTATTTATGTAACGGTAATTTCTGCTCATACGACAGAATTCTTACAACAATGTGTTAAACTGCATTTGCTCGTTTACTTTGAAACCGTACAGACCAGGAGGCACCCAGAAGGCGGGCATCCCCGTGGGTAACGCACTGCCCACGTCTGTCACGCGCTCACAGCCACCTCGCGTGCCCGCTCACAGGAGAACCCGGGGGGCAGGGGCAACCCAAGCTGACACACACGGCGCTGCAGGCACCTACCCCTGGCCGACAGCTTCTTGGTGTTGATGATTTTGGCAGCATATTCTTGACCGGTAGGGATTTTCATACATCTCCTCACCACTGAAAAAGCCCCCCTGAAAATAAAAGTTACCAGGTCATCAGTACAACCAGCTCTGATAGTCTATAAAAAATTACAACAATTTGAGCATTTTTATTGAATTTAGTATATTTCCAAGTAGTATCAGTGCCCTACAGTAAGATCCAGAAAATGACCAGCTCTTCCTGGAAACCCAGACCTTCCTTACTGCTGAGAAATAAATTTTATTTAACTGGGAGCACACATTATTAATCCACGAGATGAAAGGCACTGCCAATTACCAGGCTCTTGGTTGCCCATGAAATTTGAGAACCTTTTACAATTCACTCATAACAGCACCAAACGCTCGGAGAAAACCCCTGCGAAGAGCAGAGCTGAGGGAGAGCAGCGAAAGCCTGCTGCCGATTTATTTTGGTAGGAAAGAAAGAATGTGGCTCCCAGGCAGTAAACATGGCGATTGTTTCCATGAAAGTGTAAATACTGGGAACATTTGTGTGTTCAACAAACCCTGGAATGGTGGCTCCGCTGCGCCCCGTTTCGGGCTGGGGGAGGGACGTGAATGAAGCTGCTCTGCCGACAGTCTCCATGTTTTAACGGCAAATAATGCACAAACATGTAAGGATAGAAAGTTCCTGCCATTCGAGAGCTGTTTCCATTTCCTTTCATTCCGCTGCGCAAACCGCCACCCACCGCGCCCTTTCGGCGGCGACAGCGCGACCCGGCAGCGGAGGGTCCCGGTCCGACGCTGCGTAAGTCGTCCCCCGGCATCCCCGCCGCCCCGGGGTCCGCGCGCACCGCCCGACCCCCCGCCCCCCGCGCAGGGCCCCGGCAGGTCCCGGTCCCCCCCCGCACCCCGCCAGCGCTCCCGCCCGTCCGCGCGCCGCTAGGCCCCCCAGGGGGCTCCCCGGCGTCCTCAGGGCTCCCCCGCCGCGTGTCAGCTCTCCGGGGAAGAAGGGGACGCGCGCGAGCCCCGGGAGGGGATGGCGAGCGAGTCGCTCGGGCGCCGGGCGCCAGGGGCTCGGGGCAGGGTCGGGCTGGTCGGAGCGGCCGCGCTCTGGGCGTGGAACTCGGGGCGTCACTGGCACGGCAGCGCGGGGACAGCGCGGCCCGTCCGCGAGTGGTCGTTGCGCGGCTCCGGAGGCGTCTCCGCTTACACCGAAGGGACTGAGCTGCTCCGCACCGGCTCCCCGGGGGACGGATCGGGCGCGGGCGCGAGCAGGGCCCCTGGCCGCCCCCCCGCCCCCCACGGACGGCCCCCGCCTCTCCGGCGCCGCGCTTACTTTCCGAGCTCCTCGAAGAGCTGGTACTCGTCGGTGAACCGGGTGCAGGTGGTGGTGGAAGCCATCCTGGGGCCGGGCCGTCCCCGGGACAGCTCGCCGTCCGCGTCCGAGAGGGGCCGGCCGCGGGGATCGCGCGGGGCGGGGGTGGCCGCAGAGGGCGCGTGCTCCTGCGCTCGGCCGGGCTGCCCCTCCGGACGCCGCGCCGCTTCCTTCCCGCCCCGCGCGCGGACGTCGGGGCTGAACGCTCAGGGACAGGGCCGGGAAATGGCAAACAGCCGCGGGGCGAGCAGCGAGCAGCCGGCAGCTGCGAACGCTCCGCGGGCGGGCGGGCGGGGCGGAGGAGGCAGAGCCGGGCGGAGGCTTGGGGCCGAGGCGGGGCCGGGCAGGGGCGGGGCTCCGGCCCCGGGGGCGGGCCGAGGGGCGTGGCATGCCGCGGGGGCGGGGCCCGCGAGGCCGGCGGCGCTGGGCCGACCGCTCCGCGCCTCGCGGCCGCCCCCTCGGTCCCCAGCGACGTCGGCCCGTCCCTTCGCGGGTCTCAGGCGCACCCGCGCGGGGAGAGGCCGGAACGGGCCGACTGGGCAGAGGACTGAGCGGCACGGGACGGCCAGGGCTGCGGCCTCTCCGCGAGGGCGACCCCGCTGGGCCGCGCCTCCCTTCCGCAGGGCTGGCCCCGGTCTCCACCTGCCCGCCTCCTCCAGGGCGAGGTGCTCGCACTCGGGCAGCCCCCAAAGGCGTCGGCTGTGGCCGTCACGTTAAAAGTACGGAAACAAGAACGCCGCCCCTCGACCACACCTCCGCTCCTGAGGGACTCCCTGTCAGCTCGCGAGTTCCGAGAGGAAGGCGGTTCTCGCGAGATTTCCGCTGCCGGGGGCGGGGCCTCCGGGGAGGGGCGTGGTCTCGCGACCCGTGGGCTGACGTCAGTCGCACCCGTGCGCTCGCTCTGCCCCAAGGCCCTGGGGACCGGGGAGAAGCTCTGGGGCCCGGGCGGCCGGGCGGCGCGGTGCGTGCCCAGCGCGCCTCTGCTCACAGTGAAAACCAGAAAGAGAATCGCGCTACAAACACCCGGCACCGCACCCCCCGCCGTGCCCCTGTCCTGGGCGCGGGCCTTGCGCACTCGAGACCGAGCCCGAGAGCAGCCGCACAGGAGGGTCCGACCTCGAACGTGCTCAGCTCAAGGCCGTTCTCGGCGGGTAGCCGCGCCCTGGACGCTCTCTTATCTGGGCGGAGGCCGGTCTTGACCTTCACTGAGCCTGCCTCGCTGTCCTGCACCCAGGGTCGCGTCCCTCGGGGACCCCCGGGTCGCCCTGGTCACCGTTACCTGCCCTGTACCCATCTGTGCAAAAGAAGCACGTGCCTGTCCGTTCGTTTTACGTGTATCCGCTCCCGGAGGGTCCCTCCCGCCCACACGCACCCCCTTTGCTTCCCCCCGCGGGTCTAGAGTAGAAAACAAGCCCCCGAACTGCTCTCCTCTGCGTGTCTTCTCAGCCCAGCAGCGGTCCGTTTGGCTCAAATAAACTCGCAAACATTACCCACAGGTGTGAGTGTTCCTTTCCCTGATGTGCGCTGTAGAGAACTAGAACTCGGAAAGTTTAGGGACGGGCCCCAAACGAAAGTGTTAGGACCGGTCTCTGCCACGGCCTTTACAGCAGGACGGAGACATCCTGCAGCGCCATTGCTCGTCCGTTCATCGTGAGCGGTGGCATCAGGCGCTCCAAACCTCACAGTTGGGAGAGAAAAGACAACTTGGAGGTGTGACAGTCAATGAGTACCGAGGGGAAACAGAGGCAGGGCCCTCACCACTGCAGTCTAACTGGGACCGCCGCGGAGCAGGCCAGAAGCCGAGAGACGCCCGTCTCATCCGCTCACTCGGGGTCCTGGGCCTGGTCCGATCATGTCGCCAGCTGTCCCAGCTTCACGAGAAACACTATGCTGGCAGGGCAGGCGGGAAGTGCTTGAAATTCTTGTATCCTTTCCACTACCTGCGAGGGAAAGCCTTTGAAACGGTGCTTCCATCCCAAGGCCAGGAAGGCGGGAGAGGGTCCACGGTGCCCAAGGGGAAGAGACCCAGAAACCAACTCTGGTTAGTTGCCTACCTCGGGTCACTCTCTGTTTCCCCAGGGAGTCCCTGGTGCTCACAGAGGGAGCCCATGAATAGCTTTGGGTCACTGTGCCAACTTTAATTGATTGCCTCCCTTCACTTATGTGGTTTACAACAAGATGAACAAACGGAGTGAGTCTGCAGCAAGAGAGGGGTTTGGGTTCACAGACCCCCACACATACCCAAGTTTGGGTGGTCGTGTCCCCCTCACTTGGGAAAAACTGGCTCCACCTTTATCCGTCAATCAGAATGTTACTTCTGCATCCCCATCCCGCCAACTGTATATGTGCTCAGGGCAAAGGACTCACTCTCTTGGCTCGTGGCCCTCACGGCGCTCTTGGCCTTGGCCTCAGGGTCTCTGGCCACCCCAGGGCGAGCTTGCCACCCCGGCCCTTGGCCACCCTTGCTTTTGCCCTCCCATTCACTAATAAACTTTGTGTGCATGCTGATAGTTCGCTGATCTGTAATTCTTTACAGTGTGGGTTTCACTGATAACAGAGGCACAGAGAATCTAAGATGTAAAGGCATTGTTTGCACGCAGGGGCTGCTATTAAAAGGTAAATCGAGGGAGCATTTGAGATCTGCTCCCTGGAATATGTTACCAGTTTGACTCAAACTCATAAAAACTCAAAAATAAAAAGTAAATCAACCTTGTCCACATCACAACTAATCCTAATTCCATTATGCCCTGATTTGGGAATGCTAGACTGACAATAACTGAGCTTTTACTAAAGTTCTCAAGATGTTCACAATTTTTAACACTTGTTATAATAAAATTGAACTTTGTACATATTTTGATTACCAGCAGTAAAAAGCAAATTTAACACTTGTCAATGTAAGAAACATTCACACCTGTAGAGAATTTAGGGAGTTTATTTGAGCCAAACTGACCGTTGCTGGAAAGCAAAACATCAGCAGATCGAGGAAGCGCTCAGAGGATGGCAGTTCTGCAGCTTAATTCATGCACTACAGTCAAAGGAGGGGACAGTAGGTGGGTTACATGCAATCCAGTGGTGACAGATCAGGGAGGTGAGAAAGGGTAAACAGGGGAACCTGTAGAACTGGATAAAAAGTAAAATGATAGACACATAAGAGGTCTGTCCGGAAGGTATCCAGCCATGTAATATGGAAAACAGAGACATTTATTGAAGAAGATACAAGAAACATTGTACCCAGGACAATGAACCTCAGTCCCCTTCAAAGTAGGCACCTTGGGGCCTCACACAGGTCTCCCAGTCGCCATCAGCTGCTTTGTTGTAGTTTCCTGAATCTCATCAGTGGTCTGAAACCTTTTCCTTTTCAAAGGTGATTTTAGTTTCAGGAAAAGCCGGAAGCCACAGGGCACCCAATCTGGGATGTAGGGGGACTGAGTCACCTTGGTGATTTGATGGTTTGGCAAAAAACTCTTCAGGAGACGTGATGCATGAACAGGTGTGTTGGCATGATGAAGCTGCCAATCACCAGTTGCCCACAGCTGCAGCCTTCTGAATCATCCGAATGGTTTCTGTGGAGGAATGTTCAAGCTTCATGCAGATTCATTGCTCTACTGGCTCAGTCATTTTGAATGCAACGGCCACACAGCACACATGCTCACTCAACAACGTCTACTGTCCCCACTGACTAGTACAGTGAAGTCACCATTGTTCACGCGTGCGCGTTCTAGTCCTCTCTCCTTGGCTGCCAGGTTACATCAGTGTCACGCAAACCGTTCTTGTTATATTAACAATGGCTGGACTTTATCCAGACAATCCTCATATTTCTTTTACATAGGTGGGTACAGGAGCGTTAACAGTCAACAGTTAACAACACAACAATGATGATGAGGGGATCTGTGGTCTCCACTTTGGTGCTTTGGCGCAGTGTCTGTGCTTTGAGGGGCCCAGAAAAAGGAAATTATTTTTGCATTCCAAAGGTAAGTTATCAGATGCAAGGAGACAATAAACAGGCTCAACTAAGGTAAAGACTGGCTTTTGTCAGGAAAGGTCCTAGCCTAGGACACGACTACCTGCTATGAACTGCTTTTAGTAAGTTTTCACTTCAGACCATCCTTTGTGGTTACTTTAGGTCTCTGAGTGTGTGTGGCCACCACACAGGCCTCCCCTGGGCCTGTCAGTTTAGTTTGTGGCCCCTTTTTTGTCCGCTCATTGATCCAGAATAGGATGATACCAAAAGCTACATAAAGGAAAGAAAAACTTGTCTAAATATTAACAACTGGGCTATAAAATGGAAAACCCAATTTGGTCTAGGCTAAAAGTGTTTAATATATATCTCAAATATTTAGCAATATGGTTCCAAGTTATAATTTAATATTCTCTGAATCCAAAATTAAAACGGGAAAAGTAAAATTAAAACAATAAATAAAGTTAATATAAAATTTTACAACTCCAGGGAAGAAAATTGTTTTTTAAATATTCATGGAATGAGGCCTACATAATTACAGTATGCATCTCAGTTACTTAAATTACTGGTAATTGGAAATGGTTACGACAAGGAAGGAAACATAACTGAGTTTTAATGCTGATGTACTATCGGACAATGAATGTGTACTTTTGAAAGCAAACACTGTCTGCTTGGTGTGTATCTGCATGGTTCCTCGATCTGTTGTTAAGAGCAAGAACAGAGCTGACTTTTTGGACGCCTCTGACAACACAACAGGGAGTCACTGTCAGCCATGACAGTCATGTCAGGTGCTATGTCAAGGCTGAGGTAATGGGGTGTAAAGGGAACGCCAAAACCACAAGTCTGAACACTTGGGTAAAGACTCCACCTGGACGCCGATATGAGTGGGACCTCCACCCCTACTGGGCTGCGAGAACTCAGAGCTCTGACCACCCAGCACTCAGGCCGGACCTCCGCCCCCCTCCTGGCTGGAGACCGGTGCCCCCTCTCCGTCTGCGGGCGCCGCCAGTGACCCAGACTTCGCGCCCGCCACCCACCCTGCCTGCTGCTGCGGTGCAAGCTGCCCTCTCTGCGCGTAGTCCGCGCGTGACTGTGCTGGCTTCTCGGGGAGGTCTCCGCTAGCAAACCTGGCACCGTGGACGGCCACCGACGTGTGTGAGGGCCTCCCTCCAGGGACATGCCCCTGCTCACGACATCTGTATCTGGGACTCATTAAAACACTTCTCGTATTTGAACAAATATTGACAGTGAATTTTGAAGTCTGGACCTCCTTAATGCAGCACTCGACAGTTACAGAGAAATGTCTCCGTTGGGATCCGAGCCTGGGCCTCCTCCGTGCCCTCCTGCTGCGCCCTCGCTCCCCGCATTGCAGTCACAACCCAGCAGCCGGAACTATCCCCTCAAAAGCTCCGAACATTGTCCCCTTGCTCAAAGCCCTCCGAAGGCTTTCCATCCCGGTTAGACCAAAGTCCCAAACCCTAAACCTGCGTACGAGGCCCTCGGGCCTCTGCGCTCCACCCGGGCTCCGGGAGGCTTCTTCCCTCGGCGTGCGCCTGGCGCGGGTCCTGGCCTGACCCAACCCCCGCGCGCCACCGCTGTCCTCAGGTTCCCGCATGGTGGCAGGCCTACGATGCAGCCAGGGCCTCTGGTGCCCCCGCCTGAGCGACTCTTCCTTAGGAACAGCGCTGCCGTCCACCTGTCCCCGCGGCTCCCCACCTGAGACGTGAGCGTCCTGCCCTGGAGACACTGGGTCTCGAGAGCCCGGTTTGCTGCAGGAGGGGGGCCTGGCTGGCCCACGGGAATGGAGTGCGCGCGGGTCAGGTACAGCCACAGTCCTGTACCAACGTCAACTATCGCCGTGGCGCACAGTGCAGGATAGCAAGACAATAACGAATGCGTGGAAATAGATGGTTGGATTAGGTCCGTGTTGATTTTTCCACATTATTCCAGTTCCCCTGCGTGTGGGAGTCGAGCGTCAGCTATGTGTGCAATGACCGACCGCGTCGATGTGGTTCAAGACCAAACAACCAACGGGGAACCAGCCTCCCGTTTGCGCTCCGCGCACACGGTCTCCATCCTGCCCGGGAACCAGTGCGAGAGGGTCTGGAAGGCGCGGCACCACGCTAAGGGCGGCGCGCTTGCCTCCGGAACCTCCTGGGTTAATGCTGTTCTCTTTCGAGTACCAGTACGCTGCCTCTGGGGGGGAAGGCTTCAATTAGCAGCTTATTTGTGAGCAACACTTCTTTTTCACAACTTCCTGGCTGGTTTCACAAAGAATGTGTGCCCTCAAATTAAGAGTGAAAAGTTGTTTCTGAAGGTGAAGGCAATTAACCTGGGCGCATTATCAACATAGGAAACAAAACACCGAACCCCTGCGGCTTAACTGCGTAGGATCATGCCATTGATTTGGTAACATTAATGCTAGAAGCTGCGTTTGTGCACGAGGTCAGACACCCCGAGGATATGAAGCAGAACAGAACAGTTCCCCAACTTCATACAGCTGACTGTCGATGGGGGAGATAGGCATCAAATCCGTTATTCATAAAAGTGTAAACACTGTAAAGGAAGAATGTAGGGAGCTGTGAGAAGGTATTCTGTGTGACTTGGGGGGGCAGGCAAAGGTTGGTTTCTGAGAAAAGATGAGCAAATGAGATCTGAAGGGGGAGCAGGACTGAAACAGATGACAGAGTCCAGGGAGCTGCATTCTAGAAGACGGAGCATGGCCGCTCAGCAGACCGAGAGGCCCAACGTGGTGGGCGCCGTGAGCACGGTGAGGTACAGGGTGGTAACACAGAAGGGTTTAAGGATGGCCATGGCATCTGGACCATAAAGGTCATCTGGCTGCCTTGTGGAAAATGAAGCTCAGCCATCGAGAGTGGCCAGCTCACAGTGAGGTGGTTGAAAACAGAGATGAATGAATATTTAAAATATAGTTGGGGGGCCCTGGACACTGTGGCTCAGTTGGTTGGGTGTTGTCCTGCAAACCAAAACGTTGCTGGTTCTATTCCCGGTCAGGGCACATGTCTAGGTTGCAGGTTTTGTTCCAGTGGGGGTGCATATGAGAGGCATCCAATCGATGTTTCCTCTCTCTCACATCGATATTTCTCTCCCTCTCTTTCTATCTTCCTCTCTGTCTAAAACCAATAAACATGTCCTCTGGTGAGAATTAAAACACATGTATATTAAAATAATACAACTTTTGATAATTGAGACCATCTGTGTTAATATAAATTAGATAAACTATAAACTCTCTATGTTACCATGACTTAGAGTCTGCTTTCTGTTTTTAGGGAACCTCTGCCCAAGAAATACAGTGCAGCTGCGCGCTGCTTAGCGACCAGGGTGGGGGCACATCTGAGACATGCGTCGTCAGGTCACGTCTGCCGTGTAGATACCACAGAGGCCCTCACACGAACCCAGGAGGCATGGCCACGGGCAACCCCCTGCACAGCATGCTACTGCACCGAATACTGTGGGCACCTGTAACACGACAGGACATATCTGTGCACCTGCACACGCCTCAGCACAGGGAAGGCGGCATCAAGGAAAAAAATGGGACACCTGTGCGGGGCACTTATCATGACCGGTGCTTGCGGGGCACGAGAGTGGGTGACGTGAAGACCTAGGACACCACTGTACCCGACTGTGACTGTAAAGGAAGGATTCACGTGCGTATGGGTTCTCTAGACAGCTGCCCCTGCCACCTGCGTAGTTCCGTGCCCTCTGCTTCTGTCCCTCTACCACTGAGCACCCTCTAACGACCAAGGACTCCAGTGACCGAAGCCAGGCGACCTCATCCCTGCAGGAATCCACACCGACCTGCAGGCCGAGCACCTCCTCTTCTTGAATCCGGCTCCCTCTCAGTGCCGCAGCCCCTTGCCCCCTGGCCTTCCTCGCGCCGCGAATTGTTCTGTCCCTACTTGTTTTTATGTCTTGCTCTTCTTCCCGCTTTCTGCAAACTTAGGGTTTCCCACCCCTGCGGAGCAGATAGCGGTGCCCCGCCACAGCGGTGGGCCGCTGCCTGCGTGGGGGTCATGCCCGGAGCAGGAACCGGCTCCCAGAGCTCTCACGTGCTTCCTGCTTTGATGCCAAAGTGTACCAAAAATATCTGGGATGCTGCGAAACTCCACAGCCACGTGTGCCGGCGGCAGCGGGTTCGGGGGCGCACAAGGCTCCTTCCTCACTGCCGTCCACACTGCACACAAGGACCTCTTGCCTCGGGCACCAGTGTGCGCTCAGAACCCCAACTGCAAAGGACTCTGAGGGATGCAGCTTCCGGTTTCTAAGCCGAGAGAGGACAGAGCCGGGGCCGCAGGCAAGCAGCCCACTCTCCTGGCTGCTGTCTCCTCCGTCACCGTGCCTTGCCCTCTTCACGTGTGAATGCTCACTGGGAAACAGGACACTTCATGTCCGCGAGTCTGGACATGGTTTGCCTGAGATCCTCTGGAGTTTCAGTTACCCCACATATTTGTCACATAATTAATTGCCTACAACATTTAAAAGCTGCACTTGACATGCAGAGAGAAGTGAGCTACCGGGAGTCAGGAAGTTGGGGCTTGTGTGTGTTTTCCTTCCAGGCCCTCAATAACTGTGTCACCTTCAACAAGACGGCTAACCTCTCTGGGTTGTTCAGGGTCTCCTCTATAATAAGAATAACGGTTCTGTCACTTCCCTGTCCCAAGGGCTGTCGTCAGAACTAATGAGCCACCAGGTGAAAAGCTCCCTGCCCCCCCAAACGCTGAATGAGAATAAAAGTAGTATCTGTACTTTGTGAACAGTTTCCCTCTGGCAGGTCTTAAGAACGTTGAGAAAAGGATTTTTTTTTTTTTGAAGCAGCAGCAATTACCACAGGTATTACATGTAATAAAGAAGCTGTATCTGCCAGGAAAAACAGAGGAGGGAACCAGAGCATGAGTCAGAGCCTCTGCTCCTGGCTCCCATTTCAATGGCATCAGTGGGAGGCTGGGGCGACTGCAAGTAAAATATTGCTGCTCAGAGAGCGTGTGAAGGTGGGAGGAGAAACCAATTAAAGCCGTCGTCCTGAAAGCAGGGAGAAAAGAGATGCCAACCACCGCCATGTTCTCCGAATCCTGGAGAGAAAAGATGAGGCGGAGGCCCACACAGGTGTAGGCTGCAGGGTTGCAGTGCTCCAAGCACCGGGGACACCACTGCTCAGCACGGGCAACTGGAAGTAAAAATGTCCTCTGCAAGGGCTGATTAATCAGGCACTGACTGTCTGTCAACACAGGTAGCACGTGCTACAGCGATTCTGTCACTTCAGTGAAATACAGTCCCCTGGTTTTTATTGACGTTATGATGTCAAAAACACGATCTTAAAAAATCCATTCTTTTCCGTCTGGAGATGACAAATTTCTAAATAAAGCAATTCTTGGGGACAGAAAATTGCCAACCCCTCTGGTGACTACAGTACTGTCCATATTTATAGTAAAATTGCTTTCTTCATTTAGACTCCTTCATTTCTGTTCCTCAGTAAATGATATGGAACCTAAATGCTTATATTGAACAACGTTTCAAGGAGGTACACCGAGCGTAACTTAGTGTTGTTTTGGAGCTGTTTCCCTATTTTAATTTTTCCTATGCTTTTGAGAATGGAAAAAAAACCCTCTAAATGTCAATTATATTTTACAATATTAATTTGAAAGAAAGTATCTTTATTCATCATTCAAAAATCAAGTCATTTAAGAGGAAGCAAATGGAAATTAAATGCATGGGTTCTAATCACAGCACGGAAGGAGATTTCTGAGGTGGGCAGAGGATCGGTGACTGAACTCGGGAGAACAATTGTTCTCAAAAGGCAGTGGAAAGCATGGAGGGGGAGCAAGAGAGCTCTGGTGGCTTGATTCTGTCCCCTCCCTGCTGAGCAATCTCCTGCCTCTCCCAGTAAGACTTCCTGTTTCTCCTTCATCTTCTCTCTCTCCTCCCAACTGGCCACATTGCTTCAGGTGGCGGAACATGGATAAAGTTGGAGTCACGGGTGGAGCAAGAGGACAAGCCCGTTTCAGGTTATTTCTTCCTCCAGCTCCAACTAAGCATGCATGCGTGCACACACACACACACACACACACAACAAAAGCAAAACCTTTCATTAAGAAGAGGTTATTCAAGATGCCTGCACTGCACAGGAATAATGGTATTGACAGCAAAGCAATTGCTTTTAAGTTCTTTCCTTCCCTTCTAAACATGAGCATGATTCTGAGGTGCTGAGGGAGTAGCTGAGGGCCGAGCCCTTGGCCGAAGGAGAAGGAAGGATGCTGTGGGGGAGAGGCTTCGGGGTGAGAGGAGCAACGCCTGGCTTCCACACAGAGGACTGCATGCTAACCCACCCCTTTGTTCAAAGACACAGCTCACACATAATGACGGGATTAAGGGCTTCAAATGACAAAAAGTGGAATGGAGTCAAGTTCGTTGATATTTTCAGTGTCCTATTACTTCGAACTGGACGCCAATATGATGAAGCCCCCTGGGGACAGTACCAAGGTGAGCTTTGGAGCAGAACTAGGCAGGATGGGTGGGAGGGGCCACGTGGCAGCCCCCACTGCCCCGCTCTCTGGAACTTGGCCCGGCCAAGCCGGGAACGCTGTGCGCAGACACTGCGTGCCCACTTGTCCCTGCCAGAACGCCAGCGGGAGCCAGTTCCTGCAGCTGGGAGATGCTTCTCTCTAGTCACACATCTGTTTTCCATTGCCTGAGTAGGTTATCTGATGCAGGGTCACGGAAGATAACAAAGCAGCTGGCTGAGGAAAACCCAAACACTTTAGATAGATTGTATGTGGTCTTCCTAATAGTTAACCTCAGCGCACACACAGCTAATTACCTGTTCTTGATTAACCTGTAACCTCTCAATATTGCCATCATTTATCTTTCATACTTCATTCATTCAACACAGATCTACCAGAATACCTACTATGCATCAGACACTGTTCCCAGAGCCTAGATGTGATGGTAAGTGCCCAGGCCCCAGGGAACTATATCTTGTGGAGGGAGACAGACATTAATCAAATAGTCATATACATGAAAATCACAATTCCTCAAAGAACGCAAAGGAAGGCACATGGGTGGACTGCTCAGGGCACTGTTGGGGATTATGGGTTTTCCTATGACCACAGCCAGGTGGTAAGTCTTCACCTGCTGATGAAGGAGTCTCCTGGTGCCCATTCCTGACCCATTTCACCCCTCCCATCTCACACGGGCTCCGCGGGCTTGGCTTTCACCACCTCTTAACTCACTCTCTAGTCTGAGGTGCCTCCCCACCTTCCTAATTAGTCCCTCCCCTTCCATGGCTTCTGAATCATTCTGTTTCCAGGAGCAGAAGAAAATCAGCCTTCAACCATCTTCCAAATCCTTCTGTCTCAAACAGTGGTTAGTGGCTTCATTCTTTGGGTCTTTGGCTCATGGGGCCTTGGATGAGGGAAAACGCCCTCAGTGTACTATTTACAAAGCATTTGGGGAGACAAACACTCAGAAAATACACAAATTACTACTTTGAGGTATCGTTCTGCCACATTAGTAAAGTAGGCAGATATCTGGTACACACGAGGGCTGAATGGGTGGCAGTTAAGCACAAGACAAGATGAAGTTCAAAGCAAGAGCCAGAGAGGAGTGGGAGTGAGAGGTCGGGATAGCAGCAGGATGGGTCCATAACCACACCAATGGAACTGGAAGAGTATATGAAGTCCCAATGTGCCCTGGGGACACACGGGTGGTTTCTGGTGTCGGGAACACATCCCATTAGACAGCCCAGGCAGGGCAGGTGTTGCAGGTACGTGGCAGAGGCGGGAGAATGAGGAGATTCGGCAGCAATTTCTAATGAAGACTTTTCGTAACCATATGGTCCCGGATCTTGCCTAAGGCTTTTGAAAAAATTACATCTTTTAATGCTGAGCTATAAGTCTCGTCTTGAAGAGAGAAGGTGTGATGGCTGCAGTATTGAGAAACATCACGCCTATTGTTCAGGACTCCAGCGGCAGAGGCGGAATGGTCTCCAAGAAGAATGTCCTGGCAACGGACTAGGTGGCCTTGGTGGCCTTTTGTCACAGACAGGCAAACATCAGTGTATCAACCAGGGCCTTGGAACAACTCTAAGTCCCTCCTGCTCCAGTTTCTAGGTGAACATGCCCAACCAGAAAACCTCAAGAGCACATTGGTTTTGAAACATATTTGTGTGAGAGAATATGTTTTTGTAGCCACAACCAAAAAATACTGAAGAAATAATAACAGACCTCAATAAGGCACGCGATGCTTCCATGTTGAGAGTTAGGTTGCCATGACGCTTTACACGGAACACACGGGTGTGAGGCTGAATCAAAAGGAGGAGAATTGTGTATTTTAACATGTTCCCAATGATGTTTGGATTTGTTGAAACTTGAAGAGATTTAGTTCTTAACTCACTTGTGAGCCACAGATTCAACTTTCCATTTCACACAGGACATTTCCTTTTTCTTTTTTCCGTTTGGCACGAAGCACGGTTATAGCCGGTGCTGCGGAAACCCTGGGCAGCGACCGCTCCTCTTTCCTTCCAGGGTTGGCTGGACAGACCCAGCAAGAACCGTGAGAAGGACGCCTTCCCCAAGCAGACGCGCTCCGCCGGGGCCGCGGCTTCTGGGAGAGAAGCGGGTGACCCCGTCCCGACCAGGGCGGCCCCGAGAAACGGGTGCCGGGCGGCGCGGCCCTCGTGCGCCCCTCCGCGCGCAGACGCCCCGGACGGACGTGCCGCCCGAGCGCCGGGCAGCAGGACGGTGGCCCCGTCCGCACGGCAGGCGTCACCCCGCAGGTATGTGCGGAACAGCGGGGTGGCCCTGACGCGGTGCGGGCGCCCGACTTCCGCTTCCCCGGCCGAGGCCTCCCGTTCGCAGCCGGATCCGGAGTAAACAGCCGGCCGGACGCACGAGCAGGTGCCAGCCCGGCCGCCTCCCCGCGCGCGCTCGGACGTCACAGCCTCAGGACCTCTCGTCGCCACGACGTCACAGCCCCGGCGGTGGCCGAGCGCCATCACCGCCCCCGGGAGCCTGCGGGGACCAGCCGAGGCCTGTCCTCAGGGGCACCCGCCTGCGGCCCCTCCACGTGGCTCTGGCTTTCCCAGCGGGGAGCGGAGCTGGAGAGAAAGCCCCGAGGACGAGCATTCCCGGAGGCCGCGTGGGGCTCTGCAGCCTTTTATTCGCGTGGTGTCTGATCTGTCACAGGACAACCAAGGACCCGGGGGGGGGGTGCGGGGAGTTAGACGTCACTTCTCCATGGGGGGTGGTCTGAGGATGTGCAGCCTTTGTAAAGGCATCACCGAGAGGTAAAGTACGTGTCATTGTGGAAGGAAACGGATGTGCATTGCGGCCAAATCGCAGTTCATCCCATGAGACAAGGGCTGCCCCTGTGGCTCAGCTCCGCGGCTCCTCATTCGCCCCCGCAGGCCTTGCCCGGCACCCAGCCTGGAATGCAGGGCGCTTATTTTTATCCCTAGAGCACAAAAGGGGAAGAGAAACTCCGAGAGGAACCTGAGCTGACTGAGTACTGCCCCACTTAACGGACAGATCCTTAAA
Source organism: Furipterus horrens (assembly GCF_987537825.1). Taxonomy (NCBI): domain Eukaryota; kingdom Metazoa; phylum Chordata; class Mammalia; order Chiroptera; family Furipteridae; genus Furipterus; species Furipterus horrens. The sequence continues at coordinate 689,323 of NW_028327180.1, forward strand.
TCTGTCTCCTGATGCTTCAGACTGCACCCTCCACCTTACCCTGGATTAAATGATACTGGATGCTCGCGGGTGAGGACGCCCTTCGGAGATGCGGTGGGTCCACACGGACACGAGCCCAGTCCCTTGTGAGCTGGGGGAGGGCAGCTTGTACACGGAAGAAAGCACAGGGACAAGCCTGTTGAGGGGACACTTGGTTCAGACCAGGGGACAGGGTTTAGGTTGGGCTTAGAGAATGAGAACAGCTTGGGGAGGTGAAGAGAGGTGGCCAGGCCGCGCCAGCACGGGCAGGACACAAACTGTGTCCGTACGTGGTCCGAGTTTATGCCACAGGAAGCATGGCTGGAGCACAGGGCCGCAGGGGAGGCGAGGGCTGCGCACACTGTACGTCAGAGTCCAGCCTCAGAGCAGCTCCGTCCTGTCTCAGGGCCGTGCAACAGAACGCATGAAGTGTTTCTCACATGTGGACCGGTTTTCAAAACTGGCGTTGGCTCATTGTCGCCGACCGCCCCATGGTCTCCTAAGGTTCTCCAAAATCCTCCTCCACCGAAGGCTTCGCATCTGGTTATGTAACAGAACCCCCGGGCTGCTCCGATGGAAACAAAACCCACAGGCTGTTTAGTCAGGGGCCCGATTCCCCGCCGCCAGAATTACAACTCTCGGTGCTAGAGTTCAGTGAAAAGAAAAGGAACTGTTTATTTAACAGTTATATAGATTTAGATTATTTGCGGATTTCTGCTGTTGAGTCTTAGGTTCTTTAAAACACCCACAAACACATAGCTCTGCCTCCCCTACCAAACCAGGCCAGCCTTAGAAAGGCGGAAACACGTTTCCCTACGTCCTAGGCACAGTCAGCTTTCCCGGCAGCTGCCAATCACTCAAACCTGATTGGGGAGGTCCTTTCTGCACGTGGTGCCCTCCAGCGCTCAATGCAGAACCGCGTGGATTCTCAGCCTCCTTGTAAACTGCCTTCTTCCTGCAAACCGCGTGGATCTCCTCTCCTTCTCAAAACCGCATGGCGAGAGCCTCTTAAAGCGGCCTGGAGAGCCCTCTCAGAACCGCACGGAGAAGTCAGCTTCTTTAATCGGCATGGAGAAGGCCCCTTCACCAAGCCGCATGGAGGGGGCGAGAGAGAGAGAGAGAGAGAGAGAGAGAGAGAGAGAGAGAGAGAGAGCGAGAGCCGCTAAAATGTCCGCAGCTGCTTATATACCCAACTGTGCTCTGACGCAGTGGGTGTGGCAACCAGTTCTGACCAGTCACAGAACCTTGCGCAGGCTCTGTAGGCTCCTTCCACACCATCCCATAGCTCAAGACTCCTCCCATCTTCTTGGGCCTTGGAAGTATCAAAGCCATTTTACATAACAAAGACGCTAACAACTAGCCCCAGGCATGCAAAGGCGTCTCAAAAGCTGCTTCCCTTTCCCCATCCCCCAGCCACAAACTCTGGGGTTTGTTTTTGGACACCCCTGTTGCTGTAACAGCTTCACACCGCTTTTCTTCCAGAAGAACCGTTACCTCCTCAGATAGAGTAGACCCACAGTTAATCATAATCTAGGTGGCCTTAAAACTTCCAAAAAACTTTCTTGAAGGAATAAGAGATAATTATTACAGGAACAGGTAGAGAATTACTAATTTTATGGAGTCACTATGGTCTAACTCTAAAATAACATTGAAAAAAGAAAGCAGCTTCCTTCTAGACTGGTTTTCAGAAGGATCTTTTCTAGTTCAGTTCTGAACACCCTTCTCTAGGCTGATTCCTCCTGCCCCCCACCTGCGTTTCTGCTCTCCTCTCCACCCTCAAATTACTCAAAATCCATTACCGATTTGTCGGTTTCCTGTCACCCACCATTAAATGCTCTTCTGGTTACAACAACAGGGATTAAAAGCTTTGCACTTACAGAAAAATATTATCTCACCAGGACTTTGCTGTGTAACTTTTCATGACCATCAGAAGATAGTAAGCCTGAAATGTTTAACTAGAAATGAGTCTGAACTACTGTTGCTAGGAGAGTTTAATTGAAAGTGTAATGGCAGTGAGCATCTGGGTCTGATGTCATTTTATGCTCTAAACAGGAAATGACTCTCCTGCCTGAAGGCACTTAAACCCTTATGAAGTCCCAGAAGTGTGGAGACGGATGCAGCCCTGCAGCGAGAACCCAGCAGTCAAGGCGGAAGACCTGACCTTGTCCCAAAGAATGGGCGTCACCCCACACGGCCAGCGCGTCGGAGCATGTATGATGGGTGCACACCCGTCTGCAGAACCCGGCGGCTCGGCGCCTGTCCCGTGACGGCACTGGATGAACGCCTGGTGGGAGGGAGGAGACCTGCGTTGGAAGGCTGTGTGCGGGGCAAGCACACAAGCATCATTAAAACGTGTTAATAGGAGCCCGAAAGGGACAGGAGCCCAGACCCAATTTAACAGAATAGCAAGTCACGGGCGTGACAGAGAAACAGAACGCAGCCAGCAACAGGAGTTTAAAAGGCACCCAGTCTTCAGGCAGTCTTCACGAGCGTGTACTGCTGCGTCCTGTCTGGGGTACATGGGAAGCTTGGGGTGCATGGGAAGCTTGGGGTGTCCCTCAAGGAGCGTGAGTTCTGTTAGTGCCCGTTGACGTCTTTGCAGTTTTCATTCCATTCACAATGAAATATCTTTAAGATATCAGTGACCCAGGCCTGGCCGTTCCAGATACGATTCTGGTGCTTTGTGTGCAAAACCAGGAGCGAGGAAAGCAGCCAAGTCAGGTCTCTAGGAAGCGGGCCGCAGGCGTCCTCAGCGCGGAGGTGCTGGAGGATAACCTGAGCCCCAGCAAGCGCGGTGACTTGACCAGCGTCCCCACAGTGCGGTAAGGGAAGACCCAGTCTCCAGGCTCCAATGGTCTGGCCCCAAAGCGTGACCCGTTCCACTGCTCGCTGCTGCTGCCAGTCTCGGGACACAAGTCCTGGGCCCCCGAGCCTGGCCTGTGTGGCAGGCGGCCCCACAGGGACTGTCCTGCTGGGTAGAAGCGGCTCCTGTGCTCCAGACATTGGCTTCTTTTGACCTTCAGTGGTCGTGCAAGTGCTACACTGTTCTTTTGTTTTGTTTATACACTAATGATGAGAGCCACAGGCATTTACAAGGAAGGTTGCTGAAAAAGACAATTCTTCTGAAAAATCTAAGGAAAAATGTGCAAAACTCCTATCTCTCTGCATTCTTCGATTTTGCACTTCTGGCCAAGTTGAAAGTCTTTTGCTAAATGTATGACCAAAAATAACATTCAGTGAAAATATTCAAAATGGTGAAAAATGTGACGAATTTTCCGAGAGGTCATTCCAGTTCAGAGGAGAGAGTCTTAGCTTATGAGCCCATAACTCTGACAACATATATCCGCAGGAACAAGCAGGCGACTGCTGCTCTGCCTTGAGAGTTACGACCTGAGCAAAACACAGCTTTCGGGGACTCTTAGGAGCTAAGAGAAATGCTTCCTTAGAACTGCAGACGTCAATAATGTCCAGTGGGAAATATATCTTCAACACTTAGGACTCTTAGAATTGGTGTCTGGCTTAACTGTTTTTAAACTGTTTGCAGAAAAGAAAATACACAATCAAATGCTCAAAGCAATGCCTTTTCTTTAACAAAGGCTTGCCCTGGGAGATGAGTAGACTCCAATTGAGGACACAGAGATGAACAGCCGCTCACCCGAGGGAACACGGCTTCTTCTGTTAAAAGTCTATTTTATCAATTATGCTATGAAGTTGTCCCAATTTCCCCCCTTTGCCGCCCTCTGCTGGGTACACCTCTTCCCTCCAGCAGCCGCCCCCTTAGTTCATGTCCGTGGGTCGTGCATGTAAGTTCTTTGGTGTCACCATTTCCTGTACTATTCTTAACTTCCCCCTGTCTGTCTTGTTCTTACCAATTAGCTTCTTAGTCCCTGCACCGTTTCCCCATTTCTCCCCCTCCCCCTCCCAGCTGATAGCCCTCCAAATGATCCCCATACCTAGGATTCATGTCTTAAAAGGAACAGGGCGCCTGGTTTTTTGTAGACATCTTTAGTATTATGTTAGCCCCTCACTCTTTTCCACAGACGTGCAGGAAAATCACGGGGTAACTAGTTTTAAAGGCATTTTGCTCTCCTGGGCCAAAATCTTGACAGACTGCTCTTAGAATAGTCCCAAGAGCAGCAAGAGGTGTCTGCTGTTTTCAGGGCAACTGGCCCTTTAGCAGCGGAACTGACATGGACAATTAAATCATTTCTAAGTCAGGCCCCCACTAAGATGGGCACAACTGGATTGCCTTGCAGACCTCACCGAGCTGATTCAAAACGCACTGTAAAGACTCAAGGAGAAACATAGGTTCTGTTCAGAATGCACGGAGCACTCCCTGGACCCAGGAAGGGCATCATTCAAGAGCAGCTGGACGTGTGGACAGACCTCACAGGACAGCAACAAGACCGATTGATATTCGCAAGTCCTTTCTCATACCAAATGTATTGCATTGCTAAATACAACACTAAAAATATTTTGGTTAACGTTTTTTAGGTTTATTTATTGAAATATATAAAATAAAATATAATTGATGTACCTCAGTGTATTCACACACATTGAACGATGGTAAATTGGGGGCATGCCCTGGTTATAGAGACTGGGGGAAGTGGAGCACAGGGATTCAGGTCCTCATGGCTCTAGCATGATGGCAGGAGGAAGGGGACCCGGCCAGGGTGGAGGAAATGAACTTGGCTCCTGTCTGGCATCCCAGCAGGGCGGTGGCCGGCATCCAGCGTGTGGTGTCCAAAGAGCGACGATGAACAGAGCTTGAGATCCTGATTGACGAGACAAGGCAGGAAGGGTCCGGGAGAAGTGATGCTGGTCAGCGTGGCTGGCTGCCCCCAGACGGCCTGTCCCCACACCAGCACGAGAGCACGAGGGAGCCCCGGAGCTGAGCCAGGCCCCGGGCCCCGCCGTCAGCAGGGCGCAGCGCCGCCGAGACTGGGCACGCAGGTGCTTCAGAGCGGCGCCGGGGCGGGGCGGTGGCCCTGGCACTCCCGCGCGCTCAGCTTGTTTGTCACCCCCTCAGCTTTACCTGCACGAACCCATTCTGTCGCCGGTACAGTGGGACTAGTGGTGGTGAGACCACAAAAGAGCGTCTGAGGCCTCGTGACTCAGAGTTGGCTCTGGCGGGTAAGAGTGCGAGAGGGAGAGGGTGGGGAAGAAAGGCTGCGACTTGTGGCATCTGCCTGGGTCCCTCACCACCACGAAAGGGACGCTGGCGCACCTGTTTCTTAAGGTTTGTGGTCAGAAGAGTGCCTGGTTCGTCCCAGTAGTCAGTGATGTTAATTACGAGTTTGCAGTGTCATAGAGGCATACAGAAGACGTTTTACTGCTCCCGTTATTCTTACTGATAGGCTAGGCGCACGGACAGGGGAACGCGGAGGTGTGCAGGGAAGGTGGGGGTCAGCAAGTGCCCAGAACTGAGGGCCACTCTCGGTTCAAACCACAGCTCGTCCCAGCCATGTGGGCGGAGTCTGCGTGTCCCTGTGCCATTTGCTGTCAGCGTCTCAGCCGGGCGGGCAGCTGCCAACGGAAGGTCCATAGCCGGGCCGAGCCGGGCCGGGGAAGAGAGGAAACAGACCACGTGGTCAGCATTACACGTTTCAGAAGAAAACCGTATGTGTCTGCTCAGGATGGTTACGTCTTCCTCAGAATCATGCCTCGTTTCTGGCTTGTCTGTTCTGCTGAGAAGCTCCTGAGGTGGCAGCAGGAGCCGGTCCTCACTGCGCCCATCGCTTTGACTGGGCTTTTCACAGTTACTCTGAGGCACGTCGTCAGACAGTTTCTCAGGGGCCTACGTGCCTCAGCTGTGGAATGGAGGGACTGGATGAGACATTGTGCAGTAGCCTTTCAGTCCACACATTACGTGATCTGTGATCACGTATGCCGTTTGGCGTTCCCTGGAGGGACACCCTCACAGACCAGGACGTATGGTAGTGTAACCACATTCCAGGGCAGTCCTTGTGGATCTTCATGTAACTAAAAACTACATTCTGTGGTATGGTGTGCTCCGTTCTGTAGAGATTTGGCTTCATAACACGTGTGCCTTAAATAAAGTGACTTATAATGAACTAAAGCCCGAGGGACAGCTATTTTTCAACACGTTCTGTCTTACCTTCTTCTATTAGAGGGTGGACTTGCCTAAAATGGATGTGGCCTTGAAAGGGACGCCAGAGGTTCCTGCTGGACGCTCACACCCCCGCATCTGTCGACTTCGGCGCCGATCTGAGTCCCGCGCACTTGGCTGTGCACGTGTGTCTCGGCTGCCTTCATTTTCCTTTTTCCTCCTGTGATGTGTTATATCACGATGACAATACAGTCGCTCACATCTGGGCGCATGGTGTGGGCCCCGCTCCATGCTCAGGGTATTTGCGTGTTTGTTGCATTTGATCTGCCTGGGACCCCTCCAAGGCAGCACAGCGATTGCGCCCATTTTATAGAAGAGCAGCGTAAGGCTTTGAGGTCCTGAGAGTCTCGCTCCCGTCACACGCAGCTTTCTAGATGAGCGTGAGGGAGGAGGGGCACGGGGACCGCGACGTCCTGAGTGCAGATGTGTGACCTGCGCTGGCGAAAGCCTGCGGGGTCGGCAGGCCTGCTGCGTTCGAGCATTATGCTCGCTGAGTGGGGTGTGGAAGTCGTTCTCATGGCAAGCATTTTGCTTTCTATAAGTCTGTTCACTGTATTTTTCTCAGATGGAGTTTAAAGCTATTTTTATCAAAACTAACAAGTCACTCATGCTTTCAGAAAGTTTAGCAATTATTTCTATTTGGAAGTGGCTTATAAAACTTCCCAGGAGGATATGTGCCTTTAATACTTTGAAAAATAAATTATTTTGAGTTCCCTCTGTCCTCAAAGAGCTATTATTACTAACTGAATTCTTAGCAACACAAATAGGCCAAAGGGTAAGAGGCTTTTATTGATACTGTTCATTAAAATATTCATACAGGGAAGTTAAGATGCGTTCCCTGTTGCATATAATCAGCTATTACTGTGGGCCTCTTACCTACTTGCTTTTCTTAGAGCACTTCTCCAAAGGATGGGAAGTGTAGGCCCTGTAAGTGGGACTCGCCCTTTCCTTTCAGTGGGGGTGGGGGAAGGGGGAGGCATGTGATGACTGTAGCTCCCCCTCATGTGCCTTGTCAATGTCACGGTCAAGCTGGTACAGCTGTGGAAGCCGGGGCTCCTGGGGAGCAGTGAGAATGCACCTCAAAACTGTCTGCCCAGGTACAGAAGACCCACTGCTCCTGCCCTGGGTCCCACTGCCCTGAGGTCAGGACACGCCCCAGGCCCGTTCGGTTCCAGGTCTGCCTCTGTGCTGGACGAGCTACGACCTCCTACGGACGTCCTGGTGTTGGTGACAGACCCTGGGCACAAAGCGGGAAACAAGAGGCAGCGGAGGAGGGTGCTTGCTGTCCGTCACACCGCCAGCAGCTGGTTGTCACAGCGACAGCTGGAGCCTGGTGTGGCCCGAGAGGAGGTGTGGTGGCACCTGGGAGATGTCCCCAAGTGCGGGCTGTGCTGCCTGTCCCACGTCGCTCAGCTGGGCAGGTGTTTGTGTTGTTCCCAGCGTCACTTCTGCCACCGCAGCGTCGCACCGAACACCCATGTGCACATATTCTCACAGCTGGCGTGTTTCGGCCTACAGGGCAGAGCTGCTGGTGGAAAGCACTTACCTGCTGACCGTCCGGTCCTCCCCCCAGCGGAGCTATTGGACTGTCCTCTTTTTCCCGTGAGGGGTCGGGTGGCATCTGGGTCCACTAGGCTTCTTCTGGGCGGCGCCCTTCCCCAGGAGACTCAGGCTGTTTTCATGGCTTTAACAACATCTGTATCTTAGGTCCCAGTTTCTCCCTGGAGCTCCCCCCACTCTCCCCCCTCATCCCACACCACCCCAGTGCCGTGCCCAAGAGCTGTTCACAGTCCAGTGCTGTCTGCCTCAGTCCTTGGCGCCGGCATTCCTGGCAGTAAAAGCAGTTGCAACAAGCGGCTCCTGGAGTGCAGTCCTGTTCTTACGCACTTGGCGCAGCCGTCCCCGTTACGTGGCGGGCCCGTCCCCAGCTCCAACACCTGTGCTCTCCAGAGCCCCTGGTGTGGGTGGCCACTCTGTGCTCTGCGCTGCTCTGTGCCTGGTGCGTACTCTGGGCACACACGGCGCATCATGCTCAGTAGCTGTGATGGCCGACTCTCCTGCAAGTCCACTGAGGGCCCCTCGCCTTCTTTGCAGCCATCATACCTAGTGGACTGCCTGGCTTGCAGTCATAGACACTGAAACAATAGCTGCTGGAACGGGTTTATCTTAAAGGCAACCGAGCCGCCCAGGTCAGTGAATGGTCCTGTCCGGTGACGGTGTCTGCAGGGCACGTCCGGCCGCTGTTCTCGGTGCATTGGTGGGGATGGGGGAACCCCTTCCGGAGGTTTCTTCGTCATCCAGATGAGCGACAGTAAAGGCCTAGCAACGGCTGAGAAAATGAGAAGCATGAATAAATTTGAGAGGTTATTTCAGGCAGGATGTGTGACCTATTGAGTGACTGGACAGTGGAGGGGGGACAGAGGGGCACAGGGCCTGCTGCCCTTGGGGCTGGGCTGACCAGATGGAGTGAGTGTGGAGTCAGGGGACTCAGAAGGAAGCCCATTCCCGGGGAGCATCCTGGTTCTGAACATGTCGGGAGAGAGGTGCTGAGCAGAAGCATCTAAGAAGGCAGCTGGAGACAGAGGCCCTGTATGTGTTTTGTGTGTCTTGTATATTTATGTGTGTTTTATGTTATGTGCTATTTATGTGTTTTGTGTGTGTTATATCTATTATGCATGTATTTTATGTTTAATGTTTGTATGTGTATCATGTGCATTTATTATGTATGCTTATGTATTGTGTATATTTTCTATGCATTTTTTATATTTTAAAACATTTTTCTAAATATGTATGTTGATTTAGGAGTGCTTAAACAGGTAATCCTACTTCTGATCAAGATGGAGGCGTAGGCAGACACACTCCGCCTCCTCGCACAACCACAAAAAGAATTACAACTAAATCTCAAAACAAATAACACCCAGAGCTGTCAGAAAATAGAACTGTATGGAAGTCTGGCACCCAAGGATTTAAAGACGCCACATCCATCCAGACGGGCAGGAGGGGCGGGGACGCGGTGTGGTGTGGAGAGGACGCAATGTGGTGGCAGCAGCAAAACGGGCACAGGCGCTCCCACCTTCACGTGCGGTGGATAAGAATCAGGAGGGACACCTCGGGAGCGAGCGATCCCAGCCCCAGGCCAGACCACACAGTCTAGGGTCCCGCGCAGGGAAGATAAATCCCCATAACTTCTGGCTGTAATAACTATGGGGCTTGGAGCAGTGGCAGAAACTGCTGGATTTTTAGGAAATTCCCTAAAGGGCCCTTACTGTCTTAAAATGTAAGCAAACCCACCCACTCAGGGAACCAACACCTGGCAACACCTGGAAGGGCTCCAGCTGCAGACAGGGACTGGGTGAAATAACTGGAAGTGGGGCACTTGATGGGCAAACCTCCAGAAGCCAGGCAGCAGCACAGTCCCCTCTCCTCGCCTTCTCCCCAAACAGAGCCACAAAGTGGGGAAGCGGGTTGCCCTGCCCTGGCCAATACCTAAGGCTCCACCCCATACAATTTAAAGATGCCTTTGCTACAACAGGTCACGCTACTGTGACAGGGAGTCAAAGCAGTTCCATCTCATACACAGAAACAAAGACAGGGAGGCTGCCAGATTGAGGAGGCGAGTATGGCCCAAATGAAAGACCAGAACAGAACCCCAGAAAAAGAACTAAATGAAATGCACATAGCCAGCCTATCAGGTGTAAAGTTCAAAACACTGGTGCTCGGCTTGCTCAGAGAACTCATAGAGTATGGCAAATGCTTAAAGGAAGAAATGAAGGTTACGCTAAGTGAAACAAAAAATTCACAGGGAACCAACAGTGGAGGGAAGGAAGCCAGGATACAGATCAATGATTTGGAACATAAGGAAGAAATAAACAGTCAAGTAATACAGAGTGAAGAAACAAGAATGCAAGAAAAGCAGAGAATAAGAAGACTCTGGGACAACTTTAAACATGCCAACATCTGAATCATAGTGATGCCAGAAGAAGAGGAAGAGCAAGAAATTGAAAACTTATTTGGAAAGATAATGAAAGAAAGCTTCCCTAATTTGGCAAAGGAAATAGACATATAAGTCCAGGAAGCACAGAGAGTCCCAAACAAGTTGGGCACCATACCAAGACACATCATAATTAAAATGCAGAAGGTTAAATTCAAGATAAAGAGAGAATCTTAAAAGCAGCAAGTGAAAAACGGAGGAGTTCCCATAAGACTACCAGCTGATTTCTCAAAAGAAACTTTGCAGGCAAGGAGGGACTGGAAAAAGTATTCAATGTGATGGAAAAGCAAGGACCTACAACCAAGATGACTCTACCCAGCAAGGCTATCAGTTAGAATGGAAGGGCAGATGAAGTGCTTCCCAGACAAGGTAAAGCTAAAGGAGTCCATCATCACCAAGCCCTTATTACATGATATGTTAAAGGGACTTATTTAAGAAAAAGAAGATCAAAACTATGAACAGTAAAAAGGCAACAAATTTACAACTATCAACAACTGAATTTAAAACAAAAACAAACTAAGCCAACAACTAGAGCAGGAACATGGAGATGATATGGAGGGTGATCAGCTGGGAGGGGGAGGGGGAGAAATGGGGAAACGGTGCAGGGACTAAGAAGAATAATCGGTTGGTACAAAACAGACGGGGGGGAGTTAAGAACAACACAGGAAAGGGTGAAGCCAAAGAACTTACATGCATGACCCATGGACATGAACTAAGGGGGGATTGCTGGAGGGAAGGGGGTACCAGGTGGAGGGGGGCAGAGGGAAAAAAACTGGGACAACTGTAATAACACAATCAAATATACTTAAGAGGAGAATGTTTAAACAAATTTATGATGAAATCTTTATTTTCTACAGTAGAAGGCTTTATTTTCTCTGCGGTGTCCGCACAGCGTACTGGCTGCTGTGTGCTGAGACTCAAGACTAAGCTGACAGGGTGTGGCACCTCCTTCCCCTCCTTCATCCTGACGCCCTCGGGGAGGGGCCCCGCGTGCTGTGGTCACCGGGCAGGCAACGTACGCACCGAGTCCTATGGGAAATAGTAGCGGAGCCTGACATGTCCTGACTTCTCAAATGTTTGTCTCAGCACAGCATGTGACAAATACAGTTTGACTGCCTCAAGTGACGATGAAGAGTCCTTCTCCTCTCTTGCATCCGAGATCTAGCGATAACGGACCCTGGAAGCTCTGTCTTCATGGTATCGTCTCCCGAGATTCTTAGGCTGCCTTGAAAGTGTGTGGCCTTAGTCCTTTAGTTTACCTGGATTCTTGCAATTGTACACAAGGCATTTGGGGCCACCTGTCCTTTGTGACCACTGATGCAGTGGAAGAGACACAGCGGTCCACGTGCCCCTGCGTGGGAAGGAACGAGAACCAGGAGGGATTTACCACGAGGCAGAAGCCTTTCCCCGGAGAGGGCGGTTGCATCCTGCAGGTGCCGGGCCTGCTCAGCGTCGTCGAGTGCAGGTTAACTGTGCGGCACCGACACGAGTGTTCTCACCAAGGAGACGAGGACAAGTAACTGCGTTCTCACCGCTGAGGCAGCTTATTTACCCAGTGCTTACCGGCTGCATAGAAACCGCAGGCAGGAAATCTCGCTTGAAGATTTACGCGATGGCTCCTTAAAATGCAGGGAATGTAGCCCTCCTACAGACTGCAAGCAATTCCAATCTCTTCGCGAAGAGGTTTCTCCGTAAACTTTTTGTACCAATGCGACTGGCTTGGAGCACTCTTGAGCCTCTTAGGACTTTGATGAGATTCACGCATGTTTGGCTGCCTGTCTGTTGAGCGGCTGGTTCTCCACGGTGGTCTGCCAGCCCAGCCCCCTCCCCGGCCGACAGGTGGGCCTCTGGCCCTCACACCCTCAGTTGGTTCTGCAGGGCATAGTGCACCAAGGTCAAAACACTGTCCCTGACTGACTGCTGCTTGGTCGGTGTCGGAAGAGGAAACAGGAAGTTGATCCGTGCGGTGGCACCTGCTTGTCCCTGGCTTTCCGGCCTCAGCGGGGAGGGATGCACAGCCTACCCAGGGCACCTGTGGGCACAGCTGACCGGGCGGCACAGAGGTGCTCTGGGTGCTCCCAGATGGGGGGGCCTGTGAGGTAATGTGCCACTGGGGTCGTGGAGCCGCGAGAGGCTGCAGTTTTTATGGGAGACGTGAGGGGACCACAGACACAGGGCAGCTGTCTTTCTCCTCCTGCCGTGGACATTGAGGGCTCTGGGCAGGGCACTGTCCCCCAGCTTGATGAGGTAAAATGGACACACGAAAACTGTGCCTCATTACGCCGGACAACGTGACCTTCTGATACATGTTGACGGCGCGTGCATTGTGAAGTGATGGCTGCCCTCACGTAACTGCCTGGCTGTCGTCTCACACAGTCGTCTTCTGCGGCGAGAGCACCTGGGACGCGCTGTCTCAGCAGACGCCAGGCACACAGCCCGGCAGGAACGGCCGCAGTCACCTGCGCGCACACATCAGCTCTCCAGGGCTCACGCCCCCTGCGCGCCGGAGACTTGGTCCCGCAATGAGCATCTCCCCACCCCCACCACCACCGCTCTGCTCTCTGCTTTTAAGAGTCTCGCTATTTTCGGTTTCACGTATGTGAGGTCATGCGGTGTCCGGTGTCTGCGCATTTCAGTTAGGACAGTGCCCGCCAGGTTCGTCCCCGGCGTTGCCCATGACAAAATGCCCTCTTTTTAACGCTGTAACAGCATCCCGTTGCGCTGTTACACCCGTATGTGCACTGACGGGCACCCAGGTCAGTTCGGTGTCTCCGCTGTGGTGGGGGGGCCGCAGTGAACGTGGGGGTGCAGCTGCCTCTTTAAGACACTGATTTCATGTCCGTGGATATAAACGAAGGGTTGGATGGCTGAGCCATGTGGTGGTTATGTTCCTAACTTTTCAGGAATCCCCCTTGTTTATAGCAGCCAATCCATGTCCACGGAGCCCCGTACGTTCCCACCGACAGGGTCTCGCGAGGGCTTCTGGGTTGTGTGTGCTCCATGGGCGGGAACTCTTGGTTTTGGGGCAGGAGGGCCGGCCAGAGCCGCAGGGGCGGGCGGGCGGCCGGCGTCTGGGCCTCGGTGGGTGCCAAGCCTGCGGGAGGAGAGGTGGGGCGGCCGGGTGCTCCCCGGCCCTGGCAGCGTCCGGCTCAGTTTCCTCGGTTAGCAGAGAAGGCACGCATCGGGGCAGAGCCCTGGCTGGGGCTGGGACATGTTCGTTGTCCCCACCGTCCCTGGGTGCAAGGACAGCAGCCGCTGGCCGAGGAGGAAGCGCTCTGACGCCGACACGGTGGTCGTGGCAGCCCCGCAGCGCCGGGGACCCTCGGCGTGCCCTGCAGACCCGGAACGGGGAAGAGTTGGTTCCGAAAGGCGGCGGGCGCGCCGATGCCCACGTTCCCGCGAGACAGCAGGGGAGGCCCCTCCCGCGCTGGGACTCTTCACGGCTCCTTCCACCTGGCCGCCTGCAGAGGCTCCTCGCTGCCATGGCAACTGTGTCCCAGGCGCGGTGGCAGTTGACAGAAACACGCTTTATGTGCTGATTCTATGCTCAGAGGCGTAGGCTGGGCCCGTGGGCGAACGAAGCGGCGAGCCGGGGGACAAAGCCGCGCGAGACGCTGCTGTCACTCGCTCCTCATCTGAGCCGCCCCCGGCCGACTCCCCGCGCTCCCGCCGGCGCCAGTGCCGCGTCTCCCCCACGTTCCCGCAGACGCCCCCGCCCCGACCTGCGGCCCCCCTTGTGCCCCGAAGCGGCTGTCCGAGCAGACCTCTACGAGCACCTCAGATGCCTTTGTTCCTGCGGCTTCGGCCCCCGGGGACGCTCCGTGGCTCCTCCTGCAGTGACGCACCCGGTTCTCGCGCCCGCAGGCCCCCGGGCGGCTCCGCTTCAGGGCCAGGACGGGCCGTGCTGTGCCCGTGAGTCCCATCCTGGGCCCGCCTGCGGCTGCTCTTCCCACGGTGCCCAGGCGGCTCCAGGCCCGGCAGCCGCGTGAGCCGGGGAGCGCCGGTGCCTGTTTCCCCGTCGCTGAGACCCGGGGCCCACACAAGCCGGGCGCGTCAGTGGTGTGGGGGGATAGGCTCCACCCCTGGAGGGGGCCGCGCAGGCCTGGCCGCGGGCGCCAACGTGTCGCTGCACCCCAGGAGGGGAACACCGGGGGCCGGGGATCGAGCCTCCCCAGGTGGCTCCCTGGGCACTTGCAGAACCCGCCGCTCCGCCTCCGCCGCGCACAGGGACCTCCGCGGCTGGCCTCCGGCCGGCTGCCCGGAGCAACTGCTGACCACGTCTCAGCGTCTCTTTCTGCTGCAGGCGCTCCGGTCCCTGTATGTTCCTCGAACCCTACAAGCGGGCTCTTGTCCCCAGAGTCTGCGTTCATGATCCCCACGGCCAGAAAAGCTGCCACTCGTTCCCCAGCATCCTCTCCTGCCCGCACCCTGGCCCCTGGCCCCGTGGCCTTTCCGGAGAAACCCTCCTGGCCACCCCGCGGCCCCATCCCCCTTCCCTGCCAGCGTCGTCACAGGGCATTGAGCACCGCCTGCCAGGCCTCCCCCTCGGGGCCCTGTCTTCCCGAGGAAGGGCGCTCGCAGCAGGAGCTCAGGACAGGTGGCAGAGGAGTGGGCCAGCGGGGCAGTGGCGTCTTCCCGGCCGCGCGGGTCCCTGGGGAGCAGCTGCCAGTGGCCGTGTGTGACCTGGTGCAGCTCCTGTCAGATGGGAAGTGACCTGAGCCACTGCTCCTTGTCTTTCCCCTCCGAGCAGTGGTCAGGTGTCTGAGGTCGAGGCTGAGGGCTCTGTCCTGAGGTCCACCGGTCACGGCTCGGTCAGTGCCATGTGTCCGTGTGTGTCTGTCAGGGAGCGGCGGCGTCCGGCCCTGGATGCCCGCTGCCAGCTCCGGCCGCTCCTCTGAGACGTCTGTCGTGAGTCAGGTGTGGAGACCTGAGGCAGCAGCTGCAGTTGGGCCAGCCGGGGGGTGCACTGGCCTAAGGGACCACGGGAGAGGTGCTGAGGACAGACTTCCAGGAACCGCGTCTCTTAAAGAGGCACACGGGGGGCCTGTGGGTGGGCGAAGGCCCGGTCTCTACACGGCGTGTCCGGCAGCAGCGTGCCTGCCGTGAACAATAAGCTTTCGCGTGTACGCACCTGCACCTGCTTGGTCAGGAGCCAGGCCCCCGGGACCAGCTGCTGTGAGCAGGACGGTGGCAGAGGGACAGTGGAGTCAGTGTGTGGTCTGCGATGGCCTCAGGGGCGTGTGCTGTGACCCGATGGTGGGGGGCGGGCGGGGCAGCCTAGGTCTGGGAGTGAGACAGCAGCCAGCCGGGGTGTCCCGCTGAGCAGCAAGGGGGCCAGGGACAGTGAGGGCCGGCCGGGCGGTGGCAGGGCGAGGAGCGGGGGGCGCCAGGCAGTTGTTCGAAAGTCGTGCTGGGGGTGCAGCCTGTGAGTCACGGGTGCCCTGTGGGTGCAGCTTGGGATGGAGCAGAAGCAGGCGCGCCAGACGTGTGTGCTCCGTGTCTTTGTACACGGGATGGTTCAGTTTATCTTTTTTAGCAAATTATCATGGTTTATGGTCATGTGTTTTAAAAATTTTGTTTTTTTTAAAATTCATTGTAAAATTACAGTTGGTGTGGACTATTATATTAGTTTGGACCTTTATGCACCCTACAGAGGGGTCAGCGGTGAGCCTGGTGCCCAGCTGACGTCACGCGTGGTCACCACGCATGACTGACCGTCTCCCCCTGCGGCTCTTCGTACCTGGGCAGCTGCCCTCCCGCATCCCTGGCCCTCGTCCCCCCGGCCCCGGTCCGCTCTCGGTGTCCAAGTCTGTTTCCAGGCTGTTCGTCAGTTCATTTCTGGTCTTTGGATTCCACGTGTGAGTGAAATCATGTTGTGTTTGTCTTTGTCTGAGACTCGTTCATTGCGATTATTGTTTAGGCAAAAAAGCGTCACTCAGGAGTTAGGCAGGAGCGCGGGGGTGTTGACAGCTGCAGGAACGTGTCGGAGGGGACAAAGCTGAACTGTCTTCACGCCCTGCGGTAGGTGAGCGCGGGCGCCAGTGCGGGCCCTCCAGCCGGCCGTGCAGGGGGCCTGCGCCCTGGTCTCTGCCTTCCGAGCCTGGGCGGGGCCCTCAGACCCCGTCGAGGGGACAGCGAGCCGTCGTGTGCCCACACACTGCTGCAGTGTGCAGTGTAAGTGAAATGCTTTTGAATATAACGCATCAGCACTTCAACATCTTTAAATTTTAATTTGTCACCACTATTAGATTTTCACTGTAGCTTTAGCTCCTATGCTGAGCTAAAGGACAAACCTTTTACAAATAATACAAAGTTACATTGATGACATTAAAGATAACATAGGCATGCAGGCCTTGCTCATGAAACTGTTTTGGACATAATTAGGTTTAAGTAAACACTGGTTAAAATGGCATTTCATGAATTCCAGGGGGTTTGGTAAGTGTTTTCTCCTCGTGGACAGTCCCACGGCCTGGGGACGAATCTCCTCTTGGAGACACGGAGGCACCCTTTCTAGGAGGGCCTGGAGTGTGTCATTAAGCTTCTGCTCTGCCCGAGAGTCTTCTCTCTCCACCAGGCTCTTTTCCTGGGTTTCCCTTTTCCTGAGTCTGTCCAGGCAGCGGAGAGTTCTGTGTCAGGCGTCTTCCACAGTGTAAGCGCTTCCTTCTATAGTCACGTGACGTCCTCATCACGCTGTCCGGAATCGGCCCACATCATCGCCCTGTTCCATCGGCCTCGCTCAGCCTGTTCCACCGAGTGCCGGGCAGGCTCCTGAAATGCCGCCTGGTAACAGAGCCGCACAGGGGGCCGTGCCGTGGCCGTGTGCGTGCGTGTCCAAGCACGGCCCGGGTCATGTCACAGGCTCGGTTTCTGCTTCTCGGTGTTTTTAGCAGAATTTTACCGTTTCAGTTTCAGCCGTCAGTGGCCCTGAAAGCGAAAGCTCCTACGAATGTCCCAGATTCTCTGTCAAAACTTGAAGTTATTACTCATTCATATATAGTATTTTTCATTGCGTAACATTGTTCATTTCTGTCTGTGTCACTGTGTTAGCTGTGTCCCGCTTGCTCAGAAATGACCTGAAACTGGGGCAGCTTAAAACAACAGATGTTCACGATTTCACGGAGGTTCAAGAGTCGGGAGAGCGGAGGGGACTTGGCTGGGTGGCTCTGGTGTGGGCTTTCTGGGCCCCACACTCCGAGAGCAGCCTGGGCTGCGGCTCTGCTTCCCACGGGGCTCGCGGCGGCTTTGGGCGGGCAGGCCCCGCAGGGCTGCTTCCCACGGCCGCTGACGTGACATTGTCAGTCGCTGAGCACGCGGGACGCGCGGTGCCCTCTGTGACCCACTCTGCCACGTCCCAGGCGCTCATCTCCATGGGCCGCTCTGCCCACACCCAAGGGAGGAGGCGGGTCCCCACGCTCAGAAGGAATCCAGGCGTGTGTTTTAAAAGCGCCACCATCATGGAATCATCCAGGCTGCAGGCCATGTCCCCACTCTCACAGCGGGGACACCGATTCCCAGAAGAGTGGTGACGTGTGGAAGCACAGCTGCCCTCCAGTCCTGCCCTGCACGGCGTTGGCTCCTGCCCTCTCTCACCCTTGGCTTTGGGCTCCCTGGCCTCTGGGTTGTAGAATTTAAATTGGTAACAGTAAGCGAACCTGATTATCCGAGAGCTAGGACCAGGGGCTGTTCAGATGCCAGGGTTCCCCAGCGGGGAGAGGAGACCTAGCAGGAGAGCAACCCAGTAACACACAAGCTGCACTCGGCGAGGGAGCGGCCGGGCGAGCGGCCGGGGAAGAGAAGGCCCCGTGCTTTATCCCCGTTCCTCTACCGGAGCGCGCAAAGGCCCAGGCGCGCTCTGCCGGCGCGGAACGGGGTTGGCCCACAGCGCTGCGTGTCCTTCCCTGGGCCCGCCGGCTCCTGCAGCGTGGCCTTCGGGGAGCACAGTTCCTGTCCACACCAGCTCCCGGCCCACCAGGGGGGCATCTCCGGAGGGGCTCCGGCTCTCGGCTCCCCATGAAGGCGGCTCCCGATGGCTGAGCGCCCGCTGCTTGTTACGTGCTGTCTGCGTCGTAGCGAGGAGGCCGAGAACTCCCAAACAATAAATAAGGCCCGTCTGTGGCACCAGAGGTGTGACGAAAATACCTGCGGGCTTCGTGCTTTCCAGTGGACGGGACCAGTTATGCCTCTGACCTCCATCGGTTGGCATCCGCAGGGGCGGCGAAGCCCCCGCTGGCAGGCGAGCATGCAGGGGCTTGTCCTCGACGGCAGGCCAGGAGGAGCGAGCCCGAGCCGGACTCTGGCCGGTAACCTCGCACAGACCGTGTCTTCTGCCCCCGGGCACGGTCACGGCACACAGCAGGCGCCCGGAGCGTCCGCTGGTCTGACAACGAGGACACGGGAGCTGAAGTTCCAGGATGTTTATGGCGCTGGACGCAGTTGGCAAACCCATGTTTCTCTGGACCCAGGTGTGCAATGTGGGGTGAGTGCTCTCTCAGGGTAACTGGCTCGGGCCTCGCAGAGGGGAGTGGGGGGCGTCCGTGGACCGGCAGCGTCTCTGAAGAATCTTAGGGTTTAAACCCTGTGAAGAATGGGCACTTCCTGTGGACAGAGCGTGTTCGGTCCGCTCGTCACGTGCTGTCCTCGATGGCCGCTTTCACTTCCCTTTATTCGTCGTCCTCTTTTGCCTACTTTCCATTACTCACGTCTTAGTTCCAAAAGGAAGAAGAAGACACCATGGGACGGAACAGGAGGGCGGCCGTCCCCCTCTTGTCCGGGAGCCGGGGTGTGGGGGCCGCACTCCAGGTTTGTGACCCGCGAGCTCTGCGCACTCCGGCGCGAGAGCAGGTCCTAACGTTACATGCAGCAAACACTCGCTTCGCACAGTTTAAGACGACAGTGTCTCTAGCTCGGTTTCAGTTCTATTTTTTAAAAATGCCATTGTCCTTGGAGGGGCAGACGGCCTCTCAGAGTGGAAGGGGGTGAGTCTTCACCGCACTTGGTGCCTTCGCTGGGTTCATTCTGAATGAGGCTGACGCGACAGGGCTACCCTGAGCTGTGAGAAGCAGTGAGTTCCTCGGAGACCCAGTGAGGACGGGCTTTGCTGCACCCGGTTTACCGCCCCGTCTTTCCTGCCTGCGGCTGAGAAGCAAGGAGAAGGACTAACATCACCTCCAGACGCCTGTTACAGCGTCGGGCAAGCCAGCATTTCCCATACTTTTAAACCGCCTTCTGTTTTTAGTATCCCCGAAATTTCAGAGCCGTTTCAAGACTGAACGCCCTGGTTTACACTGCCAGGCGGTCAGTCTTCTGATAAAAGACGGAATAAGTAGACGTAACATGACAAACAGTTTTTACTTGCTTTTTTCTTTATAGTAATTTTCTTATTTTTTATTTAGTTTTCGAATTATTCCTAAATGTGGTTTTGAAATAGTTCCTTCAGAACATTTATCTGTATGTTTTGCAGCCAATAAAATAAACTGAGAAATGTTTAATGCTCCTGGTCAGAATTGAAATATGTTGCAGTAATTTTCTATTAAAGTAAAATATAACTCTCTTTGATATTATACAGCTCACTAGTTATTAACCGAGTAATAAGTAATCTCATAGTTAAATAGTTTTAAGGCCATAACTTTAACATCATTTACTTACCTGTTAAATATTTATATCTTCTAGTTCTTTACAAAAGTGCACAATTTTATACTGATTATCAGGATAAAACGACTAAGAGCCAAAGTATTAGCAGTATCAGGTAGGACTACACTCTGAAGTTAGTGCTTCTTGTATCACAAGAATTTCCTCCAGAAGATTTACAAATTCCAGCAAACTGCTTTAGCAGAGCGTATCCCTCCACAGCTACCTAACGTAATGGAGGAGGTATGTTCTCGCCCCCCGTGAATACGAAGGGGAGGTAGGGATGGGTCAGAGAGACCCAGATCTAAACGGAAAGAGCCAGAGAGCATGTTATTATTGTTAACAGTTATTTAACAAGTACTCATTTGACAACATTCTACAGGTTCTAGAAAGAAGGAAAAGACAGTCGCAAAATGGTTTTTAACCCAATTACAGGAAGTGTTCAGAAGACGACGAGAGACGCGTGACTGGGCCGGCATGGCCAACCCCGATGGGAAACGCCGGCCCGCCACACGGCAGGCGCCACCCGCGTCCCGCGGGAGCCGAGATGGCAGGGGACGTGTTTAGGCTGCAAAGGGCAGGGGGTTCAGTAAGGAAGGGGGGGCCCTGAATCGGACTGGCGGGCGCTTGACTAGGGGAAGACTGGCCCACGCGGAGAGTTTCTGAGGACCCCTCAGGGCGTGAAGAAACATTTGTCTCCCTGTGGCGACCTGGGTGGACAGGACGCGTCCTCCTAGGCAGCAGGGGCCCCTCTCTGATGTGTGTGGGATTCTCGTGTGCGCGTGCCCCGTTCCTTCTCAGAGCCGTGGGTGGGTCTGTGTGGCTCAGCTCTGTGCCCCCGGCGCCCCTCCTGGGCAGGCGGCACGGGCGCTCTGCTCTCGGGGGTGTCTGACTGGCTCCTCGGTTTGGGGGAACTTGGCTGCGTTTTAGCAGCTACTTCATTCCTAGTCACATGGGCCTCGATGAGGCGAGGCTGCCCACCGTCAGACGGCGCCTTTCCCTCGCCCGGCTCGCGCTCCTGTCCCCGAGGAAGATACCGTGCATGTGCCCTGGGTGTGCCCCCGATGCAGGAAGCAGAGCTCACGACTCACGCTCGACTCACGGTTGGTTGTGGCGAGGGGCTGATCCGAAGCACCCACGCAGCTGCAGGGCCGCCGCTCAGGGGGGTGCTGCTCTTCGGTGACGTGGCTGCAGTGACAGGCGGCTGGGGCCGCTCAGAAGTGTCGCCTTCGGGCCTGAGGCCTGGGCGCCCGGCATCGGGGTCCCCGGCCAGCCCGGCCGGGGCCGTGCGCCCTCTGGTGGACGCGTCCTGCACGTGCTGCCCCCCTCCCTCCCCAGGCCCCCCAGTGATGCTGCCCGGAACCCCGCAGAGTGCAGCGCCTCTGCACCTGTGCGGGGGCCGCGGGGGGTGGGGGGGTCCGTTCCCTGGGCCACCGTGCTGACCCAGCCAAAGCCGGACGAGGGGGATGGCACCATTCGCTCGTTAATTATCCGTCATTAAAGGCGATAAGGAAAAGGTGGCGATGCTCCCGAGGCCATCTGCGTGCCCTGAATGTGCCAGCCCCTTTCTCCAGGAGCCCTCAGGATACATCCGTTCTGCCTTAAAGAACAGCGTGACTTCGCCACGTCACTGTTTCTGAGTGTGTGAGCAGTACTGTGGGAAGCGGGCCGGCCCTGCGGACCCACGTGTGCCAGCCAGGACGGGGCGCTCCCTCGTGTCTGCCACCCTCACAGCGCCCTTCACGCGGCACAGCCAGGCCCGAGGCTGCGTGTCTGGGGGCCGTGCTCTGGGACCCCGTGTTCGTCGCAGTGAAGTCTGATGGATAGTGGCAATCAGTGTGGATGTTAACGCCGGTGGTCCCACCTCCTCGGGCCACAGAGCCATCACTCCAGTCAGGAACCTGAACTCAGCGACGCATCGGAGGGGCACGCGTTAGAGACAGAAGGGCCCCCGTGGCCGCTGAGGTTCGGCTCTGGGGCTTCTGTGACGTGACGCGGAAACACAGTTTTGGATGCCAAATGCAGCCAGCTCGTTTTCTAACTCTAGTGACGAGGCAGTTCCTTCTCAGCATCGCTCAGGTTCAGGACGTCCGTGCAAGGTGTCCCCCGCCACTCACAGCTGGCGAGGGGGCAGGATCTGTGGTTTCGGCAGCCCTGTGTCCAGAGAGGTTAATATGAGTCCTCTTCAGAACCGCTTTGGGCTTTTTGTTACAAAAACCAAATTTTACTTCCATGTGATTCATGAGCCAAGTGCTGGCCGCCGGTGCTCCGGGCTGAAGCATTTCTGCAGCGCGAACACACGGCCTGCGCCGGGCCTGCGGCTCTCTCGCCGCTGTGCGTTGGTCGGGGTCAATTTTTACCCAGAACCGCCTAAGCCGGTGGACAGGAACATCACAGGGCCGTGGCCCCGTTGGGAGGCAGCAGGTCTCACTCAGGGTTGTGGAGGGCAGACCAGTGTGCTGAGCGCAGGGCCTTGTGTGTGCGCCCCGCCCCCCTGGGCGTGGACAGGCTCCACCAGTGCTGTGGCCGGGGCGCATCTGCAGAGGGAAGGGGCCGCTCTGCCAGACGGGAGGGCTCTGTGATAACGTGCCCAAGGGTGAGCGGTACCGTCCGTCACCTGCATGAGTCCGTGGTGACACGGAGGTGTATTTGCACGTCTGTTCTCCTTTTCCCAGCTTGCCACCAAAACGACTCAACATTCAAGTCTTCCTCCCCAGTGTGAAAACCCACTTATTGTGTTCTGTAATGCTGGAATAATCGTTTTACCCTGCTAGGTAATAAAGGAAAATCTGCTCTCCTTCAGCAACGCTGTGCCACGTTGCTCCTTAAATACACGCTGGAGTTGGCTTGATGTGTGCTAGAGGTTTCTGCCTCTCACATCGGTGCTATGATTATGCGGAAGGGTGTGAGGAAGGGAGAGTTCTGTTTTCAACAGTGAAATCCCTGTACAGGCAACGGGACGTGGAAACCCAAGAAAATGTAGTTGAACACAGGGACATATGTGATGGTTTTATTTATTCGTTCAGAAAGTAAATACTGAATACTGAGTGTGAGCCAGGCATTGTTTTACACACTGTTGTTAGAGCTGTAACAGAGCAGAATACATCACTTTTCTAAAGAAGCGTGTACTCCCGTGGGAGGAGACAGATGATATGTAAGGAGGTCATGAAGACTGTATGTTACCAGGTGATAAGAACTATGGAGAGAGACAAGCTGGGGAGAGGGTGGGAGAGGAGGTGTCTGGTCAGGTAGTTTGTTGCTCTGTCCCGCAGAATGCAGCCACCTGATGGGGGGACCCCGTCCCATGTTCTGTCACCACAGCCGCTGGGGTCATCCGTGTGGCATGCAACAAGTGGTGCCGGAATGGATACACTTGGTGCTGACGGGGTCCTCCCTTAGCCTGGTCTGCTGCTCCTCATCAGGTACGTTCACCAGCTGTGGCTGCCGTACGTGGCTGCCACGTGACCCGTGTCTTGCTCCCTGGCGGGCCTTGAGTGCCCACAACCACCGGCAGTAGCAGCTGATAAACATTTGTGAATGAAGTCACAAGTCATGCACAGGAGGAAACGATGAAGCCACCAATTTGTGACCTACGAGTTGTGTCTGCTACTTTTGGTAAGCCGGGTCGCTCCCGCCAACAACACGTATTCCGGTTGCTACCAACACACCCGTGATCTGCGGGCTCAGGAGTCCTGTGTGCCATGTGCTGAAGGCCTCACGGCCGGTGCCAGCTGCCTGTCCCCCGGCATCAAGTGCAGAGAAGGGCCACCTGTGCCCTTGCTCAGCTGCCGGTGGCCTGGTGCGTCCTCTGCACTCGAGGTGGTGAGTGTGGGCCCGGCCAGCAGAGCGGAGCCGCCCCTCCATGGCTGCAGAGGGAGGACGAGGGGGCGAGCACAGGCAGACCGGTTCTGGGGACGGCCCGGCAGCCGGTGGTGGCTGCTCTCACTGCTGCAGGCAGCATGAGCTCTATCCAC
Organism: Furipterus horrens; assembly: GCF_987537825.1. Lineage (NCBI taxonomy): Eukaryota > Metazoa > Chordata > Mammalia > Chiroptera > Furipteridae > Furipterus > Furipterus horrens. Next base: position 713,063 of record NW_028327180.1, read on the forward strand.
GTGCTTTTCATGTGATAACACGTGTGTCCTTCTCAGCCAAGACACTGAGCTGTGTCCACAGAGTATTTTTGGGCAGAGCCAAGTGATCCTTTTTCTATGGAGGGGTTTCTTCCGTTACCACTGGAGAGTCAGGGGTGGAGGAGGGGTGTTGACACGGAAAAGCACCTGGTGGCTCTGGACACGCAGCTGAGAACCCGTGTTGGGACGGTGCCCATGAGAATGCACGCACGGAGTTGACCCTGTTGATGATGAGGGCATTCTCCTCCTGGGCGCCGTGCGGTACCCGGCGACGGGAACGTTTTTGTCACTCACACACGGCGGCTGCAGCAGACTGGCACTACCTACAGGCAAGGCACGGACCCCTCTTAAGTCCCCCGCGCACCCCCCACGCCCCACCCCCGTGTGTGCGGGGCGGCAGGCACTCTCAGGAGCAGTGGGCAGCACCCTTTCCAGACGCGGAAGTGCGAGTTCCGTGGTTTTCATCGGCAAGTTATGGCTGTGGACGGAGATCGTCCGTCCTACCACGTCACATAAACCCCCAGGGATCACATGCGAGTCCCTGTTCGTCGTCCTGATTTGCCTCTTGCTCCTTTTCTTATCTTGCTGGGGACTTCTAGAAGGTTCTGTATGTAACTGGTCGCTTTCGAAGTCTGTTCCGCCGCCTCGTCCCGGGCAATGCGCTCTGGACAAGGGTTTACGGGAAAGAACGTAGAGGAGACCGTACAAATCTCCTCTCGTTAGAGATTTAACGGGAAACCAGGGTTTTAAAGTCCCGAGGAAGTCTGCATTAAAGTCGCCCCTTTAACTCTCTGTGACCCAACACTGCCTGGACTTCTGTTCCTCCCCCCAGAACGCTTTTCACTGCCGCAGCTTCCGCGGTGAGACCCCATCCGCTGGAGGTCACCCCGTTCCTCACGTGCCGTCAGCAGAGGGAGCATGGCCGCCCGCCTGCGGCTGCTGGACCCGCTTGGACCTGCCGCTGGTGGGACACACGCCCAGGACAGTCCCGTGCGGTGCACGACGCGGTGGGAATGCGCGTGTAGCAGTGAGGCGTCCCCACCGAGGGGGTGGGTTGTCGGGCCCCTGTGGGCAGTGACTCAGGGATAGTCTGCGGGCCCTGTCGCTGGTCTCCGCACCTGAGGGGGGCCACCCGCTCCGTGTGTGCCCACCACCGGCACCCTGCGTGTGCCGTCACGTCAGCGGCGCGCCTGTAGCTCCCGGGGGGCTTTCCGGGGACAACACCCTTTAGAGAAAACAGCAGGGCCACGGGGTCCACGCCACGCGGCCTTCCCGTCATCACGGACCTCGCCGCTCTGACCCCCTCATAGAGGACGCAGTGCGGTTCACACTGGATCCGGGCTCCTCCAGGGCTCTCCCTACGGTGTCCACGTGCGTAAGGGCAGGGTCACTGTGAATGTTGCTTGTTAACGGGAGGACATTTTTCTCCATTCAGTAGCCAAGTGGAAACATCTCCCTGTAACAATCCTTAGTACTGACTGTGTTGTTGGCACCCCAGGCCTTCAGTCGCCGGCTGGTTAAGGCGAATAACATATCATCTCGAAGTTAGATCAGAAAAGCCACGCGGAATTTGCTAGTGCCATAAAATAAATCATTTTAATAATTCAGATACATAAATAAGGTATTTATGATAGAAAGAATAAAGGTGCCTTTCAACACTGTACAAATACGGAATTTCCCCGTAATTTGTAAGGAATAGAGTCATCTTACTACATTCAAAATAATGATTGAATGACGATTATCGTTTTTCCTGCATAATTTTCTTTTTATTTTCTATGAATTCACACAGTGTTAAAGTAACTTACAGTAACTTACAATTCACAGTGATTGGTGCTCTTGAAGATAGGAAATAAAATTCTTCTAATGGTATGTAGAAAATAAAATAAAATAATTAAAAGTCATTCGTATAGCATTTTATAAAAACAAAATAATTAGTATATTTTCTGTAAAAATAAATTACGTGCTTTGTGCTGAACGGCCTTCTGGGAAGTTGTTTAGCAAACAGAGACATTTGTGCCTTGGCTGCAAGCGAGACTTTTTCACGGGCTGTCCCCTCCTGTGTGACAGGTGGGCCGCTCCACGGGGGAGGGCAGGACACAGGGAGGACAGTGGCCGACACAGGAACTCACTGAGGACATGCAGGTTTTGAGGCGGTTTGGGATCAGGCTGCCCCGTCACTTCCGTCCAGCAGGCATGGCCGTTGCGCACAGGCGAGCGTCCCCAGGAGGTCGGTCCCTGACCGAGGCGCCGAGAGGTCGAACCCACCGCGACCATGTGCCTGCTTTGGAGGCTGCAGTGGCTCCCGGGGGGTGGCCCGGTGGCCCCCGTGAGCAGCGGCAGTGGGTGTGGAGCCACACATGCTGTCTGTGTAGCACACACGTGACAGGCTGAGGATTGATCACGTGGCGCAGCAGCAGGATGCCGATGTCACCCCCGGGGAGCCTCCGGACCCCACTGGGGACCCGTGCCTGCTTCCTGCGGCCTCCTTTTCGGCTTCTGTTTCTTCTGCTTTCCCGTGGCCTCGTGTTTGCGAGGCTGCTGCTTCTCGCTTTCCTCTTTGTACCACGGCCCCCAGACTCCGCCACGGAGCTGGAGGTTGCTCCTGGGGTCTCCGGGCGGGTACCTCACGGGCACCGCCGTCCTGTTGAACTGGGACAGCCGGCGGAGCAGCTGCCTCACGACGCCGGGGTACCTGCTGGGAGGTCCACTCTCTCATAGGGGTCAGTCGTGATGTTGAAAAGCCACACGCTCTTGCCGGTGGACAAGGTGACCCGCTCGCTGTGCCACCGGTTGGGGCCCAGGTTGCTGAAGCCTTGAGGGGGGACCCAGTCGCCGTACCCGGGGTCCCCCGTGAGCAGCTTCCAGTGCCGCACCCTGATGGCGGCCTGCATGGCCGTGTCCCAGAGCCCGTGGCCCGCCGCCCAGGAGCCGTGCCTCGCCCTGGGGTAGACGGGGTCGATGTTGTGCAAGATGTCCGCCCGGGGCGAGCGCAGGCCCTCGCTGAGCGTCTCCCAGATGTCGTAGCCGTCCAGCTGCGCGTCCTCGGCCAGCTGCCCCTCGGCCAGTGCGACCAGCGTGGGGTACCAGTCGGTGACGTGCACGAGCTCCTTGCACACGGTGCCCCGGCGCTGCAGGAGCGGGCTGTGCACGAAGCCCACGGCCCGGATGCCCCCTCCCAGTAGGTGCCTTTGCTGCCCCCCGCCGCGGGCTGGCCGCGGTTGTCGGAGGAGTAGAGGAGGGTGCTGTTGTCGTAGAAGCCGTGCGCCCTCAGGGTCAGCGTCATGTTGCGCACCGCCTCGTCCAGGCGGGACAGCACGGCCGCGCGGCGGCGCCTGTTCGCGTTGGCGACGGACTGGTGGGGCTCCACGTAGCTGCGGGGCACCGGCAGCGGGGAGCGCACGGCTCGGGAGGCGATGGACGGAACAGCGGCTTCCGGGGGCCCCGGGCCGCCAGGATCTGCTGCACCCGCCGTGTGTACATGTGGGCGGAGTACACGCCGCCGTCCTGGCCCCGGGCTGCCCGGTCGTTTTCATGCAGGGCGTAGCCACACACCCCGCCGGGGGCCGTCGCACTTGTAGCGAGCGTAGTCCCCGCTGCCCAGCAGGGAGCCGAAGAAGGTGCTGAACCCTCTCCGGGTGGGCATGCACTCCCTCCCGTAGAAGCCCAGGAGCCACTTGCCCACCATGTGGGTGGAGTAGCCCAGCGCCTTCAGCTTCTGCGGGAGGGTGGCATTGTCCAGGGGCAGGCAGCTGGGCTGGGAGGGCCGGGTGACGGAGTGCTGCATCCCGTGTGGATCTGGTGCCTCGGCAGGAGAGCAAAGAGCCGGTCAGTGCGGGAAGGGCAGGTCTGCGCAGCGGGGGTCCTCATGTGGCGCCGCGGGGAGGCGGGAGCCCGTCCCAGACAAGACACGGCCCCTGCCGGGCCTTACGCTTAACCCCTGCGGCGCACGGGATGCTGCCAGGGCTTTGGGATTGAGCCTCCTCCGCCTCCTCGCGGCGTTTTACCGGAATAATCTTTCCTGTTTTAGTTAATTATGGACACAGAAAACTAACATGATAAAGGAGAGGATCTGTATTTCAGAGTATTCTGATCTTTAGAGTTATTATTATTATTATTATTGCTTTCATCTAGGGACCTCTCGCATTAGCTCCTGAATCATCTCATGAAATAATTTATTTCAAGCTAATTCTGAAGTACAAAAACACATGCAAAAATTGTACAAACACCTCCTGTTTGACTGTCAAAAATATTATAATTAGTCCTCAACTCGTTAGATCTGTCAAGAGAAAGAGAAGGGTTCTGACTCACGTTATTGTGGGAACAACGTTGTATTTTAACTTTGTGATTTTTCAGCTGCAGCTGACCTGCAGGGTTAGATCAGCTTCAGGTACATGGTGTTGAAACGATTTTAGAATAAATGTCATGAGAAGGAAGGGCCACATTTCCCCCAGAAGAGCAGGAAGCAAGGTCTTTGATGTTTCCCACAGTGTCTACTTTAAAAAAAAAATTACACTCACAAAGTAGTTTAAGAGACTTGGTGTCCCTTTCTGGACACTAAGATCAAGCGAATGTGAGTTTCCGGCGCTGTTCTCTCCCCAGGGATGTTTGCCGCAGGCTGTTTCCCACGGGATGGTTATCATCACATAAGTGAATGCATTTCCAGGTCAGGCCAAGACGTGCTTATTGGTCCATGGCGTTTCAAAAGCGAGGGCCCCTCGGCTCTGTCGACAGCGTCCTCATGGTGCAGGCGTGGGAAGAGGGACCAGGGCACAGCAAACAAGGGAAGGTGTCTGATGAAGTCACAGGTGAACAAGCGGGAAGAGAACAGAATCATGCAGAGTCAAGACGGAACAGACAGGAAAAGGAGCCCAGAACCCTGGGGCCGGGAGGAGCGCCCAGCGCTGTAGCTTCTTGAACGTGTCCCATGGCAGGAGGCTCAGGTCCCAGTAGACAGCTCGTCTTTATGGGAAGCGTGTGCGAGTGGCAGGCTCGTGTGTAGACGGAGCCCAGCCCTGCTCGTCTGGTGGACTCCTGGGTGACAGCCGCGCAGGCCTGCGCAGACAGGTCCTGTGTCCACGCGGCCCCTCCAGCCGTCGCCAGTGCTCTGCGGTGGCCAGAGCCGTCCCTGGGCACACACCGCAGTTTGCTGTGTCTCTGTCACAACCTGGCACTTGGACTGGACACAGTGGGACTTCACAGGCTCTCGCCGGCCCGACCTGCCAGCCTCTGCCCTGGGACTCAACGTCTGTGGAGCCGTGGGCTCATCTCCTGTGGGCAGTGTGCCGGCAGCCGGCCCCTGAGCTAGTTTTTCTTACGCCAGGTGTCCTGCGTCAGGTGGAGGGACAGTCTAATTCGTGAATCTGCAGAGACTCTTCCCGCCATCGAAAGGCCGAGAAGACACTTGATCTGGTCGTGCACTGTGTCAGCGGCTTCCCCCTGTGCATTTGGTAAATGGGGGTCTTCATCACGTGTCAGAGGCATGGCGGGGACAGCACCAAGTCAGAGCAGACAGCCGGCCCTCCGCGAGCTTTGCTCCTCACCGCGCGGCCACGCAGGTTTAGTCACCACACGGCCGGTTTCTCTCTTTGTTTTAAGGGTCCGTCTTTTCTGAAACCGTTGCTGAAACCGAAACATCACGTACCAGTCCCTTACCCGATGCGGGCCTGCCAGAGGGGACTTGGGCGTGGCTGTCCCCACGCTCCTTCGGTAGACAGTGACCGGCACTGATCCTGTAAGTAACCCGCTCAGCAGCGTCCGTTCCCCAGTCCAGCAGTTTGTGAGTTTGTTTGTCTGCACCAGGCGCCATCATCAGGGAACTGGCCTTGCCTCTGTGACACGGGCTTTTCTCCCGCTGACGCTGAGACCACGCGTTTCAGGATTCTGGTGCCTGTGCGTTTTCAGAGTCGTCAGCCGCTGCTTTTCCATTTTTCACACCCACACCATCGTTCAGGGCATGGCCTGCAATTTACTGCCCTGTGGCTTCTCCGCTCGCTCGTGGTCCCTCTGCCCTGGTAGCCATCCCCCAATCCCCCAATCCCCCCATCCCTCCCCCCCACCCCCCGCCCCCAGCTGCCCGCAGGGAGGAGCGCCTGAGGCTGTGCTGACAGCTGTCACTAGAGGGTGACAGAGGGCTGAGCAGTGGTCGGACGCCCCTGAGGACTGGGCCCTTGGGAGAGGCGCATCCCTCAGGCTCCCTGCTCTTCCTGCTTAGATTCGGTCCCGGTCCTGGGGGAAGTGGGCTGGGACTCGGTGGCCTGTGTCAGCACCGGGCAGGACCACGCCGTCAGGGTGGTGTCAGCGCTGGGAACAGCCACGTCCGCGTTCAAAGCTGAGATCGGAATCAGCCGTAACGGCTGCCGGTCATTGAGCTTCTGCTGGTGCCTCCCTCTTTTTGGGAAGGACCTTTGGGGACTAACGGAATCCCCGTTTCATGAAGAGGGTCCTGCGGTTCAAGAAATCTGATGCAGACTGAGGTTGGCAGAGCTGCAGCGAGCTCCCTGTCCCCATGCAGTCACTGGGCCTCTGGGGACAGGCGGGGCCTGGGCTGGGCACTCCGGGCTGCAGAGGCCTGCCTGCCCTCCTGCGAGCTGCGGGCACGGCGCGGCTCGTTTGCGTCTGCTGGCCTGGCCGTCACACGCCACCAGCCCTTCCCAGTTCAGTCCACTCTGTCTGAGGAGGACCAAACCAAGCCCTGGGAAGGCCTTCCGTTTTCTGTAAGCTTGAGGCAAATGTGTATCTTGGGAACACGTTGCTTCTTTTTAGCTCTATGGATTTAATGCAAATTTAGTGCAAGGAAAATACCCAGTGATCGTTTGAATACCTGCACCACTGGGCCCCAGGCCCTGGGCGCGGAACGGCAGCCCCAGCTGACCCGGTGAAGATGCTCACTGACTAAGGGAGGCAGGACTTAAAGGGGCAGGAAGAGGGCTTCGGTTTCAGGAACTGTAAAAGCAGAAGTGCTCAGCCCGGCATCAGGAAGGATTTTCATGCTGCTGAATGTCAGAAACTTAGCTGAGGTGAAGAGAAAGTGTTCTCGGGAAGACTCAGAACAGAGCAGAAGCGGGGAGGTCACTGAGGTCAAAGACGCAGGACCTAAGTTTGAGGAAATTGCCTCAATAAATGTGTGAGTCAGAGAGGCGGGGTTTCCGAGGGCGTGGGTAGCCTCAGGACCAGCTGACTAAGCGCCTGCCGTTCTCCTCGGCTTCCCTGCTCGGGTTCTCACGGCTTTCTCAGCGAAGATGCTGCTGAAGCCATGGTGAGGGCCGGGGATGGCCGGAGGGGAGGCCTCTGGTTTCCCAGGGCCGACAGCGCCTTCGAGTCCGGAGGTACCCAGCATGTGTCTCCCCGTGAGCAACGGCCTCCGCCTTCCCCGCCTGTGAGAAGTCTTCCTTGGAATCAGTGCAGACTTTTCCTTGGAATTAAGCCAGGCTGTTTCCATAGTAGCTTCTCCTGGTATTAAAAAATACAACTTGCAAGGAGTATGGAATAGGACGAAATTGCAGGTTTATGGAGCATAAATCCATAATTCTTATTATTTGCATATGTTTTCATCCATTATGAGGATACGGAACTTCAGTACTTGCAAAAGAAAAGGAATAAAGTGTTTATATCAAATTCCGCCTCAAACGAAAGACCTTGGAAGCTGTGTTTCACAAAAACCCTGAAATGACTCCTTTATCTCATTTGAAGTGAAAGGGTGCCATTTGGAAGTGCGCCCCCGCCTCCCCGGGACAGAGCTGTCCTGGCCGCAGGCCTGCTCTGCGTCCGGGGTGCCGGGTCGGGGCCGATCGCAGCTGCACGGGCAGCCGTCCACCCCAGGCCTGCCGGCTGACACCAGCGCCTGCCTTTTACATGCCGCCGTTTCTAAGATGCCGTGAGCACTCCACACCCAGAGCCAGGGGCCAGGCGCTGGGCCTCCGAGCAAGGAGCCCAGTTTGTTCCTGCGCTTCCCCGCGACTCTGTGCACCGACAAGTCTGCGGCGGCCTGGCCAACACCCTGCCCCCCGGGCCCCCCGCCCCCCGCCATGCTCTGTCACCCTCCTCTCAAGTCGCCGCTGTTTTCTTCAGCGTGTGTGAGCACAGCGCCTCCGCTTCGGAGTCTCTGCCAGAGGGAGGACGCTGATGACCGCAGGGATCCGAGGAGAGGGAGACCACGGCACTTGAACACGGGCAGCAGACCGTGGAGGGCAGAGCAGGGGCTGAGAAGCAGGCCCTCCCTGTCAGGGACACTCCAGGGGGGCTCTGGCTGCACTCACCTGGTCTGAGGGGTCCCTGGGGCAGGACGGCAGACTCACGCCCCCCTCCCCGCCCCCGGGTGTGCCCCAGAGTCCATCTAAACCAGAGGGCTGGCTGTTACTCATGGCTTCGCTCAGCCAGTTAACCAGCTTCTTTTAGGTCTGACCTACGTGAACGTGTGGCCCTCTAATGCAAAAATCAATCCATGTGACTGCAAAGCAAATAAGCAATGCATTCTATTGGGAAATAAAACGTGAAATTAGGCAGCTAACCATTCATTTGAGAATGGCAGTGGTCTTTGGCAACAAAGGTGAGCTTTAGTTCTACTGAGCAGGGGTGTTTCCAGGCCACGTCTCCCGGCCAGAGCTCGGGCAGCGACCCAGCCACTCAGCCCCCTGCTGCTGGGCACGGATGCCCCGCACACAGGGCACGCGCGCTCACAGTTCACCCCGGTCTGTCTGTGCACCTCTGTGCCTTAATGGAAAGGGTGATAGTGGCCTGAGGGAGCCTGCACATCGCACGTGTGAGCAAACACTCACAAGTCCGGCAGAATCTCACCTGTCAGGGCTCAGTCCACCCTTCAGTCTCGGGATCTGCAGGTGCGCTGAGCCCAGTGGCCGGAGAACCAGTGGGTCAGGCACACAAGCCCCTCGGGGCGACGTCGGAGCTCAGGCCCTGTGCTCAGACTGAGGGGACACCCTATGACGGGACAGCGCCCCACCAGTGTTTCAGACTCGGGGACGTGGAAGAGGGCGTGAAAGGTAGGAGGTCCCCGAGATTCAGCCTTCTTTAAGAAATGAAGACCTGGAAGGCTTCTCTCGTTGAGAGGGACAGGGTGTGAGATGAGGGGAGGGAAGCACCGCCGGGCGAGGGGCGATGGCCAGGGGTGAGGCCGCCCTCTCTTCTGGGCGGAGGAGGGACACAGGCTAAGCTGGTTGAAGACAGTGTCAAGGAAGTGTACACACATGTTCACCCAAACACATGCGTGAGCATATTTGCGGCTGCCCTGTTTGTACGGGCCCCAAACTGGAAACAGCCCATGCCATCAGCAGCAGGCTGCGTGCGCAGACCGTGGTGTGGTGATGGCGCACACACCACTGAGCAACAGAGGAAGCGAATTGTGTCTGCAGTGAACAACACGGGTATATCATACACGCGTGATGTTGAGAGATGAAGCCAGGCAGGAGAGGGCCTTCCCTACAACGTCATGGCTATGAGGTCAGACCACCAGCAAAATGCATCGAAGGCATCACCGTCGGGAGCGGCAGGAGCTGTTTCAAGACTAAATGAGTTTATCCCACATCCTTTTGCAAATGCACATGATCCGAGTGAGTCACCTTTGCTTTTGTTAAAAAGGATCATCATGGTATTTCAAGTGGGAAAACTAATATCTAAATAGTTAAAGTATTGCCCAAGATATGAATTCAGTCCAGATTGCCAATCTTTCCTACTATAAAGTCTGCATAAGATGTGCCTAAATTTTGCAGAATTTAGAATTCTCTTTCTGAAGCCTCTGACATCCATGTCTTCTGAAAAACTGGAAAAAGTGAAAACATCACTTTGAAGTAAATCCGACACAGGCAGCTGTTTCTCAGCCCACCTTGTGTGTCGAGGCTGATGGGACACCTGCAGCCAGGCGGGCGTGTGGAGCCCCGGAGTGGCTCCCTCTCTGGGAATCTGCTGCCACACCCATATAAAGTGGGGGTGACAACAGCAGCGTCTCATGAAGTTGCTCTGATGGGATCAGAAAGCTTTATCTGGGAACAGTAACCTCTCAGTCAGTGTTAACATTTAACATGGGAGCTTTAATTTACATTAATAGTATTATCAGGATAACCTGACATGCTTCTTAAATTATCAGTGGTTTCTGGGTCCAACCCCAGACCCCTGAGGTAGAATCACGGGTCGGGCCCAGGGATCTGCACTGTGACCAGCATTTTGGCTGATGCGTTTTGTATCATGGATTTGAGACCCATGTACAGCGATCAGTGTGCACGTGTCTGTCCCTCGAGGTCCCGTGCAGGGATGGGCACATGGTGAGCGCTCATGTCGGACCGGCCAACTGGCACCCAGTGGGGCCCGCTGAGCGGAGGCGGACTCCTGCATTCTGGGACTCGCTGTGACCGGTGCAGCCACAGGCGTCGGCTTTCATATGGGCTCCAGCACAATGTAAAGGGCGGTTGTTTTGTATCAAAAATAGCTCAGCTTCAGCCTTTTAAACTCTTTATTTGAGTCCTTTCATAGTTCATGTAACCCAGTTTTTCCTTTAAAATAACCCAGTCCATTTAGGTTTTCATTGCTTCTTCTTCTTTTTTTTTTTTTTTTTTTACATCACAGGATCCAGAATACATAGGCATGTCCCCATGGAGGGGACAGGTGACCCTCTTCTCTGGGCTCTGCATCACTAATACTGGGCTAGGCCCAGAACTGGTTACAGACCCATTTCCTTTCTGTGTCTGTGATACATCCTTTAAAGGGAAGTTTAGCAGTTTGTCAAATGCAAATGTGTCCAATTCAGACAGAAGCTGCAGTCCCCTCATGGGCGCATCACTGGCTGCGCTGGGAAGAAATTTCAGTAGAATAAATCTTACCGTGAGGTGCTCAGTTGCACTGAAAGAACATCAGAGAAACAGGGAGTTTTTTCCAGCTTCTTTTCTGTTTCATGTCATTGAGTGAAATGTAAACATTAGAAGAAAAACCTAGATATTGGGTTGGCCAAAAAGTCCATGTAGTTTTTTTCCATAAAATAAGACAGTTTTCATTTTCACCAATAACTATTGATTAGGATATTTTGAGTATGTCATCTCTCTTCCGTGTGGTAGGAGGTTGGTTGTTCTCAATGTCTTGGGTGGATCACTGTCACTTGAACTGGGTGAAGCATCGCGCACCGAGCAATCGCCAGCACGGAAAGGACCCATTCGGCCAGTCCCGGCACCTCCCCCTACACTGCACAAAACGCTTTTTGTGTTTCAGTTGCATTTTTACCTTTCTTGAAATAATAAAACAAAACACGCTAAAATGTTGCGTATTTTCTTCCATCATCAATATTAAAATGGCTGCACAAAAATTCACCAACTTTGGTAAGTTTTTTTTAAATGACAGCCATCACCCCATCACCATACAATCCAACAACCTTTCTTCGAATGAAGTTAAAGACAACCAAGCACAATTAGAGCCATCTTAAGAAAAACACGGAACGAACTTTTTGGCCAACCCATCAGCCCGTCGGTGCAGGGTGATGGTGGGCACTGGATTCTGTGCGGTGAGAAGCCGGAACGACGGACTCGCGTCCCTCAGTTTCGTGCGGCCCGGGCACGGCTGGCGCTCGGGATGAATGTACAGCTGTGGTTAGCCGAGGAGGTTCAGAGAGTCATTACGTCACGTTTGCTCCAGGAGCCAAACACGAGGGCTGGATACTCAGCATGAGAACTTGGCCTCCAGGCCACCAGATGGACTTGCCACTTTCCAGCCAACAATGTGCTCCTCTATAAACATCAAACGCCCTCGACTCTCTGCCACATTAACCTTTCACGTGAACCTGCAGTACAGTGAGGCTTCTTCCTCTTTCTCGGGAGAGGAAAGGGTGTTGTTTTTCTTTCTTTTCTGGCAGTTACGCTAAATTCTGACCGTTCGCTAAGCAGTGGAAACCACGCTGTAAGCAAGCGTCTGCAAGACAGAGATGCCTACAAAATGGTCTTTCTTTTTCCAGGGGATACTGGCTGCTCCAGTAGGATCTAGTTCCAAGAACAACTTCACTGAAGCTGACGTCACAAGACACACACGGCAGCCCCGAGGTCTCCTCCGCTCTGTCCAGGGCAGCCCGACCCTGGGTCTCAGTGCACCTCTGCTGTGAGGCTGAACGGGACGTCCACATTGGTTATGATAACATTAAAAATGCGACTTAAGTAATTTTACTTTTCTTAGAGTTAGTTACTCAGAAAATTCCTGGGCACAAGAGGAGCAGAGAAAATCCAGAGGCTGAGGGACTTCGTTGAGTCTTTACCGTGAGTCTCCTTGCATTCTGAGAACTGGCCTCGGTCCCTGGGCATGGCCTTCGTTAGATCTGGGAAGAGGTGCCCTGTCCCAGGTGGTCAGGGTTTACAGTGCCTCGCATTCCTGGGCCCCGCCCTCTGTGATAGCCTGTGGCTTTCAATCATTCAGTTCTAGAAACAAACCAAGAATCTCAGAAAAACGTTGGTCTGTCTTTCCTGTCAGTGACGGCGACTATGAATCCTGGTGTGACATGGGACAGGCAGTCTGAGCCTGCCCACAGCCAGACTGCATTCGGGGAGGGAGACCCATTCAGGGCACCCTGGTTGGTGGGCCAGAGCCTGCGCAGAAGGGCCCCGACTAGTGCCTGGGCGGCGGGGTCCCTAACGCGCCCGCACCCCGCCCGGGCGCACGTCCACCCAGTCCATTCACCTGCTCTCTCATTCACTCGTTCGCATTCATTCGGTTCCCCACGCTTCCCGCTGCTGCCCGAAATCGGCAGCTGGGTCTTAGTTAAATGCCTAGTCTCTCCAAGGCGTAACACACGCAGTAGCAACACTTACTTTCCAGTAATGAGCTGGCTCCTGGACGGCGTGCACATGGGCTGCACGTAGTAGTTCTCCAGTTTCACCCCCTCGGCGGCGAGCCTGTCCAGGGTGGGGGTCCGAATCCCGGAGCCGTGGTAGCCCACGTCCCTAAATCCCTGGTCGTCCGCGAGGATGAAGATGAGATGCGGCTGCGAGCGGGTGGGCGCGCCGGGCTCCGGCCCGCGGCCGCTGGCCCAGGACAGGTAGCCGCAGGCGAGGACGCCGAGGACCCAGAGGCCTGCCAGCGCGCGCATGGCCCGGGCCCCACGCAGCCCCCGGGGCCCCGCGCTCCAGTCCCCGCAGGGACCCCGTGCCTCCAGGCGCGCATGCACGCGGGGCGGGCGGCCGGCGCCCCCGCTCTCCTAGCGGCGGTGGCCCCGCGGGCCGGGGGGCGGGGAGCCGCCGTCTCCATCACGTCCCGTCGGGCCTCCCCGCGCGGGCCGCTCCGCCGCCCAGAGGTTCTCGGGAGGAACGGGCAGGAAGCGACGGAGCATCGCCCCGGGCGCGCTGCGCGGCCGAGCCCGGCACCTGGCTCTCCCCGGGCGGGCGGCGCACCCTCGCTGGCCGCTCCAGTGTCCCGCGCTCCTGCTCTGGGTCCCTCCGGCCCTGACCGGCGCGGGCGCAGCGAGAAGCCGGTGTCCGGACGTCCCGCGCCGACCCCGTCCTCCGCGACGGTGCGGCCGAGCCACGCCTCACGGCGCACGCGGTCGGGCTGCCCGGCGCTGGGTCCCCACCCCCGCGCAGTGAGTGAATCACCGTCGGCGCCGCCTCAGCGGGGGTGGGGAGCCCGCGCGCTGCTGCCACTTCCTCCCCACGGGGTGCGGAGCGGGGCCGAGGGCGGGCGCTGTCCGGGGTGGCTGCGCGCGTGGGCCGGCTCCCCGGCCCCAGAACTTCTCCGGCTCCCGCGCGGACGGAGGAGGAGTCGCAGAAGCTGGGGCTCCCCTTCCTCTGTGCTTTCCTCACCCCCCGCCCCCCTTGTAACAGCCTTGGGTGGGATTCCCTGTCCCGGCCCGGGCAGCCCCGCTTCTTCCTGGTGGTGGCTCCCCAGCGGCTGGGGTGCCCAGGGCCCTGCCCGAGTGGCGCGACCCCCTGCCGCCGGGAGGACCCCGCGCACCTGTGGGCAGCGGGCAGGGGCCCTGCAGACCGGTCTCCTTTCCGCAGATTTCTTCGGCAGTTTCGGGGGGACCTGCGCCGGCCCCGGAAACGCCAGGTTCTCCCGGACAGTGGTCTCGGCGTCACTCCAGGTTTCACTGAGCCGCTGAGCTTTTCTCCCTTCCTGTCCCTCACGTTCCAGGGAGCTCCAGGCAGCACGTCGGGCAAGTGGGAGCTCGCCCTGGCACTTGCGGGGCGCGGGACGGGGCGGGGGCGCCAGCCGGTCCGCAGAGACCTGGGTGGGACAGGCTCGCTGCCTGCGGACCTCGTGGGGGGGCCCGTTGCCGTCCCGCTGCCGGTAGCTGGGGGTCAGGGGCACCGCCCAGAAGGGTCCCTGCTGCTGCTCGGGGAGGGGGACCCTCTCGGCTCAGGAGTGAGAGTGAAGAGTAATAACCTCACCGCTGCAGCGCGCCCACCACGTGCTCCGGGCAGCAGGTCGGACAGGGTGCAGGCTCTCACACACGCTGTGCGGAGTTTGTACTGGAGGCGCCGAGCAAGGGCCCGAGTGGCCGGAACCTGCTTCGGCGCCTGGCTGATGGGGGCCTCTGAGCAGGACAGGACAGGAGAAAACACGAGAAAGCCTTACGAAGGCCGGCTGTGGGGTAGAGTGACAGGGACAGAGGCTACACGCGCTACCTCAGTCCATCCAACTGCGCCGAGTTGTAATGTCACCGGGAACCCGGAGTCCAGAAGGCCAGGCTTTACGTCAGAGCAACGCAGGATGGGAAACGAGGAGTGGAAACCCCTGGTCCTCTTCAGGGCAGATCTGGGGGTACGGGGGCAGGACGGGACCCCACACTGCCACAGTGTGTCAGATTCCCAGCGTCCACCCTCAGGTTACGGAGCTGTGGCGTGGCTGTCACCTGATGGCAGGGGCATTTGTGCAGCAGTGGGGAAATCGGGGACAAGATGGGGCCTCTTAGATTGGATGACAGAGTAGAAAGAGAATGAGCGCGGGACCTGGTGGGAGGGCGAGTGGCTTCTGCAGGGGGCGGTGGGCATGAGGCCTTGCAGGGGCCCGGGCTCTCAGGGGCAGGGCGGGGCAGGGTGGGCTTCAGCAGTGGGTGGGAGGGGCCTATCAGGAAACAGAGAAGCTTAAAACAAACAGAGAACAATAAAATAGAGTCGCACAGTGTTCCATTGGAAGTGACTCTTCCTGTGGTCCTCCCCGCAGAGCGCATCCTCCTGAAGGAGTCTCTTGTCTGTAAGACAGTGTGCCGGCTACACGGTCGCCTGTCTTCCCCAGGCATTTGCTTTCTGCTGAACGAGTACTCAGGGGCTTGAAAGATGCAGCCAGCTTTTAAATGTAGGGTTAAAAAAACCGTGATAATGGTTAATCCAGGGACTTATAGACTGTTGCAAAGATTTAAAATGCAATTGCTGCTTGTTTGCATTTATAAGCACATTAAATACTTAACATGAAGGAATGTCACCAAGTTTCAATTCACACAGAGTCTGAAAGGGACGCTTGCCCTCATGTGGCCAGCTTGACGCGGACCCCACCCAATACGCTCCTTATTAATCACTCGCCACTCTCCGTGACGCATGGAGCTGAGGCTGTTGGCGGCCGTGACGTCACCACAAGAAACAGGCTCTGAACAAGGCCGAGGGGGTGGTTGCCTCACTGGTCGGTCAACTAAGTGAAGATCGCTTCTGTTTTGGGAGAAGTTGCTGTTGAAACAAGCTGTAATGTCTTATAAAGAGAAGGTGGCCAGCGGGGACACTGAAGTTCCGGCCGCGCACACATGCAGTCTCCCAGACACTTCCCGCCCAGGCCCCGGGCAGTGGAAGCCCAGGAGATACGAGCTGCGGAAGACCTTTCCTGCCCTCAGTGGGTGTCTTCACGGGAAAGGAGACCGGCACGAACCTTTTATAACAGGAAAGCTTAGTAGTTCCTACGACAGAAAAATCTGTCCCCACTGCTTATATCGCAAAGTTCTATATTATTTACATAGCAAATTCGCGCTCAGAATATGAATTCCTAAACTCACCTTTGAATTCTCTTTCAAAGTCCCTTAGGGACTTGTCTTTTTAAAGGAAGTTCCCAGCTCCACCCGAGACCTAAATCAGCACCTCCCAGTCTGGGAACACCCACCTCAGAAAGCGCTCTGGGTGATTCCGGTGTGTTCCTAGTTTTAAAAACCACTTAATTTACAATTGAGGGCATCAGAGCTGAAGACTAAGCATGTAAAGGTGGTTAAAGCACCCACTCTGGGTCATCTTGCCCACCTGTCAGTAAGCTCCTCCGGGCCTCATTTTTCTCGTTTGTAAAACAGGGATCAAATAGTACCCACTTGGTGGTGTGGCGTGTTACGCAGCTATTAGCAAACAGGGCTCCTTGACACATCAACTCAACACACAGTGGCCCAAAGCAGCAAAAGCTGACTCTTAGGGATGATCTGCTTCAAGTGTGTCCCGCTCCCTCCTGGGATCAGGGGTTGGAGCAGGGAGAGCAGGCCAAGCCCGCAAGCTCATTGCAACATTCAGCGCACCTGCCCATAGCCCACCCGTGGTGCAGGTCTCAAGAGCAACGGGAAACGTGGGCTTCCCGGAGGCGGCCACAGCACGCTGTTAACTCAGGGAAGGGAGGAGAAATAGGCAACCATTAAATCAACCACTATCTGTGGTAGAAATAATGGAAACAGCCTTAATAGCAAATAAGAACATAGATTAACTATTGGGGTGGCCAAAAAGTCTGTTTAGTTTTTTCCATAAAATAAAAGACATTTTTCGTGTTCACCATAACTTTATTGATTTGGATACTTTGAGAATGTCAGCTCTCTCCCACGAGGTAGAACACTGATTGTTCTCAGTCAAGTCTCGATTGGATTGCCGTCAGCTTCAGCTGGTCTACTCGACCACGGAGCATCGTCTGTCGAGAAATCTCCAGTATGAAATTTTGCAAACCACTTCTGACATGTTTGATCAGTCACAGCACCTTCTCCACACACTGCATGAATCTTTTTGTGTTTCAGTTGTGTTTTTATCTTTCCTGAAATAATAAAGCTTAGTATGCCAAAAACATCATGCATTTTCTTCCATCTTCAATATTAAAATAGCTACACAAAAACTCACCAATTTTGATGTTTTCTTTAAATGCACACTTATATGACAGCTGTCACAATACAACCTAACAGAGTTGTTTCACATGAAGTTAAAGACAACTAAGCGCTGCTAGAGCCATCGTACTGAAAAAACAAGCGAACTTTTTGGCCAACCCAATAAATTGTAGCTCATCAACTTGGTGCAGTTCTGTGATCACTAGAAGTGATAATTATGAACATAATCAAGA
The DNA here is from genome assembly GCF_987537825.1 of Furipterus horrens. Classification (NCBI taxonomy): domain Eukaryota; kingdom Metazoa; phylum Chordata; class Mammalia; order Chiroptera; family Furipteridae; genus Furipterus; species Furipterus horrens. The sequence goes on from NW_028327180.1 coordinate 730,337, forward strand.
ACATACAATGTGCTTATAATGTCATGCATAGTGAAAATGAGAATGTGTAATGTTTTGTATACCAGGACTATGACTGTATACAAACGTGTATGTTGACTGTGTCAGACAGACGTGTGTGCATTTCACATGCAGTTGGGCAGAGACTGTGGGGAAGAGCAGAGGCGCTAAGAGATGAAGAGAGCGCACGGTTGCCTGGCAGCAGGAGGCTGTCTCCCAGGACGAGGCAGGGCGGAGTCCTGAGTCCGGTGCCCAGCTCTCCTTGCTGCCTCCAGGGCAATTCCCCACCGTCCCGCTTTAGCGACCCCACGAGGTGAGCTCCGGCCCTGAAGTCACAGCCTTTGTTTTCCTCACGCACACCTTTCTCTACGGCTGGGGGGCTGCCCCTGAGGGTCGGGTGTCTCTCTCTGGCCCTGTGGTGCATGTCAACCCCCCATCCTGCCAACGGCCTCCTCAGCGGGCGGTGTCTGTACCTCCCTAGTATAACTAGGGGGACTGAGAGGGATGTTAAGACGTTAAAGAAGGGGAAGGGTCTAGTCAAGGAACTAGGATAAATGACCCACAGACATGGACAACGGGGTGGGGACCGACTGTGGGAGTGGGGGACGCGGCAGCAGGGAGCAACGGGGAAATTGGGGCACCCGTCATAGAACGATAAAAAAGGTCTTAAAGGAAAAGAAATTAATGTAACGGCTAATAGACTGCCACAGGGATTTGCACCCAGTTGGTCTGGATCCCAAGCCAGCTCTCCGAAGCCAACAATTTTTTCAGCCCTTTCTTATTTCAGGAATTTCACTAGGTGTTTCCAGAAAGACCCACATACTTCAATTCTCCCAGTTCCTCCCTGAAGCGAGGACACTGTCGCTGTCAGCACTGGGCGGCAGGAGGCAGTCGTGTGTCCCCACTTCTGCCCTCTTCCCAAGGCTGCGTCCTCTCGGGTCTGCACACCCTCCGCGCTGGCGAGCGCCTGGGCCGTCCTGGGGGCCCCTCGGTGACAGCCGGTCGGCCAGGCCTGGAGGGAGTGTATTTAGGTGGCAGGGGAGCGCCTCCCGCAGACTCAGCGACTGGAAGCGGTTGGTCACCATCACTACGTACCTGCTTCACACATGCAGGAAGGGGGCCCCGTGGTCCCCCGACTTCTCAAGCTCAGGGAGCAAACCAGTGACCCAGTGGCCTCTGGCCTCTGTGGCAGGCTTCCTTTCTCCATTACATCCTGCCCCTTTGCTACTATTTTTTGAAGTATCCGTCATCCTTATTTTTGTATAAATTCAGTGCCAGAAGACTTTAATTTAGAAAAAAAATTAAAACATAGCACTCTACAAGTATATTTTTAGTGAGTTCAGTTCTTATACTCAGTTATTCAGAAGGAATTTAATTTCCAGAAAACAAGCCACGTCAGCAATGAATATGCTCTCATGTTAGACCGAAGTCTTGGGGACCCCTCCCCCCGGGCCTCTTTAGGGAGCGGCTGATTCAAGGCCCTGGGTCGGCGGGAGCCGCGGTCTCCTGGCAGCGCTCAGGCAGACGCAAGTGCGTGCAGGTCCCCGTCAGCTCGGAGACACTAGCTCTGCTGATGAGATTTTTAAAAGTGCCTTTTAAAGGAGCATTTTATATTTTAAAGTGTTATTTGCCGGATTTTCATATTCATCCCACGAGAAAGGTATTCATTACTTTAAACATTATTGCAGTTGATATAATTTCCTTTTGATATCACAGATTTGGATCATAAAAATAAGATTTTATGGGACATGTTTCCTCTCGTGGCTGTCTTGTGTTTACTTATTGCAATAACTGAGAAACCCGATTCTCTGAAGATGTTTCTACCACTACATGGAGAACTCAGCCACAAGCCTGACTCCCGTTTGCAGAAAGTACCCACCTTAAAATCCTTGGAAATAAACTGAATGTGTTTCTTCTGTTTCTTTTATTTAATGTTCATATGGCAGGTAGTTTTGTAACATTCATAGTTGTTTTCGTTTGAATTTAGTTAAGGAAACTAATTCATTTACCATGATATGCTTAGAGTATTAGCAGAAAATGTGCATGTAAACACACACTTAATCATGTAGTAAGTAGGCCAAAACGTCTCTTTAGTTTTCTCTGCAAAAGACAAAATTTTCATTTTACCAATAGCTTTATTAATTTGGATATTTGGAGTATGTCGGCTCTCTCCCATGTGGCAGAACATTGATTGTTCTCAGTTAATGTCTCCATTGGATCGCTGACAACCTCGCCTGCTCTGCCTGACCGTGGAGCGCCGTCCAGCGAGGAATCTCCAGCACCAAACCTCACAGACCACTTCTGACACGCTTGCTCAGTCACAGCACCTCCTCATACACGCACAGATCTTTCTTTGTGTGTATTTCAGTTGTGTTTTTACCTTTCTTGAAACAATAAAGCATAATAGGCTGAAAATGTTGTATATATTTTTCCATCTTCAGTATTAAAATGGCCTCACAAAAAATCACCAATTTTGATAATTAAAAAAAAAAAGCATGCTGATAGGGCAGCTGTCACAATACAATCTAACAATATTGTTTTGAATGAAATTTAAAGGCAACTAAGCACTACTAGAGCCATCTAACGGAAGAAACCAAACTAACTTTTGGCCAACCCAATAGTATCTCTTTGTGAAGCTACCCAATTAATTTACATGCATTCAAAGTCAACATGAAATAGTTAATATATGTGTCCAGCTTGCATGATGATAACTTTTCAAATTCATAAATCGATAAGTAGAAAATAATTCTGATTTTGAATAAACATTCCCTCCTGCTAAAAACTTGATGACATTGTAACGAGTGACTTTCTAGCTCATGCCTGTCACATAGGAAAGGTCAAAACCCAAGGCAAGAAGCTAAACTCAACGTGGAAACCTTCCAGATTTTAGACTGTTCAGGGCACAGTCAGCAAACAGTTGTGTTTCAAATAGTTTGAGGTTAACCCGGAAAAGCCTGTAGAGGAATAATAGAAGAACCACGGAAGTTCAGAGACAGTACATGTACAAACATACATATAAAGAAGGAAAGATAAAAATGGGAGCGTCGTCTCATAGATTTTAAAATGTTTTATTTAAATCATTTTAATAAAAATGCATCATTTCCTCCATACCGTTCTGATTTTAACATTCCTGTTTCATGTCTGTCCGCTGAGTGTCTTCTGTCAGCATTAATTCTGGACATAACAGGAATCTGTTACAACAAGGTGTATATTTTGTGTTGTGGTTTCTTTCAAGGGTCCATGTTATTGACCTGAACTTTGATTCAGAACTAACGACTATTTGAATCTATTCCCACTGGTGACTATATCTGAGGCTTTAACAGAGCACAGAATTACAGCTGGTTTGAGCACATAGTTATAGCTGTGCCTGAGACCCAGCTCACAGGACAACACGCATGAAAAGAACACACAGGGAAGCACCCAAAGCACAGGAAAGCGGAGCGGCTTTGCCCGCCATGGCCCAGTGCACATGCTTCCCCACTCAGAACATACAGTTTCCTTCTCAGCGTTCCACACCAGGGCTCCCCAAATGAGGCTTCTTCTGTGTATATTTTTATGGACCCAAAAGAGAGTCAGTTCCCTTGTAAGTGACACCAGGCCGTTGCGCTCCTGAGTCCTCACATGGGTTTCCTTTACGGCTCTTTGACGGTCGTGATTAAATTTAAAAACAAATCCCAGGTGAGATCAGGCCCCCGTCCTGCCCTCGTGAGGAGCCGGGGTGGAGACTGGATTACCGTCGTCCCCATGGCGTTGGCCTGCGCCTGGCCTTCTCGCTGCCCAGCACGGGGATCAGCGCCGTGTCTGCCCTGCAGCGAGGACTCGGGAGCGTTCGTCCGGGAGGAGGGCCTCAGGCCTGGGCGCGGCGTGGCCCTGTCCTCCCGCACCCTGTCTCGTTGCCTTCAGGGAGTCCCACGGTGGCTGACTTTCTACGTTCCAACCAACAGAGAACATGAAGGTCCGCAGAGGCATTTTCGCGTGACACGTGGCCTGTGGTGGTTACACCTTCACACGCGTCGCGGAGCGCAATGCCCCACTGGACTTGACGGGGAAGGGGGGGAAGAACGGGCGGCGCACACGTCCCAGACTTGCTGATGAAGTGCTGCCACAAAGCCACCGGTTCCCTGGCTGAGGATTTTCTAGCGTGAAGAAAATTTATCTTCCAAGTGTGGTAAGACCGACGTTGTATATGCACGTCCACCACAGTCCTGCCAGATCCATCTCATCTATTTTCCTTTTCCACGCGCAGACGAGCTGCCCCGGCGCTCTGGCGGTCAGTGACTTGGGGCGCAGCTTGGGTGCGTTGTTGAAAGCAGAGGTGCTCCCGGGAGTGAGCCGGCCACCGGGTCACCCACATGGGTGCAGACGGGCGCGGAAAGCCACGTCAGGGGGCCGCGTTGCCCTCTCCTTGCAGCCAAAGGAAAGGACAGTTTATAAAGCGGCGCAGAAACGGAAAGGGAGGGATGGGCACACGTGCCCTGAATTGGTACAGATGGTGGGAAGGATTTTCGTTTTGAAGTCATTTGTTTTTCTGTAATTAGTTTACTATTTCACTTTTAAAGGAAATGATTTTAACTGCTAAGATGTTACCCATTTGGGAAGTAGAGGAAATATGCCACAGAGATCATCTGTATTGACACCGGCGAGGGGATGAATTCAGAGTCCTTTCCTATTGCCGGGCGCTTAGGGGAAGAGAACAATGAGGTCATTTAGCTGCTCCGACTTTGTAGGGGCAGAAAGTGACAAAATAAGCAAACCTATCTAGCCGGCTTAGATCATCGGGCACTCGTACAACGCCTCTTTATTCCTAACCAGACACACAAACACGGCGCTCCTTACCGAGGATGAAACGCGCCATTTAGCCGTGGTGGCACGCGCGTCTCCTCGACAGGCTTCGGTTACAGCTAAATGCTTCCCGATAGGACGAAATAACTCCTGGATTTTGCCTGAGGACGTGTAAGAAAGTACTTTTCATTCCTCAGAGAAAAGAAACACAGGGAAAGGGAGTGGGAAAAGGGCACCTGCGTGGTCGGAGGGACAGAGAGGCGGAGCCCACAGGCCACCCCGACTGCCGAGCAGAGCTGCAGCCTGGCAGTGAGGACGCCCCCAAACGCAGCGGCCACAGAGCAGGGCTGGAGGGCACCGTGGAGCTTCGGTGACCGGGGGACGTGATACCTGAGTTGCTGGCTCATGTTCAAAAACAGAGAAAACTCGGCAAACAACTCTGGCTGCCCAGCCCCAAGCTGCTGCCATAACCGCCCCCCGCCCCCCCCCCCCCCCCACTCCACTCAGAGCCGGGGGAGTGTCCCATGCTCAGGGGCTGCCCGGTGTGGCTCTTCCTGCCCCGACGACGCTGCCCAGCCCTGACACAGGAAGGCCCATGAACAGCGGGTGCCCATCAGCGACCCCAGGCCCAGGGGAACCGCAAGGAAGAACGTTGTGGGGCCAGCGGTTCCCGTTTGCCGCCCTGTGTGTGGGCGCTCTGCCTGGCGCGGGCGCGTGAGGTCCCACGGGCTGGACAGGCGGCTGTGGCGCGAGGTCCACGCAGTGCTGTCCTTCGAGTCTTGCTCCCAGAAGAGACCGAATTCGGGGGAGCCGCTCTAGTCTCCTCGCTTTGCTTGTTTAAGAAGCCTTAGCCACGGTCCTGAAACCTCACGTTGGTTGGAGATGCAAACACCTGCCTTCCAGCAGCGCGAGGGGCTGAGGTAGGGTGCCTTTGAACAGACTGACGCTGAGCACGGTAATGACGCGCACACTCCTCCTCAAAGCGCGTGGTCTGGAGTCCTGACCCCACTCCCACGGAACGCGACTGCACTTGGGGACCGGGTCTTTAGAGCGGGGATTCAATTAAAATGAGGCCTGTAGGGTGTCCCGGGTGGATCTGGCTGGTGTCCTTCCAAGGGGAGAAGAGACCCAGACGTGCTGCCGCGGAGGCAGGCCCGCGGGCGCCAGGACCCGGCCCAGACCCGGAGCAGACACTCAGCGGCGGTCGCCGCCCCAGGCGGGCAGGGGTCACGGCAGCGCTGGCAGACCAGTCCCGGGACTGACGGAGGCCGCACCCTCTGTGGGGTTCGTGTGGTTCGGGCCGTTCATCCAGAGGACGGCGGGGAGTGCCTCTGCCACGGGCGTCCGGGCTCAGACAGCGGCCGTGGGTGTCCCTGCGGCGGGAACAAGGGGCCCCGTCCCTGACAGTGACTGGCAGCGTTGACTTAAGTATCAAATAAAACCCGCATATTTTATTAAAGTGTTTGTCACCATTCTTCCATTCAGATTTTTCAAATTTCAAGCATGGAGTGAGTGGAAATGCAAATCCATTCCACAGGGTTTATTTTCTTACTGTGTTCTTGGAAGTCGTCCTTCATAACGGCCCAGCTCGGAAGATTTCCCGCCCTTTGCCCTCTCTTTAAGTTTAAATATACTCAGTTTTATGTCCTCATATTTTAGGGTTAATTTGTCTGTTCTGGTGACATGCACATGTTTGTTCTTTCTTTCCTGGCAGGCAGGAAGAAGTCTGAATCCCAGTTCACACTGCAAATGTAGCCTAAGTCAAAAATTGGGGAAACCACAGAATAACTGGGCGATAGTGATATGTTCCTCCAGGAACACGCAGGCCCTCGCCGGGAAGCGCGCTCTGCCCGAGGCCAGCGGGAGAGGAGGCCGCACTGCGTGACGCTGAGCTCCCAGCGTCTGACGCGGATCTCGACCTACGCGGTGCTGACTGTCCTGGCAGGTCCCCGGACGCTCGGCTGGGCCCTGCCTCCAGGTTTGAATTCCTGCGTTGGGATTGCCCCCCCTTCCTTCTGGCATCTGGGTCTAACGACACAAAACAAATGGAAAAGCCCGTAAAGTGACAAAGCTCCGATCCCACGGTCCTGCTGGCTGGTGAACACCTTGCACCAAAACTCCTGTCCATTCCAAGGCAGCTCCTGTCTGTGTCTTTCCTCTCAGTCATCGACTTGGGGTTCTTTCTGTTCTCTCCTTGGAAACCTTTGCCCATCCAGCGTTTCTTACAAGAACCACGTCTGCCGGTCGTTACTTTCTCTGTTACATGATCAGACATTCGCCCTCCCTGCAGTCGGGACAGCTGCTCTCACAAGAGAATACTTCCCTTGGTCTCTGTTTTAATGTCCAACAATGTGTGTTTCCATCCACAGGCCGCAGGGACTGGTGCCACCCAGGCGGCTGCCCGGACATGCCCCTTCTGCTCGGTTCATTCCCTCTTGAGTTTCGGGCGGGGGCTGAGCTAAGAGGCTTAGAAATGCCGGATTCACTCACCTGGAGTCTCCTGTGCGGTCCTTCCAGAGTCAGGAACAGGCTGCAGGCAGTCAACTGATGTGAGAGCTCCAACACTTGAAGACACAGGAAAGCCTCTTCAGTGCCTCTTCAGTTCTCAAGTCACAGGAAGCCTGACTGTCCTGTGCGCTGGCCTCGCACTGAATTGGGCAGGGCGGGGCGCGGACCGCCCAGAAGGAAGACAGTCCCAGCTCTGGCAAGATGTCGTTCAGGATTTATAACTGAACGCAAACGTAAAGGAAACACTTTAAAACTTAGAGCATTCATTTCCTCCTGCATTGGTTCAGGGACTTTGGAGGACAGAACAGGGATGCCGGCACCGTGACAGAGCCTCTGGCTGAGTTCTGCTAGTTCTCCGGGTTTCCTTATTCGAATAAATAACATGGAAGCAGGATAATTGTTCCCGTTTGTCACGCTGCTCTTCCAGAAGAGACCCCGGCGTCATGTATGGAGCCTGGGGGGGGCGGGAGGCTCTCGCTGCCGTGCAGTTAGCCTGCGGGGCGTGTCTGGGAACACGGTGCTCCCACAGCAGCGGCGTGGTTTGCCATGTGACTCACGCCTTCGCCCGGCGAAAGGCTCAGTCCCGGCACAGGCCCCAGGGGTGGGACAGCCTCTAAGACGGCCGTGCAGGCAGCACCTGGCGGCACCGTAAATGGACGGGGCTCAGGCCCCCGGGACGGGCTCCCGCAGGCAAAGCTGCGGCTGTTTCAGGGAAGAGCATTCTTGTTTGATTTTATCACAGAAGGGTTTGGCTTGTACAAAGTGTAAAAGACGGAAAACTTTAATTACCGTCAGTAGCAGCTTTTACATATCTACTCCCTGTGAAAATAATTATGAAGACGATAAGGATCATTTCTAAATTACCACTAATTTACATGTTTTAGTGAAGATCAGCTGGTGTATTTATCATTCCCGAGATAATAGGCCACTAAGAAAACCACTTTTTATGATGGCAGATTCGATCGTATAAAAAAGGAGAGAGGATGGTGCAATGAGACCCCGTCCTCGCCGCCGGGCTGTGTCTGTGCGTGGCCGTTCCAGAGTCTGGGGGCTCTCGGGGTTCTGGGACACCAGCCCTCGGGGCGAGAGCGTTTCACAGGTGTGGCTGCCGAGTGGGCCGCCGCAGTCAGCAGGGGCGCTGGTCGGGAACCCCTGTTTCTGGACGGGCTGGCAGAGGAGCGTGAGCACCTCGTTTTGCTGAGGTGCCGTCTCTCACCCAGGAGAGCAGGGGCCACACGAGCCGCTGTGCTGCTGGCGGTGGAGGCCGTGTGGAGTGGGGTCCACCCCTGGAGGGGGGTCCCCCAGCTCGTGGTCTCCCTCTGCCCCTCAGTCTCCAGCATCTCGGCCCCACATTATAAGAAGAACCATTCCTTCTGCTCAGCCTCTGAGGCCCCCACGGGACGGAAACCTCGGCTGTGGGGAGGAGCCCCGTGGGGAGTCACAACCCAGGGAACGGCCGCCCTGAGGGGAGAGTGGGCGTGTCGGCACTGGAACCCCGGCTCCCCGGCCCGCAGGGAGGGGTGGGGCGGACAGAGTGCAGCCGGTCCCGGGCCCGGCAGCCGGTCCCGGGGCTGGAGCAAGTGTCTGGCTGGTCCTGGGAACGTTCCAGACGCGGCGCGGAGAGGGGGGACTGGCCCCGAGCCCTGTCCCACATGTGTTTTGCGCTCAGGTGACCGCCTCTTGGTTTAGCCGGGAAGTCTCCCTGCAGGTGCTGGTCATTTAGAAACACCTGGAAGCCAACACCTGCGCTGGCGGGAAGCCTCGCCCGAGGCTGCCTCCAGGGCAGGGACTAAGCTCCCACGAGGGGCACATGCCCCCTGGGCTCCTTCCATTCCGGCATCAGGGCCTGCGTCCCTTGCCCCCGAGGGTGGAGCGGCCCCGTAAGCTCCCATCTGTGTCATTGCTTTAGGACCCCTGCCTTGTTTATTACGTCCCCTCTTTTCCCCACACCCGTGCTCACTAGGTGCTCCAAGTGTGGTGTCAGGAACACACGAAGGGGACTTTACGGCCTCCAGACAAGATGCATGAAGCGTGTGAGGTGCGCGTGGACACTGACCAGTGAAATCAGACGTGAAGACGGCTTCACAGGGGAGCAGAGCGGGCTCGGGGCCTTCCCTGTCGAATCCGCAGAGCGTGCTGTTTCTATGGCAACTGCCTTTGGAGAAAGTGACACCGACTATTCTGAGTATAAAAACACCCACGGTCTTATTAAGTCAGGGAATGATTTACCCTTTAGTGGCAGAAACGCTTGAACATTTAAAATATATTGCGTATTTTGAGCACAGCACTTATTTTATAGTTTATATTTCAAGGAACTCCTTTTGTTATTAAATAAATGGTAAACTCGATGCCCCCTGAACATCTGTGTTAGTTTGAAGGAGAATCTTTGAACAATTATGTGTACCGTTTGGTACTCTGTTGTGGGAAACGTGTACCATTGGCCAAAACTGGCTGGGAGTTAACACCGTAAAGAGAGAAAACAAAGCTACATTACCACCAAAAACAGACCATTTTTTGCTGGGACAATCCGTACAGGTGACTGCTAACAGATGAAAGGTGACAGGCTGGTGTCACATTCGGCCCGTTGTTTAGCCAGACACGGCCGCTGCTCGCTGAATGGACGTGACACATGCGCTCAGGACGTGCACAGACACGCTTGCTCCCTCCGATGGCCCTCGAGGGACCGGGAGCCTCTGCCGTCTTCATGGCGGGTGGCACCGCGCAGCCCGCCAGAGCTTCCCGCAGAGCCGGCTGTGTTTGCGTGGGGCTGGCGATGACGTCTCGGGCCCACGCCGCCGAGGGGCGGGGGGCCCAAGGGCGGGACGCCGGCTGCTTCTGGAAGGTACCAGCGTTCACACGTTAAGAGGCGTGCGGTCAGTGGGTGAGAAAACGAGAGGGTCGTTATGCCAACGAGATTTCTGATGATTGACAGCGGGAGAGCTGGGTCCTGTCTGCTACTATTTGACATTTAATGTCCAAAAGAGAATATGGGGCAGAGACTAGTTTTGATTTACTTAAATGGTGTGACACATAAGGAGAGATGTGTTTGTGTGAGAAAGGGTCAAACCGCACCCGTGAGAGCGGGGGCTGCAGGGGGAGAGGCGGGCACCGTTAGGAGGATCTCATCCGTGCTTTGTCACGATCCTCTGCCTCTGGGGAGGCGCGGAGGGGCTGGCGTCGCAGGCGCAGCCTGTCCCTGGTGTGCGCTGACAGGTGTCCCGTCTCCCTGTCGGGCCATGGTGGGCAGCACTGCATGGACGTGAACCCAGGGGCAGAAGACAGAAAACGGGAATTTGTCGGGGCCGTTGTTCGCTGTCGCAGCTTTGAGCACATAACGCATTTGAGTGACACGTCTTGTTTCCAACAGAAACGCCTCTTTCTCATGCAATGCCTGCTTGCTGCGCACCAGGGAAGCCCTGCGAGTACGTCAGGGAATTGCCGGTCGCCATGGCGGCGCCTGGCTCTGCTCTCTGCTGTGACTTCTTTGTAAACTTACTCCGTAACATTTTCTAAATATCATATCCCAGGTATTTGACACGACAATGACTCCCGGTGCTGAGACGAGCGTGGATTTGGCTGCGGGGTCGGACTCTCTAGAACGAATCCACGGGATGACCTGCTCAGCCAGTGGCTCCCAGCCCCTGGGCCCAGCGTGGTTCTCGCACTTGGACCTGGGGAGGGAGAAAAATGGGAGAAAAGCGCACCCACGCCTGCGGCGACTCGTCCTGACCCTGCACTGCCGGGCCGGCCTGCTCGAGGTCAGCCGGGAGGCGGGCTAACTCCCGGAGCCTGACCCTGAGAGTGGGCTCTCTGTCCCTGGCCGCTGACTCCCACACCCTCGCCCCAGGGGTGCCCCCACAGGAGCTCCGGCTCCTTGCACGAAGCCCCGATGGAACGTTCCAGGCCCATCGACACAGCCTCCCGGTTCCCGCCTCCTTGGCAGGCACGCGGCGGCGCCGAGGCCGGCGCGGGGGGTGTAGACGCTCCTTGAGGGCAGAGGTTTAAGGGGGGCGTTTGCAGGAGGACGTGCGCCTGGGCTGCAGGGCAGACGCTGGAGGGAGGAAACGTCACACGTCCCGAGAGGGGAGTGTCCATTTCCTTGTTCTTCGGGGGCCTGGTGAGGAGGAGAAAGGGGTCTTTCTAGCAACTGGTCAGACTCACCACAGAACACTTCTTTTAAAAACATTGTTTTCTTTTTATTTTTTATTATTTTAACTTGATTGTTGATTTTATTTTTAGAGATTGGGGAAAGGAGAAGGAGAGGGAGAGAAACATCACTGTGTGGTTGCCTCTCACGCGCCCCCAACTGGGGGCCTGACTGGGAATTGAAAAAAACGTTATTTTCTTCAGCGAGGTTCTCAGGCCCGGAGAAGGCTCTGACTGAGATTACGTGTGAGAAGATTTTTGGCATCCGGGTTGTTAATTCCTGGAACTGGTATGTGGCCTCGGGCTGGAGGTGTCTGTCTGTAGCTTTTTATTTTCTTCCAGGGTCTGTATGTCGGCTTCTTTTTCTTGTCTTCTCTCCCGCTCATTTCTTGCTGCTAAGAAGACAATCTGATTCAATGTTGAGAATCAGGTGTCACTGCAGCCACAAGTAAGGGGCGAGCAGGGATGTTCTGACGCCCGGGAGCAGGGACAGGAGGGAGCGGAAGGCTGTGGGGGGAGGGGGCGACAGAACGGGCCTGAGCTCCCCTGGGCTCTCACGTCCTGGGAGTTGAGAAAAGCCAGGCCTGGAGCCCAGGGCGTGGCTCCCTGAACGTGGGAGCAAAGCCTGCGGCGGAGGCTGCATTAACTCCCGAGGGCCACCGGAGGCCAGGATGGTGAAGTTCAAGAGCAGAAGCCAGATTCTGCGGGGCATGGTGGGAACGTGCTGGTTAACAGAAGCCCCCACCCCCCGCCCCCCACCGGGTTTGTTATGAATCCTGGACAACGCGAAACCAAGAAGACTTTCTCCTCTGTCTCTTCTCTACGCTGGTTTCCTGGAAGCTGTCACATCTTGGCTCCGGTCTTGGCCGAGCACGTGATACGTCAGAGATGAGGCTACATCTTGAGGGTTTTTTAAAAAACTCTTTGGAATTTCACAACTGTTTCTGCGGGACGCTCGGCCTTGCAGGGTGTTGTAACCGTGGGAACCGCTGCACTGAAGGGCACCCGCGGGAACCCGGGGCTCGGGCTGGGGAGCGGCTGGGGCCGCGGTTGCGCCCTTGACCCAGAGGCGGTGCAGACAGCGCTGCTTAGGTGTCGGTGGAAGCCAGCAGCGGTCTTATGGATTCTGTCAACTGTGGCAGACACTGGAACACGGGGCGGCGTGAGCTCTGAGCCCGGATTAATGCAGCCTTGGCCGCCGCAGGAGCCGGCTGATGACGAGAGAGAAGTGCCGGGAACCAGACCGAAAACCGAGCGGGTGTCTGACTGAGCGCCTGTTCGCTGGGAAGGGGAAGAGCGGAGGGGAGGGTACTTTCAGATCTTAGGTTTTAATGTCTTTTTATTATGATCTGAGAGAAGTAATGTTAACTGTATTTTTTCTGTAAAACCTTATTAAGGAAAGGAGGGTCTAGTCCACGGCACTGCTCAGGTGGCCGCACTGTGGTGGAGCGGAGCCTCATCGGCTGTTACCTGCCCCCGCCCCCCGCCCCCGTGAGTGTGCCCAGCGACCAGGCTCGCTCGGCCGCTCCTGACGGTTGGAGGGTGCTGTTTCCCCCGGGCACGTGCGGGAACCTGTAGAGAGCGGAGGTCAGTCTGTTCAGAGACGTGTCTGGTGCAAGAGCGAACTGCCCACCTGTGGTCCCGGGACACCTGCTGTCGTAGACCCCGAGGGCATGGACCTCAGAGGATGGGAACAGAGTTCCCGACACAGCAGCGCGGGGCTCATCCTGGTGGGGATCCCAGGTTCTGAGCCCCCGAGGGCGTAGGGCAGATGAGAGCCTTTTTCCCACGCTGAGCGCAGACAGTGGTGGGCAGGCCTGCTCCCCATGGGGCTGCCGGGGGCCATCCGCCCGGTGAGAGGAGATGGCAGGACATGGGTGTTCGGGGCGGAGGGTTGCAGACACGGGGACGGGGACGGGGACGGGGAAGCAGTGCACGCCTGGCCGTGGGAGAGACAGGGACGCTGAGCTCAGAGCCTGGGGCGGGCAGGGCCTCGGCCAGGACCCAGCCTGTCCCTGCAGCTGTGGGAGGCGTCACTCTTGCTGCTGTGGAGGGTGAGCTGTGGCCACAGCAGCAGAGCAGCTGCGGGGCAGGCGGCCCCCAGGGAAGAGACTCCCGGCGGGTGCTGCAGGCGCCGTCCGCTCCTCTGACAGATTAGGCGTCGGGTGCGAGACAGAGAAGGTCAAGGATGAGACTAAGCTCTTCTGCCCCGAAGTGGACGGAAGCAGAGGCCCTTCCCTAAGGCAGGAGGGACAGGGCACGGGGGCGGGGGTCAGAGAGCTCAGAGGTGGGCTCGCCAGGCTTAGGTGCTTTGTGGGGACCCGGTGAGTGGCCGGTGGGGCGGGGACGGGCGGGGATGAAGCGGAACAGCGCAGAAGGGGCTCCGTCCGTGCCGGCTGTGACGTTGGGGAGCACAGCCTGCGGCGAGGCACTGAAGTTCAGAATAAAATTAAGTGAGCGAGATCCCAAGTTATTACTCCCTTAACTCAAGATACCTTCCAAATACCCAAACAAAAACGACTGTTCTGTTTCCTCCGTGAAAGGAGCGCCGTGGCTCATAAGAGGAAACCTCCAGAAACGTAAAAGTTAGCCTCTGGAAGTCATGGAGCCAAAAATCCCTGTTTCAGAAAACACAAATGAAAAGTCCTACGCCCGGCCTTGAATCCCCAGCTCACGGGCTTCTCGGAGGCCGTCTTTAGAAAAAAAACCTCACAGGTGAATGTGCTGCTTTGTCAGTAAATTGTTCACACGCCCGATGACACCCCCACCTCGGAAACCGCTCCCCCTGTCTGGAACACGTGTAGGACTTTTCCTGAAAAGTCCCTGAAAGTCAGCACGCCAGCTCTACAAAAACCAGCTGAGGGCGATGAAAGGAAGACATTTTCAGAACCACGGTGAAAGTCCGTTCCAGGTTCTGTTAGTATTTGTGGAAACAGGATATCAATTATTCCCTGAAGAGAAACATGGCAGAATAATTACGGTGACATAGCTGACATTTCTTTGCTCCTGAGAAGGAGAGTTCAGAAAGAAGCATTCAGTCGCTGGTGCCCTGCACAAATAATCGAGCCCGTCAGGAGGTGCCAAGAACGTAGAGACGGGCTCCTTTCTAATGAAGGCGTCTTTGGGACGTAGGGTAAGAGAATAGATTAAATGGATTGTGGCTGGAGGTTTAAAAAAACCTTAAACGTGTAGAATGAATGACATCAGTTGCCTGTGAAGTTAGGAGCAAGCCCTGTTCCTATAGCAACAGCTGAAATCAATACAGAGAAAACAACCCGTCTGTTGCCTGATATGAGTATTTTCCTCTCAGTGGCCCAGTGCGATTGCCGATCCTTGTTTGGCTGTACACACGAGCGTCGGTCCGTGTCTGTGTGTCCGTGCGTGCGGGCCCTCTGCCCCCCGCGCAGGTCCTTCTCTCTCTTTAAGGCTCCGCAGCACAGGCACTCCCCGGTGCGAGCACGCACGGCTGTCTGGGGGGTGAAGGCGGCATGCCGCTGGCCAGTCCTTGGCCCCCCTGCTCCGGACGGGGTCTCGGGCCCTGATGCCGCCCCCCAGCGGGGCCAGAGTGAGCTGATGGCACCCCCCCAGGCCCGTGTGGGCTGGTGACCACACACGTGGCCGACTCTCGGCACGTCGTGTTCTCCTGCGCAGCGTTCCAGGTGGTGCCATGGGACACTGGCTCCTTGATAGTCCTGTGTCTTCCTCTGGGACATCGTATCTGTGGAATTCGGGTCAGCCCGACTTCTGGAAGCAACTATGGTCACAAGCCCTGAGCAGATGGAAGCCGGTGCGGGGGCGGGGCCGGGCCAAGGGTGCGTGGCCGCTGGAAGGGGCTGCAGCTGGGCTTCTGCCTCTGAGACCCGTGAGGATTCAAATGCATGTCTGCCCCATGGCCCCGGGAACCCACAGCCCAGCCTCCGGGCGCTTCTCCCTCCCACGCCCAGAGCACCCGCATCTCGAGGTGTCAGCTTACTCTGGGGCTGCGAGATCGCGCAGCCCTGGGACTGAACCCACAGTGCTCAGCCTGCAAGCTCCGCGGCCACGGCCCCCACACCAGTGACGCGGCCTCAGCCTGTCCAAGGCTCCCCCAGACACACAGCGTTCCCTGATCAGTTATGCACAGTAAGGGCTCCATTGAACTAATCACATCCCTGTTCCGTGAAGGTCACCCAGGTCCAGGTCACTTTGTCCACATGCCGTTTCCTGGGGAAGAGCAGAGCAGCAGTGCCCACGGGGACCTCGTGGCCCGGCCGGCGGCCACGCGGCGGGAGCTGGGCTCTGCCGTCCAGCTGAGTGTGTGCTGGCTCCCCAGCTCCCGGGGCAGATGCTCCTGACCGATGGCGTGTCCTTCCCCAAACTGCTGTCCTCCCCAAGACCATGCGAATCCAGGGAAGAGTGGCTCCGTGTCGGGGGGCGGAGAGGCGCCCGGACTTCCTTCTCCCAGGAGCCCGGTCCTCCCCTGGCGACGCGGCAGACGGGCGGAGCGTTGTGTCGGGACGAGGGCCGGGTGTTCACCTGAGTTTCTGCCCGATCAGTTCTCACCCGCTGCCCACCTGGAGCGTTTTCCAAGGAAGCTCCTCCTCCGCTTTCTGTTTTCGTCGCAGTCCCATTACCCGCCCCAGCGGCTCAGGACTGTGCGCTGTTCTCTTCGGCCGGTGACGGAAGGCGCTTGGGGAGCGTGGAGAGCGATGGCGGGACCAGACACTTCCAGCCGGCTCCTGGGACGACACGTCTGTCTGGCGTCTCCGAAGGGCTGCTTCCCAGGAGCTTCTGTCCTGCCGGGCGCGCTGGCTCGTGGGCGCCACCAGGTGGTCAAGTGGACGTGAAGCTGGAAGGTCACAGTTCTGGTCTCAAAATGTATTCAGTTTAATTCCTCCTAGCGTTTCTGTCCAGGCTGCATTTATCATGAAATATCTCCTCATTTCAAAAACATAACGAGCCATTGTTAATTTGGAAACACAAAGTATGTTATTGGGTTAGCCCAAAAGTCCGTTTATTTATTTATTTTTTCATTTTTTCTGTAGAATAAAAGACACGTTTTTCAGTTCCACCAATAATTTTATTGATTTGGATATATTGATTATGTCGGCTCTCTCCCGCGTGGCAGAACATTGACTGTCCTCAATGAATGGCTCGGTCACTGTCAACCTCAGCTGGTCCGCCCGACGGTGGAGCACCGTCCAGCGGGAAATCTCCAGCAGGAAACCTCACAGACCACGTCTGACACGTTTGCTCAGTCACAGCTCCTCCTCCATACACGGCTCAGCTCTGTTTTGGTGTGTGTTTCAGTTGTGTTTCAATCTTTCTTGAAATAATAAAGTATAATATGCTGAAAACATTGCATATCTTCTTCCATCTTCAGTGTTAAAATGGCTGCACAAAAAGTCACCAATTTTGATAATTTTTAAAAACGCACGCTGACGGGACAGCGGCCACAACACACCCTCACAGAGCTGTTTTGAAGGAAGTTAAGGGCAGCTCAGCGGTTCTGGGGCGCGGAAAACACCAACGGACTTTTTGGCCAACCCAGTATTTACGGACAGAGATGGAGCACTTACTTACGAATTCTTTTGTATGGAAACTGAAGAAATCGCATTTTCTTGTTCACTTTTGATTCTTTACTGTCTTTGAGTTTCTGTCTGCTCCTGGGAATGGCTGTGTTGGGCCTGAGAACCCCACGGGCTTGGCGCAGAGACGTCAGTCTTAGCCGCCGGGCCTCTCCTTGCGGCCGCTGTCCCGGAGTGGCCGACCGAGAGCAAAGCAGAGAGCTGGGAGGGGAGCAAACGAGGACACGTGACTGCAGAAGGGACGTCCCACCGCTTTTGCTCCTTCCTGCCCTCGCTGGAAGGGGGTCAGCCCACACTCCTGGGATGGACGGGGGTCGGGGGGTTGGGGGGCCGGGCGTGGGGCCAGACAGAGGCCGGCTGCCCACTGTGCTTCCCTGAAATGAATGGAAACTCCAGAAGGGGGCAGACTTTATAGAAATTTAAATCTATTACCATCCACAGACAGGAACTCGTAATTTTATTATTAATAACAGGGCTCCCCTGGCTGCTGTGGCTCAGTGGATTGAGCGTTGCCATGCGAGCCAGGTGTCGCCGGTTCGATTCCCATTCAGGGCACATAACTCAGTTGCACGTCAGGTTCCCAGTTGGGGGTGCGAGTGAGAGGCAACCACACAGTGATGTTTCTCTCCCTCTCTTTCTCCTTTCCCCTCTCTCTGAAAATAAAAACAAACAAACAAACAATTAAATAAACAAGTTATTTAAAAAAAATAAAAAATAATAATAACAGGGCTGACGGCGTTCTGAGTACTGTGACAAATGTTACCCACGCGTCTGCTGGTTAATCCTTGCAACGACCCTGTACGGTGAGTCCTGGCAGTGCCCCCTCACAGGTGAGGAAGTGGAGGCGCAGAAAGACCAAGCGATGTCTCAGGGCCTGAAAGTCGGCCACCTGGCCCCCAGGAGAACACAGCACAGGACGGCACCGGCCTCTTCTCCAAGGACAGTCTCTGCAAAGGGGACCTGCCCAGAGTTGCCCGCCAGCCCTCACACCCCCAGGTGGCGTCCTGGCTGCTGCAGGGGGGCTGGGCCGCTACCGTCCACCCTTGTCGGCCGGCTCCTCACACCCGCCCACTCAGGACGATAGCTGGTCGGCTCCTGGGGTGGCTTTTCGGAGGAGAGTGAGGAGACTGGATGGCAGTTCCTAATGTTTGGGGTGGTCCTAAGATGATCACTGGGGTCCAGCATCTCCCTCCTCCACGGCTCAGGCCGGATCCCCTTCTCGACACCCGGCTGCTACTGTGTGTCTGGGCTGCTGGGTGAATCCAGACCCTCGTCTCTCTCCACGAGGCCCCTCGCTGTCTGCTCAGCCCGCTGTCACGGTGGGACCTGCCTGGCTGCAGCTCCCATGCCCTGAGCACCCCGCGGCCTCCTGTCACCCAGGTGGAGCTAGGCCTCACGTGGCTCCCTGCACTGTGGCTGGGGCCAGCGTCCCCATGGGGCCTGGCTCAGGGAGGTGGGAGGGAAAACCCAGGGGCCTGCCAAGGACGCAAAGTGCACCTGGGGGCAGCCGGCCCTGCCCCGAGTGCACTCACTCACGCGTCGGAGGGAACGTTTAATTTGAGCGATTCCGCTTCAGTTTTATCATCAGGGCCAGGAGGGGGTAAAGAACACTGTAACTATGAAAAGCTGTAGCTTTAAAAGTGGTTTCTGTTTCCGGATAATTTGGACTGAGAAAGTTCCTCCTAACGCGCCGCACACCGTCCCTCAGACGTGAAAACTGCCGTGGCTCGTGCTGTCGGGTGGGACCTCGGCGTGGGGAGCGGCGCCCTCCCCGCTGCGCCCCGGGAAACGCAGACACGCGTGTTCTCTGCGCTTGCACTTGGAGCCTGAGCAGCGTGTTGGGCTGCCTTTGGGTTTGTTTGCTTTCACTCGGCATTCCGAGAGTGCGCTGGAGGTCAGTGTGTGCTGGGAAGCGGTGTGGGGACGCTTTCAGCTTGTTCTCGACAATAACCACTGTGTCCGAGTCCGGTCTGCCGTGGGCGTCTGCGGAATGACAGCTCGCGGGGGAGGCCGGACGAGCTCGTTCCAATCCTGGGCAGACGATTTGTGAGGCCCCCCAGCAGGAGCGCGAGGGAGGGTACAGACCACCCTAGAAGCATGTGATGAGGGGACTCTGAGAACGATGCCACCGCAAGGGTGCGCCGCCGCCCTGGACACGGGCCCGGCCGGCCTGGGACAGAGCCAAGTGGCGTTTCTGTGCTGTTTCGCCGTGAAAATACAATTTATATTTTTCCCTTTGTTGGTTTTGGTGTCCCATCCAAGATGCTGCTGCCACATCCATGGTCACAAAGATTGACCCCTGTGACTTCTCGTAAGAGCTTTATAGTTTCAGCTCTAATATTTAGGTGATGGATCAATTCGTGGTGAGTTTTTGTAGGTGTTTGAGACACGGATCCTGCCCGACCATTGGGTGTGGGCACCTGGTTGTCCGGCGCCACTGAGAGCTGCGTGTCCCCCTCGCACCCGGCCAGAGCCCCGTCTGCCAGGCGTGAGACTCAGGTTCTGGGCTCTGGGCTGTGCTCCCCTGGCCTCCACGGGCCCTCGTGCCAGCCCCTCTGTGTCTGGCCACGTAGCTGTGCAGTGAACCCCCGGACTGTGAACCCCAACGCTGTTGCTTTTCAAGATGGTCTTGCCTGTTCACGGCCCCTCGTGATTCCACGGGAACGGGGGGGGTCAGCTTTGAGGTTTCCACACACAAAAAATAGAAAATGGTGAGACCCTTAAGACGGATTCCACGGAAGCTGTAGGGTGCGCAGGGAATTTCACCACCTCAACAGCATGAAGTCTTACAATCCACGACCCGTGAGCACACGGGGTCTGTCCGTCTATTCTTCGGCTTCAGCGCGTCTTACGCTTTTCAGTACGCAAGGCTTACGCCTGTTGGGTGAGACTTAGTCTTAGGTGATTTATTCTTTTTGATGCTTTTGAAAGTGTAACTTTTCTCAATTTCCTTTCAGGTTATCATTGCTAGGTTATAGAAAACAAATGTTTTAAGGAGCTGCACTAAGGTCATTTATAAGCTTTGATAGTGTGTGTTCTCTAGAAGGTTCTAGAAATAAGATCACGTCAGCTGCGAATGGGGAGAGTTTTGCGTCTTCAGTTCCCCTTCGGGTGCCTTTATTTCCTTTGCTCACCTCGTTGCTCTGGCTGGACCCTCCAGCACGGTTTCCAAATATTTCATTTATTTACATCTTTGAGAGAGAGGGCCGAGGAGGGAGAAGAAGAGGGAGAGAAGCAAAATACGTCGCATTACCATTGTCCATCACTTAGATATGTTTTCTAATTTCCCTTGTGAGTTATTATTTGATCCTTGGTTATGTTAGAAGTGTGGCATAATTTCCAAATACTTGTTACTGGTTTTCATTCCATCCCATTGGGGTCCAGGGGACATACTCTCTGAGGTTTTACTCTTTGAAGTGGTTTCCCCAGCCTGCCGTCTGTCTTAGTGAAAATTCCACGTACAGGCTAAAAGCGGTGTGCAGGCTTCAATGGTGTGAACACGTCTGTAGATGTTAATCAGGCCAAATAGCTCTCTAATGCTGACCCAAGTCCTCTGTGTCCTCACCCAGGACGGCAGCTCACCCTGTCGGTGCTGAGGGCGCGGCTCAGCTCTGTCCCGGCTCCTGCCGGTGCGGTGTCAGGCCAAGGGTCTTCTGGGACAGTTGCCACGTCTTTCCAGTTGCTAGGCCCTCTTACCGCTGCGTCTCTGGTGTCGGCCTTCTGCTTTTCAGGTGGGATCCGGGGGACTCCGCCCCGCGGGCGCTTCGTCTGGGTTAACGTGAAGACACTCCGTGGGGCGCGAGCGGGAGTCGCTCAGGCCGGCAGCAGGTGCGGCTGCTGCGGGAAGACGCGTCGGCCTGATGCTTTGAAGGGTTCATTTTAAATAACCCGTTTTTCCTGTTGCGACGTTTCTTTCAAAACGTGGGAATTCTGTCTGTAGTCTCCCTTGTTCTGTAACGTGCTCACGGGGACCAGCTCCAGTGGTTTGAACTGAAGTGTCTGATTCTTTCGGCATTTGCACGTGTCACCGAACACGGATCAGACTGGCAGCCTGGTTCCTCTCTGTGCGTCTCAGCAGCCTGGTTTCTGTTTCACAGGCGTCTCAAGCCTGGTCCCGTCTGCAGCAGCCACGCCGACACTTGTGGAGAGTTCGGGGGACACAGTTGACCCAAGAGCGTGAAAAGGGGGCTCTGAAATGCGTGTTCCGTGTCCAGATAGACTCAGAAACTGATGCGGGTTCATCCTCTCTGTCTCCTCACCAGCCGTACGACCTGCGTCAGACACTTAATCCTTTCATACTCTGAGAAAAACCCCATTTTAACTGCTATGCATGTAACAGTTGTGGAAACTAACTTTTAACGCAGGCAAAGGAGCTGAGCAGGTGCTCAGGGGCCGGGAGCCGCCCCCGCAGCCGCCGCAGGAAGACGCCCTGGCGTTCTGCGTCTTCTGTGTCCTCGTGCTGGAGTCACTGACTGTGTCGCCTCCGATTCGCGTGGCGTCTCACGCGTCTGTCCGGGCAGTTGTCCCTCGTGGAAGCTGGAAAACAACATGAAGCTGACTTCTAACAGGGACTCGGTCCCCATCCAAAGTCCGGGAGGAGGCTGAGACGCGGAGGGAGGCGTGTGATTTATTAAGAGCGTCCGTGAGCCCAAGGAGGAGCGTGACTCACTGGGGAGAGTCCACACAGTGCCCGCGGCCGCGCCGTGACGCTAGCAGGAAACGATACCAGGAGAACAGTCCACGGAGCCCGACGGTGGCGCCGAGGCCTGACCCAGGAGTGATGAGCGCACAGCGTGAGCGCGGGACGTGGGCGATGTGGCTCTGAGCCCCGGGAGTGGGGGCGGCTCTCAAACACCCCATCAGAACGTCTGCTCCAAGTCAAAACACTCCTGGGTCCAAACCCAGTTTGCTTTTCAAACAATTGCCTATCAATAGAGGTTCCTCAGTCAATAGGCCCGTGACTCATCGCATGAATCACGCAGGAGTTACCCGGTCAAGGCAGGGGTGCTGTGCACACACACAAGGGGCCTCCTCACCCCTCACCTCCTCACGCCCGCCGGCTTCTCTTATCAATAAGCACAAAGGTAAAGTGCCGTGTGTTAGATTGGAAATCTGAATTTTTAAGTCTTAGTCACCAAAGGTGAAAAGCAAACAACAAAAATGTAAATTTGCTTTAAGCAAACTCAGTGACATCTGAGGAGCCGGGAGCTGCAAAGCAGGAAACGGGAGAAACAGGAACATTGAAATGGTTTGTGCATCCAAAGAATTTGCCTGCAAGCGGCTGCCACTGCCGAGCAGGCCCACACGCATGACGGGGCCGCGGTGGCCCTGAGCGTGACACACGCCGTCGCCCGGCACCGCTGTGCAGTCAGGCTCACCCCACTCTCACACAGAGGGGACATTCTGAACTGTTTCTCAGAAGAACAGCTGGTTTCCCTCCTCGGAGCAGCGTTCATTCCGGGCCCCAGCGCCGCAGAAATGGTGAATAAATTAACCAACAACAATCCCACGTGGAACCGGCTCCCGTTTCCAACGCGTGCGGCTCAGGGCCCTCCCGCGGATACAGGACGGGCTCCGCGCCCAGCACTGGGGTTTGCGGAGGTGGGGGGGGGACTCGCCCTCCGGTGTCGGCTCTGTCCTCCTCCCACGGGAACGCGGAACTGGGCCTTGCTGTCGCTCGGCCACCCCTGGGCTCCCTCCCCTGCTCCTGTAGCCACAGCGCGCCCCGCCCGCGCCCATTCGGGACCCAACGCTGGGGCCTGGGCCTCCCCTGCCGGCCTCAGCGCCCAGCACCACGCTGCCCCACGGACCCGGTGGGGAGCAGCCTTCAGCGTGCAGACGGGGCGCCGCAGGGCTCCGGGACACCGTGGGGCCGGCCTTCTGCGGGAGGGGGCGCCTCCCTTCCCCGCGGGAGCCGTGTGTTTCTGGGCCCGTTTGCCGTAGTTCTCACCGTGAACTAAGTCAAACGGAGGCATCTTCCTCCTCTAATAGGACACCTTGTGTTACTAGAATTGGGTGTAATCTCATTAACTTGAGTTGATTTGACATAGCATATAGATTCTATAGATCAGAACGAAAATCCTCAAGACCGTGGTGGGTAGAGATGACTAAAAGCACACGTGCGGGGGATCGTCACACGAGGAAACGCAGTCAGTGAACTAACGGGAAGAGGGTTCCCGCCTTGGTTCTTCAAAACCGGCCAGACCAGTGGGCAGGGGCCACGGGCCCCGTCAGCTCCCGCAGGGACCCTGCGTGTGGGCGCCTCGCGCTGGCCCGTCCCTTCAACCCGACCCCAGAGACCGCCGCTGGCTTCCTCGGGTGCCTGGACCCTGCCAGGGGCGCCCCTGCCTTGTCCGGGTGTGGCTGCCACCTCTGTCCTCACTGAGTTATGTCACAAGCCGCAGGGACACAGGACCTCCCCCTGGGGGACGGGCTGGGAGGCCAGACAGCGCGTGGGGCCGGGGGCTGACAGCGGGATGTGGGGACAGTGAGCGGGCGCCGGCCTTCCCTCCGTCCCCGTGGCCCTGCCACCCCCAGGGCTGCGGTGGCTCCCGCAGCTCCTCACACACACACGTCCCCTCTGGGGCATGCTGGGAAAGGACACCAACCCACTGATGGTGACAGGAACCTGAGGTTTCGTCCTGCCGCCGCCATCCCGTGTGCATTGTCTGTAAACACGGCCCCTCCTGTCGTGGGGGCTGCGGGTGTGTGGAGCGCAGTGGGCCCCTCCCTTGTTCGCCCGGGTGCCAACTGCTGACGCGAGGAGGTCAGGGGCGCCCGCCGGCTCCAGCTGCGTTTCGGACGGGACAGCGATGGGTGCTAGCGAGGTCACAGGTGGAAGGTGTTCCCGGGAACGCACGTGCTACTGAAAACCGTTACCTGGTTCTGAACTGTAACCCTTCAAAGCCAGACCGCAAAGCCGTTGGCAGCGGGCTGCGCCCTGGCCCCCGGGACCCTGAGCGCCTCTCCGGGCGCCCTGAGAGGGGGCTGTCGCGGGCGGGCTCGGCCAGGTGCTGGCAGCACGGGGCACGGGCAGCTGCACACGCCCCCGGCCCCGCCGCTCTGAAGCCCCGTTGTGCGCGGGGTGCGTTCCATCCGGACAAAGGCCCGGTTCAGGGGCGTCCCCTCACAAAGGGGCATTGACGGGCCAGGACCGGGGTTGGGACAAATGCACATTTCATGGTAACACAGCCTCATTGTTGCCGCTCTTCTCACTGAAAAGAATAAAAATGTCACGCGCCGCCCCAGCGGCCGAGCGCTGAGCCCCTCCACTCCCGCAGCGCCCGGAAGCCGCCTCTCGGCCCCTCCCCAGCTGTCAGAGGCTCTCGGGGCACCAAGGGTTCTGGCCACAGTCATTGGATAACTCCGATGGGGACTGTCGGCCAGATTTCACGGCTGGGACGGTTAAAAAGTGTCCGTGACAAGAGGCAAATGCAGCACCTGCAGGGACCGTCAGGGTCTCTGCAGCTCCTCTGTGAGGGCGGTGGTCTGACACCAAGCAGGAAACACGGGGTCGGGGCGGGGGATGCTGGGTGGGCGGGACACGGGGAGGCGGCTCATCTCCGTGGACGGGAGCGTGTGTGAGGCACGCACCTGCGGGCAGCTGCCGGGCTCAGTGGTGAGGAGTGCCCAGGCCACAGGCCCTGTAGCCGGACCCAGGACACGCCGCTGGGGCTCAGCCGGGCACGGCGCCCATGGGAGCGGCTCTGTGTCTGAGCCCCGCGGGTCCTCGTCGTGGGGCGCCTTTCTCCAGGTCTAAGAGCTGCAGCTGCCATCTGTGCTGGGAGGCGGATCGCATGACTCCGCCCGGAGGCTCCCAGCTCAGCTTTCTGTCCCCTTTGCCACCTCCCTGTCACCTGCCCCCGTCGCCCTGGGTTACTGTTTGCTCCTCAAACACGCCGGGCCTGGCCCAGAAACTACGCGGCGGCGTTCTCTGCGGCCGGAGCGCCCTGCTCCCGGCGTCCTGTGCTCGCCGCGGTCTCTCCGGCCTCTGCTAATCTCGGCCTGTGCGGCTCTGTCTACACGGGCGCGGGCAGCTGCCCCCGCGGCGGCTTGTACCAGGGACAGAGCCCCCGGAGCGTGGCCGCAGGGGAGCCGCAGGGCGCGGGCTCCGTGGGCAGGGTAGGGCGCTTCCAGCCGCTCAGTCTGAGACCCCCAGACATGTGGCTACTGAGGGGCTCAAAAGGCAGCGTCCGAACCGGCCTGACTCACAGCACAGAGATGCGCGGTTTAGAGTCGCCGCGTGCTGTTTGACGTTCTTACTGTCAAACACCTTCGGTTTAACTCAGCAGAGCATCGTCGGCCCTCGACTCGGCCTGCCGCCGTCTGGTCTCCCACGTCCGTTCCTGCTTCAGCCAGCACTGGGGCTCCCCCCACCCCCACTGTCCAGCCCACTGGGCCCCCTGCGCAGTGGAACGGCGGGAGCGAGTGCCAGCAAGCGAGGGTCAGGGGCGCGGGCCGCAGGTCAGGGCAGCCAGTGCCCGGCAGCCCCGCGCGACCACAACGTGAGGTTGAGCAAAGGGCCCGCGGCTGATCTGTGTGAACTTGTCTCACGGGTCCTCAGTAGGTGACACAATTTACATCAGATGATCTGTGGGTGACACACCCGGGTTCAGACACGAAGCCACTGAGTGATGAACTTCTGTTTCCTCCCTGAAAGCCGGCCGCGCCCAGGAGCCCCCGAGTGAAGCGTCCTTGCCAGACACCAGCGTCCCCAACGCCCCGTCCGCTGTGCACAGAGGTTGCTCCACAGTGTCCTGGCGTCTCCGCGCTGACGTGCCCGGTGGTGGGTTTGATGGCAGTTTCAGGTTGGCCAAGGGGAGAGCCCAGGGCCAGGACTCAGGGGCGGGCCCCCTCGCGAAGGTGGGGCCCACGCTGTGGGAAGGGGCAGAGCTGCAGGCGGGCCGGTGGGGGCCCTCGTCCTGTCACCCCGCCTTCTGCTCTGCCCGCGGCCTCCGGCCCCTTGCGACTGTCAGGGCAAGTGGGGCTGGTCACGGGCAAACGGGGTGAGGGGAGGGTTTCGAGACTCGGCCTCACGGGGAAGGAGCACAGGGCGGTGTTCGCGTGGCCGGCAGGTCCCGAGGACGTTCTCCCGCCGGTCAGCGTGGCAGCGGCCTTCCCTCTACTGACCCTGGGGCCGTGTGTGGCGGTCTCCTCCCCGACAGCCGCTGTGCCGGAGGGTGGGGACCCGCGTGACAAGAGCACTGTCCCTGCGTCTCCGAGCTGAGGGGGACGTACAGGACAGCCACGGCGCCGGCGACAGGGAGAGATTTTTCCTGCCTTCCCGTTGTCTGTTTTGTTCACCCCACGGTTTGGCACACAGTAGGCCCTCAGCGCTGCTGACCCAGCCTGTGGCGGAGAGGTGGGGGCGGGCAGGGGAGGTGCTGGGGAGGAAACCGGGACCCGAGTGGGCTGTCCTGGCCGTGGGAAGGGGCTCTCGCCTGTGTCCTCAGTGGCCAGCCCCAGGGAGAGGCCCTATGAAGGAGCGTTTGCTGGCTCGGCCCCAGCCTGGCGGTTGTCGGAGCAAAGGGGGGTCGTGCCCTTGGGGGTGACTTCAGAGCTGGGGAGGGAAACTGCCAAGATCCGGTGACTGGTCAGCTAATGAAGACGCCCTCCGAGATCCCACGGGGGCTGCAGGGGCCGGCGGCGGGGTCTGGATGACAAGCGGGGGCTGCGTCTGTCTGCGGCGAAGGGGAAACTCGGGGTTCCGTGTGGAGCGTGATGTTAATTGCCTGTGACGTGTCCTCTGAGGCTGGACACGGGCGTCTGGATGTTTGCTGGGGTCACAGGAGCAGAGGGCTGGCGGGCGGCACGCAGGTTTCCAATGGCAGGGGGTGGGCGCCCCGACCCTGCGCTGCTCAGGGCCCCCCAGGAACCTGCAGCTCCCAGGCCGCTGGGCCAGTGGGACGGGCACAGCAATCGAGGTGTCTGCGGCTGAGGCAGCGGGAAGCAGCCCCTGCAAAGCCACCCCCACCAGGCAGGCTCCAGCCAGTCCCCCAGCAGGGCCGGGGTCCCAGGGCACAGCCTGTCACTGGGGACGGGGGTGACAGCACCAGCCAGGTGGCGTCAGGCTCAGGGGGCCTCCATTCCGGCCAGTCCGCAGCGCTGTGGAGCGGGAGGGCAGTGGCTCTGCCAGGGTTTGACAGGGACACGTCCACAGGGGCCGTCCTGGAACGCTGCCCCCAGGCCCGCTGCCCCGGCAGCCCGAGCACTCCGTCGGTTCCCCCACGGAGGAGGACTCTGCCCTGGGCTGCTTCCTTCACCAGGGACGCTGCAGGCGGTTAACCAGGAGCCTGACTCGGGGCACCCAGGAGCCTGAGACGATGTGCGAACCAGTAACCTGACACTGGGGTGACCAGCAGCCAGGACCGGCGCGGTCTGGCCCACGGCCCTGCAGTGGGTGAGCTGCTTGCCTGTCCCCGGCGGCAGGACCACAGCGGCCCCCACACGGCAGGGCAGCAGGAGAGAGGAGGACGGTGGGGGCGGGCGGGAGGGATCGTCCAGGGACACTTTACGACGGGATTTTAAAGCTGCTCGTGCGTTTGCCCTTTTTCCCAGGTCGCCCAGGCGGAGGGAGGGCCGAGGCGGTGCCCGCCAGTGCCGGCGGTGGGCGGGGGGCCGTGCCCAGGCCCCGGTGGCACGGGAGGGTCTGGAATTGCCTCACACCGTGGCCGCCAGGAAGGGCTTCCTGTTTCGAGGGCCTGGTGGAGGAGGTGAGCAGCAGGTTTAAACCAGGAGAGCGGCGTTCACCCCACGCCCTGAGACGGTGCCTCACCGCGTTAGCCAAGTGCCATCAATCTCCTCACGACAATAACCTGCTCTCTGTGTTTCCGTCCTGTTTCACAATGCCGGGGTACAGATGCTGCGGGGTGTGTGTGTGTGTGTGTCTATGCCCTTGTCCGTGACAACTGAAAGCGGGCCTTTTGCGCTAAAAACGACAAACGAGAGAAACCCACTCCCTTTCCGCAGTCCAGTATGAAGTTAGCCAGACGTGGTGGGTTCTCTTTTTAATAACTTGACCCAGACCCTGGTATCAGCTTTCATGATGTCCAAGCTCTGGATTCACGGGTCACGGGGAGCTCTTGCTGAAACCCTGGCTCCTCGCCCACACCCCAACTTTGGGGTTGGCCTCTCAGCACCCCTCAATCCTCGGTGCTCATGCAGACCACAGGGGGCTTCAGAAACACTCACGAGCTGAGTCCAAGGGAGAAAGACAGGCGAAGCGGTGCCATGCCACTCACCCGTGGGGTGCGATGTCACTGATCCGTGGGGCCTACAGACCAGACTCTTCCTCACAGGGGCAGAGCCGCCCGGCGGGTGGGAGGTCCGCCTTGTGTGGGCAGAGAGCGTGCGGGGGCCACGAGGCACGAGCTTGCAGGTGGGAGACAGATCAGTCCTGGGGACGTCCTCTGCAGCGCGGGGACCCTCGTCACCATTCTGCATGATATATATGACCGTTGCTAACATAATGGATCTTAAAAGTTCTCGTCGCAAGAAGAAAATTCTGGGGCTGCGCAGTGATGGATGTTCGCTAGACTCATGCCGGCGACGGCTCCACAGTAAACGTAAGTGTGGGATCGTCACGCTGTACGCCCGACACGGACCACAGTTACCACGTTAACAACACTCGTGCCGGCCTGAGCCCTGAGAGCGGGCTGTCTGTGGTGTGACCTGGGTGTGGGGACCTGGCTGTTCCCAGGGGACACGAAGCATCGGGCACGTTTGGGAAACAGTGACCTTCAGTGACAGTGACCGCCCTCCCAAGGTGCATGTTTTGTGCGGAGCCTGGGCATGCCACTGCCCGGAGGCATCAGGCCGTCCCCACCGCCCCGTTGCTGAGGAAACGTGCCGGCGGTGGCCGTCGATGCCTCCCCGACCTGGGCGGGTGTTCTGAGGGGGGTCAGACCTTCGCGTCTGTGACCAGCCTCCTGGAAGCTCCTGGGAACCGCGGTGTGGGAGCTGCCCGGAACGGGGAGCAGACGGTGCCCGGTGGCAGGGAGCCCCACGTCCCCGGGAAGCCCAGCCCTGGTGCTCACCGTGCCAGGCGTGGGTGTGAGAGCCGCCAGCCACAGACACCACCCGCTCTGAGCAGACACGGAGGTTTGGGGTGCAGCCTACAATGTGGGGAGGCTGGCCGGTCAGCACGCCGCCACCCCGCAGCCCCCGGTCTGGCTGAGGTCCCGACCTCCCCTGGGACCGCAGACTCACCTTCTACGAAAGAGCCTGGCCTTCTGAGGATGCGTGTCGGGTCGTGTGCTCAGAGGTGTCCTCACCAGAGACCCCAGACTCAGAAACAAGCGGCCCGCCCGTGGGTTTCCCGCCTCCACTCCTGCCGGTGGAGCGGCGCCTGGGGCGGGGCCAGCACGTGAGGGCGACCGTGCTTGGTGACCGAGGACAGCCACCCGGGTCACCTGTTAAACATCCAGATAAGATGATGTGAAGACACTTCCACATCAACACGCAACTCTGTGGGTTGGACGCCGTGACGGCAGCAGGGGCCACGGGCTCGTGAGCTCAGGGGCCCCAGGGGCTTTGTGTCTGGGTGGGAAGGACCTAATCACACGTTTTAGGTCTGAGAAGGGGTGATTCTGGACCCTCGCGTCAAACATCTCCAAGCCCAGATCAGCAGTGGGACTGGCCGGGGCTTCTGGCTTTACATTTAATTCCAGCTGCGCAGCCTCGCCCCCTCTGCACCTGCTCTCATGTAGAGACAGACAGACAGACACCGACCTCGCTGGCTAGATGACCAGCTACATGTTCTGTGCTGAGGCCTGTCTATCCATCGCAGACTTACATCTGACAGGTTCTAAGCTTGACACCGAATTTGTCTTTGGTGGTTTATTTCTCAGCTCTTGGTTTGTTCTGTAACTTAGGAAACACCAACGGGCTGCTGGGAGTCCGTGTCCCGGCTCAGTCCCGCCGGGCAGTTCCCTGCTGCCCGTGCGCCCTGGTGGGGTCAAGGTCTGGTCAGGAGCAGCACCAGCAGCCAGAAGCGACCTTGGCACGGCACCGCTCAAGTCAACGGAGCACAATGTGGGTTTCTCCGGCCTCTCTCCGTCTCCGGCAGCAGCGACGGGGGGACAGAAGCGCCTCACTGAGGTTAGAGCCTTCGGGGGTGGGGTGGGGGGTGGGCTCAGGCCGTGAGTCTGAGGAGGGGGGCCTCTGGGACTCTTCCGCCGCTGGAGCTGGAGGGAGGACCCCTGCAGGGCCGGGAGTCCCCTCCCGTCCTCCACGAGAGGCCGAGCTGCTGTGCCGCCTGGAGACCCTGAGGTGGCGTCTCCCTGCGCCCCAGAGAGACAGAGTGCGGGGAGGGGTGAGGGCAGAGGAGGGCAGAGGGGCCAACGGCCTGGCGGGCCGTCCGGCTTCAGTGCCTGGCCCCCTTTCTGCGCCATCACTCTGTGGTCTTTGGTCCCTGCACTCGATGAACGTCGTCCGCCCTGAGATGGGAACGTGTCGGCCTTGAAGTGGTCAGAAGAAAACTGGAACACCAGGCGAGCTGCTCAGCCTGCGGGCGGGGGGGAGTGGGCCCGTGGGTGTGGCGCAGCAAGGCGGGACCTCGCCTTCTGTTGCGTGAAAGGCTCTGACCCCGGGATGGATCAGGGGTTGTCGGCCTCTGGGGAGGCGGCAGGTGCAGGCGTGTCGCTGAGGTCACTGCACCGTCTTCCTGCTGTGTGCGGGCCCCACCCTCACGGAAGCTGCCATCAGGCAGGAGCCGCAGGTGAGGGGCCGCATCTGTGAAGGGGCGCGGGGCAGGCAGGCAGGCACCACGCAGGCTGGCTCGCAGCGTCCTTTCCCAGGAAGAGAAACTTGACACCGGACCAGGCCGCCGGGCCGCTCCCAGGCGAGAGCTGCACTCAGTACTTTGTAAAATAAAAAAATGAAGAATTTACGAGCACAAGGCGTGTCCCCGTCAAGTGACAATGGGGATGTCAGCATCCAAGTCCCGATGGCAGTGGAGCATGCGGGGTCCTGCCCCATGACAGGGTGTGGCGCGGCCTCGGCGGGCTCCCGGCCCTGAGGGGGAGCTCGGCGGCCTGAGTGCTGTCCTGGCTCCGGGGCGTCGGTGAGAGCCGCGCCTGCCGCCCACGGAGCCTGGACGCACGCACGGCGTCAGCAGGCGTGGGTGAGGCGCGCTGGCAGGAGCTGCCACGCCGGCCCTGCGCCCCCCGACCCGTCGGCTGGGCTCCAGTGCCTGCCCCCCCCACCCCGCCCCCCCCTTGCCCCAAACACCCCAGGACTGCGGCTGCAACCTGGCAGGGCCACCTTTCCATGAAGTGGCTCTAGACCTTCCCGGAGTCCGTGTGCAATTGAAACAGCAACCTAATGTGAGGCTCAGTTCCTGTGTTTCCCTTCATACTTGACTGATGTCCTGTGTCGTGTCACGTCCTGGCCTGGGCACCGGGCCTCTCAGTGCCGTTCCGGTCCTGCCTCCATGGAGCGTCATCCCCTGAGCCAGCAGGTCGCCCATCGACCGAGACCGCTGTTCCTGTGAAACACTGGCCGGAGTTACCGTCGGGCCGGCACAGGGGTCTGACGCGTGGCTGGTGGGGCGGGGGTTTCCCAGGGTGAGGTCGGCATGGATGACAACGGTCCTTCAACTCTGCGCACCTGGACCTTTGTAAGGAGGCAGCAGCGCACGTGACAACAGTCCCTCCCGGGAGGGAAAGGACGACGGACTGGATGTTTGTCGCGTGTCTGTGTTGACGGGCACAAAGGCAGAAGGCAGGCCCGAGGGGGTCATTTCAGCAGACGCTGGACACGGGCAGCTCGGGCCTGAGCGCAGCGCTCGCGCAGCAAGCGAGACTCGGGAGGGAAGGCGACGCTTCCAAAGCCGAGCGCGTGGAGAGAGGGCCCCGGGGGAGCCCCGCCCCGCAGGCCCGACGGCGTCCGCGCTGACGGCTGGTGCTCAGCAGTGGTGGCTGGCGGCACCCAGGAGGCGCCGGTTCCAGCCACACATCCGGTGGTTTCCAGCACATCACACACGTGTGCTGTCTGCACGGTATGAAGAGAAGCAAGTTGAAGGAAGGCCTGAACCAAGGGTCCTGTGATAAGGGCGTGTCATTCTGAGATCCCTCACGGATGTGTGTGTCATGTCGCTGGTGTGAACGGGAGCCTTGAAACTAAGCAGGGAAACGCGCCTCCCATCAGAAGTTCCGCGTTAACGCAGAGAAGCCACACAGCGACCACGCGCCAGCTGCGCATTCAGACCCTTGGGCCTGGATCCCGTCTCACAGGTTGGGCGCGGCTCTGCGTCTGGAAGGCGCTGTCCGGCGACCCACGCACCCCTTCCTCTGCGGGCTGGTGGCCCGTCCTGCAGAGCTGGTTAAACATAAACCTGGCCACTTCGTGACTTCAGGGTCATTTCCATAAATCGCTCCAATGAGACTTGTCATTGTAAAGTCTTAGCTGGCCGAGCTGGTCTTCAGTTCTGAACCGCGGGCCTTGGAGCGAGCTAAGTGCGTCGGCTGCCGGGTGTGCTGCCTGCCTGGCTCCCTTCATCACCACGTGTCAGCAGCGACCCTGTTCCAGGCCGCACTGGGTCGGACATGCTGTCCTGGGCCTGTGCGACCCACATGGCTTCACGGAGCCCGGCTGTCACTCTGTGTCAGGAGGCTTCTGCCTGGGACATGTCTGCGAGGAGGAAACGCAGGTGCAGTTACGTGCGGCTCCCACGCATCCACCAGCGGACTCCCGGACACAAGCCAAGTCTGCCGATGGGCTGCCGGTGGGGGCGGCGCTCACTGCCAGGTGGGGTCGCAAAGTCACAGTTCACAGCCACTGTCCCCGGGCGACTTTCTGCAGCCTGTTACTGGTCATTGCCTGGGCCATGCAGTTACCTAGCACCACGCATCAACGGTCCATTTGCCCTAAACACTTAGGAAACTATTTTTAATAACTGAGAGTCTCACTCCAAATCCATTTTTGAAAATGTGTGTTTTATATGGAACCGGCTTCCTGAGGCTGATGTTATCAAACATCGGTGTGACTGGAGGTCACCGTACACGTCTGAACTGACTTCACAGAGCACCCAGAACCCGCCCTTCCCTGTCTCCATCCCTCAGAGTAGGCCTGCGCATCCCTGTTGGGAACGGTGTCAGAGCACGCTAACAAGCCACAGGGAACACGCAAGCTGTCCCTTAGCGGTCATTATTTTTTTGGACCAAATGTGGCATCGCCCATCAGACTTGATCCAGTTCACCAGGCCTGGCTCCCCAGGGCGTTCCATCCCGACAAGCAGATGCATTCACGGGAGACAGGATTTCCCATGACTGCAAACACCCTTCAAGCTCGGGCTGGGGCCCGGCGGTGCTGCCGCAGGGTGGGTCCGGCCCTTCGGTCAGCGGCTGCTCCAAAGCGAACACGTTCCCAAGCGGGGTATTTTGTAGGAAGTTTCACTTGGTGGCCCCAGTTTCGGTATTTGTGTTAAAGCACGGTGTTTCATTAACTTTGGTGACGTGAGCAGGCACTGTGAGTTCAATCGTAAGGATTCTGTTTACAGTTATTTACAGACCCTGTAAGTTAACACAGGTCCTGCTTCTAGCTTTGAAGAGGTCACTTGACACTCAGGACCTTACAGGCCAGGGCGTGGCTGCCCCCCCCAGGACCTGCCCACCCCGGGGTTTATGATCAGACCACCCTGGGCCGTTACCTGCCCCAGAGCCCCCACTTTCATCCACACCAACGATGTCTGCCATCATGTAATCAGAATTATTAAAAGTGTAAGCAAAGTTGATTTCACTCTAAGGAGTGGGACACACCTTAGAAAGATTTCCATGAGTTAAAGCTCCTGCTTCCTGATCATTCTGTTTTACATTCGCATGGTCAGAACGACAGCTTGCAGCTGCTTGGACTATAGCTTGACGCTGGACCCCGGCGAGAACAGCGTTTGACACACGCCTCTGTTCCGTCACTGGGCCTGTCACCCGCGGCTGATGTTTATTATTTGAAGGCTTTGAAAATGCAACTAGAAAGAAGCGTGTGCCTCCTTAGGTCGGGTACGGGCTGGCCAACTCCCCCCCCCCCCCCCCCCAGAGATCGCGCAACATTTCAAACTTCTCCCCCGCAAGGACAGCGCCCTCAGCTCGGAGGGGTCTCCGCGGGCGCCGGCGCCTCAGTCCCTGCCCTCCGTGCTCGGGCAGCGGGGACCGTGAGGACGACGGCGGCGAAGGTCGCGCCGTCCCCGCGCAGCATCACGGGGCGGACACGGACGCCTTCCCCACCTGCCTCCGGCCGGCGAGCAGGGGCGCTCGCACGGGGAGGCCGCCGAGAGCGCAGGGGGGCCCGCCCGCGGGGCGCCGCGCCGAGCTCCGCCCCCACCGCTCCCCGACCGCGCTCGCCGCTCGGCGCCCCCGCCCTGCCCGCCCCTCCCCCACCGCCGGCCTAAGTTTCCACTTCCCGGCGGGGGCGCCCTGGCACTTCGCGCCGCGTGCTGTCCCGGGCGCAGGGGCCGAGGCGCGGGGGGCGCGCGGGGGCCGGGGCGGAGCACGTGCGCGCGGAGCCGGGGTCCGCAGTCCGGGGTCCGGGTCCGGCCGCGTCCGCCAGCGGGCAGCGGGGCAGCGGAGCCGCGGGGCGCGGGCAGCCCGAGCTCCCGGCCGGAGCGGAGGCGCTCGGGCCTGCGGGGCCCGCGGCCAGGCGGAGGGAGCCGAGGGCCGCGCCGTCGACCGTGAGCCCGGATCCCCCGGCGCGCCCCGGCGCCACCTGCTCCGCGGATCCCTCCGCCGGAAGCGGGGCTGAGGTGAGCGGGCGCAGGGCCGAGGGCAGGTGCGGCCGGGCGGGGCGCGGGGCGCGGGGACCTCTCGGGCCGGGCTCCCCCACGGCGTGGCGGCGCGGGCTGCGGCGTCCCAGGCGGCATGCGAACCCGCGCCCCGCTGGGTCCTGGGGAGTCCTGGAGGCCGCCGGGCCGCGGCGGCGCGCGGGGCGTGTGGGGGTGCGGCGGGGGCTGCCCGGTCCTGTCCCGCACGCGCACGTTGGGTCGGCACCAGGGGGCGGCGCGCGGCGGCCGAGGGGACTCGCAGAGGCGGAGGGCGCCTCCCAGGGTGACCCCGGAGTCACCTCGCGCTGCTTGTTGTGAGGAGAGGCAGCCTCGTGTTTCGGGGGGCGGGGGGCCCGCAGCCTGCACAGCGAGCCGTTCAAGGCCGGGACCTGACGCAGGGCCGGGCGCCCGCGCCCCCGCTCGCCGCTCGGGAAGTCGCCCCGGGACCGTGCGTCCTGCGCCGCCAGGGAGGCGGCAGGGGCTCCTTCCGGGGACCGGGCGGCTCCCCCGCAGACTCGGCGCCAGCTCGGGGGCCAGACGCGGGGCCGCTGGACGGGGGCGTGGGCGCGCCGGTTCCCGTCCCCGGGGGGCGGCCGCGCTGGGGAGTCCCGGGGGGGCTCCGGCGGGGGGGGGGCTGCTCCCGGGACAGAAGCGCCCCAGCTGCCGAGGGAAGCACGCTTTTCCGGGGCAGACGGGGAGGCTCGGACTCTTCAGGCTGAAAGTCGCTAACGCACGCACTGGGGCACGGAAACCGATGCTGGCGACGACGTTGCTGAGGACATTTTTGTGTGAAGTCGGTTTTTTTTCCTGGTGAAGCGTTTGGCGTTCACGTTGAGTTTAAGTGGCTGCAGACATTCCCGGGTCCCTCCTCCGTGACCGCCAGCCCGCGTGTACGTGCGGATGGCGGGGGCCGGGGACAGGCGCCCGCCGCCCTCGGAGCCCTCGGGAAGGGGTAGGTGCTCGGATGGAGGACGCGGCTCCCCGCCGCTTACACCCGGCCCCCCCGGGGGTGGGGACGGCGCTGGTCCTCACAAGGCGGAGCACCTGCCCCTGGCAGCGCCCTGGAAGCGGCTGTGTCCTGAGCGCATCTGCGGAGCGGCCGACCCCCCCGTAAAGCACGGAACCTTGAAAAAACCTGCTCCTGAAGCGAACGAGCATGTCTGACTCTCGGGCTCTGCCGGGCTCCCAGGCCGCAGGCCAGTGCTGTGTGGGGCTGTGCCTGTGAGCGTGACGCACGGGGACGTGACGGGTGACAGGTGACGGGCGCCGTCGCGGAGGGGGGACGCGCGTCCAGGCAGGTGTGCTCAGCCGGCCCGGACTCTGGGAGGAGACAGACCTGTTCTTCCTGGCGTGTGCCCGCTCGGTCTGTTGTCAGCTGTCACTCACGGCTGTCAGGCTGCGAGCCCAGCGGCGGCGGGTGGCCCGTCGTTTGCCGTGACAGCCTGTGGGCCGGTGCCCGCGTGGCAGCTGGCTGCTGTGTGGCGTATCTGGGCCGCATCGTGAGCTGAGCGGCCGAGGTTCCGGGAGGGTGGCCTCTGCATACGTGGTTTTCACGTGTTCTTTATGGGAGACGTTGTACGCAACATCTCGAGGGGGGCGACTGGCTTTGAGGCAGCTCAGTCTTCTGGGAAGTCGCTGCTTTTCTGAGAAGTGGAAGCAGCCCCCACGTGACCTCGTCTTGGCGGCCCAGACTGCCTGGGTCGGGGTCGTCCTGGGAGGTGTCGTACGCTCTGTGCTCCGTCGCTCTCCGGCCCCCATGGGGCAGCGGGCAGCCCAGCCCGGATGTGCACGTATGGTGTGCTTCGGTCCTCTTGGTTTTTCCAGAACTGTGTCGTGTAGACTTGAGGTGCTTCCCTGGCTCTCAGTGACGCGCTCTCAGTGAGCCTGCGTCCCCGCGGAGAGACCGCGGCGTCCTCGGCCACAGAAGTGCCGTGTGTGGGAAGCCGTGCTGCGCGTCCTCTGTTAGGAGGTTGTAACGGTCACCAGGTTTGCTCCTCAGGCTCTCCAGGGCCTCCCGTTGGTGGAAGCCCAGTCCCTGCTGATCTGGGTGAGGCCAGTGAAGGCGTGGGGACTGTGACTAAGCGTGTCCGGCCTGTCCTCTGTGTTTGGCCTTGGGCAGACCTTCCTGTCCTGGCTCCTGTGCTGCTCGGGGCGCAGCTGCTGAGGTTCTGGGGTCGCACGCGTCTCTTTCGCCTCCTCGCGGGCAGGGCAGTGGGACAGGGACGAGATGCGCTCACAGCGTGGCTTCCAGGGGAAGACCAGGCAACGAACAGGTTAGTCTGGACTTTTAATAAGAAGTGATGACTGACTGTCTTTGCCAGTGTGAACAGTCCTTGGGGGCATTGGCAGGTAGCCGCACCGCTTTGATTACTTAGACTTTCCCGGGCACAGGCTCTGAATACCCCGTCTGTTCCCATTCGAAACTACGCAGAATGTGCAGAAACAAGGGCCTCTTCGGTCTCCCACCTCTGCTCTCACGCCTGCCTGCCCTCTGGAGGTGATGTCCCTGTCCCTACCTTTGGGAGGGGACTGGAGGACCCCCCAGTGGTTATGAAGTGGGGGGCGGGGGAAGCGCGGGGCCTGCCCGTCGCTGGCGGCTTGTCCTACCTCAGTGTGGGCCCTGCCTGCCTCCGGTCCCGGGCTCTGCCGTGTGGCTCTGCCGGGGGGTGAGGGGCGCGGAGGAGGGAGGTTTTGAACCGGACTGGTGACTTCCTGGCCCGTGTTGTGCGCGCCTGGAACCTTTGAGAATTAATTCAGCCGTTCGTGCACCCAGCAGCCCTTTGGAGCCAGAACAGTGATTTTTCTTTAATCCACTATGACATCTGTATGAAGGTTTAAGAAGGTTATTGTTGACGGTTTTCAAAGAATGCTGTTTTGATTTGCGTACCCCAGAATTTTAAAAAGCCCATCTGTTCTCTGGCACGTGGTGGTGGCCACTTTATAGAGCCGGCATCCGGAGCAGGTGGGGGACGCTGGCTTCAGACCCGGGAAACAGAGTTGGTCCTACTCTGCCAGAGAGTGACCGTGACCCACCTGCCGTGCGGGTCAGGGCAGGTCCAGAGGCTGGGCCTTCTCTCTGCACACAGGGGGCTTGAGCTCACGTACTCCTCATTTGAATTGGGGACTCTGGTTTATTTCCTAAGTGAAAATGCACATTTAGGAAAGCTTGCTATCATTTTTGCAAGCCTCGCAC
The DNA here is from genome assembly GCF_987537825.1 of Furipterus horrens. Taxonomy (NCBI): domain Eukaryota; kingdom Metazoa; phylum Chordata; class Mammalia; order Chiroptera; family Furipteridae; genus Furipterus; species Furipterus horrens. Next base: position 768,282 of record NW_028327180.1, read on the forward strand.
ACGGCGGGGCCCTGCAGCAGACTGCCGCCCCCTCCACCTGTGGCATCAGGTGCGACCCGAGGAGCCGGAGGGTGCAGAGCCATGCACGCACCTGTCCCTGAGCGGCTCCACGCAGGGCACAGTGCGCTTCTGCAGACCCGCCTGAGGCGTCCTCTTCTGGGGAGCAGCGTCACTTTGCTGTTTCCTCCAATGTCCCATCAGAACCTTCTGGAGGGATGCTGCTGCCTGTGTGGGACAGGAAGAGCCTCGTTCACTCCCTCGCGGGGACTTGGGAGGAATAGGAGGGGGACGCACCTGCGATTTCAGTTTTTGGTTGAATTTAGCCAGACGGTTTAGGTCTCAGGGGTGTTTGAGGCCTCATGTGCAGCCTGGTTTGCGGCTCAGTGACGCTGACATAGGTGAGGTTAACCGTGGGCTTGAGCTGCTGATCAGGGGAGGGAATCGGGTCCCGGCTTCCCAGGGAAGGTGCTGAGAAAGACCCCCCCCGCAATGTGGATTCGCCTCCGCTGGGACAGAGACATCATCCAGGCTGGGTCTCCTCCCCGCCCACCAGCTGAAATACCAGGGAAGTTAGAACAAGCCCTGGCGAAAATGGTAAAACGTTAACCAGCATCGCTTTGAAAGAATGCTGATCCCTGTCGGAACCGAGGGCTCTCACTGGCCCGGCTGTGTGACCTGTGGAAGTTTCCTCATTTCTGTGAGGATGAGATCACAGTCCAAGCAAAGAGCCTCCATTGTTTGTGGAGCGTCCGCCGGCCACGTGGGGTGGTAGCCGGGAGGGACGCGGTACCAGGCTGGGCGGGAGGTCACGCAGACACAGGAACCCCACCCGTTCTTGCCCACGTATCTGGTCGTCTGTCTCTATCCTAAGTGCATATGTGTGCATGCGTCTAAATACTAGGTGTGCGTGTGACAATCACAAGTGCAGAGTCCAGCTCGGGGCCGGGCCCCGCGGCCTCCCCGCGTGGTTCTGACGTGGGCCAGAGCTGGAAGATCGGTGGCGCTCAGTTTCCTTCGTCCAGTTTTCTCGTGACAACAGCGTCCGACCTCTTAGGGACGGAGACAGTCTCAGTTCAGGTTCGAAGTGCTTTGCTGCTTAGTTTTGATAACCTGAACTGACGACACCGTCCCTGGTTTACTAATTGGGAGTGCAGGTGTGTGCAGGCGTCAGTCTCGCAGGAATCACGGAGGCCGATGTTCGGGGGCCGTGGGTCACCCCGCGCACATTTTCATTCTCCGGCTACTGCAGCAGCTCATCCCAGGGCCCCCAGACGTGACGCGAGCGTCACAGTCTAAGCAGCTGCAGTGGGAGCTGCCCGGAAGGACGCCCGTTTCACAGCCTTGACACGTCCTTCAATTATGTCTGAAGGGACGTTGATCAGACTGTACAGATAGGTTTACGTTAACAGCGTGACATCACATGGAATGGCGTGAGGCCTGGAGGTGCTGCCGGCCCTTGGACGCCTGAGAGGAGGACCCCTGTGTGGGGACACAGGGACGAGCGGTGGCTTTCCTGTCCGGCCTGTGGGCTGCGCCCAAGCTCGCTGACTCCGGAGCATGTGACCACGAGCTTCTGCGCAGGCCATTCTGTTCCTGACTCTCGTCCTCGTCGCCCGGTGGGAGCAGAGCGTAGGAGTCTCGGCTGCCGGTCCCAGACGCAGACCCCCCAGCCGCCTGCGAGCTCACACCTCGTGGGCACCGTGGGGGGTCTCCTGGGCACGAGCGTTGCAGAGCCGTGGCCTTTGGGGGTGGACACAGGACGCCGCGCCCGCCGGGTGCCTGTGGGCCTGTCGTCCTCTTGGTTCTCTGGTTTTTATCTCGTCTCCATGATGATGTCGGGGGCGGGGCCGGCTGTCGCCGAGGAGCTAGGCATCCGGTTTCTCTCCGGGCCTCGCCAGCGACACCAGGGCATCTGGGAGCCCGCGGGCCTGTGGGAGGCGGTCGTGCACTTGCTCAGGGCTGCAGGCAGAGCTGGGGACAGTGGGGACAGGCGTTCCGGGGGCGGCTGCTGGGAGCCCTGGGCGGCGGGGGGCGGGCAGCACCGAGTGCTGAGTGTGTTGCTGACGGTCCTTCCTCCCTGTGTCCGGGTGTGACACCCACGTGCTTGTGGCTCCTTCTAGAAACGGGTGTGAGTCCGGCTTCTGTGAGGTGCCAGCTTCGCCTAAGGAACGTCCTGTCAGTTGACTTTGTTGGAAAGAGGCAGCAGTGACGGAAGCCAGGGCCAGCATGCCACCCCGGCGCCATGTTCCGGGGCGCGTGGGGGCGGGCCCAGGTGTCCGCCTGTGCCCGGCGCCGCCCGGGTGTGGCTGCCACGGCGCCAAGCGCTGCCGTCCCAGCGTCTCTGACTCTTCTAGATGATTTGGAAGCGTCGGTGTGGGGTGGAGGCACAGAGGGGACCTGAGCCCCTTCCTCGATCACTGACCATCCCGGCCGCTGGCGCCCGGGCGGACCCTCAGCCCTGGAGGCACCGACGCCCGCCAGCCCCCGCGCCTGCGGGCCTGAGTGTAGTCCGTGGTCTCGCCCACGCCTCCCCAGCCTTCGGTGTTCGCCTTCCCTGGTGCGGTTTTGGGGCCCCCCTCGCTCCCGGCAGTGGCTGGTTCAGGCCAGGACTCGGGTTGCTTCCCGTGTGGGAAGGACACGTGCCGCAGCCTGGCTGTCGGCTGCCCCGGCGGTCACACCTGCCTGGCGCGTTTCTCCAACACCACGTCCTTCTCTCTCTGCGGGGTGGGTTGCAAGTAGATGAAAAGTGGGGTTGAGACCGGCCGCCCCTCCCATTCCCGGCCTTGCGTCTGTGACGGGGCCGGGCTCGGCGGCTGGGCCAGGCTGCCGCAAGCCCCCGAGACCCGGGCCAGCTTGTGGGGATGCGGCCCTGCGCTTGGTTCACTCTTGTGTGGAGTGAGAGGCTGGACTGCCACCCTGCGGAGACGCCGTCTGTACGGACCGGGGCCCCCTGCAGTTCAGGTGCCTGTCACCTCCCTGGCCCCTGGGCAGCCGTCCTGTGTCACCTGGGGGAGACCGGGAGATGGTTCTTCCGCGTGGGGCCAGAGGCGACCCCGCTGTGGTTACTAAGTAAGTAGATGGAACAGCCAGGGGTGGGTGGCGTTAGACTGGTGTGTGTTTGAGAAAGTGGGAAAGATGAAGGCTCTGTGGAGCCCGGTCCTCACGTGGACACACTCTCAGCGGTGCATGGGGTGTGGCGGTGGTGACGCTTTGGCGGGTCGCGTTCTCCCTGGTGCGCTTCTTGTCTTGCAGGGACACCTCGTGCAGATGGGGGTGATGGACGTGTGACGTTTAGGCAGAGCGTTGCTTGGTGACCCTCTTGTTTTGCCCAAATGAATTCACACGTAAACGGAACAGTGTCCCTCGGCTGAGGGGTGGCCCCCGTGGAAACGGCAGAGGTTGTGCCTAGAGGTCGTGTGTGATGCTGTGCAGAGGGCGGGGGGCCTGGTGCGGGGTGAACTCACGCGGGCCCGTGGATTCTGGGTTTCCTGCAGGCTGGCCGTGGGGGAGCTGTGGCCCCCAAGCCCGGGGTTGCAGCAGGAGGGCAGAGAGGCCTGCCGGGCGGCGCTCCCTGCCGTTCCGCCCCAGCAGAAACATTTCTCAGCCTGAAGTCCTGTCATTCGTGAGGCTCCTGGGTTTGACCAGGACAGTGACACCATGCGTGATGCTGTGTTTTAGTCAGTACTTTTTCATGAGCACATACGATCTAGCTGACATTTTAGAAGCCATTTTGCCACCTGATACACCTTCGGGGACAGTCACCGTTTCGTCACCACAGAACATTCCATAGATGTGCCCGTCGGGGACAGAAGCATCTGTGCATTAAAAACAGACCATTTAGTGTGATTTGCATTGGCTTCATATTAATGACTGAAATAAAGTATTAAATAAAAAGGAAGAATAAAACAGGAAGCGCAGAAAGAATTTGTTCCCGGTGAGTTCGGTTTTGTTTCCTGGTTATTTGTGACACACAGAGGGACAGTCTGAACGGCGGGTGCTGGGACAGAGTGCCTGTGGCGTGATGCACACCCACGGGAGCCGTCCCCACCCTGAGCCCCTCCGAGTCAGCGTGGACCTGCCGGCGGTTGTTCTGCCGCGGAAATCACTGGGTGTGTGAATCTCAGTCCTGGAATCCAGGACATGTCTCTTCAGACCCCGGAGGTTCTCTTCCTGGGACTGGACGGAGGCAGCACCCAGGACAGCCGCCTGGGACGTGTCCTGGCCCTGGCCACACGGCCTCCCGCCCATGACCTTGGCATCAGCACGGACTCACTTCATTGCTTTGGGGGCAGTGCTGCCTCCACACTTACTTTTAAGGCCGTCACGTTAACTCAGGTGGCATTTAGCGTCGGTTTGGTCTGCTCGTGATGTGTCTTCTGTGTCCTCTCGGTGGCACGGTGCCTGCACTGCAGCAGTCTGAACGTTCCCTTGCAGGGAGCGAGGAGAAAGCCCCCGGAAAGAGAAGGTGTTTCCCATTTAATCTGCCACTTGTCTGCTCTTGTTTCTTTTTTGAAGGTTGAATGTCGAGGAGCACAGTTGTTAAACCTGCATTTTGAGGTGGGGGGACTTCGTACACACAGGCGGTCCATGTGTGATGGTGACGGACGCAGGTGTTGGCTTGGTGACACACAGGACCCTGTTCTAAGTCAGTGGCGCGTTACTGGGGGGTAACTGTTGAGCCCTCTTCTGTATTTGGATGCTAATCGGCATGGTGTTTGGTGGTGTAGGGTACAGTTTGCACCTGTTGGCCCCCCAGGTGGGGCAGGCGGCGGGAGCATGCAGGGGGGTGGCGGGAGCATGCAGGGGGGAGCGTGTGCAGGTGCAGGCGGGAGCGTGTGCAGGTGCAGGGGGCGGCGGGAGCATGCAGGTGCAGGTGGGAGCGTGCAGGTGCAGGTGGGAGCATGTGCAGGTGCAGGTGGGAGCGTGTGCAGGTGCAGGTGCAGGGGGCGGCGGGGGCGTGCAGGTGGGTGGTGGGAGCGTGCAGGTGCAGGTGGGAGCGTGCAGGTGCAGGTGGGAGCATGTGCAGGTGCAGGTGGGAGCATGTGCAGGTGCAGGTGGGAGCGTGTGCAGGTGGGCGGCGGGAGCGTGCAGGTGGGCGGCGGGAGCGTGCAGGTGGGCGGCGGGAGCGTGCAGGTGGGCGGCGGGAGCGTGCAGGTGCAGGTGGGAGCATGTGCAGGTGTAGGTGGGAGCGTATGCAGGTGGGCGGTGGGAGCGTGCAGGTGCAGGTGGGAGTGTGCAGGTGCAGGGGGCGGCGGGGGCGTGCAGGTGCAGGTGGGGGCGTGCAGGTGCAGGGGGGAGCGTGCAGGTGCAGGTGCAGGGGGCGGTGGGGGCGTGTCTGCTCAGCGCAGCTCTGTGTCGTTGCAGCGATGGCGTCCTGCGTGCCCCGCCTGCTGCTCCTGTGCGTCGCCCTCGGGATCGCGGGTGCGGCCAAGGTCATCGTGGTGCCACCCATCATGTTTGAGAGCCACATGTACATCTTCAAGACGCTGGCCTCGGCCCTGCACGCGCGGGGCCACCGCACGGTCTTCCTGCTGTCGGAGGGCCGCGACCTGGCGCCCTCGCCCCACTACGGGCTGCGGCGCTACCCCGGCGTCTTCAACAGCTCCGCGTCCGACGCCTTCCTGCAGGCCAAGATGCGCAACATCTTCTCGGGGCGGCTGACGGCGGTGGAGCTCTTCGACATCCTGGAGCAGTACACGCGCAACTGCGACATGGTGCTGGGCAACCGCGCGCTGATCCGCACGCTCCGGCGCGAGCGCTTCGACCTGCTGCTGGTCGACCCCAACGACATGTGCGGCTTCGTCATCGCGCACCTCCTGGGCGTGCAGTACGCCGTGTTCTCCACCGGCCTCTGGTTCCCGGCCGAGGTGGGCGCCCCTGCGCCGCTGGCCTACGTGCCCGAGTTCAACTCGCTGCTCACGGACCGCATGAGCCTGCTGCAGAGGGTGAAGAACGTGGGCGTGTACCTGCTGTCCCGGCTGGGCGTCCGCCTCCTGGTGCTGCCCAAGTACGAGCGCATCCTGCGGAAGCACGGGCTGCTGCCCGGCAAGTCCATGTACGACCTGGTGCACGGCTCCAGCCTCTGGATGCTCTGCACGGACGTGGCGCTGGAGTTCCCACGGCCCACGCTGCCCAACGTCGTGTACGTGGGTGGCATCCTGACCAAGCCGGCCGGGCCGCTGCCCCAGGTGAGGCCCCTGCGCGTCCCGGGCCCCTGAGCCAGCGGAGAGGCTCCTCGTCAGTCTGGGTTTCGGAAGAGGTGGGGTTGGTCATTTGCGAACAAATGCAGGGGCGACGCAGAGCCCGCTAGGGTCCCCTTGTTGGAGGGTCTGTGGTCCCGGGACCCCGGCCTTGCTGAGCCTGTCTGAAGCCCAGGGCTCCTGGCCATTTGCCCAGGGACAGGCCGCAGGGATGCGCGGCGGAGCCCTCACTGGGGTGTGTGAGTAGGGAGTCGGGGGGTGCTCAGTGAGTGTGAGCGATTCTGCTCTAATGAAACCCAGTCATAGACCGGCCTCTGCGTCCAGCTGCTGTAGGGGCCACGTGGACAGTTCTCTCCCTGGCATCATAACAGCTGGAAAGCTGACTTCCCTTCAGTCACAGGGTGACCGCGGGAAGCCCGCCCACTTCACTTTCTTTCTGCGGTCAGGTGGCAGCCCCTGGGGACTGTCCATGCTTCTTGTGTGGTTTGCTGGTGGGGCTGTGCTCTCTGCCTTCCCTGCGTTTAAGTCTCTCACGTCCTCAGGTGGACCTTCAGGACTACGGTCCACACCTGATGGCGCCTGTAACTTTCCCACGGGCCGTTTCTCCTCTTCCCCAAAGCCCTGCCCACCTGGTCATTGCTGGCCCTGTCCCCGCGTGTTAGCACCTGGCGGCGCCTCGAGGAGGCCGACCCGGGCCGGCGGCATCTGGTGAGCGAGCACCGTTGCCAGGCAAAGGTCGCTCGCGGAGAGTGACATGATGGGGACGTTCCTGTTAGGGTTTCCTGATGCCCCCTAGAAGCCCATTCAGGGACCACCTGTCGATACATCGTGTGTGACGCAGGCATGTGGGCCTAGCCCGGTCTGTGGGCCGCCAGCCCTGTGTGTCCAGTGGGTGCCCCTGTGACGTCACGTGCAGGGTGGATATGGTCACAGCCCCGCAGGAATTCCCTGGCTCCCCTGGGATCCTTAGATGTGCTCCTCCCACCCTCCCTAAAAGCAGCTAAAATCCTAAAGCCGGGCTGTAGGAGCCGCTCGGGAGGCCCTCGTCCCCTCGCGCAGACCCGCCGGTGCCCGCGGCCCGCTGTCCCTGCGTTAGTGTGCACAGCACGCAGGGAGGCTTCTCCCACGGCCAGGCTCGGCTCCTCCCGTGCGTGGGTCCCTCTGCCGGCCACTGTCACTCTGGTGTTGCTTTTGTACCATCTTTTCCGGAACTCGCGCCTCATGGGAGGCAGTCTCCTCTGTCTTCCTGTGGTTTCTGGTCTGGCGCCCGCTGCCCAGTGCCAGGCGTCCCTGCCTGTACTCCCTCCGGGCTGCCTGTCGTGATTCAGTAGAAGGTGTGCCTCTGACCCAGTGACCGCATGGGGCGGTACTGTCCTTACGGACACAGCACATGTGTGAGGACATGCTCTGTGCGCAGCAGGAGAGTGTGTGTCTGTCCTGTGGGCAGGGTCGCCCCCAGCTCGGGCCGCCCGCGCCCCTCTCCTGTGGGGACACTCTAAGGGATGTTCCCTTATTCTCCACGGTGCCTTATTCCAGGAGGTTCAGACCCTGAGGGGCATGGCATTCCTACCGGGGGTCCCTGGTGGTGTCTGACTTGGTAAACTGTCCTGTGAGGTTCTAGGAGTTGACGAGTTTCTTCAGTGACAACCTGTCCTCAGGACGCACCTGGGACAGTGGATTAACTGCCCGCGGAGGCCCTGGGCCCTGCGTCCGTCCCTCGCAGTGGCTGGGTCGTTACCTGCCAGTGTCTTTCAGGGCCGGTCCGTTTCCAGATGTCTGCAGGTGATTGGACGGGCGGATCGGGTTTCCCAGCCTGTGGGGAGGGGCCAAGGAACTTTCTGAAACACCCTCGAAGCTTTCTAAACTTTGAGCCTAAGGAGACTGAAGCATCTGATTCCCGTCTGTTCCTTTCATTGATTTTTTCCCCAAAATAAGGAGAGCCATTCGTTCCTCGGTCCCACAGGAGAGTCTGAAGTCTGAGAGGCGCAGCCCGGCCGCGGGGATCCGCGGGGGCAGAGCTGGGTGGGCCGGGCTACCGGGCTCAGAGAGACGCTGTCAGGACGCGCCCCTCCGGCCGCCCCTTTGCCCAGCTGCGCGTTCACGGCCTGGCAGCCACCCTCCTCTGGCGTGAGCCGGTGTCCGAGACCGAGGACTCTGCAGGACAGCTGAGTTAACCCTTCTGAGCGTGGGCCCTGCGCATCAGCAGAACCCTGAGGCTGAGGGGAGGCGCTGGCCAGGTGCTGAGTGAAGCCGTGTGTCTGGGTCGTGGGGTCATTTCCCGGGCGCGTGAGCAGCGCGTCTTAACACGCTGTTGACCGGTCACGAGTCAGCTCGTGTTTTCCTGCCCACACGTTGTAGAGACGTTTGTAACTCGGGGGACTTGTTCCTGGGGACAGATACAGATAAGGTGAGAGGGACAAGGTCGGAGACCAGGGCGGGGTCAGGAGACCTGTCTGTCATGCTGTCCTTCGCCACGGTGGCCTCGGGGACCCCGAGCAGCTGGTTCCTTGGCCTCACCGCCTGTGCGCAGATCACGCTGTGCGGGGAGTGAGACCAGGAGCCCAGGGCGCACTCCAGCGGTCGCTCGCAGGGACACGGGACGGACACGCGGCTCCTCAGTGAGAGCTCCCAGCTTCTTTCCACGTGTAACCGCTGCTCATGTGGAGCTGAGCAGGGCCTCCGAGTCCGTGGTGCTCTTACAGTCGGCGGGAGTCCCCGTGGTCCCTGCCGTGGCCGCTGCCAGCCGGAGGCCGCAGCTGCACCAGGGCCTCCTCGTGCCGGGACCCGCCAGCGAGAGCCTCGGCGGCACGAGGCCCCAGGCCGTGGGCCCAGCACCGTTCTTGTCTGAGAAGCACAGATAGGTGATCTCTCCACGGCAGAGGCTGCGTGAATGAGCGTCCTGCCGTCGGCGGGGTCGGCCCCCTTCACAGAACGCTTCAGCCTGCCAGGATCGTGTGCCCCCTCGTCGTCCTTTAGGGGAACCCAGCCTTCGTCAGGGGCCACGCTCGCATGTGGCCTTCGAGGACTGCTTGTCCTGTTCTCTCCCCACTTCTGGGCATTCTGCTCCCTTTCAGCCGCCAACCCGAGCCCCTGACCCCAGGCCTAGGCAGCCCATCGCCCTCATCCGCCTGCTCCGACCTCGACAGCTCCTGCAGGACCCTGTCCTCTCTCTCCTTGAGACGGCCGCTCCTAAACCTCGGCGTGGAGCAGAGAGCGGGCGGAGGGCCCCCTCGGGGCGGCGTGGCGCTGACAGCCCCGCACGTATCCCCTTTCCAGGATGGTGAATATTTTATACTGAAATCGGAGGCCTGGAGGCAGGAAGACACGAGTCTGAAGAATCAATACCAGCACAGCCGGTCTGCTTTAGCGAAGGGCAGGGGTGAGCATCCAGCCACGCGGGCGCACTGCGCGTGTCCCCAGCATCCGGTCTCACCACCCACGCACACGTGTGATTGTGTCTGAAGGTTTGCGCTTTTTTGGGAAGGTGTCACCGCAGCTTTTTCAGCTGCTTACAGCCAGTGCCAGCCCGACAGTCACCGAACGAATCCAGAGGGAACTGGCCCGCAGGCACCCGGTCTGCCCCCCCTTTGCTGCTTGGAGGCTGAGCAGCCCAGAAAGCGCTACCCGCTCGAGAAGCTGAGAGGCGCAGAATTTAAAATGTTTAAGTTGCAGTTCGTCGGAAACGTTTCCTCACTGAGAACGATGCGCTTGTGAAGGTCTGACGTGAGGATGTCTGAAACTGAACAAGTCGCGCACCCAGTTTACGGTGGTTTTGGCCTCGGTGACCAGCGCCCCTCCGCTGACTCATGTTATCAGATGCAAGCCCCCAGGTGGCGGGTCTCTGGCTGCCCTGTCCCACTGTTCATTGCCGGCACACAGGAAAGTGATTGACCTGTGAATTCACCTTGTGTCCTGCAACCCTGCTGCACTTGCTGACTCATGATTATGTAAAACTGCTGAGTCATGGTGGCATGACCCGCCAAGTCATGGTTACGGGAAACACTCATGGTTACATAAAGTGCTGAGCCACGGGCGTGTGAAAACGCTGTCATGGAGTCATCAAAATGCTGAGCTATAGTGATGTGAAAATGCAGGGTCATGGTTGTGAAAACCACTGAGTCATGGCTATGAGAAAATGCCGCATCATAGCTCCATGAAAAGGATGAGTCATGGTTACATAGATATTCCAAGTCATTTTCTCATAACCATGACTCGGCTTCTTCTGCATAATCATGACTCAGCATTTTACGTAACCGTGACTTTTTTCGACTTTCTACAGAGACGATTCTGTCATCTGTGAGCAAAGGTAGTTCTTTCCTCCTTCCCAGTCTGTTTCCGTCTCCTCTCCTTGTCTAACAGCCAGGCCTCAGCGCGATGGCGAGGGCAGGGGGCCCAGGACGCCTGCCTGTGTCTGCTCTGTGAGAAAGCCTGGCATCTGTCCCCATCCGGGGCCTCGGCGGCTGTCGGGGCTTCGCAGATGGTATTTATCACATCGAGGAAGAGCCTCCCTGTTCCCCGTTCACTCAGAGTCTTTTCTGTGAGTGGGGGTTAGGTTTTGTCAAGTGCTTTTTCTGAGGATGTTCATATGGTCGCGGGATTTTTGTATTTTTGCCTGTTGATGGGATAGATTATGTTTATTTATTTTTGAACGTGGGGGCCCTTTAAACAAGCGGACTCTGCTGAGAGACCGGCAGTTTCCTCCTCTGCCCCAACCCCCACTGGTCTGCACAGTCAGAAGCAATGAGGCTTGATTTTCCCCGGCGCTGGGACCGTGAGCTGTGTGGTCTGGTGAGGAGCTGGTAACACTTCCCAGGTGTCCCTCTCAACTTTTTAAAATGTGTGACTGTGTTTTATGCCAGCCTGCCGCAGCCACTGCTGCCACCACCACACCACGTCCTCTCCACCCCGGCTCTGCCCCTCCTGCCTGTCTGGATGAGTGTTTCCTCTTTATATCTTTGTTTGCTGGGCTTCCATGCAGCTTGATTTTCTGGAACTTCCATCTTCAATCTGAAAGTGGCCACACAAAAACTCACCAATTTTGGTGTTTCTTTAAATGCACCTGATGTGAAGCGGCCACAACACAAGCTGACCACGTGGTTTCGAATGAAGTTAAAGACAGCTCAGCGCTGCTAGAGCCGCCTTACGGAGAAAGCGGACAGACTTTTTGGCCGGCCCCTCATTGTGTTTCTGAGGACGCGCGTTCCTGTCAGCATCCCTGACTTGTTAACAGAAGTGAGCAGCGAGCGTCCGCTCTGTTTACTGCTGGGAGGAGAGTCTGCAGTGCGTGTCCCCGAGGGCCCGCCTGGGGGTACAGAGGGGGTGTCCCGGGTAGGGCCGGAGAGGGATTGTGACGAGAGGAGGCGCCGGGCGGCCGGGTGCCCCTGGGGGAGCGAGGTGTGTGTGAACAGGTGTCAGACGTGCGAGGAGGCCGGGGGACTGCGGGCGCCATGGCGATGCCACGAGGAGGCACCCCGCCCCACACATACTGAGGACAGGCGCTCTCGTTCGGTTTCCTTTGATCCGCATGGTGCCCGGAGGATGCAGGCGGCAGGTGCTCAGTCACATTCGCTGAGTCAGGAGGGGACCGTGAAACCCACTCGCGGCCGGGGCCCTGCTCGTGATGGTCCCCGGCCTTTATTTCAGCAGAGCCGTGAGCAGGCGGCCGGCAGGAGGGCCGTTTGCAGGGCCCAGGTGCGCAGAGGCCTGGGCCTCCTTCCTGCCTCCTGAGCCGCCCCAAGTCCTCATGTTCTGTTGGAAATCGGCTCAGGTCGCACTCAGTCTCCCGACCCTCAGGACTCCTGTGACGTGAGGACTGCCACGTCATCGTTTGGTCGGGTGACGTTTTCAGCTTCTCCTGTCCAGTGGTCACTGCCCACGCTGTGGACTGCTTTCCTCAGGACCTTGCCATCCGCGGTCACATCCTGGAGACATCCTGACGCCATGTGGGGTCTTGAAGGTCTCAGGAACCTTGAAAATGGAACTCCCCTCCAGCCGGGCTGCAGGCTTCACTGAGCTCCTTTACTCATCAGGCTCACGGCAAAATACAGGCCCGTGAGGAGGGGCCGCGATGCTGCAGGAGCTCAGGGCGCGGGCCCACCCTCCTTGGTGCTCATTTCACGCTCCCGAAGGCTCAGCGTGGGCACAGGGCTTCTGAGGTCGCGCCACGGAGCCATCGCCTTGGCCATGCCCTCGGCCGCATCTGCAGGCCGCCCGGCCTGACTCCTTTGGATCATCCTGGACGTCCCTGATGTTCCTGAGGCTGGCGGCTCGGAGCGTCGATGCTGCGCGCAAGCGTTGTCTGTGTGGCGGCTGTTCCGCGTCGTTTTAATCTGCTTTGTTCCCCAGAACCTGAGACACAGGGAGCGGAGTGTCACCTGGGCGACCGGTTTTTCCCTCTTCCTGGGGTGGCCGTCGGCTCAGGCCCCCCTCACGCTGCTTGTCCAGGGAACGGGGGCGCCTCTGTGACGAGCGAGACACGGCCCCGGCTGACGCCCCCGGTGCCCCGCGAGGCGTGGTCAGCACCTGGGAGAAGAGGCAGCTGGGCCCCGGGGGCAGGCGTCCTGCTGCGAGTCACAGGGCAGGTCTGGAGCTGGGCTCGGGGCCAAGGCCTTGCCCATCAGACCAGGGGAGGGGGTGCTGGTACGTTTCCGCTCTGCGCGGCCACGTTTGTATTTTCGATGGCGTTTCGTTTGTTTAACAGGTTCTGGTTGACCGGCTTAGCCAGTCGGAGATCACGTTGGTCCCATGACGGTTTTAATACATTTTATATTGCAGCGTTCATGGCCATCTTGCCCCCGATGGTCACCCCCCATGGCAGCCCTGGAGCATTCTTTATGCTCCCCCTTCAGAAGGGGGCGGGGCCTGCCGGTGGGGGAGCAGAAGGCATCTCCTCTGCGTAGGACTTGGTCGCGGTCCAGGCATCCCCCCAGGACAACTGGCCGCCTCTCCAAACGCAGCGGCTCTCGGGCTCCTGCTGGGGGGAAGGCAGGGTCACCGTCACCATCAGGACAGATGACCGCTGACTGCAGAGCAGCCAGAGGCCCTCCCTGGGTCCCAGATCCTGACGTCGGGGCGCTCAGCCTGGACAGCTGTCACTGCTCCCCTTGGTGCTGACGGGTGGTCCCTGACTCTCGGCCCGCACGTTTCTGGGGTCGGGCTGCATCCCGTGGGGCGCAGTTTGTGGGGGGCTTCTGCTTGTTTTCTGGAGGGTCCTCAGTGCATCCACAGGTGTCCCCGGCGACTCCTGTACGTGTCGCAGACCCCGCTGCCACGCCTCCCTTCAGTGTCTGCTCCATTTCTTGGGTCCGTCACGTCAGACCTCACCTGGCGTTCAGGACAGGGGCGTCCGTGGGCAGCGGTGGCTCCTGTCTCTCTGCTCCGTCCCCTGGGGCCAGGCTGCCCGGCTGGTCCTGAGGGCGCCCCAGCGGGGGGCCCCCCACCCCGTCCCCTCACTGAACCCATGACTGCATCAGGCGTGTGCTCTCCAGCTCCTGGCAGGACCGGAGACGCGCCATCGTGCGCCCCGGTCACATGCAGACACGTGCACGTGCGGCCTTGGTTGTGACAAACCTGCTGTCCCCGTGTCCTTACCGCGGCGCCCTCGCCCACGAGGGACATAGACAGCTGACCCGCAGACCCCGCAGGAGGACAGGCGATTGTCTCTGCGGTGCGCTCGTCCCTCAGAAGCCGTGTGTGACGGTCGCTTCTCAGCAAAGCGCAGGGACGCGTCTCCATGGGTCGGCGGCGTAGGAGCGGCTCGGCGGGGCTGCCGGTTTCCCACCCCATGTTTGAGCCGTTTGTGTCCCTTGTTCCCCCGGCCGGGGGCCAGGGGCAGCCCCAGGAGAGCTCCGGGTGGGGCCTGGATGGCGGGTGAGCCCTCCGTGGTCTGTGCGTGTGTGGGAAGTGTGTGTTTTTTTGTGTGTACATGCGTGTCCGGGGCACAGGGAGGGAGCCTGCCCTTCTCGCAAACGCACTTCCTGGGAGGACGCGTCCTCAGAGATGTGCTGAGCACAGGACGCCGTGAAGGACGCTGTGACAGCCCAGACGGGCAGTGGCAGAGACGAGCCCCACAAATGCTGCGTGTGGCAGGAGTGACATCGTGCGCCCCTGGCCCCGGCCCGGGCGGCGGGCCCTCGCAGGCAGAGCAGGACGGAACCCGCCCTGTGGCGTGCGGTCCGCGGCGGGTCATTGCTGCCCACTGGTTTTGCCCTGTAACTCCCGCCCTCCTTCCGTCCGCTGTCAGGCGGAGGGTTTTCACGAAAGCACTTGCTCAGTGGGAAGCGGTCCTCCTCTTCCTGAGGCCCGTTGTTTGGGACGGCCGCCTGGAGGCCTGCCACCGGGCGGGGGATGCGGGCCGTCCTCCCGGTGACGCTGCCGTTGCTGTCCTCCGCAGGAGCTGCAGAGCTGGGTGGACGCGTCCCACGAGCATGGCTTCGTGCTGGTCTCCTTCGGGGCCGGCGTCAAGTACCTGTCGGAGGACATTGCCCGCAAGCTGGCCGGGGCCCTGGGCCGGCTGCCCCAGAAGGTCATCTGGAGGTAGGTGAGGGTCCCCTCGGCACCCACAGGCCCGGGCATGGCGCGCAGAGGAGCCCGGCAGGCGCCACGGGCCTTGAGTCTCTGGTGCGGGGCATTCCAGGCATGAATACGGGGCGTCTGTGGGTCAGGAGGTGCCGTCTGCGGTCGGGAGCAGGGGCTGCGGGTGGTGGCCTCGCCGGTCCCCCTGTCATTGTCCTGTCCGTGTGCCTTCAGGAGGGAGGCTGGGTGAACAGGAAGTGGGTAGAATATTCACGGGGCCTTTTGGTCCCACCTGAGACCAGACCTTTAAAACACGGTGGCACGCCAGGGACGTGACCGCTGGTTAAACAGGTTGTCCCGGCACCTTCCTCGCCCCAGGGAAGTGACGCGGGTGGACCCCCGGGACCCCATCCTGTGGGTGTCCTGTTAGGCTCCCTCTGCCTGGTCTAGGCCGGCTGGCGACCCGTGCGCCCGTGGGCTGGCCTTCCCAAGGTCGAGGCCAGCGCCCGCCAGGACCGTCCCCGGCCGAGCGGGAGGACAGCGCCTCCCCTCCTCTCCGTCCCTGCCTCCCCGAGGCCCTGTGTCCAGGACAGAGGGGTGGCCGCCTGCTGCTGGCTCTCGGGGCCCTTCCCAGGGCACCTCTGGGTGCTGGTGGGGCTGAGTTTCCAGCACGGGCTCGCGTGGGTGCTTTCCCCCACCTGCGCGCAGGGGAGGAGCGCGGAGGGAACTCGGCCTGCGGACGAGCCGATCCCTGTGCCCCCGTCAGGGAGAGCGTGAGAAGCCCCCCCGCCCCCGCCCCCGTTCTGTTGCCGTGGGAGGTGCTTCCCGGTTGAGAGTGTAAACCCTTTAAATCGAACGCCGGAACCCCCGTCCGCGGCACGAGTAACGCCCCCGGTGCGCCCGCAGGTTTTCTGGGCCCAGACCGAGGAACCTGGGGAACAACACGAAGGTCATGGACTGGCTGCCACAGAACGACCTGCTGGGTGAGTCCTGGGCCCAACCGCGGCCACAAGGCGGCGCGGCGTCTGTCCTCTGCCCGCCCGGCTCCCGGGCTTCACCCCGAGTCAGCCTGCGGTGACTGGAAGATGCTTCGCGGGGGGTAGCCCTGTGGGCCTGCCCATGAAAACGTTTAGACTGGCCCCTAATTTTGATTTTTCTGGAAAACACGCCCCTACAACCACACCCTTCGTACAGTGTACACGCGAGCAGGGGGTGACGCTACCCCTGATTGGGCTAATGAGACGGTGAGTGTGTGGACTGGTGTCACGGAGAAATTCACTGTTCGTTTGTCTGAAACCAAAGGCGAGCGGAGGGCCCAGGAAGCAGTTTATTGTGACTTCATTTGGGTCGTTTGCCTAAACGTCCTCAAAGACCACCAGGCATCGGGGAAACCCTTGCTTTCTCCCCGTGGCCCCGTGCTCGGGGCGCGCAGTAGGGCTGGCGGTGCCCCATCCCCTGTGCACCCAGCTCCACCTGCCCCACAACCGGGCCGGGTGATGCTTCCTTCACGGAGGAAGTTGGGGCCCTGGGAGGGCAGGTCCTGGTATTGGCTGAGAGGAGAAGCCCCTGCAGGTAAGGGCCGGGGGCCCGGGGGCCCCACAGCCCGTGCGCACCTGGGTGTCTTCAGAGGACGTGGTTTGTGGGGTTCGTGCCTGTCTGTCCTCACACATGCTCCCGGGCGCGTCCCCTCGTCCTGCTCTCCCTCTGTCTGTCTGTCTGTCTCCCTTTTGGAACTTGGGCCTCTCACACTTTGAAAAGCTCGTTAATGTTGGTCAGTTCCCACTTTTACCCCTGTGACAGCTGTCTGTCACACGGTGTCCTGTCTGCTGTGGGTCCTGTCCGTCTGTCCCCCGTCTGTGCACCTGAGCGACCCCAGCACGGTGAACGCAGAGGCTGGCGAGACGCAGCGTTGGGGGGCTGTGCCGGTCAGTGTCCCCGTGGGACCAGCCCGGCTCCGTGGGTGGCACCGGAGTCCCGCCCACATTCCCACGAGGGCCCTGCAGGCAGCCCACCCTCCTGAGGACGGGCGCCGAGCACCCGGGAGGCCTGTCGCGTTGGGTGCAGGTGTGCTGTTTCCCGCTCAGTGGCCTCCTGCTCCTCATGGGCCACGCCAGAGGCGGGGGAGGTCAGCTGGTGTCTGCAGTTGCGAGAACGTTGCAGTGAACTCACAGCTGCTAGTCTTGGCCGCTTCAGAATGGCTTTGATAGCTGGTGGGCGCCAGAGGTGGTCAGATACACCAGAATCGGAGTGTTCCTAACGGTGTTGTCAGCAACAGGGAACAGCCCCGTGGGCCCACTCCGCAGGGACTTACGAAGGGCCCACCCAGAGCTGGGGGTCGGGAGAGCGGGAGGGGTCCCTCCAGGAAGCGGCTTTAAGGACCTGCGGGACCGGGCGCTTGTGTGCGGGTCACGGTGACGCTCCAGACGTGCCTGGAGCCCCCGCCGGGGGTCCCCGCAGCCTCGCAAGCCTCTCTCTCTGACGCCCCCTCCCCCACAGGGCATGCGCACATCAAGGCCTTCCTGAGCCACGGCGGGCTCAACAGCATCTTTGAGACCATGTACCACGGCGTCCCCGTGGTGGGCGTCCCGCTCTTTGGGGACCATTACGACACCATGACCCGGGTGCAGGCCAAGGGCATGGGGCTGCTGCTGGAGTGGAAGACGCTGACGGAGGCCGAGCTGCACCAGGCCCTGGTGACCGTGATCAACGACCCCAGGTGAGCGGCCACCGGCTGGGCGGGTCCGAGCCGGCCAGTCGCAGAGGCACATGGTTGGCGCCTGCGCGGAAGGAGCCTTGTGCGGCCACGTTCCCGGGGGCGGGGGAGGTGTCTGCAGGGGCCCCAGGTGTTGGGTCTGCGTCGGGCGCTCGGTGTGACGCACGGAGGCGGGCGTGTCGCTCACGTCAGGGGCCGATCAGAATCTTTGTTCGATCTTGTTTTTACAACTCAGCGTGTCGGGTCCCTCAGCAAAGCGGCCCCTCTCCCTAAGGACAGGTCACCGACCTCGTGTGCAGGTGGCCGTGGCACTGGGAGAGGTGAGCGCTGTGTCAGCCCGCGTGGGGTGCCACCCTGCGTGGGAGCCGCGGCCGCAGGCCAGGGACACCCCACAGGGAGGATGCTTCCCGGGGCCGGCGCGTCTGGGCCTGGGCGCCGGGGCTGGGACCCTGCGTCTGCGCTCTGCAGCTTTTCTTTCAGAGCCCAGCTTTGCAAACGTGACGTTTGTGCGGAAAGTGCGCTGCACCTCAGGCTCTGAGGCGGGTGGTGTTGGCTTGGCCAAAAAGTTCGCTCGGTTTTTCCATCGCATCCCCGTAGTTGTCTTTAACTTCATTCAAGACAGTGTTGTCTGAGTGCGTTGTGGCAGCTGTCACTGCAGTGCGTTTACAGACATCAGAGCTGGTGAGTTTTTCAGTAGCCATTTTAATATTGAAGGTGGGAGAAAATTTACCGCGTCTTGGTGGATTCTTTATATTTTAAGAAATAACACACGAGCAAAAGAAACACAAAGGTCTGTGCAGCGTATGGAGAAGGTGCTGTGACTGATCAAACGTGTCAGAAGTGGTCTGTGACGTTTCCTGGCACGAGTGACATTTTGGCCAAACAATTCCTTGCTGTGGGGCCTCTCACGCCCTGGAAGACGTTTGGCAGCCCCCCAGCCTCTGCCCACAAGAGGCCGATAGCAGGAGACAGCCGGCATGCTCAGAAGATCCAAATCAGTACATCTGGACACGGAAAATGTGTCTCATTTTACGGAAACACACCTGCCAGACTCTTTGGTCAGCCCAGCACGGGGCAGCTGGGAGCGGGTCTCTGGGGAGGCCTCTCGAGCTGCTGGGAGGGGCGTTTGCAGAGAGGAGTGAGGCTGGTGTCCCTGGTGCCAGCCGACCGTGTCCCCTGACTCAGAGCAGGGCCTCGCCTGACCTGGCCGCAGCCACCCTGTGAAGGCCAGGGGTCTTCTAGCGCGGACAGTGCCTGGTGCTGGCGGGTCCTCGTTTTGTGCCCCGAGTTTGTCGCGTTCCGCCCAGTGTGCGAGCGATGGTGGCGCTGAGCCAGCAGCCTGTGCCCAGTGCGGGGTGACCTGGGCCTTGGCTCCGTGAGCGCGCGCCAGGTGGGACACGCGGCCGCTCCCCTGAGGCCGTGGGCCGGGCTCGAGGCAAGGTCCCCGACGCTGCTAAGAGCACGGGCTGTTCTCACGCGTGACGGGACTCGCCGGATCCCCGCGCCTCTCGCTCGCGGTCTGGGTGGGTTTCACGAGGGGGTTGCTCTTGTTTGTCGGGGGTAATTCTTCGGAATCGGGAGATGTTATCATTTTAAAGCAGGCGGTGGGGAAAGATGGGCCACTCATCGCGACCCCCCAGCCTGTGGCCATCGGCTTTGGGCAGGAGGCGCTCCCTGTCCTGTGGGGCCCGATGGGAGTCACGTGAGCTGCTGCTGACCCATGCGGGGGCCGCGGCCGATGAGGGAGAGCAGAGCCCGCGGTCCGAGCCGCAGACTCGAACCTCGGCTCGGTGGTCACGGCCCGGGACCCCCCGGATACAAGCGTGCTTGCCGGGGGAACCGAGGCTGTGTCTGGGGCCCAGCACCGCGCCTGGCCCCTGCGGGGTTCTGCAGTTTGCCCCTTTCCGGTGGCACTGCAGGGCGGGGGGAGTGTCGCCACGTGGTCACTCTGTGTTGCCTCCGCAGGTACCGCCAGAGGGCCCGGCAGCTGTCCGCGATCCACAGGGACCAGCCCGGGCACCCCGTGCAGCGGGCCGTGGACTGGATCGAGTACGTGCTGCGCCACCGCGGCGCCCCGCACCTGCGCGCGGCCGTGCACCAGCTGAGCTTCTGGCAGTACTTCCTGCTGGACGTGGCGGCCCTGCTGCTGCTGGCCGGCGCCCTGCTCTGCGCGCTGCTGTCCTGGGCCGCGTCCGTCCTCTGCCGGCGCGTCCGCGGCTGCTGGTCTGGGCACAAGCCCGGCGCAGCCAATGGGCACTGCCACAACGGGGTCCTGAACGGCAGGTGCGGGAGGAACGGCCGCGTCCCCCACGAGAAGAAGGCGGAGTGAGCGTGCGGCCCCGCTGCCCCTGGGTCCCTGCCGTCGTTCAGTCTAACGCCGAGCGCCTCCTCCGCGGGGCGAGCAGCTAACCCCTCCTCTGAGCCACTAACGCCCCCGGCAGCGTGGGCAGCAGCGAGCGCCCCAACCCCGGCCGCACAGCCTGCCTCGTCCCGAACCCGGCGCAGCAGACGGCACGGAGCCCGTGAGGAGCCTCCTGTCACCGCGTTCCGGACCTCGATGTGTGTGACCAGGGCGGGAACGGTCCCTCTTCTCCTCCGTGCGTGCGTGCGTGTGTCCCGCGATGATGGTCGCCGGAGGCCCCGGTCGCACCTGAGGCAGGAACGGCACACGCACCCAGGACTGCAACGGAGAACAGCGAGGGCGGACGTGTCTCGTCCAGAACCCAACCCAGCGAACTCAGGGCTCCCCGTCACGGAGCACTCGCCCCCGCGAGCTGGGCGCAGAGCGAGGGGAGGGCAGGGGCAGCGCCGGGGGGGGTGCTTGTCTGTGCTGTTTGGTTTCGTCTCCTGTTGGCTTTGTGCTCCTTTTCTTACAGACTGGACGCTTCCGGGGAAAGTGTCCCGTTAAGTAAACGTGTAACTCGGGGTCGAGTCTGTCCCCCGCCCGGCCACGGGCCTCTGGAAAAGCTCCATTTCTCTGTTCCGTTGGCACGCCTGCCGCTGCAGTAACTGTCATAACTGTCACCGGCGCAGCGGCCGGGCGCTGCCTCTCGTTAAAGTGAACCGTCAAAGCTCGCGCTTCTCGGCGTCTGTTCTGTGGCTGGCGGCGGTCCCGCGCTGCCGCCGCCGAGCGTCCAGGTGTCGCTTCTCCAGGGTCTCCCCTTTCAGGGACCGTCACGTCCTGCCTTCGTTTCCTGGGCCGCACGGTCTGTGTCACGGAGGTGCCAACGTGCGGCCTGTCCAGGGTACCTCTGCGGTCCCCTCCCTGGTCCCTGTCCGGCCTGCTCTCGTGAACGTGGCTTCCCATGCTGTGCAGAGGTGACCGAGGGCTTGTGCCCTTTCAGAAACCGAGTTTCAAAAATGCGTTCCTGTCACAGCGCTGCCCGCCCCTAGCCACGGTCTCTGGGCACCGTGGCCGGTGACAGGACAGGGACGGGGACACTGCAGAGCAGAGGGGCCGTCAGACACCGACATCAGGACCCCGTTGGCACCTCTGAGTTTATCCGGGCTGTTCTGTTTACTTAGCATTTGCACTTCGTGTGTTGAGCTTTATTTATGGATCGTTTGACCTCCCATGTCTCATGGCCGCGGAGGAACCCCCATTTACCCAATGACGCTCGCTAACGCAGGATGGGTGGGGGACATTCTGAGTGCCATCTGCGCCACACACGGTGACAGGCGAGGTCGCGCCCTCCCACCGGGAGCTGCCACACTGCGTGCGGAGACCAGTAGCATCCCCGCTAGCAGTGCAGACCCGCGTGTGGCTCTCCGAACACTTGAAGAGATAGGGTTATCCATGCGGGCGTGTGAGTCACACCTTGTCACCCCCTCAGCATCCCGCGGCCGTGGACGCGGAGAAGGCGGCAGGCTGTGAGCAGTGGGCCGTGGCCGGACGTGGAGTGCGCGGGTGGCTGGTGTGACTGTTCCCGGGTGGGACGCGGTTGATCGGCAGCAGCCCTCACTGGGTGCTTGCGTGTGGTCTCCCTGTGATACACTTGACACAATAAACGTGATTCAGAAATAAGGGCGTGTCGTTGGAATACGACGTCCACGCAGGTTTCAGGGCACAACTGTGTGCATCTGTGTTCTAAACACGATTCTGAGGCAGGCGTCCCAACGCCTGTGTGTCCGCAGGTGTGAACTCGGTGTGTGCGTACCTGGGGGGACGTTTGTTGCTGAACAGACAGGTTCAGTTTCCTCCCAAGGGCACCAGCGCGGACCCTGGGCTCGTCCCAGAACTGCGACGGCTGATTGTTGTTTTCCCAGTGAGTGTATCGAGGTTTTAAACGTTCCACACTTGGGTTAGTTCTCTAATAAAGGAAAGTTTTCAAGAAGGTTTTTATTCATTTGTTTTTCCTGAAGAGCACGGGCAGGAATTCCCGCGGGGCCCGTGGCCACACCTGGGAGACCGAGATGCTGCCGCCCTGGCCCGCGGCGCGGAGCTGTGCGTCCTGCTCTTGGCGAGGCCGGGCGCGGTGCCCGGGGCTGCGGGCGGCTGGCGTGGACGACAGCGGCGGGTCTTGCCTGGAGCTGAAGGAAGCGAGGGGTTCTGTCTTGAGAGCAGAGATGGGCTGTTTTCAGCTGCCCGGGGCTATGGTGGCCATTTTCGGGGGTGCCTCAGGTGTTCACCAGCTCAGGCCCGGGGTCGGACGCCAAGAGTCTCTCGTGTCCACCCAGTGTATTCACACCTGCACCAGGCACCCCCCAGGCTGCCCGCACCCACCGCACGGACCCTGGGGTCTCTTCCCTTCCAGGACCTGGTGGGAGGCTGTAGGACCAGGCGGGCAGCCGGGTTCCTTCTGTCCCCCTCCCTGCCGAGCCTGCGGGCGTCTGTGCCCTGCCCGGGGCCCAGTGGCAGGCTTCGCAGGGCAGCCGGCAGATTCTGTGTCCTGATCGGACCCCGCGGGGCGTAGAACACGCCGGAGCGAGCATGCGGTGAACCGGCGTGCGGACCGCGGTGCCTGTGCGCGGCAAGCCCCTCGTTTGACACCTGAGTGAGCCGAAGAAAACCCGTCTGTGCGGCACTAAGTGCTCCTTTGTCAGCGCCCGGGTGCCGCTGGCCGCCCGCCCTGAGCACCGCCCGCCCCGAGGACACAATGGGCCCTGTCCTCCGTGCGTGCGTGGTGCCAGGCGCCGTGTGCGGTGCGGGGGCGCAGGGCGGAGAGGCCGCGGTCCGGCGCCAGCAGACAGAGCTGCGGGGCCCGTGGGGGGTGGGGGTGGGGGTGCCGCAGGCTCTGGCTTCGCTGAGGTACAGCGAGTGGGGGGGGAGGCAGGCCCTGTGACGGGGCAGGTGTGACCGGAGCCGCGTGAGCGGGGCGAGGGCCGTGGTGCTGAGGGGACCGGGACAGCAGCCCCTTCGGTCTTCAGCCGGTCGGTGCCCAACACGGCGTCCAGGCGCTCGGTGGCGTCCCCGAGCTGACGGTCGGGGTTGGGCTTCCTGTCCACAGACCGCTAGACGTAACGGAAGGCCCTCTGTCGCCGAGAGGGCCATGCTGCTTAGGGACCCGCGGGGCTGTCCCGCGTCCGGTGTCAGCGAGTTTGGAGGGAAGGCGACGGTGCTCCCGGGAAGAGATCCGGCAGCACAAGCAGCGTGGGACCTGTTCGCTGGTCCCGGCGCCGCCCGCGTTCGTGGCGTAACACTGACCCCCGGTGGACACCGAGGGAACCGCGCTGTCCCCGCAGGGAGGCGGGAGTGGCTTCTGCCCTGAGAAGGAGCCCACGAGGAGGAGTCCGCCCGGCGTTACCGCGGAGAGTCTGGTCCCCACGCCGCCCCTGCCCCACAGCGTCCCTGCGGTCAGCGCGTCCCTGTGTGGACGTCGGCAGCCCCCCGCTGTGACCTCGGCTGTGGCTGACGGCGGCCTCGCGGGCGTTCCTTGGTTCCCCAGGGTGTCGTCACGCAGGGCTGCGCAGCGTCCGCTTCTGCGTCATCCTGCTGCGGCCTCCACACCTCCCACCGGCGCACCTGGCCAGGCCCCTGAAATCGGTCCCTGACGGAGCTCGGGCTCTAAGGGGGGGGGGGTACAGTCGCAAACAAGCAGTTGCGGAGATTCCAGACGTCTGTGTAGGAAAAGGAGAGGAGAGGGAGCAAAGGCGTGGGCGGGTGGCGCTGTCACAGTTGGGTGATCAGGAGGATCTCCCTGAGAAAAGCAGAGAGCAGTGAGCGCTGCAGCCACACAGGGGGACCGTGGGGACAGCCGCTCTTGCCTGGAGTTGACGCTGCTGCCAGGGGAAGCACAGTGGGCAGGGGGTGCCCTGGCGGCGGCTTTGGGAGGGTGGGGGCCAGACCACGAGGGACCTGGGACTCTGCCCAGCTGCAGGCCCTTCCCGGGAGTGTGCTGGGGGACACCTGGAGGTTTGCAGTGGACGGTGTGCGTGGGCCCGTCTGGGGGAGCCGTGGGGGTTAGAAGCCCGCCCACACGGCCGTTCGTGCTGAGTGGGGGAGCCATGCCGCCCAAAGAGGAAGGCATTTATAACTCGGTCTTGATATTCCGATAACGTGATTTTAATTCTTCCTGAATGATTTAAAGGCAAAATCCTGAGTGCCAAGTAAGAGAGGCCAAGTGTCCCAGCTTGGAGCTGGCGGTGGCAGAAACTGGCACTTGACCCGGAGGGACACGTCATTGCGGAGAGTCGCTGGTGCCCAGCCCAGCGTGAGGAGGCGGCTTGTGAGGCACCTGGGCTTGGGTTTATCCGAAGCTCCGTGGAAGCAAAGAAATTCCTTTTCTGCCAAATGAAAAATGTCAAAAAGCCAGCAGGGTACCCAGGAATTGGATTTTCATGCGTCTAAGAAGAAGAAGGAGAGAACAGAAGTAGAAACCGAAGCCATGCCAGCCGGGCCTCCTGAGCAGGTGCACGGAGCGAGCCCACCGCCAGCTCAGAGTCGCTGCCCTGTTGAGTGACCCCGTCTCCAACAGGAAGCCCCTCTCCTGAGCCCTGTCCTCTCTCTTCCTGCTGCTCTGAACCAGGTCTGGGCTTGGAAGCAGGGTCTGTCCTCACCTGCTGGTCGTCTCTGAGTTCAGGTGCCATCTGGCCTTCTCTGCGGTCACCGCCCATCTGTCTGCTCACTGGCCGCGTGACAAGATGCAGTTGGGAGGAAAATGCAGACGGCGAGATCATGTTTGAAATATTTTCCAGAATGTGATGAGTTTTCCTCACGAGAGTAGATGGAATACATGCTTTAAATAACATGGCTGCAACATCATAAGAACTCGCGTGTAAACAGGGTGACGAGGCCTGATAACTCAGTCAGACTGAGATCTCTGGGTTGACGGTTACGGAGAAGAACAGACCTAATCAAACGACACCCACACTTCCAGCCACAGTGGTGGCAAGAGCCTGTTGTGAAAGCAGCCACTGCTGACGGCCATCTTTGTGGGACGTCAGTGAGGAGGAGTTTGCCCACAGCCACATCGTGAATGTTCGGTGATGCACGCGGGGACACGCGGACACCTGAGAACTGACGTGGAGGGGTGTCGCCTGGCCAGATGGTGTGGCGGAGGATGCAAGGGATACCCCTGGGCTGAGGGCGGGACTCCCCGGTCATGGGCCTCCCGCCGGCTCCAGCCCCTCCTCCCACGGTGCTGCCCTCATTCCTGCTGCGTCCCGTGTCCCTTTTCCGTCTGAGACTCTGCTTCCTCCCTCCCCTTCCTCATGCCTTCCCCCTTCATCCTCGTCCCCCTCGCCTGGCTGTGAAGGACACCAGAGAATTCTCTGGATGTGCTGGACCTGATGTTCTGCCAAGCAGTGACGGTGGCTTTCAGTAACGTCCTGCGGGTGAGGAGGGGACAGGGGCTGTGTTAAGGGAAGATTGTAAGTGGTCGGTGCATCGGAGGCAAAGGTTGGAAATTGAATGAGTTGCTAACAGTGAATTCTGAGACCTCTGTTCTCCTGATGGCAACACGCAACATTTTCACATAATAACTTTAGTTAATAAAGCACGCTGATCAAATTGACACATTCCACAAAACTCTGAGAATCACGTTTATTTTTAGTTTTCTTTTAAAGAGTTTCAGCAGCTCGAAGGGGCCCGAGGCCTGTCTGTCGGCCCAGCGTGGCCGTGGTGGCAGCAGCCGAGGACGTGGGCGAGGGGGCGCTTCCTGAGAAGGACCCCTGTTGGGAAGCCGCGAGAGGGCGCATCTGGGGACACGGTGGTCATTCTCACGGCCGCACAAGAAAAGCCAGCCTCAGGAGCCACCGCGCTGAGCGCCCGTGGGTCCCGCGTCAGCCAGAGGACAGGTGAGACTGCAGGGATCCCCAGGTTGCCGGCCGTGAGTGACTCCTCCCTGTCCCTGCTGCTCCTGCTCCTGGCACGTTTTGACTCATGAACGACTGTCCTGCAAACAGCAGGACTGCTCCCGGCCACCCGGAAATACACCCTCTGTGGGAAACTGCGGGACGCATTTGTTCCCTCCTGGAGAGCAGACGGCAGAGCTGGGGAGGGGGTGAGAGCTCTGAAAAGCAGCCCAGAGTCCTGGGGCTCCCTGAGTCCAGCTTTTCCCCGGGGGCTTGTCTGACGCCAACCTGCAACTGCGGCAGAAACACAAGAATTCACCCTCCGTTTGCCTTTCGGTTGCGCTGAAGCTCCGTGTTCCGTGCGTGTGCGCGAGTCTGGATGGGATTTTAGGTCAGAGACACGGAAAGGGACCTGCAGCCCAAGGAAGTCCTGACGGGGCCTCTGGGGCTGCTCAGGGGATGCAGAGGCCTCGTCTTACGGCATCTCGAGAGGGTTTCCTGCCAAAACGGAGGCAGCGCGTCGTCTGAACTGGGGCCTGTTGCGTCCCTGCGGCCAGCGCAGGAGCACGCGCGTCCGTGACCGTCAGGGAGACGAGGAGGGAGCGGCACGGGACAGGACAGGGTGATCTGACACAGCCGGGCTCAGAGGCACCTGCACCCGGGCCGGGCAGTCATTGCGTTCCATGCCTCTGCTTAGTGAGAACACGTCAGGGAAACCAGCGTTTTAGTTCCATACACGTGAGAGGTGCCCTGCCACAGTCGTGTGTCCTCTTGCAGGTAGGGGGGTGCAGGCTACTGCTCCAAGGTCGTCCCGCAGAGTGTGGGCCCGACCTTGGTCTGCAGGGCCCGGAGCCCCTCCCTGCTCCTCCCTGCCTCCCTCCGGGGGGCCTAAAACTGCCGTTATTGTTAAATCTTCCATTTCAAACACCTATGGCATCTGGGGAGGTTGCTGAGCCCAGCGGGGCTCTGGCTGGGCGGGGGAGGGGGCCGTGGGGTCAGGATGGCTCAGCCACAGGTGAGGGCCTGGGGCTCGGGGAATGAGAGTCTGGAAAAGGGGGAGCCCAAGGGGCTTGCCGATGGCCTGTTTGAGGAGGGAGGGCCGCAGGACTGGGGAATAAATGACGGAAACGCATTCCATAGAAAACAAAGAGCAAAGATCAGTACTAGAAAGAGGAACTAGTAGCAGGGAATGTAAATCAAGGGAAAAAAAAATTACATGAAAAAAGCCATGCCCCCTACAGCATCCCTCACACCGCAGGGGCAGCCTTGGGACTTCTGAGCCACAGCAGCCGGCGTCTGGGGCTCGGTGACGCAGGATGGGGCAGGACGCTGTCCCAGGCATCCTGGTTCCTGTCAGTGACAGTCCCGAGGGAACGATGAAGGGCGGACGGCAAAGCTGAAGGACACGCTCGCTCTGCAAAGAAGACCTGGTGTGTCTTACTCAAGTCAGGTGGTTTTTTCTAAATAAAATGAGACTCCTCTCCTTCATGTCTGTGTGTGTGTGACTGTCACGCTTTGAGTGAAGCTGTTACAGCCACGGCAGGGCTCACTCGGGGCCCACGTGCAGAGTCTCACTGCACTTGGCCCCTGACTCACTCTCCCCGTTTTGCCCACGGTGACACTGGGGCTCAGCGGTGGAGACCTTCGCCCGGCTTCCCAGAGCTGGTCAGCGGCGGAGCCGGGCGGGGCACGCGGTCTGGCCCCAGAGTCCCTACGCCTAACAATAGCCTTCCCTCCGCACCGCACATTGGCCTGGCAGGAAGGCGCGTTGCTTCCTGTGAAACTTCCAGAGCCTGGACTGGCCTCCAGCGTCCTCCCACCTGTGGAGGGTGGGGACATGGACGTGCACTCCTGGAGCTGGCGTGGAGAGAGCAGTCGGTTTCCTGGGGCAGTGGGAGTGTCCCCTCCGTGCCTGAGGGCGTGCTCTGTGGACCCATGAGCGCCGCCGTGTGTGTGGCCAATGAGATCACTTGTGGGCAGCTGAGCCTCCTGGTCGGGGATTCAGCACAGAACTGAAGGCGGCTGTGTCCCCATTTCCCTGCTTGATCTCTTAGACTGGGGCCACCCATGCCCTTGGTCTGCACAGCCAGTCTCTGCTCACATGACAGGACTTGGGTCCAACCTGGTACCTTCAGAATCCAGGTGTCCCCAGCCCGCGCGCCGGAGCACATCAGGGAACATCGTGGCGGAGGTGGGGACCAGACGCTCCCTTCCCTGGCGCCAGACGGGCAGCAGGGCCGCGCTGGGTTGTTGGGCTGAGGATAAAGGGGTGCAGGTGTGTGTCAGAACCCCGGGGCGAGCACAGCAAGCCTGAGCTAACGGCCCTTTGTTCCTAAGAGCCCTGACGTTGGTCAGAGTCCTGAGGGCCGGGGGCACTGGGTGGGCCAAGTCTCACGTGGGCCCAGGGCAGCATCCAGGTAACCGCGCCCCGAAGCCCTCGTGCGGCTGCCTGGCCACGCGCTTAAAGCCGTGACTGTGGATGGTGCCTTCTTCCATTTTTCCTTCCCGGTTCTGAATTCATCCTGATTGCCTGCGGTGTCCTCTTGCTGTTCAGAGAGAATGTCCAACTCTGTTTAGTGGCATCAGTTTTCACGATCAGACTCTCCACCATGACCAGTTTCTCCGTGATCCTGGGTAGCTGCATGAGCAATCAATCACTTTTTAGATTTCCAGGCTGAAATAATGTCACGCTCAGTTTGCTTATAACGTTTGTCTAAATGTGTGTCTGTGGACATCGATTGCCTCTATCCGTGGCAGCGAAGTTGTTTGATTTACTTTAATTACACATTTTCCCTGTTCTTGCCGGGCCAGGGCCATGCTAAGACTCGGCAGTTTTCTGTGCCGTGACGACAGGGTTGTCAGGGGCCACTTACTGTCCCGGAGCGATCCCAGAACCTGCACTGTCAGCCGAGCGGGACCACAGACAGAAGGGCAGGTTTATTTGGCAAACCTGGCTGAGATAGTTGCTTTTTTCTGCCTTTGAAGAGGATACGTGTTAGACCCCACCGGGCAGAAACGCCGGAAGCAGCCCTCGCCTCTGCCCGCCTGGTTTCGATAAGCCGTCAGCCTTCTTAGGCAGCTTTGGTGAAACCCGTGTCTCTGG
The DNA here is from genome assembly GCF_987537825.1 of Furipterus horrens. Lineage (NCBI taxonomy): Eukaryota > Metazoa > Chordata > Mammalia > Chiroptera > Furipteridae > Furipterus > Furipterus horrens. Next base: position 797,044 of record NW_028327180.1, read on the forward strand.
GGGCAGCTTGGGTCATCGACGTGGAGGCCAGAGGCAGCCGCCCTCCTCTGACTGTGGGGCCGGAGCCTTGCGTGGCCCTGGCCCGCAGCCTGGCTTCCCGGCGTCCCATGTCCCCGCGGGTCCCCCAGGGGAGGCTGACCCGGACTGGGAGCCGCTGTGTCTGCCCTTGTAAGCTGCTGCTGTCAGAGGTCACCTTGGGCACAGAGTTTTATCTTTCCCCAAGGACACTGCCGTCCCAGTAGGTCCCAGTGATGTAGAACCGATGGCTTCAACAAGCAGTTCCGGAGCCCCAGCCCCGTGCCGGCCCCGCCCCAGTCTGTGGAGGACGCGGCCCGGATGCAGCCTCAGGGCCCTTGGGCTCTCGCCACCTAGAGGGACCGCCACAGAGATGACACATGAGACGCGTCTGTCAGAGACACTCGGCGGTGAAGGCCAGAGGCCTGCCACCCAGGGCCCAGGGTCGGCCCAGACACGTCAAAGCCAGAAGCAGCCCCGAAACCCCTCCCCGACCTCCCGGGGTCAGAGAAACGCACAGCGGTTTCCACACCTACAGAGAGGAGGTCGGGAAGCCCGAGGGTCCGTGGCCAGTTTTACACTTGGCGTCCCCGGTGTCCCCTGAGCCTCAGTTCCCACGTCTGCAAAGCAAGGAACCCACCTGACCCTTTGTTGTGAAGACCAGTTACTATACTCAGGACAGGGCTTCATGCCTGACGCCCAGTAAGGGGCGGATGTTTTCAGTAAGACCCGTCTATGAACTTGACATTGAGGGCAGGTTAAGGGGAAATGCAGGGTTTTCTAAGCAGACTTCAGTCTAGCTCTGTCCTTAAATTCGGTTCACTGCAGCTTCTAAATGGAGAGCCAGTGTTTGGGAAACCGTAATACTGGTGCACGGTGAGCCTGGGACAGTCCGGCGGGGACACTGGTCACGGGGGCCGCCCTCCCTGCCTCCCTCCTCTCCTCCTCCTCCTTCCTTGGGGCTTTCAAATCCAGGTGCGTGCCTGCCTGTCCTGGAACCTGAGGACAGGTGACTCCGAGTGCCAAACACCCTTCTCTGGTCGGGGCACTCGGGCATCAGTGCAGGTCAAACCGGGTAAACCGAGGCTGAGAAAACTCGCTGCGGGGTTTCCTTACACAGTTGCTGATATACTCGTACCCCAAACACCTAGTCACGGCTGAACAAGCCCAACTTTAAACCCAAATCTCTACGTTTAAGTCATTTCTGTGGGTGACTTATCCTCCTGCTTCAGTTGAAAACGGGGTCATGTGTTTAAGGAATGAATGTTAAGTGGAAGCCAGAAGGGCTTCACCTGTCTGCAATGGGAGCGATTCTCTTTAAAGTCATTCTGTTAATTAAGAGACCATTTCTTTTCAGGAGGAGAGCATCTGATTTCAATTCCCTGCTCTTCACACCTTTTCCTGTTTAATGGAATCTTCAGAGAAATAAACTGTGGCCCTTCATGGTTCTTCAAACAAATCTTTCACCGTTTTCTGTGCCCTGTAAGAAGGGATCTGGGGTGAGCCACAAGGAGCAGGGGGGTTATTACGTGACATTTCTAGTTGTCACAGGTCTGTGATTTAGGGACAGCAGGGATGGTGGGCTCACTTGTAACCGGCTTCATGGGGAAGTGACACCTTGTGTTGTGTGGAAAACAGATTCCCTCAGCTGTAACACAAAGCGTGAAAATACTTCTTTTAACCTGTCGGTCGATCTCCTGGGGTAGAAACAACCCCGCCTTTGCTTTCCATGGCGCGCGGACTGGTCCTGCGCCGTCCTCCCCCTCGACTGACTGCGCGTAACTGAAATCACTGGCTGCTGCTTCAAGGCCACGCTGGTGGCCGGTGCGCAGGAGCCGCGGTGACGCTGCCCCAGACTCAGAGACGGGCAGCCCCGCTCCGCCTGCTCTTCTGCGGGAAGCTGGAGCTCAGCCGTGTGGCTAATGCAGCATGACATCGGCTTTCTGAGTCGGGAACGAGGACGTGGTGCCGCCGAGCGTCGCTGTAAACTGGGTCAGCGCCGCGCGTGCCCTGCGGGAGCTGACGGGAGCCCGGGGCCGCCCCGGGCTGAGCCTTTGCTGCCAAGCCCGCGTTTCAGGAGACCAGGGGCAGAGCTTTGCAGGGAGAAGATGGCGTTGTCGTCGGCAGAGACACAGACCAGGACGCGGGTGGGGAACAGCCGGGGGAGGGTGGGTAAGAGAACCAGCGTCCTGGGGCCTGCTTCATTTCCCCGCAGGCGTCTCGGCAAACATCGAATATACGTATATTTGGGATATTTAGGTCTAGTCTTTTACTACGCATAAAAAAAAAGACTTTTGTCCATATTGAGGAAAATTCTTAAAGGTTCGGTAACGTTTCGAATTTTCAAAACACAAAATTCAGTGCCCACTTTTCACAAACCCGCTCAGTAGGGAGCAGCCTGCTCTCAGTTTACCCCGAGAGGCCCGACCCGTGTGGCTTTGGTGACAGGGACCTGCTGCTGACCTGGAGGCAGACACCAAAGCCGCCTTAGGCACGGGGGCCACGCCTCTCACAGCCGCATCGGGGGGCGCTGCAGTGGGGGCACCGGGGCAGACGTCTTAACAACCTGGCGCTCCTCTGAGGCGCGGCAGCGAGGGCCGTGTTTCTCCCTGGCAACTACCGGCCGGGCGGCTCCTCTTCCCTATTGTACGGCTATTGCTGCTGTTTTTATTTACTTAGTATTTTATTTTTCATTGTTCTATCACAGGTGTCCCACTTTTCCCCCCTTGCTCTCCCCTGCCGCGCCCACCTCCCCTCTCCCAGTCAGTCCCACCCCCTTGTCCGTGTCCACGGGTCCTTTATGCCTGGTCCTTAACGAGCCCCTCCCTCTTCTTACTCCCCTCCCCGCTCCCCCCTCCCCCTCCCCCGTCACTGTCAGTCTGCTCCTTGTTTCCACGCCTCTGGTTCAGTTTTGCACGTTTGTGGTGTTCGTTAGTCTCCTGTGTTAGGTGAGATCATACGGTATTTTTCTTTCTTTGCCTGGCTTATTTCACTGAGCATAATTCTCTCCAGTTCCATGCACGCTGTTGCAAACGGCAGGGGTTCCTTCTTTCTCTCTGCGTAGTGCTCCATTGTGTAAATGTTCCCCAGCTGTCTGACCCACTCACCCACTGCTGGGCACGCGGGGCCTGGGTGCTGCTCTGTGATCATCGTTCTGACCAAAGACACTTCACCAGCAGCCGAACTAACTTCCTTATTTCTTCGAGAAAAGATGTATTAAAAAGGAAAACGGTGAAGTTTTAGCAACTTTTCATTTGTGGTTTTCACGTGTTTCGTTTTCCTTCACAATCCCTTTAAAGTATCGGTTTTGCTAAATCACGATGTAGTTAATCACGGCAGTGAAATAAGTATCACCTGCCCCAACTAGAAAGGGCGTCACGTGCTCCATCAGGTAAGTGCTATGTTTGTTGTTTCTGTCTTTCAGTTATTTTACCCATGAATTTAATGACTTGTGTTCTTTTCCTTCCTTGTCTAAGTAGAGATGAGGACGCCTGGGGCCGACTAGCCTTTGGGACCATCAGTGTCACGGTGCCCGATGGCGGGGCCCGGTCACCGTCTCAGCCCTTCGTGGTCTCCTCAGCAGCCGCACCCCTTCTGGAACGAGACAGCGGGACCAGTGAGCACGTCCTTCCCAGCTGCGCTCTTGTGTCGGCCACGGACTCTGAGACGCCCGTCACAGCCCTGTCCCCGGGGGCTGCCTCCCCCGGGGCTTCCTGGGCCAGGGACCGGCCAGCCAGGGGTCCCCAGGCCCTGCTCTGCCGTGGTCCGCAGGGAGTGGCTTCCGCGGCTGTCCTCGACCGGCCCCTGAGCGGGTCAGTCCCACGCCCCCCGTGACCCCCGGGGCTCCCAGGGAACCGCGCCCGGCTTCACTTGTCTGGCTTCCCCATGAATCCCCGGCTTTCCGTGCCCGGGACCAGCTCTCGGCCATCTCTGCCTCTAAACTCGGCCGTGAGCGCGGCTGGGAGATGCTGCCCTGAGCTCGCTCTCTGGGACGGGTGCCGGTCTGCCGTGGGCAGGTGCACCCGCTGCTGCAACGCTGAGCTGTGACACGGACCGAGGACTTCCCCTCTGGAGGGTGGGATTCCTTAGGCTCTGGCTGTAAGACTTCCCTTGCAGAGGCTGAATCGTGAAGGCAGCCGGAAAGGAGGGGCTGGGCGCTCAGTGCGGCACCGTTCGTGGAGAATAAAGTGCTGCAGACGAAATAAAGGTGCCCATTCCCTGCCTTTGGAAGTGAAACAGCCTGAGAAAGATACCAGGACTGCGGTCCAGGGATGGCAAACCTCAGTTTGCAAAACTCACGAGGGCTTGGTTACACACGTGCTGTGTCTGCATTCCTGTCACGTGCAGACACACACGCGTGTATGTGGGCATTTATGTACGGGGGTGTGTATGTTTTCTATACACAGAATACCGTGTATGAGACATATGACAGACAGTGTGTGTGTTCCCCTGATGACGGGACTTGACGTGACCCTCGCTCTTGTAGAGGAGTTTGGGGTCAGTGTGGGTCACACGTGTCTTCCCGAGCGTGTAGGTGAGGCCGGCTTGTTCAGCTGCATTACCAAGTAAAAGAACACGTTAACATGTGGAAAAAGGGAACGTTTCCTACACAATGTAACGATTCCTCATCAGATGTCACTTCCCCCCTCTTCTTTTGCCATTAAACACCCTCCTCTGCAGCGTGAGGCGGGAACGGAAGCTGGGATTTTAGGGTTAACTGGACGTCCTCTGAAATGTCAGTGCAGTCTGTTCTGTCACTTAAACGTGTGGAAGTTCCTACCCCTCCCACAGCTCATGCCAGTTGCCCTATTTATTAGAAAACAGTTTTCTAATAGTTCCCTAATAATGGAAAACATTTATTGGAAATAGGAAATACCAGAAGGAAATTTAGTTTTCTTCCCTCTTGTGTGACAGGTTCTTGAGACAAGTAAGTTCCCCGGGCCATCCCTGCTCCGGCCCGCGCGTCATTTCCTGGTCGCTTCGCAGACTCCTTTGAAACGTGCTCGGTGGCTACGCGTGCTCTTCCTGTGTTACGGTTTTATGTTTCATGTGTTGGTGCTGGTATTTATCAAAGGCCTGGTAGAGAGTTCCAGAGAGCTGCAGGCTCAGAGAGCCCCCGACAACGGAAGGCCCACCGTGGAGCGTACCCTGTCGTTAGGGGAGACAGACGAGGGACCGAGGCTCAGCTGTCCTGGTGGCACCTACGGGGACCATGGGCGGGTCCCAGAGGAGGGTCCTCAGGGGACACTGAGGGGCTGGTGGGGACTGAAGCTGTGAGCCCGGAGAGGGGGGACAGGCCGCGGGAGCACCGTTGGAGCAGGAGACAGCCCCTGTGAGGGAGGGCGGCCGTGGCTGGCGGGGTGTTGCGGGCTGGGGTCATGGGCACCCCTGGAATAGTTTGGAGGTGAAGGCAACTGGGGGTAACGAGGGTTCGTGGGAAGAAAGACGGGGCGTGGTTTCAGACAACAGATGGACTTGCCCTTTTGTGAACGGGGCACCTATTTCTCCCAGAAAGGAAAAGGTCCATCTGGCTCCAATGTCGTCCCGTGTCGCCCACCCAGCGTGACTCTCACGAGAGCAAGTCCGGGTCCCGGGTGTGGTCTGTTCAGCACAAATCAAGCGGAGCAATCAACGCTCCTCATCTAGACGGGCTATTAGGCACGGAGTCCACTGACCCGGACCTGCTGACCTCAGTGCGCCCCGACTCTGCACCTGCACCCGTGGGGTCACCTCCACCAGTGCGTCAGGGGCTGCAGGCTGTCCTCTGGGTCTGGGGACGTGGGGAAGAGTTACGGTCTGTCTACAACTTGGAAGGGTCACCCCGCAAGAGCGTCGGGTGCGGCTTAGAGACGTGAGCTCCCCAGCCCCCAGCTGCTGGCGATAGAGTCCCCGTGCAGACCGCGAGGCCTGAGGGGACGGTGGGGTCGGGGGGTGAGGTGCTGAGGCCGGGAGCTGGGACTCACTCTCGGGCTGCTGTGACTTCTGTAGAACGGGAGGCCTCACCACGTGACCCTGCCCACCCTGCTCCTGTGGGGAACCCCGTGGACTGGGGACGGTCCCTGCTTCTCCCTGAGGAGTGGCTCCAGCCCCCACAAGTCCGTCGCACGCTCAGCGGGGACCGGAACGCTCCCCGTCCTGGTGCTGTCTCCGGCCTCGCTGGTCATCTTCCCAGGGCAGCCCATGTGGCCCGGCCGCCGGGCAGCGTCCTCGGCCCAGGGAGGAATCCCGTGCCTGGGGCCAGGGGCTGAGTGTCTGGCTGCCCCATGAGCGTGGGCAGGACCCCCCCTCGCGATGGGGGCACAGGAGCAGTGCAGACCCGGGAGGCGAGGGGACGGGCTGGGGCCGCCCAAGGTGCCCCGAGCGGCCAGGCTGAGAGACGCTCAGCGCGAGCTCAGCACGTCAGGCGCTGCCCGTGGCTCCAGGGGCTGCGTGTGGCGAGAGAGTTCGGATGCGCGGTCTGCAGTAAGATCCTAACGTCCAGTCCCTCCCCTCATAGCTTTGTGACACGGTTGCCATACGACCTAAATTACAGCCGGACGCACGCCGGCTCTCAGGCGCAGTTGTGGGCCTGGCGGTGGGGCCCAGCGGTTCCCGGGGGCACGGAGAGCGGGATCGGGCGGGGGGCGGGGGGTTCTGACAGAAAGGGTCTCGCGGGAAAGCAGGGGCCCCACCTGAGATGAGTCCCACTGAGGACGCGTTCGGTCGTGGTGCCGGCAGGGGCCCAGGTGGGCTGGGCAGCGCGTCCGGAGCGCACGCAGGAGCCCGGGGCTGCGGTACGGCTCTGGGGCCGCGCGCATCCGAGCTCGGGGCACGGTGTCCGGGCAGGAGGGCGGAGCAGAGGGGGGATGCGGACGTGCAGGGGCGCCGGTGCCCCCAGCACCTCCGTGCGTTTCCGCAGGTTTTGCCGGGACCCGGGCCAGGCTGCGGGTTCTGTGAGACTTTCTGATGTAGGAGAAACAGTCAAAACATTTTTAAGTGGAAATTATTCATATAAATGTGTTATTTTAGGCCTGAAATGCTGTGCATTTGCGGTGATAAAGGCAAGAAAAACGTGATATTGATAAAATAAAAACTATATATTGAAATAGAGTCAAACGTCTCATGTGTGGAAAACTCTTACTAGAAGTGGGTGAGGTTAGCAAGAGCCGCGTGGAGAATTCAGAGACATTTTCTTATACTTCTCACGTATGTAGAGTCTGAGTGTTGATTCATTGTCACATAGGCGAGTTCATTAAATCTCGGGGCTTTCCTCTGGCTTCAGGGAGTCGTCCTTCCAGTCTGATAGTCCCCACGGGGTCAGCTGGGCTGCAGAGGAGTCGGAGAGCGAGCTGGGAAGGGGAGGCCCGTGGAGACGGTCGGGAGGAGGGGCCCGGGACCTCAACAGAGCGGACGGCCCTGCCTGCGGGGGTCAGAACAGCACGGGGAGCGGGAAATGCACTTTCGGGCCGTGATGGGAAGACAGCTTCCCGTTGTGACCGAGGACAATGAGTACATGTTTCAGATACATAGGTTTTATTATTAAAGGGAGTAGAAAACATATTCTCGTTCGGTGAAAGGAGAGACAGTGGTCTGAACATTACACATAGTTCCTGCAACAAACACCCCCACATGACCACACGGAGCTGAGTTATTGAAACATGTTTTCATTCAACGCTGACGCCACCCAATGAGCGATGCGCTATGGCCTCTGTCGTACAGAAAAGGGCACCGTGACTCTGGAGGCCCCACGGCTGTCTGCAGCCACGCAGCGGGAGAGCGGCCGAGCTGGAGGAGACCCGCCCCCTGAGTCCGCTCCTGTGATGCTCGCTATGTGCTTGGGACGTGGGGAGCGGAAAACTCAGCTGCCGAACGCAACCTCGGCTCTTAGGGGAGAAGCAGCATTGCCCTGGGGCAGGCCAGCAGCGCCGTTACCTGCGGGTGCCCTGACCGCAGCTCTTCCTGCCCCGCCCCCGCGCCTCCGCAAACGCTCGCTCGCCCTTGGGAACACGCGGCCACACACGTGTGCTGTGCAGTCCAGACGAGCCTGTGGGCAGACGGCCGGGTTCCGTGCTCCTTGCCCTCCCTGGCCAGCGGAGTTTCGGAGGCACCTCCGCGGAGCAGGTGGCCAACACGTTACCCAGCCACCGCCGACGGGCCTTTAAGATATTATTCCAGTAAAAACGGTTTGTAATGAAGTCAGTACTCAGGGCGAGCACGTGAAACCCGGAGGCAGAACGAGAACAACGTGAGCTCAGGTGCATGAGTTTGCTGAAACCAAAGCAGATGCGCTGGGACTGGGGGAAGAGCTCCAGGTGTGTGTGTGTTTAGACGGCGCGTCAGTCCTCCCCAGCCTCCCGCCTCCTCAGTTCCCCTCGGGGCTTTGTTTCGGTACAAACAGAATGTGGTTCTGAGGGGTGTTTGTAACAGCAGTTTCAGAGGCCGGTATTGGAAGACATGGGCTGCATTACGGTGCAGGCTGACGACGGAACCTGTCTCGGCCTTTGTTGAGGTGACGGTGTCAGGGGCCGTATTTGTGAGTCAGAAAACTGAAGGAAAGGGGGGGAAAGAAGACACCGGCTTACTTAAAGCTGTTCAGAAAATTCTTTAAAATTTAGAAAGTATGTCATTACAGACCATGAGAGAATTTATTTAAGATTCTAAAGGATTACATATATTAAACCTCGAGTCTTTAATTTGAAGTAGCCAGTGGGTAAAAATGGGGGAAATAAAGGGAGTCTTAGCCCTGAACATTTTCCTGATTTGTCATTAATTTTCTCGTAGCCCGGAGCCCAAGTGGTTTACTGTAAATGAAGATGAACAATATAATCAGAATGTATATTGTCTCCATTATCCATTCTAATAAGAAAAGTGGGCACACGGGTTGGCATGAGCGGGGGGACGGGACTCAAACCCGAGGGGACTTTGTGCTCCGATGTCTGCAGGTGGGTGACCGGTACTGTGTATGTCATTTAGACGAGAAAGTGTGTACAATGAGTTATGTTTTCTTAAAAACTTGCTGATGGGTTAGCCTTTGAGTTAGGTGAATGTTGCTTAATATGCAAAATATCGCCCGCCTTCTATAAGTAAATCTAATATCCTGTTTGGAAAAAAAAACAACAAAAAAAACTCGATTTCTAGTTCCGGAAAGGAAGGAACTAGAATGCAAACCGGGGAGACCAGTGAACACACAGGCACGTCAGACCTGCAAGCGCACGGTTCCCGCGCCCTCACGGCTCCCGGGTCCCTGCAGCCCAGGAACAAGGGGGGGAGGGCAGGGGGTGCAGCCTCAGCAGACGGGGGCCGGCCAGGGAGGCGGACGGTTTGGACTAACTGCCCAAGGAAAACCTTACATGAATCTGAAAAAGATCAAGAGCCTCTAGATGCAGCAGGAAGCGACAGGAGAGAAAAGTCTCAGTGATTTCCAAATTAAAATAGGTAGACGTTTTTCATTCTCTTTTTGATCAATTTCATTTACTTGCTTAAAAAAATCAAAGCAAACAAAAATAAAGATCTTCAGTTTCCTTTAAAGACATTGAGTTATGTCAAGCGTAGCTCCTCAGCTTCTAGGAAAACGTGGCCCCTCCAGGCCTACAGAACCCCCGGGAGCAAGGAGGGGGTGGGGGGCGGGGAATCAGAGCCGGTCCCACTGACCGTCCTGTGGAAATTCTACCTCGTGCGCCCTGAAAAGTCCGACGGGCCTTCACATGTCCTCGCTGACGAAACAGGACGGAAGTCCGGCCAGCGTGAGTGCAGCCTCGGGCAGGAGGGGCACCTGCGACCTCGGACGGAAAGGGCCGGACTTCTGAGAGCAGGTTTAGCTTAGAGAATTAGTGCTGTTGAGCGAGGTAAGTTGCAGGTTACACATATACATATTTTTAACTAGGCATTAAAACAATCTTCAGCGACAGTGCTGTGTGGCATGTGCAGGAGCCCCCGCTGCCGCAGAGGCTGCGTGTGCCGGCGGGACCTGCGCACACGTGGGCACCCTCCTTCCGTAGCCGATCAATAGCGCCTCTTCTGCAGACGGTGACAAAGCGCACAGGTGCCCATCGCTGTCCACGTGGACAGGTGGCAGCTCAGATCGCGGAGTCTGCTCTCCTGTTACGTCCCCCGAGTCTGGGAGAGACACGGTTGGGACGGGACTCCAGTGGGCCCCCCGTCCCCATACCGCTGAGGAAGACAGACAGACCCGGGAGGTGACAGCCAAGGGCTCCCCTGAGGGGACTGAGTCACGGGGCCACATCGGTGGCTGTCGCATCAATGACGACCGCTCAGAACACAGCACACGATGGAGCCGTCTCTCTTCGAAACACAGGACGGGGAGAACGGGAGCCCCTCATTCAGAGGCTGGGTCCCCGCTGCCCTCAAGTACAACCCCCGTCCTGTCCTGTGCTCAGGACTCTAACTTGTCACTTGCACAAAAGCAGGGTTCTCGGTCGCGGACGGAGCTTCTGGAACCTCACGGTGGACAGAGCAACGGGGCCGTGCCGCGGTCCCCGCCCGGGAGGTGAGAAAGCCCCACCAAACCCGACAGGAAGCTCACACAGGCTGGCGGCCAGTGACTCCAGCGCGTGCAGACACGGGGGCTCACGACGGGACGAGACAGAAGCGGGTTACGCACACGGTTCTCTCCGACGAGCTGGGTGTGCGGGGGAGGCGGCGGCAGGGCTGGCGGAGCGGGCGGGCCTGTCGCCGGCGCTATGTCACCTTCTGCAGCTCCTGCCGCAGCCAGGCTGGCAGCGGCTGCCCCAGTCGGTGCAGCAGCCTGGACAGCCCCACGTTGTGGTCGCGGTAGTAGCTGGACAGGAAGGCTCTAGACTGGGGAGCGAAGGGAGGAGGAGACAGAGGAAGGTGTCAGCTCACTCACAGGACGCGCACTCTGCCCTCCCTAGGAACGCGTCACGGTGTGTGTCTGCGGGTCCCCTCAGATGCCGCCCGCTTGCCCTGTTTGCAAACACGTGGCAGGGGCACAGCTGGAGGATAAGACTGGCTGCCGGTCCAGGGACGCGGCTCTGCCCCCCGAGGCCCGATGGCACGGACTGGGCAGGTCTCCGCCGGGAACTTGGCAGGCGGGTCTAACGCTAAACAAGAAGGTGGTACAGGGCAGAGTCGCTGCCAATCTGCTGACATCAGCTGGGAAAACACACACATCTCCGTTAAATCTGGCCCCTGTCTGTGAAACTGGGCCACAGCATAAAAATAAAGAGCGAAATCAATAATCAGAAAACCTGCAACTTCTGATTAAGAGAATAACTGGTAACATCACAAAAGTATCTTCGATCGTTATTCAGGACCAAATGGATTTTCAAAAAGTCATCAAGAACTTTCTACCTCAAAGATAGGCTAGGGCCTCATGATAAAGATCCCTCCGAGGGAGTTTCTCGGGTCTCACGTGCCTAGTCAGGCCCGCACGATGGCCTCTCATTGGATGAGTGCGTCAGAAAAGCCTCATCAGCCCTGGCCGGTGCGGCTCAGTGGACTGAGCGCCGGCCCGTGAACGGAAAGGTCACCGGTTTGATTCCCGGTCAGGGCACAGGCCTGGGTTTCGGGCCAGGTCCCCAGCTGGGGGGCGTGCGAGAGGCAACCACACATGGATGTTTCTCTCCCTCTCTTCCTCCCTCCTGTCTCTAAAAATAAAAAATGAAAGAAAAGGCTCATCAGATATGTCCCTGGTCTGAGTCTGTGCTTTCTTCCACTTCCGGGTTTTCACTCAGCCCACGCCCGACCCAGGCAGCTCTGGTCACCGATGGACGACAGAAGGCGGTCACTCACCGGTCCAAGTGCAGGGCCAGCAGCGCACCCCTTGCTTCCGTCCGGCCAGAGCTGCCCCTCTCCCAGCTCCCCCCCCCGCACCCCTTCCCGTGTCCCAGCACAGGGGAGCCTCTTCCTTCCGACGCCCCGTCAGCAGCCGTGGGGTCTCCTGCAGAAGTGGGCCCAGCACGCCTTCGCTTCCCCGGGGACCGTGCCCCAGGCCCTGCCCTGAGGTCCTGCCCTGGAGCCAGCCTGTGAGCCCTGCGCCGTCTGGAAGCAGCAGCAACATCACACCGACGTCTTGCCAATGACAGTGACTGAAGTTCAAAGTTCTAGGTGAGGACCTCCTGGGCCTCTGCTTCCACGGTGACAGCAGGCGCCCGCGGTCCCTGCGCTGCCCCCGCGCCCTGGGAGAGGCCCTGCGGGTCCGCGTCCGTGGGCGGCCCCCCGCTTCCCAGTCCTAGTGGCCTCCTCACGCCTGCTTTTCTCCTGAGACCTTTCCTGCCCTTTCGCCGCGTGTACCGCCTGGTGGATCCTGTTACAGCCGGAGACCGCAGCCCACTCTCCCCGTGCAGGGAGCCCGGCCCGTGACCTTGTCCTGTCTCCGTGACCCCGGGACGTAATGAGGAGGCCTGTTTGTCTGTTCCTGCTGCTCCTGCCAGAGCTGCCTGGCACGGCCCAGGACATGAGGAGGCTTTGGGCCCCCCCCAAGGACGGGGCCGGAAGGAGCCCCTGTGAAGGGAAGGCAGAGCTGCCAGCCTGGAGGCCACGGGAGCCGTGCGCCCCTTTCCCGCCCCCGCCTTGCGCGTCTGTCCCATCAGGCTGTGCCCGAGTCCCACCCTTTCATCATTAAGCAGCGAGCCAGTGGTCGGTCACGTGTCCTCTGAGCCCCGGAGCCGCTCTGGCAAATCAGCCAAACCCCAGGAGGGGTCGAGGGCACTCGGAGCCCAGCCGGGGGTCAGGAGCGCAGGGGCTGGGAGTGGGGATGGGGGTGGGGGAGGGGCGTCTCGCAGGACTGAGCCTGCAGCTGCGCGACCCTGTGCGGCCCGCGGGCGGGTGCTGTCAGCAGCGACACTGCAGGGCCCAGCGGGCGCCGCGCACTGTTGGCGGCGGTGGGGACCCCTCCCGCCACGCGGGGTAAGTGGTGTCCCCGCTGCGTGGCTCAGCCCTGTGCCCGGGGCAGGCTCTGGGTGCGCACCTTCAATACGTGATTATCGTGCTTCCGTGTTTTATCCCGAAGCACTTGTTCCGTGACCGATGTGAGTGCCTGACACACGGGGCAGGGGTTCCTGTCCAGAGTTTAGGCTTCAGTTGTACCCCAATGGCGGCCAGTGTCTACAGCTCTCTCCTGATCACTGTCTCTGCCAGTCTGTCTGTCTGTCTGCTGATGGCATGGAACTACTGACAGCAGAGAGCGAGAGCAGCCACCGGAAGCCCGGTGCTCTCACTCGCGGGGACCCAGCCCCGGGGGCGCGTTACCTCGGGGTCCATGGGCGGGTACTTGCGGCCCTTGCTCTTCCCCAGGCACTTGGTCCTGCCCCCGTCCAGCAGCCGGCACCAGAAGCCCTTCTGGGGGTCGAACCTACGAGAGGCAACCGTGGGCGCGATCAGAAGGGGCGCACGGCGGCAGCGACGCACAGATCGGAGCACGCAGCTGCCCCCGCAGGTGCGGGAGGCCCCCCCGCCCGGGCCCGCTGCTTCCGTGCCGTTCACCTCACTTCCGCGGAGACCTCCGGAACCGAGGGAGAGTCTCACTGAGATCGAGGAAACTCTACGTTATTTTATAGTTCAGAATACTTCTACTGGAATGAAAAAGACGCAAATCTGCAGCCAGAATGATTAAGTCCCATGTTCTATGGATCAGGGGCCAGTCACCCAAAGTGCAGGCCCTCACAAAGGACCTTTGGAACATGTATGGACTCATTACTGTGCCTTTCCTGTGTGAACGTATTGACAGACTTCTTTGGAACCCTCCAGTGGCACGTGGGGCGGGGCCAGAGCAGGGCCACAGTGGCGGGCACACAGAACAGTTTACTCTTGTGCTATTATCTATTAGTTACTGGATTATTCTCCACACAAGCAACTGTAAAGCGACGTTTGCCCACCCTGTCTACTAACATGATAGAATAATATAATTCTGTGCGTACACACGTGAAGTAAACTTTCTAATTTGGAAGAATACTGTTTTCCTTTACAGCTGAAATGTGTCTGCCTTTCGAGGGGGAGATTAAAAGTGTAAAATGGAACGCATTCCCTTTGGGGGCAGCGTGCGGCGCGGCCGTGCTCATGAAGGGGGGGCGGGAGGCCCCGCGTCCTGTGCTGAAGGAAGAGAGAGGCTCCCAGCAGGTCATCCCGGCCCCGATGCTCCCAAAATTCTGGCATCGTTTTGCTCCCACGATTGCACAAAGTTACAAAAGAAAAGACAGGTGAGGTCTCATCAACCTGTTTACACTGAGAATTTAAGCAATTTCAAGGAAGAATTTGTGTCAGGCTGAGCAGACGGCAGAGACGAAAGGAGGAACCGAACAGGAAGGGGAGGCCAGGCTCGCCGCTCTGGGACGCGTGCCTGCACGGGGCGTGCGCGTCTGCGGCTCAGCAGGTGTGTCCGGGGCTGGGGCAGCAGCGCGGGGCCGCAGCGTTCGTCAGCTGCAGAGCCTCTGTTGCTCTGGGCCCGTGTCAATGCCGGGGCACCTGCCACTGGGCCTCCGCACACGCGTGAGCTCGTGCCGGGGCAGGGACACTTCCTTCCCAGGTCCTGCCCCTCCCGTTGTTAGACACGTGGTCCTTGGGGACCGGGCTGTCCTGGTCCTCGTTATCCATTAAAATGAAATGCAACCCTGACAAGCGGATGAAGGGAAGATGGAACCATCTCCCGCCTGGCCTTCTCTGTCGGCTCCTTGCAGAGAGCACAGGCCTTCTCAAGTCCTTGTTCACTTCCTGAGAGGAGGAAGAGCTCAGCCAGCTGGGCAGCGGGAGGGGCAGCCGGCCTCACGGCGCGGACCCACTGCCGGCGGCCGCCCGCCAGGGAGAACCCGGGACGCCCGCCGCGGGGGAGCAGACTCACGCCAGGGCTGCAGAGTAGTTGTAGTGGGGAGACACGCCCAGGAACTTCTGCACCTCGTCCATCACCGCGGCCGGGTCCGACCTCAGCTGCTGCCCGTCGATGATCAGCAGCTGTGGGTCAGAAGGAGCCGCTGCGTGAGCAGCACTGAACCGCAGAGCAAGCCGCCTCCCCGGGCCCGGTGGGACATCAGCGGTGTGACCGGCGGGGACACGTGTCCCACACACAACACACGTTACAGTTGGTGGCTCCTGTGTCTCTAAGTTAATGAACAGGGCCGACAGCGTCGTCTCTGACCCTGGAGGAGCTTGGCTGTGAATGAGAAATAAGCCTGGGGGCCCTGCTGACTCCGGGGTGCAGGGGGAACACAGGTGTCCATCTGCTGCGTGTTCTGACAACCACCCAGCCCTGAGGCCCGCGCGCTGACCCGGGGCCGGGGGCCGAGACACGGCGGGGGTGCCGGTGCCGACGCCCCGCTCCCCCTCACACACCGTGACGAGAACTCGCGCGCTGGCTGCAGCCTGACCTGGGGAGGAAGGACACTGTCCCCAAGCCCCTACTTCCTGTTCTGTCCCCTGTGCCTAGAGTGGCGCCAGCACGCCCCAGGGTGACAGTCTGATGCACGAGCGGCCGCCTCCCTGTGCCGGCCCCACGGACAGGTGGCACGCGGTGTGCACGTGGGGTCCCGCAAGCGCACACCAGCAGGCAGCTCTCTTGTCACGAGAGGGACTGCCTGCAAGTCACGGAGCCTCCGTGTGAGGACTCACCCCCCGGGGACCAGCCGCTGCCCAGAGGGAGACCCCGAGATTGCCTTCATGCCACTCCCCCAATTTTAATGCCATGATTGACACTGAACGTGAAAAGTCCACATTCCTGCGGCAGGTGTGATGGTCTTGGATTACACATGCTCCCCGCGTGACGTTAATGCACACGTTCCGCCCATCAGTGTGACATGATTGTGACGTGGGCAACAGAGGCCGTGAGTTTCAGGGCGTTACCTGCGAAGCCGCGAAGTAGCCCAGCCAGCGCTCTATGTGGACCGCGTACCAGCCGGGCAGGAGGCAGCGGCGCTGTAGGGCCTGCAGCTCGGCCGGGGCCCCGGGCCCAGTGGTGACCACTTCGTAGAAATTGAACCGCAGGGCCGCCGGGTCTTCATGGGACCGCTGGTGCTGGAATGAGACAGGCGGCTGTGAGGTTAACGTTCCCTGTGGCTGCGTAGGCTTGTGTGCGTGTTGGATATGCGTCTGTGCGTGTTGGGTGTGTGTCTGTGCGTGTTGGATGTGCGTCTGTGCATGTTGGATGTGCATCTGTGCGTGTTGGGTGTGTGTCTGTGCGTGTTGGATGTGCGTCTGTGCGTGTTGGGTGTGCGTCTGTGCGTGTTGGGTGTGCATCTGTGCGTGTTGGGTGTGCGTCTGTGCATGTTGGGTGTGTGTGCGTATTGGGTGTGTGTCTGCGTGTTGGGTGCGCGTCTGTGCATGTTGGGTGTGTGTGCGTATTGGGTGTGTGTCTGTGCATGTTGGGTGTGCGTCTGTGTGTGCATCTCCTTTATCTCACAGCAGTAACACGAGTGGCTAGCTGGCTTTAGGATAAAAAACAGGGGGGAGGCACAGCTATGGAAGCCCAGGCCTCGCCCCGGTGCAGACTTGAAGCAGACCCTTCTGTAGACGTGGGGGTCGTGCAGACCGGCTCTGGCCGTCTGCAGATCCACAGCATTCGGTGCAGGGAGAGAGGCTGAGCGCAGGGGTTTCCTTCCGGGTCTGATTAGAAGCGAGAGGCTATTGGGGGCCAGGCAGTCACCCCAACGGGAAGAGATAGAAATGGGCAGGAGGAGGCTCACATGGTGTGGAGCTCGTGGACTCGTGACAGCTGCCTCCATGGGCTCTGACACTTCCCCAGGGTCTCCACGTGGCAGGGTGAGAGGGACAGGGCATCAGACGTCTGTCCCCGATGCTCGTCCGTGTTGCATTCACATGCACGCTGCCCCCAGTCCTTCCCTCTGCTCCCCTCTGGGTCCCCTGCACAGTCCCTGGTGCTGCTCCACAGCTGTGTTCTGGTGCCAGGTCCTGAGTTTTTCCCAGCAGACAGACCATGGGGTCATGCACGGAGCCCACACAGCAGACAAGTCTGCATGGATGCAGCCTCAGGAGCGCTCCACAACCCGCTTCCCAGAATACAGCAGAACTGCAGACAGGAAGCTGTGATGCAAGCCCTGTCTCCAGAGAGGTGGGCATTGGGCAGGGGACAGCAGCCGGCGGGTGCAGCGACTGGCATCTGTGTTTGACCAGAGGGACGTGGCGTTGGCCACGGCAGGGAGGCCGGGAGAGGCCAGCTCTGAAGGATGGGAGCTGGGAGCTAAAATCAAGTGGGAAGGATTCTGACGAGCAGGAGGAACCGTGGGGACTAAGAGTAAAATCACTGAAGCAAGTGTGAGTGAGGTGCGTGGGGGTGGGGACAGAGGCCTGGCTCCTGCCAGGTGCCCGGTGAAGAAGACCCACGGCAGGGCAGGGCCGGCAGGACGCGGGGACGCAGCAGGGCAGAGCCGCAGGCCTTCCATGTGAGCGAGAGAGCAGTGGCCAAAGGGCAAAGACGAGAGGAAGCGGTCAGTGCTGGGGAGGACCGGGCTGGCAGGCGGAACCCACGCGACTTCCGAGGTCTGCTGTCGCGGTGCAGCCACCGACACCCGTGTGTGTGCGTGTGGCCTGTGGCTGCATGGAGCCCGCACTTAGTTAATACAATGCGTGGCCACACGCTTTGAACAGAGCAGCCCAGACACGCCAGGGGCACGTGAGTGCGTCCTGCGGCCCGGCAGCTGCTCCGCTCCGGTTAATGCCGGCTTAGCACCAGCGTCTCCTTATGTTCCTGCAACCGAGAGGGTCGGCCTGAAACTATGACCAGAGCCACAGAGGGACGTGGCTGAGGGGAAACTATCCCCGTGCGCCCCGGTGAGGCCCGTTCTAAGGACGTGGGGCCACGGGCCGGGCAGGGGAGGCTCCGGGGGCCCTGAGTTGCACCTGCCGAGGTTCAGGGCCGTGGTGGTTACGGAGGGGATAGGACCAGCTAAGAAAGTGGCTGCGACGTGGGACGTTTGGGAGCCCCGCACTTAGCCATACGGCAACAGAAGAATTAGAAAAAGAACTCCTTTCAAACGTGTATGTTTAAAGAATTTACGTCAAGAAGCAGGTGTAGGTTCTCATTAAAATGGTTGAACCTGTGAGCCGAAGAAAACAAAGGTTCCTATGAATCTGCTCTTCGCAGTGACCATGTTTTCTGCCAGAAAAATGCGCAACGTGGCGTCCAAGTATTTGCATCCGGAATTTTCACGAAGGCTGAACACATCGCTGCTCTGGGCACAGTTCGGAAGAAGGAGGCTCACCTTGGCCTCCGGGGTGAGTTTTCACAAGGGGAGAAGAGCGCACTTCTGTGTCTTGAAGGAGACACTGACCGTGGATTCCGGCCACCAACGCTGTGCCCCCACCCCCCAGCGTTCCATCAGGGACCCCGCCCCTCGCAGCCCCCAGGGCGCAGCCGTCCTCTGAGTCGCCAGGGAGCGGTAGCCCGTCCGTCACCACTGGTTCTGGGTAACACATGTTTATTGGAGAAATAATAGTGAAAAGTCAACGAACAGTCATCGTCCCCCGCTCCTGGAGCGCTCCCGGCGGCCTTCCTTACTTCGGCGCTGGCTCCTGAGAGCCAGAGACACATGCAGATGCCCATGGACCCGCGTCACCCATGAGGCCGAGACCCCCGGCCCCCGTCGGCCCTGAGCAGGGACCTCACAGCCGCCTCCTCTGGTGGCCGCCTCCCACTCCCTCCTCTTCTTCACCAGACTCACCAAGCCCAGCTCCTCAAGCACAGCCCTGCGGCCCCAGACCCCACACGGCGCCGCTTTCCGGCTCTGATGCGCAGATCTGTCTCCTGCTCGGTCCGGTCCCGGCTGGGCCAGCGCACCATGCAGGTTCCGCTCGGCCTGACCGAGGTGCCACGTCACCCTCAGGGCTTGGTCACACCGACAGCCCCCCCCCCCCCACTCCTGTCTCCCGGGCGGCGACTCCTTCCCCATGGGGGCGCAGCCTCGCCGACAGTTCTTGGCCCTGTGGCGGCGAACACAGAACCAAAGCAGGTTTCCCGGAGGCTGACAGATGCGCTCACGTCGGCTCCCACGCTTCCCAGCCGCGTTCCAATGAGATGGTACAGAACGGAGTGAGGATATTCGGGGTTTGCTGTGCCTGGTCACCGTCCGGTCACCGTCCGGGAAACCTGACTCCCCCTGAGTGAGCCCTGCTTCCACCAGGTGCTGGGGATTTCAGCCCCGGAGCGTCCCTGGATACCCCCGCCCCCACCCTGGGCACCACCCCCCGTCTTTGCCTCGCACCTGGTACCAGGAGTACGCCCTGTCCGAGGGGTCGATGAGGATGGTGATGATCTTGGCCTTGGGGACCAGGGAGGCAGCGCGCTTGGGGGCTTCTTCCGAATGGAAATAGTTGGCGCTCTTTTCAAACAGGAAGTCACTGGTGATGTTGGCTGGTGTTGGGAAAAAGTCCATGTACCTGAGGGCAGAGAAGGACCACCTGAGGTCTCAGGTTTTCCCTGCCATCCCTGGACATACACGGATTTGTACATTTTTACATTCATTTCTACTGACTCCTAAGTATTGGTGTGATCATCGTTGAAGTCTTGGCTATTCTGTGCACTCTGAGTTGTTCACATGAATCTTTTGGGGTGTGCAGGGGGGGCGGTTAGACGAGGCCAGTGGGCCGTTGGGAATAGAGGGACGACCCTTCAGGCATCAGGTGATGCTCTGTGACAGCAAAAGCCAAACCCAGAGGAACTGAGCTGACCCCTGGCAAACAGCAAATGACTCCATATTGCTAAGTAAGTACCTTGAAATAGTAGACCGATGCCTGCAAAGCTGAATGCAAATATCCCGCACTGAGGCTGGCACTTGCAGGAGAGGGAGGTCAACGTCCGAAGGGCTATGAGGACTGGACTGACGCGGCCGCTGCTGCCCTTAACCCCTGCGTGTCTGTGGTGGGCGTGACCGTGAACACAGGAGCGTGTCTGTCTGTCTGTCTGTCTGTCTAGGTGACTCAGGGGTGTTCCTGCCTGCAGAGTGGCAGCCCTCGCAGGCCCCCCCCCCCACAGGTGGTGGGAGCATCCCTCTGTGTGGAATCCGTATGTTTAGAGGCTGACACAGGGCGAGGACTTAATGGCGCGTGGAACCCTGACCCTCCCGGCTCACTGGCCTCTGCCCCTCCGAGGTTCTGGAGCTGAGAAGGGGCAATCCAGAACGCACAGGAGACACCATTTTGCTCTTCCGCCTTTGATACTAGGTTTTCCCCAATGTGAAGGGGGGAGTGTTTCATCCTGATTCCTGCCTAACACCTTGCATTTCACTTGAACTCACAGATGCAACTGGGGCTCTGCATTTAATAACTTGCCCGAAATTCCAAAATCCATTTAGTCTTTTTACAGTTGGTGGTGAGACCCCAGGTGTGGAGGGGGCTCCTCTCAGCGGCTCCTCCCAGGAGCACACGGGCCTGTGTGCCTGCCCGCTGGGGCCCTCTGCGCACCGTACAGGGCAGGATCCTGGGGCCGGCTGGCAGCCGCCCCGCACCACAGAGGGGGCGCTGAGGGGACCGTCCTCGGGCCCCTGTATGCCTGGGGCTGGGCCTCAGGGCCCTGACCTCCCAGCAGATTGGGGTAAGTCTAGGAAAAGCCCCAGAGAGAAGACCCGTTCCAACGTCAGGTTTATTCTATTCCGTTTCAGGAAAAATACTGTGATTTAAATATTTTTCACAATTTAGCCAATGCATAATATTCCTTTTAAGGGCTTGCATGACGAGCATTAAGATGGTTTTGGAAACTCCGCTGTTGGCGTGACAAACAGCAGCGTTCACGGCCCGCGCAGCCAGTGAAGCTACGTGTCACGGAGCGGGGCATGAAACCGTCCGCCGATTTCTTTGTTCCCTTGGGCATCGTTGTGAAGACAAATTATGTATTTAGTTAAGACATTCTAGGCCCAGCGAGATAATGTGCTTCAGGAGAATGTTAACCATTCTTACGACCGATGCTCACGGGAAGCAGCCCGTGCCGGTCACCCTGTCCTGTTAACTTATCGGGGGACGCCACCCTGACCGCGCCGTCCAGTCACATCACGGGCCACACCGACGAACCGGGCCCTCGCGAGGGGTTCGTTTCTAACTCGCTGCGGCGGGTGCGAGCGCCACCTGAGCGCGGACACGCGTGGGGACGGGGGCGTGCGGGGGCGGGGGCGGGGGCGCGCGGGGGGCGGGGGCGCGCGGGGGCGGGGGCGGGGGCGCGCGGGGGGCGGGGGCGCACGGGGGCGCGGGGGCAGGGGCGCGCGCGCGCGGACGGGGTCCCCTCACCAGTCCACGCCCCTGTGGTAGTTGCTCCCGCTGAAGAACTGGGGCTCCTCGAGGGCGCGGGCGCCGGGCGGGCTGCTGGCGACGGCCGGGTGCATCAGGAGGAACAGGGCCAGGGCCGTGGTTCCTGGGGGGCGGGCGCGAGAGCGGAGAGGGCGTTACTGCGGCGGGGGTGTCAGCGCTTTGGAGTCGGCGTTCCGATCAAACCCGCGAGGCCGGCCCACGTGACGACCGCCCAGGTGGCTTTTATTGTCTTCACGCTTCTGTTGGCCGCACAGCCGACGGGATGTCAGCACAGGTCGGGGGAGCAGGCGCTTCTGCAGCCGCGGGAACCTCTGAAATCAGCGTCAGGCCCCCTGGGGGTCGGGGGGATCCGGCAACCAGGGCGTCCAGCACCACAGCTGAGCCTGGTGGGTCCCCAACTATTACCTTCAGGTCATTGAAATAAAACCCAGCTGCCCAGCAGGCGTTGGCTGGTGCCTCTCTGGGCACATCCCTATAGCAACATTGGTGATGACTCCTGACCAGAAGCCACCTCAGGTGGCCCCCCCCGAAGGTGTGTGGGCTTAGGCCACATGGACAGGCACGTACAATGCAGGGAGACAGGCCCCACAAGGAGAGAAGAGCAGGGAGTTTTCCAACACACAGGAGAGTGGGAAGTCATGGAGGGCTTCCAGGAGGAAGTGTTCTCTAAGGTTGTACATTAGCCTTACAAGAAATATACGTGTTCCCTGAAAGGTTAAAAGGGGGGGGGCAGGGTTCTGGAAGGATGGCCCCTTGGGTGTCCCGCCCTGGCAGCATGTGGCGATCCAGTCTGATGACGGAGCTGAAGAGACCGTCTGACAGAACTCCGAGGGGACCCACAGTCGGAGGCCCAGGGGCTGGCACTGGACCTCAGTGGCCCCGGATGCAGGCGAGATCGGGGGCCGCCGCAGAAGGGACGCGACGGGACGGTCCGCACAGCTCTCACCAGCCCAAGCCACCCTCGGGAGGAAGCTGTCCCTCAGTGACACGCTGGCCCCAGGAGGGCTGCGGACGCGCTCCACGGCGGAACAGCAGTGACTGGGGCCGGGGGCCGGGGGCCAGAAGGCTGTGAGAGCACCGGCCTTGTGCTCCAACGCCCCTCGGTCACGGGGGCCCGCGCTCCCGCTGCCCTGGCGCTGAGCTCGCTGCCTCCTGGCCGCCTGCCCTGCGTGCTGCCAGGCTGGGGTGCGGGGAGGGTGAGGCAGGGCGGCTGCGGGTCTCGGGGCACCGGCTCCCGGGGATGGGAGGCAGGTCACACGTGCAGACGGTGGCTCCTGGTGGCCCGGGAGGGCACACGTTGACGCCCTTGAGATCTAATTACTAACCCAGAGGACTTTGAAAAATGAACAAAGATGGAATCAAACCACATAAACCGAGTGGAAGTCCGGGAGTCAGAACCAGCCAAGGACTGAGCTGGGGGGGGGCGGCGGGGGACGCGGACGTGGTGACTGAGCAGGCGACAGCCGTGCGAAGAGCTGGCCCAACCTGGTACTGAAAATAACGGGCGTCCAGGAGGGAGGCCATCTGGGCGGGAACGGCGTTCTGCGGGGGAGCGAGTGGGGGTGGGGAGGCAGCCGGGAGGGAGCAGGGACCCCAGACAGGTCCTCCCTGAGCATGCTCCAGGACGGCAGGAAGGACGAATGTTTCTGTGGTGACAATGAAGCGCCTGTGTGTGTACGCACCCACATGCCCGCGTGCACCCGTGTGAATGCATGTGCGTGTGCATGCACCCACATGTCCGTGTGCACCCATGTGAATGCATGTGCGTGTGCGTGCACCCACATGCCCGCGTGCACCCGTGTGAATGCATATGCGTGTGCATTCACCCACATGCCCGCGTGCACCCGTGTGAATGCATGTGCGTGTGCGTGCACCCACATGCCCGCATGCACCCGTGTGAATGCATGTGCGTGTGCATGCACCCATAGGCCCACGTGCACCCGTGTGAATGCATGTGTGTGTGCATGCACCCACATGCCCGCGTGCACCCGTGTGAATGCATGTGCATGTGTATGTGAGTGCACCCGTGTATGTGCATGTGTGAACACGAGAGAGGGATTGATTTTTGAGACACACAAGAAAACAGGATACAGAGTTCACTGCCCTGCGATGTTGAGACTTGAGAGATTCACGGTAAAGACAAAGACGTTTCTGAATTATTGCTGAGCATCCCAGTATAAACATTCTGTAACCCTCACTCAGGAGCAGGGACACATGTTGGGCCACCCTGACGGGCACAGGATTATACGCACGCCCACCCCGCACCCCGTAAGTGGGAGCCTGTGTGTCTGTGCCACCTTCATGCACCAGGAGCAGCCGGGACAGCAGGGCCCATGACACAGAAGGGGGGGCCCTGCGATGGGGGGTGTGACCCTGTGGCTGGACGTCCAGCCGGTCAGCCATCAGATCCAGGGCCACAGCCTCTGCACGTGGCCTGTGCTTCACGATCCCGGGTTCTCACTCATTTTCACCCAGAGTCGGAGGCAAACGCTTCGTGGAGGAGGCGGGACCGGCCTGACCTTCGCACTCTCTAAGAGAAGCTTCATTGTCCACCCCACACACCCCCTCTTCGCTTTCTCAGGGGAGCCGGTCTCCCTGAGAAATGAGTCGCCCTGGCCTAGAGGCGTCAGGGCCGAGCCAGTGAGCTTTGAGAGTTAACCCTTTGGGGGTCCTCTCCGACTCTGTCACATCAAATTCGGACCCGGAATCATGAGGGGCACCTCTGCACGCATGGAGTCCCAGTGACGAGGACTTCACCGAGCCTGGAGCCCCCCGGGGCGGGCCCTGCTGCTGGGGCTCAGCCTGGAGAAGTGGGGCCCGCGCCCTTCCAGGGCCACCTCACAACTCGGCCAGCGGTGGCCAGAGGACCGCGGTGTGTCCTTTCCATCCTGGTAGGGCAAGTTTTAAAATCTAAAAGTGCAGGTTGTTGTCTTTATAAATACAAACAACAGGGAGGGAAACACTGACTTACACAGAGTTTTCTAAAGGAACGAACCAGGACTAACGCTCACGACAGATGATAGAAGACAGGCCTTTAAATTAAACTCCCAACGTGATTTTACAACGTGGGACGGTTTGATTTCTCGGGTAGTCGTTCCCGAGTTCACACCGCTGTGGGGAGCTGGTAGGAAATTAATGCTCATTCTGAGCAACAACGGCACCCGTGACAGATCAGACCGGGGGGCTGTGCTCGCTGCTGTGACGCAGGTGACGCTCCTGGGGGAGGAGACGTCTGCGCTGATAGCCAGCCGCCTGGAAACGCTTGCCCAGCGGCCTGCCCGCTCTGCCACGCACAGCCCCGCGCGGGCCGGGCCCGTTTATCGTCACCGCCTGCTTGGGCTGTGCGTGGTGCGCTCGCCGATGCGTACGCTTCTCGTCCAAGCGGCGGATTCGGGATATAGCAGCTCAGGAAAAACTTTAATTAATCAGCGTGTGAGCAACATGCACAAAACGGTCACATCCTGAAGAAAGGAGAAACCATTCCGATTGGAAGTGTTGCCCAGGGGCTCACATAATTTCACTCCCTCGTGCCCGTGTCCTGCAGCGCAGGAGGACACGTGTCTGGTGGACCTCCGGTGCCTCGGGAAATGGGGCTGGGCCACGGTTCCACCGCAGGGTTATTACAAAAAGCCACCAGAAGTGGTAATTAAAAATCGAAGAGCAGAACATACACTCAAAGCGTCAGAATCTTGGCATCTGCTCGACAGTTTTAGAACCTGTGGCTGAGACTGTGGTCCCTGAGCCTGGGCTGCAGCAGTGCCACGCGGACCACGCGGGAAGCCGGTCCCGGCAGGAAGGGCGGCAGGTGGGACCCTGTGGGCGTCTGCCACCCCAGGAAGCGAACCAGCCCACCGCCGCCGCGGGACGACCGTCCACGGCAGAGAGGTGCCAGCAGCGCCCTGGCTGAGTCTCACCTGTCTTCTGCGGCCCGATGACAAGGAACCTGGGCAGATGGCCACACGTCTTCTCCCGGGACCAGATGTCCTTGTGCCGTTTGTCGTCACATGGGTTCTGCCGGGAGGAAGAACAATGAGCTGCGTGCGGTGCAGTGGCTGCCCCGCGTCCGCAGGGACGGGTCCCGGGACAGGAGCAAAGGCCCGCACACCCTAGAGCCGGGATCGCCCCGGTTCTGGCTCCAGTTCCCTGATGTGCATGGCACCTCCTGCCCCAGAACGAGAACCGCCCCAGAGACAGTGAGGCTGAGGCACAAGGCAGCCCCCGCCTGCCGGGCCCAGAGCCTGACAGACCCGTGGCTCCCCGCCCGTCTGGTGGGAAGGGTGCCTAGGAGAGCTTTGGTCGATCCCCAGGGGAGCTGTGCAGCATGAGCCCCTGGGCTCTGCAGCAGGGCACCCTAGGGCCAGTGCACAGGGGCTCCTGCCACGCTCCTGGGCCCCGGAGAGTGGCCCCCTCTCTGCTGAGCACTGGCCAGCCTGCGGCCCTGGATGGCTGGGAGGAGCCGCGCTAACTCTCCCGCCCTCGGCAGACAGCTGTGTGAGCATGACGTGCGTGTCCGTCTTACTGAACCGCTGCGGTTTCAGACTGTCCGCGTCCCAGCGACCCCGCCTGCACGCTGAGCCCACGTATTTCTGAGCACTGGTCCCAAGAAGCAAGGAGCTGGTGTCAGAACGAGAATCAGCCCACTGCTTGCTTCGTGCTACGTGCCCGCGTGACCATCTCCAGCACGTCCTCCCGCGGATCAGCACCCACTTCCCTCCCGCCCCGCCTCCCCCAGAGATGCCGGGTCACCTGCCAGAGAGGGTCCCTCTGCTCTGGGAACAGCTCGAAGTACTTGTGGGCCAGCTGCACGGGCGGCAGGGTCTGCAGCCTCAGGTTGGTCCAGCTCTGCACGAAGTTGGCCAGGTTCACGAAGGTGTAGGAGCCGAGGCGGTCGTTCCCGTAGTTGGACAGGTGGGTCATGAAAATGCTGATCTGGAAGATGCGTGAGAAGGACCGTAAAATACCGCAGGCAAAGGCTCGAAGGTGGTGAAGAAGCTTTGAGGCCGTCACCTTGGAATGTCCAGGGAAGCACGATCGTCATTCGAGGCGGTGTTAGGGACGGAACTGCATCCCCCCAGTGTGACTGTGCAGAGACACAGCCATCAGGGGGGCCACCAGGTGGCACCCGGACCCAACAGGGGGCTCCCTCTCTGTCTCTATCTCCCCCTCCCCCAACCGTGCACGGAGAGGAGGCCCAGTAAGGACACAGGCAGGCGGCAGCTGCCCGCGGCCAGGAAGAGAGGCCTCACCACAAACCGGACGGGCCCCAGCGTCTGGGGCGAGAACAGACGTGTGTGTCCGAGCCGCCCGGTCGGCGGTGTCCTGTTGGGCAGCTTGTGCAGACACACACGGGAGGGAAGCCACACGCTTGATTTCTACGCCAGACCTCACGCGTAACGCACTCTGAAAATGAAGACGGAGGCCGACCCCATCACCCAAACTGTCTCACAGAATTTGGCAGCTGACATTGTTTTTCCTTTTGCCTTTTTGAAAATAGAAGACAAAGTGTCTCTGTCTGTAGGAGAACTTGTAAAACCCAGGGAAGTATCAGCTTGGTAATGTAAAGATCTTTTTCTTTTCACTTGAAATGACAGAAGGTAGATTATTTGGGGCGTCTTCCATGAAAACGCCTGAGACGATGAATTACAGGATGTGAGGAGAACATTCCAACCCGGCCTGGAAGGCAGGTTCGCTGCTGCCATTCTCCCAGCCCGTCTGCCCCCTGGGCTGCACCCCGCGCTTCTGTCCTCAAGGTCAGAAGGGAAAGGCTATAAAAAAAGTCTTTACATGGCTAGTTCAGACAGAAGTTTAAATCACATGCCCCAAATGCCAGGAGATCAAATGTTCTTCTTTGAGATTCACGTGGAATGTCCGGGCAGGCCCAGGGCACCTGTGTCTCTGAGGTTTGCATCGGCCAGTGTCTGTCCATCTGTCTGTCTGTCTCTCACCCTCTCGGCAGGACTTGACCCCAGAGTTCCTGGACTTCCAGAACGTACCATGGTGTCAGTAGCTGGTGACCACAGAATTGCAATTGGTCTCGAGAGAACTCTGTAATCAGCACCAAATAATATCAATCTGACCCCGGTAACTATGCATTTCTCTCATGTTACTATGGCAACTGAGCCCTGGCTGGTTTGGCTCAGTGGATTGAGCGTCGGCCTGCGAGCTAAGTGTCGCTGGTTCGATCTTCCAGTCAGGGTACATCAGAGAAGGAAAACTCTGACTCCAAAAAACCTCCGCTGCCTTGCGGCATACCTCTTCAGGGGAAAGGCTAAGGGAGTAAACCCCGACAGAAAATCCGGAGCCGGAGTCCCTAAGGCGGTTTGACATTGTAGTCAACACCGGCAACTCCTGCGGCGCACCTGAAGCCAAGCTGTATCGACTCCGTCTTTCCCTTGGACCCTTCAGCTGCGAAGAGAGGGGGGGTCTGCTGCATGGGCAACAGCAGACCCTCCATATCACCCTGCCCAGGCTCTGTAGCTTCAGCTTCACTGGAGAGGACACTCCAGCGTCATCGCAAGATGTCGATTCAACACGGGAGGAGACAGATACCGTGTCACTCCCGAGTCGGACTGCACAGCCATTCTCGGCGGTGCAGATAGACTCTTAAGAAGCTACACCATCGTCTCTCGAGACGGACGGCTGCCGACGACGACGACGACTATGGCAACTGAGTCATGACAGTGGGAGGACTGTGCTGCTGGATCCGTCGGAACCGAAATTGTTAGGAAGATCCCGGCTGTGGGCGGAGCTCCTGAGCGACACCATAAAGTCCTAGAAAGCGGCCACCTGCCTTCCCGCATGGTTATTTCAAGATGGAAACCAAGGCACCTGTGAGTTTCTAAAATCTGACTGAAATGTAACTAAAAAGCACTCCCTGAAGAGAATCGCAAAGATGATTTTGAGGCCGCAGCAGGTGCATGTTTTCGTTTCCTCGGGGTGTGAACGTCAGGCCGGCCAAGAGCACCCGGAAGACGCGCTCCGAGTCACCGACCCGCAACCTCCCAGGCGGGGAGCCGGCGTCCTGAAGGGGAAGCAGACTCCGCGCCGGGCAGGCGAGGAAGCCGCCGCGGAAGGAGGGGGGCCGGGTCGGCACGCTGTGTGGTTCTCAGCAGAGCCGCGTCTCCCCTAGCGTCCCCTGGCCGAGGCGAGAAGTGGCCGGTGGCCATGATGGCGCTGCCGCCCCCGGGCGGGCAGGGAGTGCACCCCAGAGGGTGTCCGTGGGCTGCGCTAGAACAGGCCGCTGGGCGCTGGGCTGCCGTGCACGTCTGCCTGCGGACGCGCCTCTGGGGCAGACCAGGCGTTTCCTTTCAGCGTTTCTGGGCAAAGAGCTTGTTAAAGAAACGCAGGCTGTCGCGAGTAAGACAGATCCGCGTGGAGGGGTCCGAGGCATGACTACGGGAAGGCACGGAGCTGTGAAGCAGCCGCAAGCACAGTCATTCGCTCTTCACGGACGTGACGGGCCGCCGCGTTCACCAGGCCGCGCAGGCCCCTCGGCTGTCCTGCCGCTGCGCCCACTCGGATTCTTGCCCTCAGCGCCGTCTGGAGGCGGTGCGGCCGGGCCAGCGGTCACGGGCGCCGCTGCTGGACCTGGAGTGGCTGTGGCACAGACGAGCGTACTGACTCAGACGTGGGCTTCATCCCTCCTGGGACAAAGACAGGCGGGGACAGCGGGCACAGTGGGGACAGTGGACGAGTTTGGGAACCAGACAACGGGGGCTGAGCTCAGCCGGCTGCCTGCGAGAAGGTCCTTGAGGTCTCCGCCCCCCTGCAGGCGGGCCTGCCCCACACCCATCTCTGAGCTTCTGGCCACATCCCTCCCTCACCCCCACCACTCTCGACGGCGATAACCCGATGGGAAACCCGTCTGAGTTCTCCCTCTCGTCCGCTGCTGACACAGAAACCAGCCTCGAGGCTCTAGGGTTAGTTCTTCACGAGAAGGAGGAAGCAAACGGGGTTTCTGGAAGCCAGACGCAATGCGCACCCCACTCGAGAGGGTCGTGACCTGTGGAATAAACTCATTTAATGATGAATCCAAAGCGCCGGGAGAAAAGAGGTCGTATTCACAGTAATGCGTAAAGCGTGATAACAGGGAATTAAGCAAAAATAGCAAAACTCTGTGGAAACATGGGCATAAGTGCTGTGTTAGTGGCAAACAGCCCACGTCTTCCGCGGCAGGTTGGACCGTCCGTGGTTTTGTATAGATTTCCCTTTGCCTCTCTGTGAGCCGCTCACGTACAGAACACAGGAGGGAGGAACCAGGGAAAAATCAAACCAAAAGCAAGGTCTCCTTTACCCACAAAATGCAGCGTGAACCCTCCACACGGAGCTAAAACGTTTCCAGGTGCCGGGACAGCTCCCTGCTCGTGGGACAGACACAGGGTCCTTGTCAACGGGGTGGTGTTAACAGCCACAACCAGAGTGCCAACCACAGCTCCTTACACGGAAATTTAAAATTACTTTTTAGAGCATACATTTTCCCTTGAAGTACACATGGAATATTTGTAAACAGTGCCTTCAAAAGCAAATCATTTACAGAGCAGTCAGGGCCACGGTTCGGAGAAGAAAGCCATGATGGAGACATGAGATCCGACTGAAGAAAAGCGCCTCCGTGGTGCGGGAGGTGCTGGGTGTGCTCTGGGCCGTGGCCGCACGCAGCCAGCGCTTCTGCAGACTGGTGGTGCGCGCCACGCTGGCTTCCACCCCGCCCTCCGCGCTCTGCCGCGGGCTCCGGGCGGGAGGAGTCCATTGTGTTTAAAAGCATGTCCGTTAGCTGTTACATTATTGATCAGGCTCTTAGTTCCCATCAACTGTGAAGGTCAACGGGGCGGAGGGAAGCGTCCCTGCGGCCCCGCCGCCGGCACTGGCTTCCTGCTCCTCCTTCCCCTAGAAGGCAATTTGGTGGCTTTATGCTGTTCTGAGGCCAGGCTGGAAGCACAGGAAGCTGCCGGGGTCAGGGGGAGCATCGCGGGCAGTGTGGACGCCACTGCCCTTCCGGGGAGAACACGTGCCGCATGGCTGCTGGGCGAGAATCCGGGGCGCCCCCGACACCCCCTCCTGATTCTGATTCTGCTTATTCACGTTCTGAGCAAAGCTCACGCCTGCCGTCAGCCTCGACTCTAAGGCATGAGCAACGTGTGGCCCATCTGTGTCCGGCAAACCTTTCTGTTAATGAAACATAACAGGGACACGCTTTCAGAGCAGCAGCTCCCTGCTGGGAGCGCGAGCCACTGGGGACTGGGGATGCGTGGCCTTTGGTGAAGGAGAGGCCTGCGGATCTTGAAGAAAGTTTTAAAAAACAGGCCAAGGGAGAAGGAGCGGTGAGTGTGGTCCTTCAGTGCACGGAAACAGTTTCCCCGATCGATGCCCTCTCTGGGGTCTGTTCATCCTGTGTGTGGGGGGGGGGGCGGGGGGCCTGCCCGGATCCTGAGCCCCGCTTCCCTCACACTCCCGGCCTTCGAGTCCCGGGTCGGGCAGGAGGCAGAGCTGCAGCGAGGACAGCAGGCAGAGGTGACCTCATGTTTAAAAATAAACTCTGCTGGACCACAAAGACCAGTCTCCTGTCACCGCATTAGAAATATCAATAATAGTGTGGCGTAAAAGCAGGTTCCCATAATTAATAACCATAATCAATAACTAACACGGGAATAAACCCTGTGATTCACGGACCCACAGTGGTAAACCTACCCGGTATTGTTGTACATAGAGGTATATTTTGGTGACACATACAATTGCTTTGTTCTACATGGAATTTTATCCAGTTCTTAGAATTTTCTATAATGCACAGCACTATAGAAAGTCAAAGTCAAAGTCGTCAGAGAATACCTGAATGCCTTGCAATCAGTCATCAATAATTCTTTTTAACCTGCTCTAGACAGACCCGGGAGATGTCTGTCTGGCTGTTTGTTTCTGTGCTGCACATAAGACGTGTTTCTGAGAATCATCTCCTGCATCCGCGCCTGCGTCGTCTCTCTGCGGGGTCTGGTCCAGGTGCTCCCACGCTGAGGTGTCCCCACGCTGAGGTGTCCCCACGCTGAGGTGTCCCCACGCTGAGGTGCCCCCACCTGCCTGCAGAGCTGCACGGACCCATCGTCCAGGCCGGCCGTCAGTCACCGGCTCGCTGATGGACAGATGGGGGCCGGAAGCTCCACAGTCAGCTTCAAGGTCCCCAGAATTTGCAACTGGCCCCAGACAGGCAAGCGTCGGGAGTCAGGGCCACTGCCCTGCGCCTGGGACCGCGTGGCCAGTTTCCTGGCCATTCCCAAGCATTCCAGAGTCGGAGCACCTTTAAATACGTCCATGAAGAAAACTTAGAACATTCTATTTCATATTGTTCTTTGTGCAGGAGAAAAGTGAAGTGAGTTAGGAGGAAAATCACGCCCGGCGGGGCACATTCATTTCCGGCTCCGACAGTCATGGCGGCACCGCCTGATGAGGCTCCAGACCTCCCGACTCTGTCGGCGGCCGCATGCTTTATGTGGCAGCGTCGGGACCTGAGTGATGGTGGCTTGCCTGGTATAAGCGGTTCCACCTCATCCATGATTAAATGATATTTCTTCCTGTCTGAACAAAGATTATATTGAAACTACAGGATGGATTCAGCACCAGGGAAATACCTGTTCATCTCTGATGGTTGGAGCGGAGCCGGGGAGCATCAGTACGTGATGAGGTCGGGATGGAATCCGAGGGAAGTCGGAGGACGTCGTCTGAATGTTAAGTGACACGGGCCTGGTTGTCCCGTGGAAATGCCACTCACACGGGCCCCTGTGACTTGGTTGCCGACTGCGTGATTCGATTGGGAAAACAGGTTGGTGACTGAGGAAATGAGGAAGCCCCGCTCCCGGCAGGTTGCTGAGTCGAAAGGCCTCCTACGCAGCCGTGGCAGCTCGCACGGGGTCAGGGGGTGAGACGCAGCCCAACCGGTGTTTTCCTCTCAGGGTACATTAGAAAAATAATGACACCTCAGAATGCGTAAGGAAATAGGATGTCAGCAGGAGTCAAAATTAACAGCAACCAAAAGAACGCTGGAAACGCACAGACGCAGCAGAGACGCTGGGCACTGCCAGGGCGCTGGGTACGTGAGAGGGTGACAGGCGCTCACGGAGCCCGGACGCGGGTGCAGACGCGGGAGGAGCGCGCTGGTCTCGGGCCGCGTCCCCGACTGCAGGGCAGGCGGTGGGCGCTCTAAGCCAGACCGCACACGGTGACGCTTCAGGTTCTGCGATCCTGTCGCCCCCTTTGGGCAGATGAACTCCCGCGGCAGTGAGAGGGGACAGTACAGTTGTCTGTCTGTTTCCAAGTGTCTTGGGGGGGACGTTCTGGGCTGTCCCCCACGTACTTTCGGAGCATTCAGTGGCCTCAGAGGATGCAACCCCGCCCGTGAATCCAGGAGCCACCTGCAGTTCACCCTGGAGACCCCGCCCGTGTGCGATCTGGCAATCACGTGTCTGCCTGTACACGGATGACGGGACTGTTTTCTCTTCCCCAACGTCCACCCCTGAATCTTCCTGTTTCAGCTCAGTCTTTTCATGATCACATGTCAAGTTCTCCCTTTCCTCTGACCTTACCCTCATAGAACCAGTTTTATAATGTTGGTTTGTAATATTTAAAATTAAACCTACTTTGTAATTTTTTTTAATGTCCCACCAGGAAAGAGCTCTACTTCAGGTCTCGCTGGATCAGAAACAGATTCTTCGCATCAGACAAGGCCCCAGGAGCAGATCCCACATGCGATGGCACTTCTGTTGGGATGACGTCAGTGACGAGGAACGTGTGTCTTGACGCAGCTGGTACGGTCTTCGGGCAGATTTTATCTCCCCTTATCTGACGTGTATCCTTAGGGAATGCTGAAACGATGCCACTGTTTTCTTTGGAAGCGGTCGTGGGTTTTCCCTGACTCCGTTAAACTCTGTCCCGCTAAGTTTCGGCCATCGTCCCCAGGTGCTCAGGGAAGCGGGATTATTAGCGTCATCGTCTGGTGTAGGTGCCACTCCACCTCCCTCACCCATCGGCCCAGGGAAACCCGACACTGAGGATGGAAATCGATGGACTTGCCCTGCGGGACGGCTGTCGTCTCTCACGGGGCCTATGGGCTCTCAGTCCCCAGAGCCCACGTCTGCCCGGTGCCAGCCCACCTGGATGTCCCTTTCCCGCCGCCGAGTGGGTCCGAGCGTGGGGCGGGAGGGCGGCCGTCGCGCTGGGTGCGTCCTTGGGTGGGGCGCGGTTCCCGCTACCAACACGCTTCCTGAGCAACGTCACCTGATACGTGCACCGACGCGACCACAGGCCTGTCCTCCCGGAACTGGCTCTGCCAGGGCCCAGGTGCGCTCCTGGGTTTGCGTGTGAACTAACTTAGGTCGGTAACACACCTTCTCGTCCACGGACTCTGAGGCTTCCCTCAGCAGGGATCGGAAGAGACCCCAGGAGAGACTGTTCACTCCGATGACGAAGGGGGTGGTGGCTGGACCGGCAGGACAGGCCAGAGCCAGACGGGAAGCCGGGGCCCCTCCCTGCTCCCCTTCCTCTCTCCTCTCCTCACTCCGCCCCGAGCTCGCTCCTCTCCGCGCTTTCTGGAACCATCTCCCTGGAAAGAGTAGTTACTCCAGCCGCCTCTACGACTCTCCCCACCGCCTGCGGGGTCGGGGGCATGGGGATCACTTCCCGTCCCACGAGGAGCACTCGCCACACTCCCTCCTGGGGCAGGAAATGCAGCAGCCGCAGGCTGCACGCAGAAAGGACGCAATCCAAGGGAAAAAGGCCCACGTTCCCTCTTTGATTCCCAGTAGAATTAACGGAGGTGTCTAACGGAGACCTCAGACGGACCTCGCTCAGCACGGGCGCTGCGGCCCGGGAGCCCGCACCGGAAGGGGACGCGTGTCTCCTGAGCTCTTGAGCCAGAAGCTAACTTGACGGACAGAACACACGCCACTGCTGACGGACGGCTCCCCTGCCCTGAGGTCAGCATGCGAAGGTCAAGGACAGAAGCCGACCTGGAGGGGCCCCATGACATTTAGTTGCTGTGCTCAATGCGGCGTTGGGACAGAGCTGTGTGTCCTCGGTAGGCGGTCCCCAGGGAGCTGAAGGACGTGGCCTGCAGTCTAAACGCTCTCCGCGGGGGCCGGTGTCTGCCAGCCGCTGCTGAGGGGACTGAGAACGGACAAAAAGGGAGTGCAGACCGAGGGGAGCCTGCAAAGCAAACAAGGGGTACCTACCGGGTTCAGCAGGACGGTGAGGAAGAGCTCGCCGCCCCGGATGCTCTTGTCCAGCTCCTGGGGGCCACCGGGGTACTCGCTGTAGAAGATTGTGTGCGTGAACAGCCCGCAGGTCTGCCGGGGGAGCACCTGCGGGCGGGACACAGGCGACCGGCCACGTCAGCCCCTGGGCCCCGGTCAGGCCTCCCGTCTGCAGCCCCCGCTGCGCGGCCCTGCTGCCGGGGCCCGGGGCCCACTGCCCTCGGGAGCGGTGTTGGGGTGGTCATGCAAGTGGCAAGGGAGCTGTCATATCAAAGCTACGGGTGTGTGCCTTGTGCCACTGAGTCACCTCGCCTCCCGCTACCCCGTGAACGGGTGACGGGCACAGGGTCCTGTCCTCACGGCCCTGCTCAGCCCCGGAGACGCAGCCTTGGCTTCTTCCAGGAGTGACTCGGTCTCACGTGGGTCCCCGCTCTCCCTGCCGCCTCTCTGTTCCCAGCAGGAACATCACTGTCTTCCCCAGAGCGCCGCCTTCTCAGGACATTCCCAACAGGACAGCTTCCGCCCGTCCTAGCCCAGCGATGCTTCAGAATTAATTTGCTGAGACCCACCCGTCTGTCTTTCTGGAATATATGTGTTAAGGCCTGTCCACTCAGTTCCATAAATCTCGCCTACCAGCCACGTTAGGGGAATGACCGGCAAGAAATAAAAGGCTTCTTAGGGTTAATTTAGTGCAAACGTGGAGACTCCCTAAGGCGACGGCCCCTTAGCTGCGGTCCTACACAGCCCTCGGGCGCCGGGCTTCACGCCGCCGGTTCTCAGGGCCACCTCCGCCTTGTTTTGCTTTCGCTAGGCTCTGAATCGAAATTTTAATCACAGACGTAGTCACATGACCTAATGTTGGCTTCTGGTGTGCTCTGTGCTTAATTCTGTTGTAAATCTGAACGTCCAACAGAGAAAGCAAATAAATGATTTTAATCCCAGAACTTATCTGAGTAATAAACTACTCATTACCTAATGGGAAAATGCATCCGATTGTACAGAGTGGCTTTCATTGTATTTATTCTTGGCTTAATTTTCATAAGAGTTCGTATTAAATTCAAGGTAAATGAATGCATGTAATATCGGTTAAAAGGAATGTTTTTCTTTCACAACATGTCAGATGGTCATGGAGCCCATGGGACCGCTGGGCCGTCGCTCAGCTGCAACCACAGGAGTGACGCTCCTGTGCCTCCTGATTTCCATAAACATCAGCACGGCCACCGGCGTTACCAGCAGCCCCATTTACATCTGAGACAATGTACCCTAAGACATTAATATTTTATGAGGAATAACTACTGAGTAATTTTGCTTGTTTTGGTTTTAGCTACTGGTGAGATGGGCTGACAGCAGCTGGGGCGGGAGGCAGTTCTGTGTGACAGGGTCTGAATCACGGGGTGGGGAGCTATGAGTCATCAGCGGGGGGAGAGGGTTTGGTAGCCTCGCTGCGACCTGGGCCGCTGAGCGGGGGAACGGGACCCAAAGCCACGGTGGTGGATGGACGCCTGCAGGTGGGCTCTTCAGTCACAAAGTAAAGACGCCTATTTTTTCATTCTAATGATTATAAATTCCCGTCTAAAATCCATGTGGCTTTGCTCTCCTAGAGAGGAACTGATGCATCATCTTACATCAGGTTATTATTTTTCCAATTAACGTATCTGAGAAGGAAGCCTTCACTGCTGTAAGTACACGAGGAAGCGTGTCTGGCCGCCAGAAACAGCCACGTGGAGACACTCGGCCCTCAGGGGCCGCGTGTGCTCTCTGCGGGTGCAGGGACCTGCGTGTGTCCTCTTGCCTGGAAACCTCTCCACAGCACCACCCACCCGACCAGACACAGAGGGTCCTGCAGAAGCGGGAGGCCCTCAGACAGACTTCACCCGGAATCGCAGGGCATCCTCTATGTGAAAGCCATGTCCCGTGTTCTGCTCTTGCCTGGTACTCACCAGAGCCACCTACAGCTCGGGACGCCAGCGTGCAAACACCGTGCTCCCTGGGGACCGGTTGCCGCGTGGGGCGGCGGGACTTGGGATGCTTGCGGGAGGGGCTGGGAGTGACACGCGAGGTCCCGCCTGCTCCCCGTGCCACGGTGGCAGGGACGAGGCCCCGGCGCCCGCCGCGAGCTCACCATGATGCTGCTGTGGATGAAGCCCCTTCGGTGCCGCGCGGGCTTCAGGTGCGGGTACTCCTCCGTGCTGGTGACGCGGATGCCCCAGACCTTCCTCCAGGCTGCGTACAGCTGCATGTGCACGGGGTAGACGCCCGAGTGGTGCGGGGCCACCGCGTAGCCCATGTGGGTGGGGATCCCGTGCTCCTGAAAGGCAGACACCACGCCAGCGTCGGTGAGGCTCAGCCACGCTGTGGCCACAGCCCCGATCCACTGGGGAAACACCGAGTTCTGTGCCGCTGGGAGCAAGAGACCCACGGACGGCGTCCTCGTCCGGCAGCTCCCAGGCCTGAAAAGCCCTGACGGCGTGGAAGGCACGGTGAATGCTCCGGGCACGCGGCGTGTGGGTTCTGGTCAGAGAGCTTGGGGGGAAGACGGGAACAGACAGGTCTCTGCCTGAGACAGATGCAGAAAACAGTGTTGTAAGTGCCCAAGGATGAGAGATGGAGGAGCACAGTGCGTGCGTGTGCGTGTGCCTATGTGCGTGTGTGCACGTGTGTGACTATGTGCGTGAGAGTGTGCATGTGCCTTGCATGTAACTATGTGAGTATGTGCATGTGTGCACGTGAGTGTAACTATGTGTGTGTGTGTGCACATGTGTGCACGTGAGTGTGACTGTGCGTGTGTGTGCATGTGTGTGCATGTGACTATGTGCGCAAGTGTGTGCCTGTGCTTGTGCGTGTAATTATGTGCGTGTGTGCACGTGTGTGCACGTGAGTGTGACTATGTGCGTGTGCACGTGAGTGCGACTATGTGCGTGTGCGCGCGCGTGTGTGCATGTGAGTGCGACTATGTGTGTGTGTGCACGTGTGTGCACGTGAGTGTGACTACGTGCGTGAGAGTGTGTGACGCGGCAGACAAGCAGAAAAGCCGGTGTAAACCACCGTGATGAGCTTTCACTGCTCCGCCGGGGCCCGAGTCGATCTATCTGAACGGTGTAGACAGACGCTCTCTGAGCACTTTGGGGACAAGGCCTGGTGACAGGTGTTTGGACGCAGCAGCAGAGAGGCCGTGCAGGGGGAGGCTGCTGCAGGGTGTAGGTGGGGGTGGTCACGGGTACCTGCGCTGGGCATGGTGCTGGGACACAAAGCCAGGGACCAGGCTGTGCGGGACACAGTGATGTTCGGGCACAGAAGGTGAAGGACAAGGGACTCTGAAGACTCCCCGTCAGCCCTGGGCCTTCGCACACCGCCAGGAGAGCCTTGCTTTGACTCAACAGTCTGCTCCGCGGGTAACGGGTGTACATTTAAGCCAAGAATGTGAAAAAACTGCCGAAGGACGGTTTCATACGGCGAGGCTCAGGCCTTAGGCCTGCACGTCTCTAACTGTTGTGTGTTTCTTTCACAAGCGCCGCTCTGCTTCCTAAAGGCTCCTCGTAGGACGGACTCTCACCCCCTGAGCTGTAAGTGACCATGCGCAGTAAAGACAGACACTGGCCTAGACCGCAAAGAGACTGAGTGTTGACTGGAGACTCGCACCCGTGTTTTCTGTCGCCCGGCAGAGTCTGGTGTAACCAACGAGTGGGCAGCGAGGGGCCCCCCGTGGCAGCGGCCGGAGTCTGTCCACACGCGGCTCCGGGGCCGGCCCTGACCGCCCTGTGCGCCCCCGTGCTTCCCCCTTTCATGGGGTGACCCTCCTGCCCGGCCACACGCACCTCCCCGCACCGAGACTCGGTGTTTTCTAACCTCTGTCCCAGGAAGTGACTGCAGAGACTGAACCATGAAATCAATGCTAGAAGACGGCTGGAGGCTTCTGCCAGGCATGGGGCGGGCGTGGGGACTCAGTCTTTCCAGTCCTGGCTGAGCTGAGGAACCCGACTCCCAGGAGCTGTGTTCGCGGGACGAGGCGAGGTTGGAAGGTCCAGTAGCGAAGCCACCTGAAGGCCACCAAGGGGGACACCACGCCTGTCCCTGACACCTCAGAGGGGCCGTGAGGCCCAGGGGGTTGTCACAAAGGGCCCGAGGTCACTGGGGAGGCAGCGCACAAGGCTCTGGCGTGAGACAGATGGACGTCCCCATAGAGACCTGCGGGGTGAGGGGCCGCAAGCCCACTGGGCGCTGGAATCGGGCGGCAGCCGCTCAAGGACCCCGATTTACAGGAAAAAGGGGAGACGAGGCATTTGGCTCTTAGGAGCCTCCCAGGGACTCACATGGAGGTCCTGTCACAGGGCCGGGGTCCTAAGCACCTTCCCGCGTCACCTCCTTGGTCCTTGTTTCTGTTACACACGACGCTGGCCCCATGTTCGGGGCCTGGAACACCCACTAAGTCGTGGCGTCCTCGAAACAAAGACACGGGACATAAAACCACGCGGAGAATTGAAATGTCACACAGCTGAATCGCTTCAGGAAAAGGACAGGCGTTTCACGTGTGACAGGTGGTGAGATGAATTGTGGGACGCCCGCGAGAACCAGAGGTAAAGAAGCAGTTGGTCTGGCGAGGAGGCAGCAGGGTCTCAGTGCAGTTACTGATTCTGGGGGCTCGATGGGACCCCGCTCCTAAGGCCTAAGGTCCCCTCCCCGGGACCCCACCCAAACAGCCACTCACACGAGATAACGGGGAGCTTCTGCTCTTTCCATCCAGCAGTAACGCAAGCGAACAGTGATTCGCTGCTACCCCTTCCCCGCTACAGAGGGGCCGGCGGGCAGGGGGGCGCCACCCCGTCCTGTCCGGAGCGCGGGACACAGGACACATAGACGGGCCAGCAGAAACGGGAGCCAGACGTGGTGCTCACACACGGTCACAGAACTCACGGGGTTGGGGAGGCAGACAGAGGAGGCACCGGGAACGGCAGACATCGACGCACACACGCCGGACATGCCACCGCGGACACGCCCTCGCCATCTGTCAACACAAGGCCTGGGGCAGCGTCTGGGGACCCTGTGAGGAGAGGGCGGGGCACCCATAGGTTCCCAGCAAACTGAACGTGACCTCCCCTTCCCGTTACGGTCAGTTCCCAGCCGACGGGAACATGAGGGAACGAGGCCATTTACAGACTGAACAAAGATGGGGCTGCCGTTCTCCAAACACTGGAATAAAACAGGACGAGCGCTCAACCTCTCCTTGTAACCGTCCTGGTCTTGTATGACCGTCCTTTGGTCGTGAGCAGCCAGTCCTCGTGAAGTGCTTTTACACGCGTGTCGAGTGTGGTCCTCGTGTCCCTGGGGGGTGGCCCGGGTGTCCCCGTCCATGGGGAAATGGGCTCAGACAGGACAGGCGTGGCCCGGCTCGCAGATGTCAGAGCCAGAGATCGACCCAGTCTCCGCTAGACGTGGGGACTCGGCCTCTTCTTTCTGACCATTTGCTGCTACCGTGACCCAAGTTCACGACCACAGGGATGTGATTTCACTATACATTTCAGATGCAAATGCAGTGTATGCTTGTCTTCTCCATTTTTACTTGGAGGTTACAGAGCAAAATGCTGTACTTCCCAGGCTGCTCTGCGGCTGTCATTTTGGTGCAAACAAGGGTCGGCCCGTGGGAAGGAGCCGGACGACCTCCAGGGCAGGGGCGGGGCGGAAGCCGAGCCTGCAGCTGGCTCCTGCGGCAGGCGGCATGGTCTGGGCACGGGAGGCCTTCCAGCTGTGGCCTGGGGCTGTTGGCAGGCATAGCGGACGCCTCCTGCTCCCACTTTTCAGTGAAGGGAGATGGCCCGTCTGCAGGGGGAGCGGGGCCCGTGCTCGCCGGCGGGAAGGGACCGTGGGAGACCAGTCCAGGACCGCAGCATGCGCAGTATGCAGCCAAGGGTCCTTTGAGGTCAGTGTCATGGCTTCAAAGTAGGGACGTGAGAGCTGGTCTGGCCACACGCAGTTTTGGGGTGCAGGCACGGACTAGGGGAGATCTGGATTCCAGGGGGCCTGAGGCTCCACAGGGGACTAGGATGCACCAGGGCATGCAAGGAGGCCGGGTGTGTGGGAGGGAACGCTTCTGCAGAGAGGCCGTGCCGGGGGCTCAGTGAGGAGGAAGCAAGGACCGAAGGGCGGTGGCAGGGCCCCGAGGTGGCGTCGGGCGGCCGCAGCAAGTGCCAGACTGCATGTCAACACCTTCCCTCCCTTGTCGCCTCTGCTGCGAGGACGGGTCTGGTTCAGTTTCGTAACAACAGAAACGGTACCAGAAATGAAGGATTCAGAGCTGCTAACAATGTCTGATCTGGGAGAGACAGTAATACTCAGGATTCTTAAGTGTGTTAAGCGTCAGATGGAAAGAGGACTAGCGTGAGCCGTCCCATTGTCACGTCATTTCCATAGTTACTATCATTTCCATAGTTACTATCAACAAAAACAAGCGAAAAGAAGGTCCTCAAAATAATTTTGCTTAATACACATCACACCGTTTTCACAGCAAGCCAAGACCACGCCTGACTTTCCTGCCCGGTCCAATCTCCATTCTGAGCACCTGGGGCGTTTGTCCACAGCACACACTGGATGGGCCGGTTTGGGAGATCTTCCACCGGATCACCCATGTTCATGGAGTAAAGCACCGGCGTGGGTCAGAGGGGAGGGTGTGCGTGCATGTGTGCGCATATATGTGTGCGCGTGTGTGCGTGTGTGGGGATGAGATGGGTCAAAGACGGTGACTTGTCCTTTGTGATGCTGGCTTGAATGCCCTTCATTTGAGAGCAGGTTCCAAGCTTCTGGGATGTTCCCCTGATGACGCAGGCGATGGTTTGGGACCACTCATTTAAATGCACCCTCTGCTGACACGGATTCGCGCAAACTTCCTCTGAGCAGTGGGGTCCACTCTAATATTAATTTGGGGTCAAGTTGAGATTTCTCCAAGGAGTCATTTTTCCCCTTAACAGCAGCCCAGTGCATCTGCAGAAAAGGGTCTTGAACCCTTGGGTGGGCATGAGCCCCCAACACTGGCTGTTAGGACATTTTGCCCTTTGGGGACATCTCAGTCTTTCTAAGACTTAAAATAATTCATACCTGTGACTGTTTTCAGTATGATGCGACCTTCACGACCATGGGAAACAGGTAAAATTTCATCAAAGAAAATATAATTTTTATGTTAATAAATGGCACCTACATGTTAAAAAAACAAATTATGCTCATTTAAGTAACTGCCTACCAAGATGATTAGATCACTATACTTTCCTATAGATGTGCTGACATGTTTCAAACAAACACCATATCAAAGTGTCACATTCCCGTCTCGTTATCACCGCAAAGCAACTTTACTTCGGGTGCCGTCCAGGCTCCTA
This sequence comes from Furipterus horrens, assembly GCF_987537825.1. Lineage (NCBI taxonomy): Eukaryota > Metazoa > Chordata > Mammalia > Chiroptera > Furipteridae > Furipterus > Furipterus horrens. The sequence goes on from NW_028327180.1 coordinate 838,847, forward strand.
CGTCATTCACCAGCCGCCACCGCGCCGGGGAGCAATTCTGCACGATTTCAAATGGCCAGGCCCCTGCAGGAACAGCTGCGGGGAACGGAAGTGTCAGCCACGGAGCGGTGACCACGAAAGGACGGGAATGTGCGCCCAGGACAGGCAAGGTGGAGACAGACAATCACGCCGAAGGGACCTTCCAAATTGAAAAAGACAAGAGAGCAGAGAAGAGAAAAAGAGAACGGTGGTGGCGGGGCCGTCTGATTTGAAAGCGCATGCTCAGGAGTCAGGTAGTAAAAAACCTTTAAAATCTTGGCTCTTGACAGTTTCACAGTCATTTAACAACGAGAAACAAGTTTGGCCATTGAAGCAATAAAAGCAAAATCTGTCCGTGAAAGCTCATTATGCTACTATTGACCGTTTTAAGACTCTCCTCACAAAACTGCTGTTGAGTAATTGGTCAGTAAGCAGGCACCAAGTCCTGAAGGAGCCGGGGCCGTCATGTTCCGATGTTCCACCTAAGTGTGTCTTTTACGGGTCCACAGAGTCAGACAACGGGGCAGTCCGAGTGCAGGGAGAACTCAAAACGGCTTAAGGAAAAAAAGCAGTGGGAAAACGCAGGGGTCAAACTGTGCGCCAGAGAAACAAATGCACACAGAAGCGGATTGCTAAAAAGAGCTTGTTTTTCTCGGGTAAGGGTGGTGTCTGGAGGTTGGGTGGCTGGTTTGGGAGTCCGAGTGCCAGGTGGGAGGTCTCTGCGCCCCTTGACCCTGTTGAATGATGAATCGATCCCTTTGTTCAAGGCAATACTCAAACCAGGCAAGAGACAGACAGGGCAGAGGGCAGAGGGCAGAGGGCAGGCAGACATCAAAGGTTGCGTCTATAGGTGTACAACCTTGACCGCCCCAAGCAGAATACAGTGTATTAACAGCAGGTGCAAAGGACGGTGACAGACGTAACTGTCCCAGGAGAGGAACGTGGCGACGGGTGATCTGGGTTTGTGGACCATACCTCCAAACAATGAGGAAGAAACGCTTGAAGATTTGATACAGATGCAGAGGGAACTAATGGACAGGAGAGGCGGTGCTCCTGACCACGTGGGCCCTGGAGACGCCTTCATGGAGCTGCAAGACGCCACCTGTGAGGCCACGTCCGGGGACCCCGTCACGCGCCCGGAGTTTCCCTTTCCCTCCCGTCCTAAGCCCGTTTCACTCATCGCAGGCTTCAAGAGCAGAATTAAATACGGTCCGGATCACGGGGATATGCCGTGCCTAAACATTTCCACGCCCTGTGTCGCTCTGTCTTCCGAGGCAGTGCCATTCACGCTTGGTTTCATCACTTAACGCTTTTCCCAATTTTAAACACACTTTTTTCAGACCCTGCTTTAGGACTTAAAATACCGACACAGAAAATAGACGCGACAGATTTAAGAAACGTTATCGCCGAAACCAGAGTGGGATTTAATTGGAAAGCCCAGCCCAGGCGCAGTGGCGCGCAGGGCGGTTATTAGCGACCGTGGCTGCGTCTGTGCTGCGGGGCTGAGGCCTGAGGCCGGCCAGTCCACTGTGGTCCGGGGAGTTAGGGGGAGGGGCTGCGTGGACGGAAGTAGATGAGACGAGGTGAAGTGGAAGGGGACCCACCCGCAGCCGAGCAAGCACAGAAGCGACTCCCCTGTGGAAGAAGAGACCAAGGCAGAGTTTGCTCCCCACAGGCCCCTCCTGTCCGTCCTGGAAAGGAGAACATTCGCACGGACACGCGCTGAGGTCGCTAAGCTGCTGCTGAACCTGCAGCTGCATCCTCGGTTCTCAGGGGCGGGTGCGGTGTGGGGGACGGGGGGCTGGGTGGTGCTCCCACATTCAGGGACCCGGAGCCTGCATGAGGCTGGCTCAGCAGTGACCTGTAGGAAGAGAAGGGGCCCTCAGGGTCAGAACCAGAGTCACCAGCCAGGACAAGGAACAGAGCAGGAGCAGGGTGACAGTGGAGATGACAGTCATCCCGGGGACTGCATGGAAGGAGGCACCCTGGGGACTCTCAAGCGCCAGTCACTGGAACTCCAGGGCGAGGGGCCCAACGGCTCTGCCAGGGGCTCTTAGAGGGGCGTTTGAAGGACTTTGAGTCAAATGTGATAGCGTCTCAGTCACATGCCCACAGGATGCATGGGGCTGCTTTGGGGAGGTAGCCCCGGGCGGCAGCAGTGGACGGGGGCCAGTGGCCGTTGGCCTGAACTGTCTGCACACGAGGCCCACTCAGACTGCTGGATGTGCCGGCAGGATGGCTGTAATGGCGGAAGTTAGTTTTTAAAAAATCTAAAATCTTTAGAAAGTGAGCTAAGGACATACAGTAAATGAGGAACTGTTTATTCAAGAAAACCTACCGAGATTGGTGAGCGCCGTGGAAGTGTGTGCGTTTGGGCCACGACCCACTCCCTGCCCGCCCTGCCGCAGCCGAGAGCAACAGGCTGTCTACCCCACTGGGTACATCCAGGAACTCAGGCGTCCTCTCCGCGTAGCTCCCTGCGAGGGCTGGGTGCCAGCATCTCTCGCCCTTGGGCTCTGGGTGCCAGCGCTCTGTCCCAGAAGGAGCAGAGGAGCCCTTCTCCCCCGGAGGTCTGCCCCAGAGCAGCAGCTGTGACCACAGCAGGGGACCGGGAACACTGGGCCGTGACTGGTCCTGGTTCAAGCTCAGGTGTGGGGGTGGGGGGTGGTCTAAGCCAGGAGAGCCAGGCCGAGAAGACCAGAGGCCACCACCCCAACCGAACGCCCTGCTCCTAAGTGTGGGTGCCAAGCCGAGAGACGAGGCCCTTGCCCCCCGCTCAGATATGGGGCGTCGGTGCAGAGTCTGCCGGGAGAGGGGCGGGTCCCAAGGAGACAGTGGCGTGCGTTGTGGACACAGGCGGTACCTGCGTGACTCCGGGGAGGGACAGGCACAGCTGCTGCGGGAGGCAGCTCTCTCTCCGCCGTGTTTCACGGGGCCATGGAGACAAACTCGCACCGCTGCTGAAAAGTGAGCACTGCACATAGACCCGATCCTCTTCCCTCCAGCGTGTTTTTGGTCTCTGCCTAATGGTGAGCAGAGAAGCCGCGCTCACTGGAGGACTTTAATGGGCCCGCATGCGGAACCTCATCCCACCGAACACCACTTCTGATTTTTCTGCACAAATACCCGACTCGGGTTCATGCTGCAGGTGCCTCCCTGTGTCTGCCAATGGGTGTGGCTGAGTCAGGAATGGTTTTGGAAGCTTCCCTGTCAAGTGCTCTCATGGGAGCCAGGGTCTCCCACCCTCGGCCTGTCACCCCTTTTGAAGCATTTAGGGGCCTGTTCACACACTGAATGACTTATTCAAAGGAAGAAAGTGAAGAATTCAGGGAGGGACCAAAGCAGGTTTATAGCTGCTCCTATGGGAAATAAGACAATAATCGATAAAAGTAATATAATAACAACCCTGGGTTCCGCGTACTCTGAGCTGCGAGCCTGCTTCGGCTCACCCCGGGTTTCCCTGACCCTGCGGCCACACAGGTGGTGTCTTCAAGGGACGTATTCTTGGTCGTCCCTGCTTATCACTAGACTAACGCCTCCACATGCACACACGTGTGCGCACTCACACAGCCCGTGTTCACAAAGCATGGGCACACACATGTGCATGCAGCACGTGCACACACATCATGGATTAGACATTAGGCATACACATGCCCCCCCACACCCACCTGTAGTCACATGTGCATGCATGTGCACTAAGAATGATCATGCTTTACGGGGAAAAAGCTCTTCTTATGTAAAGAATTCGTCTTGCAATATGTTTCACGATTTTTAGACATGTGAGAATAGATAACCAACTCCACCCAGAGAGAATCTAGAGAAACTACAAATAAAACCATCTTGATCGGCTGTGTAACGGTTTTTGAAATGTCAGTAGAAAGCTTCTCTGTCATTGGAATCCTTTCTGTAAACCTGAGAACAGGTGGGCTTCTCACTGATAAACCCTCGCCAGCCGAGGTCTCACGGAGGAATAGTGGCGGACGGCAGGAGGAGGTAAAAAAGGAGATTTAAACACTGGACTTTTTTCAGTATGAGCTGGTCATTTAGTTTGGAAATCTCTCTCCCTAACTGCTTTAGCTGCAGCCGGATGCTCGTTCCTGTGCGTGGATGATGTTCCCGCGATCACAGGTCACGGAACTGGGACTGGTCCGGGCATTCCCTGGCCCAGGGCTTCTGCGTGGCAGGTGAGCTGATGTGTATTCACTGTCTAAACACTCTGCGGCTTAGAGAACGAGAAAGGGAACCTTCCCCACTTCAGGGCAGGAAACTGAGGCGTGAAGACAGAAAATGAGCTGCCGGCGGTGCCCTCGGAAGGTGCGTCAGGGCGCCTAGTCAGTGCCCCCCCGGGGCTCCCCGCCCCTCGCCCACGCTGACGGCTTTGCCGCCTGGACACGGAATGACAATCACATCATAAGCAAGATGTGCGTTTCCTGGCCCTCGGATCACGCGCACGGTCCCCCTGGGCTGGCTGTTAAGGTGGGGTCTGAACGTCACAGCTTCTGAAGGACAGTGTCCTTTCAGTGTGTCCAATGGGCTTGATTTTAGTTGTAAGATTTTGACTATGCAACTTACAATCAGTTTTTTTTTTTTTTTTTTTTTACAAAATGTATTTATAGGTTTCCATCTGGCTCTTGGCCACACCGGCTTAAGGAATGTAATTGTTCTGAACCGACTTTAACTAGCCTTCGGCGTTTCATTACAAAGCATTTACAGCGGAGTCTTCCCCGAGCTCAGCATGGCTTTGAAAAAGAAATTACACAAAGGAGCGAAATCATCCGTGAGGAGGCAGGACCCACGCGCCCCACGCAGGGCTTCAGTGCGGGGAGGCTTCCACCGACGAGAAGCAGTTTCTTGTCCAAGTCCCGGGCGAGAGCTTCCAGCACGCAGACTGCAGGCACGGGTATTTTTTCAAAAGGGAACATTTAAGTAAATATTACAATGTTCTGAAGCAAAACTGGCTAGACAGTCCCAGAAAGGAAGTAAATAGGAATATTCCTATAAACTCACATTCTCGCAAATATTGGGCTTTTTAAAGCAAGACGCAACTGCAAACTCATCTGCGTTTAGGAGGATCCTAACTGCGTAGTTAGCCCGTGACGACCGACTCGGTGAGTGGGGTACGGGGCGCTCGGCAGCGGGCACAGCCCTCAGCGCGCGCGGGATTCACTCCCGCAGACCAGTCCTTGCGGGGCGTCGCTGTCACGCTCCTTTTCAACCGGGGAACCGGCGGCCCCGAGCGGCTGCGTCCTACTGTTTCCGACCGAGCAGCCATCGGAAGGTGAACCCGCACCGCGCGCCGCGCGCGATCGGAACGAACCGCTGGGCGCGCTGCCCGGCTGCAGCGAGGCCCCTGCACGGCGGTGACGCGCCCCGGGGCTGGGAGACCTGGGAGACGGAGACAGTGGGGCCCCTTCGCACCGCCGCAGGCCTAACGTCGTCATCCGGCACTCGGGGGGCCCGAGGCCCGCCCCTCCGGACACGCTTCCCAGCAGGACGCGCGGGGCCCAAGGCCACCGCGGGGCCCGGAGATCTTTGCAAAGACAAGAAAGCAGACGTCGTGACTGCAGGGCGGGTAGCCGCAGACCCTGAGACAGGAGACGGCCACTAAGAAGGGCTCCCGGCGGCTCTCGGGCCCAAACCTAGAAACCACAGCCCCGCAGCCGTCTCTGCGCGCGCGGGCCTCGCACAGACCGCGGGTCTCGGAGCCGCTGCGCTGCTCCTGCTGCCAGAGCAGCTCCCCGGAGTCCCGCTTCCAGCAACAGAAGTTTCTCCGCCCAATCGGCGCGGTGCAGCCACAATGACCAATCACAGCAGCTCTATTGTGACCGACCAGGACAGGGCCTGTTGGGCCAATCAAACCGCGAGGTTTTGGAGTCCTCATTTGCATGACGACGGGCCAATCAGGGACCAGGGGCGGGGTCCTCAGTCCATATAAGCCAGCTGCCCCGGCTCCAGGACCCACTTACATCTCCATCTATGATTACAATTTGTGTGTCCTTGTCTGAGCCGAGACACGGGTGGCCTTTTGCCAAAGCCGAACGCAGCGGTGCAGCCCGGCCCAGGCGAGAGCGGCCCAGCAAGGGGTAGAGGAGAGCGCCGCGGGGCGCACCCACGCAGCACAGAGCGCACAGGCGAGGGGCCCGGCCCCAGGGCTGCCCCCCAGCGGCGCTGTGTCACCAGGAATCTGCCGCCCCGAATCTAGTTCCCTTCCCCGCCGCACCCCACCTTGGGGATTCCCGTTGCTGCTGAACTGGCTCCTACAGTCGCTGGTGGACACAGGCCCCAGCCTGAGAAGAGTGGCCCCGGCCTAGAATTAGCGCCGCCCTGTGGGTTGCCTGCACGGATGCGGGTGGAACGGCTCCCTTCCCGTCTCGTCAGCACGCGGCGCTCGTGGCTGCTGGGCAGGACACTCCTTAGGCGTCTGCCTGAGTCAGAGCTTCCCGGACGGCTGTCCTCCTTGGACCTCAACTAAGTGCTTGTTGCCTCTCTCTCTGGCCCTTTCTTTCGGGGCTCACACACATTGTCTGACATCGCTGGAAACAGAACTCAGGCTCTCTGGCAACGTACTGAGGCACCCCAGGTGCATCGCAGACGGTCTGCGGGGTGAAAGGAGATGTGCTAAGCCCCGAGGGCCACTGGCCTCAAACTCCTGCTCTGCGACTCCCTTCGTCCGCCCAGCCGTTCATCCCGCAGCCACGCTCGGAGCGGCGAATGATACCGCGTGCGCGGGGTACGACGGAGACAGTACGACTGTTCTTCACGGAGCCACGCCGACCCTGCCATGACGCGGGAGGGGCTTCCCGGCAATGGCCGACTTCTTAAAATGCACTTAGTATCATGGCCCAATGCGCACGCACGCCTGAAACATCATGGCCCAACACATACACACACCCCGGAGACAGAAGAACGCAAAGCAACGTGTGTCCTCAGCACACAAGATGCTCTTGCTGATGCTTCCTGTTCTGTTTCTCCCGGATCCAACCCAACAGGTAGGTCTCGCCGCCCACTGCGGACCGCACGCAATCCCGGTGGGACAGACACCGCGGTCACGCGCACTCACCAGCGCGAACTCCTTGTTGAGCGTCATCTGCTCCACCAGCGAGGACTCGTTGTGGAAGAGGTGGGGCTGCATGTGGCTCCACATGTGCGGGAACCACCAGAACTCGTCCACCGACCGCAGCAGGAGGTCGTCGCCCTCGTCCTCCTCCGCGGTCCCTGGGGGCACAAGGTCGGGGCGGCTTAAGTGAAAGGTCCCCGTTAGCTTAACGGTGTTTTTGTTGTTCTCGCCACTGACACAGAAATCCAATTCCGTGCTCTGATCAAAAGATCTACCCTAGTCTAAGCGACACCAGAGGCCGTGGGGCCGGGCGGGGCTGGGCTGGGCTGGGGGCCCCGTGCAGGGCTGATTTAGGGCTGAGGGGTGCTGGGTCGCTGATGGTGTGTAGAATTAACACCATTAGGTGGGCGTAAACAGCAAGCTTTGTCCTGACTGTTGGCTTTTTGCTTTAAAACCACCAGCTGATAGAGAATCGCTCCCTTCTTGCAGGCTCTTAAGTCTACAGCTGAGCTGGCGTCGTTCAGGCTTTTGGCTACGAAAGTAGCACGTGCGGCTGACGAGAGGCAGCGCACAGCCTGGCGATGCGAGAGCTCAGAAACGAAGGCAAAGCAAAGCCAAACGGACCGCGTTCGAGAACAAACCAGTGGAAACATTTTGGTATCTTTCTTTAAAATCTTTACAACTTATTTTTTAAAAAAGTTAAGCTCATTCTGTATAAACGCTTTTGTGTCTTTGTTTTTAACTTAATATGATGAGCATAAACATTTCCCATTTTGATAAAACTAGTTCATGAGATATAAACAATGAACCTATGAACACACTAGGAATATGATTTGAGAATTTAAAACTAATATTAATTTCTCATTCTCTATTAGGAAAATTTGTTAACAGTGCCCAATGCACAGGAGAAAAAACTATCTGTCATGCTAAAGTGAAAACAATAACTCAGTGCTAAGAGAATCCACTAAGGTGCAGCATGTTGACTGTATGAAACTGTTATAGTATTTGTACAGCTTTATCATATCCACTTCAATTTTAAAATGTTCTGAATCAATAACATGAGCATTGATTCCTATTTAGTCTCTAGATAACCAAGTCAGTGAAGCAAGATAAATCCTGGCTTATAGGATGAGGTGTATTTATTTGTTATACTTTTTATAGGGGGCTGCTTGATTTTATATTCTTTACTTAAATTAAGCAAACAAATACAAAAGGTACTTTTTAGAGGGCTCTTCTCCGCTGTAAAGCGTTCATGGGTCACAAGTGCTGTGACCGGGGAAAGTATGTATCTGGTGTTGATCAGTACTGGGGTCAGAGTGCCTCCTTCTGCCATCTGCGTGACTTTGTCACCTTGGACAAGTCACTTCTCTGAGTCTGAGTTTCCTGGCCTGAAACTGGGGACATAAATACCCATGTCCGAGGAGCTTTGTAAAGAGCCAATGAACCAATTTATTAAAGCACTTCATACTGTGTCTTGTAGATAATAGGCACTTCATAAATATGAGAATCTCTTTCTTCTTAAAATATCTAGTAGTTTATACCTTCAGTATTCTAAATTTATATATTTTTAAATGCTCTTCAAGACGTCATCTGCCTGGGTCACTAATTTCTGACCGTCAGGGTCAGATCCCTTTGGCTTGCGCTGTACTGGCTGCCGCTGGAGCAGGGAATAGCGAGAAGTGTGACTCAGTCTGCAGGGTGGTGGCCTCGGAACTTCGATGCCTGCTAAGGGCACGCCAGCTCCTGCGTGTACCAGGGTGTGCACTGTTCCCAGGACTCCGCCCCTACCCCACGTTCTAGACAGGGGAGGGGCCCCAGGCTCAGTCTGGGCACCGTGGCCGCCAGAAGGGCAGCAGCCGCACAGAGAGGAGAGAGAGGTTCGGCCGTGATGAGCCCTGGGAATGAGGAGCGGCAGCATCCTTAGCTTGTTCAGGTCCTCTGACACCGTAGTGCGACACACTTAGGGTTCATTGGCTTTTCGTAATCTGTTAAGATTGCCAGCTGCTGAGATCCAAAAGAAGAGAAGTGTGTCATGTCCTCAGATGGGTTTTCCACACGGAATGGCTTTGCCACGGACTGAGTGTTTCTCGGGGCCTCGGTGTAGCTGAACTGGGCAGAGGTTAGAGAGTCACTTCCTGCCACGTGCCCTCTGCCACCGTCTGCTGTGCTGGGGCCTGGACAGTTTGAGAAAGGCTTCCTGCCCCTTCCACTCCTGATGGCTGTGGGGGGCAGGGAGCAGCCCAGGGCTCATGGAAAGAGAGTTTCGCAGACGAGATAGCAGATTCACCACAGAGCATCTGTGTCAGTTTGTAAACACACCCGCAGGGTCGGCAGGGACCCTCGGAACCTCTCCTTTCAGCGTTTCCCACCCTGCCCAGGCCACGCAGTTCAAAGTCACGGGGGACGTGACAGCTTGCTGGCAATCCGCGTGCCGCGTGACGCTGGGGGACGTGGCTCGCAAAGCAGAATTTCAAATGTTATCAAATCCATCTGAATGAAAATGAACATTTTCATTCGCTGTAAACATGTTTTCCTACACGTGATTTGTGCTTCAGTTGCGTGTGAGTGCGGTTCACGGACGCTCATGTTTAATGCGAGTTACAGGCCCAGAAAGGGCCTGATCAGACCGAGCCTCTCACTCGTCTGACCCAGACTCACGGTCACGTCGTTATTAATCAGAAACAGCATCTTTGTTCTCATTTAAAAGTCATTCCCTTTTACTTTTTTGATTCCCAGAAAATATAAAGTGTTTCAATTCAGAAGTAGAACCCTGCGTGATTGCTCTGGTACAAAGCAATAACCTTTTGTCTATTTGCTCATTATGTATAAACATCTTAATTCCTAAGTGATAACAAGATGTTTCCAGTTTTCTTTTTACACTGAACCTGGCCAGGTTTCATGCAGTTGGATATAGGAGAAACTAATTTTAAATGTTGTACAAAATAAAAAGAACTGTATAGTGATAAACATTAATTAAAAGCTACCTATATTTCCAAAATTAGAACAAAGAAACATATGAATTGTTCACTGTTTGCTTTCTGGGTAATATTTGATTGATACACAAAATACTTTAAAAAGCAATAAAGATGAAGCCTCTCACAGCATCTGGAGTGTGCTATGCCCTGTTCTGGATGGAGAGAGAGGCTCGCTGTTTGCTTTGGAGATGCAGAAATGAGGCACAGAGAGGTTAGGTGAGCTGCTAATGCTCACACAGTGAGGGACCCTCAGCACTGATCAGAACAAAAGCAGTCTGCTCCCAATATCTGGCCTTGGAGCCAGTACTGTGCACAGAAAAGCAAAAACAAACGGAGGAGGAATGTAAGTCTGTTGCTTCCACGTTTGAAAGTTAGTAGGTCTATATAAAGGGTTTTTTTCTGAGAAATGGACTCTAATGGAAAAGACCAATATTCATCCACTTTGCAAATATTACTCATGATGTAATTGGCTGAGTCCCAGTCACCATATGATTAATTAGGAGGAACAGCAGTAATGGTCGCAGCAATCATGTCCCGCAGCAGCCGCAGCCCCTGCCCCCGGGGCCTCTCCCCGCTGTCCTGGCCCCACTGTGGCCCGAGCGGCCACTGTGTCGTCTCAGTCACGGCTTACATATATCCAGGCCCCACTGTTTTACCCCAGACTCTGCTTTCACTCTTTTCCTTTCAGTCAGTGGCATGCCCTTCCTCCTGTGCAGCACCTGTGAGTGGCAGGCTTCGGGGAGGGCTTGGTGCTGAGTCACTTAGGGTGAGATTGTTTGCGGCAGGTGGGGGACAGGGAAGCGGAACAGAGGATGCGTGGGGAACACCAGAGAGAAGCGCGTAAGGAAGCGGCGTCCGTCCTCACTGCACTGGGTGCGTGGGTCCCAAGGCCTTCCAGACAACAGGCGCACCGCTCAGCAGCGTCCCGGGTCCCGGGCGAGAGCAGACACAGGCCTGTGGCCAGCTGCCTCCGGGACCCACGGCACAGCCCAGCTAAAGCTCGTGGGGAACGTGGCGGGGGGTGGGGGAGAGGTGTGTCCTCCGCTCTGGGCAGCACCCGGGTCTCACCCCATGCGAGGGGACTCACGTGAACTCAGTACCAGAGGATGGCACCCTGGAGCTGCATTACGGATGCCTCTCATAAAGCAGCCAAGCAGTAAAGCTTCCTGCCTAGGGGAAGGAGTACACTTCTGGAACCTCCAAGTGTGTACATGCTGTTCCCCTCTGATGTGCGCTCTCTGCCCAGCATGAGAGAATGAGTGTTTCTTCCATTAGTTTGTTAGCTTAATACCAGTGTAATGGTGAACTCACATGTTGGTTTCCCAGCGGCGGTGAGCTGTGTGCGTGCTCAGGGTTATAGAGAAGAAAGAGGGGCGGTAACCCCATCACGTGAACTCTGGGACCGCAGGGCAGGCTTCACGGGCCCGAATGTGACGAATAAATAAAAGCTGGGGCACTTATCCAAAGAATGGCTTCCTGACTCTATCCAGATATTTGGATAAGAGTACTGTGTGTGTGTGTGTGCCCTGCAGATAATCCCGAATCCTTCCCGTGTGGGAGCAGGTGCGGGCTGTGGAGTTAGGGGCGTCCTGACTTCATAGTCAGAGCTGCTCAGGCTTGAACTCGTTTCCGGAGGGGCCTTGAGCAAGACTCAGGAAGCTGGGAGCGCTCTGCCTGGGCGGAGATGACCCCAAACTCGGCAAAACGCCCTTTCAAAATATGCGATCATTTGATGCAGCAGCTGGCTGAAATACTAATTTTCCTCCCATTACTTTAAACAGATTTACATGTTTCAAAGCCGGAGGGAAAAGCATGGAAGGAAAGCCAATGAGACATCACTGCTTCAATAATCTAATAAATCAGGCTGAGCCTCTTCGGAAAAACATTGTGAAGCTTCTTGGGGTAAATGAGCTGCATTTAGGGTAATTAAAGACACTTCTGCATGGGATGTTTTTACCGAGCCACCAACGGCAGGCACGCACGGTAACACACGGCACGTTCTCTCCGGGACGCTGCGCTGCCCAGTCCTGGACGGAGCGCGGGGGGCAGGAGGGCCGGCGGGGCCCAGAGCAGCCGCTGACGCCCGCACCCGCGTGCCAACTTGCCGTCCTTAGGAGATAATCGCTCTTACGCAGAGAATTCTCTGTGCGGCTTCTGGACACGTTAATGCTGATATTCAGAAGATGGGGGAACCTAGAGTCGTGCGTGGACTCCAGCCAGGCTCCAAGACTTTGGGGAGCGGCTGGGACTGGACCCGGGGTCGACTGTGGCCTGGCCATGCTGGGCGTCATGCACATGGGGCCAAACGGCCGCTAATATCGTCAGGGGAATTACGTACTGGGAGGGAGGGTGAACTGGGAAGGATGACCTTTCCGATCTATTACATTCCCCTGAGGCTGTAAAATTCCCATCTCGTTAGTGAATGTTTTCCAGAGGAAAATAATGTTTACCAAACTGCCTGTCCGCTCATCTGTCTGACAAAGTAAAAACAGTGTTCACCCCGGTTCCTCTCCCAGCGTCACTACTGCCAGCGTCACCGCGCTTCCCACCCACGCTGAGCTGAGACCCGAGAGGCATCGTCACACGGAGCACAGTTGTCACGGTTCCGTCTGCGGACCTGAGGAGCCCACCCTCTGATCCTGGACTCAGCTGCTCAGAGCCTGTGCCCCGGGCACCCCCGCAGCCAGCCTGGGGTCCTGCTCGCCCACGTGGGACACAGTTAAGATCCGCGCTCCTACCGCTATGGCGCCGCCTGAGCACACCACGCCCCTTCTTACCTGTGTGGTAAAACTTCCCTGAAAATCCAAGGTTGAAGGTAAAATTTGCAACCTGAGTGCGCAGTAAATTTTGAGTCTCTAGTAATGCCTGAAATAAATAAGAAATTAACATGATTTTAGAAAAATAAATATGAAGCTTTGGGATGCCTCTTTTTCAAAGGTGTATGCATGAAAGAAACAAAATACAAACGCTTGCTTTGGGGGGTTTTGATGGGTGCCGTTGCTATTTCTGTTTCACGCGCTGCAATCACGGCCATTGCCAAGTGTGTGGAAGTCCCCCCAGTTCTGAAGCAGTCAGGCCCTGAGCACATTCTAAGCTGCTAAGAGGCAGTTCTCTGACACACAGCGCTGGAATCACATTTTATTTCTGTGTGAGATGTCTTGCATTCCAGATTACCCTACTTATTCTTTGGGGAAATTTTTCAGAATTACTAGATATGAGAAGTCCTGTATTTGTCGGAATAAAAAGATATCTTTTGAGTTGCAATTTAGTACTTTATTTAACTGGGGTTCCTCTCCTATAATTTTAGAGGCAATGTTGTTGAGTTTAAAGCCTGGTTTTTTACTTTACAAATTAAAGAACAACGTACACTGTATAGAAAGTTGATTGCAAACCTGGAGACGTGAATAGAAAGGACAGGTAGGAAACAGGACCGATTTTAGAAAGGAAAATCTCTCAATGTGGCAAACATTTCCCTAATTTCTTGACTTGTGATTAATCCACATTAATTTCTTGATTGTGGACAGGGTACGAAAACACTGATAATAATCTCAGAGTCAGACCTGGCCCTGTAATTTTCTGCATAATGTGGAGAACTCTTACGACTTTGGGCTTTTTAGTTTGCTTATGGATTCTGATGGTTTTTCTAGCTTTTTAGAGCGGACTCATTTCTGATAGAAACGAGATGCTGGTTTGAAAGGACGGACAGCGATAATCCTGGTCGCTGCTCTCCACCGGGTGCGGGGGGCAGCGAGGGGCCAGAGCTGCAGGCAGTGTCTGCTGAGTGCTGCCATGCTCTGCTCCCAAAGTTGGGAACCTGCTTATTTCCCAAGGATCAGGAGGGCTCTCCTGCACAAATTCATTTAGTTAAAAGGGGGGGGGGGGGAGGAATATAAAATGACCAAATAACTAACAGGTTGATAACCTATATAGTCAGGATCTCAGTTTTCTTGGGTGTAATCTTGACCAATCTTATTTAAACATTATTGATTAAATAGAAACAGGGAAAAAAACATTTAATTTGACTGTTACATTAAATATGTATTTCTTAAAAAGAAAAAACTCAACATTAAAAAACTGGGTGGAGTTCAAGTTCAGTCTGTGAGCTCCCTGAGCTGACTGGTAGTCAGTTCTGCGGAATGTCGCCGTAAAATAAAGCCACCGTGCATGGCTTCTTCCTGGCTTTCTGCTTTTATGATGCCCAGCCCCTGCGCCTCCGTATCCTGACAGTTTTTTTTAAAAAGTCCCCCTTCCCCGACCCTCGTCGCCCCTCCCGCCCGCCCACTCCGCAGTCCGCCTCTGAGCTCGGCCGGTCACCCGGGCCTGCATCCGCTTCTGCGCCCTCGTCCTGCCACCCGCTCTGCGCTCTCGGGGCCGCGGGGCCCACGCACAAGCGCACGAGGCCTACGGAGACGCCGGGGCGCGGTGCTGCGCGTGGCCCGGGTGGTCTGATGGGACGCCCCTTCCTACGGGGGGTGGGCCCGCGCCTCCTACATCCCCGCCTCCACCTACCGGGCTCACGCTCCGTCCCTCCGCCCACAGCCAGGCCAAGGCCCCCGGCAGGACCCGCTGCCCCCCCAGGTCGCTGGGTTACACACTCCGCTCTGCGGGTCACCTCGCTCCTCTCACCTGTGAGACGGGAGACGCGGTCTCCTGGCTCAGGGCTGCTGTTCCGCTGTAGCGGGGCCCGTCCGTGCTGGCTCCGCTCTGCGCAGGGCAGGAGCGCGGCAATGCTGCTACGGGCCCCCGGGGCGCCAGCCCCACAGCTGGGTACCCTGGGGCCTCCGTGCGTCCAGGGCAGACCTCGCCTGCCCGCGGTCGGGCCCTAGCGCGGCCACTTCCCGGCTTTCCCCTCCGTGGTCTCCTTGCCCGGAAAGCCCCCGCCGCCCCCAGCCCCTGCCCCCGCCTGGAGGGACCTGTCCAGCTGCCACCTTTCTGCAGGAAGCCTCCCCCGGCCCCAGAGCGTCTCCTCCTCTCCTCTCCCGAGGTGAGCCCCTCGGTTGTTTGCCTGCGGACTCACACCCTGTGCCACGCTCGGCGCTTGGCATCTGTCCTGCTTCTGGCCTACGAGCACCTGCAGGATCCCGTGTTGCCCCACATGTGTTCATACACGTGGGAAGTGTTCAGAATATGATCAAAGCCCATATTAATGCCCAACAGTGAACGGGATTAGTTCCATTTCCTTTGTTACTAGCACTTATCTGATGGTCAGTGCCAACCATGGTTCATGGACCCTCGCGGTACAGGATCGCAGGAGGACACAGGACCCAAGGGTGTCCGGCGACCCTGGGTTACAGATGCCACGAGAGACCCCCGGGTGAGCGGGGACTTCCTCCCTGGTGCTAACTGGCCGGAGAACAGCCCCTTCCATCGTCCAAACAGGGCCCCAGGCGCAGCGTCTCCACCTGCAATCCTGACTAATGTGGGAGGAAAAGCACCATTTCTACTCGTAAAAACGAAACAAATGGGTAAAAAAAGAAAAAGCAAACCGTAAAAGGCGCCAAGCCTCCTCCCCTCGCGCTAAGTAAATGTTCTTTGGTTTTCAAAATTCAAGGCCGGACATTTCCACGTCTTCCCATGATCAAGAAAGACACACACACATTAATGGATGCGCACAAAACAACCTGAGTTGTCTCTAAGTCTCCCCACGACCTCTTCATTAAGCTGAGTTTACAGACGGGGAAAACGAGGCACAGGGAGGTTAAAGAAGCTACCAAGGGCCTGGCACACAAAACCGGTGATACACATGGCAAATCAATCAAATAATTACTTAATTGCCAATTGTTCTTAGTGGTGCAAAGCTGATTATACTACATGCTCTTAAAGGGACACACACTGCCCTCCCGGGGACAGGCACTGGGGCCTGCGACAGCCTCTGAGAAAGTGGCGGTTCAGTCACCGTGGAGGGGAGAGGCGGCCCCACCCAGCACGGGCTGGGGGCGTGTGCCCAGGTCCAGGGCCCGCGGCCGGGCAGGCGAGGCCTCAGGAGGGACTGCGGCTTCTTCCCAAGACAGCACCTCCCCTTCAGCTCCCGCAGCGCGATGTTCACCTGGGCGCTGCGAGGATTTTCACAACCTGCAACACCTGACCATTGAGTCAGGGGCACCGACCTCTTTCCCTTAGGAGGTCGAGTAAAACAATGACCGCAGCCAACGCAGCAAGAGCCCCTTGGCGTGAATGACTCCACATTGTACCTGCAGCCTTGGGTCGCGGTGTGGGGGGCTGCCCAGGTGGGGGGAGGACACAGGTGGAAGAGGGGGACAAGGGGCCCACCTGAGACAGGACCGTTGGAGTGTGTGGTCCTGGTGGGGGTGGACTGGGCAGGTTTGGGAGGTGGTGTTCGGAGGAAGGTTCTAGACTCTGAATATCAAGAATGTGAAGGCGCGCTGTGACCTCGAGGACTGGTCGGGGATGGGGACAACACCTGGACTGGCTCCAGATGCTGGGTATGAGGGGACCGCTGCCTGCACATCACCAGCCACCTGTCGTCCCCGGGAGTGAGGTGCGCCCCCACAGCCTCAGCCGCGGTGAGTCAGCCGGCGCCAGCGGCCTGCAGCCGGCGCTCCCGACCCACTGAGCTGTGGGCCAAACCACACACACGCTTTTCTTTTTGTTTTCACGAGCGCGCGAGAAATGTGGGATGGAAGCAAGCTTTATCAAATATTTAGAGAAAAAATGACGGGGAAGCCTGATCAACTAAAAATACTCCTTAAGTTATTTTTAATATAAGAATTATATTAGGTACATGTTAAATGCAGAGTAAATATAATATTGAAATAAATGTTTAACCTTAAAGAATCTAAAACAATAGTGAATGGAAAGCACTTACCAACCTTTTAATGTAAATATTATGGTACAGATATCAGTTATTAAAGATAATTTAAACTTTCCATTCATTGAGCAATTGAACTACTGTGTTGGTCAAAAAGTTCATTCGGTTTTAAAGTAAAAATAGAAAACATTTTTCATTTTCACCAATAACTTTACTGAACAACATATTCATCGTTTTGTTCCACTGCCTCTGCCATCCTTCAGGCCACTTCCTGGTTCCATCTTCCCAGAACTTTTATCTCTTTGAGCAAAGAGCTGGCCCAGGCGCCTTTTGCAGTCTTCCAGGGAATTGAAGTTTTTTCCATTAAGACAGTTTTGTAAAGACGGAAATAAACGGAAATCCGAAGGTGAGTGTCTGGTGAATGCGGCGGACGGATCAGAACTTCCCGCCAGGCTGTGGCGGGTCCTGCCTGGTCGTCAAAGAACGCGCGGTCTCGTGTTATCCTGAGGGGAGACCCTGCGTTTTCTGCTAATTCCGGACGCTTCTCATCGAGCGCGGCTTTCAGGCGGTCTAACTGGGAGCCTACTTGTTGGAGGGAGTCATCCGGTTTCCCGGAAGGAGTTCATACAGAGGACTCCCTCCCAGCCCCACCGTGTACACAACGTCACCCTCTGTGGGTGAGGCCCGGCCTTTGGTGTGGCTGGTGGGGGTTCATTCCACTCGTCCCAGGACCCCTTCCGTTCCACATTATTGTCAAGCACCCACTTTTCATCATCCACCACAATTTGTTTTTTAAGTGGAACATTTGCATTACGTTCCAGTGAGAGAATCACATGTGAAAATGCAGTCAAGGTTTTTTCTCTTAACGTGTGTGGAACCCAGACAGCAAAGCGATTAACATAACCAAGCTGGTGCCCATGACTCTCAGCACCTGATCTGATACTTTGAGAATGTCGGCTCTCTCCTGCCTGGTAGAATGTTCGTTGTTCTCAATGAACATCTTAATTTGATCGCTGTCAACCTCACCTGGTCTGCCCGACCACGGGACATCATCTGGTGAGGAAGCTCCAGGGCAAAACATCATAAACCACTTCTGACACGCTCTCCATACACTGCACAAATCTTTCCTTGCGTTTCAGTTGTGTTTATACCTTTCTTGAGATAATAAACCATAATATGCCTAAAATGTTGCCTATTTTCTTCCATCTTCAATATCAACCCTTTGAGTGCCAAGCGCTATTCGAAATTTGGATCAACATGAGAAAAAATTATATCAATATATTACCTGAGGTACAAAAAAAGAGAACAAAACATAAAACACGAATTATTCCGTTGTTATTTACGTTTATAGCCATCACAAAAAGAGTCGCTGGGAGCCACGTGGGCACCTTTGGGAAAATTTGTCAGCGTCGCTCACAGCGACGTTGGCACACAGAGGGTTAAAGTGGCTACACAAAAATTCACCAATTTCGATAAGATTTTTAAAAATGCACACTGATATGGCAGCTGTCACAACACAACCTACAAAATTGTTCTGAATGACGTTAAAGACAGTTATGTGCCACTAGAGCCGTCGTACAGAAAGAAAACCAAACGAACCTTTGCCAACGCAATAAAACTCCTAATTATTATTTCACCAACCGTGGACCATTTAACATTATAAAAACACTTCCAAAGCATTAGAATTTGTTGAAACAAAAGTCCTCTTGAGTTCTGTCCTTGAATAAATGGAGTGAAGTAGCAGCTCTTTAAATAAGTCAGCCTGAGGAGTCTCTTTTCCAGACTGCAGGTCATAGACCACAGGGACGTCGCATTTTGTTACCTGACTCTACTCAGACAGCACACGCACCTCTCACCTTGGGTGGTGAAGGAGACCAGGTCCCTTCAGACCTCACTCTCCCCTTCTGCATTATTCTGCATAAATCTCTAGCATTGCTTTAGAGATTTGGGGTCGTCTTATTCTTCCTAATGGCTACATCTGGTAAGCAAGACAGATCTTTTCCTACATACCCCTGTTAACTGCTAACATATCCCACTTTTACACAATACACATTTCGGGGCAATTTCCGCCGTCACGTTTCATGGCTCACAGGAGACGATCTGCTTTCCCGTGTTACGTGCATGGAGACCGCGCGCCCCGGCCGTGGCTGGCGGTAAACCTTTGACTCCCGTCACATCGATGCGGGGCCGGCCCCGTGCGCCCCTTTGGGGGCATTACGCGCACCGCGCTCTGCGCTCTGCCTTGGGAGCTGCTGATGAGACTCCGGCTCCTGGTGCTCCAGACCCTGCGCTAACCTCGTTTTAATGAGTTCATTACTCGCTGTCCTCTGAAAGGGAGAAAACAAGTTTCCCTTTTAATTAAAGGCCAGAAGACCCTGCGCAGGCCAGGGAAGAGGCTCGCTGCTGGCGGTGGAGCTGAGCGGTCGGGCCGCCGTCCCGGGAAGCCCAGTGGGAGAACGGGCGGGGCGCAGACAGCCTGCAATCTCCGGACGAAGGGTCCCCTGCATTTAAGACCAGTGAGAACACCCACCGCGGGAGGGCTGATGTGCCCAAGGCTTGATGAGAAAGGAAATCAGCCCAAGTACTTGAAGCGGCTTTAGTCCCCACCGCAGCGCGCGCGGATCCGCAGGGCCGGCCCGGGCGGCACCGGTGAGCCGCGGGCTGGGGCGCACAGGCCGGAGGGGCAGCCGGGAGAGGCTCCGCCCACACATGTTGTCCCCGGGCGAGAGGCCGAGCAAAACAAAGCTGGGGGACGGTTTCTACTAACGCGCAGGACAGGCGGGCGGCACGGCCCCAGGGAGGTAACTGGCCGCCCACCGGGGGCGCTCCGGCCGGTCAGGTCCTTCCAAGCGCAGGGCCGGGGCGGGCTCGAGGACGCACAGCCCCGCCGGGACACAGTGTGAACCACGCGCTGCGTGTGGATGTTTTCATAACCAATAAAACGAGGACAGTCCGCGTCAACAGTGCGATCGACCATCTGCGCCTTCCAAACAGGGCGGTTAGGCTAAAACCCAAAGAGTCGGCACCCCACACGGGGATCGTTTCCGCCTTGCGCGTGGCTTTCTGATTAACACCCAGATCTTCCATCATATATTCATGTGTTTTTAATAAAGCATCTGCCTTCCGTAACTTTATATGTGAAATCTGCTGTGCGCCTTTTTACGTGTCCAGCATGGGTCCTGGCTTAGAGTATATATTTTTCTCCGGTAAGCTTTTTCTGTTAGAATATTTTTAGATTTACAGAAAAATAGCCAAGATGATACAGAATGTCAGCGTATGGACGCTGAGATTAGGGCGCTGTGTTTGTCACAACTAGCGACCCAGTATTGATGGGTGTGTGTGGTACGTGGACTTTTTGAGCTAAAGGCAACTGAGACCCTGTGGGCTCAGGAGAAAGTGCCGACCCGTCCCCCGCCCCCCACAACTGTCCTGAAGAATCTAAACCAGGAGCCCAGCCACAGCAAGAGTAAATGCCGGGCGTGACTTTTCACCTCAATGGCAGGCAGACGACTGATTACTGAACACGTGCTCTGTCTGCCACGACCCTCAGGTGCTCCGGGGCATCCCTCGTCCCTGCTTGGGGTGTCACATGGCCCTCGCGTCCCATCTGTCCCTGCACCTCACGGCTGTGGGGCTTGGACTCATGCGTGTGTGTGGGTGCCCGTCCATACGTGTGTTAGAGTTGGCCCTTGTCTCCTGTTAGTCTGTCTTGTGCCTGCTTGGTTAGGAGACCGGCTGACCGGAGCCCGCGGGCAGAGGGCGCATCTCCACCCCGCAGTGCCTGCTCCCTGCCCCCTGACCGCCAAGGCCACCTCCGCCAGCCCCTCCCCCCTACTCTGCTCATGCTTCCTTTGTCCTCCATGGCATGGCCCGCCTTCCACCCACCGTCTAGGCCGCCTACTTATTACATCGGTGTCTGGTGACTGTCTCTCCTCACCTGCAATGCACCCCCCTCCCAGTGAAGGTAGGGGCATTTGCTCTTGTCACCTGTCTGCCATGAGGCCCAAACCATACCCGGAACACTGCGTGCCCCACAGAGGCGCACGGATGGGAGCTGGCAGGGTTTGGGACTGGGGGAAGTCAAGTGCCCGGAGCTGGGGGCCCGGGTTTCCGGCCCCAGGGCGAAGACATGGCCAGTGCAGCCGCCATCGCCCTCATTGACTGAATGACAGGGGACCGCGTGTCCCTGAGTCACAGCGCTGCGTCTACAGCAGGGCATTTGAGCTGCTGGGTGAGGTCAGAGGTGACCCAGTAAGACTTCACATTGAAGAGCACTTTGATCTTGGGGAAAACAAAGCCCCTAGAGCTAAAAACCAAGGGTTAATGGCACTCAGGTTTCCAGTTAATTACTCAGCAAGCTAGAACTAACTAGGTATTCATGATTAACCCGCCCGGAAATGCCGGGCTGAATGGAGAAAACCATAAAAACCTCCAGAGAGGTCCAGAGCGGCAGCAGAGACAGCTCTGGTCCCTGACCTGCTTTGCTTGGCACAGGCCCCTCCAGGAAGTGTCTGCAGGGCTGTCTGGTTTGTGGCTGTCACAGACCAGTGAGGTGGCACCCAAACTGTCACCTGAGCAGCTGAAATGGGTGCTGAGCCGGCGCCTCTCCCGGGCACGCACAGAAGCGTGTCATTTGCTGTTTCTCAATTTTTCTCACTTCACTGAAACTAGGCAGGAAGCGATGCAGCTAGGACTGGCCTGTTTAATGACGCCGTCCGAGGAAGCCAGAGTCCCCTTGGTGCTGCCTGGCCGGTCGTGAGCTCAGGACCCGCACACGGAACACTCAGGGTGGCTCCGTGACACACCTTTCAGTGTGAATTAAAGAGATTAGAGTCATCGTAATCTATATTGTTGATTCATTCCCATAAACTGATGCCTCTGCTACGCTCACGCAGGAGTGACGAGGGGAGAGTATTTTGACGTCTCTCTTGTGCGGGATAACTGTTATCGGTGCAAGTCTGCCGCTGGAACTCAGTGCTGGTTTGAATAAGCGTGTCCGTCAGACACATGTGCGCGGTCATTTTCTGTTGCCCGGGGCGCCCTTTCCAGGCCAGCAGATACGCCGGAGACTCAGGAAGAGAAAACGAGCCCACATTTCTCTGAGAATTTTATTTGAACTCTCCAAGGTCACGGTCCAATGTTCATTTTAATTGGAATGGCTTTGTTTACATTCATTTCCTGTATGTGCGTTTGATATTTACAAATGCTTCCAACGTTTTCTTTACAGTAACCACTTCTTCTAGAATCTCTTTTTGGTGACTGCGCAGAACACTGGAATGTTTTCTCGGCGCCCTAGCGTGGCGCTGCAGGGAGCGTTCAAGGCGGCACCTGGGTCCTCCGCTGGGGTGAGGTCGCTGACCTTGGTTTCCCGTCCTCGTCCCTTCTGTCCGTTCTGGAGAAGAAGTTGGAAGTTAAGTTTTAGGTAACAGGTCGTCCGGAGGTTTTTGAGGAAGGGTTCTGACAGGGGGGCTGTGGGGTGGGGGCTGGGAGGAGGACCATGGCGTCTCTCAGCGCGCGGCCCTCACCGGAGCTTTAGCGAGCCTGCAGCGGGCGTGTCCAGGAGGCCTGGGGAGGTGGTCGGTGAACGGACCTATTCTTTTCAATCCTTGTTTTCCCAGTGAAGGGGCAACGTTGCCATCTCTCTAGAACGTATTCAAAATCCGTGACTAAGTACACGCTTGTGGTTTTCTTATCAACAGCACGAACACCTGCCATTCTCGGCTGTAATGCAGCAACTCAGACAATAAAATATGCTTTAAAATATTAAAACATAATTTTCCAAAGCTTTATGATATCAGTCCAATTCACTTCTGAACATCATAAAAGCATCATCATCAGGCTTTGAATGGGAGTTGATGTGGCTGTTATCCTAAGTCAGAAGGATGAGGGCAAAGTTCATTGGCGTAAATTACAGACAATGAGGGAAAATCAAGTATCTCCATTTTAACACTTTACCTGATTTCTGAGTAATCTAATCTCCCACTTCTCTGATGTGTTGCCTCATGAGGAAATCTGCCTCTTGGAAGCCTGCTGAGAAATCAGATACCCGCGGTAATCAGCTCGTGATGAATCACGGGGATGCCAAGGCTGGCAGGATGTTTTAGCTCCTCTCCGAGTGCACAGCGAGGACTCTGATTAAGCGTGGCTCTAAGGGGACTGTCAATCATTTACAAAAGACAGAAAAGTAAAATAAAACGAGCCTGGAACTCCTCCAGGCAGAAACCCAAAGCTCTGTCTTCATCTTCTCCGTCTTGGTATCACCTCATATTTGTGCACAAATTCTTTCCCTTTTTCAAGCTTTCTGCACCCAGCATTTTACATGCTTCTGTCTTTGAAGACCTACGTCTTTCCCGAACCCTCACGCCCCCCCCGCCCCCCCCCTCATGCCTTCCTCGCCTCCCATGCTCTCCTGGGAGCAGTTGGTGGTCACTGGTCCTGCCCATCATCCGTCCCCTGGTGGTCACTGGTCCTGCCCATCATTCGTCCCCTGGTGGTCACCAGTCCTGCCCATCATCCGTCCCCTGGTGGTCACTGGTCCTGCCCATCATTCGTCCGCCTGGTGGTCACTGGTCCTGCCCATCATCCGTCCCCTGGTGGTCACTGGTCCTGCCCATCATCCGTCCCCTGGGCCCGGTGGTGCATGGAGCTCCTGCACAGCGTGAGGCTGGGCGGCTCCCTGACACGCCGGTCTTTTCCGAGGGACCCGCAGGCTGTCCGACTCTCAGGGGTCTCATGACTCAGTGGAGCGGCCCCCTGGGAACGCTCAGAGCTGATGACCCGTCCAAGCGCCAGGTAGAAAGCCCAGCCATTCATTCCCACCTCACCGTCCAGAGCGGGCCTGCCCCCTCGTGGGAGCCTGTTCTCCCTCCTGCGTGAGCCGCCCCGCACCTTCCACCCGCCGGCTTCGCTTCCCGTAAGCGGGGCCTGCCCCTGTCTGACTGCCGGGGCATGGCCTCCGGGGCTGGGCGGACTTCACGGAAGCCCCGTGTTTAGGGCGCAGCTCTAGCTCCGCACGAGTTTCACTCGTTGTCTTGTCCTGGATGCGTTTTATTTTCACAGCGTCGCTCAGCAGAGCACCGGCCAGCCGCTGGTAAACGCTGTGGACTCGGGGCTCTGCCTCCAGTACTGATTCACAGACTTCCATATCCTTTGCGAGGTGGGGGTGTTCCCCTGCCCACTGTGCACCACGGCGGGGCCCCCGGGCGGCACGGCCAGCAGGGAGAGAGGGTGCGCGGTCGGGCCTGCGCCCCTGGGCGCTGGAGAACAGACGGCCCGGCTCCTCCCCGTGGTCAGGTGGGAGGCCACCGCCTGAAGGCAGGCAGGCACTAGGGGTTAATATGTTCTCATTTCCCATCATTTCACAAAAAATGACGGCGAGGCACAGAATGCTGAAATGGATGTCGCCTGCTCCTGCGATCGGCAGGCGGCTGGGCGGGCAGGTGCCTGGACCCCAGGCACCTGGACGCAGGCCAGCCCGGGCAGCAGGCTCCGCTCGCTCCTGCGCGCCAGCACCCGGCACCTTGGCTTCTAGAAATTAAGCAGACGCCCTCTCCCGCGCCGGCCTCGGTGGGCCGCCTCTCCTAAGCCCTTATTTATTTTAACTGAGTAGCTAAAAATAAAATAATTAAAAAATATAAACCACTGAAAATAATCTGTACTAACACAATGCACTTAGCTCATTAAAGCAAAGCAAATTAACTGGAGTTTTTTATTTTTAAACGTATTTTAATTTTTTTTATCATGATCAACACAGGAAATATCTAAGGCTCTTCAGTGGGGATCTGGAAGAGGCCAGTCTTCCACGTGGGACGGTCAGTGTCACGGCTTTGCAAGCTGCTCCGGCCCCTGGTGCGGGGGACACTTCTGGCCCAGACGCGGTGCTCGGCGGCCCTCTGTGTGGAGGACGTGGCGGTGGCTTCCTGAGCCCCGGGTACCAGACCCAGTGCCCTCGGTCCTCTGTGAGCACAGCCAGGGCCTGGACTGCCTGTGGTCGGCTCCCTGCTGCGACCCCCGGCTCCCCGCTGCGACACCCGGCTCCCTGTTGTGACACGTCCCAGGCTGGCACCACACAGACGCACAACGGGATGGGCCTCCGTGGAACCGACACCTTGGTCCAGGGAGCAGCAGGCATGCATGGGGCATGGCCTCAGCCCCTCACAGTTCCTCCTTTTCAGGGCTAATTGGGCAAAAAATTGCTAGGATTATTTCTAAATTGATGATTGGAGGAAAAATGGAAAATAGTTAACCTTTTTTCAGAGGAGAATTAAGCTGCAACCAATGTAATTATCAGATGATCAATCTGAAATAAAGTTGAATTTACAAGGTTAACCATTTTTCAATCTTACCGTAATGGGGGAGTTTAACGAGGACTTGATTCTTTAATGTTAAAGCGCTGGCGTTTAATTTGATTAAGTTGAACAGTTACAGCTTTTAATGTATCATTAACTCTGGGAACATTCCCTGAATACCTGTGTGTGTCTGGGGCTGGGCTGCCTGAAAAGAACTCATTTATCACTCTCTCTGCGTATTTGTTTACTGTTCGGTGAGTAAATACACGCACTCAGTCCACCTGTTTAATATTTTAGGTTTTCCTTTCCCTGGTCCCATACCCGACTCAGGAACCCCTCCCGGTTCCAGTGAAACAGTTCACGGTAACGGTGACCAGAGCTGTTGCAGCCGGTTCTCCGTCGCTGACCTTCTGCATTTACTCAGTATGCGCCCGTTGTAGGTGGCCGTCGCATCATGTGACTGTCTTGGAGAGACACAGGCCGCTGCTTCACAGGGTCCACGGACAGCCCCTGGCCCGGCGGGAGGCGGTGCCCGCGTCCCCCAGAGTCCGCCTGCTGCGCCTCCCCTCAGCGTCGGCGCTCCAGGCATCTGGGGTGAAACCACAGCCCTGTCCCTGCTGTGTCACTGCCTCGCTAAGTGATTTCCTAGGGTGACCCTGCAGTCAGGGCAGCTGGGGGGACTCACAGAATGGCCTGAATTCACCACTCACTTGTGCCTGTTCTGGACACGGGAGTCACTCACACCCCGGACGGTGACGTACGCATGCTGCACTGCCCTTCAAGTCTGGAGAATTATTTCACGGAAAACAGATGATTGAACAAGAGGGGATGTGAGTCAGGGGACAGTGGCAGCTGCCCTGCCATCGCAGAACCACCACTGAAATCTCTCTGCGGGTCAACCTGATGCTAACTCTCCCAGGTGTGCGGCGGCCACACCTGCCTGTCCCTCCTGTCACCGGCACGCTCTGCTGGGGCCCCGCACCCTTTAAATCAAAGGGATATTATCTGGTGACTTTCTAAGTGTGATGAATCGGATTGTATGGGGTACAGGGGATTTTCCCACTTTTAACATCAATGTACGGTATGACGTCCCAGCTCCCTAAAACGTGCCGACATCCACAAGCAACGCATACATGTTAAAAATCTGTCGAGAAATGAACGTACAACATAAAGGGAAAAATCACTTTTAAAATTAATATACTACAGAACAGAAAATCCCACACGACTCACTGATGAATTAAGAGAAAAAGACACGAGAGAATGAGAACATAAGGAGCCAAAGTGCGCACTTCAAGTCCCGCGTACGTTAGGGTTCCCTGAGGACCCATGGGACTTAGGGCCACGGCCCTCAGTTCTGGCTCAGAAAAGCGGCGTAGGCGCAGGCAGCCACCTGCATTACGCTGTGGACATGACACTGGAGTCGCCCTTCCACTTGGGCTGGGTGGAGACCTTCCCGGGAGAAAGGAGAGCAGGTGGGAGCAGGTGGCCCCCCCACACTGCTGGGGGGGCCAGTCCTGCTTTTTAACAGCAGATCACGTCTGTGTTGTAACATCAAGTCGTGACACCGCTGGTTTCCAGTGACATTGAGCCATGACACCAGGTAGTGACAACTTGAAGAGGCCGGTTCAGCTTCCCATCAGATCACCCGGCCGTTTGTAAGCGGAAGCTTCCGGCACCAGGGATAAATGTGAAAACGTTACGTTTTGTGGGTTGTAAAAAGCGGTCTCAGGGACACCTGGCTTTAGGGGGCATAATGTCTAGATGGTAAAGTTGATACACTGTCGTCTGTTTTATGATGAATATCATCGATGGCTACAATCAGTTGTTGCTTGTTTACTGGATTGTATTTTGTGTTTTACTTTGTTTTCTGAATAACAGATTAGCCCCCAGACTCCGTGGTCACTCTGGGGGTCGTGAAACCCCCTCAAGCAAACTTTTTCTCTCTTCCATTTTGCTACGTATGTATCCTATTGTTAAATTCCTTGAAGAAGTATTACAATTTTTTCCCTAAAGTTAATGAATAAGTGCACCATTTTTGAGCGCCTACCGTTTCCAGAGGCCCCGTGATCAGAGCTTCGCACGCACTGGTTCCCGACCCCTCGCAATAACCCGAGTGGAAGGAATGACCGTCTTGTGGTTTGCATGCCATCACTGGTGGCGGAGGAGGAAGGCAGATATTCCTGGGGTATTTTGTGTCAGGGTCCCCCTGGGAAAGCATCGAGACTTGGAGCCCCATGCAAGCCAGGCGAAGGAAACGAAGCCTGTAAGGCCTGACCGGAAAGCCGGGAAAGCTGGGTGCATGCGTGCCTCGGTGCTTGCTACAGCGAGGGGGCCCCGTGGGAATCGGGCCATGAGAAAGTGCTCTACGTCCTTTGAAGCCTGCCCTGCTCTTTCACCTCGCCTGATCACTTTATCACACCAGCAGCAGGGGTTTTAACTTCAGCTCAGAATGAACTCACCCTCCTATTTTACGGCCACCTGAAGTCTTTGTGTCCAACACACCTGGCCTGAGGGAGAGCTCACTGTCCCTTCAACTGTCACCCCTGAACAATATCTGTTTTCTGCAATCAGCACTGTTTACCGTTGGTTGATGAGCTTTACATGCATGCTCTATGCCCTTAAGCTGACTGCACTCAATGAAAGACCTTGGAGGAAGGCAATCGGGGCATTTGTCTCTCAGACATTTGCTGGCCTTCTCTCCCCCAGCACAAGCTGCCTGGGAAGTCTTCATTTCATCCGCAACACCAGGGGATCTCTGCAGGTCGGGGGTCCCCAACAATTTTGGAAATATAATCAGCAGCGGGGCTGGACTGGCTGTTAGAGGTGCTGAAGAGGATCCAACATGGCTCAGAAGCTTAGCGTGAATGGCAGCTGGAAGGACTTGCTATCAGAGAATAGTCATTGAAACACGCGGATGAAAGCCCTTCCCAAAGCGGGGACTTGATGGGTGCGCTTGGATGGGGATGGCAGGGGTGATGCCTGACAGGTGGGTCGGGAGTGAATCTGGTCTCAGGAGAGCCGGGAGGGCACAGGGCCGGATTTGGGACATGTCAGCCCACGTGTGGCTGCTGACACCAGGAGTCGCCCTCACGTACCTGAAGGGGAGAATACAAACAGCGGTGGGATGGGCGGGGACCCAGAGCGACACGTTCCCAGAGGAGACATGAACTGAAACGCAGGGCGAAGAGCCAGAGGAGAGGTAAGGGGCAAGGGAAGCAGGAGACTGTCGGGCGCCCGGGTCTGCGAAGGAACAGCGGCGGGGACTGTCCCTGGGTGCAGCCAGGCCAACGGCGGACCGACAGTAGAGGCCTCTGGACGAGGAAGCAGAGCATCTTAGGACTCTCAGCGAGAACAGGCACTGTAGCGACGGGGCGGGGGCCGGAGCGCCCTGAGTGGGACCCGAGCACAGCACCTGCCGGCTGAGGCCCCTGCAGAAGGCGCGCCTTCCTAAAATCACATCACTGGGGGAGAAGCTTGTAACAGTGACGTGGGGAGGGAAAGACTAGCTCAGGGCCTAAAAGCAGGGCTCTGTCCCCACCCCAAACTCCTGGCCAGGATGGGGCTGGTGACCAGAACCCAGAGCAGCACCCCGTCACAGATGCACGTCCTCCTCTCTCTTCCCTCCTGCGAGGTCTGCGTGCGCCTCACAGGCGACGCTCCCCTGGACGTGGGAGTGAGGGCACGTTCTGCTCGGAAACCACAGCACAGACAGTAATGTCGGTCCCAGATGTGACGGAAGGTATCGTCTCTCTTCTGTACTGTCTGTCTCAAGAATTACAGGTAAAATGTTAGACCATATAATTAAATGTCATGGTGACGCACAGGTTTTGACTGGGGTGGTCAGGGAAGTCATCTTGGATGTGTCACGTGTGTTCACAGTCCCATTAATCCTTCAGTCCTCTGACCAAAGTCCCCGTCACTGCACGAGCGGGTGGCAGGTGCGGATTCTCACTGTTGCTCACAGAAGCTTGACCTTCGGCCACACAATCAAATTTGTTAGCCGGAAGATGGATCTTCAGGTCCTTTTGAGTCTTCCAACAGGCACGTTTTCCATGACCCCTGCTCCTATAATTCTGTTAATTTTATAAGCAAACAGGCTGCCTTTGAATTTGTGTTTCTTTGATTACTAGTAAATGATTACATATCAGTTTCCAGTGTCTCTCTACCATTCATGTGTCTCCTTTACTTTGTCCCAGGACTGTCTTTTTCGCTTTCTCTTTGGAGATTTTGAGGGAACTGATCTTGCTGAAAACAGTTTATTTTAAATGTAAAATATTATCAATTTTATGTAGTTAAATACAGCTCTAATTTGAGTCTTTTGGGTGGCATCTGAACAGTATTTATCAAGCGTTTCAAGCTTCTGAAAAGCTATTTTAGGGCTAATCTAAACTTCAAAAGAGACCGTTCTCAGTACGGTGGTTGCAGAATCACTTAACATGTCCGACTGGTTAGTTGTAAGCGACCTAGGGATTCAAGATGAGAAGGCGTGACCTGCCTTCGATGCCAGCAACACACACCGTCTGGACTCTCATCACGGTGGTGCCGGCCCATGAGCACACGGGTCACGCGTGTGCCACCAGGGATGGTCTCCCACAGGTCCCCTCTTCCCTCGCTCCCCCAGATGAGGTCCAGGGCGCCAGGCCAGCCTCTGGCTCCCTGCCCACTGCCAGAAGGGCCCCCACAGGCTCACCAGCCTCCAGGGACCCAGGGGCACTCCGTCCTCTCCCCCCCCACGCCCTGGTCATTCCCTCTGCCCGGGAGCGGCCCTGACATGGCCCTGCGTGGCGGGCGGCGCCCCCTCCCTGGACGGCGAGCACGTGGGCCAGCCCGCCCCACTCTCCTGGGCCCAGCGTCACCTGTGCGCATCCCCGCTCCCTGGGCGGGTCGCCCTGCGCCCACAGGGTGAAGGGCAGGGGCTCACACACTAACAACATGTACACGAGGACTGACAGGTTAGCAGAGCCATTTAAGTCGCATTTGAAGTGCTCCGACTGTGGAACCGCAAATACGCAGGACGCAGATTCGACTCCTTCGAACTCAAGACCGAAGAGCGAAGTGACCGGGAGAAAACACTCAGGCATTGTCTTGGTGACTGACAGCCACACACACGGTCTTCGAACCTGCTAAGGGGACGTCAGGTGGCAGACCTGCTGTGGCCCCCGGGGTCCCCTCCGCCACTCACACCAGGCTGCTCCCCGATTATGTGTGGCCGGTGCTAACATGGGACTATTCCCGCAAGGGCCAGGACACTCGGGTGGGCGTCCCTGAGTCAAGGGCTTCTCCTCAGTCTGTCAAACATTCCAGAACTGCTGTGCGACCCGGAGTCCCCGCTCCACCCTCCTTCCCCTCCCCCCACCCACCAGGGATCTCCCGGTAACTCCAGTACCCACCGGGCACCATACAAGGCACCGGCGAAGCTTACATTTCTAACCACTTTATTCAGGTGTGATTGGCATGTAAAAAGCTGTGCAGTATCTAATGCACACGGCTTGATGAGTTTGGAAGGAAGTGTACACCTTCGGGGCCAGCCCCACCCAGGAGAACCTTAGCACGTCAGCCATCACCTGCCAAAGGCTCCTCCCACTTCCTGTAGTATTGCTGCTAGTGTTGGTCCTGCTATTAATATTAGTATCAGGTTGGGACCAGCACTAGTGCTAGAATGAGTACTAGTGTTAGTATGGTATAGCATCAGTACTAGTACTCGTGTTGGTATGGTATAGCATCAGTACTAGTACTCGGGTTAGGATGGTATAGCATCAGTACTAGTACTCGGGTTAGTATGGTATAGCATCAGTACTAGCACTCGGGTTAGGATGGTATACTGTCAGTACTAGTACTAGTGTTAGGATGGTATAGCATCGGTACTAGTACTCGTGTTAGGATGGTATAGCACCAGTACTAGTACTCGGGTTAGGATGGTATAGCACCAGTACTAGTACTCGGGTTAGTATGGTATAGCATCGGTACTAGTACTCGTGTTAGGATGGTATAGCATCAGTACTAGTACTCGTGTTAGGATGGTATAGCATCGGTACTAGTACTCGGGTTAGTATGGTATAGCACCGGTACTAGTACTCGGGTTAGGATGGTATAGCATCGGTACTAGTACTCGTGTTAGGATGGTATAGCATCAGTACTAGTACTCGGGTTAGGATGGTATAGCATCGGTACTAGTACTCGGGTTAGGATGGTATAGCATCAGTACTAGTACTCGGGTTAGGATGGTATAGCATCATGGCCTCCCAGGGAAAGAGAAGCCCCTTTATCACAACTTGTCCTTAAACAGTGGCCCTGACTCCCCTCGCAGCTCTGGATCCAACTCTGAGTTCGCAGCAACTGCCAAGACATTTTCTTGGCAAATGTTAAAGACAACTATTTGACAAATTATTTAACAAGGGACTGTTTTATTCTTGGATCTCTTCTTATTGTTCTTTACTAAATAGACCTCTTATGTCATTATTTATCGAGTGCGTCAGCCTTCCGGAAGACCTTGCCCTGCTCAGTGAGGGGAAAGGCAGGCGGTCTGGCCGCGTTCTCGGCAGGACCCACGGGGTGGGGGGGGCACGCAGACCCGCTGGGGTGGCTGCGGGCGCCGCTCGGGGTGCCCGGTGGGCTGAGGACACTGTCTGAGGAGGGTTACCTCTGAATGAGAGTGTGTTGCTCACATATGAATGTGAAGAGAAAAGATTAAATGTCTTGTTTTGAAGCTAATTTAATCACAGCGCTGTGATATCTATCTCCTTTTCTCTCCAAGGAGAATGCTGATCATTTTAACCGGAGTCTGGCATGTTCCATTTATTTCTTCCTGACACGTCCCTTTGTGTAGCTGTGTGACATCTCCGCTCCCGGCCCCAGGAACACACCCGGGAAAACACACTCATGAGCACAGGCGACAGGCGTGTGCTCACCTAGACACGCTCACAAGCACAGGTGACCGGCGTGTGGCCATCAGGTTATGTCTTGCAGGAAAAATGGAGGTAGAACTACCGTTTCAGGGGCTGTAAAGGCAGCACGAGGAAGCGAGCTTGACTGGGAACTAAGAGTCTGCGCGTGACGGCGGGCAGAGGGGGGAGCACTTGTTGGAGTTGGGGTGACAGAGAAAGAAACGGGAGGTTTGAAACGGAGGTCACGGAAGACACGCGTGGGGCGTGCGTCGCTGCGTCTGAAACCATCGCTGCAGACCCGTGCTGTTCAGGGCCCCTCTGGGGGGCTCGCCTTAGTTTACAGGTGAGACCCCGAGACCCAGTGACTCCGTGTGAGAGGTTCGTGCCCCCAGTTCTGCCCGAGGCAGATCCCAGCCCGAATGCCCTGGTTATCGGGTCCTTGCTTTCCCCCTTTCACTTACATATTCTTACCGATGCCCACAGATTTCAGACTTTTCCTCCTCTGAGAACTCAGATGAAGCTGTTTGTCAACTGCACAGGAAAGACCCCGATGCCAGGACCCGGGTCTGTCTCGGGGGACCCTGGGGGCCACAGCCTCGACCCCACCAGCACCGCCTCTGTGAGCACCAGCGTGGAGATCGCACCCTGCCCCCCGCAGCCTCACATGTGCATCCGCCTCCCTGCGTGGCGCGGCTTGCTGTGAACATGAAGCCACACACACGCCCACCCCCCACCGCTCAGAGCACCAGTCTGCTGGGTTTCGTGGACGGGAAGACCCCAGAGGCGGCCGTGGCCCCGGCGGGCTTCAGAGCCGTGCTCCTGGGTTCCACACGGTCATGATGCCATTTTGCGGGAGACCTGGCTCTCCCCTTCAGCCACAAGTGGAATAGAGTCAGAGGTCGTACTGCTGTGATCACGCCTGGCTGCCGTGCTCCTGAACTGTCCCAGGTCCTCCTGGCAGGACCCGTGCCGTGTGGGGGAGGGGCCTCAGGGCCTCCCAGGCTGGGTTTGCATATTTGTCCCCAAAACGACTGTTATTAGTCACAGTTCCAAAATGTGCGCTGTGAGACGTTGCGCCACATTAAATTCTGATGACTTTAGAAACAAGGAGGTTACGCGGGCCTTGACAATACAAAGTCTCCCTCAGATGGGGAAATACTAGGGGTTTATAAAGCACAGGATAACTGCTATTCCAGAGGCACAGCCCCAGATCAATCCGTGGGAAATGGTTTCTTAGAACGACATACTGCATTTTATTTAGATTGTATGCATTTCAGTACAGCTGTTCTAAGTACCTCTTAGTTTATGGGAAAAAAAATGTAATTTCAAGTGAAAAAACCTCATAGATAGAATTCTTTGTAAAATTGCAAGATTTCACTGAACAAGGTGTTCACGGGCTTCCTATATGTACTGTCTTCCCCTGACAACAGGCGATTATTTCTATTTTCTAGTTTTATTAAATTCTACCTGCCTTTATAATTTTGTTTAGTTTTCAATATATTCCCAACCACAGTTCCCACATCGGAGCTTCCATAGACAGGTGCCCTGAGTTCATCTAACGCACAGATTCCTGCAGGTTGCATGAGCTTGCAGCTCACATGCATCTAACCTTGGACATCTCTCTGTCTCCAGGCTCTGCTTTTGCCCGAGGCTGCCCCACAAGCCACCCAGCACTGATGGCTCAAGGTTGCCTGACTCCTCTGGACACAGAGCAGAAGGCAGAGGCAGATGTCTTTATCCTGGTATTTTGCCAGGACACAGTATTTCATTCATTCATTCATTCATTCATTCAACAAATAGCCAGCGAATCCCCTCGACATTCTTGCTCCAGCAGGTTCTTGCCACCCAATGAGCGTGACTGTTAAGCACGTGCCCAAAGGTGTTCAGAAAAGAATGGCGATCACACTGAAAGCTTCGCTGCCCCTCTTTAGGTAGCAAACCCACACCGTACGTGCCGATGCTACACGTGAAAGTGAACCACGTTCCACGTAATTCCAAGAATGTTTTCTATCCAGCAGTCACTGTTATTATCCAGCGGGCCCCAGAACTGGGTCTCTCCCTGCCACGCCCTTGTCTTCGCCATCGTCACTGACTGTTAACTTCTGGCCTCCGCTCTCCCAGAACGCGCCCCTGCACGCGTGGCCAGCTCTGACGCTTGAGGGGTGGACGACACGGTCACGTACAAAATGGCGCTCACAGTCACAGACATTGTCCTGGGAGTGTGAGAATCAGGTCCTTCCAATAGCTGCTGTCCCCGCTGCTCACTGACCCTGGGAGGGAACGTGGACCCGCGTGGGTGTGGCCCCCAACTGCCTCTGACCTTCTCCGCTCCCTGACCAGCTCCCTGAGGGTCTCGGGCGCACCCCACGCAGCCCAGACAGCGGCACTGTCCTGCTTCCACAGAGGGATGCCCCTTTCCAAACCTGAGTTTCTCTGCTGAGTTTTCTCAGGCACAGAAGCCTCACGGGTCCTGATGACATCGGCCCTCTCTGTGCCACGAAGCGCCGGCGGCGCCCGCGATCTTGCTGTTTCCCAGGACGAGCGCTGGGACCTGCAGGGCGTGCGGGGAACCGCTTCGCACGGAGTCAGGAGGTAAAAACGTTTTCCTTAGTGTTGGCTTTTCTTTTGTTACGTGTTGTTCTGTTGCTGAAAAACGTTCCTTTACCACTTCAAGTCCACGCATTTCTACGGCATCCTTACTGTTGCATTTCTCTTTAGAATTATTCCACCACAGTAAACACACGAAAGCTGCTTATATTGTAAAATATCGGGCAGAAATTCCAAAAATGTAAGATTCGATCATTTCTGTTTCTAAAAACAGTCGCCTGCAGGTCTGCAGTTTACAATTAGCAGAAGCTGTTTACGTCCTTCAGTTCGGTGGGGCCATCTTTGGGGCTGACTTCATGAACATCAGTTCAGCCGCGACGCTGGAACCAGCGGCAGGGCCACACGGATCCTGCGCTGTGATTGTGGCTAGGAGTTGTCTGCAGAGTCTCACACACACACACGCACACACACACACATGGCAGAAATGGGCTCTGCTGAGCTGGGGCCCCGCCCGCCCGGCCGCTCCATGCCACATACACACACACACACACACACACACACACGCACACACGCACGGCAGGAACGGGTGCTGCTGAGCCGGGCCCCCCCCATGCCTTTTGTCAGGAAGCAGGCGGCAGGAGCGCCTCAGCTGCAAGGCTTGTGAAGTGTGCGCAGGTCTCGTGCTCAGCCCGCTAGCAAGCACACGCGTGTGTGTTCGTGCACGTGTGTCTGTATGGACATAGGCATGCGGCTATGTGCCCACGCGCAGGGCTCCACCCACCTTTCCCCTCTCCTCGCGAGGCGCGGGAACCACACGGCTGCCCCCGTATCCGTCCATCCGCCCGGGCCGCTGCCCCTTCTGATGCGCGCCTGTGTCCTGGTGACGATAGTAAACTGTGTCATGGCCGTAGGGGCTTGTTCCTGCACTCGACTCGAGAGGGAAAGCCACGCCACCAGGACGCTCACAGAAGGAACACAGCGCGGGGGTGACGGCTGGAGCAGTGCCCCTCCCAGCGAGGGGTCCCATCCGCCCTGGTCCCACTTTCTAACTCCGGACACGATCCCCTTTGTGTCCTGTTCAATTTTGTCGCTGTGTTCCGAGGTTTGAACACATAGTTTGACTGGGTCTCCTCCCACCTGCATTTTCTCCCGTGGCAGAACCCACAGCTCTGACCTGGCGTCTCCCGTCTCGGGGCAAAGGCAGGGGCGTCTGAACGGAGCATTTCAGGGCCCGTGTGGACTTCGAGATTTCTTTCAATTCCTTTTTTCAGTAGTAGTGGTACAAAGAGAAATTGTACTCCACAGGAGAAGGCCTCGGAATTAAATTATATAAACCTAGCGGGTAGCAAAATTTATTGTGCCTTTTTACTTTAAAGATGGTTTCATGGAGTCAGAACAGAGGAGGGGCCGAGGGGCGGGCAGGTCTTGGCTGCCCTCATTCACGCACATGCTCAGAATCAGACTTTTCTGAGGCAAAGAACCAAGAGCCTGGTTTTCTCTCGCACGTGGCCCTGAACAGAGCACTCCTGAAACCTCTCTGAGTGCGATAAGGACCTACTGCCCGGAACACGGCAGCTTCATCCCGAAGAGCCAAACAAGAGGTCAAATCGATGGACTTCTCCCGGTTGTAACAATGAGTGAGAACCGATCAAAACAGAAGGGGTCAGAAACTGCCCGGAAGGGGTATCGGGGTGCGTGCGAGGACTGCAATCTTAGGGAACCAACAGAGGCCGCATGTTGCCCCGCTGCTCACAGACCCACGGCCGCAGACTCACGGCATCCACAGCACCCCGATTCTCCCCCGCCCCCAGAGAAGGGGTTTCACACGACAGTGCTCGCAGCTGCATGTACATTTCGCGAGAGTCACACAGAGACACGCTTGCTTTCCCGGGAGCTGAGAGTACACACGGGTGCTCCCGGGCCAAGGACAGGCACCAGAAAATGTCACAGGTCCAGACATTATTAACCTCTAAAATCCCATGACCTTTTTCCTCATAAAACTGTTCTAAAGACATTTCTTACATCTCTCTTATTCTTCAAGGATAGATAAGTTCTCTCTCTTTTCGCCACTTTTCCCAGCCTATCGCTACGTGGGGGTCACCCAGGTGTCTTTGCTCGGCGGGGGTACCCCCTCCTCCAGCCCTAGAGACCAGTCCCAGCCACTTCCGTTTCCTGAGACTTTTGACGAATGTTAACGAAGGAAAACCAGCTCCACAAAGACACTGGACAGGCAGGAGAAACGCTGACCCCTCCCCAACAGGGTGCTGGGACTCACCCCTTCTTACGAGCCTGGCGCCCTTGAACGCTCCGGTGTAGCAACTACCTGGTGCGTCCTAACTTGAGAGTCAGTCCCACGGACCCTCTGAGGTCCCACGTGTCAAGCGTGTGTCTCGTGCTTCCTCAGACGTGCCCCCTCCACGCGTCCCGCGCCAAGTTCTTCTTCATTGGTGCTACCCTGTGCAGGCAGTGACCCGTCCCCGTGGGAGCGAGTAGCGCCTTTGTGGGCGCACGTCACTCGGACGGAGTTCACGCCCCGCCCGGAGCCGGCCCGTTCTGCAGAGCCTGCTAGGCCCTCGGTCGGTGCTGCCATTTGGAACAACAGCCCAGCAAGGTTTATTGTCCTCGGGAGGGACAATTCTCAGCAGGGACATTCTTACGTCTCCACTTGGTAAAAGGTGAAGGAAGGGAGAGAGATGGACTCGTGTTTACTGTAAATGACTAACTTCTTTTCAAGTGTGAAGCCAGAAAACGGTTTCATTTTGAGAGGCCACTGAAGAAGCTTTAATTGCAATCAAACTATTACTGAGAGTCTGAGAAATCCAAAAACATATTTAAATATAAAGCAGTTATGCATATAGGGAGTAAAAGTTCATTTAAAATATTCAAAGAGCCAAGAAGTCAAATATTGGAACCACAGCTCATGGTTGAAAATGCAGGCCTTGAATGTGGGGAGCAGTTGTGCCTGACAGCCTGAGGTCCCCGTAACTGCCACACGTGTGCAGGGCGGCCTGCATTTGTGAATCCACGTAATGAGAAGGAACCCTTTCTTCCGGAAGCAGAACTTCCCACGGGCGTCACCTACACACCAAACTGTTACTTTGTCTCTCGCTGCAGGTCCAGTGTAGCGTTTATAAGAGTGGGAACTCCCTGAAGTACCTAAACTGATCAGGCAAACTAAAACACACCAAGTAAGCAAGTTTTATCCATTCAATTTGTATTTTACAGTGATTTCTAACTGAATACACCGACCTACGAGTTTGGAATACTGCTCTATCTGGAATATGTGAAATCACCGGGAAGTGTCACCTATTCTACTTACATGTGACATGAAGCTCACGTGACTAGAAAGGTAAATATGAAAATGTCTACGAAACTTGTGTTTTATCTCATATATGAAACATTTATCATGAGTAGTGGCTTATTCTGTAATATTCAATTTAACAGAAAATGATATTTGTCTTTCATTGCCTGGTGGGGAAGGGGGGCGTATTGGGGGGAAATGGGACAACTGTAATAGAAAAACAATAAATGTAAAAAAAAAAAAAAAAAAGGAGCCAACCACCCGGAAAAACAATTGTGTTATTTAGATATGTATAAATGCAAAACCACACTCGTTACGCTTACTGTTCTTTTAAGCAACCATCAAACCAGAACAATTTTCAAATTAGAGGCAAATAAAACTACAAAACCAATTTAAAAAAAGAAAATGAGAAACAAAACTGAAATAAGCACTAGAAAACTGTTTATTAAGTTCAATTCCCTTTGTAAAATTAATAGAGAAGTAAACATTGTGCATTAGCACTGTCATATAGATGAGTCGATAAATAAATAGGGTTGTTAAAAAGAAAAGTTAAGTTATTCCAGGATGGAAGGGCAGGAAGAGACATCTGCTCAGATGTGGGAGCCGTGCATGACCAGACACGCTGACGGAGGCAGAGACTCTGTCTCTTTCCATTTCATGTAAATTTGGTGCTTTGTTTATTGCAGCCTTCCGCTAAAAAGAAAAACGGATGTAGCAGATAGGTGGTGTGGCTCTCATAAAACATTCTGAATATCAAGTATCTTTTACAAAATGTCATTTGTAAGGGTTATTTGCAAGCAAATAAAAGCCCTTGTGTTACATTTCACTGGTGATCCCCTCAGGTTTTGAATCAAGGGAAGAGCGTCTGACAGACGGGGTCTGGCCTTTGCTACCCCATCCTCAGAGGCCACACGGGGGCTTGCTTTACAACCTAAACTTTATGTTTATGTCAATTCCGTGTTTTTGCATGTACTGTCCATAACTTCTACTGATCCCATAGTTTTAGATAAGAATTTCTTTATAATTATTACCATAATATTTTAACGATCTTAATATGTATTTTATGTTCAACAAATGAATACTAACGGTGTTTAAGTTACAACAATTATGCAAACAGAACGGTGGCCCTTGAAAATCTCTAAAATATCGGGTTGGCAGGAAGTCGTTTGGTGTTTTCCTTACGGTGGCTCTAGCAGCACTTAGCTGTCTTTACCGTCACTTGGAACAATGTTGTTAGATTGTACTGTTGCCATACGACTGTGCATTTTAACAAGCTTATAAAAACTGGCGAACTTCTGTGAAGCCATTTTAATATTGAAGATGGAAGAAAATAGGCACCATTTTTGGGATATTGTGCTTTATTATTTCAAGAAGTAAACATGCAGCTGAAACACAAAAACAGGTGTGAGCCGTGTATGGAGAAGGGGCTGTGACGAGGGAACGTGTCACAAGTGGTCTGTGACATTTCCTGCTGGAGATTCCTGGCTGGGCCACGCTCCACGGTCGGGGAGAGCAGTGGAAGTTGATAGCGATCCAGCCGGGACATCACTTGAGAACAACCGATGTCACACCACGTGGGCGAGAACCCACAGACTCAAAGTATCCACATCAATACAGTTACTGGTGAAATGAGAAACATGTCATTTCCTTTACGGAGAGAACCACACGGACTTTTTGGCCAACCCAACAGAACCACCTGATGACCCGTGAGCCCGTGTCTGAGCAGGATCCACGGGACCTGCCGTCAGCGTCTGAGGAGCGCCTGCATTCCCACGCTTCCCGCGGCACCGCTCGCAGTCCACGGGGTGCAGAAGGAGCCCCACTGTGGCTGAGGGGTAAAGAAGATGGGGTGTGTGCAGGCAATAGTATACTCCTCAGCCTTAATGAAGAAGGCAGCCCTGCCATTTGCAACGGCGTGGTGGCCCTGGAGGGGACCCGGCCAAGTGAAACCAGCCGGACATGGAAACACAGATGCCGTACGGTCTCACTTTCATGTGGAATCTACTGTAAAGTCGCCAAACTCAGAAACAGAGTAGAATGCTGGTTGCCAGGCCCCGGGGCAGGCGGCGGGACGGAGAGGGGATGGTCAAGGGCGCCAGGTTCAGTTCCGCAGCATAAGTCAGTCCCGAAGCCTGACCGTGCGGCGTAGCAGTTAGAGCGGGCGGTGCTGTCGTGTGCATTAGCGTTTGCTCGGCGGGCAGGTCTTTCGTTCCATGTTCTTACCTCCACAGCAGGCACACTGGTACTAGTCCGCGCACTGGTGCTGATACTAACCCTGTACCATGCTCATGCTGATACTCACACTAGTACTAGCACTGCTACTGACCTGATTCTAAAGCTATACCATCCTAACATGAGTACTAGTACTGATACTAATACGAGCACTAGTACCGATGCTATACCGTCGGCCTGCGAGCTAAGTGTCGCTGGTTCGATCTTCCAGTCAGGGTACATCAGAGAAGGAAAACTCTGACTCCAAAAAACCTCCGCTGCCTTGCGGCATACCTCTTCAGGGGAAAGGCTAAGGGAGTAAACCCCGACAGAAAATCCGGAGCCGGAGTCCCTAAGGCGGTTTGACGTTGTAGTCAACACCGGCAACTCCTGCGGCGCACCTGAAGCCAAGCTGTATGGACTCCGTCTTTCCCTTGGACCCTTCAGCTGCGAAGAGAGGGGGGGTCTGCTGCATGGGCAACAGCAGACCCTCCATATCACCCTGCCCAGGCTCTGTAGCTTCAGCTTCACTGGAGAGGACACTCCAGTGTCATCGCAAGATGTCAATTCAACACGGGAGGAGACAGATACCGTGTCACTCCCGAGTCGGACTGCACAGCCATTCTCGGCGGTGCAGATAGACTCTTAAGAAGCTACACCATCGTCTCTCGAGACGGACGGCTGCCGACGAGTACTGATACTAACCCGAGTACTGGTACTGATACTATACCATCCTAACACGACTACTAGTACTGCTGCTATACCATCCTAACCCGAGTACTAGTACTGATACTATACCATCCTAACACGAGTACTAGTACCGATGCTATACCATACTAACACAAGCACTAGTACTGATACTATACCATCCTAACACGAGTACTAGTACCGATGCTATACCATACTAACACAAGCACTAGTACTGATACTATACCATCCTAACACGAGTACTAGTACCGATGCTATACCATACTAACACAAGCACTAGTACTGATACTATACCATCCTAACACGAGTACTAGTACCGATGCTATACCATACTAACACGAGTACTAGTACCGATGCTATACCATCCTAACACGAGTACTAGTACTGATACTAACACGAGCACTAGTACCGATGCTATACCATACTAACATGAGCACTAGTACTGATACTATACCATCCTAACACGAGTACTAGTACTGATACTAACCCGAGTACTAGTACTGATACTATACCATACTAATACTAGTACTAGTACTGATGCTATACCATACTAACCCGAGTACTAGTACCGATGCTATACCATCCTAACCTGAGTACTAGTACTGCTGCTATACCATACTAGTACTAGTACTGATACTATACCATCCTAACACGAGTACTAGTACCGATGCTATACCATAATAACACAAGCACTAGTACTGATACTATACCATACTAATACTAGTACTAGTACTGATGCTATACCATACTAACCCGAGTACTAGTACTGATGCTATACCATCCTAACACGAGTACTAGTACTGATGCTATACCATCCTAACACGAGTACTAGTACTGATGCTATACCATACTAACACTAGTACTCATTCTAGCACTAGTGCTGGTCCCAACCTGATACTAATATTAATAGCAGGACCGACACTAGCAGCAATACTACAGGAAGTGGGAGGAGCCTTTGGCAGGTGATGGCTGACATGTTGAGGTTCTCCTGGGTGGGGCTGGCCCCGTAGGTGTACACTTCCTTCCAAACTCATCAAGTCGTGTGCATTAGATACTGCACAGCTTTTTACATGCCAATCACACCTGAATAAAGTGGTTAGAAATGTAAGCTTCGCCGGTGCCTTGTATGGTGTCTGGTGGGTACTGGAGTCACTGGGAGATCCCTTCATAAATGGCATCATTGTCTGATCACGATGTTGCATGCCTGGAACTCATATAAAATAAGACTGAGTGGCGAACAAAATAAATGGATGAGTATCACCGATGCCTTGGTATTATCAAGTGTTAAAAAATGAGAGTTTTAACTATGGAATACAGACTTCAGAAACAATTTTTATTTTTGTGCTCTATTATTTAAAGAGAGAGAGCATTTTTTCATTTAAAAATCTGGGCTATGACTTGATGCATTATAAGCTCATAATATGCATTTGCAATCAGTCAGAATGGATCATAAAGTTATATTAGATACACTTCCCACAACTTGACTGTAAATGATTAGAAGACACACTTCTGTTTTGTAGAGGATGTAGTATCTTTCTGACGAGCAAAGATGTTTCCTGTAGGTTTATTTTCAATTCAAGGGGCAACACAACTAATGCGGGCACCCTTCCATGTCAACATGTGACCGTGAACTAGGTCATCAGGTGGGGACACGAGGGACCGTGAATCTCAGTTTAAACAAAATCAGCTTAAATGACTGCACTTCATAAAACGTAAGATGTGAAAACACGTCCCGAATGCGAGTCTTGGCTTAGGATCAAGGCACCGTGGCAACCGCATCGTCGACAGAAATCAAAGGAATCCTTCCCCTTCGCCTCCCTGCGGCCCAGCAGGTGAGCTGACGTTTGTGGGTCGGGTGCTTGTCTCCGTGTTATCCATGGGCCGGGCCATTGAACCCTCACGGCGGCCCACTGAATACGCAGCGTTGTTGGGTCTCCCTCTACAAACGAGGAAGTGATGCTTACGATTAAGCACCTGGCGCAGGGTTACAGCTCCTGACCAGCGAGCAGGATTCGGTCCTCTCTTCAGAGCTCATGTTTTCAAGTATTATTTTTATCCAGCGATAATGGTCTTTTCTCCTTCAGTAAAACATATGCTCGTGTCCAGAAAACAAGCAACTTGTCACCAACAGACCGGCTTTGCTAGAAGCAGAATCTGAAGCTCGGGACGGAATAACTTCTCATCATCCATCTTCTAGGTCAGGGAAATGACTTCTCCGTCTTGCAAAGAAAAAGACTAATCATCCTCCCAAAAGAGGATTTCAGCTTCCACAGCTGCTTTTGAAAAATCGGTAGCTGGTCTCACTTGTATTTTTTCAGCAGGATAATTGTCCTCTGTCGTTACAATGTATCGAGGTAGCGATTTATTTTTGGTTTGTTCTGCTCCAGGGTTGCAGAGGAGGCTTTCTGAAGTGGAGAGCTGTTGCCATTCATTGATTGGAAAAGTCGCAGCATTAGATGGCGTCTCTATTATTTTCTTCTGGAGACTTGATGAGATTCACTAGTAAAAACTAAGGCAGTCTGACTATACTAAAAAAACAACCTCAGCAGCATGAAGTCACATGCTGTTACCAGAGACAGCAGAGCCCACAGGACACAGGCTGGGAGTGACAGGCTACAGGAAAAATGCTCAGATGGGATGGTAATGTATTAAACCAAAGAACATTTCAGTGAAAAAAGCACTGCAGA
The DNA here is from genome assembly GCF_987537825.1 of Furipterus horrens. Classification (NCBI taxonomy): domain Eukaryota; kingdom Metazoa; phylum Chordata; class Mammalia; order Chiroptera; family Furipteridae; genus Furipterus; species Furipterus horrens. The sequence continues at coordinate 882,292 of NW_028327180.1, forward strand.
CGTGCTGGAACTCACTTCCTACTGATAATAATAAATGTGTTAATTTATCAGGAAGATACAATGACTCTCAGTGTCTCCATGCTCATTAAATTGATTTCAGAACAGAACGCACTTCTACAGGGAATGGGAAAGGAGCAAGCGTTGGTTTTGTTTTGATTTGATTTTTCTTTCCTGATTCTTCAGGTGTGAGAGTATCTGTTGGTGATTATCATAACAAAAGCTTGGTGGCCCTCTCGGAAGAGGCTCACTATAATCTGAGCCAATTAACTGGCTAATTAATGAATCAATCACTGGTTATATCACCAGAGAATGCAAAAATATGCAAAACCAACCAGAAGACGTCCCTGGCTGGACCTGGGGCTTAAGGCAGGCGCCCTGAGAACGGGGATGGCGGCAGGGCCGTGGCCCCACGTGGCTGAGGCTCGGCCAGCCTGGCTGGGTTCACCAGAGCAGCTTCTAACATTGGCGCTTTCCCGCGTTCTGGTTGACTGAGGTTGGTGTGACAGGTCTACAGTCTGGGGACTGGAAAGCTTATTAAGCACGTCCAAGGTTAACGAGTAAGTTTTGGTGCTGACACTCCAGCCCAAACCCAAGTGCCTGTTTTCTAGAGGAAAACTCAGACATTGAAGACCGACAGTCTGGGTTTGTTCTGTGTTCAGTCAGTCACTTATTAGCTAAGCGGCTACCTGCGTATTGTTAAGCCTCATTTTATTCGTCCAGAAAATGCACAGGTATTTCCTCTTAGTGTTCTCATGAATATTAAACAGCACACTACCTGTTAGAGATTAGCACAGTGCTTAGTGTACGCTGAACAAACACTATTTTTAAAAACATATAATAATTACTATGCATATAGTGTTGTAACAGGTTCTTAACTAGGTCTTCTCAAAAACACCCCCCCTCCCCCCGGTTCAAACCATGTGTTCTTCCCCAGTCCCAGCTCCGACCCTGTCAGGCTCTGGCTTAAAGCCTTCAATGAGTTGAGGGGGGTCCGTCTGTCAACAGCGCTCATTATTACGGACCCGGCCAACGTCTTCCGCACTTTGTCCTGCTATTGTTTCTTATTTTCTTTATCATCCAACCAACGCGGGCAACTCAACGTTCCCCAAGTGTCCCGATGTCCCCAGCCACGTCCCAGCTGGGCCTCAGCCCCCAGCCAGGCACCTACACCCCACCTGACGTGCTGGGGTCCCGGCAAACCAGCCCGAGGACACCAGTGCTGCCTCCCCAGTCCCTAGAAGAAGAAATACTGTCACCCGTCCTCCGTCCCCAGTGTCCACACTGACTTTGTCACAGCGTCTACTGCATTCTGCCTGTGACCGTGTTCTGTCTGCGCTCCTGAAGACGGTGAACAGATACTTGACTCTCAGGAATAAACTCTGTAGTAAAAGATGAGGCGCGGAGCCCGCAGGTGGGAGGGAGATGAGCTGGGCACTGAACTGAGCTCTAGAGGGCTAACACACAGAACGTAAATGTTTTTGGTGAGGTGCCCAATTTGGAAGGGATATCACTGCTTTCGCCTCCTCAGCGGTTGGGTGGTGGGATGGGCTGCAAAACCCCAAGAAAATGCATATGAGGAAGAAGGACATGGATGGAGTATCCGGACTTTCTTCCCACAATTTCAGATTTCTTTTCAAAAACTCATACTTATCCAAAAAATAAAGTCAAAATAGAAATCAAATGCCAAGATGGAGACTAGAATTTTAATACCTTGAAAAACAGTGTTTCCCATTGACCTGTAAGTACCCTGTGGTCACAGCCTCTGTGCCCATCAAGCTGCTGACAGGCCTTGTGAACGCTCTGGGCAGAACAAGCAACAACACCCCAGGGAGCAAAAGAGTGTTTTCTTCAGAGAGCGTGCGGCTGGGTGCAGCAGAGAATTCATATCCAAACATGCACACACATGTGTGCTTGCACACACACAGCCTCTCTGACCTTCCTGTGCCTGTCACTTGGCTCTACACCTGGTCACATTTCAGGCGTCTGTCCCTCTGTGAGGGGACGTGCCACCCAAGAGTCACCGCTGGCCTTTGGATCTCCTATGGATAGTGGTGAAGGGTTGTTTGCTCTGCCACTGGGAGTGAGGGAACTGGCTGCACCGGAGTGGGACCGCTGGGTCCGAGTTAGGAAGGACTTTTCAGGTCCCGCAGGCTGACATGGGCCACCCCCAACCCTTTTTATGTTTTCAGGTGGGAATCACTCAGAGAACCTGGGGAAACGTGTGGCCTCTTCTTAAGTTATGCCTTTGAAATGAAAATAAAACTAGATTTTGAATTAATTAAAATGAATAGTAAGAACAAAAAAGCAAGGGCGGGGGTCACTGAACCGCTCCCCACTACGGCCAAAGTGAACTATCAGGGTCCCAGTCAAGCGGTACGGCACGCAGGGCCCGTGGAAACTGGGGTCACTGGTGTCCGTGGGCTTGGAAGATTTTTAAAAAGTGAATGCATGTCAGTGGCTTTAATCGTGTTCATTACAGCGGTGGCAGAAGGCCTTAGGAGGGGTCTGTCACTTTGAGTAGGTATCGTGGTTTCCGCTTTGGGGATGAAGACCCACGAGCAGAAACACATCCTAACACTTCCTAGTTCCTTTATAATTCCAGGCTGTGTCCAGTTATTTTTACTTGTATCTTGGCTAAAATTACTTGTCCCCAGAGCGAATTTAGTTACATGTGGAACAAGACAGGCACAAATGAGAACATCGACTCAAGGCGGAAAAAGAGGGAAGGAGTCTCAGAACCACCTACCGAGCTGGTGGGCTGTCCTCCGCGCGGCTCCGCCTCCCGGCGACCACAGTGCCTTTGCTCCCCCGCAGCCTGGTCGCAGCGGGGAGCGGCTCCCGGAGGCACTGCGCGGCCCCAGCGCCACCACGCGCTCCGGAGCCCCCGAGCTTTGCGAGCCCCGCCCGCCACGCACGCCTGTGAAACTCCGCTTCCTTCCTCGCCAGACTTACAGCGTCGGAACAGTTCACACCAGCAAGAGTGAGCTTCCCTGAGGTTCTAGAAAGGTCTGGGCTACTTGGGGCAGGGGGTGAGTCCGGGGACAGAGTTCTGTGATGCGTTAGCCTCACCGGCACAGAGGTCACCGCGCCCCAGATGGGGGGCCGTGCTCTGGTCCTGGCGGGGGGCGGGGGGACTGCCTGGCTGAGACCAGGCCAGGAGGCTCAGCGCAGCTATTGGAGGGATAATTCGGGTCTCTCCCTCAGAAGCGTGGCGTGTGTGTGCGAGGAATAGTTAAACCTGGTTTGAGGTTTTCCTATTTTATTTCAAACCCCCTGCCCTTTAACACGGTGAGTCGTGCTTGGCCTAACCTGCTCACACTGTGCGTCAGCAATGCCGCCACGTCAGTGAAAATAAAAATGATGATGTTATTAGTAAACGGGCTTACTCACCTTCACGTCTTTGACGTTCATCCGGGTGCCCTCCTTCCCCACGAAGATGTCGTCGATGTCCACGAGGATGTACCTGTCCAGGGACAAGGTCAGCCTCCTCCCCGACAGGAAGGACACGGCGTCGAGGAAGATGAGCTTGTGCAGCCAGAAGTTCAGGTTGTTGCCGAAGAGCACGCGCTGGACGCCGTCCTGCAGCCCCACGTCGTGGACGACCGTGGCGAGCAGCGGCGGGGCGGGCGGGCCCCGGGCCGGCTGCCGCGCCGCCAGCAGCACCGGCTGGTAGGTGGAGTGGTTGGACTCGAAGACGGTCCAGTCGTCCCCGGGCAGCGCGCCCTGGTGCACGCGCGGCGCCTTGGTGAGGTGCAGCAGCGGCGAGCGCGGGCTCACGAAGCAGTCCTGCAGGGCCACGCGCGTCAGCAGGCTCAGCGGCAGGCCCCGCAGCTGCGCGCGCGGCGCGCTGTGCTCGCCCGCCTGGTGGAAGCCGATGATGCCCACGCGGTGCTCCACGCAGTAGCGCTCCAGCAGCCCGCGGTTCCACGCGTCCATGCCGGCGTACTTGAGGATGTTCTCGTACACGACCAGCACGTACTTGCCGCGGCCGCCGTCCGTCAGCGGCGGGATGTCGCCCTTGCCCGGCGCGATGACCATGTGGTAGGGGAAGCGGCTGGCCTCCAGGAGGGCCACGAGGTCCTGGCCCAGCTGCGAGTACTGGCTCTCCACGAACAGCAGCACCGTGGCCTCGGGGCGGGCAGCGTCCGCGGCTCCCGCGGCTCCGTCGGTGCGCGGCTCCGTGGGCCCGGGCGGCCGGGCAGGGGCGTGGGCGCGGGCGCCGGCGCAGCCCGCCTTCGCGGTGGTCGCCACGAGCAGCGCGCCGGGCCGGTACCCGGAGCAGAGGAAGTAGGCGGAGCCCGCGATGCTGGCCACGCAGAAGGCGGCCGCGAGCGCGACCAGGGCTCGGAAACTCCTGCGCAGCTTCCCCAGGAGATTCATCGTCTCGCGAGCCTGCTCCGGGCGCGTTCCCCGGCTTCCTGCCCTAAAGCGCCGCGCGGGGCACAGTGCGCGGCGGTGCGGCGGCCGCCTCCCCGACGTTCATGTAACCATTGCCGACCATGGGGGGCGTCGGGGGGCCGCGCAGCTCCAGCGGGACGCCGGGGGCGCCGAGGGGCACAGGCGACACGTGTCCAGCGCCGAGGGCCGCGCGGGGTCCTTCCGACAGCACCTGGGGAGAGGAGACAGGCGCCACTGAGCAGACGCCCGGGAACACCTGCGTGTGCGCACGGGCTGCTGCGTGGGAGCCAGACGGACCTAAGGAAACGCGCGTCGCTCCTCTGCGCGACTTCCGCGCGTCTGACGTCTCCGGTCTGGGCTCCCGGACCCAGGACACCGCGCAGCGGTCCCGCTCTCAAGAATGCAGAAGGCTGTTTGGCTTTGCCACAACATACACACATACATATATATACATACATGCACATATACACGTACATATGTGTGCATAGGTATTTGTATGTACGAATTTTGAGATCATTTTTCAAACCAGTCATCTCAAAAAAGAGGCGAGAAAGGAAGCTTTAGTGTAAAGTGCGAATTACCGCAAAGACGGCTTCTCCTGGCTCAGGAACATTATGTGCGCACAGAACGGGGAGGTCAGGTGTCTGTGTGGGGCAGGAACACCACGCGTGATGTATACGGTGGTTCCAGGATTCCCCCCTCAATGACATCCTTTTCTGCAGTCACACAGAGGCACGTGTCCCCCTCCTCCTGGACAACAGCCACACAGACAGGATTTCCCCTCCATTCCTAGAGGCAGCATGAGAGTGGCCAGGGCAGAAAGAACAGGTGGGGTGACCACCCTCCGGTCCCCCTGACGAACTCGGGGCAGGGCCCAGTGAGGACAGAGCCGCGAACGGTTTTTGGAAGCAGCTGCTCCCGACTGGGCCTGCTCGGGGAATCAGAGCTCCGCCTCCGTTTTCCAGGGTTAAGTTCATCCAGCAATCAATTTCCCTATCACTTTGCTCAGTTCAGAAGAAAACCAACAGAGACCGTTAAAAACAACTTTTCCCAAACTGCTTCACCACAAATGGACAGAATTTTCCACTATTCTTATTTGTATGGATGACTCTAATTTTTAGTGAATTCCTTTCTGTACCATTTTTCTTCAGGCCTTTCAAAGCTGTGTTAGGCTCCTTCTGGAAGCTTCCATTTCCCAGTCTGCCAAACTGGTGTCCCTAGGAAAGCAGCCGAAAGCTTTAATGCTTCCATTCTGTGACCCTTCTAAAGCATATTAGGTGCTGTCGAGAAACAGAGCAGCATGTTTTATAAGATGTGTGTATTTTATTACATTGTAGATACGCTGCTTCTGTATTTTATTTTATTTTGTAATTTGAGGAATCTGAGTAACTGTTATTTAAAAGATAGATTAAGTGATTAGGCATCCTATCATGTCACTGCTTCCATTGTATGCTTTTCGTACTGAGATACATTTTTCCTAGTTAGTAATTTAAATATAACAGTACATTGAAATAACATTTGTTTATGTCTTAGATTTTTGAAAAAAAAAATTTTAAAACAACTCAAAAGTCCATAACTTAAACAATTTAAATATCTACAAAACAGATTCCCAATATGTAAACAGACCCGGTTTTTCCCTGTGAAAGACAGTGAGCCCATTTGAAACACCTCCCCAGTGATTCCACATTCACTTTAAAAGATTAACTCCCATGTTAGGGACTTATTAATACTCTTTTATCAAATATAATTTTTTAAGATTCTTATTTGCTCTCCAGAAGCCTTTCATGTGTTTCAGAATTCATTTCCCTTTGAACCAATTGAATTGTATTTCACTTAAAAGAAATGAACTACAGTGACGGAAAGGCTTTGGCATAAAATGTGTAACTCGATTAACTGTGCTCTGCCCTCTCCTTTTGTAAATGTTTGAATATGTTCAGAAAGTAAAATTTAAAAACGGACATTAAATGACATATATGGGGATAACATGCGTAATAACTATTGAAAGAGATTTGAAATTTGCCAAGAGAGATTATCCAGTCTTGTGTGGTGCCCCTGGCTGGACTTCTGAGTCCTGTGTTTGATCTAAAAATCCAGTTAAGCAAACATGGGACCATCCCTTCAGGGCCCTGAAGGGGCAGAAATCTATTCAACCCACATGTTTTGTGGGGTTTGCTTAGTGTTTTCAAAACAAAGTCAATCAGGAATTTAAAAAGAAACTGAGTGCATGACAAGTTTATACTTTGTTACATCTTTATCTACTCTGACATAAAAAATGTGACTTATTTTTCGAATATACAAAAGATGTCAATTCTGCATATTAGAACGGTCCATGAGAACATGCAACAGTGAAAAAGTAACAAAGCATATGGGATTAGGCTCTGTCAACCAAGAGAATAAATACAATTTAAATGTGACATTTAACATTAATACATTCAGAGTTAGAGGAGTGATAGATACATATGATCACCACTGCAGAGAGTGCGTGCGTGTGCGTGTGGGTGAGCGCGCGCTTCAATCTAAGGAGCTACCATTCCCCCCTCACCCCCAATCTCTCTTGCCCTAACAGAGACCAGCCAGTGGAGGCGGGGCAGTCTGGGAAGTAAAGCGGGGGTGTACCACAGACGTCTACTTATGTCTTGTGTCTGAGAGATGGGGCGCCCGGGAGAGGTCGCCTGTGATGTGTCTGAATCTCTTATTGGAACACAGGGCTCTGGAAACCCCTGGAATTCCCGGGGTGAGAACAGTTTCTTCTGTTCTGAGAGGCAAGGCCTGGTGGGCTCCCGGCTGGGGACCAAATGGGGAGCCAGGGACTTCCAGCCCCACCCCTATCCTATGGGAAGGACAGAGGCTGGAAAGTAACTTAAGGACGGATCAGGCCTGTGTGATGAAGCCGCCATAAAAACCCACAAAGCATGGGGTTCGGGGAGCGTCCAGGCTGGTGAACACACCCACGTCCCAGGGGGGCCCGCACTTGCTCCCAGGGCCTCCCAGACGTGGCCCGGCCCCCTCACCTGGCCGCTGGCCTGCGCTCTTCATGGCGCAATAAACTGGTGACGGGTGGTTTGGTCTGAGCCCCATGAGTGGCTCCAGCAGAGTGGAGCCCACGGGGAGGCCCGGACAGAGGGCATGGGTGGCCCGGGGACCTGCCCGGAGACTGGCACCTGAGGAGGGGACGGAGCCCTCCCCTCTGGGACGCCTGCTGGTGTCACGGAGCATGCAGGGGCTGGGAGGGAACCCCCACGCTCCCCGTCAGCGTGTCCTGGGGCAGTGTCCTTAAGGTTTGGGGCAACCGGGAGGAAAAGGGGTTCTCCACACACTTACCTCTGCTGCGCCCCTAAGAAAGGGGAAACAAGCAGAGTGTAGGGCAGGAGTACCGACTTCAGGATCTTGGAAAGGCCAAACAAGAAAGCAGATCATTTTAGAAACAGCACGTGTGTCCAAGGCGTCACATAAAATTCAGGCGCTCCACTTCAGGGCCGTAGTGACGGCGTGAAAACGGGGCTGCTTTTAGGGATATTATGGGGAGTTAGCGCACATGAATAAAACAGAGGTTTTTAATTAAATATTGTGTTATGTAAACATTTAACTATTTATTCCTGTATGTTAATGAACTTCGTGCTCTCTTGGGGCAGGGGCATCCCCCAAACTAAAACCAGCTTTCAAGAGAGATGTACGTTTCTGTCAGAGGATAGGTCCCAGCACGGAAGTGGGGCGTTCAGAATGGAGCCAGGACAGCCAGGCTGTCTCACATTCAGTCCCAGCTTGGAACTGCGTCCCTTTCCTCCCCAGGCAAGGAACCACGGTGCCAGCCGGTAGCAAGGGCTGCTCCTCCCGGCACACAGGGGGCTCAGCGGGGACTCACAGAGCGCACCCAGGTGCTTCGGATCTCTCTGTACTCACGACTTGCCTTTTGGCCCAGAAAGGCCAATCTGTGTAGCAGAGTTTGCGTTTCCTCTCTGTGGTTTCTTCTCTTGTCATGTAAACAATTTATAAGGGGGCTACCATGGTGACCGTGGACACACGTTACCGTGGTAACCTCCTAGGTGGCCAGACAGCAGGCTCTCCGTCCCCGAGGGCGCAGGACGCTGGCGGGATGCCTGTGACCGGGACAGTGCCGAGCCCTGCAGGTGTTTCTCCTGCACGGACACTGTCTGTACCCCCAGGTGCCGACGTCTGGAGACGGAGGATTGTTTTCATACTGAGCTGTTTCCCCTGAAGTCACTCTGTCTCAGACTGTGGTGTTATGAACACAATGATATGCATGTTCTTCTTTCTCACTTGGTCATTAACTTTTATAGAATATTTTCTTCTAAGGAGCGTCTTACCCAGCCTTTGATCTTGCATTTCAGAGAAGGGAACGGTTTCCACTGGGCCCGGAATCTGGCTACACCCGACCCACAAAGTCAGCTCTGCCCACTAGCGGACCTAGGCTACCGAATGGGCTTTTACTTTTTAACAATCCAAGCAACATTTACAGCTAATTTTTGTCATACAAGCAGAGTAATAAAAATGCTAGGAGATGAAGTATTATAACCAAGGTAGCTTTCCTAACGTTTTCAAACACCACGAACTATAATAAAAATAATGTAATTGGCATTACAGAAATCCAAGTGTTAAATGCATAAGTTGCCCTGACTGGTGTGGTTCAGTTGGTTGGGCATCGTCCCCCAAAGGGAAAATCTTAAAAAAAAAAAAAGGCTTGCTTTCAATCTAGCTAACATTTTTTATTACATGGGCCACAAAAGCAGATTAATTCTGTCTGGCATTTTTCTCCCTAGGATTCAAAGTGGTAACCCGTATACCGGCACCTCATATTTACTTGAAAAGAGAAACGAAGAGACTTGCTTTTTGAAGGGACTTAGTTGTTCCTAAACCACCTTCGGAGTTCCCAGTCTTGTCAACACCAGAGGGCGATATGTTCTTGCTTTTGCTGCAGAAACGGACCACAGCACCTGCTCTCCAAGGACGGCTCCCCAAACAAAGACAGAAAGACGTGGTAACAGGGGTGCAGAGCACCCGGGTGGCCCCTGCTCCCAGGACCCGCTTCCTGCGGTGACTTCAGAGACACAGCGGGATTCGCAATGTTCAAGTGCCGCGCGCCGCAGCCAGGACACACCCGGGCAGGCAGGCCTCTTCCTCAGACGGAAATAAACCATCAGTGTTAGAGCGTTTGTACGATCCTGTTTCTGTGTTCTTATTCCTGGTGTTTTAATTTCAATCTTTTCTTTTTTGTGTTGTGCCCAAGAAAGGGATAAATGAATATCACCTTTGCTTACTACTTTGCTAACTTTGGTGAATTTTTACTATCTAAATCTTTAAGGGAACAGAAGTATATAACTCAAAGAGGACAGACTTATTTTGCTTCTAAAGTAAATACCATACTGTGCTTTTGTGAGAATTGCCATTACGTTTTGCCTCTTTCTATTTTGCAGACATGTTTGTACAAGCATTTCATTTGCCCCCCAAAAAACATGAGTTCTAAGAATTTGAATTTGCTTAAGTGATTAACTGTTTAATATCTTAAGAATAAAGAAGATGAATAAGCAAAACATGTACAGGAAAGATAAGCGTACACCCTGACTTAAGCTGACTCCCAGTTTCCTTGTCGGTCCTGATGTGGAAATACTGAACAGAAGAACTATGTTAGAGGTGTTAAAGTTGGAGTTACAATGTCAGTTTAGAAGGTCAGTCTGATCTGTTTGCAAAGGAAGATTTCTAGGTATTAAGTGCCACTGTTCAGTTATAGCTTAGAATTATAACATCACATGCTTCCACGGTAATTTGTTGTTTACATGAGAATCTGTGAAAACACCTGCTCATAGGTAAATGCTTTGCAGATGATCTGAAGCATGATGGGTCATTAGGAGGTTGTCTGTGCCACAAAACATACTCAGATTAATCATCCCGAGTAAAATGTAAAAAGCGTATAATAGAATTTATTCCTATTCATGTTTTGAGTTGTTCTCCTAAGTTGATTTCTTGAAAGTAGTCGTTACAATTTTTTAGGGGGAAGCACTTTCAGGGACTATGCGATCACACCGTGTGTCACAGAACACGCCATTAATGGGTTCCGCAGAAGGCAGCCAGGGAAGCCGCCAACGATAACCGGAACGCAAACGGAAGGTGACTGAGAACACAACATAAATGTAGTTCCTGATCAGATGTAGTCCATGATCTGCTTAGGCCATGGGTAAGGACACACATGCGCGCGCGCGCACACGCACACACACACACACACACACACCCTGACTTGTGAGGCTCTGCTTCGAAAACATGGCCACTGGCCAGCAAACACAGCACAGTGGTCCCTGCTCGCACGGAGACCGGGGCCGCTCCTCGGGAGCCGCTGCTCCTGGGGTGGAAGGTGCGTGCAGGCGAAGGTGTCCCTCCCTAATGGGACCCCACTACCTCACCAGCTTCCGGCTAGTCTGTGAGCCACACAGCAAGTCGGACACTTTCAGTCGGCACGGCCACGACGTGGCCATCAGGGAGTCCGGGGGATGAGTAGCTGACATCTACTGTCAAGAGGCGGAAACACAGAAGACTGCGAATTTCTCAAACATAGGAAGAGTGTTCAAATTGTTGAACGGACTGAAGATAAAAGAACTGATAAAAATGTGAATTGATCTAAATGACCTTAAGTATATAACATGGTGACAATAAAGCCTATGGGATTAAGAATGAAAACGAGGAGTACTTGAAATAAAAGGAGCAATACAATAGAAGTCAGAAGGACTGAAGGAAATAAAAATGTGCTAAGAACCCTGTACTAAGGTCATGATATTAATGGACTTCGGACATTGCTAAGTTAACATATTTTGATTTCTAATGAACCAACAAAGAAAAGAACCTGTGCACCCCTATGTTCATAGCAGCTCTGTTTACAGTAGCCAAGTGCTGGGAACAGCCCAAGTGCCCGTCAGTGGGGGAGGGGATCAGAAACTGTGGTACATTCACTCGAAGGAGTACTACGCAGCAGAGAGAAAGAAGGAACTGCCTTTTGGGACAACATGGATGGAACTAGAGAGAACTATGCACTGAGTGAAATAAGCCAGGCAAAGAAAGACAAATGCCATATGATCTCACCTAATCCAGGAGACTCATGAACAACACAGACCGATGAGCAAAACAGAGCCAGAGGCGTGGAAACAAGGAGCAGACTGACAGTGACCAGGGGGGAGGGGGAGAAGGGGGGGAAGAAGGGGGAGGGGCTAGTCAGGAAACAGGTATAAATGACCCGTGGACAACAGGGTGGGGACTGACCGTGGGAGTGGGGGGGTGGGTGAGGCAGGGGAGAGCAAGGGGGAAAACTGGGACATTTGTAATTGAACAACAATAACATTTAAAAAAAATAAGAAAAAAGAATATGTATCTTTAAAACTAGTAAAGGAGAAAAAAAATGAAATGCAAGTAAAATACTCAAAAAATAAAGAGAAAAGAAACCTAGACTAGGTAGGACTCATGGAAAAGAAAATAAATAGGTCTGTTTTTGTCAGTAAATACATTAAATACAAATGAACTAAATTATCCTTTTAAAACAAAGATTGGCAGACTGACCAAAAACTCCCACAAATCCAAGTACATACTGTTTACAAGAAACAAATAAAAGAATATGAAAGCAAACATCTGAAAAAAAGATAAAGCAAAACGATTTCAATTAAAACAAACTGATATAGATATTAGAAAATCAGATTTAAAGCAGAAAAGAATTACTGAAGATTTAGAGATCACTTCATAATAATAGAAAGTTCAATCTAACAGAAAGTAATTAAAATTAAAACTTGAATTCATCTAATATCACAAACTCAAAGTGTATAAAGCAGAAATGGGCAGGACTATAAGGTGATATTTACAAATTCCTAACTATAGGGGAAGAATTTACAATATTCCTCAAGAATTAATTGAAAAGTCAGAGAGAAGATTATGAAAGATGAAGACGACCTGAACAGCATGGTTAGCAAACTTGGTCTAAAAGACATATTTAAAGTCTGATATTCAGCAACTGTAGAATAGATGTTAAACTTGAAGATATTTATAAAAGAAATCATACCGAGTCCAAATTAATAACAAAATAACTAGGAAATTGTCATATATTTAAAATTTAAAAAACATAATTCTGATTAACTTATTGCAAAGAAGAAAACCCCGCTGAATATGTAATATATGTTCCAAATTGTATCCAAAATAAAAAATACCAAAATCTGTGGATTTAGCTATCACAACAGAGAAATTTAGAACCTCAGAAACATGTATTTGAAAAAATGAAAAATAACGAGCTAACCAGGCAAACATTTCTCTCAAGAAGCTAGAAAACAACAATAAAATAATAAAAATGGTAGAAGGAAAGACACAGCCAACATGAGCAGAATATAATCAGACAAAAACTGCAATAGAGAGAAAAACCAAGCCAAAACCTGGTAATTTTTAAGAGGCTAATAAATCTGACACATGTCTGTTGACATTAAGATAAAAAGAGATTAATTGCACAGCTGAGGGATGAGGAAGTGAGGCTACATTTGCTCCAGGTATTAAAAACATAAAATTATTGATGAATCTATACAAAGTATTTTCATTTAAATGAATTTAAATGAATGAAGTCTCCAGAAAACGTAGCTTCCTACAGCTGAATTAAAAGTAGCCACAAAACAAAGAAAGCAAAATTCAAGAATTCAAATAAATAGCCACAATATCCCACGAAGGAGACCTGTCCCCGAGTCCGTCACCAGAAGAGCCTGTCGGAGCACTGGAGCATGAATCGCTCCCGTCCACACGAGCATTCCCAGGGGTGTGTAGTGAGTGGTGCCTGTCAGCCTGGAAGCTGAGGTTCACTTCTGTGACCTTGACAGCAATAACCGATGGAGGGACAGTGCGAAAAGGGACATTACAAGCAATATAATTCATGAATATAGGATGCAGAAATTCTAAACAAAGTGTTTATAAACCAAACCAGCTGTCTATAAAAAAAGAATAAAATAGCTGGAAAAAGTTGAGAATAGCCAGATCGGCTGAGTATTGCCCGCCCCCCAGTACTGCCTCCCAGTGGGAGCTTCTGACAGTCAGGTGGTTGTGGATGCGACTGGTTATGACGACGAGGCCGGCATCTCCCCGTGCTCGCCAGCGGCACGCTCAGGGCCCGGCGGACCCCTTTCCCTCCATGTTGGAGTCCTGAGGTCGCCCCATCTCCTGGGCGCCTGGGTCTCGCTGAGTCTGGCCCCCCTCGCGGGCCTTGGAGCTCGCTGGCCCAGCTATGGCTCCCTCCGCTCTCCCCGCTCTGGGCCAGGAGCTGGGTGAGACGTCCTCCCGGCTGCCCACGGCCACACCGAACCATGTTCCGTTCTGACTGCAGCTTCTCACCTAGTCCCCCCGCCTCCTCTCCCGCAGCAGCGTCGGCCGGCGCCTGGCTTCACCCGCTTCCAGCCCAGGAAAGTCCCCGTGTCTGGGTAACTCCCGTCTACTGAAGACACCAGTAGACACGCGCACAGAAGACTCTTATAACGCGATGCTCTGCTCTCAGTTCCTCTGTCCCCTCCCCAACGGCCTGGCCTGTCTTCCCACAGCCACAGGCCAGACCTTGTCGTCACACAGGTGCCTGACCGCTGGCAACCCACTCACGACGCTGATCCAGTCTCAGTCTCCTACCCTTTATCTCACACCCCTGTCACCCCGACGTCGTCTGTCACACCCCTGTCACCCCTGAAGCTGGGGCCCTTTACCTCTCCCTCTCCCGGCCTAGCACACCTTCCCTCCCAGGTTAAATCCCACACCCGACCATACCGACCCCACCGTACACACTCTCAAGTCCCCTCACCCTCCATTTCACGGCGCAGCTCAGTCTAACCGGCGCGAGGACATTCCCGGGACCCACGAGCTCTGTGCCTTCCCTCTGCACCGATGGGCCTCCCCTTCCGTTCCTGACCGGGGGGGCATCCCAGGCTTAAGACCAGATCTCGCTGCCTGGTTTTTTCCTTAATCCAAACTGACTCCGCCACAGCTTCCCCTGATAAACAGACGAGTGCTCCATTATCTTACTTGCTTAGGGACACACACATCTTGGGTTAACTGATCCCTCTCTTTCTTTCCCACGAGACCCCAACCCCAACTCTGATGCCGACCCTAACCCTAACCCCAACGCATGCACTGTCCACGGTGGGCAGTGTGGGGGCTGCACAGAGCGACGCGGAGGTGAGAACGCGTGGGAGAGCACACGAGCAGGGTAACACGTCGCTTTTGGAATGACTGGGAGGTGGTCCAAAGGCACGTCCGCTGGGCCGCCAAGTATGTCCGAGTGGAATCTCCAGTCGGCGCTGGAACCGGGAGGTCGGAGTGGGGGCGGCCCTGGCATTGAGGGACACGCGGAGGAGCCGTGTGCTGGGAAATGATGGGGCGGGGGGCACCCGGAAGGCCTTCGCCACTGCGGAGACTGTGGTCTGAGGAAGAGGGCCCGGGACGCTACCAGCCACGGGACACGGATGCTTCCGATCAGGGACTGATGCAGCCGAGAGTCAGGAAAGACGAGTGGAAAGCGACCTCGGCTTCGGGACCTCGGCCGCGGGTCCGGGGGGCAGTGCAGCCGGGGAAGGACCGCAGGGAGGTGAGAGGCAGGCGGCGGGGGTGCTCGGGGACCCGCTAACCTCCACCAGAGGGGTGCGTCTGGCCAGCCCAGAGCGCTGGGGGCGCGTGGGACACCGCAGTGGGCACAGCCGTGGGGGAGCCGTGGGGAGAGGGTGAGTGGGAGCCCATCTCTCTCATCACTCAGGAGCGTGGGCCGTGAGGAGGCCAGAGAGAGACGCTGAGTCAGAGGGGACCCCGAGGGCCCGGCCCAGGCCGGGGGGTGTGGCCGCTCTGCCCCCCTCGGTCACAGCGGGGTGTCCTGGGCTGCTCCCACGGCCCCGAGAGCCAGCGGAGCACCGGCGGCGCTGCTCACTGCTCGGCCCCGTGACTGTTCCATTAGAGCCCGTTGTTCTATTTAGTCTTGAGCTGCATGCCTGGTCCTCATTCGGCAGATGGTCCTGGGAGCAGCCACCAGAGCAGAGAGGCCACCGAGCCGCCGACTCTCAGTCACGGGACGGCACAGACAGGGACCGGGGGTGAAGCCACATGGGAGAATGGGCCTCCTCACCTGTGAGGGAGCCATGGGGAGAGCGGAAGGACTTTGTCTAATATTTAACATGGGAGTCAAATTCCAAGAAACCACAAAGGTCTTTATTAAACTATAAATTATTTAAAAGTTAAGCTCCATTGGCCTTTTATTTGTGAAGTTAATGTGTTACGAATAGCACTACACTTATATTCATAAGTTATATTAATATCCAGGGTCCCTTAGAAGCTCTACGGTTGGGAGTGTAATTATTCTCTCTTTGAAGTGAGGTGCGCTATCACTTTATCTTTATCAATAGAACTCTCCTGCATCAGAAGTCACAAAAGATGACCGGCTCCTAAAATTCAACTATCACTTCTCTGCCACTGACTTTGTTACCTAGAGACTCCTGAGGTACTCCATACAAAAGTCCAGAGAAAATGTAGACTGTTTTGGGGCAGTCTATGATCTAGTTTATGGGAAATTCTATTGAGGTTTTTCACGACATTATCTTACCAGCAGGATCCTACATATAACATCCCACACCCTGACTCTGAGCTGCTTGTCACAGAGGGTCAGCTCTTTTCAAACGGACACTTGATCTTGTGTACAAACAGCTATAAATGCCAGTTATCGAGACCATTATTCAGAGGACCCCAGGAGCGCATGGATGGGGAATTTAATGCACAGACAAGTGAAGAGACCTGGATGACATCACACCATGAGGCGAACCCCAAGTTCTGAGGATCCTCAGCTCCTCCTCGCCCCGCTCCGCCCTGGCACCCCATCGGTGCAGACAGAGAATTCGTGGCCATGCGCAGGACATTGGAAGGAATTCAGTGAAATGGAAACACTGAGGTTTTCTTTCAATGCTTTGTTTCTGCCTGCAGGTGTTTCATGTCCTTGGGTAACTCTTCCCACCGCACTTTGGAGCGTTCCTTATTTCACACAGCACAGCAAGGTGACTAATTCCTTACCAGAGGGAGACAGTCTGCATCCAGTGCCCCTGGCAGTCTGTGCCTGTTATTTTTTAACATCTATTTGCTTCATGTTTTATGTTATTTTAGCTTTTAGCTACTGCAGAATAAGAAACAAGCTTGGCCATCAACCAGAAATAATGTGGCTGGTTGCATGTAAATATATCCCACACAAACCTTCATCCTCCCACCCAAAACTAATCCAGGAGACACAGTTCTCAGGGTTTGGAAAAACCATGATAAACACTCATGGCGAGAGACTTGGCGAGGCCAAGCATCCTGCTCCCCGTCAGAGGTGATGTTTTCTGAGATGCCCCTATTTCCATGCTCGATGCCTGGGCTCTAGAATTATTACAAACATTACTTATGAATGCTCTAAAAGGGGGCTTAGAAACTGTGCCAAAATAATTCACTTAGCAAACCTATTTGGTAGAAATAAGTTTGAAATGTAAAATGTTTTGGTGGTCTTCAAAATATCTTTGGAAGAACAAGAACAGGAGTGCAGAAGGCCGTGTTTCATGTGAGAAAACCACAGTCAGTGTAAGATACACCATCTTGCTTGTGGCTGAACTCACAGTATAATTTGTATGTGTTCACTCCCGTCCCGGGCATCATCGGTCACTCAGAGGAGTTCAATCCACTGTCCAGGGGCTTCTGTGGAAGGGGCTCCTGTGTGAGTAGAGGGGATGGTGGTCACCAAGCTCTGCTATGCCCCTTGTTACGTGACCCCAGAGTTAGGGACGAGGACTTTAGGGTGAACATCCTGCTGCCGAGATTTAGAAAACGGTCCCGTCGATTTCCAGCAAACAATCGGGAAACACTTCATGGCAGCATTGTGCACACGTTTCATGATTTCCACGTGGAAAACAAAACCATTTTTCACTGTCCCCATTTTTTCCCAAAGATATTTTAAAGACCAACAGAAACATTGTACATGTCACAGTCTCCCAGTGTTTCCTTCCAGAGAGGCTTGCTCAGGAGTCTTTTTTACTATGGCACCTCGCGTCCTTCTAAAACATTCATAAATAGCTTTTGTAATAATTCTAGAAAACGTGTCCATGTAGATGCCACATGAACAATTTTTAGTGTTTTCCGAGAGCAAAGCACAAACTCAGTAACGTTTCTATGTTCTTAGCGGGATCCAGTTTCGCTTTCTGAGATCGGCCTTCTGGTCTTCTCGTCCCGTGTTCCCCTCACGCCAGCACGCCGTTCACCCCTTCCTTCTGACAGGTTTTCCCTCTTATCAGGACGGTTTACGGTCCGCTTTCCTTAAGATATCTGAACGTGAGTTAATTTTCAAAACTGGGATGAGTCGGATTAAAATGTCAGTTGATGAAGTTTGATCCTTTAAGTCAGATTTATTGTTATTAATATGCACCTGTGTGATCGGAAGCGCAGGGGAGACAGAGCAGAGGAGTCTGGAGAATCACCTCCGGCGCAAGGACAGCATCAGGCCACGTGCTCCCTCGGGGCTGCTTTCGGGGGTACGGAGTGTGGGCACCCTGCAGGTAGCGTCGGAGGGCTGCCGCACACAGTTCATTCTTAACTCCGTTCATTCCACGCGGCTCCGGCCCCCCACTCTGCACTAGGGACTTTGCTGTCACATCGAGCTTCCCCGAAAATTCTGTGAAGGAGGCGCTGTCACCGCCACTGGCTGAGCAGGGAACGGAGGCCCAGGAGGGCTAAGGAGCTTTTCCAGGCCGCATCTCCAAACAGGGCAGAGCGAGAGTTAGAATCCAGCTCTGGAGAGGGTCGGCCTCCCCTCCCGCCTCACTGGGTCGCAGTCCTGCCTTGACCTTGCTTCACGTTTTTTTACACGCGGGACGCGCCCCAGATGAGCCTTCTCTTCACAAAGTCTCTGCAGCCCTGGTGCCCGGGAGTTCATGGGAGCCAGGGGGTCCTTCCCACTTAATCCTTAAATATGTTCTTTCCTGGGCTTGCTCAAGAGAGGGGTGAAACCAGTATGATTTCATTTAAAACTCAATCTGCTTAATGAAGACATTCATCAACTCATTATCTTTAAGGGACTATACCTGTTAAATGATTCCTTTATGGAAAGTGGCTTTTATACTCTATAGCGCAGGCGGGCACATGACTGCCTCGTAACTACACTTGATTGTCGCGGGCCTGGATTTGGGGCCAGTCTTCCAAGTGACAGGGAGGGGCAGGTGTAGGAGGGCTGAGGCCACTCTAGAACCGGTACCCACACTCCCTGCAGCCACTCAGGCAACCTTGGGGACCTCCACTGGCCTCCTGCCCAGGGCAGAACTCCTTCTGCACAAGCCTTGTGGCTGCGTTGGTTGGCTGGAAACTCGCTGATCTTTAGGATGTATTCTTTTTCCTGACAGTGCACAGAAGCATCCCCCGTAGCTTTCCTACATTAGGGGTCCACTGGTACCCACGACAGGAGACAAGTACATGCTCCATGGTGAACGTGTCAGGCCTGTGCTACTTTCCAGAGAAAGTAACGACACAGGGTGTCAGACGCCAAACTGCAACCTCACAGACTTGGGATCACCATGACCGGGCGGAGTGAGCGCAGCGGGTCACCTTGCGTCTTACACGAAGCTGCTGCTCCTCGTCACACTGTCCTATAAGATGAAGGGGTGTTCTCAGCGCGGAAGGCAGCTTCCCATAGATCTTCCGCACGTCACTGTCCCAGGCTGGCTTCCCTGGCCAGCTCTGTGGCGGTCGCACACCCCCTCTGCCCAGCACAGCATCTCACTGTGGTCCCCTGAGAGCGGTGGGACCCACGTCACTTCCCAAATGCGTCCGGCAGGTATTACGGACTGTGGATAACATTTATGATCATCACGAACATTATGAAACAGAAATGAAGAGCGGTCTTCTCTGGTCAAGGAGAACGACCTGTCCAGATGACATCGAGGACCTGAAGTGCTGGACTGAGTCCACCCGCGACCGACCCGCGTGAGCGTTGTTTTTGCGGTTATTCAGAAAAGGCCCCATTCCGCGGAAGACGGTTTCACACACGGGAGTGTCGGGAGCCCTAACGCTTTAGCTGAACTCAGGCGTGTAGTTTCTGCTATTGTACTACTTGGTCGTCAGTGTCATTTTGAAACGATCGCCCTGTTCAGCTCAGCCCAGCACAGGGCGGGCCGCCTGGCCACGTGGATGGGGCCGCGGGTGCAAGGCGGCCGGGAACGGCGCCGCTTACGTTCGAGTCGCCCGCGGACACGCGGTAGTGGCAGCAGAAGCGGGCCTTCCCGGGCATCTGCTCCCTCTCCTTGTGTTCCTCCCGCGTGTCGCTCTCTTCATCTTTGAGGGTTAGGTGGCTGTAGTCAGTGCATCAAGGAGACGCACGCTTCGGAGACGCCTCATGACGTCTGGGGCTCAGCACCTACGACAGCGTTGCTGGTTCAGAAACGGGGGCAGGCGACGCGTCCCCGTGTGCAAAACGCGCCCCTCCCCGCCCCCCCCCCCCCCCACCTGCATGCAGCCGGCCTCTGGGCTACACGGTTAAAGTGCTAAATAGGGAAGTGAGTTATGGGGGTCTGCAATACCAGGGAGAGGGGGACGGGTATTTAGTTTCTTTTATTTTTGTAAGTTGCATTTGCCGCATGGGAAGGCTTCTGCCGACCGCGAAGGGACCAAGGGCGTTGCTACAGAACTCGGTGGGTTCCGTGGAAGCTCGTTGGTGGGAGGATGGCCCCCGTTAAGGCTGACATCGCTCGCTCGCCAATGTGACTTTCCCAGTTTCCCTGCTTTCTTTATTGCTGAGGGCACTCTACCCACTTTCTCTGGGTAGTTCCCACCCACGGCCACGTGCAAACCGGGCCTCTGGATGAATAATCACCCTGCATGTGACGTCCGTGGCTGCTCTGGACTTTGGAAGAGAGTGTTTCAGCTGAGGTGGCAAAACAGGAAGAGAGAAGAGGAAGAGAGAAGGAAGGGAGCAGGGAGGAGGGGAATAAATAAGGAGAGAAGGAGAGAAGAAGGGACGGAGGGCCAGGAGAGTGACAAGGAAGAAGAAAGGATGGGAAGGGAAGGCAGAGGAAGGAGAGGGGAAGGAGCAAAGGGAGGAAGGGAAAACAGGAAGAGAGGAAAGTAAAGAGCGATTCGGGAAGCATTCCCACCCCAACCTTTTGCTTAAGCATTCCGAACCTGGCCAGCTGACTTTCAACTTCCACAGGGTTATTATTAAAGATAAATCCTATTAAAGACTTCCATGAGAAAGTTAAATATTTTAAATAAAGCACTACACATGTTCACCTGATGTTGGAATGTCCCAATGGGTTTTTTCTTTTTTAAGTTTGGGGGAGAAAATGAATGTGTGTGTGTGTGTGTGTGTCAGCTTCCTAAAAGTTGCCTTGTCCCTCAGATTCTTTAAATATGGAAAACATAGTTTCTAAAAAGTATGGAAACTGAGTTTGGTATAGAATTCTCAACGCTACAACTTAGGAGAGTTACCACTTCTGCTTTCTCAAATACCCTCAGTCTGTCATCAAATTCAGCTCAAGGATTCCAACATATTCTTTCTAACCGTTCATTTTCTTCTGATGCATTTAACCATCGTATTCATTTAGTATTAATGAAGTGCTTTAAGTGTAGCTCTTGAGAAGACATTTCTAGAATAGCCTTCACATGCAGATTTCCTCACTGAGCCACTTGAAAGCCAATCTTTAGGCTGTCACTTGCAGGTCATTTTGTTACAACATTATTCATGGCCTGCGCTATCTAAATACCAGGCATAGAGACACATTATGGGAAGGCAAGGTAAACAAATACATCAAGTTCCACCGGCAAACATCTCACCAGTAGGGATGAGGAGCAAGTTCCGTGGAAAAATCTGCTTGTTCTGAAATGCCCCACACCACTGGCGTTTGGATTTCATTATCAGACTACTTTGGGCTTTGGGAAAGTCTGTTATTAAGTCAACATTGCTCTAAACAGATAAAGAAAGCTTGGAGACAGGCCTGTATTTGTAAAAGTTGTGCACTGCCCTCGCCCGCTGACCCCCGAGGCTTGCTGAAAACGCGCTGGGAAAGGCGCGTTTCACAGGCTGTAAAACATCTCGGAAGGCGTCCTGAAGTATTAATGAAAAGGTGGCAAAGTGCTGCTGGAGGCAGGAGCCCTGTCTGACGCCTGACCCAACCCTCTGCTTCCAACTTAAAATAAACCAGCAGACGGCCTGGCTTCCTGGCCCGCACCGAGTCCATAGCAGTGCGGGCGAACGCTCCCCTCTGCGGTCCCGCCTCGCACGGTGCCCACAGCAGCCGTCTGGCGTGTCTGCTGCTACCGTGGATGTACCAGGCCAGGGACAGTCACAGGACCTGCACGCTTCTTGCCTGGTGTGGACGGGTCCCTGCGGCATCTCTCAGCCCTCTGCCATTGCCCAGATAATGGTTCCCCGCGCGCCCCGTCCCAGGGTCTCCCTGCTCTGGAGCATATGCTCCACCTTCCAGGAGTTTCTGCCAGTCTACCTATGACTCTCATTAGAGCAACTTTTAATAAGGAAGAAAACTTGGTTACTTTAAAATTTGACTCCACTCAGAAAATCTGTTTGTTCCTAAGTAGCCCATAGTGTGTACCGGAGAAAAAAGTCTCCCTCCAGGTTAGACGTTAAACATCATGCATTATCAATGAATTTCAGGGCAGAAAAAGCAGGCCTGCTGGGTCCACAGCTCACTGTCCCGGCTTCCAGCCAGAGCTGGCACTCTAGAGTTGCTTTACATCCCCCCGCTGCTCCCCGAGTCTGGGAAGGCAGCACCAGCTAGCACCTCTGGTTTGAAGAAAGCGTGCCAATTGCTCCGCTCCTCTATTCTTCTCCCTGATCATTGCTACCACGTGAGCGCAGAAAGTTTGATCTTCGGGCTGGAGCCTGAGTGGGCCTTTCTCTGCACACAGGGGATGTTCATGGACACCAGGAAGCATACAGACTTCTGGGGAGGCCACCGTTGCCGGGTCAGAGACAGTGACTTAGCATCTTTAAGAAGTAAGGTTAGCACTGAGATTGGAATTAAGAGACCGGGTTTATTGTAAACCTAATTACAGAATTGGGGTGGAGGAGTGAGAAAGAATAGGTACGGCAGTTTTAATACTCAGATAAAATATAAAAGATTGTGTGGGTAATGTATACACCCATACATCAACCTATATACAGAGAGAAGCATGTTTTTCTATTTTGGTTATAAAATATTGATTTTTTAAATTATGATTTTATGTATATATGAAATTGTCTCCATTTACTTCCTCTTGGTAATTAGGAAAAAATCACTTCAATTGACACATTTCTTAGATAATCACTTCAGCTGGCAGAAAACAAAATGCAATTTATACAGTTTGCAGGTCTATTGACAGGAAATCAAGTATTAAAATTCTTAGGAGGTTTTTTCCCCTTTTATCCAGGAATGATGTCTGAGTTTCTAGACGGCACCGTCTCCCTCTAAGGCTGGTTCCCACACCCTAGGGACTCAGTCACACCCACTGCGATTTTTTCCCCAGGGATTTTCTAAGCATCAGTGTCAGTGCTGACCAACTGCCACTGCCAGAGAGAAAAAACACCAGAAGACCATTCTGTTTACTATTTAATTCCCCTGAGTCTCCCCCATTAGCTTGTCAGCAGGCACTGTGGGTACCAGGGCCCTGTGAGGGGAGCCATCCCCAGGGCACACTCGGGGGGCTCCTGAGGAGGGAGCCGTCGGGCCGTGCGGAGGGAGGAGGGGCCCTGCACTCTGCGCTGCTGCCGCCCTCTGCCGTCTCCAGCAGACGGACACTGTGGGGTCCCCGTGGCCCTGCTGCGTGCGGGCGTGGGCGGCGTGAAAACACGGGGACCCACCCATAGCACCTCCTTGGTGCCTGGATGTGGCTGACTGGCTTATTTTTAAAAGAATAAATAAATGCTATTCTTTTGATATTAAAAAAAAAAATCACCTTTTAAGTCTTCAGAGGGAAAATCATGACATCCTAGTTTGGGAGAAAGTCAACCAAACACAGTAACGTTTTGCTTCACCCATTTCCTTTTGCGGCAGGAAACTCCTGGGATTTGAACCATAAAGTTGGTGAGAAAAGAAAACAAACAAACAAACAAGCTAAAACCCCTAGGAAAACACAGCAGCATTTTTGCATGCTGTTCACTGCACATTTCTAATCTCCAAGTGATGAAACCCCCCCGAAGGCCGGCCACAGGGAGTGAGGAAGACGCAGTGAAGTGTAAGGTACTGGAAGTTCCTTAGGCACAGGACGACTCCCAGCATAACCTGTCGTCATAAAATCAGACCGTCATGAAAATGCTGCGATGACAGCTCCAAGCGACAGTCTCAGCAACCAGGACACATGAAAAGACAGAGGTCAAGGGGCCTCTTTTTTGCAGTTTTCTCTAACGGAGACGTGGGGGGACGCCTGAGACCCCCTTTCCTTCCCAGCTCCGCTGCGTGGGTAACTGGAGCCTCGCAGGGACCGGTCGGGCTGCGCTGGCGCCTGGACACCCCTGCTGGGGGCCGGGACGTGGGTCCCCTGCGTACGAATAATTTCCCCTCCCTTCCGGGACCCAGCAGGGAAGCGTCTCCTTCTGGGGAGCCATTGGCGGCCGTGTCACCTAATGCCACTCCTCGGTGGCAGCTGCTTCTGCGAGGCAGCCCCTGACGGAGCCCGCCTGGCGGTCCCGCGCCCCGAGGCGCCGCGCGCCGTGTTCCCGCAACTCTTCTCAGGGAACGTGTGTGACCCTCCCGCGTGGACGCCGAGTTGGCACAACCGGCGTTTTCATATGGAGAGGCTGAAACTGTCGTCAGGTGAGCTGCTTATTACGCAGATGTTCTGGCAACAGTTTGCAATATTTCAAGTTCTCTGTTTTAGGCAGCGCCGCGTCTCCATTCCGAGTGCGAACGGAACGCCTGCGCAGCGCGGGGACAGGTGGGCACCCGGGGCCGGCCGCCCGCCGCCGGAGCCCTTCCCCCGACGAAACTTCCCGGCGCCCGCACAGCCCCCGGCCCGCCCGGCGCCCGCACGCCCAGCCACACTCACCGAGAGCCGCGTCCCTGGCGGTGCCCGCGCGGCGCAGGGGTCCCGAGCCCGCGGAGAGCCGCCCGGCGCTGCGCCCGAGAGGCGCCGGGGGCGGCGGGAGCGCAGGGACCGCGCCGCTCTCGTCGCCGCCGCCGGGATCGGGCTGGGGCTCCAGCTCCGGCCGCGCGCTCCGCCGCCCGCACGGCGTCCTTCCCCGGCACGCCGCCCGCGGGAGGACTCAGCCCCCGCTCGGCGCCCGGGAGCGCGCAGCGTCCTCCGGGCGCAGGTTCCGGCGACGGGCGGAGGGAGCGGCGGCGCGGGCGCCCGGACCCAGCCGGCCAGCTGCGCCGCCGCGCGGCCGTCTCTCCGCCCCCCGCTCGGACCGGCGGGCGGCCCTGCCGGGGATGATTGGCAGGCGCGCCGCTTCTTCCGGCGGGGCGGGCGGAGGCCCGCGAGGCCCTGGGGCTGCTGTGATGTCACCGGGCAGGGCTGGTGCACCGGGCCGTTCCCCGCGCCGCGCGCCCGGCCACCCGCTGCGTTCGGGCCGCACGCCTGGGGGTGCGCGGGGCGCTCCTCCTACGGCTGGGCGGTGGCCCCCGGGGTTCCAGAATGAAATTCACTCTGCAGCCCCGACCCCGACAGAGCACATCCGGTACAGACAGAAAAGTTCCAGGTGTCTTCGGTGGGGAACGCGCGCATCACCCCCATGAACTCATCAAGGGCCAACGGGGTCGACAGGGCCGTGGGAAACTCGGAGAACAGTAGGGAGCTACGGACCCCGGAGTTAGTGACAGTATTTCTGACCGTAATACACTTCGGACCGAGAGAACGAGCATGTACGTAGGGGTGTGTTCATTGTATAAATCGCTTCGTTAGTTGAGGTCAGTTACAGGTGATTTTGGAGAAATTCTCGTTTCTTCCCAGACGGCCGGTCTCTGTGCCCCATTTTGTGTTTGGCAACATGAGATGCAGATCACCTGCTCGGCGTTCCCTGCGGCCTCATGCTGACTCAAAGGCATACACAGCGTCCACGAGCTGCAAGGCAGGATGTGACGGAAGCCACCTGCCGGGCCGAGCGGTTCCCCAAGTTCTCGCGGGGCTGTGGCCTGAGTCTCCTGCACCAACCTGAGCGGAACAAGAGGTGCTGCCGGCAGACAGCTGGGCCGGAGCCCCTCACGGGCTGGGGATACACCTGCACACTGTTCCTCAACGCAAGGCACCCTGTGGTGAGCGTGTGTCTTGGTGACAGAGCTCTGCTTGGATTGCTGGGGGGTGTCTGTGACCCCGTCCTCAGACTCAGCATTTCCTGAGGACACGATCTTTTGGGTGAGTCGCGTTAAAGCGCCGAGTATGACTAGACTGTCGCACTGCACAGGCGTTGAGGGTCAGCAAGCTGCTGACACAGGCTGGGCAGAGGGGAGGACAGCGCCCAGTGAATTCGAAAGGTCCACCGTTAGTGAACGCGGACATGGTCACGAGAAGGTCACAGTGTAGGTCGCGGCTCGGGTGCACCGGCTAACGGGAAAGCGCACGTGGTGAGCATCCTTAAAGAAGAGTCCAGGAACTACTTCTGCCTCTCAGGCTCCCTTGGGGGGCAGAGACGCTTAGAAGGCCAAGTAAGAAGTCCACAGCGGCGCCCATCAGAGCTCATCGCGGGCAACCGGCGGCAGGTGTTTCAGCAACGTCCTCACGAACGATCGCTATTAGGACAGCATCGTGCCGCGCACGAGGTGCTGAGAAATGAGATGAGATGAATAAGAAATCTGGTTGGAGGTTTTCCATTCTATGGGCTGTCTCATGCTAACAATGCTTTTTATTTACGTGGTTGCTCCTCATTCTCGTCTCACCGACACAAAAACGAGAGGGAGCATTTAACAAAAACACCCGCGTTCTAATTGTGTTGACATATTTCTACCTTACAACTCAACAATGAAAGCCACTTTCGCGGAATGATTTCAGTGACCGGAACCAAGTGACAGCACAGTGACGTGGGCCACAAAACCACGGCATGAAAACGGGAGTTTTCACGAGGCCTCACCTGCTCAGCACGAGGGTAATCGACTGCAGGTGAAAGCCGCTGGCCAGGTTTTTCTCCAGGATTTGTCTATGAACGTGGTTTGCAGCAAATCCCATAGAACACGATTCCTTGGAGTAAAATGAATAACAAAGTGAAAGCGCTTTGACAATGGAGACGCTTTCTACATAATATTAGGGAAGATGTTCTCAACTCATTTGGTTAGAGCATTGTCCTGAGGCCCCAAGGCTGCGGGTTCGATCCCCGATCAGGCACATGCAAGAATCAACCACTGACGCGTAAGTAAGCGGAACAGCCAATCTCCCTCCCTTCCCCTTTCTCCCCCTCCTTCTCCCTTTCCCTCTCTCTCTAAAATCAACCAACCAATGAAAAAAAAATTAAAAAATTCTAACATAGAATACTTTAAAATATCTGTTAAATACTAATTTTAAAAACAAAAAATTCCAAGATTCTGAGTCCAACTTCATGCTAAGGAAGGAAAAAACCCCTTCCCTGGCCTTTTCTCACTTTTTTACGCAGAAATAAACAATCTTGGGGACAAAGCCCATCCCCCACCCCCACCACGTGCGTGTAAGTGACGAAACCAACCACAAAGAGCTTTCCTTCCTACCTCTGGGGGAGGTTGGAGAAATTCAGTGTGTCCATACGAAACAATAAAAATAAAATAATCCCAAAGCCACCTTGACTAGTTTTCTTAAATTTCCTTCATTTGTTACATTTGCCAATGATTAAAAAACTTACTTGTGAAATTATTAATGTTTATGATTTCCTAATCTGTTACATTGGGGACACGACGCAAATGGCCTTGACTGTCGCATGGAGGGAACGTGGCCGGAGAGAGAACAGGGGGAAGCATTATTTTCTCAGTGCGTTCTCACGTCACTCACCCCGTGCTTCAGTCAGCGGTGGGGTCTCTCCTGTTAGCCTGTAATAACGGCCAGGTTGCCGACCACTGGCTAACACTCGGAGTCACTTTTCCTTTTAAAATTGTTTTTAAAATATTGATTTCAGAGAGAGAGAGACAGGGAGAGAAACACCGACCTGCTGTTCTGCCCGTCCACGCAGGTTTGGCTGTTCTTTGACAGCCCCTGAAGGACAACATCATTTTCCTTATCTGTTAAGACAAAGGTCCAGCCCTCAATGGATCTCCACTAAATTGAATTGAATTTATTGAACAAATAAATTTTTTCTCTTTTTAAAAATTTACTTTTTATTGTTTTTCTATTACAGTTGTCCCATTTCCTCCCCTTGCTCTCCCCTCACCTGCCCCGCCCCCAAAGTCCATCCCCATTTAGTTGCCCGTGTCCATGGGTCACGCACCCTAGTTCCTTGACTAGACCCTTCCCCTGCGCCCCTCCCCCCTGGTTACTGTCAGTCTGTTTCCTGTTTACATGTCTCTGGTTCTACTTTGCTCATTTGTTTGTTTTGTTCGTTTAGTTACAAATACATTTTGGAGGATATACATATTTTTATTCAATTGATATCAAAACGTTTTTTTTTTCAACTGAGTTTCCTGGAAGTTAAAAAAAAATTATCATATGCATGGTTTTGGAATTGCAATACTGAAAAACTTAGGAAACGTTCTATAGTACACACTTAAAACACCTGGGAAGAACGTTAAGTATATATATATCAGTGACTATTCAGTAGAAGAAACAGAAAACAAAACCGCACGTTTATTAAAAAAGGAAAGCTCAGTTTTTGGTTGATACGTCAGTTCTTTCTTTTTCTTACAGTGAAAGAGAGTCATTATGTCTATTAATAGAAATAGTAAAGGCTTTGGAAAAAGTCAGCACATTTAACAATTTCTAAAATTTCTACTCATTATTTTCTTTCCCATTAATTTCTTTTTTTAACTGCTGCTAAAGGCCAATTTTAAGTCCATCATTCTAAAATAAATAGAAATTTGCAAAGAAAATCACAAAGAAATATTTGCAAGCACCTCATAATTTCTCTTTTTACAAAACCCTTCTCACGCATATACAGGTTAGAAAGCTATTATAGCTTTCAATATACATTTTTATTTTCCACGTTTCATTTCTCGTCCTTAATTCTACTGCAGGAAATTACTGCGAATGCCCACGAGTAACTGACTTCTCGGTTCACAGCAGCAGCGCCGGCCGCAGGTTCTGCTGTCACGGTGTAGCTTCCGGTCGCCTTTCCGAGTGATCATGTATCTTGTATCACGAGCGCCTCTCCAGTTGTTCCCGCCCACACAGAGCGCGCTCACTAGGTTCTCCTTAAGGACAAAGCGCTCGTGGAAGGAACACACACCTCCGCGCTCAGAGTGGATCCCCGCGGGGGAGGCCTCGGGTGGGCGGGGAGCGACCCAGACGAGCCCTGGCCCTCGTGGGAGAGAAACGGCAACAAGTCGGTGTCGCTCCACGGGAATCACACGCGTGGGAGCCGCGCCGCTGAGCCCACAGCCGCGGTCCCCAGGCGCCAGCGCTGCCCCCTCCACGTCCGATCTCTGGTGGGCAAGCTCCTCCGAGGGAAGGGCGCGAACCGCAGGCTGGCAGGGAGATGCTTCTTGCCGGGATCGCTGAGTGCCTCGTTCTCCACGAGAGCGGTGGCACGTTCCTGCTTCAGGTAAACCCTGTGGACACGCGGGGCCCGAGGGAGCGCACGCAGTGGACAGCTGACCGGGCCTGGCTCACTGCTGCCCGAGAGATGTGATTTCCAGCGAATGGCAGGTGCGGGCGAGGCGGCGCGGGTCGGATCCGTGGCAGCACCTGCGGCTGCAGCGGAGGACGCGCTAGGCGTGTGCGGAGCGCGGGGCACGGGGCGAGGGTGCGGAGCGCGGGGCCTGGGGCGAGGGTGCGGAGCGCGGGGCCTGGGGCGAGGGTGCGGAGCGCGGGGCCTGGGGCGAGGGCGCGGGGCGCAGGGCCAGTTCACTGTGCGGGCCAGCCCAGGTTGCGACCACCGCGACAGAAGTTCCGCGCTTTTCTCCCATGAGGCCAGAGAAGGGGGCGCGCTCATAAGGCGCATCCATCGGCCGACCTCCAGGGGGACTGCGCAGGGTGGGTGGGGGTCCCCGGGGGTTGCTCCCCTGGGCCGCTTTCTCCTCTCTGCGTGGGTTTGCCGTGGCTGCATGTTGATCAAAGGCCCTTTGCTCGGGGAGGTGGGCGGCGCAGAGCAAGCCGCCGCCCAGCGGTCCCAGGTGAGGACGCTGCCTTGGGGCTGGGGGCCAGCGGAGCCGCGGAGCGTGACAAACACCCATCGTGCCCTCCGGGGTCGTTTCTTTCATCAGCGGACAAACTCCTCTAAGTGTGGGTTTCCTGATGTCGTTTGTTCCTGGTCTGCGCCAGTGTTTCCCACCCATGTCCCGTGAGCGCGCAGCCTCCCTCTACGTCCCCACTGGCGGCGACTCCAGGAACCTGCGTCACCTGTGATCCCGGTGTAGTGATGTGTGCGTGCGTGTCGGGGGGCGGCGTGAGGTGCTGAGAGAGCTAGCAATGCCACCGGAACCGAGTTTGAAAGCCAGCCTGCAGGGGTCCGACGGCTCCTCCATGCCCGAGCCGTGGCTCGAGGGAACGCAGGCGTCCCGGGCCCCGTGCGCCCGCCCCGCCAGCAGCGCAGCCGACAGCGTGATTTCGCTGAATTATGTGCCTCGCGCACTCGCAATGATTTTGAGTCCCAAGCATCCCTGTCACGAAATCCTTGCCTTCTGAGGACAGAGATAGTTTTTGACAGTTTTATCAATTTTCCGAGCGCCCATGGCGCAGTGTCGGCGCTCTCCACAACTACATGTATGAATGGGTGAATGGTGGCGGCTGGAGCCGGGAAGTGCGGAGGGGCCCTAGCACTCTGCACGCAGGTGCGTTCTCAACGCACTGCCTCACCTGCTCTGACCCCCTCCCCCAAGCCCAGTGCATCCCCTGACCATGCAGAGATGCACCCAGAAGCAACGCTCGCGTGGGCAGGAAAACCGGGGAGTTTTCCGCTTTAGGACCCCTGCCACTGAAATGTGCCTGACGAGCGCCACGGCCGAAGACATTTTAGTGAGGCTGAAGGCTTCTTTTCTTCTTTAAATATTTAGACAATTAGATATAGTTGGTTTGATTTGTATTTACAGAATTTAAAGGACGGCACTGTCCTTCCTAAATCCTCCATGGTGCGATATAATTTGTTTGTTTCTACATTACAGCATGCACCCTTTTATTTCAGGGCTTTACAGGACTTTTCCCCTTTCTGAATAGACATGATCACGCATGAAGTGATCGCACATTACCTGGAAATAAATGCCGTGCTCTGCAGACAGAAACAGGTTACCAGAAGACAGAACACTTAGTGGGATGGAAAATAAGCTAAGCAAGCAGAACGAAGAGGGCCCCGGTGTCGGGCAGGGAAGAGGCTGCGGCCCCACGGCAGGATCGCGGGATGATGGATGAGTTTGCCCCGCCAGCGTCTGGCCGAGCGTGGAGAGGGCGGGACGGACACTGGGGTGGGGGGTAGCGGTGGGAAATGAAGCCGTGATGGCCGCGGAGGGGTCTCCGGCCGCACATCACCCTGCCGGCGTCCTCAGTACCTTGGGCTCCCATAGAGG
Organism: Furipterus horrens; assembly: GCF_987537825.1. Taxonomy (NCBI): domain Eukaryota; kingdom Metazoa; phylum Chordata; class Mammalia; order Chiroptera; family Furipteridae; genus Furipterus; species Furipterus horrens. The sequence goes on from NW_028327180.1 coordinate 913,284, forward strand.
GCAACATTGCACCAAAGATGGCGAGCCCAGAATCTGCCAATTCATCTCTGCTGGTGGAAACTGCTGGGGCCAGAAGCTGGGGCTGGACTCTCCTCACACCCTGACTAACAGCTGAGTGACGCACGCAGACGCACGGAGAGGCGGCTCATCAGAAGCAGGGACGGGAACGTGATGTCCTCCTTCCCGGTCGATTGCTTGAAGCTCTAGCCCCCAGATTCACCTATAAGGGGACTCAGTCCCTGACTCTCAGGCGGAGGTTGCATTCTATCATATAACTACATACTTACACAGTCCTTTACTCCAGGAGAAACGGTAATGAAAGAGCCGCTTCTCCAATGGCTGAGACAGAAAGGCAAGCTATAAATAAGAGGAAAACCGTGTCTATATTTCAAATCTAGCATCACTGACTTCCAAACTCGGTGTCGTGCAATGACGGGCCCCAGGGGACCCCAGGCGAGGGGGGCAGTGGAGATGGATCAGGGACCGGCTCACAGTGGAGGCAGGGGTGCGGCGGTTGCAGGGTCTTACGCGGCTATAGATCCCAGAGTCACTGCTGTCACTCAACGGGCCAGGGCTCACTGACCGTCCTCTCTCATGGCTGGAAGGTGGCCCCGAGTCCCGCCCTCACAGATGCTAAATATAGTTACAGCATCCAGCCTTTACTCTCAAATGACCTTTCATGTAACTGCTACTTGGCATCCAGCTTACATTGAGGTAGTAAACAAGGGACTTTGTGCATTGTCATACCGTTAAATCATATTACTTTAAGTCCCCCGTTACCTGGGGTTCCGGCCCACGTGGCGCGGTGGGGTCTTCGGGACCAGGGGTACTCACAGGCTCATCAGCGGCGCCTCTGTGCGCCTCTGAGACAGAGGGCGGGCTCAGCGCCCCTTGCTATGGGACGTCCTTCCCAAGACTGTGAGGACGATATGCAGGGTTTCAGAACTAACAGACACGAACTAAAATAAATAAAACTGTAGGTCAGATTTTCAGCCCCTTAGTCATAAGAAAGAGAAAAACAAGACTTTTGATTTAGGATATTGCTTTGTATGTGAAGGTCCCACAAAGTAAAATAAATTGTTTGGGTCAAATTAGGTCAAGCTAATCAATAAAATCAAGCTCATTACTTAACAAGTGCAACTTTTCAAGTCTAAATAATATTTTCCATCTGCCACAGTAACTATGGTGTGTGTGTGTGTGTGTGTGTCAATCAACAGTCACATCCGGCACAAGTGGGTGGGTCTGTCTGCCCACCCAGATTCCAGAAAACCTGGGAAGAAGCTTCTCCTCCAGTTGGACCCACGGCTGGGCCCGGCCCGGCCCTGTCTGCTGTTGAACATGACATGTCCCTGGCTGCTGCCCAGAGTTTGTTTCCACAGGCTTGGTTTCATACAGCATTCTGCACAGAAACCGTCATCTTCAGGCCATTGAAACAGTTCCATGGCCCTCACCAGAGATGTCCTCATAGATTGTCTGGAGCTTCACAGGGACCCTGCGATCCACGCAGTGTTGGCCGCGTTGTACAGGTGGGGACACGGAGACACAGTGGCTGGTCTGGACCCGGCAGGACTCAGTACTCCCGGCCAGCGGCCTCCCACTCGTCTGAGTGCCTCCGTCCACAGGGTGCTCTGCCGTGCCACTCCGGAAGCTGGCACTCCTGCAGCGGGCCAGCGGAAACCTGTGCTCACCAGGGCACGCGACGGGACGGGGGTGTCCTGTCAACCTTCCCACGGGGCAGGGACCCAGAGTCCGGCAGCATTCCACTTTCTGTCGCCCCACAGACAGCCGGCACACAAAGGCTGGTCTGCACCCCCACAGGCCGTGGGGCTGCAGGGGGAGGGTTTAAGTGAAGCTTAGAAATACTCAGCACTAGGGGGACCCCCGCCATGGCCCTCCGCTGGCAGGGGAGCAAGACGGGGACGTTTGTGAGGCTCCATTGTCTCTCTGCGTCCATTTAAGTGATGTATTTATTTTTCTGGTTTGATGAAGAGGAACGTACCAGAAACTTTCTGCAATCCATGCTGCATACAGTCTGGATTAGTGGTTCTCACATCTTTGTGATGCACAGCACACACACACACACACCCCAGAGGAGAATTTCATAAAACAGTTCTCCCTATAGCTCTGTGCAGTGCGTCTGATACTTTATTGTTGTTCTATTCCATGCCCCCCCCTTTCCATAAATGTTGGGAAATGCTGACTTAATTTATTAATGTAAATGCATGTAATGCAACATGGCCTCCATTAAAAAGAATTCACATCTGGATTTATTATATTTCTATACAATTCTGAATGTAAAAAGATCAAATCATTGGCGTGGTTTTAGAACTGGGGATTTTCCCTATTTTTAGTCTATTTAGCTGACTCTTTTTATAATAGTAGCAGGGTGGCATTTTTGTCTCACAAATAAATAGGTAAACAGCACGGATGGCCGAGGCCGTCCTTTGCAGTGCCCGGGGCCACGGGGCCGAGGGGTGACACGCGGACGGGGAGGCCAAAGGAGCGTCCCTTAGACGCTGACGACACTGCGCTTCTGAGGGGGACAAGCACAGAGTGACTGACGTCTCCATCCCCCTTAGGCCTCTAATTGTGTGCAGTTATACGTTTACAGACAAACACTGAGCCGGCCCCAGCTTCCAATTAACGGGGGAAATGAGCTTGTAAGCCGTGGAAGGAAGTGCTCGCGGTCCTCGCGCCCATCGGTACGGGGGCAGAGGGCCTGGCTGCCGGCGGGTCTCGGGGTGCCGCTGCCACGCTCCCCGCGGCGCGCTGTCTGCAACGAGGGCAGGCGCACCTGACGCTCAGGTCAAAAACGGCTTTTCCTCGTGGGGTGTTCTTCGTGTGCGCGTATTAATGTGCAGCTGTCACCCACGGGAAAATCAGGGCTCGGAACAAACCGGGGGAGGAGAAGGCCGTGGGTCGCACCCCTGCCACGAGGCCCCCGTCCCAGACGCTGCGGCTCTCCCGCCCGAGACGTTCTTGAAAACATAGTTTTAGAAATTGTGGGTGAATTTCAAGATTTCCCTTTACTCTGTTTAGTGCCGCGGCGTCCGCGAAGCCAATGCATCTAAAGCAGTTTCTTCTTTGTGGCTAAGGTAGAGATGGAGCTCAAAGCAGAAATGTCACTCAGAACCTCAGTACAACTTTTCCTCTCTAGTTAATGTGTGGAATAAAATACACAGTCAAAAACGAGCTTAAAAAACCCAGACTTTGTTTTGCTTTGGCATTAATGATCCTAAATTTATGAAGAAAGACTTTTTTTTTTTTGACTGATGCCATTTAGGGGTAGAGAACCATCGACTTTCCTGCTGCAGCAGCAATCGTGAGGAAGGTAGATGGTAATAAACGCTATAATAAAAATGCATTCATAACGAAGGACACCCGGCCTAGAGCTTCACGTCCGCGCTTCGGTCCCCCTGAGGTGAGGGCAAAGCAGTGTTTCACCGAGTCCTACCCTCAGGGACATTGCTTTCCACCCAGCGAGAGGATGAAGCAAACCACAGCCTCGTGGTCTGCTGTCTAACTCGACAAGGGAGCTGTGGGTTTGCTGTTTTCCTGTTAAACTTAACAACTACATCTTACAACTTCTATGTAAGAACTGTTTCGACAAATGGCGTGGGTGCCTCAAATCCCTCGCCTTTTGAATTCTAGCCAATGGGAGAAATGATGACGCACAGATAACAACGTGAAGTAGTCATAACGGCCTTGCGGTCACAGAGCCACGGGGACTCTCACCAGCATCCCTGGTGACGGTGGCAACAGCGGCCGCGGCTGCAGCCCCTGAACCCGGCAGGGCCAGGCAATGTGCTAAGTGGCCTGAGCTTCCTTCAGGGGAACATGTTCACATTTTAAACAAAACTCAAGCCAAGTAGGGACTGGTCCTTGAAAAACCTCCCCAGAGCGCATTGTGGATGCATGGCGTTCACAGCCCATACCGAGGTGGGAGTCAGAATAAAGTGGGAGGCGGGAGGAGCAAAGTGAGAAAGAATGGGGACCACCTGTGGTCGCGCGGTGATGCCCAGGGCAGCTCAGAGTCTGCCAAGTGTCTCTGAGCGGTTTCTGGTGACATATGGCTCACACGCGCACATACACATGTGTACACACACATGCACACGCACACGCATGCACACAGCACACACGTGCACACACATGCCACACACCCGTGACTGAACTACAGCTGAATGTCATCACTCAGATTTTAGGAAAGTTAGCTTTGGCTTTTGAAGGACGAGTTTGTAAATCAACCCGAATTCCCTAGCATGGTATTTTACTTCTTAATATGTTAGTTCTCTTCATTTTGTCTCAATCCTTTCCTAATGCATTTAGAAAACTTGAACAAAGTATTTCAAGAAAGAGGCGCCAAAAATTCCTAATCTTTCAAGGTTTACTGAATTATAATTGTTAACTACAAAATGTGCAAAACAGAGAAATGTTGAAATTAAGCTCTATAAAGGCAAGAGTGGTACTGAATAAATCAAATTCTGTGAGCTCACAGGGTGTATAAAATTGAATTTTTGAATTATATTATTGTACTTTGTAATATCTTCACTTGTAGGAGGAACTTTATTGCTTTTTCTAGTTCATTGGATACATTTATATTGTCTATTGAGATGGGTTAAATTGCCACCTAGCATTCTGAAGCACAAAAGAATTGTTTTCTATTGGAATTCATCTGTCTCCATATTAAAAATGCATTCTTAGTCAATTAAACTTGAGACGATACATCATCCAATCCTTGCGGGTGTGAAAAATGAAGTTGGGGCTGGACCGTGGTGAGCAGAATCCCAGTCTAATGATGCAGAAGCCCTGGACTCCTGGGTCTGGCCCTCACTCACGGGACCACGGGCCTCGGAGCGTTGGGATGTGTTTTTTGAGCACACAGAGCCTTCTACTCCGGGACGCTCTGCCGTCTGCATCACAGCAGCGCTACCACCACTCCAGGATGATGAAAGTCGCCAATGACTTGTGTGTCTTAGGGACTTCCCAAGACAGCCATTTAAATAAACATCAGTGTAACTTTTCAACAGGTGACATCAAAGGACTATCTACTCTCCGACATCCTTTGAAATCCTTGTCTCAAGTCCCCACGTGGAGGAGCAATAATGACCTAGAGGTCACAGAGCCTCGAGGTTCCCTGCGCCCTCAACTATCACGTCATGGTTGCCACCGCGTCCAGCTGGGCCCTCCCCGAGCTCCATGCTGAAGCTCCGCTGCAGTGTCCTGAGACCGGGTCCCCCTGACTGTCACCAGCTACAGCTCTAACAAGGGACAAGGTCCTCCTGTCGCGGTTGGTGGGGACCTCGTGCCACTGCAGCCTGTGGTGCAACATAAGTACACCTGGGTGGGAGGTCTAGCCTTTCACAACGACCTCTCCGTGAATTTCCTCAGAGGACGAGTGTCATGTCACAAACAGCATTCTGAAGGCGTTTCAAGGGCGCCGAAGGGGCGTTGGGGACTGGAACTAGACGCTCTGACTTTGATTTTAAAAGATTCAAGTGGGTCAAGAGGAGATCTTTCTCTCACACAAAGTAAGAGGCAGCGGGCATTTGAACAGGAAGCAGCGGAGCATGAGAACCACACCGACTCCCACCCCAGACGGGAAGTGCGGCGGACGCGGGGAAGGGTATAAAAGAAACGAACAACCGCGATCAAAAATGTGCAAACCTTAGTTAAAATCCCTTTTATTTTGTTTTGTAAGATTTTCAAAAGGTCATGATGAGGATTCAGTTTTAGACGAAGCCGAGGAAGGACACGTTTATCTTCATCCGACCTTGACCTTGAAAGGGGGCAGCGCAGCCTTTTAGTTTCCCCGTGAATGGACTCCCGCAGGGAGCGCCGCCTGCCCTCCTGGGTCCCTGCTGCCCCCTGCGCCTCCTCCCACTAAAGCCCTGATGGGTTTGCACTTCATAGGAGCAAAAGCAAAACCAGAACAAAACACCCAACAGATTCCCCAGGTCCCACTCAGTGTGGGGGTGACAGGAACGGGTGCCCAAAGCTCTGCTGTTTCCTGAGAAGCTGAGGCTTCAGCACCCAAATGCTGAGCCTGAGACTGTAACACCTGAGAAGGAGAGATTTCTAGTAAATAATTTGCATGCTCAGAAGTATTCAGAAGGTCAGCGCGAAAATCCGTGTAACAAAGGAGATCTGCTATTTGGGTTAATGGAGAAGGTAATCCACCAGCGAAAACGTCACAAAAGCTGTTTCCATCATGAACGACACAGAAGTCACAAGGGGATGATGAAAGCAGTGTCTCAGGACACAGAGGACGGTTTGAAGGAACCCCGATTATTAAAGATCTGACCACATAACTTATCTGTTCAAGATATGATCATACTTTTTGTTCACGTTCGTTGGTTATGGGAACCAGATGGAGAGTGTGAAGAGAAACAGCGGCTGTTACCAGAAAAATCTCACTAGAAATAGTAACAATCGTTTCTCGGGGAACGGCGAGGACTCAGACAGTAGCCGGCGTGTCCGTGAACGGTGACGGCAGACGGGACGCAGTCTGCGTGACGAAGCCTCCCGGTGGCACGGCCGTGGCGTGCGTGGCGCCCGGGATACCGGGTTTGTGGCGACAGCTCTCCCTCAGTGCGCAGAAAGCTTACGCTGCCTGGAACCCTAAGGAAAACGTTTGAAATCGTGGACATGACGTGTTTACTTCATCGTGATATTTCTCACTGACAAGTACCTTCAGGACCGGGACTGATGAACGCTTTCTCCCCGGACCATGTAACGTAGCTGGAACCACGTATAAGTGGGTTATCAGACGAGTAAGACCGGGAGGGAACATTGGAATAATAAGACCTCTATCATGTCTTAGGTAAAATGACAGATGTTACCTGCAGGGTGCTCTGGGTCGCAGAGACGGGACCCCCACAAACAGGAGTGGTGGTCCCCGCCAGGTCCTAGAGTCTTCCTGTTCACACCCTCCCGCATGCAGACTCACGCCCAGGACAGGCGTAGGGCAAGGAGCGACAACTGAGAAGCGCTTTCCTCCCGCAGGAGAGAAGGCTACCTCTTCTCTGGCAGCCGGCGGCACAGAGAATTGACGCCGCCCTGGGCCACTGCGTGGGGACGGCCCAGGGGGCAGCAGCAGGAGGCGCACGGCTAAGAGACGTGCAGGTGGAATCCAGGGACCAGAAGACCCTCCATTAAGCTAACTGACTGCTGCGCCACTTCTGGACTGCGGGTGACACGGACCGACATGTTTCCTTCTGTTTCAGTGGGATTGCTGGGGGCTTCTGAAACTTGTTACTTGCAGCTGAAGGGACGATCAGTGTATGTCCAGGGCTGACTAATTAGCCGGCCAGATTCCGAAGTTAATGTAATTAGGTTAGTGTCCGGGCTCCGTCCCCTGTTCCCCGGTCACACAGCTGCCGACAAAAACCACTGCTATGTTCCTCATCTGGGCGTGTCTGCAGATCTAAGAGGAATCTAGCAAAAACAGGACTAGATATGCCTAAAATAACGAAGCCATGGACGTACAATGAAATCCGTTTCAGTCCAGCTCAGAAAACCCATGTTGATGATGAGTAGTGTCCAGTGAACTGGGAGAAAAATATTAATAGTCGAGTTACCCAAAATTTACTGACGACAAACCACCAGAAAAGAGACCGTAACGCATCAGACTGTGGCATGTGTTACATTGTGAAGTTATTGAAGACGGTCCCTTAAGACCGTTGCAATCAAAGCTGTAAATAGCCGTTGGGACAATGAGCTACGTGTCTCCTAGACAAGCTCTCTCTGCAAGGTCTTCCGAGACGACCTGGGCTTGGACAGACGATGTCAGTCAAAGTTCACGGTCATGAGCCGCATGAATTTTCTCTAGTTGGGTGTTCACAGATTTAGCAAATCTGCCTGAGATATTTTTCCTCCCTCCCTCCTTCCTCCCTCCTTCCCTCCCTCTCTTATTTTTGGCTACTGTGACAAACCGAGAGGGCAGGTCAGATGTAGGACAGACAAAATAGCACTCCCACTGGCACAAAGTGTTAAGCGACAAGCATTGAATAACTCAAACAATGAGACTATCAATAACATTTTCTTAAAAATTCAAATTTCAATGGAATCTCACATCTGACTTTGTAAATAACCATAACACAAAACCTCTACTTCCACACTCACAGAGCTTTCCTCTCACGTGCCGTGAATGTGGAAGTGTAAGTTACACAGGGTGTTCTAGGAGACTGACTTTGACCTCTACCATTGGGGTAAGCACTAAAGAGCGGCGAGGGCCGTGTCACGGGCCTGGACGGCCACTGGGGAGGCCGTGTGCGCGGCTCTGCGGACCTGCCTGCCCCGCTGCAGCGGGGCGCACACTGAACAAGCTATTTTCCCCGTTTCAGAACTGGTGTAAGAGGCGTCCTTGGGGACACACTGGGCTTTGTTGAGAAAGTGGATAACTTACATTTCAATCAGACACCCATTTCCTGCCAGGGAATTGTCTCTGTTATCTGATATAGTTTCTTCCTTAGCGAGCCTATCAGATTTAAAAGGTCAAACTTGGGATGCCTCTGCCTTTATTTAATAAGCATGCAGCGGGATGCTGTGCATTGAAGCTTATTTTAAAGGGCACCCAGACGTCTTGATCCGACAGTGAGTAGCTATTTTCATAAGCAGAGGCTTATTTCTTATAACTTCTGGGTTATTACACGGCTGCACTGCCCAGCTGACGGACGCAGCCCTGCTCCGGGACGGTCCCCACGCGGAGGCTGGAAGAAGAAATGATTAATCCAAGCACATCTTTACCAGAGAATCGTGTGAAGAAATCACTTCTCAGTATTACACAACTCACCTCTGAGATCATCACATCTATTGCCTTCACAGGAAAGGGCCCCTGGGTTCATGACCCGGGACTTAGGACCAGGGTTCACATGAACGGAGGTTAAGTCGTGGCCACCGCAGACGGGGAGACGCAAGACGCTCACGCGTTCTCGCTCACAGACGCAGATGACGGCCCGACGCTGTCACGAGAGCGCGGCAGAAAGTGCTACTGCGCGTCCTGGAGTGCTCAGAGAGAGGATCCGAGGCCCCTCCGGGAGAGCGACCAGGGCCCGGGGCGGCTGCAGGAGGCCTGGCGCGTTTTCCATCCTTGCGTCCAGTGCGGGGGTGGGGGGGCGGGAGAGGCTGTTTTGCCTCTGATGCTGCTACTGAGGCCACTTTAATGAGGGACAGATCTGGGAAATGTTTCCCTTCTGGTTCTGAGCCCACCTGGACCATGCCAACTCAACATACCAGGTCTTAGCAGCGTGTGACTCCACTGATCACCAAGGCGTCCTCTCTGTTGGCATTGGGGACACCTCATGCCAGGCTGAGTTAGGACCAAAGAGAGCCAAGGGCACAGGAGGTAACCAGGAGCCAGGGACCGTGACTGCCCTGTGTGTGTCCTGTGCCCTGGAGTCAGAGACCCTGTGAACGGGTGACAGGCACAGGGTCCTGTCCCGACGGCCCTGCTCAGCCCCAGAGACGCAGCCTGTGGCTTCCTGCAGGGAGTGACTCCAGCTCACGTGGGTCCCCGCCCTCCCTGCCGCCTCTCTGTTCCCAGCAGGGACATCACTGTCTCCCCCAGAGCGCCCGCCTTCTCACGATGTGCCCAACAGGACGGCTTCCCTCTGTCCTTCTGCCCCAGCGACGCCTCAGGCTTTCTGGCTCTGAGACCTGCTTGTCCTCTGTTCTGGGGTCCCGGGGTCCTGCAGAGCTCGCCTCCAACACCGCACGAGTCCGTTCTCCCTGTCGGCTCCTTCACCAACGGACCGCACACCCGCGGCGTGAGTGCCATTTCGCGCGTTCCCTCCCTGACAGACCTCTACCCACGGACCCCGCCAGCGCTCCCGTCGCTTCCCTTCTGCTGCAGCAGGGGCGTCATACTATCATGTCCGTTATCTATTTTCTGCAGGAGACTCGAGGCTCGGGGAGCTCCCATTGAGCTCTGTGCATGTGACGGTCCCATCGCCCCAAGGGGTGCCCTCCCTCCTGATGAGTTGGTGAGTAAATACACGTTTTCCTTTCAAAACCTGTAGGCGAATAAAGTCATCAAAAGAAAATGTTTAAAGGGAGAGAAATCTGAATGGGAAGAAATGTCATTAAGTCACGCTGTGTTTTGGGGCAAAGGGACAAGTCATGCAAAATGGTGGCTGAGAAGGAGTCACTGGAGAGAAAAGGGAACCAAACCAAGCCAGGCCAGAGGGCAGAGGCCGAAGAGAGAGCAGTTCCAGCCGGGGAGGTGTGTCCAGCAGCCCCGAGGAGGGTCCGCTGTCGGCGGATTCTGCACATAAGGCGACGGGATATCTCGGATGAATGTTAGCTTTGGCCCAGGTGTGCTCGCTGATTAGAACGAGCGCCAAGGTTCCACGCAGCGGTCAGTCCGGCTGCGGTCCCCGCGTCCCTGGCCCTTCAGCTTCTGTGAACCTGGTGTCTTGTCGTTCAGGTGAACCGCGCACGGGCGTGGGGCGGGTGGCAGACATAGCCGGGGCCTCCGGAATCTTCTAACGTTGGCAAAGTTCAACTCTGGGTCTGTGAGCTTAATGTTTTATTTGTTTTCTCGCGACATCTATAGTTTTTGGGAAAAAAAGTTATATGTTGAAATGTTTGCTTGTGTGAACGTATCAGCAGGTTCAAACAAGCAGTGTCTCATTCAGATGCACTTCGGTGTATGGTGGCCCCGGGGTCACCAGTTACGTGCAATCTGAAATGAATGTGCCCAATAGTGTTAGTTCACTGACAGAAATCTCCAGCTTCGCTTCCTCCATGTCTGCCTCCCTCCTGTTTACTGTGTTCAGTGTTTGACTTGGACAGCGTTTCAGGCAGATGGGGCCCCAAGAGGGCCCCTCCTTCCCGCTCGGTCCATGCAAGGGGGCGGGACTAACAGGGAGCCGCTCAGTTCTCGGTGACACCAGTTCCCTGAGCCTGCGGTCGGGGCGCTGGTGACGACCTGCGAGCACAGTTGTACGAGGGGGCGTTTCCGGCTCTGCGGCCCCATCCCCTGTCCCATCCCGGGGGAGGCCCTGGGGGCCTGGCACCCCTGGAAGTGTGGGCCCCACCTCCCTGAGCGGCAGCCCACAGCCCAGACCTCGCCTTCGGGAGCGCGGCTCAGTCCTTCACTAGACCTGCCTCTCCGCACCGTCGGCAAAACGGTGTCGTCAGCACGACTTAGTTTAGCGCAAAAACGATTGTTTTATGATGCGGTTCCTTTTCTCCTCTCTTTGCTGAGCTCTCTGCTAGGATTTACACGAACCTGTACATTCTTCTGGAAGAGGAAACAGACAGAAGGCGAGCACGCCCATACGGAGCAGTCCCGGCTCATTCGCAATCGGCACTTGGTGCGGAGAGCGGGCTAAAACCTTGAGGACAGCGGAGCCATTGCCGCATCCCAGAACACGGTCCCCAACCTCCACAGGAGCTGCTCGGGCCGAGATCTGAGCGCTGCAGCAGCTCAGGGGACGGCTCAGGGGGAGTCCTGGGGGGCAGGGCTATGCCCACAGCAGGGCCGTCTCCCTAAACCCAGAGACCTCACTGGGTCACCCCAGCCCCGCAGCGCAGGACCCGGAGTTAAGGGAACAGGCCCATCAAACAGGCCCAATGAGCTCCCACACGTGTCCATGAGCTTCCTGGACCCCACGGAAGTCTGGCAATTGCTTGTGACGGAATGAAGCGCCGCGACGTGAAGTCCAGGCAGTAGAAGCGGCGGCGGGGCCATTTCAGCCTCGCCTCGGAAATGGAGTCGCTCGGGGGCAAAGTGGCTGGATGCGACCCAGGACGTCCGGTAGCTCCGAAGTTAGATAAACGAGCAGTAACTGTTAGTGGGCCCCAAGTCGGCCCCAGGACATACTCACACTGGAACATTAGCTCTTCTTTCTCCGAAAGACAAACAGACTGTGTTTTTATTGCTAACCCTGGTGGCCCCACCCAGAGTCTCAGCTCACTCACTCACACTAAGCGTTAGGGACCCAGTATTTTTAAATATACCAGGGGGTTCTGACAGGCAGGTTACAGACATGAATGGTATTCCTTGTTTATATCAGTATGAATACATTTAAAAAGAAAATTGCAATGGAAAAGGGAAATATGATACAAAGAATCCTGAAAAGAACAGTCTGATTTGTCCGGAAAAAATCCCCCTGAAAAGAATATACAAGACCTCCCACTGGGAAAAGTGATGGAATTCTATTAAAGGACGCAGATGAAGGTGCTTCCTACCCCGAGATAAAGACGTCCTGACATTTTGAAAATGTCAATCTTCCGGAAGTATCACTGAAGTGCATTGTAACTCTAATCCAATCCGGCAGGTGGATCAGAGTGAGTTCTAAGACCATTCTAAATGCGTCCTCAGACAAGTGGGAGGAGGCGGACTCCCAGGGGGCGGGGCGCGGAGGGCTGTACGGGGCGAAGGCACCCTGTCAGGTGGGCTGCAGCGGCGTCAGTGTGACCACGGGGACAAGACCAAGCATGGATGCTGGGCCTTTGGGGAGTACTTCTGTCAGAAAAGTGGCAACATCAGTGAGGAGGAAAAGGATGAACTGAGCCGCAGATAGAGTTACTTTTAGTGTTGATTGTATAGCGAGAGGAAAGGGAGGGAGGGAGACGTGGGTTTGTTGTTCACCCGCTGATGCCTTTTCATCCATTGGTTGACGCTTGTATGCGTCCTGACCAGGAATCGAACCCACAACGTCGGTGCATCAGGACAGTGCTCTGCCCAACTGAGCTACCTGGCCAGGCCTAGCAAATAATGTTGTGCAGCCTTGCTCATTTAAGGAGAAAACTAAAGCTGTATATCAGTAGATTTCTGCCGAACTTAAAGATGAAAACGTGACACACATAACTATAAGGGCCATGCAATGAAGGGGGAAACAGCTCCTTTGTGAGATGGTGGACTGAATAATGTCCCACTAGCTCCAACCGTCAGGTAAGATATGACACAAAATTCTAATCATTAACAAAATTACCAGCGAGAAGGCATATTGAGCAGAGATTATTTGCAACATCTAAAATTCACGTGAGACTATATCTAGATTGTATAAGAAATTCCTTCAAATCAATGAGGAAGAAAAATACTGATAAGCATTGGACAAAGGACTTCAGGAGGGGACTCACAAGCGGAGAAATGCGGATGGGAATCAGAAAATACAACGTATGTTCAGGTTATTAAAATGGACAAACCGGGGCCCAGTGGAGATAGCCGCATGCCACCCAGCACCCTGACTCAGGCAGAAGTCAGCATGTCACTAACGGGTCACTGTCCTTCTCTCCAGGACTGGTCCTCCGACTCCTTGAGATCATTTAACCCTCTTCCCGCGGGAGGAATACGGAAGCTCCCGCCTTCCTACAGACAGTAAATTCTTATCACACCATCTCTGGTGTTTCCTTTGGTTACCACCTCTTATAGTTTTAGAATTTCATGTAAAAATGGTTTTGCTGGAAACACCTTCTGTCGTAAGTCTTTCTCTAATCGGTTCTCTTTAGCCGGCGGGCTTCTTCCCCTCTGCACTTGACTGCGTTGCCCGCTCGGCTCTGTCCGCGGTTTCGGTCGCGAAGCTCTGCTGGGAGGATAGGGCTGTGTCGCTCTCAGGGACTCGGTTTCCCTGACCTGGCTGCCTGCCTTCTTCCCCCTCTGCTCCCAGGCGGCCCTCTCCAGCCGCTGCCTTGGTGCCCCGTGACGTGACCGGGGTGAGGCCGTGGCCGAGGGCGTTGCGGTTCCGCACAGCACCTCCCACGGAGCGGCTTCCTCCCGCAGGGACGCGGGCAGAACGAGGGGAGGGCACAGGGCCGCGCGTTTCTATACCAAGAGCATGTGCTTTACCTCCAGTGTCTGCCTTCGGAAGCACCTTGGCATTTGCACTAACTACAGCTGTAGTCTAACTAAAAGCGATAGAATACAACTTTGCTGGAGGTTTCAGTATAATTCCAATATCTCGCCTCAGTCTAGAGTAAAATTAAATCATCACGGTACCTGCAGACGACCAGCAGCAACCCTACAAAACGGCTCGCTGCCCTGACTTCCACCCCGCGCGTCAATTTCCCTGGGATTTCTTTGCTTCTTAGCGAATAGCACAGTATTCCTCGAAGGCAGAAAGTTATAAGTATTTATGATTAAGGAAATTGGGACTTTGCTAATCAAAGACAATCAACCAAGCACAGTCAATCATGTTTAATTAGACCTCAGAATAGAGGAAAATAAATATTAATGTCAGCCGCTGAGCATCTACAGCGGATCAAAACGTCCCAGAGAGCAACATTCATGATTTCGGTCCCTAAACGCTAATGATGCTTCTTTGTTGTAACTGATTTTATTCTATAATATTCAAAGGTGGTGTATTCTGTACCCACGGGAGCACCTAAAGGAAGAAAGAATGTAGTAATGGGAGGTCCCCTTTCCCCTCCATTTGTATCCAGTTGGCTGAAATGTTGGGTCCCTTCATAGGCACCAAGACCAGCGGCCACTTACGCTACATGGTCCCCACGGTGCTTTAAAAAAATAATTATGCCATTAGGTGCTCTTTGCTGCCACTGTATCATAATTGTCTCCCATCTCACATCACTAATTAAAACATTTTAAGAGCAGTGAAGTGACTGCTTTTGAATAAGTAATTTAAATCTGGAACAGACTTCTTCTGACATACATCAAGGCTAACGCAGAAGTCCCTCCCTCTTCCTGACACTCTCAGAACTCACTCTGTACCAGGAGAGGCGGTGGCACGTGGGGTCCCACGATACAAGAGTGACTCTGTAACTTTATGAAAAGTGTTGATGATGTAACCAGAGTACTTGCCAGAGCAAAGAATTTTAATTTCCAAAAGAGATTTTCTGTATTTTTAAAAAGAAATGAAGCATATTCATTTCACATTTAACTAGAATATATTTACTTTCCACATGAAGACACCAATTTTTCTTAATTTCAAAAAGTATGAAAATATGCAAGGAAAAATTAATCAGTATCAAGTATTGGGGGAGCCATCTGCATTGCTACCAAGATCAGATGATATCAGAATAACAAAAAAGGTGCCTTTGAAATCATGAGAATCACAGTTTCATAGAAACACATTACACAAGTGCATGTCTTAGTGGGCTGAAACGGAACTAAAGTACATCATTTAATATTAGAACAGAAAAACCCAGTGCCTGTGAAAAGCAGTATTTGTAATCTTCTCTTTGGGTCTGTCCTTTAATATGTTTTGATATTCTGTGATTATATTCAAATTTATATGACAATTGTAAATGACCAAGACGCATGCTGTTATTTTCAGCTAAAGCCAGGTAGTACTTTATCGTTCTGAAAATAAAAATCTTTCCCATTTCCTACAGTTAAGTGGTGTTAAAACAGAATCATTTTTAGGTACCTGTCAATAGCTCATTTCTATTTTGGTTGTTTTAAAATACCTATTAATATTTGCTTTTTTACAGGTTCCATGAATACGGAGTCTTTTTTGCTACTAAGCCTGAATAAAATACTTCTTTCTAACAGTATATTTTGAAATGTTTTACGGAGTTGCTCCTTCAATGCCAGTTGTACACTTTAAAGTCAAGAAAATAATTCGGCTGAAGTCGATTACAGCACAGCTCTTATTTGTCACAGCAGCTTTGCAGCCACCAGAATTCCCTTGAATTATGACCTCAGAAGTTACCAAGGTCCTCCACGCTCACCACCCATGGCTGAAATCATCCTTAATAATTTTCTTTGACTTGATACATAAACAGCAATATATTGACTTCATATTCCATCTGGATATGGCTAATAAATTTGGGTTCCTCAGCTTTAAAATTGTTTGGGGAACATAAAACTCATTTAACTCATCAATTATGTGGTTGCGGTCACTATGACGTGACTCTTTGGGAGCATAAATAACTCGCCACCGTTACGCCGCTGAGCTGCTGCTTTGGGAATTTTATCAGCAGGGGGATTAGCGCAGACACGTGCAGTTGGAAAGCAGGACAGCCGGGACCCGTATATCCCACAATGCACTCACTCTGTAACTTAAGCATTTTTTAAAGATGCAATAAAAATGTATAAATATTTACCGTGCCTTAAATTACTGCCCGTGGTATGCTGTGGTGCCCTTCCTCTCAAAGGATTTGTATTTTTAAATCCCCAATGTGAGAGGGCAAAGAAATGACATATTATAATCTCGAATGGACGATGTATGCTTGGCAGAAAACATCAATCTATAACCCATTTTCGTTTTTCATATACGTATAGAAATAATCAAATTCAATTTAAATTTACCATTGAAATCTCATTAGCTTCCAACAAATCATTCTAAAAACGTTATATTTAGGTGGTTAATTTTGAACAGAAGGCCAATACTTGTTTGATTTCTCTTTAATGGTTTTACGTTGTACTAGGAAAACACTTTCGTAATGGACACGATTGCATGAACTTTGAAACTTTAATCGTGTTTTCCATATTATTTAAACCCAAAATTGGTATAATTAAAGCAAATAAACAGTTTTCTTTGCCCAATTCATCTTGGCAGAAGCAAAAGGCTTTGGAAAATGTTTCCTTTGAATCCTACCGTCGTTGAAACACACGGAACATCGCATCGTAGGGTCCGAGAGCTCCGGCGACTCGCTTTCCTGTGATCTGAAGTCACGGCGTTCTGAGGGGACCCAGCCAGGCGCAGGCACACGCCGTGGGGTCCGCCCTAGTGCACAGGGGCTGCACCCCAGCTCCCGGGCCCGGCCGGCTCACGCCCCTCCCAGTTTGCACGACGCCCCTCACGTGGGAGCTGCTCTTCCAACACAGTGATTACGGGCACAGCAACGTGAGGAAAGCCTCAGGGAGCTTCCCCGCCGCCCCGAGAGGGTGCAGCGGCACCTGCACCCAGACGGTTGGCCCTTGGGGGCCCGGCTCCCGACCGCAGCTTCCGGACAAACAGCGAAAGTTCCACCTGCCAACCTTTTATTGAAATAGAGCTTCCCCTGCAAGGTCGCCTCGGAGATCAGCACATCTCCTATATTCCAAGCGAGTAAACACGAGCCGTCTATTTAAGTCAATGAAAGGATGACAATATACGATAAGAGGATTGATAAGAGGGGCTTTTCAATATCAAAACTGATGTGCATGTTATTTCTTAAATTCTCGCCTGCTCACCCTCTCCTTAGTCATTACCTCCCTGGGCACAAGGGGAAAAAAGGAAAAAAACTAAGCGCTTTACAATTTCATGGAAAAGGAAGCAGCTCATAGTTTTCACGGCCAATTCAAAGCTGGGCTAGCAACACGCGCTTTCATTTCTTACGTGCAGATTCCAATCGGTCCTTCTGCCTCACGGGAGCCCTCTCTAGACACGGTCCGAGTTTCTGCACGTAAAGCGCTCATTCCACTTGGACGTGTCTTCACTCTCTGAACGACGGGGCCACTTCCGAGCAGACCTGACGGGAGCAGCTGACTGGGAATTCACTAAACAGACATCGGTGGGACATACAGCGACATATGGGGCTACATTTCATATTAAATTACATTAAATTATGCTGCACATTTCGCGTGTCTTCATATTCTCTGTGCCTATTGCTAGGTCTCACCGGTCATGGCGTCTTCTTTTCCTTTTTAATAAAGAGCATGTAAGTTATTTGTTCTATGTACCTGAGCTTAAAATTTACCAGAAGATTACCTAAACAACACGTATTCCCAGCTGTGTATACAAGACTTGTCAGCAGTTTATCAAACAGATAAACACTTCAGATCCCAAGTAGCAGAGACTGAACGTAAGTCGGAAGTTCACACTCTGGTGAGAGCCACCAGAGCCGCACACGACACGCTTCCTTCTCCCTGTTCAGGTGGCCTGTGGCCGCTGTCGGTACAGGTTACTGCTGGGGACAAACAAACAGTTGATAGCGCCGTGTTCCTCAGTAAGATTAACCTTTGAATATCGATTACTGAAACATTATCGCCATTCTAATATAGCACAAGTAACGTGAAACAAATATTACTTGTAAGGAAAAATATAACCTAATTTTTAAAATGTGTTATTGGAACCCACCCGTCCATTTTTTAATATTGCTTCTGTTAAAAGCGCTTTTGTAAAGGGTGACTTGTCAGCAAACACTGGACCTGTAGAGACACAGCTCATCTGGGTCAGCCTTCCAGGAGCTGACCGCAGAGGACGCGGACGCCCGCAGCCGGACGCTCGGCTCCAGGAGGGACACACCAGACCTCGGCTCGGCCAGATTCACGATCATCATCGGAACAGACTGTGCCGACTCGGAGAGGACCCCCACCTCCACGCCCCCGGTCTCTTTGTTCTGCTTTCCCTCCTGCCCCCAGGGAGCACGTCCCCCTGCAGAGATGGCAGGACAGTTGGGGGAGGGGCCTGCCACCTCTGGCTGCCACCCTGAGCGGACCGCTCCCCTTCCCACCAGCACCTGTCTCTGAGCACTGGCTTTTGAAGCAGCAGGCAGCAGAACCTGAGTTTGGGATCATTATTTATTTTTGGTATTAATGTGGTATGAAGGAAGCTTATCTGAAATAAAGATAGAAATACAGCCAAGATATAGGTGCCTGTCTGTGGTTTGCCAACCTTTACGTAAAAACATACCCAGAAGCTCAGCATGTCTCCACTGCAAATGCCAAATTAAATATTAACAATGTAAATCCTGATCTAATACAGGGGCTGTCTGCCTTTCCAGCTGGAAGCTGTTTGTGAAATATATTCGGATGCGCAGGGCTCCTTGAAATGTTCTTTGATGCTGCAAAAGCAGAAGCACTCTCAGCAGAGGTTCTGACAGACCCATTAACGGGACGGGGGCTCCAGCTTGCCAGCTGACATGTTATCCACAAAACAATTTTTGCTTTTCAGGGACATGTTGTCATAGATACATAGAGGGTCTAAAGCAGCAAAAGCGAGTCGTGGTTGTTCCTGTCGTCCTCAGCTTTCAGAAGGGGTATCCCACCCAGATTGTTCAGAAAACTCCTAGCTGTTCTATGGTGACAGGTGCGTGCTCACTTCCAGGAAACCAAGGTGCCCTCTTCCCGCTTCCCTGCACTGCTGCGCTGCCAGGCCTGGGGGCGCACAGGAAGAGGGCGACGTCAAATAAGAGAATTTCCCAGGGGCGGGAAGTCCTTTTGGTTCTTCCTGTTTCAGTCACTGCGCCACAACACTGATTGTTACTGACGACTGGAGTGTTTTGAAGTTGTGAGAACAGGCCGCTTGCCTTATTTCGCCCCTTCTTCTTCCGTGGCCCTCCTCCTCCTCCCCGGCACTGTCCCCCTCTGCTCCCCCTCCCCTCCTCCCTCCCGACTCCCATCCTGGCCTTCCCCTCCCTCCCGTCTCTATTCTTCTGCCTCTTCCTGACACGAATGGCCTGTGGGTGATTTCCCAGATTAAGTCCGTCTCCCTGCAAGCCCAGGCATTGTGACAGGTTCCCACCGCTGCCTGGGAACGAATCGTTCTCCTGGGCGGTGACGCTAGTGTCCCCCACACGCCGCGTCTCCAGTTGAGAACGGTAATTTCAGGACACCCTGCAGGTGGCCTGCCCGGGTGATGGAGGAAGGGCACACAAGGACACCGAGGGAGAGGAGCCACGTGCCAGGCTGGCTGTTTTACAAAGGCCACCCTGGAGAATGCAAAAGGACCATTAACACAAAGCATACAACCTCCTTTCTATAAATGCCATTTGGTTTCAATTTCATATCACAAACCAGACTTATAAAAAAGACAATCAATTCCAATTTCCCGCTAAGCACGCTAGAAAGGTTGGAAACGTTAATCTTACGTAGCTGTGGCCTCTGTCACAGACAACGCTGTAACGCTGCGATCGCCGACAGAATTCAGGATTTGCAGAGCGAGCCCGGGAAGGTCTGCCAGGCTCATAACAGCGCGTGCCTTACGGTTTTTGGTGTCAGTTATAACTGTTAATATAACTCCGGTGCCGGAGCCCCGATTCCTTATTGCAGTTATTTCCAAGAGTGCGAGGGAGAGGAGCCATGGTGATGAAACTAATTACCTGGGAAAAATTATTTTTAAAAATTGTGCTGAAAATGGAGCCTCATTAATAAGAATCAATAATGCGATTTGACTTCAAACAAGGCCAATGTCCTCGCAGGCTGCGTGTATGGAACCAGAGCGTCCCATCCCAGGAAATCATACTTCCCCTGTACTTGAGTGTATTAAAATTAGTTTAAAATATCTACCTGCCAGACACACTTTGCATGAAAAAAAAAAAAAAAAGACTGTGTCAGATCAGAAGGGGAAGGTTAGAAATCACACGCTAACCAAGCAGTCTCCCCGGGGGTGGGGAAGGGGTGTCATGTCTGAAGACGCTGCCTGGTCCCTCCTTACTCTCCAGGCCTCAGCCCCAGACCCCCTCTGTGAAGACGAACGCCCTGATTGGCCACGGGGTCTCACGCGTCCCCGACACCTTCTCATCCCCGTGTCTACTCACGGCCCCAGCACCGCACGCTCCACAACTGTACACCTGTGTGTCCTCCACCCGGAGGATGCGCCCGGCGGGTCTCTGCCCACCGCGTCCCACGTGTCCTGCCCGGCACCGCCCTGCGCACACAGCGAGCCACCGGCACACAGAAACGAGAACTGTTTTCATCGGCTATTTGGTCTGTGTTGCTTCAGAGAAAGAAAGTTAGATGTGAAAGGGGACGTACTTCATGTCAAGGCAGCAGCTCCCACGCAGCGAAGGTCCCTGGGCGGAAGGAGCTGCCGGATGCAGAAGGAAGGGCGGAAAGTCCAGGAGAAGCTACGTGCTCATCTGATAATTAAACTGCGAGGGTTTAATGGAATTTAAAAATGTATGTAGTTTCCTGTTGCCACTGCCTTCTGAGCTGAGTTTATAGAAGGCACACCTGCTGTATTAAGTGTAAAAAGTTTCTGACTTTTCAGTTATTCTCATCTGGATCCCGGAGCGCACGTTCGTCAGTCAGACTCACTCTGGTTGGCAGTAGCAGGCACTCACCTCTAAGCACCTGAAGCATCAAAAGGCAGCTCATGTCCCCACAGCTCCCCGAGGCAGGCCTGGCTCCCAGCTGAGTCAGCCGTGCCCCTTTCTGTCCCCTCCACACCACCCCGAAGCTTCTTTGCAGCGTCATTCTAATCCGATGATCTCCCGAGAAGCTCCTAAGGTACATCCGACCAGCGGAACCGTCCCGCGGACGTGGGCTGACCTTTCGGGACAGCGCTGGCAGGTCCTGAGCTCCGACTCTCACGGGCCCAGACTGAGCCGCATGAGCTGTCCTGGGAAGAGTCAGGCCAGTCCCCGATCTTCCTCAGACCCATAGCGTGAGCTGATGGCTGGGGGGTGGGGACGCTGCCCTCGAAGCAGAACAAAAGGGGCTGCGCCTACAGGAAGGGCCGGAGGGGGGTGCCTGGCCGGGGAAACCGCAGCAATCACCACGGCGCGTGATGGGAAAATGCGCAGATTCAGCATTCCTTTTTCAGAAAATGTTTATTGAGACAGGACCAGAAAGTCTTTTCTAACGTCCTAGAGGACACATACAAAAAGAAGGAGCGAGTATGCAGCCCATTGGGAGGGGAAGGAGAGCCACCCTCAGAGGTCAGGAGCGGAGCAGGAGGCCTGCCAGCCCCGCTGCGGGCCGGGTACGGCCGGGGGTCCTGGCTGGTGCCGACGAGTACTGCCCCAGAGGGCCACGGAGCGCAAGGTGGCGGTGCTTACGTTGTCGCAAATGCGACTCTCCACGGAGAACCCCACCCCCCTTGATCTGAGGCTACGTTACCAGAATAATGACAGTTGCCAAGTCTCAAAATACAAAACTCAACTGCATTTCTAAAATGTAGCAGCAGTCAACCCACCGTGTAATCAGGGAAAATCAAAAGTGACCTTGACAATAGCAACAAAGATAGACATACATCCTTTTTTGATGTGTTAAAGTTATAGGAAGCGAATGATAAATGTCTATGAGGACATAGATAAAAATGTGGCAAAATGGTAGAAATGATAACTATGTCGAGGGTTGGGAGACTCGGTCTCGTTATGATGTAAACAAGGTCGTGGCCTGCAATTCTAGGAAAGTTCTTGATATGGTTCGTCTCACCTAATTTTACTTACAATTTAACGACTTGATTGTGTCAAAGAGCACGTGAGTGAGCATGGCCAGCCGTGTTCTAAGGAAGGCCGCGTGCAGAGCCTGCCTCTCCCGTGTTAACAAGCAGCTGTAGAACCCTAGCGACCAGCATGGACGAACCACACAGAGGGGCCTGAAGAGAGAGCCCGGGCAGGGACCCAGAACGTGGAGATAGATCCGAGTGGGTATGGAATCCAGACTTGAGATAGAATGATGGCAGAGAGGTGGGGAAACACTCGATTCTTGAATTGCAAGGTGACAGTAAAAACACCACACAGTATTAGCGGTGGTTGGTTTGGGGAGAAGGGAAGAGGAGAAATTAGGAGTTTCTTTTTTACCTTAAAAAATTTCCTAAATATAAGAAGTTAGTAAAGATTAAAAAGTAGTGACAGAGGAGGAAATGGAGATTATAAATAACTCCTGAAGTCTGGTTGTGAAGAAGAAGGAGAATTTAGATATTGAGGAAACTGGGATAGGAGGGTTCTGAGTTCATTGTTGGGGTGCAGAGCTTCTGTGTAGCCAAGAGCCATGACCCAGTGATGGTCCTGAGGGGAGAAGGGAGGAAGGACAGTCAGTGACTTAAAAGTCAGTCTGTCGGGGAAGGCTCCGCACCTACCATTTGATAGAAAGGAAGCCCAGTGAGAGAGCTGACCTGGGGACCCTGAGCCCGACGGTCCTGGGCTGGTCCCCAGCCTCCATGTGTCAGAGGCAGTAGTAAGTGAAACGGTATTTACCCCCCTCCCCCACCCCTGGGGCTGGGTCTGCACACAACCTACCGCGTTCTCTGTGAGTGATACCGTAGTAACGTTTTATCGCTTTTCTTACCCTATTGTAAAAGGCTTTGTCGCACTGGGAGCAGAAATGACGAAAGTCTAGCATTTTGAGCTGTAAAATCAGAAAATAGAATATGACTCCAAGGAAGTTTTAATAGGCATAGTCTTTCGGAAAAGGGTAACTTCTAGCGTTTCATGAGTGCTCCGTGGCAGGGTGGCCTTGTAACGGCCACGGCGACTAAGGAAGGGTGATTACAGATTACAGCGCTGGTGCCGATTCTCAACATTGTAAGGAAACGTACCACGTCGCTGGTCCTTTTGTACTTAGGTGCTGTCTTTGTCATTTTATTTTAGGCACCCGGGTCTATTTGGTCAAAACTGTCCTTAAAAATGTCTTAAGTAAGTGTGCAACTGGAAATAATCCCACCCAGTGCTTTCAGAAACCCGTCCTTCCTGGGTGGGAAGAGACACCTGCACTGTGGTAACGAGAAAAGGGTATTTGTTAGCAAACCTCAGGCCTGTGTTTTTAAGTCTCATTACACTGCCTTTTCTGCTTCACTCCTTAGCGACTTTTCCCATTAAAACAAAGAACAATATTGCTTTGATTTCAAGGGTCAAGTTACGGAAAACAATAATCTGGCTCAAAGTGACACAGCCCTGCTACATAAAATCGAAGAAGAAAATAAAGCCCTGAATTTGAGATGGCCACTTTGTCCTCACTCTGGTTGGCTTGTGGGTTTTACTGAAGGAGCTCTTTAAACTTCGGCAAAAAGCCTCGTTCCAGTTAATGGCAGCGTGACGATGCCGCTCGGCTATGTTTAAACTCCATTAGAGCGCTGCGGGTTTCCTAAGTGGGCCTTTACCCCCCGGCGTAAGTCCGTGGTGGTCGGAGCTTGTTTGCTCTCAGCAAAAACGTGGTTTCGGTGACTTAGAGCAAAAGTGAAGGTCTCAAAGAACACAGTAATTTTTAAAAACATGTACTTGTGAAATATTTCCTTATCATAAACAGGTACCTGAAATTCATCTTAAAATCAAAGTGTCAGTATAGCATATAAGTTTAAATTTGAAGTTAAATGGAATGAGCTGACTTGAGCATCAATCAATTGCAGTTTTTCCTTCATCCCACTTAGAGGAGGAAGCATTAACTGATAAGAAAACAAACAGCCCATAATAGCAATGGTAAAAGGGAAAAACACCTTATGAGCCATTTCAAACCTCACTGTGTAGTTCTTTTCTGAAGTCCGCTGCTAGATGTTAACGAAGAACAGATTAATTTCCAGAGCCTCATGCGAGACAAAGTGTGCCTGGCCTTCCTAAGGTCACCAGTAATTTCACACTAGATAATCCCATGACTGTGAAATAAAATGCATACGATTCTTCTGATCCGTTTATACATCTGTATTGATCACGCATATTCCGAATGTTGCAACCCCAACGTGTGTCCTGAGGACTCATCCCTTCTGACCCACTGACTTGACTGAGGCGTCTGGTTAGACACGCAGGATGGAAGGATCACTGAGCTTTGTTTTTTCCTTAATGAAAACTCATTCAAAGAGGAATTCAAGACACACAGACACCCACTGGGCCCGGGAGAACACGAGAGGACATCACAGCCTGGAGAGCTGGGCTCCTCTCTCAGCTGGGTCACCGGCGATGCTCCCCGGGGACAGGACTGGCCCAGAAGTCGCTGTTTCCGGGCTCCTGGGGCCCCGGGCAGAGCCGGAGCCGGGTCCCCGGGGAGCCGTGAGCAGGAGCTCACGCCCGGCTCTGGACTTGAACATCGGACTTGGTGTTTCATCGTAAGCCACGAGCATTTCTGTTTGGTGATTTAATGAAATCTGCTAAACCTTTGTGTATTTATATTTTTATTATTTCTCCCAAAGGAACAGTCCCTGATGGATTATTTTGTGTTTTTTTCTTTCTCTATTTTATACAATTTTTCTTTGTCTATTTCCTCCGCTTTCTTTCTTTAAAGTAAATTTTTTTTTCAAACTTTTAACTAAGGTTTAATTAATTGTTTTTAATGAAAGTATTTGACTGTATCTCAGAAGACAGTTGTAGCCACATCCTGATGTTTCAAAGCGTTTGCATTCCAGCAACGACCTCAGATCACAGGTGGAAGGTCCTAATTAGTCGCATTTTTAGAGGGACGCTGCTTAATGTTCAAATGGATATTTTTAGTGAAATATTTGCCAACTGACATAATTCTTTTACTTTTTGAAGAAGGTGTAATGATAAGAGTTCCCCCTCATGGAAGTTTCTTGGGATTTCCTTCATGGTCTAATATGTGTGTCTGTTTAGGAGCAATTTGTAGAGAGAAGCGCGTCCTTCTTGCTCGGCGCGGCCCCATGCGCAGCCTCCCCGCCCTCATTTTAGTCATTTTTAAAAGTTAAGAAATCTGCTTTCATTTGATCATCGCTTCTGCTTCATTAGTTCTGGTTCCTTCGAGAAACCGGGTCACCATTTCCAGACTTCCCACAGCTTCTCACCAGTTATTTTGTCTCCTGTGTCTTTCCAGCATGTTCTATGACTGGTTCTCAAGTTTCCCTTCCGATTCCTGACTTCTTTTCCTGTTGTCTCACGTCAGCTTTCTACGCTCTCTAAATCGGATCTTAGTATTGCTTTGGAAGGGTTAGTTACCTTCTAATGTTTGTACCCACATAATCTTATGCATGTTAATCACTTTTCATTTTAGTTACTGCATCTCATTTTTGATCATAATCTTTTTTGACATGTTCTCAGAATTCTCAAGTTCAGTCATTGCGGTATGTTTCCCACGCTGTGTCGAACCCAAGTCCCCGAGTACTTCCTGTGGCAGGACCTTCTCCTGGGCAGGGCCGGCAGCTGGGCCGGGGCCCTTGGAGGCAGCGAGCTGACCGGAAGGCCTCTGGCCTCCGCCACCTCCCGGGGAATTAACGGTGTGCGTGTGAGGCCTTCCGGGTTGTACCGGGGCACCAGAGAAGACACGGGAGGGGCATGGGAGTCGTGCTAGGGTTAGGAAGCAAACACCAGTTAGGGAATGTGTTGGCAACGCCCCTAGAGGTTCTGCCACGAACCCCGTACCTTTAGTCCGGGATGGCACCATTGATAACTACTAGGTATCCACGGCCCTTCTTCTGTATTAGTCCACGTGCATTTTTTATAATGACATGTCTGTGGTGTGTTAGCTGGGTCAGGTATTACGCGCAGGGGGACACTCCCAACCCCCATCTGGGAATCCTGGCAGACACTGGCTCTTACTTCTGTGCTTCCAGGTTCCCCATCTTTACCCTGTGTCTGTTTGGCCCCTGGACAGACGGTGGCCTTCATGTTTTTTTCCCACTCAGACAACGTACAGTTACCACATCCGATTGCATCTGCACACCGCCCCCCTAAGTCACGTGCAGTCCCTGTTAAAACCGTCACGAACACTGCGTGACTCCTTGAGAAGCAGGAGGGCCGGAGCCCGAGCTGCGGAAGGGGCATCGTGTGTTACCGCCCCCCCGAGGGCCTCTCCCTTGCAGGGGCAATGCCAAGGTCACGGCGCTGGAAGCGCACGCCTTCTGCCCCAGTAAGTGCACCTCTAACCGTAGGGCCTCCCCACAGAGCCTCTCATCAGAAGCCGTCTCGGGTGTATGCAGATGTGCTGGAGGCACGCGGCGTCCACCTCCGTGGATCGGTTCAAGGGCTCTGCCACCAGCCCTGTCCCAGGGAGAGACGGCTTTTAATTACTGCACATCCTGGTGTTTAATTTCCTGTGATGCGCTTGCAGCAAACAGACAAACGGCCCTGCTTGCTGGCAAGGGTAAAATAATTGGGACAGAATGTCAGGAGAGGAAGAACTTGGGAAACGGCAAAGGTGGCTTTCTCAAAACCGAACATCTTAAACAAGGTGGGCCCGCCGTGTCTCTGCCAGCAAAACGCCACCACAAAGCACCCTGCGGAGCCCCTCTTGCCTTTCAAAACCTGTGAAACCTGGACTGAAGTGAAAAAAACCCAGTTTGCTGTAGGTTTGCACACACTCTCTTTAAAAAATTACAGAAAATGGACAAATTATAGTTCGTAAAATAATGGGACCGATATGTATTATGTATCACATAGTTAATATTATTTATTTTGTTTCCTGGAGGTGGGGAGGGATCTGAGAAAGATTCAAAGGAGCGTTCCCACTCAAGCACAGCCTTAACCTCCCCGGCCTCTATCAGAAAAGGTCTCCCCAAACCCGTGCCTTTCCCGCTTCTCAGCGTGCAGAGCGACCCGCGCAGGTTTCAGGAGAGGCTGATGCGTGATGCGTGAGGAAGCTGAGACGCGTGCCTGCTGGTGAGATGGCCCCGGCTCACAGGCGCCTCTCCACCACCACCCGGGCGCCTGGGAGGGCGCGCGCTGTGGTCCGGGGCCTGGGGCCCGTCGCAGGCTGTTGCAAGACGCATGTTCTGTTCCTGTCCTCTGGCTGCTCGCTCTTCCGAGTGAAGAAAGTGGTTTCTGCTGCCTCGGCCCCACTGCCCGTGGGAAGCTGGAGGGTCAGGAGGGGCCGGGCGGTGGGCGCTCGGGGGGGGCCCTCCCCACTGCGCAGACGGGCAGGCAAGTGCGTGTATTCAGTTCACGCCTGTCCCCCTTCCTCCTGGCGGGCGTGTCATCGGGCAGCATTAGACGCGAGGAGAGGTAACCAGCACATTCTCCCTGGAACTGCGTCCCTTTCTCGCCGCCTTCGGCCATCCAGTCTTCAAGAAGGAGAAGTTGAAGTCCTTGCCGCAGAGCTCCAGCAAGTTCCGTGGAGACGGTTTATGTCGTTCTTACCACCCATATTTTTATTCTGTGACAGTCTCGACAGTAAAGACCACGAGCTGAGCAAAGGCCAAAGTGAGGGACGTTCTCCCTCCCTGGAGCTGCCGGGGCCATCCCTCTGGCGGAACCCAACACCTGAGAACCTGCTTAGACGGCAGGCGTGTCCCTCTGCGCTGCACGGAGTGTTTGCCAGGCGCTTGTGCCCGGAGGCCCAGGGAGTGGACTCGGCCACAGACGCCTGGTTCCAACCCCGTGTCTCCGCTCGGTGGGCGTCCGTCCGCACGTTGGCGCGTCCCCCTGCCCTCCCGGCCTCTCCCTCCGGCTCACGAAGACCAGCTGCTAAAACGCCTGCATCGGGTCCTGTTCCGGGCTGGTTCGGGCCTCTCCTGGGCTAAGACACCCTCTGGAGGCAGATCGGCCAAAGCCGGATTTCCGAGGCCTGGACAGATACGTGGCGTCGTGAAGTGATTACGCTGCCATTTCAGCTGATGGACAGAAGTAATTCCTTCAGTTGTGAGATTCCCAATATCTCGTACGATTCTTTTGTGTAACCGTCTTCATATATGTGCCACATATATGCACACACATTTATGGAAATGAAAGGCACATTTGTAATGTTCCTTGCTCATTAGCAACCACCACGTGCCTCCAAGCACGCGTCTCTGCCCTTGAGTGAGCCCCCCAAACCGCTGCTGAGCTTGTTTGTTAAGCACCCGGGTCTCTGAAACTGTGAAGAGCTCCGTTGCATCTCAACTGACTCAGGAAACACCAAGGAAGGCCCAGCACTTACAAACGCAGCTCAGGAATCACGGGGAACTGGATCAGGGAGCCCAAACGCTTCCCTCTCTGAATAATACATTCGGAATGATGTTCGGTTGGCGGGGATCAGACGCGGAGGAGAGCCGTTACACTCACACACGCCGCCCTGGCTGCCGGGGCACCGTCCCCAGAGCCGCCCTCACCGTGACTCCGGGGCGGGCATCCATCAAGGGCTTTCGTGACACTTCGGGAAGCTAGGAACGCGATTCACGGCAGTGTACTTGCCACGCCTGCTCGGGAAGTTAATTGAACAGGAGATGTTTGCGTTCCTGGACGACAGCCCGGCGACTGGGACACAGCCCTGCCCACCTCGCTGGTTAAAAAGGCGACAGTCTCTGATGACTCCCCCCAGGACGCCTCAGGCCACCCCCTCCTGCCGGCTGCAGGGCATGCAGGTCTAGAGGGATCATTTGTGGGTGACGCACGCACACGCCCCTCTGGGCTTTCCTTGCTCACACTTGCTTTAGTGGGGAGGGGACTTTCTCCGACACATCGTTTGTTCACGTCACTGTGTTTGCTGCCTGCCACGCTGCGGTCCCCCGAGGTCCCGTGTGCAGTACGTTCTGCTGTATTTTATGTCTCCCCTTCTCTAACAGGCGGAGAGCTGTCCTGGGCTTGGGGCGGTCAGACAGGTCTCAGGGCTGCACGGGGGAACCAGACCCAAAGCCCCTGGCCCTGCCCCCCAGTCTAACGCCGTCACGCCCACCACTCCTTTCTCTTCCCCTGGCTGTGGCTTTAACGTACGGCCTGTTTAAGGTAGAGGCGCACCATGGTTTTGCTCGTGAGTTGGTATCTCGCGTAATTACCCCTTTACATCGTCAATCGAGACATTTGTCACATCATGCGAACGGAAGGCTCGGCTCATCCGTCACTCTTCCTCGACTTTCTTTGGAGGAAAGGCCTCTGTCAGCGGGGTGACAGAGGCGCGCGTGGCAGTCACGCCTGCCGTGGTCAGCAGGGAGGGTGTGGGGCTGTGCCTCTGTCTTCTCCACGGGACGCTATGAATTTACTTCTTTGATATCATTAAGCATAGCAGCCAAAGATAGTCACTTTGCAGATTACTGTTTATATATTTACTTTACTTAAAATCGGTAAAATGTTAAAGAAATGTGGTTTTGGATATGGAGACGCAAGGAAAGGGGATAAGTGGCCTATCACGAGAGAGGCCTTTGCACCAATGGTTTGAGGAAGGCATCGGACCCGTCTGCTCCTCACGCCGTGGCTCCCCACGGCCAAGTTCAAGTGTGTGTTTCCTGCCTGTGTCATGGGGCCTCTGTGTGAGCGACAACGCTGGCCGTGCCACCCCGGAGCTCCCTGTGTCCGCGAGCGTGTGCACCGCCTGGCCCCCGACGGTGGGCAGGGACCCCGCGCCCACACTGGGGCAGCAGTGCAGTCAGGGGTGAGATGTGGTTCTGCATCTGGGCTGGCTGGGTTTTGACCTTCACTCTGACTGACTGGCATTTGAACTTGAACAATCACTGAAGTTTTGTGTGAACTCAGTGTGATAATAGCACACAGGTCATTAGAACAATGCCTGGCACTTAGCAGAGGCTCAATAAATGCTAGTCTGTCGTATTGTGAGAAATGAAATGGATCTAAACACTGGCATTTTTTAACCTTTTTTTCAGTCTCTACTTTTATCAACTTGGTATTTGTATCCTAAAACCTTCTTAAAATGCTGAATAATGTTTAAGGATGATAACACTGAAGTTAACTTTTCCTGAGAGTGTTATAATATTTCCTAGAATTAATGCCCTGGGTTACATTAACTACATTCTATATTGGGTGGTTTTTAAAAACATTGTATTACTTGACTAGTGCAGGAGGCTCAGTTGGCAGGAAATGAGAGGCCATGATTTAAGAGAGAAGGGGATCCAGACACCCCATGGCGACGGTCCCCCGAAGTCCCCCCGCGAGGAGACGAGCACTGGGCCCCTGGGGTTCGAGCCTGTCTTCCCTCTAATGCCCTGCTCTTCTCAGCAACAAAATGGCCGTGTTTTTTAAAAACATAAATACACCTTTTTAAAATTTATATATGTATTCCCTAGAAATGAGGAATGCTATTATGATTGGAAAATAAATTTGTCAGGCTAATTTAGATGCAGACAGCATTTTCCTAGCTTTCTGGTGATAAATAATCCCTGTACTATTGAACAAATGATGAGGCATTTTTCACATCTCAGGATGTAAGACCAATATTGTTAAATCTTTAATCAAGCCCAGGGGCGATACATCAAAGGAATCCACCATTGTAATGATGATGACTTCAATTAACTTGTTTGTAACCCAATAACACTTCCTCAGAGCAGCCTGAGAGGGCTCCTGCTGCCCTTACCAGAATTCTCGGGGCTCCTCTTTGGTATTTATTTGGGTCCTGGAACATAACAAATAGAGGAGCACGGTCCCCACACCCAGACCGCTCTCCTCTGCGGCTGGAACGCGCTGCAGAGCAAAGTCTGTCCACCAGGAAAGGCGCGCAGCCTTGTCTGACTGCCGGGGACCAGCGTCAGGCCTGTGCGGGGCCGTCGGGGAAGGAAAAAGACTAGCTGCTGAGGCCTTTTTTGGGGGGGGGGGCGGGGGGGGGGGTCAGAGAGCCAGCCAACTAAATATTGAAGCTGCTGCAAACTGAAGGCGAGAGTTCCATTTGCTTCACAGGCACCCCTGAGGATGACAGCAGACAGCACTCAGGACGCTGCCCTCTGCAGAGCTGGGACATCGGAAGGGGACCTTGTGTCCGGCTCGGCCCTCAGACCCGCTCCCCTGCCCCGCAAGCCCCCCGCGCTCATCTCCGGTCTGCGCGCTCACCTGCCCGCTCTTGGACCGCTCCTGCCTCAACAGCTCTGGGTCTCTGAGTCTAAGTCCGGGCTGCCTTGACGATGAGCTATTCCGAGAGAGTCCCGGCGGCAGAGAGGCCTGTGAGCGCACGCACCGGTGGCTTCACCCCGGCCGCACCCCCGGCTAACGGGCACCATGACGTGGGGACGCTCCGCAGCAGTACAGAGGCACCTGACTTTCCTCTCGGGCACGGGGACCCCGCTTCTCTCGCTGGGTCCCGGGGAGACAATGATGCAGTTCACACCCATTTCCCCTTTCTGACTCTGTGGGGGCAGCTCTAGGAGGGAGGGCGGGGCCTAGCAGGAGCCACCGAAGGCAACGCCACCTGGGGTGACCAGGAGGCCCCCCGCATCTCTGCACAGATGGGGGCCTGCTGTGCATTGGCAGTGCGTGGTCCCTTTGCATCCTCACGGCTCTGTCTAGAGGGCGTTTTATCTAAAGAACTAGGCAGCGCCTTTCTCTCAGACACAGGACGCAGACCAGCGTGACAGCCACGTATCCTGTGATGCCCGCTAATGATTAGTTTGTTACCATCATGGCTGCCCCACTTAACAGGTCGAGACGGACAGTTTCTAGAGCTTAAATACACACAGTCTATAAAAGCATGTATTAGAGTAACTTTTTGTTTTGAATTTCAATTGATGAACCTAATCATTTAATCAAAGTCGAACAACAGTTCCTTTATTAATCTAAGTAAAACGGGTAATCAAT
The DNA here is from genome assembly GCF_987537825.1 of Furipterus horrens. Classification (NCBI taxonomy): domain Eukaryota; kingdom Metazoa; phylum Chordata; class Mammalia; order Chiroptera; family Furipteridae; genus Furipterus; species Furipterus horrens. Next base: position 945,204 of record NW_028327180.1, read on the forward strand.
GATCAAAACTTGGATATTTCATTTTAAACACCTTCCTCTTGTCTCAATGACATGTTTCCAGGAAGTGGCCTCCTCTGCCGACCAAGCGAGCTCAGCCCGGCCAAGTGCCCGGCCCCTCCAGGCCCTTCCTTCTGGGAGCCTGATGCGGCCCGGGGCCATCTCTTCCTGCTGCCCCGGCCTCCCCGGCACACCTTTGCCTTTTCTTTTCTCTGTGGACCTTTCTGCTGCTGCTGTTCTCAGAGTCTCCGAGGAACAAGCATTTAGGCAACAGCCATTGACAACGGGGTTAAGATACAGAAGTCTGGGGCGGCGGGTGGCGGTGCGCCCCCGGGTTTCTGAGCAGGGACCACACCGTGGACCCAAGACGAGAAGAACTGGACGCACTGTTACATGTCACAGAAGTGAGACCGCAGGCCACAGGGGAGCGCACAAGAGCCCCCTTTCTGGAGCCAGAGCATCATCACAAGTGTAAAATCCTGACTTAATTATAACCTGACCCGTTTGGTCAAGTTACATATTCATAGACTATATCCATCTGATCTGTTTTCACTTGCTGTTCATAGGGGTCACCATAGTAGTTTCCTATCTATTTTGATAGTTGGTATATTTGTTCACAATGTTTGCTTCTGTTGCCTACCACACCCCTCCGATGCAGTGAACCCCGTTTGTGGAGACTTTCTCCCGCTGTGTGCAGACCCCTTGGTGTGAGGCCAGTCCCCTTAGCGCTCCGGCCGTCACAGAAATGGGTGGTAACGTTTTGAACATTTGTACCTTTTAGTTTATTTCTTCCTAATCCTTTGGAAGCTGAGCTTTGCATTCCCTTCCATATAAAAGTTGTTATTCACTCACTAAAGTGTAGCATACATATTTCAACATTCCAAAAAAAGCAAGGACCTTAGCATGTTCTAAGTTACAGTGTATCAGCCCCTACGAAATCCATGCCATTTTCATTCAGAGGTCCTTTTCTTTTTTATCTTTAACAACATAACAAAAAAGACACTATGATTATTGTTGTTTATACAGACAAGGTTTGGTGAGCTTTATGTGTATTGGTTAACTTTTTCCTCACTACGAACATCATTTTTTTCCAAAGTGTATCCTTTAGAACTCCCTTTAACTGAGGTGTATCTTTATCTGAAAATGTTGATTTTATCCACAGTCTCAAAAGGTGTTTTTCCTGGAATTCCTGGAAATTCTAGACCTACAATATTTTAACTTCTTCATATTTTAAATATCTCAGTTCGATGCTTTTTTTTTTTAACTTCATTTGTTAAATTAAGAAGCTGGTTGAAAGACTATTATTTTTAGACGTTTTCTTTCTCTGGCTTTAAGATTTTTTTCATAAATAAAGTTATATGCCAATTTATTAAACAGGATTTCATGGATGTATGGGGGTGCGGGTGGGAAACCCCGAGGAACCTTAACTCCTCCTTAAAGACGACAGTACAGTGTGTGTTCTGAGCCCATGAAGTGAGGGCCTTTCTTTCCTTTCCCCCAGTATATAAACCTGACTGAATTGATTAGATTTGCTGTTCTAATGAAGTGATGGACCGAATTAATAACGAGCGCTTTGGGGAGTGCGTGTAACGGAGAGGTCCGCCGCCATAAATCACCGCAGGGGACACAGTGGCACAGAAATCAATTCAGAGCAAGTCAGAGTGCAGCCTGCACATGTCAACACTCCAAGGGGGTTAGTAGGCTTAGAGTAGCTTTACTCTTAATACTTGATTTGAATCTTTAAATAGCGTGCAGATAAAGTTTAATATATTATTTATATTTATATTTTAGCACAAATACGTGTATAATGGAGTATAAATATAATTTGCAACAAGGCCTTAATGTATAATGTCATGTCCATTAACTTCCTCCCTCAAAAGGTTAAGGCCAATCTAATACGGAGAGCATGTGGGTGCTTAAATGCAGCGTTTTCAATAACCAAATAGAAACCCCCCTTTTTATCATGTGAAGTTGAGAGCCTCCCGTTCAGTCCAAACAAAAGCTACTGTTTATTAATAAACAGCCCCTCCTTCTGAGCATTTCCTTATGAAGACCCCCCGTGCCGTCACCACACACGCCGGCATCCCGACGCCACCACGGAGCTATAAAGATGACAAGTACATATTTCTTGCTTTCAACATCTCGGAGCTATTTGATTGTCAGAGAGCGGCATCAGGACCCACAGCAGCATTCCATTCTTTATGTCCCTGAAATAAAATGAGACTCCGCCAAATCGTTCCCGGCGTAAAAGGTACACAGAAAAGTTTTGTTTCTATGCCAGAAACCAAGCCCACAGCTAACCGGCTTCAGGTTGCAAGTACAGTCTGTGTTCACTGTAATTTTTCTTTATATGCGACGCTTCGAGAGCACAGCATGCTCCTCCCGTGACCAACACCCGCGCACGGCAGGCAGTGGCATTAAGGCCAGCTGACAAAGGAGAGAGGGGGGACGACGTGGCTCCCACAACCCCCTTCTCCCCTGTGTCTTCAGATCGCTCTGAACTCAAGGCTGAAGGACACACTTGCACATGACCCAGCTCATGCCGAGCACATGGTGTCGCCCTGGGACACCTGCACGTAGAAGGGAGGGACCGTGCCAAGTGGCAGTGGCGTGCGCCCCTGTGGCCTCTGAGCCCAGAGAAAGCCACCTCTGGCCTCCCGTGTCCAGTCCCCGGGTGACCGCTCTTGACCAGCAGCTGCCCGGGGGTAAGACAGGGCCCGTGGGCTGCAGGGCCCCTAGCCTGCTCCCCAAGTGTCCCGAGTCTCCCCTGGGGGTCCGGGTAGCTCTTGTTCCTGCTCCACCCTGCCCCTCCCCGTGGGGCTGGCGTGCACGGGCCTGCAGAGGTATCCTGGAGACGATTCCACCTCTCTGGACACACTCCCACCAGGGGACCGTCCGGTCACCAGCAGAGAAACAACGTGCAGGTTCCTCAAAGCATCAGAAAGACAGCGGAGCCCCTTCTCGGGCCGCTCTCCCCTGGGTTTCAGGAGCCGGCTTCCGCAGCACCACGTCCGGACGCAGAGAGGCGCCCAGGAGACGCAGGGCCCCGCGGGGCCTCGGGTCAAGGCCTCCCGCTACCTGCCCGGGTCCGCGTCGTCAGGCACCGGGCAGCAGGAGGAGAGAGGTGTGCACTCCTCTCCCAGGATCCTCGGATCCCGAGCCCTTGGTGCCCTGACACCAACGTCCTCAGGAAAGGCCGAGAGCCAGCTCCCAGGCAGCGACGCACTAGCAGCGCAGACAAAAGCACTGAAGCATCCCAGCAGGCGGGGCGTGTATTTGTACACACGTGCGTGGGTATATTACCCATTCTCCCTGGGCAGTTGGCGGGGCCTGCCTCCGCCTCCGGAGGCTTTGCACGTCATCACTGTCTGTCATTCCGTGTCCTCTTTTCCAGGGCACGATCTCTTCTGCAGTTCAGGAAATTAATTCTCAAATAGCTTTGGATCAGTTCGACATTAGTCATTCACTGGCTAAAACAATTCCCATTGGCTTTACGGCTATTTTATTTCCTTTTAGTTTTGGAATCCTGTTTAATTAAGCAAAGTCAATGCCCAATTTACAACAGCCTTTCGTTTTTATTACTCTTTTATCTCACAGTGTAAATTACCTTCTTGTGTGTTTCTAAGAATTCAGGAAGCTTTGGGAAAAAAAAGCTTTCTCAAAATAAAAGTAACTGAAATGCACAGTTAGATCTATTTTATCAGTTGTCTCTGGGTTTCTCATCAGCAAAAGGTAACTTGGATGGTGGAGTCTTCAGAAATTCTGGCTTTATCTCTATTTTAAACAACCAACCATGTAACTTATACTTTATTTTAGCTTGATATTTAGTTACCGACGCTACATAAAGCTCTATCTTTTCTTCTTCATGTCAGCAAAATTCTGTTAAGTAAAATTGGACTGCTGAAATACCATATGTGTTTTGGAGTTTAGGTTTCCTACTATGAAGAGATCATTTCAACATTCCTCAGGGATTTTTCCCAACACTGGTATTCAAAGTAAGTCTTTAACAAACAGCCTTCGGCGCATGAGATGATCAGAAACGCACACGAAGGCGTCTTACTTTCAGGGGCCCTCAAAGCTCTCTTAGAGGAGGTTGGACACAAACTACAGCAGCTGCCTTACGTTCTTTGTTTGATCTTGTGCCTACATTTCTTAGGAAACAATTACTAAAGTGATGGATTGGCGTGTTTTACTTTTGGAAGAGAAAACAGCGGGAAGAACACTTGAGAATACAAATTAAAACTTAACCATCCTTGAGGCTATGACACGGGCTGCCAAAGAAGAACGGCACCAGACGGTGTAGCAGGGAAGGAAGACTGTGGCTACAGGAGGGAGAGGCCGAGCTGCACCCCACGGGAACGACGGGGGGCGGGTGAGCCAGTGGAGAAGTCCCAGCAGACATTAGGGTGGAGGCTGGTCCGTGACGCTAGGCCTCCTGCGCTTGCTACCTGGCTCATCAAAGTTGGGGTCCTGCCCTCCCCATAGACTGGAAATGTGGGCTCCGCCCTTCTGGATGGCTACGTTTCTCAGTGACCAGCTCCTGGTTCTGGAGAAAGACACCCTTGGGCTGCAGAAGGTTCACATCTTCTGGGGCAGAGGAAGAATTTTCAGGGGCATGTTTTTTTGAGTAAAAGCTCTAAGGCAAGGGAAGCCAGAGGACTAGAGTCAGGAAGAAACCTGTTTAAAGTTTCATCAGGCTGAGGGGATGTGAGGGCCCTCCTGGTAGACTCAAAATACTTGTTTTCATTAGAAGCGTCACGTACACAGAGGCCCAGAGGACAGACTCGTGGCTGCCGGAGAGAGGGTTTGGGGGCTGGGTGAAGGGTGAATGAATGAAGGGGTACAAGTGGGCAGTCATAAAACACTCCTGGGGGTGTAAGTGCCGCGGAGGGCTACAGCCAGTAATTCTGTAATAACTGGGTACGGTGCCGGCGGGGGCCAGAATTATTGCAGCCTCACTCTGTAAGTTACATAAATGTCTAATCACTAACGCTGAATGTCAGCCGCAATTAAGAAATAAAAATTTTTAAGAAAGAGTCACGTACAGAAATACATTCGGACTTTTAATCCAGTAAGTTTCCCCCGCAAAACGACGTAACTAACCTTGTACTTAGTCACGGCTCAAGTCTGGGAACTGACCGTCCCTGTGACGCCTGCTCGGGCGCAGTTATAAAACCAAATAAGGAGGTATTTACTTTACTGGGCATAGTTAATACTCAAACACACATTCCTATAACTTCAGTATAAATATAATAAATTCACAGACATAACTTTTTGATTTCAAAATTCAAACACCAACTGCTTTCCATAGCTAATATTCTTGAAATGAATTTAATCACCTGGAAGATTTTGTCAGCTGGACCTCAGAGACTCAGTTTCTTCTGACTATTCATGAAACCCCAAAGCAGTGGCTTCTCCTCCTGGACCGTCGATCGTTTCTAAGTAATTTAATGTTACCATAAAATAATAATAATAAAACAAATTATTTCAGCTTCTTTGCTTCATGTACAGTGAATATATTTAACCACTATTAAAACAAGGCAATTTTATCATTAGCCATGAAATTATGGAAAAAAATCTTTAAATTACCTTTTGCAGGTTAATGGCCCCGTACCCGGAGGCCCGCTGACCCTGGTGGCTCTGCGCCGCGGGGATCGGCCACCGCTTCCTGTTTTGCTGTCACCCCAAAACCTCCCGTCGCCTGCCCCGCTGCCCTACATAAGTGCTCCCTCCGTCCGCCGGCCAAACCGCTGCTTCTAAAGTAGCAGTTTCCACGCCGTACGCGGCGTGAGGCACAGATGCCAGTCAAGCTTATTTCGCATAAAGTGGTTTTATACTTTGTATCATAAATAAATGCAAAGTAAGCAGTTTTAAAGTGATTTCTCTAGAGCTACAGTACTTCAAATGTAAAACAAATTTTCTTAACTGATAAATCAAAGTAAAATAAATCACTGGCTTTGAAAATCAGTCTGTGTGCCTGCGAAGGCTGAAGCACCTCATTCCCCCTATTACAATTGCTTTACAAGATTGAATCAAATATATTTTGAGAACAAAAGAAAAAATAGAGTTGAAACCCTTTGGGCCTCACCGCACTTTTATATAAGAACTAGTCACAGCTTTTACATAAAATACAACAAAATCTTCTTTGTGAAACTATGTTAAAAGCTTTGTTTTTGAACGACACAGGAGTCTGGGCTCCATTCCTCTTTGTGAACGGGATTTTGTAAACACGCTGACTCTGCCCTCTTCCGTCATTTTGTTCCAACTAACACCTGACCCACTTCCTAGCCCTCAACCCCTGGGCGCAGAGCGGCCCCCTGGGGATATGCCCGAAGCCCCCCAAGTGTGTGGACGCTGGCGTGGCAGGCGCGGCGCTCAGGCTGCCCCTCCGCGTGCCACGAGAGTTGTGGAAGAAAGGACGGGGCCACACGTTAGGAAGTGGACAGCGACCCAAGGGGACAGCCCTGGAAAGTGGGCGCAGGGACCGGACGCCGGTGGGCATGGGCGAGTGAGACGGTCTCTTTCCCCAGTGCGTGGGCCGCACCCCCGTTCCCCGGCTCTGGCGCCCCGACGCCGCCCGCTGTGGATCCGTGGGGCCTTCTCTCTCCCAGGCCTCCGCGGTCGCTTGGAGACACGCGACAGGGCTGCGCCCATGCGCCGTCCACGCTTGTCACCGTGTCCCCCAGGTCCCTCACCTCCCCGCTCGCTGACACCATGCAGAGCACCTGGTGGGGCGTCCCAAGGTCTGCCCAAGGTCAGCGCAAGGTCATCCCAAGGTCTTTGGGAAACCACCCCGGGAGGAGCCTGGGTCTCTGCGTCACCGAGAAGTGGGGGGAGGCCCCCCGATGGCCACTGCAGGGAAGGCCGTGGGAGCGGGCGCCGCCTCTGAGTGCAGGGATGCGCTGCCATGTGGGAGCCGTGCCTTTTACAGAACAATTGATAACACTCAGCGGGACTGACACAGACGCACTTTGTGTGTTAGTTGTCATTTCGACGCCTCTGAGACACGCTGGGCAGCAGGACAGAAGCGTTTCCATCCGTGGTGAGCCTTCGATGAGTGTCGGGTACAATGACATGTGGGGTCCCCGTCCCTCACCCCTCCTGCTCTAAGCACACTGCGAAAAGTCCTGGGTCCCAGGACTTGAAATAATGACAGCCGCAACGGAAATACATACTTGAATGACAGAATTCATGTTAGCACATGAAATCACATGCATGTGTTTATATGCAGACATATACTTGTATTTGTTATTTGTTTCCATATGTAAGTATACATGTACATGTTCTATTTAATATCTCCTTAAATTTGTTATATAATTATATTTAAGTGTATAGAGGGCAATGACTGTAAAGCTGCGTGTTACCCAGTAACTTTATTTTTGGTTAAAAAGATAACTCCCAAAGCTCTGAGCATTAAGTCTGTGTTTAACCCACAACCTTTTCATGACCCCTTTTTACAAAACTGTCTTTCCCAGTGGACGGTACTTTCTGGTTCTTTAAATGCTTGTGGGGCCGTCATGGAAGTAGTTCCTTAATCGAGGACTTAAATAAGATAATTAATCCATACTCATTCTATTAATGTGTAAGTCATTGTTAACATTTGAAAATGACAATTTAACACTGAAAACTACCTTGGAGATTAGATTATTGATGTATATTTTAATAATTTTGTATTTATGAAAATGTTTAGGATGGTGTCTACATTTCTGTTTATATCATTTTACATCGGTTATGTTCTGAATTTAATGATGGTAAGAAAGTCGCTCATAGAGGATGGGTTTAAAATTTTAAGATTGTTTCCCATCTTTCCTGATTGACTGCTTGTTACCAGCTTAGGGTTATAACCTTCTTCCTTCAAAAGGTTACCACACGGTCTTCCGTTGTCCCGGCACATAAATACCCACAACAGACTGCATTTACAAGCTTCCAGTCTTATTTTAGTAAAACCATCAACAGTCTCTAACTTTCCATTAGGACTAGGTATAATTAATAAGACTGAACCATCAATATATTTTCCTTTTCCCATTCCCTGCAGTTTTGGGAATTTTAGCTGCGCGCGCACACACACACACACACACGCACACACACACATGCACACAAAACCCCTATAGAAAAGAATAGAAATAAAGGGGAAGAAAAGCCATGAACTGGACAATTAGCTTCTAAATAGTTAATACTTGGTTGACAGGCAATTTAATATGAAATCCGATGAGGACGTTGGATGACCATTCATGGTTCATGGTGACAACATGTTTGGGGTGCAGTAGCCTCATTCACAATGTCCCAGCCTCCAAGGAATTACTTGTTAAATGATAAAATGATATTTTTTTCTGAGATGATTTTCAAACATCCAATTTCAATTAAGGCTAAATTTTCAAGGCCAGTGACTTCGTGACAAATTCATTTTGTGAGCAAGGCACCAGGTGACGAGGACTAATTTGGTTTTTCGCGTGTGCCGTGATCGCTGCACATTTGTGTGCTCATGTTACCAGGCGACCCTCATCGTGAAAGACTGAGGATGATTAACACCGTGGAGCATAAACCAGAGAAAATGTTCGATACTTGACAGAGGCGGGGACATTGACGACAAGGCAAAGGCATCTGCCCGGGAAATTGTTTCCCAAACGCTGACAATGATGAGCCATTACCAAGGAGCCCACCTGACGACACTCAGCCCTGAGTTAGCGGCAGCGGCGCACATTAAGCTCCCTTTTGTTCCGAACCGGGGCCTGGGGGTAATCACAGCCTGCCTGTAATTTACAGCTTCAGCTTCCTCTTGGTACGTGTTGAAAATATTTCAGCAACATGTTTTGAGGAGGGTAATTAGGTTGGAGTACAAGGTTGATTTCACTTTTTAAAACTAGGTGGGCTTACCTAAAAGTTTGAGTACCTACATTTTCTCATTTTAAATTTTATTCTTTTATTTAAAACACCAAGCCAATCACGGCTCAGAATCAAAGTGTGTCCTTTTCCGCTGACCACGTGTGTGTTAGTTGTGCAATCTAAGGTGACCGGCAAGGGAGGGCAGTACCGTGAAGGGCTGGGTGGTCCGCTCTAGGTTCCGTACCAGGCAGAGTCACAGTCACACCGTAGCTCCATCGCTCACCCTGTGACAAGTTTTAGCCCCAGTCTTGGTCTTACCCGTGAAACGGGGACTATTTCCCCCAAAAGGGACAGCAATGTGAGTCCATAAGGCATTTAGCGTGGCCAGCACACAGACGCTCAGCGAGTGCAGTCACTGCCGCTGGCCCACGAGGTGCGTTTGGAAAGGGAAGGCTCACCCCTTCCACTAGCACGCACCCCGACACACGCTGTCTTCTGTCTCACCCACAGCAGCGCACACGCTTCGCACAAGAAAAGGAAAGGGGAGCGGTGGTAAGGAAACAAAACGAATCGCATTACACGTGAAGGTGGAGGAGCGTCTGCGGAGCGACAACCTGGCGACCCTGTGAGCGTCCCGCCTCCACGGAGGACGCGGCGTGCAGCCCGGCGGACGGGTCTCCCCGTCAGCTCTCAGCCCGCGGTGTGGCCGCATCTGACCAGCCCCGTGGGTTTTGCTGGGGAAGCTACACGCTGTGTTTTGAGGGGCACTGCGTGCAAACCACGGCCGTGCCCGTGAAACAAAACGCCGGCCTCCTGGCCACGAGCGCGGAGGTGACGGAAAGGCTTCGGGGCCGGAAAACGCTGAGGCTTCGTCTCAGGGCAGGAGCTGCCCTAAGAACAGTAGGAGCCGGCGCCTTGGCGTGCAGCGTCTGTCGCTGAGCTGAACCCCGTGCCCGTGACTTAGGAGGACAGCAACTACAGGTGAAGTCCCTAAGGAGAAACGACGCAAAACCAGACACCTGCCGTATCCGGGAGGCGGTGTCGCGAATCTGCATTTTCCTGGCCGTCTTGTCTTCATTCGCTTGACACATTCCTGAATTTACTACTTTTTCTTTTGTATTTCAGGTTTGATGCAACAGCAAATCATGTTTCAAAGTTTAAAAATACACTTAATAATCCATCACTTACCACAAAATTTACAGGTTTGCAACTTGTGTTAATAAGGAGAGACTCTGAATACAGAAAACGTTCAAAGAGCTGAGTAATGCCTCGTCATTCCCATCATTTCAATCATCAGCAGCACTGTCTTCAGTAACTTCCCGTGACACAGACATTATCAGGACAGGAAACTGCCCATCTGATTGATAGACAATAAAAGTATTAAATGTCTGCAATCTATTAAAAACCATTTTGAATCTAAATCTCAAATAGATAAGGTGTAAATTATATGACTGGGTTGTGACTTGACACATTGAATTATACTTAGTTCTCTCCCAGATGTTAGACTAACCCTTCCTATACGGTTAGAGAAGAACCAGCCGGCACCTATGACAACTCTGATGTTTTGCTTAATGCCCATTATTTAATTTTTCCTCATTTTTGAAAAAAAAAATACAGTTGGCTGAAAGTAACATTTGCCCACAGAGGTCAGTGAGCACAGAAACGGGGGGCAGAGCGGGGGACCCTGGGCCCAGCACAGGGAAGGCTCAGAGTCTGGACGAGCCCCCGCGCCGCGCTCTCCACACCGAGAAACGTAGCCCAGTTTGTCCAGATGTTCAGTTTCTCAAGAGAAGCCATCAATCCGTATTTTTACATGAAGCCATCTGTGTTTAAATGTTAGCATTTAATCTATTTTTTAAGCCTTCTTTATTCAAAACAAAACAGCCTAAGACTGAAGAAACCCTCGCCCGCTCTAGTCCTGACTCCATGTAGCTGTGGGGGCGTGAGCTCCGGGATTGATGAGTGTTGGGGGGGCGGGGGGGGCAGCATCACATGCATCATCTAAACCAGGCAGCAGCCACAGTGGGGCAGGGCGGGGGGGAGAGGTGTTCCCCAGAGATGTTTCCTTCCCGCCCCCGTGCTCAGGGACAGCGTGGGCTTCCAGGGCCCCCCGCGCTGGCAGGTGTGAGTCTGAACCCATGTCCGCCCAGAGGGGGCGTTCAGAGGATCCCTAGGCCCATCCCCCCATGTCCTCTAGTGCCTCACGGCCGCCTGCCTAGGCTCCTCTGAGGAGACCAAGTGTGGGGCGGATTCAGTTTTATTCAGAGGCATGAAGTAAAGGTGGCGTTTTTAAATTAGCGCTCTGCGTGGGGTCATGCTTGCTGCAGATGTTTTATGGTGATTGTTTCAGCAAAATGACACTTTGTAAAAAGGTAAAAAGGATTAGAGAGGATTAACCCTGGGGTGGCGAGACCAGCAAGGGACCCCTTGAGTCCCATGACGGGAGGGAGGGGTGCTGCTCTGACCGGGAACCTGCCCCGGGGCGGCGCTCAGTGCAGGGCCCGCAGGGGCGGCGAGGGGGCAGGGCCGGCTGAGCTTCAAGCCCAGCGAGCGGGGCGACTCGCGGGGCTGTTCCCGGAGCTGGAGAAGGTGGGGGGTACAGAGCGAGTCTGGGGGTGGTCTGGCCACACCGGTAGGAGACTCACGGGGACCTTCTGGACAAGGTGCAATGAGTTGCCTAAATACGGATTTGAAGCTTCATCGTGAACTTGGAGCCAGTGATGCAGATTTGCGGTCACTACCTTAGGAACGATGCTTGAAAAGGACAGATTGTCATGAAAAATGTGTGGAGAGGAGAAAAGCAGCTGACACACAGCTCTTAGTGACAACCATCACCCTACTCTTCTTGTCACCGCGCGCACTTGTCACAGGCGAGCACCACGCTGAGTCTGCCTACGGCCGTGAGCCTCATTCTTGCATTTGATTAGTTATGAGAAGTAACTATTTTAGATTTAAATGAGATGTCTTTATTAAAGAAAGGTATTTACACGGACAGTCATTAGTGAGGAGGGATGCAATAAGGCCTCACTGGTGATTATTCTTATTTAATAAAAATTGTCCTGGCCTATGTATTTCCTTGTGGCCGAAGACAGATTATGTAGAAAGTAGGACTATTATGACTACCGCATTTTAGTTAGAAGTCTATGGAAAAGTGAAGGTGAATTGTACTCATCACAATACTTGTTTTCTACCAATTTTCAACTGAAAAGACATCATGTTATTAATTTAAATATGTACTTTGCAGTCTTTTAAGACTAGGTAAATAAATACTTCAACTTGATTCTTTTAAATGTGTTATAAACCATTTTCTATTTGTTGATGGAATATACCAGAAGCTGTTTTTTAAATTTAAAATCAATCCAAGAGCTTCCAGTGTGCGCGGTGGCCAGGCTGTAATTCGGACCCTCACGACGAGAACGGCCAGGAAGTGAGATGAGCATCTAATTCAGTGGGGCTGGAGAGCTGGTTGGTTTTAATTTGTGACCTTCAGGGCGGCAGTTATTGGGTGTAATCACGCTCTGGGAACGGGGAAATGCCAGGCCCATCTGTATAATGAGAAACCACAACCAGTGATGGGCCAGGATGATGATCTTTCTCCCTGCCATTCTGCTCGGTTGATTCTGCCCTCGCTTTATGGACCTCGCATCACTGGCACGCAGGACGCCTTTCTCCCAGGCAGTGACAACGTCAGTCTTTGGTCGATAATAAGGTCAGTTTTGCCCAGCATGTCCGGAGCAGTGCCATTTCACATGCAAGCTATTTTTAAATGCGCGTTTTGTTATCTTTCTTCCAACTCACACGGCAACGCTGGGTTGTCTTTCAGATAATCAGACTTTCCTAGTTGTGTTAATTTACTTATCAGACTAAGTTAAAATGCTCCAGAGAGTGCAGAGCACAGCGGTCCCTGCCTCCGACTCCTGTGGCACATCAAGACGAAAATAAAATGCGTTACGGGGCCAGACGTAAAATCTGCTTTTTTCCCCCATCATACCTGCCTCAGCATTTAACCTGGAACTTAGAATAAAGTAAAACAAACTACAGTCAGAACCTGACAAAGTGAATGACAAAGATTTCACCGGTCTTGAGCCACAGCAGTAACAAGGGTCAGGACGAGACACGTTTGAACAACTCTGCTGTGCGCGGTAAAATCGCCCGCCCCCTGCAGCTGCAGAGGAGAGGCTCCCATCCGCACACCCCCTGGAAAGTGAGAAGGTCAGGGTGCAGAGCGAGGGAGGAACTAGGTCAGGGCCGCGCTCGCTAGGGAGCCCACGTGGCCCCTTGTGGCTTCACACCCGGCGCAGCTTCTCTGAGGCTTTCCTGTCACCATCTGTCACCGGCCCCTGACCCAGAATCTCTGCCGTGCACAGGGTGGCCTGCCTGCTGGCATCTGCTCTGACGGGCACACTTCTTACAGAGGGCAGCCTGCAGGAGACGAGAAGTCCCGCTGCATAATCAACTCCGATCCGATCGGCGCACTGACGGACGGACTGCAGGCCGCCCAGGAGCAGAGAGGGGACACGCGGCCTGCCTCCGTGGGAACGGCCTGCTTTCAGCCACGCGTGAGGCGGGGGGGCTTTCTGACCGCACTGTGGTTGGGCCGGCCTCTCCTGGTTCTGAGTGAGTTCTCTGCACCCTTAAATGTGTATCTGGGTGCTGGTCTCTCCCTCATCCCTCCTTCCACCATCTGGGCTGGAGGGCTGTTGGCATCACAGAGTGGGTGGTAAAGCCCACTCGGCCCCTGGGCATGGTGGGCATTGCTTTGGTTTGCATCGAGGGGCTCGGTGGGCACCCCCTGCTTCCCAATGAACACAGCCCGGAGAGCAGGCCGTCATAGTTATAACGTCTTTAATATCAGCGCTGCTTTCCTGGGGCTTTAACACCTATAATAGGGGAAACAAATATGTCTATTCAAAGTCTTTGATATTTCAATGAAAGAAAATTTTGTTCACCATTTGGTATTAAAAACAAAGCCAGAAAACTGATTTACTGGGGCTTAATATGAAAATAAATTAGAATCTGAGAATATCAAAGCAGGAATTTTGAAGCTGAGTGTTTGAAATATGGATGAAAGAAATATCCAATGTGTTTAAGGGTTTTAAATGGCTTCAGTCATAAGTCGAATTTTGGCTTATTGGAATCCTGAGAAAATATTCACATTGTAAGTAACACACTATTGGGTAATTTCTGGTAGCTTCGGTATTAACGGCTTTTCTAAAAGTGAACATTTCTCTGTGAAAACAAAACAGATGCAAAATCCAAAGAATCCGGTGAGGACGAAAATAATAATTTTGGCCACGCGACTGATACTTAGGATAAAACGCTGCTCCTGACCTACCACCTGCGGCGGCACAAGCGGCCACTGTCTGGAAGCTTCGGCTGCGGCAAACAAGCTCCTCAGGTCGGACCCGTCTGGCCCCCGCCTCAGGGCCTTCAGGAAGGGCTGGCCACCACCCAGACGGACAGGCTTTTACGTACCGAGAACAGAGAGGCTCGCTGCGGAATATGTAAAACCGCCCATGTCAGCACGAAGGACGCATGGAAGCGTCCCCTGCCGCCTGCCGCGCGGACAGGCCATCACCATCCGCCGTGTGGCCTCCCGCCCCCTCCCTGGGCCGGGGCCGCACGTGGCCCGGGAGCCGATCAGGGGGACCCCTCACTTCACACTCCGCCTGTTACTCACCCCGTCAGGAAATGGTCTTGTGTAACTGCTCTTAATGGCGCTCTGCTGTTCCCAAATGAGACTTTAAAGGTAATCAAGTCTCATCAGCCAGGTGTGGGTCAGCTCAGGCGCATCACAGGGCGCCGGGCCCAGGCCGTGGGTCAGCGCGCACCTGTCCACTGCGCCCCAGCGCCGGCCGCTGAAATGGCAGGGGAAAGCCCTCGTTTCCCTGGACACGTGGTGGGGATCGGGGCAGCCAGTCCTTCTCGAGCACCGTTACTACCACACGCAACTGCTCAGTAAAAATTGTGTTTCAAAGGCAATAATGACGATGCAGAACGTCCCAAAAAGTAGACTGTCCGAGTCAGAGAAGATGCGTCATTTTTAGAATCTTTGACACCGCTCAAGACACTGCCCGGCCTGTGCTGTGGGAAGCACAGAGATTCTCCACCTGCCGGCCCTCCCACCCACCCCGCCAGCCAGGCAGCCACCCAACAATGAGATGAGTTCCCTTCCCAGGCCCAGAGGGTAGGATCAAAGGGGACGTGCCAATCGTCAACATTTAGTTCAGAAGTTATGAGACTCATGTTCACAGCACAGAATACAGCTCAGTTTCTAACTTAAGTCTTTGTGTTACCCGTTTTATCTCTTTTACAACAAGCAGTATATAGGATTGTCTTTGTTGGATAGTTTCTGTCTTTTCTCTACACCTGTGCTAAGGGGCACGTGTTATATAATCTCATGATCGACCTCAGTTTGATGTACAAATGACATGTCAGTCTTGTCTTAATTTTCATCTTTAAAGTGTTTACGGTGAACACATCTCCTGCAGGCTGCTTGTCTTTATGGAGGTTTCTGCTAGACGCGCGTGCGCGGTTGTTACTGGCCCATTAACCCTTCCTCCGCAGCATGCCGTGCTCCTGGTTTCTATAGTTTGTTATTTTACTTGTCTTGACGTCACCCGCCTTTTGCTTCTCTTAACAGGAGCTGTGTAAGGTGTGTGTGTGTGTGTAGTCGTCTATCAGTCCATGAGCTTATGAACATTTGCTGCTGTAGTTTACATAAAATAAATGATGCTTTAAAATTTTGATTTGAATTTGAAACTCAAACGCGTTACTATCTCCATGGGAAGCCCCACAATATTCACAGAAGCGTTACAGCTAACACACACCACACACATGAGTAACAGCCCTTCTCCTGTGTAATTTGTGTGTATTCTTTAACTTGTTCCCACACGGAATAAGGTATCCTGCTGTTCCCATGTTTTTCAAGCAGGCGTGTAAAGTTGAGGTGGGGACCCAGTGCCACGGTCTCTGATGGCAGGGCTGAGCCCGCCTGCCCCTCACCTCTGCCCAGGATGGCCTGGCCCGGACCACGGCCCCGCCCAGTGGGGACAAGAGCGGGAGGACTGCAGAACCCAGGACTGTGGGGCTGGGGGTCTCTGAGAAAACCTGCCGCAAGGCTTCCCTTTCCCACGAGTGGACTGCGGTGAGGCCAGAGTGACCAGACACCTTGCCTAACAGGTCGGGCTCCCGGGTGCCAATGGAGGCCATAGTTTTCATGTCGTTGAATTAAACCATCTGGCCCTATTTAAATGACTCGTTTGTTTAGCATGACAAGCTCTAGTTTTATTCTTTAGGTTGACATAACTTTATGCTAAGAGGTTACTATTTTATCAATATTTACTCAGATGTCATTATTAGTGGCTCCTTAGAGGAAAGATGCCGAAAGATTGCTACCCAATAACTAAGGCGATAGTTCGTATTCTCCAACAGAGGGAAGGTGGAGGGAGCCTGCCCACGGCCCTCGTCGACTGCGCCTGTGCTGCGTGCCGGGAGCACGCCTGCTCCCACGCATGTCCTCTGGCTTAGGCTGGAAAACATTAATACAGAGATTCCCATAGATAACCCTTCCTGCACGCTGGCAGGTTCATTTTTCTCCTTTCTGTTGAAATCGATACCGTGGCCGCCCGCCGAGCCTACTGGAGGCTTTAAGACCACTAATTGCTTTTTGGAGCTGGAGGCAGAGAGAACATTTCAGCGAGCTCCGCATGTGAACCGTCGCCGTAAATCTTCGTGATAGACCCCGGTTCTCCCAGGAAGGGACTCACGCGGCGAGGAGCAGCCAGGCCTGTGTCCTGCACCAGGGCAGGCGGCCGCGGGCGGACAGGCTGGAGCGAGGGCCCGGCTCCCGTCTGCTGACGGTGTGGGGGTGGCCGACCCGTCCGCCTGTCCCTGCCCCCTTCAGCGTTCCCTAGTCACTTCTCACGTACCGAGCCTGTCACCGCAGGTGAGAGGCCAGAGCCTGCACTGAGAGGCAGGACGGAGCAGGGACTGTAGAGAAACAAAGTCTGTTTTCCTGAGCCGAGTTCCTTGAACTCGGGAAGAAATTGTCATGCAAATCCCAGTTTAATTAAGTCTCCCCGAATGTGCCTCCCCTGCTCTGTTTGATTTCTCTGAGTAAACAGGAACTTGAAGGCAGTAGGAGAGGCAGCCGGGTCAGGTTAAGGCAGGAGAACCAAGCCCCACTGGTGTTCATCATCCCTGGGGACTTCGGTCCCTGTGAGGACCCGGTGCCGCCGCTGCCACCCCAGGTGAGCCTCTGTGCTCCGTACCCTGTGTTCTCGGCTCTGTGGTTTGACCTCTTCGGCTGCTGACTTCCGCCCTGTGTTGGCCGGTCCCTCTCTTACAGCCCTGACAACCTGCTCACCAGCGTCAGCACGTCCTCCAGCCGCAAACCCGCTGCAGCTTTAGGGGAAGGAGCTCCGAGGTCACGCGCCGACTGCTGTTCTTTCCCACGGCTCAGGGGGGCGCATTTACAGCAGACAAGCAAAGCCACGGTCATTCACGTTACCCGCATTTGCTGAGTGTTTCTCTCTGCGCTAAGCACTGTGCTCGGTGTTAGGGAATGAAGAAGAATAGATACTGTCTGCTGTGGGGTCCACGGTGGCCCGGCGTCTAGTAATCGCCTTTCTTAACATCAAGGCAAGACGAATGGACGGTCATAGGGTCTCTCTAGGGGAGACGGATATTCCAACAAAAAGAAGTTAAACTTTATGGCTGAATAAGCAAAAAAAAAAAGCTCATGGCAGCAACAGTGTGAGGGGCCAGTGACCTGTGTCCCTCTCTGCGGTGACGCAGTGCCTGGCACTGGGTCTGGCAAGAGCAGGTGCTCTGAACGGCTCCTGTTGTGCTGACCGGGCCAAGGGCCCTGTCGTCGGAACTCAGCGGAGGAGAAAGGACCGTGTCCTGGGTCTGTCAAGAAAGGCCTATTGGAGGAGTTTTTATTTGAAATGAAGACAGAAGCACATTTGCGATGGGCAAAAAGACGTTTCACGCAGAGTTCAGAGATAATTTCAGCACAGATGGGAGTCCACCTGAGAGCCTGCCAGCCCCGGCCATCCCACGACACCCCTGGTTCACGACGAGAAGGCACGCAGGGATAGGTATCCCAAGCACTTGGTGCAATTCTTTAAAGAACCGCCTTCGCTTGATCTGTGAGAAGAGGGGTCCCATCGCGCATGAAGCCAGTGTGACATCGCAAGGGGACGCTGTGCACATGCAGCTGTATTTGCTTTGGTCAATGCGCGTGGGGCCCTGCAGCGCTCGTGTGAGCAACCAGCCGGTGCGCAGAGGGACGGCACAGCAGAGATGCTGTTTGGGGTCCATTAGCCACGCCAGGGCCCCTGCGGAGTGGCCTGCAGTGCCGGTCAGGCGTCTGTGCCCCGAGCAGGCATGGGGTTGACCCGGAGGAGAAGGTGGGTCCGCCTGCCGTAAGCAGACTTTGCTGGAGGCTCCCTCCCAAGCGCGGATACTAAGAAGAAGCGGTGCCCGCTGACGGAGCAGGTGCCGCAGCGGTGGTAATGCCTTTAAACAGACGGAAGAAAGATGTTTCCAAGATCATCTTCCCGTGGAGAAAACATCGTTCTCGGGAGCGTCAGCTAACGCGCACGCAGGACCAGGAGGGAGTGCGAAGTTATTGTCCAGCTCCAAACGGCCCGGGCGCTGCACAGGGTGTGAGAAAGGACTCGGCCACAGTCGATGCAGCACAGCCTGTGGAGGTCCCCGTGAGATGCAAAGGACAGCTCAGGATGGGGGACACCAATGAGCAGGTGCATGGTCGTGATGAAGCCGCCAATCACCCGTGGCCCATGGCTGCGGCCTTCTGAGGCATCCACATAGTTTCCGCGGGTGTCCCAGCTTAAGGCAGAATCTGATGCAGACTCATTGCTCTACTCGCTTGGTCATTGTGAACGTGATGGCCACACAGTGCACATGCTCACTCAGCAGTGTCTACCGCCCCCTCTGACTAGTACAGTGAGGTCGTCATTGTTCACGCGTGCGCGGTCCAGTCCCCTCTCCTTGGCTGCCAGGTTACATCAGTGTCACGCAAACCGTTCTTGTTATATTAACAATGGCTGGACTTTTTCTGGAAAACCGGGGGTGTGTGTGTGTGTATGTATATGTATATGTGTGTATATGTGTATATATGTATACATACATTTATAAGACAGTGTTTTTACCTTAAAATAACTTTAATTTCACTTAAAAGAAAAAAAGAAAAAAACACTAATACAAACACTGAAACAAGGATCTGAGGCATTGTGGTGCTCTTCTTCTGGTACAGAAATAAGACCTACAGAGGTTCCAAGGAAGACGAGCGTCCTGTGGGCTCGGGGCGGGACCCGGAAGCACACTAGTGTTTTCATGGCTGCCTGGCGCTGAGGCAGGACACGGCGGGGTGAGAGCTCACAGGGAGCCGACGGGAGGCCATCGTTACAGGTACGTCAGTATAAATATAACGACCCTTCCACCTGCTCCGTCCAGGGCCACAACGGAAAGGAGACGGCAGAAGTGCACAGAAAAGTGCTTCTCACGTAGGCGAGGTTCTCTCTTATAATTAAGGTCCCAAATTTACATTTCATTAAGTTGAAATGAAATAAAGACCTAACTGTGCCTTCTTTCTTCTTACTCACCTTGCAGTCATCCACTGTCCTACATTTCACACACATGCACACACACGCACATGTGCACACAGGTGCACACACGCACATGTGCACCCAGGCACATACGCACACAAGCACTTACATATTTGAAGGGGCATTATTTGATAAGTTCAGGTTTACAGTGAAAAGGAACAGTTGCCGCCGCACGGTTTCCTCGCCTCCACACACACTTATTTGCACACTTATTCACACACTTATCCCAGTTCCGAGGATCCTTCCAACATGATGCTCAGTAACGATGGCCCCTAGACTGACACGCTGTTGGCCAAAGCTAAACACATGTTCTGTATTTTATTCATTCCTTAACCACTGCAATATGTATGTATCATAAGTTCCAAAAAATAAAAGTTCATTGTGCATATAAAAAGGACAGTAACATCAGTTCTGTCATAATATGATTGTTAATGGAGGAAGATGTGTGAATTAAAAGAAAAAATTAGCTGTTAAAAACATTTTGTGTTACCTATAACTTAGGTATGTATTTCTGTTAAAAAATTAAGAAACTTGATTCCCAAAATAAAGTTAAGATTTAAAAAATTTTTAGGTTCCTCTGACCACTGACAAAGTACTATTTAAAATATCACTCCCAGGTCTGGCACTGGGCAACAGAAGATACATAGAAAACTGATCACATTCAAAGGAGAGTTATATGATATCTTAATTCTGAAATTTAATTTCTGAATGGGTGGCATCATCAGTGACTAAAAAATAATCCAAGGGGAAGACGGAAAGGACCTGAGGGCCTCCCCACCCAGACGAATACTCGTGACCTGCCGACTCTCAGACATGTGTGCCCGGGAGCAGTTTTAATCTTGATAGGACAAAAAATTAGAACTTCACCACATTAATTTAGTCTCATTCTATTATTCTTTTCATTATCACTTACGTATGATAAGTGTATCATACATGTTAAATATTGGTATATAATTTATAAATAAATGTGCGTTTAAATGTAAGTTATTTTTTAGCCAGTAATGTTATAAAGTTAGGCTATCACAGCTCTAGAAAACCCCCTTTATTACCAGTCAGGGCGCAGAAATTTCAAGGGATCACTGAAAACATATATACACACACATGTACATGTACATATATGTGTGTGTGTGTGAGTGTATGCTGTGTAGGAATTAAACTGAATTCAGTCAATGCAAATGACAGACCGATCACTGACCTCCATGCAGAAAAAAATAGAAAAAGAGAGAGGTGTACATTTCTTTCACTGTATTTTTGATGAAATCATAAATATGATTTCTTGTTATAAGAAAGCAGACCCTGATAGCATGAGAAGATTGACTGGATAGATGAGATTTCTCTGAATTTTCGTACTTCTCTTCAGCTGAGAAATTAGGCCACTTTCACTTCCTAAAACACGGCTTGTTGTAACAATGTGAGGCTTTACCGAGAGAGGAAAAGACCAGACAATGTTTGAGGTTCCTTCCTGATTTTTAAGACTCATTTTTCTATTTAAAGAATATGACTATAATATGGTTATTCAGTCTTAATCTGTTTTTCTTCATCCTTTTTAAAAATTCATGTTCCTCTCCAGCTTCCTGAGGTAAAGCTGATTATCGAGTGTGAGCATCTTGGCAGGATTAATTTACAAACCTTATCTCGGAGGTCTGAGAGGTGTCACAGTGGCTAAGGGTGACAGAGATTTTTCCTGACTCACCCACTGACCTTGCTCATTATATTGGGTCAGTCAAAAGATGTGTTTAGTGTTTTCCTGTAAAGTAAGACACAATTTTTTTGAAAAATTATATTTTATTGATTACGTTATTACAGTTGTCCTGACTTTTTCCCCATTGCCCTCCCCCCTTTCATTTTTACCAGTATCTTGCTTGATTTGGATGGTGTGAGTGTGTCGGCTCTCTCCCGCACAGCAGAACACGGACTGTTCTCAGTGAATGTCTCGACTGGATCTCTATCAACCTCAGCTGGTCCGCCTGACCCTCCAGCGAGGAATCTCCAGCACGGAACCTCACGAACCACTTCTGACCCAATCAGTCAGTCACGGCGTCTTCCCCACACACGGCGCAGGTTAGTTTTTGCCTTTCAGTTGTGTCTTTACCTTCCTTGAAGTAATAAAGTAAAATATGCTGGAAATGTTGCTTATCTTCTTCAATTTTCAATATTAAAATGGCCACACTAAAATTCACCAATTGTGATGTTTTTTTAAAAAAATGCACACTGATATGACAGCTGTCACAGCACAACCTAACGACATTGTTTTGAATGCAGTTAAAGAGAACTAAGCGCTACAAGAGCCGCCGTGTGGAAAAACCAAACGAACTTTTTGGCCAGCCCAATAATTAGGTTGGCATGATTCTATGAACACTGTTTTCTAGATACATGTAAAATTTAGGGATCTGTGTTGATTACATCAGCAGGTCCAGCAAACGTGCTGTGTCATGTTGTGCATTAGGGACGCGGCCCCTGCGGTCACAGGGGGTGTTAAGGGCGGAGTCAGAGGTGCGGCCTTTAGAACCTCGACATTCCTGGAGGAGAGACGCCTGGAGGAGGAGAGAAATGATTGGGTGCATCTTATTTCAAAAATATCTTTCCTTTGGGGTCAATAGAAGGCCAGCTAAATTAAACTTACTTTTTCTAAATCAGGGGAAAACTGAGGAAAGTATTTCACAGACCGAGACTTTCATTTTGGGGCACACTCTCTGTTACAGGGTGCGCCCACATTCATGGCCCCAACCCTACATGTCAGCGCACACCAGAAACGGAGGTCCTGGCCGTGTCGCTGAAATCGCTTCTCCTCTTTTCCCCTTCCTCCTCCTCCTTGTAGGGAAAAATAATATATTGTGAGACACCCTGACCAATACATGTCTGAACGATGTACGTTCCGCACAAACAGTGAGAAGATTTTGGTGTAAAAACAGACTACGGTCATTCTAAACCCGGTCTGCGCACCCTTCTACGTTTCCCGAAGCTGTCAGTATCAGGCTAGACACCCACGGGCTTCGCGGGAAGGGAGAGGACAGCGTGGCGCGCGCTGGAGAGGTTAACGTCAGGGATTAATCACTGTTCCGGAATCACGGCTCAGACTAATCCCACTGGGGTACCCGGCTCCCGCGGGGTGACAGCCATCTCTGCCCACCTCCGCGACGTCCGGGGAGAACGCCTCCAAGGTCGTCCTGCCGCCCAGGCCACGGCTGTCGGTCCGTCCTGCCGCCCAGGCCACGACTGTCAGTCCGTCCTGCCGCCCAGGCCACGGCTGTCGGTCCGTCCAGCCGCCCCGCGTCAGGGAGCCTCGCTATCCCCGCCCCCGCGAGTCCGCCCTCCGTGCCCAGCTCCAGCCCATCGAGCCCTCTCAGCCACCTACCCGTGTCCCCTGTGGGCGACAGAGTCCCACGCAGGCCTCGCCGTGGCCCCTTTGGACAGCCCAGAAGCAGGCCCCCGCCCCCCGCAGCCAGCCCCACGCGCCCCGCATGCGGCCACTTCCTCGGCGTTTCTCACGGGGGCAGCTCACCGTCTCGCGTTCCGTTCTTCCGCGCAAGAATTCGGGGCCTACTACTCTGTCCATTACTCACGCCATTAAGTGTTCCTTTCGTACCCACTTTCTAGGTTACACACCCAAGACAAAAGACCCTAGAAAAGGGTCACCCCCGCCCCGGCAAACGCAATTAAAATCCAGTTTCGGAGCGAAGACATATATTAACGAAGAACTTAGTAATCTAAGTCACTATGACACGTATCTGATCATAAATATAGTCAACACATGTGAAAAATTCCAATACGTAAGTACGGCGCTAAGGCAGCTAGGAGTGACGTTTTATAAAAGGATTTGACGCAATTGTTGGGCAGTTTTGGAGAGCCAATACATGTTCATCCACAGGAATGGGGTCTCCGCCCCCATGGCCTTCATCGTCCAGGCCCTGCAGAGTCCCTTACCTTCTCCCGCCGTCTCTCAGGGGCACACGGCCAGCTACTGAAGCCAGGCGGGTGAACACGCTGGAAACGGCCCTGCTAATCAGGCGTGGCCACGTGCCAAACAGAGCCACTTGACATTCACCCCGCGGGCCTCTGCCTTTCAGCTCTCCCAGGTGAGTGGCATTCGGGGTGTAATTGGTCCTTGAATTTTGTGAGCTCGCATTACTGTTAAATGTGGGCCCAGGAACAGAATAACACAGAAATAAGGGTATTTTTGCAAGTCCCCCTTTAAGAAGCATTAGCTAAATATATAAGTAAAAAGAGTGTCTTTGGGTGCCACTTAGCCTTTGCATGGCTCTACTTATATCTGCAGGAGACGGCGGCTTGGAAACCCTATAGCATCCTTTTCTCCATTAGAAATACGCCCGGAGGCTGCCAAGTAATGGAACATCCAATATGCCTAATAAATAATTGATGCTCCTATTGACTGTGGTTAATGTGGACCCGGTCCACCTTCAGGATATGGAAAAACATTCCATTATTCATTTCACAATGACATTCAAGAAATAAACAGTCTTTTAGCTTTAATCAGGGAGTCTTAGAAGATCTATTGTTAAAAATCATACCATTTTCTAATGTTTTTCTATATTTGTCCTAAATAACTCCTATAAATGTGGGACCTCCTAAAGGCTGGGTCTTCCATGTCCCTTGAAATGACACTATCTTTTAAATTTAGGATTCTACACATTGGAAGCGTTTCGGTGATATATTTTTATATGGTATTTTGTCTGGTCAGCAAGCTGGACTACTTCCTACTCAGCTAGTGATTTTAATATTAATGAGAAGTTTATGACTCTCTCATTTGTGGCTTTGCCTTTGATTTGCAAGGTACCCTCTGTCTTAGACACCTGGGTTATACAAGCAAGAATCACTTTGTAGTATGCTTAAACTGCATGCCAGGAAAACAGGTATTTTAAATTACTGTACATTTTAAAATTGAGGTTAAAAGCCTTATGACAATCACCGCGAACACCCTGCGATTCCCAGGTGGTTTTCAATTTGTAATGTTAGTAGGATTGACAGTCTCTCAAAGGTTTAAAAATGAAATTAAGGGTATTGACAAGGTAGAGGAGGGCACTAAAAATCAGAATGGGGGCTCCTGGAAATCCCACCCCCACCCCTGGGGGGTTCGCCACCAGAAGAGCTGCTTCCTTCCTACTCAGGAAGGGTCTCCCGCATGTGCTGAAGTTTGTGCAATAATTTAAGGTCAGGGAATGACACTGGGGGGGAGGGGCCCATTTTACTCCTTCCAGAAACCTCCGTCCTCACCCTCCCCTCCCGACAGCGCTCCTTGCTTCTGTCTCGAGAACCAGAGGCAGAACTGCAGGACTCTGGTGGGCAAATCATAAGTCAAATCAGGCATCAAAGGACTGACTCAAAAAAGTATTTTGAAACTTTCATATACACAAAATTTGGACAAACAGATGGGAATGGAATATGAAAATCCAAACAAAAAAGAGAAGAACATGATGATTTTAGATGGAGGCACATTTATTGATACAGTTGGACTTACTCGTCATTCCATATTCAAATATATCAGCACATCATTATTATCTTGGAAATAATAAAAGAAGTTATAGCTAAAATTTATTGAACATCTCTGCAGGGCACTGTTTTTCTTAATCGATTATTGTTTTTACCTTACAAGTTGCAAACTTCCCTTGTCTGGGTGACTATTAGTTCATCGAGCATTGACATCACAGAGTCAGGCAACAACCACTGCACTCAAGACAGAGACCAGTTTCCACGGCCACCGGAAGGCCCGCCTGCCCGCTCTGCGGTCCACCCGTCCACTCCCTCCTCCCCCATCGTGACCACCCAGGGGTTCCAGTTTTGCTCTCCCCGAAGGTCAGATAAATAAATAAATGCCATCAAACAGCAGCATTTTGAGTCCAGCTTCTTTCCCTAAAGCGTAATCACCTGCGTGGCTGCCTCTGTCAGCGGCTGGCGCATTCTAGTTCTGAGCCGTGTTCCTTGGAACGGGGTGTCAAATTTTTAAAACTCTCTTTACCAGTTGTATGACATCTGGATTGTTTCCAGTTTGGGGCAATTCTGAATAAAGCTACACATAGCAGTGACATACAGGTTTTTGTGAGCATCCTTTTTATTTCTCTCAGTGAAGTATCCTTAGGAGTAAGATTTCTGTCATGCTGTAAATGAAGGGTGGGCAAAAGTAGGTCTGCAGCTGTTCGTATGGAGAATAACACAATAACTAATCTGTAACACGAGAATAAGCTGCGTCTCATGCGCTCACCACTGTGAGCCCGCGTTCACCTGCTCCTTAATTAGAAACTGCAGAACTCTTTGGGGCTAGACTGAGGGGTAAATTCCATTTAACGTAATTGCTAATACGGTTGGATTTAGGTCTAACGTTTTATTAGGTTTTTGCTTTTTGCCTTCTCTGCCTTTTCAATGAAAGAATAAAGGAAGGGTTTTGGTGAAAAAGAAGCCATCTGTTACAATATCACAGGATTTGCTAAGAATTAAGAAAACGCATGTCACGATACTGTCCTATCGTGATTTAGCCAGACAACAAACAGCATGGAGGATGAGATGTTATTAACCTCCCAACCATAAAAAATAAAACTTTACATTTATTATGGTTTTACACATCATAAAAAGGAAAGAACAATTCAAAAAGAGAGGCGAGTTCAAGGAGCCTCTGGGACAGCTTCAAGCACACAAACATTCGCATCATGGAGGTGCTGGGAGGAAAAGAGCAAGGAAGAAATTGAAAAGCTATTTGCAAAAATAACGACAGAGAACTTCCTAACCTGCTGAGGGAAATAGACATACAGTTCCAGGAAACATGGAGAGTCTCGAACACAAAGGAACCCAAAGAGGCCCACTCCAAGACATGGCATCATTAAAATGCCAAAGGTCAGAGACAAAGAGAGAATTTTTAAAGCAGCAAGGGAAAAGCAGGTAGTCACCTACAAGAGAGCTCCTGTAAGACTCTCAGCTGATTTCTCCACAGAGACTTTGCAGGCCAGCAGGGAGTGGCAACAAAGATTCGGAGTAGGATAGTCTCTTTCAGAGAAATAACGCACACAGTGGCCAAGTCTCCCAGCACATGTAGTGCTGCCTGGTTCTGGATGGTGGGTCTTGGAACCAGGGAAGCTGTCGTGAATGTGGGGAGGCTGCCCCCTCCTTTCTGCAGCAGATGGCAGCAGAGTGGGCAGCAGCCCCCCACCCCGACAAACAAGGGGCATGTTGTTCGAGAAGCAGGCTCTCCCAGCCCCCAGAGCTGCCCTCTAAGATGTTCATTAAATTCTGTTCCATCGGCACAGAAGGCGGTGCTGCACAGAGAAACCCGGCTGTGAAGAAACGCCAGTCCGAGAGGGACTGCCTGCCTTGCCCGAGGGCTGGTCCGGCAGTCACTGCTCATAAACCGTTAGGAGCGGACTTCCCCAGAGCAGGTGCTCAGACCACTGAAACGTGAACTTCCTCGAGGACCATTTGCATAAGCGTGTGCTTTTTCAATCAATTTACGGGACGCATCTGACATGTTTTCAGCCTGGAGATGGCATCTTCCCAGTTCCTTTGCAAAAGCACTTTAAGAAATACTTTACTTCTGACACTGAGCTGCCCTCACTTCAGCCCTGTATGAATTTTATCAACTATTTCCACAGCTCTTCCTAATGGAAACCAGGACCAGCCGCAGCGTTGGTACCAATGCATTTTCTGAGCAGTGTTTTCTACTAGACTGGAAAACGACTGAAGGAAAAATGGGAAGAAAAGGCACATCTATTTTCCAGCTCAGTGAGATCCCTGAATGTTACACAAACTCTAAATGGTACAGGGTGTGATATCTGAAGGGTGCTTTGCCCTAGTTCAGTGGGTAAGTCTGGTTCCTCTTACAGAGGAAATGACTTCAAACCACACTGCAAACCACACACGCGTGCAATGACCTCCCGGCTCTCGCCTGTTTGTAAGGAGCAGTTTGGTAATTGAATAAATCACGTGCATTATGAGAAAAGTCCAATTTCTCTGAGGAGTAATCACCTCTATGAGTAATTACCTCTCCTTCTGTTTTTTGAACATATTTTGACTGCCAGTTGGTTGTTCATCTTTTGCGGAAGATGGTGGAATATCTACGCCCAAGATGTAGTGGGAACTGAAGTTTTGACTCGTTCCCCCTTCTATCGGGGGAGCATCACAGACAGTTGTGAGCATCCAAACGCATCAGCGTACACGTGGTACCGACCGTCCAAGTGCGAGTCAGAAAGACACTCAGCGGACGGAGGCCACCAAGCCAGGCGCCTCTGGGAAGGCGACGTTTCTCCTGAAACAAACCCCAGGCGGGGGTGCAGCAGGAAAGCCCTTGTTTCTACAGACCCCGAACGTACCTCAGGGGACGAGACCAGGACACCGAGGCTGCTGCTTTTGAATCTTTCTCCATTGACTGGGGGTTTGCTTCGCTTCCTTCCATATAAACCACCGCTCTCTGACATTTTGGAAGGAGTTTCTCAATTCGATCTACCCACATATAATACAAACTCTAAGAAGAAATGGCACATAAAAGTAAATCTGAAAAATCAAGATCGATAGAAATGACTTAGTCATGGTTTTACTCTATCGATCCGTTCATGGAGGTACACGTGGGAAGTCCAGGGGAACAGGGCCTTGGTGCGGCTCCGTAGCCCCCACACTGACAACGCAGCCCTGAGAGACAGACGAGGACGGTGAGCCTGCCTTGTGCTTACACGCTTCCCTCTGCGAGAGGCGGCAGCGAAGGGCAGGCAGGCCGTGAGCGGGAGAAGATGCGGGTAAGACACGCGGCGGTAAGGAGCCGGTATGGAAGCGCACGGAGAACTCTCCGCGCTTCGTCAGCCACATTACTGCCCCTGGCCCCCCTCGGGGGGCAGGTGTTGGGGCGACGAGGGCACAGCACGGGGCCAGGAGTGTCCTGTGCAGGCTCTGGTGACACTTCTCAGTGTTTCTACCATGAAGGCCCACGGCCCTGCACGCCAGACTCCCTTTGCCGGGGCGCGGCACAAACCTGTTTCCCCGGCAGGTGTCGTTCCTTCTGGCACTGCCTGGGGTTGATGGGGACACAAAGGGCTTCCCACGGTGTGATGGGGACAGTCTTTGTTAGGAGAAAGATGACGGTCTCTATTCATTTCTTCCCATTTTTCTTTGCTGAGAGAGTGGGAGGCGCGATTTATCCTCAGACAACAGTCCCCGCTGGGTGAGCCCCTTCCCCGCTGGTGGCCACAGGCCACTGTCACAAGCTTTCAGTCCCTGTCGGCTCCTCTCCACCGACTTTCCTCCCTCCTGCAGATGCAGCTTTTATCTGTCCCAGCGCTCCCCCCTTCTCGGGTCATTAGATAATCAAGTGACCGAACCCCAAAAGGCACAGACAACCTGCCCCACAGTTGTGCGTAGCCCTCCGGGAAGCCCCCGAGAGTTGCGAGGATGTGGCCTGGTTGCCCCACACGGCCCAGAACATCTCCCTCCAAGCGTTCATGTGCGGTCACGGCACCTTTCACACAAAGACGTCAGACGCACGTTGACTTCCAAACGAGACAGAGGCCATTACGGAGAAGCTGTGTGTGTAGCATGAAGCTATGGGGCATCAGCCCCACCGCAGGCACTGAGGACAAGGTGGCCCCACCCCCTGCACCCAGCAGGGCCTGCCCTGGGGCACGCAGGGCCAGGCAGGGACACACGGTGGGGATTCCAGGCACAGGGAAGTGCAGGAAAAATGATTGCGCATAAATGAAATGACTGTTTTTCTTTTCTGCTTCACTAGCCTGTCCCCAGCGTTTGTGTGTGCGCTGTGTCTTCAGTCTCCTCCTGAGGCCACCGGCTCTGCCTTGGAGGCTTGCTGCAGGCTGAGATGACAAAGGCCACCATGAAGCCATCCCGAGGGGACGGGCGCGTGGAGTCAGCAAACAGGCACGAGCGTCTGTGTGGAGGTGAGGGTGATGTTAAGACGGGTTAGCTTCTTACGGAACTTTAATCACATATCCATGTTCCGTGGTGACTGGGGTAGAGCTTCCTACTGGATAGGACATATAGTTTGCCAGGTTACATCACAGCAGCAGGTCCCCAGACGCAACGCCAGGACCACCAGGGAGCTTCCCAGAAAAGCCGACTTTGGAGCTCCCAGACCTGAGCTCGGGACGGAACCCAGACCAGGGCCCTGCCCAGTGCTTTGACAGGGCCCCCGGCCAAACCTGGGGCGAGGGCCACAGGGAGCCCCGATTATCCCAGCTTTTCTGCAGTGAGAACAACCGTTGGTCTGTTTCTGGCTGCCCTTCTAGGCTCTGAAGTCACATGCAACAGAAGACGATCTCTTTATCATGATGTAGTTTCAAAAGCCTATTGAATAAAAATCAGCTGGAAGCATTCGAAGCCCTCGGCAGCTAAACGCACACCCACGCAGGCTTGCTTTGCTTTGCCAAGTCTGCTTCTGTCCTCGCTCCCAGCGCAGCCAAAGCGCTCGTCCCCACAGGAGCCCGGCTCACGCGGCGCAGTCTGCAGACCGCGCATGCAGACCGCGTTGTCCCGCTACCTCTGTGCCCTCGGTGCCCGACGCTCCGCGTGCCCCGTGCGCGTGGGAAGTGTACGTACAGCAGAATTTATGGCGTCAGGCCCAGGAAAAGCGAAAGTGCATTAAGGTGACAGTCGGCATCAGCCGGCCACCTCCCACCCCACTGACCCATTAACGTTTTAATATGCGTACACGCGTGTAATCAATAAAAACAGTGCAAAGACAGGAGTGGTTGGTTACGGGGGAGCCATCAAGTCGAACAGGTGAGAGATTGAGGCCAGGCACGGCACAGCCAAGCCACAGTTTGAAAGACAAAGGTAAGAGGTTCCCTCCAAGGTCACCCTGAATGTGTCGGCATCAACAGGGGGACGTCTGTTGGGTCCCCGCGGCTTCAGGGCACACGTGGGACTAGGAGCTTCAGGCTCAGGAAGACGGAGGCTCCCAGCCGGTGCAACTGCCCACGTTCTGTCCGCAGAGCAGGGGCCGTGCAGGCAGGGGCGCCCTGCCCAGAGGCAGGACGTGAGGACAGGCCCTTCAGCAGCTCAGGACCCCCGTGAGCCTCGGGACGCGAGCCGCCCCGCCCAGATCTCTCTCCCCACGCTGATGCGAAGCCGCCACGGCTTTGGGTACAGTCCCCCGCTGGCACCCACCCACCTACAGGGCAGGCTTTAGGGAGAGATGCTGGGGTGCGGGTGGTGGAGGGAGAGGACCTGGATGAGGGGGTGCTGTAGTTTGTACTTATTGACATGGAAGTAGGAAATAAGCTCCCATGTGTTTTAATGGAGAACTCAAAGGATGGGGCTGGATCTATACAGGTTTTAAAACAGAGAGAGAGAGAGACAAGAGACTGCTTCACCCATTCAAGAATAAGTGTGGGAGGGGTAGAAGAATTACATGGAAAAGTAAGGAAAATTATATCAAAATCACCTGGAAAATATCATAATGTACATGGATAGGTTATTTGTTATATTACATTCTGAGGCTAAAAAAAAATCTAAATAGACAAAATCCAGCTAGGTGCTCTGTCAGAGGAACAGAAGAGAATCCAAATGACAGGGAAGGTGAAGAATACAGAACCAGGAAACTATCCACCAGGAAAATATTATGAAATAGATGGCAGGCGTGTAAACACTAACACCAGACAATGTACAAGTCAAGGGGAAATCTTAGAAAAGACCAATTAATATTTTATGTGGAGAAAAGACATAATCTGCTCAGCAAACATCATTAGACATTTCAACCTCTGAAATTAGCTTTGGAATAAATCACATCCTAGAAAATGTAACATAAAATTGAAAAAAACACAGTATTGGTAGGAAAGTGAACCCACCTCTCCCAGAAAAAGATGGTTTATACGCAGCCAAAGTATTGAAAGGTTCAGGGATATTTCAGTAGCAAAACCAATAATTTGTTCAAATATAATATATACATATGATTCTATGACATATGAAACATTATATATATTTATATGTAAATATGCATTTTAACCAAACGAAAACATGACCTGAAAATATTCATAAAAACTGAAGATAAACTAGTCAATAAGCACGCTAAGTTTCCCCACAGAATTTTACAAACGATCATCCCTTCCCAAGGAGCCACTCCGGGCGGGGGGCTCAGTCCCGCGCAATTAGGGTCACCTGCGAGCTCATTAGAGCTGCAAATTCTCTGTCTCTGCTCCTTACAGCCCGAAGCAGAGACTCTGGGGAGAAAGCCAAATCATCTGTATTTTAATAATCCCTCCAGGTGATTCTGATACATGCTAAAAATTTGGGAGCTTGGTCTTCACACCATGCTTAAAAAACGGAAGGAAAGGAAAGGAGGACAGGGGGTGGGAGGGAAGAAGAAGGAGGGGGGGCTGTTTTACACTAATAAGTTCTGTTTTTAACGATCAATATCTGTTCCCTCCTTTTGTACACAGTACTGACTGAATGGGCAGACTCACCATCTCATTTTGCACAAGACTATCCAGTTTTAGCGGCGAATTTCCGGCGTCTCCAGGAACCTCCAAGGCCCCGTCGTGGGCGCATTGCTACCGCGTGAACAAGGCCCCGCGTAAGGACAGGTATTCGTACCTTACACTTTCCCTCTGCTCTGGGGCTGACCCCGATTTGGTCACGAGTACTGATAATACCCGAACGGCCAAGGGAGGTTACTCCTTCCCCGACGTGACGCGTGGTGCGTGCCGTCTACGACCCAGGCACAGCGCCGGGCCTGATCTGCAGCCCCTCGGTCTACAGCGTGGGCCGCAGCGTCCGTGCAGTTTCCTAGAGGCTCTGACTTCCACCACAAGCCCGCAGTGTCCGGCAGTTCTGTTCTTCAAGGGCCTTGGGGGAACGGCGCTTACTTGTGTTGCTGAGGGTGTGTTTTTAAAAATAGGTGGGCCAAAATGTTTTTATTCATCTGAATAGACTTTACGGAATCTAAAAGTTAAGTAACAGAAATGACAAGGAAAATAAATAATTCAGAATTTAGACTAGCGTGTCTGCCTCTGGAAGGGAGGGAGCACACTGTTCAAAGCGGAGGGAGGCTGTCCTGCTATCGGTGATGTTGTTAGACTGGGGAATGCCTTACCAGGTGTTCATGACTTTTTCAAAATTAATATGAATATTACATGTCATCTTTAATATCTGATGTTGAAGCATAATTTTCAGAAAACCTAGTCTTGACTTTAATGCACATGTAAAATTTGAAAACGTGTCAAAAGTTTTATTCAACTCATTAATAAAGGAGAGACTCAGAAAGACGTTCAGACCAATTGAAAGGGTGTTTGAGGAGCGGAGCATTTATGGGCAGTTCCATAAAAGAATGTAAGAGAAGCCACTGGGCAAGGCACTCACTTAGTGGCCCTCGGGGACAGAGCAGGACCCTGCCCTGGGTCTTTGTCCCCTGATATTGTCAGGATGTGTCACTCAGATGTTTTCATCTGTTGGGGTAGTTTTTCTTAAGTCTAAAAGGTTTTAAAAATCAGCTTAAAATTAATCAATTTAAGCAACATAGACTTTTGTATTTATACAAAAAGGTTTTGTTTTACTGAAAATTCTCATTGAAACAACCTAAATAATCCACATTATGATTAGAGATTGAGCACAATATTTTCTTATCTCTTTTTACATTCTCTTTTTTCTATTTTTAAAATTGAAATTAAAATAGGAATAGTAAATTAAAAAATAGTTAAAGCTATCCTTACGATAGTCGTTTCCTTTTGCGTGACGTACATCTATTAAACAGCCAGGCAGCGTGTCCCATGGTACCTCCTGTACGTGTCACGTGTCAGTCAGGTCGGGGACACCCCCAGAAACACGACAGATTAATTAGTTTGTCTTATGACGTTCACGTTTTAGTGCAGACAGTGACGCTTGAGTAAAACGCGACATTTAAATCCGTGGTAAGTGCTGTGTAAAAAAATAAACACGGTAAGACCTAATATGAGGACAATGGAGAGACATGCTGGGTGGACCTGGGAGACTGTTTCAGATCAGGGGACAGGTAGGGTCAGGGCAGCCCATGGTGGTGACAGAAGCCACGGCTTTTGACCGGCCTCAGCGACAAACATGCCATGTTGCAATTTCAAAAATGATGTTACAAATATACATCACGTCTGAGAGATAAATTGGACTCAGCTAGTAAGGTGCTCAGTCAAATTTCCAGGTAGGGACGGCTGGTGTTTCCCTCCCGGAGCCTCTGTTAGGGCCATTTGTCAAAATTTACAACACAACAGGAATCATGCTGGGCCTTGGCGATGCCACCGAGTGTAGCGTGTGATTTAGTTTACGAGGTTTTCGGATCAAAGTGAGACGCGAACCTCTTTACTGGACAAATGCTGACAAATTCTGAAGACCGTCTCATAATTACCCTTAATCGCTAGAGGCTGAAAATGACAGCGGTTCATTGCACCCCTTTTATTGTCGTGGAGGGGTACAGGTCACGTACACGGAAACGAAATGCCAGAGCGTCTGAATGGAAAACCCGTTGCATGCGAGGCCTTCCCTGTGGTCTCCACAGCTCTCTTCACGTTGTCCTGTTCTGCTTCCGGTTTGTGTGACAGGGAAGCCCCCCCTTCTAAGGAACATGTCATGTGGCTCTATCAGAGTGAGTTCTTAGGGACTGACCTGTGTCCCCGCCCCAAAGTCGCACGTCGAAGTCCTCATCCGCGGCCCCTCAGAGTGTGGCCTGATTTGGAAACAGGGCGGTTGCTGGTTTCACCAGTTAAAACGAGGCCATACTGGGACAGCACAGGCTGCGCCTCCACCATGACAGGCGTCCTGGGAAAGGGGGTGATTCCGGCCCAGTCTCCTCAGGGGGACACTTGGCGTGACTGCAGGTGTGGGGCAGGCCAAGATGCAGCGGGGCCGTGTTCAGAGGGAGGGGCACCCCGCCAACACCCTGGGCTCCGACTCCCAGCCTCCGGAACTGGGGGACAGGTCTCTGCTGTTTCAGCCCCTCAGCTTGCGGCACTTGGTGACAGCAGCCCCTGCGAACTAACGCGCGATGTCGTGTATTTACCATCAGCTGCTGGGCACGCAGCCCCGACGAGGGTGGTGGTTCCTGGGCCTGCCCCGGCCCCGCTCAGGGCAGGGAGGCCTCCTCCCAGTGACAGGCGGCCTGGCTCCGGTGCTGATGGCAGCGCCATGCCAGCCTTCGGTGCTGTGGTCCAGATCCAGCCGCTTCTGAGGAACTTCCCTCGGGAAAACCGGCAACCGATTTCAGTAAAATATTGTAATCTAAGCATAACATGTACTCTCTACTTCTTAACTTCCCAGTTGGTAGTTTCTGCTGGTCAGCGCGGTCTTTAAGGACTACGTTTAGATCTCTGTTCCCTGGTCACCCAACCCGAGACATCATTCCTGGCCCACGCACGCACACGCCCAAGAAAACAGCCCTCGCCCGAGGCTGCGCCTTTCACGGCCATGCACTCGCAGGCCAAGGCCTCTGACCTTCATGTTGTCCTCTGTGACCTTGGTCGGGTCTTCCCAGTTTCAGAGATTATTCCCTATGATATACACATCATTTCCTCTAAACCAAGTAGCATGGTTTGATCACAGAGAGGCAGATGCTCCTGTATGTCACTAAACACATTATTTCAGCTACCATGATCACATGGAGTATGCTTTCTTACACCTTTTCAACCAACCAGACTTTTTAAACTTATCTTAAAATGTTCACTTTCTTGTACATATTCTTTCCCCAAATCTCGCAGAAGACTTTTCCACAGATGGTTATCTCGTTATTAAAAAGCAATACGTCATTAACATCTTCAATAGCGTGGAGTGCAGCGCAGGGGGCCTGCCCACCTCCCGCCGGCCCGCACCCCGCCCACGGGCACCTGCTTCCCTGCGCGCTCCAAGGCTGGGTGACCTCATCCTTCCCTCCGAGCCCCGCATGTCAGGGGCGCGTGTCTGTCTGGGCGTCCTGCGCTCTGACGTCAGACGAAGGGCAGGGCCTCTCGGGGGCGTGGAAGGACGTCGCCCACGGTCACTGCGTCCCCGGGCTCCCCTTCTTCCCAAACCGTCTGTGAGAGGGATGCGGGACCGTCCCCAGGCCCGATTTTCTCAGACGCGTATTGACCTTTCTTCCCAGAAAACTGCCCTTCTGTCTCCCATGGCCGTTTCCCCGCCGTGTCGTCTCCCAGCGAGTCGTTGGGCTTTGGGGACCCACCCGATTGTTTATGGGACGGCTGCGTTCTGAGGACACTTCAGAGGCGTCGTCGGGGGTTCTCGCCCCCGTGTTTGTCCGTACTCCCACGTTCGTCGGCGTGTCGCCAAAGGGCGACTTCGCGCCGTGCGCGCACTTTGGGGAGGTCGCGGCCCTGCTGGGTCCCGGGGGCGTCCCCACCGCGCAGCGGGCACACGGGCTCCGGCTCAGCCCCCCCCCCCCCCCAATCACCGCCCAGTCCTCCGCCTTGACGGCCAGTCTCTGCCCCTCGCCCTCCCTGTCGGGGCGCTGCGGGCGGTTCTAGGCGAGCGGGGCCGTGGCTCGCGGCGCTCGGCCCGGGTGAGCGCCGAGGTGATGGTACAGAAGACAAACCATAAACAGGCCGTATTTCCGTTCACAGATCTGTAACGACTGTTTCTTAGCAGTGACTACATTTGGGGGTTAATTTACAAATGTATTTTTCTAATTATAAAGGTGCTGTGTTTATTTTAGAAATATTTCAGAATATAAAACTATATGAAGACAAAGGCAAGAACATCAATTCTAATGCCTCCTGCATGAGAACTGTTTTAATTTAATGTGTTTTCTTTATATGTATATTCAGCATATTTCTAGCATATTCCTCTGGAAATATTTTAATGTATATTCTCTTTATTAATGTAATCTGTGATGAATGCTAAAGAGATTAATACTCGAGAATTCCTTAATTTTTTCTCCACATCACTACGTATTTATCTTTGAAAGTAAAATCTGTTTTTGGTACTAGGGTTTAAAATTAAGATACGGTTACTCTTTAAAGGGCAGCTTCTGACCTTCGCGTGCCCCTGGTATCATCTTTGCAACGACTCAGGAAACTCTAAATTTCACAGTGTCCTGCTCCCCACTGGTCCTCTCAGCCAGACACGTCTTCATTTTTAATTATGTGTTTTGATTCATTTCCCGCTGTCATTTGGGTTACATCTCTAAGCAATTTTTGGTCAAGAAGAATACGTGAGCTGTGTGTTTTCAGATTATTTAAAACTCTATATGTTCACAGAAAAATGACGGCAGAGACAAGGTGATGTTAGGTTTAAATAATTTCCCCCAACTTCCTAGCTTTTACAATATTTGTGTTGCAAAAATGGTTGGTTCTACTTTTGTTTTCTCATTTTTCTTTAAGCGGGTAACTTTTTTTTTGTTTCCCGAATGTTTATAGATATTTTCTCTGGTCTGGCAGCTCAAATTATTTGATAAGTGGGCCTTCCATACATGCCAGGTTCGGTAATTTTTTCCCCTGGAGAACTGCATCCGTCATAGACTTAACTCTGTCAACAAGACGGAACGATTAAAGGCCATGGCTCCTGCCCTGGGGATGTTTGCACAAACATTGCCAAGAGACCAGATCACAGAGCAGCTCACTGCAACCAATTCAGGATTTAAGCTAAACGTCCAGATCATTTCTTCTGGCTTTAAGCATATGGACCCAAAACTGCGCATTTGAAATCTTCAGGAAAAACCAGTTGTATTATATATAATTTTGAAGTCCTCACTTGTGCTTAAAATAAGGGGTTATCAAATAGATTGAGCTGGAAGGATGTAAAGACCACGGAAAATTTGGTAAAATATCTGTATTAAGGGGGCACCGATCGCTTTATATAAAGTTTTGGCCAATCATTTCCCACGGCCTTAACACACTTCCTAGTTCGTACTTTACTTCAGACTTAAGTTCAGTCTGCTATTTGACACTAACATCATTATTCATAATTTATTAACAAGTATTTCTTAAATGATACTAGCGTGATCATAGCGATAATAAAGAGGAAAAGACAATGAAATAACCAATGAGATTTGGAGTCTGAATATTAATGTTGAACAAAGACAAGAGATTGTAAAATAGCGTCAAGATGACAGCTGTGATGAAGGGAAGCGGTATTTCCTGTAAGAGAATTGGCTTCTCAGGGACCGGCTACTGTTCGCAGGGGCAACACAAGGGGGAGCAGAGGGAGAGGCTACCGATTATATTTACAAGTGTGTTCGATCTGAGACGTTCCCTTCCACGCTTCTGCTGACGGGGTAGGGTTCTAGTTTCAGTGAGGAGCTGGGATTGAACTTGTGGCTTCTGTGGCTTTTCTATTTAAAGACTCTGCTTTGTTGAGAATAATCAGAGAAGACGCTGCAGTTGACAGAACAGAAACTGTCCCCGCCTGGGACGATACGAGACCCAAAGAGCCAGATGAGAACGTCAGAGTCAGGAGACTGAACAGTCGTCCCCAAGGAAGTGCGTGAAGGGGGCTGACAAGGTGTCCCTGAATGTGAGAGAGAACCCTGAGACCACTTGGCATGGCAACCCAAGTGGGGGGCGGTAAAAAGACATGTTGGATCATCAAACAGGAATGAAAGGAAAAGGGGAACTGAACCCCAGGAAGTAAAAATGTGAGGAAAAGGTCCACTACAGTGGCCCTCATGAAGGTTAACCAGGTAATTCATACAAGAGAACTCACACCGAATCAAGTCCAAAGAAAGAAGCAGGAGACGCAATGCTCCCTGGAACTGGTGGAAGACTGGAACGCCGCGCGTACAGAAGAGACCCTACCAGCGCGTCGGTGACCCCAGTCTTATCTCAGCTCGAGCCCCGGGCAAGGGTTACGTGATCAGGAAAGGGGAAATGACAAAAATAATAATTCTTGATATTCCCTTTGTCACAAATTCCCATACAGTTTGCCAGGTGCTAATGTATGTGAGCCATGACTAACATGTATGGAGTTCACATGTACAATGATTACTTAGGCTTTATGAATGTGTTCCTTGTGTCATTCCGAAAGGATTTAGGAGTAAAATATGACTGATAGAGTTATATCGCAGGAAAAGATGAACGACTTGTGTGACCTCGAACAGGTTCAATGGCAGGGTCCGTGTGGCCCCACCTAACTAACCAGCGGTGCCTATCGCGCGTGGGGAAGACTCTGTCACCACGTCTTCCGTGTTACTCAGAGTGGGGGCGCTGGGCCTAAAATCATCTTTAACGCCTCCTGAGCTGGCCTGGAACTCAAGGTGGGAAGAGTTGACTGAACAGTATACAGCGGTCGCGAGGTAGCAAACTAGATCTCTTCACACACACAGTTCCTTCTTATGTTGTTTTAATTACTTCACGTGCCTATACACTGACCACATTACGGAAGTGAAGAGTGTGGGTCGAAGGCTCTCTGCCAGGACGCCCCATTATGGACTCTGCACACGTGGACCCATTAGTCAGCGGTGTCCCCCTTGGACACCAGCTCTGTGGCACGCCTCTGAAATTCCCAGAGATGGCCGAAGAAATTCCAGTTCTAGAAATTCCAGTTCTTGCTCGCCAGAGTCTGGATTCTAGGAGAACCGCAAGGCTGCACTGTTCCCGACGTGGTGGGTGACGAGCTGTTCTGACTCTTCCTGGTGACAGTTCGAGCCTGCGGATGCCCTCCTGTGACTGTGTCCGTAGGGCCACTGGGACGTCAGGCCACATGCGGGGGGTGGGGCGCGGCTGCCGGGGGACAGGGCGGCGGAGAGCTGGGGTCCCACGTAAGCTACCGCCGACCACTTTCTTGGGAGAACCTATATTTTATCCACTAAAAGTAGTTTCGACAAATCTTCTGACTCTCTGACATATCAGGAAGCCAGAGAGGTATTTTCTCCTTATTTTGAGTTAGACTTTCCCAAATATATGTATAAGATACGGGGAAAAACGTGTCAGTATGAACAACACTTATGTACATGCTATTAACTGTGAGGGGGTGGAATCGTTTCAGTGGGTTCTTCCCATAATTGTCTTTACTGATCATTCAGACATTTTAAATACAAGGAACAGGTGATACTTTTAAAAGTTTTTATGAGAAAGTTTGAGCTAT
Organism: Furipterus horrens; assembly: GCF_987537825.1. Taxonomy (NCBI): domain Eukaryota; kingdom Metazoa; phylum Chordata; class Mammalia; order Chiroptera; family Furipteridae; genus Furipterus; species Furipterus horrens. Next base: position 984,638 of record NW_028327180.1, read on the forward strand.
TGAATTATTCCCCCATGGAAGCAACATGTTTCATTGGTGTAAGGGAGGGTACATCACACAACTCAGCGTGTGCACGGGGTTGTGTTTGGGTCTGTGTTCTGTCAGGGCCCACACTTTGTGGACATAAAATAATGTAACTAATTACATGGTGTTTGTGGAAAATCTGAAATACAACAAATATACAATTTATTCTCACATCATATGGCTAGTGTGTTATGTAGTGACAGCTCTAGGTTAATCAAAAGCGAGAAGTCCCCTTCAAAATCTGTCATTTTTTAATAAATGAAGTTAGAATATAAGTTTTTTTGTACATAATATTCCCAAAGCATGAACCAAACCTCTGTAGAGACAATTACCTAAACAGAAACTTAAATTAAAAGAGAAAAGGAATAATTCCATTTCACATGCACATACACATATACATATATGTGTAATACATGCAGTGTATGATATACTTAGCCTTGCACATACACGCCCGGGCGTGTGCACATACACTCACAATACAGAAAGCAGAAAATGCAATTGCAGGAGTTCAATTTTAATAGGAAAAGGACAGAAGGAAATTCTGAGAAGAGGCAAGTTACAAAAAGCGATTTGTCTAGATTTATGCCCTAATCATAGGACTGGCGGTTAATTATTCACGGGAACTGAAAGGTCACCGCTCACCCACTCCTAGTCCTTCACACCCACACACACAGCACACGCCACGTACAACCTATACCCATACTCACGCTTAAACACCACGCACACACGCACTCACATGCACTCACACGCACAGGCAGGCTCTTTGGTTCTAACGCTGTTGGGATGTCTACTATCACTTTCTTCATCCCATTTTCTCCCAAAGCGCTGACACCTACAGCTCAGGAGAATGTGCGTGACACGGGGATGGCTCTCTCTGTGTGCCCCTCGCTCCGGCCCAAAGTGGAAATCACCATCTTCATCCCCTTTTCTCCGGTTCTTCAGCGCAGTAACGGCTGGTCGTAACCATCAGTTTCCCCGGAATCAAGACTATTCGGAGCATCACAGAAGCGCTCTGTCCTCTCTGTGCTCCCGCCGGCCCGGCGATGCGACAGTCAGACGCTCTTCTTGTTCCTTCTGACGACATGGGTCCTCACTGGTCTTCCCTGGGCCCTCGGACAGGCCTACGTGCAGCCTGAGACTCTTGGAAACACGACTTCCCTTCCCGCTGTCCCTTTAATTCTGCACATTAGGAGCCTAACTTTTCCACCCGCAGGCTCACACAGGGGTGGGGAGGCTGTAATTCTCAGCCCTGTGGGTGCCGCGCTTCCGCACCGCTGCTCCGCCTCCGAGTGCCAGAGGTGCGGACGGGGCGGCACCTCGCCTCGGTGTGCCCGACACACAGGCTACGTGTGCATGCGCACATGTGCACATGTGTGCCAGATGCACGGAATGTGTGTGTGTGCAAGAGCACTGTGCATGTGTGTGCCAGACGCACAGACTGCGTGCGCACTTGCATGCATGTACATGTCAGACACACAGACTGTGCACGTGTGCGTGTGTGCAAGTGCACATGTGGCTGAGGCGCCAACTGTGTGCGTGTGCACGTGTGTGCACGCATGTGTGTGTGAGCTTGCACGTGTGCAGAGTGCCGTGACACGGCCAGAGACACTGGCTAAGGAACCGCCTGAACGTGGGGGCCGTGTAACCGGAGGCAGAAGCCGAGGAGCTCCCACTGCGGCCGCCACGGCGCCCGTGCAGCGCGGGGCCGGGACAGGACGGCGGAGCTGGAGTTCCGTGCCGTTCATCACGCTGCCTGGCCTTCCACAGACGTCAGCGTGGCGTCAGGGAGACGTTACTGTGCCTTGAGTGCTCCACGGCATTGAAAAGGGACTGAGAACAGGGCTTAGAGTCGGGCGCGCCGTGCCAGCCGCCCCCCCCGGCGTGTGAACAAAGAGCGCGTCTATGATGCCAACGCCGTACCTGGGAAGTGCTTTCACGCACCACGTCTGCTGCGAAGATGTCCCTAAACTGAATCCCAGCACTTGCTAGACACATTGCTTGAAAAAGGCGAGATAACCGCTAACACAGCACCTCATGCGAGAGCACCTGACGGTCTGGAGAGAGACGACACCGAGATGCTCCGGCGATGGACGCAGATAAAAGAAATGAAGGGGAAACAGAGGTAAAGCTGCTGCCGCTTTCTGTGTGTTCTTTCCCCCGGCAGTGGGGAGACGGAGAACAGTGAGACCCTCTCCCTAAAATATCTACCTCTGACGTTAGCTCAAGCCTCCAAAATCTGGAGGAGGAAACGGTTAGCTTCACAGTCAGAAACAGTCAGAAACACTAGATTAGTGCTTTTTCATCATTTGTTACATTTGCACTCACTGTGCTTGTGCGGCACACACACCTGGGAGGGGCACACATATCTGGGAGGCGCGCACACACCTGGGAGGCGCGCACACGTCTGGGAGGGGCACACACACCTGGGAGGGGCACACATGTCTGGGAGGCGTGCACATGTCTGGGAGGTGTGCACACACCTGGGAGGCGCACACAAACCTGGGAGGCGCGCACAAACCTGGGAGGCGCGCACACACCTGGGAGGCGCACACACACCTGGAAGGCGCGCACACACCTGGGAGGGCACACACGTCTGGGAGGGGCACACATATCTGTGACGGGCTCTGGCGGCCTTTGGTAACAGGTGCCTCGGAGCTAACAGCTGTCCCGGGGAAGCAGGCAGGTCAGAGACATTGGCCATGTCTGAGCTCCTCCAACTTCCTTCATAGTTCAGCACCTTTGATGCTCACCAATGCTCAATTTTAATTTTTCTACCAGTCTTAGGCAAAGAGCAGTCTGAAATCCCCCATCAGGGGTGACGAGTGAGCCCACACGTCCTGGCGGTGGGCAGTACACGGGAGGCGGGGTCAGTATCTGAGGAGCCGGGTGGGGGGCAAAATGGTCAGCTCTGCTCCTGGGAGCGCCTTCCTGACTGAGTCTCATTGGCACCATCGGAAGGGCCCAGGGCTGGGTGGCAAACGCTACTCTCCTTAAAATGCGATTTTGGCACGGTTATTTTGTCACCTCGAGGCTCACTTTCTTCAGAATGGAAATAATATTCATAACCTGCCAACCTGTGCCACGGTGACCTGTCCGGTCACTGTCAGTCAGCGCCCTTCCCTCCCCGCCCTCCACGGTTCTGGCGAACGGACTTAGAGGTGACCCGAAGCGACAGAGCCGTGTAACGTGGATGTCGTCAGTGTCCTAAAAGAGCCCTTTTGTGATAAGACCGTCCTCTCAGGGACATGGTAGCTCTGGTGTACAGAAAAGTGTTTCGTTTCTAACTTGGTTATTCATAACTAACACGCGACCTTCCCCCAAAGGTGGCCGAGGGAGTCGGCCCTGTTTACTCACAGCACCGCCGAGTTCCTCATCTTGGGGAAAATGTTTACATTTCTGCCAGTTGATTCTGATTGCAGAATATGCTAATCACTATAATTGTCACTGTCCAGACGTGTTAGGGTAAAACAGCCTGAGGAAAGCACTTTAAACTCTATACAGACACGTTTTTCACGGAAAGAAGAAATTACAAGAATTGTTGTGAGTATGTCAATTTGCAGACATAAAAATGCAGAGAATTAATAATTACCACCCCTGCAAGTTTGCTGCAGACTCTGGCTCTTTTTCCCCATGTGACCGTCCTTGGGGGTGGAGGGGAGGCCACGTGTCTGCCACTCAGAGAGCCGTGTGACTTCACCGCTCGCCGGGAGGAAACCTTGCCTGAGCCGACGGGAGGACTAACGGGTTCTTCTGTCCGGGAATTCTGCACCTTTCGCACCCAAAACGCGCTTCCAGGGGGCGCCCTTTCACGTCGCCTCTGTCAGGGATGGAGGTGCATCTGAAGAAGTTTTCTGTAGATTTTACAAAACCATTCTTCAGGCCATTATTTAAATTTCTTAATATCACTTATAATGAAAGCCATGGCATCAGTTATCCTTAGTACTGGGCATTTTATTTCTCCTCCTAGAAAACAGACTTGCACCTTGAAGACTAAGCGCCAATGAGGCACTGTGTTTCCATTTTAAGTTTGTGGACAGAAGGTGGAAAACTAGGATTTTCTATGACTTCGGTGGTTATATAGAAGCTGTGTCCGTCCCTGTTCCTTGCTTATGCCTGTTCCCTTGCCCGCTGCCAGGGCTGCACCCTGTACAGGTGTGTGAGCGTGTATGTATGTGCACACGCACCCATTCGTGTGTGCATGTATGTGCATGAGTGCCCATTTGTGTCATGTGTGTGCATGGTGCCTTGCGTGCATGTACATTTGTGTGTGCGTGGTAAATCATCTCAAATATGTATTGAGGAACCCAAACTGCAGATTAAAATATAATAGATTTCTATTTCATCAACAGTCCCTGTTGATATTTTGGTTCCATTCTGAAAGACAGAAGGAAGGCTGCTGAGTGTAGCTCTGTCGTCAGACGGATGGCTGACACGTGGGGTTGGGACTTCACAACAGACACTGAGGAGGATGAGTGTCGCTGTAGAGACAGTGGCTGAGGCAGCAGCAGCCCGGGCCCTGCCTGTCCCCGTGGCTGCTCTGGACATGGGGTTTGCTGGTGGCACACGCCACTCTCTTGTGGGGACTTGGAAGCACTGCCATCCAGAGCCATGTGATGTCCCACCTGAGCCCGGGGACATCTCGTGAGGAAAGAAACAGCCTCACTGAAAAGCTCTAAGTCTCTCGTTTTTCTCTACAATCGACTCAACTAGGAACAAGGACTCTCACCCTCGGTGGGCAGTGTTTGATCTAAAATCTGCCGCTTTGAAGAAATGATTTCTAGAAAATGTAAGGCCAGGACAAAGCTGCTACTGTAACTTAATACGTGTAGAAATAATTGTGAAGACGTTATTTCTCCAAAACCGCGGTGGAGGGGGGGGCTTCTGAATGCTGACAACACTCTGTCTCTCACCCAGGTAGCAGCTACGTGGTGGTAAAATTACACGCTGCAAAACACGTGGCAGCGCCCATGCTCCTCATCAAGAAATAGGATAAAGCCCTTTTGTCTTTGAAAATTAACAGGAAACACTTCCTTTTTTACAGTGGCCACTCTATATGCTTCCTTCAGGTGACAGCTCTTTGTGTCCAGCTTCAAAGACACCTGCGTGTGCCTTTTACCAGAGCAGCTGCCGCCGAGGGCCCGCGTGTCTTAGAAACGTTCTCCTATAATTACTGTTCTGTTCTTCTGCGATTTCACAGAGGCACTGAAATTGGATCGGTCCCTTACAAACACTCATTAGAGGGTCCGCTTCTCTGGCCACAGCTTCACGGGAGCAGACAACCGGCAGAGGTCACACGTTCGGATGCTGAGGCCATTGTTCACGTCCTTTTGAGACAATGGAACCCGTCTCTTCTTCCCTGGTTTTAATTCCCTTCCTCTTGGCTCGCCCAGGGCATGAGTAGGTGAGGGCTCCCGGGGCCAGGCCGGAGGGACAAGGCGGCCTCATTAATGGAACTGCGCTTCCTGCCCGCTAACGAGCGGGGTGCGGCGCTGCCTGATTGGAGAAAAGTCACTTCTGAAAGTGTTGGGAAGTCTTTGTAACAGGTTATTAACATAAAGTTTAAATTTTAATTGGCTTTCTGGCAAGTGAGCTTTCCTGCTCCTGGCAGGGACATGACACGCAGGAGCGACAGAACCCACTAGTCGGAAGATTCTAAATGTCAGGAGGGAAGAGGAAGGGGTGCAGTGTTCAGCCCAGGCGCAGTGCGGAGCACTGTCCCGGGAGATCTGTTTCAAGGTCCTGACGCTTCGCAGGTGTGACTGGTATTGTCACCAGCATCATCTCGCCCTGACATCCCGTCCCCTCCGGCCCCTTTAGGGGCCTCACCTCCCATTACCCTCTCACACTGACTGACCCCGTTTCCCCGGGACCGTCTCCGCTGCCTACCTCTGCGTCCAAGGAGACCTACAAAGAACGCTTGGCCTTGGTCTCGTTACATTTACCCACGTCCTCCGCGGTGCAGAAGACTCCCCGGCCCGCCGGGGCTCCCTCCTGTGGGGACGGCAGGAAGCGCGGGCCTTCCCACGCCAGTCCCCGACCTCAGCTCCCTGACACCCACGGAAGCCCTTGTCGCTCAGAGCCTGCGTTCCTCGAGTCTTGAGCCAGAAGACATGGAGACTTGGGGACTTGCCTGCCCCGGGGCGTGCAGAAGTCTTGGCCTCTCGCACCTCCCGTCGGTGCCACTGGCAGGAAGGATGTCAGATGCTGTCCCAGCAGGAGCGCAGCATCTCGGAGGGAACACCAGGCTTCGTCACCTGGGCATGCCCACGCAGGGCACGCAACAGAGGCTGCCTGTACACAACGCAGGACATCGTGACTGTTACCAAAACGTCCTTAATTTGTCCCCCTCCGTGGCTGCCAACGGACACCTGGCTCTCACGATGGGTCAGCGGGGCCAGGGGCCTCTTCGTTAAACTCCTACGCGGTGGCTTTTTGCTACATTAGCAACAGACGAGGAGACTCAAGATTCTGTCTTCATTTCTTAACGTCATTCAATGAATTTTCTCTAACCATTGTTTCTCTTATGAAACTAATGATAATAATTAAGCTCTGTCTGTATTATGTAACACACCTGATACTAAAATACACACACGGTTATCTTCTATGAATAAAAACGTACAAATGCCACAGAGCGGTTCACACATGGAAGAACTTGTCATGTGACTGTGCCCCCATATTTTTTCCTCATGATGATAAGTAAGAGGTAATCTTGCCGACACAGAATTGTATCAAAACGCCTATGAAAACAGCCCAGTTTTCAAACCAGTGAGACATACTTTTCTAATTTACTTTACTTTGCAGAAAAGCACTGCTTCTTCATATTTTATATAATTAATGGGGTGTAAAGAAAGTAGTAAAATATCCTGACACATGAAACACAAACTGCTCACTTTATTTACAAGCCAAACATGTTTCTCTGCTTAGTTTCCGAGCACATGTAAATTACTGCCCGGCCCATGGCTCCGTGTTCAGCTCTGGTTTCAATCCAGCCACGTATAATGACGATGATTTAGAATTTTATTTTCTTTATAGCGCATGTATTTATGATGCTGGCTACCTTTTTTCTTCGGAAGCGATCCAAGGTATAAACTGCACCTGGGAAGACACAGACTCTTCTTCTTTTCTCTGCACCCCGCGCTCAGAACGAACCTCACCCTAACGGGCACTCCGCACCCAATTCCTGAGCGAGGGCACATGGGACACTGCCGTCCATCTGCTTCTCCTCCATGCCAAGTGCCCCTCTGGGGACAGGCATAGAGCCATCAAAAAAATACAGGGCATCCTTCAGCCATGGGCCCTGCCTCCTTAAAGAGACAGGCCACCAAACAGATTCCAGAGAGACTCTCACACACTGCACCCCGGGAGTTTGGCACAGCAATAGAAATTAAACCAGCATCAAGGGGCGGACAGGGAGATACATGGATTGGATTGGACTGTGAGTCACCAGGAGATACATATATACACATGGAGCATTTCACTGCGATCGTCTTTCCCTGGAGGAATTTAGTAACTGCCACTTCACAGGACACACACCTCTGCCATCAAAGTCGTCCTGATTCATTATGCTCCGTGAGAGAAAACACCTATTTCTTATGAACTGTCACAGTGAATTAGTGCTGCAATATTATTAAACTGGCTGATTCATAAAATGATTGATCAAAAAGCCTGTTCATTAACTGAAGGCGCTACAAAAATATACAATTTATCAAGCTCCGTGCTAAATGCCAGGGATGCAAAAGCACATAGCATATCCTCTCTTTCCTAAAGGAGCTTACTAATATTTTTCTTGAATAAATAAAGCTCTTCAATGTTTTCTCAGAACCGAAAAGTCAATAGGGTGACGTCCGTGTGGCTGAGAAAGTAAAACCTCCCCACAGCAAAGCACAGCAACCAGCTTTCACTCCCACTGAAGACTATTTTCCCCGCAGAGGACAGCTACAGAATTAAGGTATGATGAAGAATTAATTACCTGGTGCAGTTAGAGCGATAACCACCGAAAATAAAAGCCAGAACCAGATGACTTCCCTGGCAAATTTTACCAAACATTGAGAAAAGAATTATCACCAGTTCATAAACTCTTCCAAAAAGTGGAAAAAGAAGAAACACGTCTAAACTCATTTCGCAGAGCCAATCTCACCTGATACCAAGACAGAAGGGAGCTGACGGCCAGAAGCCACCATGAACGCAGACACCAGGACCCTCCGCCAAGTCCCAGCAAAGCAAAGTCAGCAGCTCGTTACGATGATCACATACCACGATCAGGGGCTTCATTCCTGGGATTCAAGGACGGGTCCACGTATGGAAATCAATGCATGTCACACACCACATTCACAGAAAGACAAAAGTCACATGTACGTCTCAACTGATGCAGGAAAAACATTGGCAAAATACAACATCCTTTCGTGATAAAGAATGTCACCAGATTACATCTAGAAAGAATGTATTGCAACGTAAGAAAGGCTAACTAGGGCCAGCCCATAATACTCGACAGTAAAGACTGAGAGCTTCTCCTCGAAGATCAGGAACAAGGATGCCCACTTCTATTTAGCATAGTACTAGAAGTCCTGGTCCTGGCAATTAGGCAAGACAAAGAAATTAAAAGCATCAGGACCAGAGAAGAAGAAGTAAAATTATCTGTGCTTGTAGATGGCACAATGTTATAGACAGAAAACCCTAAAGACTCTGCCAAAAAGTCATTAGACGAATAAATGCGTTCTGTGCAGCTTCAAGGCACCAAATCAGCATGCAAAAGTCAGGTGTGTTTTATACACTTACAATAGACTATCTAAAAAAGAAATTAAACAATCCCACTTACAACAGCATCAAAAATAATAAAATACTTAGAAATCTAATTAAGAGGCAAAAAGCCTATACACTGAACACGTAAGACATTAAGGGAAGACGCTGAAGAAGACACGAAGAGCAGAAAATATCCTGTTCATGGATCGGAAGAGTCAGTATTGTTAGTATCCCTATTCTACGAAAAGTAGTCTACAAATTCAATGCTATCCCTATAGAAATTCCAATGACAATTTTCACAAAAATACAAAAAAAAAAAAAAAAAATCCTAAAATTCATGTGGAGCCTCAAAACCCCCCAAATACCCAATCACTCTTGAGAAAGAAGATGAGCGTAGAGGTGTTACACGGCCTGATTCCAAAAATACCACAAAAGGTGCCGCATCAGAATCCATACGTTACGTTGGTGGCATAGAAACAGAGACATGCGCCAGGGAAGCAGGGCGGAGAGCCCTGGAATGGGTCAGGCGTTTATGGTCAACTGATCGCCAGCAGAAATGCGAAGAAAACAAAATGGGGAAAACAGTCTCTTCTGTAAACAGTGTTGAAATTAAACGCTTCTCTCACCCCACATACAAAAGGGAACTCAAAATAGATTGATAAAACACAAGGCCTGTAACTGTAGAACTACTAGAAAAAATTAAGACAAAAGTTTCTTGACACTGGCCTTGACAATGATTTGTTTGGTCATAAAATCCAAAGCATAGGCAACGGAAGCAGAAAGACAAGTGGGAAACTCCCAACAAACATACAAACCTTGAACAACGCAATAGCAAGAAAAAAAGTCCAATCCCAAAGTGGGCACAGCTCCTGAACAGACCCGCTTCAAAAAAGACACACAGATGGCCAACAGGTATGTAAGGATTTTTCTTGTTGTTTGCATCAACAAAGAGAAGTAACTGTGAGGTGTTAGATCTTTATTAGCTTGTGGTAATCATTTCATGTATATGTATATAAAACCATTACTTTGCATGCCTTAAATAATTATTTGTCAATTATATATACCTCAAAAAATTAAGGAATGGCCATCAACTCTAACCAAGTCTAAACTGCTTTAAAAAAAAAAAAAAAAGAAACAATACTTATTAGGGAAAAACAAAACAAAAAAACTACAGACTCTAAAGCTCTGATTACTTACAATCGAATCCAAACCCAAATAACTGAAATATGAAAATCCTCCAAAACAAAGTTCATTCGCAACACAAAAGAAGATTAACAGATTTCAGCCCTGAAAGGACTCAGTACTTGGAGTTTCAGGAGAGAGTTTTAAGGCGATTCTTTAAAATGCTTTCATACATACAAAACGAGAGGTTTGCAATAAGTGAAATAATAAATCTCAGCAGAGAAATTGAATGCTAAGGAAGAAGTGGTGCTTGTGGATCTGAGGATTCTTTGTCTTACATACTCAAACCAGTGAGCAGCCCTAATAGCCCAACGGAAGTAACAGAGGGAAGAGCAAGTGAAGTTAAGGACAGCTAAATAAAATGGATAGACTGAAGAACAGAAAGGAAAAATAGAAAAATAGATTGAACAGCGATTTGGGGGACTATTAGGTAATATTAAAGTAACATATCAAGGACTTAGAATCCCAATGTGAAAGGAGAGAAAAAAATATAGCCAAAACTATTTCAAAAAAATAATCAACATTTAAAAAAATTGATGGGAGACCTACATTTAGAGTTTCAAGATGCAAAGTAAAACCACAACAAGATTTTACTACAGTCTCCCTAGGACGGCGAAAGGTGAGAAGGCCAAGGGTACGGGGTGCTGACCGATTTAGGGACCAGAGGGAACGCATGCACTGCCCGTGGGACACAAACTGATATAATCCGTCTCTGTAACAGCATGGCGATGTTTTATAAGCTTAAACATGCACATATCGTGGGGCAGCCTCATTCTGCAGAACTGACCCAAGGTAAGTAAAAACGTGTTTTCAAAGAAACACGTAGGAACAAGAAAAGTTTATTGCAGTGTTGTTTTTAATAGAATTTGATAGAACTCCGACGTCCCTCAGCAGATGAATTAAAAAGTGTGACGTCTGTATTATGCTATTGTGCTTCGCGATTGAACAGAGTAGAATATTGATGAAAATAACATGAATAATGATAAAGAATATATGGTAAGTGAAGCACGAAAACCTGCAGACTGCGTGCCGTGACACGTATGACGCAGGGAAGAGGGGGAAGGTGACGGAGCAGAGCCCTGGCTGCCCACTGGGGGGCTGCGGACAGAGCTCAAGTGGGAAAAGTGCATGAGAACATTTTGAAGCTGATGGAGATGCTCTGTATTTTGATTGTGGAGGTGACTACATTGCTGCCACAGTGCCCAAATGGATCAAACTGGATATTTAAACAGGAGACCTTTATTTTGTGTAGACTGTACATCAGTAGAGCGTAGGGGCCGACCACCAGCTGCTGCGGCCCAGAGGGGGCCCAGAGGAGAGGTGGGAGACAGGCGCTTCTGCAGCCGGGTCCCTCCTGCCCTGGCCCATCACAGGCGATCAGGACCTGTCAGCCGAGCGATGAAAGGTGCCGGGGTCGCCCGCTGCCGGTCTGTAGGAAGTGCAGACGGGTTCGCTGTTTGTGCGTAAACTCTGCTGAACTGTTGAAGCCTGAACACATTTGAGATCTGATGAGCTTTTCTTTCCCGCCAGGACGGTCCGTGAAGGTGGTTATGTAACTGGGCACCAGGTTCTCCGGGGCCGTCGTCCTGCCCTTTGCCCGGTGATGGTCTGGCACGTGGCTTCCTGGTTCCCAAGTGAAGGGTGTGGACCGCAGTGGCCCCCTGGGTGGGCAGGTCCTGCGCAGCCGTGCTCAGGGGCGTTCCGCTCCGGTGTCGCTTCTTCCCCCGTTCGTTTCCCCAGGACAGCGTCTTCCCCAGCCGCAGTAGATCAAAACCAGTGATTCAGAGAAAGCTCACCTCTCCGGGTCATAAAACTCAGGCTGGCAGAGGCAGTATTTCAGCCTTAGGGGCGGTCAGGACACCCGGGGGGCGCGGGGCCCCGGCCAGGGCGGGCCCTGAGGATCGAGGGCTCCAGAGCGCGCGCTTCCTCCTGTAGCTGCGCGGGGCCATCTGTAAGCACAGGGCCCCCCTCGGCCCCCACACACACCCCAGTGAAGACGGGCTCTGCCCACGCTGCGTGGGGCGGGGCCTGAAGGGAAAGTCTTCCCCGTCCTGGAGGGAATGGGTGGGAGCAGGGGCGGGGCCGCTGCTGATGCGCTGTGCGCTCGCTCCTCAGACCGCAGAGGCGCCCTGCCATCTAGCCACGAGCCACCCCCCCACACCCCGACTCCAGCGCCAGGAACAGGGGGCGGCCCTGGAACACGCGAGGTGAAACAGCCGCTCTGACACCCAGACGCTCGTGGCAGTGGGTCGCCACCATTCATCCTGCGCTAATGGCGGCCTGCGCACCACGCCGCACCGACACGGCTGACGAGCTGATGTCTCTCCCTGTCCCCTGGGGCCTCACCTCTCACCCTGCTGCCGTTGCTAAGTGCATGGTCCCGTCCTGACTGGGAAGTCTTACCCACGCGGGACGGCTTCTCACCACGGCCACAGCCAAGCCGCCCGTTTCTGCGTCCGCGGTGACATACAGCCGACTCTCCTGTGTGCAGGAGGCGCGTTCTGTAGCTCAGCTGTGAACACCGAGTCACCAGGTAGGGAGCCGTCGCTCCCGGCGGAGAGCGTGCGTCCCCACCTCTGTCTGCACCCAGTGCCCTCACACAGGCTGTGACGTGAACGCCGCCCTGGCAGAGCCTGCTGCCTGCAGGGGCGACTCAGGAAGGCGGGCACTGCCGGCCTCTGCCCACCGCCTGCCAACGCTGGGAAGGCTCCCTGTCCCCGTCAGCTGTGGGGCGCAGACACATCGTATCTGGTGGGAACCCACTCATGATAAGGACTGACCACACATGCCTCTCCTGTGAGCTCTGGATTTAGTATCTGCAGCAACAGAAAAAGCGGGCTTTTTTCTTTAATTTTGTTGAGTTTTTATCTCACCGCTTGAAGTGGCCATGAATTCAAGAATCACCTAACAGTGTGTGTGTGTGTGTGTGTGTGTGTGTGTGTGTGTGTGTGTGGTGTGTGTGTGTGGCATGAAGGCTCAGCACAGTGGTGAGCACATAACACACACGTATTTATTTAACAGGCACCACATAGCCTGCTGTAGATGGCTGTTAAAAGCCTTTTCAAAATAATCACTGGCTGAACTTCAACATGAAATGTAACTACTTATCTTCTCAACATAGAAGTTAATGTTTAGGAAGGCTCCTGCAGATGTTCTCATTTAAAACCTTGGCGGAAAACCGCTGAGATTTGCGATGGCAATGATGATGCCGTCTAATGTTTGTCAATATCTGCAATATAACAGGCCTTCATACACGCCAGCTTCTTTCCCACTCGCCTCAGTACGACCCCGTCCCCCCTTTCCCACCTGTCACATATGGTGGGCGTGGGGAGCAGGCTGCCCGCTGCTTCTCCCGACAGCAGGACGCGTTCTGAGCCTCTGTAGCCGTGGCGCTCCGCATCCTCGGCCCACACTCCGTGTAAACGCTTGCTAACACGCGCTGTCTTTCAACACGAGGAAGGTATTCCGAATGCTCCTTAAATTAATTTTTAATGTGCCTGTTGAACAAAATGAAGCAACTCTCAGGAGGGAGTGCAGTTTTAGCTTGCAGAGACAGAGAGCTAGGAAGAGGGCCGCTCCACACAGAGAGGAAAAAACACACAAGCCGTCCCTGCAGTTACTAGGGAAGGGAAGTCACCCGGCAAAGAGCTCCGGCTCAGTCTGCAGGGCCGCTGGCACCTGCAGGGAGGGGAGGAGGGAGGACCTGCGCACCTGCGCAGAGTCTGCGGGTGTCTGGCAAGGGAGACGCAGTGGGACCTGTGTGTAAAACTGCTGATGCCTGCGTGGGGCCTGCTGAGCACATAAAGCTCTTGGAGGCACAGAAACGGGCGTTTACACCTTCCTGAAAGCTTTTCTTCAAGAACCCCAAGAGCCTTGCAGGAAATAGGAGAACCCTGAGAAGTATGCTCCCCATGGTGCTGCGGAGAGAAATATTAATAGTCGCACCAAAATAAGTCTAGAAATACCTTTGGCTCCCATAAAACAGTGGCCTTTGTTTGTAGGGAGGAGGGCCAACAAAAGAGGTAGCCTAGGGTCACAGGTGAATCCGTACTGGAGTTGGGGAGCTGAATGGGACCTGCCGCTGAAAATCTGTCTTTATCTGAATCTGTCCCCACCTATCCTAGGGAGCAAAGCTCTTCTGTTGTGGGGAGAATGGCAACCAAGTTGTAACTTGTAAGTGCCGGACTAGCTGTAGAAACATTGTAGCTGAGCAGATGGGGGAAACAGACAAATATGGGGGAGGGAGGAGAGAGAGAGAGACGGGGGGGGGGGGGGGAGAGAGAGAGAGAGGAGAGGAGGCAGGAAGGAAAGCATTCCACTCGGAAAAGGGTCAGGTGCGTCTTGCAGGCCCAGGATTACTCCTGGAACACGAACAGGGGCCCTTACGAAGGCCAAACTCTAGTATCAAGCTCCACGGTGCCTCCTCAGGGGTGAGGCTTAATCAGAACATCAGAACTGACCCCCCTCCCGCATACCGGCCATCATGCTAACAAATAGCAAGTAAGAATGAAATCAGAATACCTCCGGTGGGAACCACAGAGGGAAAAGCTGGAGTTCAAGGAGAAGGCTGAAGCCACGGGAGCGCCGCGGCCACGCCCAGCCCAGCCTGACCTTGGGGGGCTGGGACACCCCGGGCTAAGCAGAGGACTCACGCACTCATCTCTACGCACAAAACTTAGGCTTTTCTCGGTTTCTTTCTGTTCTGTACAATCTGTCTAGCTTTCAACGGAAATTGAGAAGACATACAAAAGGGAAAAAATAAGTCAGGAAAAGAAAAGAATAATCAGCCTCAGGCTCAGATGTGCCGCAGGTGTTAGAACCAGCAGCAAATAATGTAAACTAAGTACAATAAGTGTGTAAAGGGTACAATGGCCAATGCAGACAACACGCAAGGTCAGACAGGCAAGGGCAGCAGAGAGCTGGGAAGTGTTAGAAAACGCCAAACACAAATGTTAGAGGGGAAAGGCGCACTCATTAAGGATGCCTTTGATGAGCTGGTTAGCAGGTTTGGGACACCCAAGGAAGGAATCGCTAAGTTCGGACATGCATTACTACTGATCACTCAAACCGAGGTGCAAAGAGAAAAAATGGGGGGAAATAGGCACAAAAACACCCAACAGCTGTGTGACCGTAGCAAGAGGTGTAATGTACACAGAACTGAAACCTCAGACAAAGGAAAGGCAAAAACGGGGAGAATATATTTGAAGAAATGGTGGCTGATAGTTTTCAGAGACAGACACCAGTGGACAGAACCATGAGTCTCGGAGAACATGAAGCAAGATAAGCACAAGAAACAGAACAAGACAAAACCCTGACCTTGTGCATACCATCCCGACGGATGCAAACACAAGGCCGAGAGAACATGTCAAAAGCCAGCGAATAAGGGACAAGAAGGACTGCAGAAGCTTCCATATCAGAAACGATGGACGCATTAATGCACTGAAAGAAAAACAATTAAACATTGTCAGCTGAGAATTCTATACCCAGTGGAAATAGTCATCAAAATGGGGCTTCTGAAGACCTGCTCTACAAGAAATGTTAAAAGAGTTTCTTCAGGTAGAGAGAACACAGTGTGGTCAGAAAGACAGACCTGCTCAATGAAATGAGAAGTGTCAGATATGGAATAAGGTCAGCATATCTTTCTATTTTTCATCCCTCTGAAGGATAACAGAGAACAGGGAAATATCTGAATTCCATGGCACAGATCATGAAACGGAGGGATTGAAAACACACCGTTTTAGGCTTTATATACTGCACAGGAAATACTGTCATATCATTTGACAGAAAACTCAGGTTATTTTAAAAATGTACATCATAAGCTGCGGGGAAACCTCAGGACATTATGAAAAGCAGATACACAGAGTAATTGATCGATGAAGGAACAGTGTCGACGAAGCAGAAGTAGCATAAACTTAGCTAAACAGTGAGAATTAACTAGTAGTGAAATCAAGACTTAGGGAGTCTTATATACTTTTAAGTTTTTTAAATCTTTTTACATAAAATTTTTGATGTTAATGTAGCTAATCAACACTCACATTATAATGTTAATATTGGAATACTTTTGAACTCGCTAAAATGTGTTGATTATGACTAAACGCGGAGGCGCTCCCTGTCCTGAGAAGCGATGCTCTCTTGATTAACGTTCTGACGGATTATTTTCTCTTTTCTTTCCGTAGTTTTCACAGCCTCCCCTGCAGACTATTAGATGGTGAGTCAGTGCACAAAGAGCTTCCGTCAGACAGACGCTTCGGGTCCCAATTCCATCGTGGCCAGGAAGCATAACTGCAGACCTCTATGAGTGTCTTTGATCTTTTTCCCCATTTACACGTGGAAATGGTGATGATGTCACAATGGTGACAATGACAATGGTGATGATGACATCTGTCCCACGGGGCTGGGAGGTCGGATGCCAATGTCCGCCAATCGCTTGGAAGAAGGTGAGGCGTACAGTGTTGCAGAAACAAGGGTCAGTCTCGCCTTTAGGAGCGTTATTCCGTAATGGCAGCGGACTAAAGCCTGTCCCTGGGCCCCTGTGTTGAGCCCAAACCCCTCCTGTGACTGTCTGTGGAGGAAGGACCTACGGGGAGACGATCAAGGCAGAGTGAGGTCCTACGCGGTCTCTGCTCTGATGGGATCAGTGTCCTAAGAAGAGACACGTGGGTGCTCGCTTTCTCTCTCTCCTCATTCGCCCACCACGGGAAGCCTTGAGAGGACGGGGGAGAGGACGGCCTCCCCCGGCACCGATCCCTCTGGGACCTTCACCTTGGACTTCCCAGCCTCCAGAACCGTGGGAGCATACATTCCCGTTGTTTAAGCCACACTTAAGCCTGCGGCATTTTGTATGGGGTCCACGCCGGCCAGGGCACTGACCACAGGAATCTGTCCCTCAAGACCGCTTCTTGGCGTTCCCACACTGTTTAGGTTACATCTTAGCTTGGATACCATTAGAAAAAGTAACCTCAATATGCGAATTCAGTGGCACAAAAAATTAAAGGGAGGAATTGAAAATATACGGTTTTAAGTAAGCTAACCAGGCAACCCAGGGTCCTATGGTATCAGTAATAATATTGGTTGTCAAATGGCTACCTATTATAATCACATGCTGTCCTGCCACTTCTGCAGTGGTCATGCTAAACTGATGTCCTTACATGCAGGCATGAAGAGCGATTCAATCACATGTATTAATTTATATTCTCAATTTCTAAAGATTTGTAGCAACGTATGTATCAGTAAAATTTTCAAATTAATATACTATTTTTCTTTTAAATGCAATATTATTATTTTAAGCATTTAAAAAATTTTCTTGGCTGAGCTTTTATGCAAGCTTAGCAGGATAAAGCTAATCAGGAATAGAAATGCCAACACATTTATAAGCTGGGACAGGTTGCTTGCTTTGCCGGGAACATAAATAGGTGGTAGTTTGTCACAGTTTAAATTCATTTCAATCATATGAACCTTGAGATTGGTTCAACATTAATTTTGAAGTTTAACTAATAATCAGAAAATATATAAATATTTTTAGTAATAAATGACCTCTGGATAGTCATAAATAAAAGTGACTAAAAACATTAAAATTAGGCAGTAAATTCAACTCTGATTCAAAATTAGGGTTCTTCACCTCGTTCAACATGCTCTTCCCATTTTTGTATGAAACATGGTGTGTTTGTTAATAGATACCCCTTTTTTAATATTCAAAATATCATACATTCAAAAATATTTCTAAATTCAAGGAGGTTTTGGTTGGGACTTGTCCTGGGGTTATGAATGTGGAGACTGGAAATAAGGAAGACAAATGAGCGTTAGTCACCCAAAGAGTCTGAAATTATAATGGTAACTGTGTTCTGCAAACCTAAAGAGCTGACTTTTTTTCTTGGCTATTCTCTGAGTGAAAGTAATGAAGTATTTGTTTAGCAATATATTTCTTTATATGAGATTAGAGATAAAATTAGTAGTATATTAATAAGCACAATATTAAATCTAAGTTGTATGTTATTATTTTTGTGGTGCATCCTGAAATAAACATATCATCCTACACAAAAGTAATTTCCTTTTTAATAAAGTCTGGACTTTGGGCCTTGGATTTGATGTATGTTGTCCTCCAAAGCATTTCTGGTGTAACCCACACAGAATGTTAACCAAACTTAATTTGCTGGACATTGTGGGGATTTAATTGCTTGAGGGTCCGCGTTATCCAGGCAACACTGGAGAAGCGAGGGTTAGACAAGCTATATCCACTTGCTCATTTTATCGACGTGTATTTATTGAGGATTTTACACGAAATCTGCTCTTCTTGGGGATCAGGACTGGGTAGTGAACAAAACAGTGTTCTACCCTCATGGAAAACGCCTCCCATAACTAAATGCCGACAAGGTTTAAATGTACAGGTCTTGCTGGGGCTTTATTATGTGCTATGGTGGCAGAATAGATTTATAGGGAAAATCATAGAAATTAATGTCCACTGGCACATCGGCTTTTACTTGTGATGTTTCCATTTTTCGCTTTCTTTTTTCTTCCTTTTACTCGACTGCTTATTCGTCATTTCTTTATCAATTCCTGCTCCCCTACATGTTCCAGTGGCTTGGTTTTGCCACAGCGATGAGGGGATGGGATCACAGAAGACAGACAGGCTGGGACCTGGGTGCGGGCGAGGGACAGCCGGGGAGGGACCGTCAGCCCGGGCCGTCCTGGTGCGGGTCCATGTCTGAGAACTGACTTGATATTTGAATGTTTTAAGAGGAAGGTCGGAATTTATAACGAGAAGGTGCTAATACGATGAAAAAGGGTAGAGAAAATATAAAGGCGTGATGATGATGAAAGCTTTCACTAATAAAATAGTTCCATAAAAAGCCTCACGCAGGGAAGCCAAGCGTTCCCAGTCATAGGTACGGAACATAAAAATATAAAAATGAACACCATAGTGGCAATTTAATAAATATAGTGATTTTAGAGGAAAATACATTCCTTTCATATTATTTCCTTGGTAACAGAATTAAACACAACATTAAAGGCTAAATTTAACATTTTCTTGTAAGGGGCATAAATGCAATTATTTTCCTAAAATTACTATTGATTACATAAGACCTCTTTTATAAAAGATTATTTCAAATATGTCATGCTCATTATTCAAGGCCAATTACTGTAATCTGAATTGAAATGAACATTCCTATGATGGCATATATAGAATGATACATGATGTATCATTAAAATCTCAAATTTTACATTCAAGGAATATTAATATAAGTTTTAAAAGAATATTTCAAATATATTAATTAATTCAAATCTTGTTTCCTCAAATTTTCAAGCCATTTTTTTTCCCATGGTCATTTAAACTTCTTTGTGGGAAATCTGACAGATTGCTAATTGATTATTGAAAAATCCATCCTCTCCTTTTTCATTAGTGACAAGAAGTATTGATAGAGGCAAAAATATATTCAGCTATTAAAAAAATCCCCTTGATTTCTTGGCCTCCGTCTGCAAACTCTCAGTGGACGCCCGCCGCAAAGTCGCCCGCGGTGCGAGGTCGGGAGGCCGGCCCCGTCCCTCCCCGCCTCGCATTCCCCCCGCGACGGCCGGACTCGGTGGTCGGTCGGCACTCCTGTGCGGATGTCACGGAGCGGAAGGCCGCGGGAAGCCTGCCGCCGGCATCACACGGGGGGAAGCCCCCGGCGTCTGTGTGTGGCGCGGATGCACACAGCCAGCCCCGGGCCACCTGCGCGCAACGTCGGGCCGAGCTCCGAGAGGGCAACCCTGCTCAGCAGGACGCACCGCAACCTTCCAGCCCGGTCTCCCACCCGTGCCCGAGGGCCAGCAGGCCAGCAGCGTCCTGTCACGTTGTGTGGACTGACGCCCTCCCGTCCCTCCCTTACCAACTAGGTCTTGCCCGCGTCCCACGCAGGGCACGGGGCTGCCAGGCGCGAGATTTTCGGGGACGGCGAGCGGGGCCGTGGGCGTCAGTCTTTGTGGTTAGTGACCTAAGCTTGAAGTGAAAATATGCGTTAATGAATAAAAAGTTTAACATGCAGACAAGTCATCCCACTGAGACTATCGATGTTTCTAACGTCTTTAAAGGATGGTTTTTCTGGTAAGCTACTTATTTTTTTCTAAACATTTCACTGTTCTTCCTTGTCCACCGTAAGCTTTTCCCCTAGAAGTTTCATCAGCTTCTATTAGTTTTATAAGGAAAAATGTCACATTTACATTTTGACAATTTCAAATGCCCTTTTTCGGTGTGCAGGGACCTATGTATGGGCGACCCTTGGTGCGCGCACGACACACGGGAACCTGGAAGCCGTGGCGAGCGGAGGAGGACCAGACCGTCCCCAGGGACAGCCTTCTGAGAAACGGCCCGTTTTTGTTCTCTGAGACTTCCTCACCCTGCAGCTTTAAAAGGGATATTAAATCTTCCTATTTTATATACAGTACAGGTTTCTCACATGAGAACATCTATGCATCAAAACAACCTGTTTAAATACAATATTCAAACATTTCTGAATTGGGTGATGTGAGTTTCCATTTTAAGCTGTCCTGACTCATAAATCCCCTGGGACGTTTTCAACTTTTCAGTCTATGATCAGTGAAATCTTGGTTTACACACATTAAAAATCAAGAAACACACTCATTTGTTTCAGGCCTGCGGAACGATGAGGGTCTCACCCAGTTGGTGTAGGATCGTCTGTCTTATAAGCCGCAGACTCTGGTCCTGCTGTCTGGAGACTTAGAAACACACCCTTCTCCAGCCAAAGGCCAGACCCCGCGTCTGATGGGCGTTACGCGCTAAAGCTTAGGTCTCTTCTCTCTTTAAATTACTCCCCCAAACATATTTTCAAACATTGTTATCTATTACTGTTATTGTGGTAATTTGAAATAATAAAAATGTTGATTGCAAGGATATGACCAGGTTTTACAGAAATGAATATAGAGGTGTGTAGAAATAAAATTATATAACAAGTGATACTTGCTTTCAATCGGTCACATAAATAGTAGCGAATAAATAAATAAATCTGAAAAACCTTACTTGTTTAATCT
Source organism: Furipterus horrens (assembly GCF_987537825.1). Lineage (NCBI taxonomy): Eukaryota > Metazoa > Chordata > Mammalia > Chiroptera > Furipteridae > Furipterus > Furipterus horrens. The sequence continues at coordinate 1,005,608 of NW_028327180.1, forward strand.
AGGCGATAACCATGTGGATTTTTACGAAACTGTTCTCTTTTTTAATGTAACAGAAAAAGGTGTTCTTTTTATTTAAAGAATTAGATTTCACTGGAAAGACTGATACATTCTAAGAGTCACAGGTCATTATAGTTTCTTAAATTAAAAAAAAAATTAACTATGAGCAAAGGATGCCCCCAGAGATGAGGCCGTGAGCATCCTGTTCTCTGTGCTGTTACAGAAGCTTGTGTCACCATTTAACCAGTGACGTTCTGTTAGGTAGGAGGCCACGTCACTGCGTCGGGAGAGAGATGGCAGACAGGGATGGTCTGCTGCCGGAGGCCGGAGTTCCTGCTTCCACAGGGAATGTTTAGATTTCTAGACCTCTAAGTCCAGCCAGCACTCGGTTATGTCTGCTGTGGCCCACTGTTCCGGTCCGTGAGGGTCGTTTTGGATCCTAATACTCCCAACCAAACAACGTTCCATTATTCCTAGTTCCTTCAGGTCTGAAAATCCAGTACATGTGGCTTCTGTGGTGTCTTCCAGGTTTTGTGTGTGAACATATAAAGTTGTTAAGCTCCACTTAAATTTAGTGCATGACTATTACTAATAGGCTCAATCATTAAAGATAAAAATAACAAGATCACTAAGGACAAAACCTGGCCAGCAAAATAGCTATCCAAATTATTACCAGCTTATAAAAGCAGTATCTCTTTAAACATTGTAAACCACTTCATAAATAAATGTGGGTGTGTATAATGACATATAAAAACCTAAAATACTCCCAGACTTATTGCACATGTTATGCTACACACAGTTCTCAATATGTGGGAGCTTCTGCTCAAGCCTTGTTTCCCACCCCCTCCAGCGCTCACGGTTTAAATAATTTCCATGAACTTCTCTGCTGTTTTCCTACCTTCTGTGTGGCCCTTAACTAAGCAAGTGACTCCCTTTATGTACATACATAGAGTGTATATACACATATACATGTAGCATACTTACATACGGGTGTATGTACATATCCACATGTATACACATGTTCCTACTTTCTATGTTCTACTACTCATGGGACTATATTCTCTTGAAACTGACGTTTGGAACTTTTCTACTAAAGGGCCTGCCGCCTGTCTGAGGACGTACAACAGCGACGGCCTCCTGTCGCCGATGCTGAGCGGCCCCTGATGGCCCCCGCCCCCGCCGTGGCCACAGCAGCACCCCCCACCCCCACTGTGCCGAGCAGGCGTTCCCGGACAGACTCGCCCGGCTGCCCCTCGGGGGCCCTGAGTGCGGTCCCACAGACCCACCGTGGGCCTAGAGTCCCGTGGCCATGGAGACACGCGTCCCGGCGATGCGGCGTCGCCCGGAACCAGCTTGGAGCGCGCCCCCTGCGGGCTGCAGTGTTTCCCTTCGCGCCGCAGATGTCCCTTAGGTCAGCGGACGCCGTGTGGTTCTGTCGCTCCCATGCGTGGGGCGGAGGGGCCTGAGACCGGGCGTGGGCGCAGTGGGTGCCCTGCGCCCAAAGGTGCGTCTCGCCCAGGGACCCCCTGGGAAAGAAGGTTTCCGCCACCCAGGCCCCTGTGAATCCAAGTCCCTGCTTCCCGAGAGCGGAGGGTGAGGACCCTGGAGGGGACTCGCGCCCAGCCAGGGGACACGCACACGGCCCCTGTGTCCCCAGCAGCGTGGCTGAGACGCAGTGGCGGGCGCAACGCCGGGCTCAGCGGTGCCCGGTGCCAGGCGGGGCGGCCGCACTCGGAGCGCCGACCTCACTGCGCTCCGCCCTGGAACCTGACCTTAAACTTTCCCACCCGCGGCGGCTGTCCTTCCCTGGAAACCACAGCTCCTCTCCGAGCCGGTTTTAAATGTTGGCTGAACGAATGCGTGGTCATTCTCTGCCGTCCTTCCTCTCTCACTCCAGCCCGAACGAAGGCTGCCAACATCACAACATTCATAAAGCACCGCTTTCCGCCTCCTGTTCTCTGGAGACAAGTTCACCGTTATTTAATTCATTGAATCAGATCATCTCTCCAGGCTCTGGTCACCTGGTATAACGGGGCTCTGCTGTCCTTCAGCAGCGCCGTCTCCCGGGGCTCTGGCCGCCCGAGGCAGCGCCCCCGAGACCCCACGTCTCCGGCGGCTTTCCCAGGACGGAGCGGCCACTCGCCTCACCGCGGCTGTTTTCGGAGGATCAACCCCCTCCCCCTCCTCCTCCCCCACAGACCCTGCCCCGTTAAGGCCGAGGGCTTGCCTTCCCCGAAAGCAGACCACATTTTTAAAGCCTACTGTGATTACTTCGATTATCTCACATCTTATTGTTTTTACTATAATTTCTTTGAATGTCAATATTCACATATATTTGTATAAACATGTGTGTGTATATGCTTTTCTTCTCTTGCATACATACCTCATAAATCCTAGAAATCTGAGTGCAAAGTAGACACTTCGACAAAATGGATGCTTTATGGTTAATTGGTTGATTTACACTCTGGACTTCATTTCCTTATTTGAAAATCAGATACCAAAATGGCTAGATTTTTTTGGGGGGGGGCAGTTTTTACAGGCTCACATTAGCAAACAACTGTGGTTGGAGCATTTGTGATGACGGTGGCCTGATACGGAATCAGATGGTCTTATACAGAGTCCTCACTCCGTGACTGTCAACCCTGGGGCCCTTGGCAGGCTGTGCTGATTCTCGGTGACCTCATCCTTTAGTGACAACTCAGACTTGCAGAAGGGAATAATGACGAAGGTGCCATTGCCACCACCAAACTCAGTGCAAGAGGAAGGAATTGCTTGGGTAGGGTGCTGGCTGTGTGCCAGACACTGTCCCAGGACTCTCAGGGTTAGGGACATAGAAATGGATTCCCATAAAAGTGGCAGCCAGTGGAAGTCTTAAATGTGGAATGATTTCTTAAAATATTCATAAGGCTACTCTTTTAGCTCACAATCGGTATTCTATCAGAGTTTTTAGCAAATAAGTATATAAAAAAGATCCATAATATGCAGAACGCGTTCCCGGTGAGAACCAGAGCAGGCGTCTGAATTAAACCCCTGGTCAGTGAAGCTGGGTACGCACGTGGTGTGAGCCCCATAATCCAGCGCAGGCTGTTGTAAATGAGGAAAGGTCACATTCAGAGACCCACTATTTAGCAGGGAAAATCAGAAAATAACCACCGTTCCACTTAGGCTAAGCACCTTCTTTATATTAAATACAGTTTGGTGAGTATATTCGAGCTGTAGTAAATAATTAGCAACCTTGGTAGAGGACATTTTTATCAGTAAGAATTTATAGAGTAAAAATTTTCAGGCTGTAAAATGATTCCTGGGACCTTGAACCAACACATTTGAGACTATAATGCTTATAAAAGTTGACTGTAGGAGTTCAAGAACAAAGTAAGCCAGGAGGACAAAGGCCTTCACAAGTAATTGCTAAATACTGGTCCACAGTGCGCGCTAGCCATCCCCTGCGAGCGTCGGCACGCTGAGGGCCTCCTGAGCTCGGTTCCCCTTCGGTGCCCCATTCACGCTCATGCTGCTAATGAACTTAAATGTTGTTGAAAATACTGACGGAGCTTGGAAACCCTTCCCCTTCCTGCAGCACCGCCTGTACCTTGAAAGTGATCAGACCGACTGAAATGGCGGAAATTCAATAACAGGAGATTAAACCACGTGGTGTCAAAGAGACCCCGCAATGAGGAAATCTGACATTTTTCCTCGGCACGTGGACTCTTCCTCGACAATTTACAAGTAACCGTGTTTCAAGGAGCCCAGGGATGCACGGAACGCCCGAGGAGGAGCCAGCACTGAGATTTCTGCGGTGCCACGTCTGAGACCCAGCACAGCCTCCCCAGGGCGGCAGCGGCCTCAGACAGTGTCACCTCCGTCATTCAAACCCACGTTTGCACGGCTGCCTCCCTGCACTTGGGAATCCGAAAATAGACCAAGCTCATGAATTTATTAATAAAGCCATTGGAAGCTGAGTCTTGTGGTGCCACCTTCTGGCACGAATGACTGTATAAAATGTTCCCCACGCTGACACAGCTCCTAAAGCGTAAACGAGTCACATTCGATGGTTTTATTTCTGTTCTGCATAAAAACGTCTCCTTTTAGGTGAGTGGGCTCGCACTGCGATCAACAATGGGGAAGGAAAAGCTGAGACTCCTTGGAAGTGAGACATTAACAGGACAAGCAGTGACATGGAAAGGAGTCTTTACGTTTCTTCTGAGAACGTGATTAATGGAATGCTGCTGATTGAATGCAAATGCCTTTTTTCCCCCGAGTAAATGAATACATTCCTCAATACCTTCAATTGCACTTGAATTAATTGCATTTCATCCAGTACTTCAATTTTTACAAACTACTTCCTGACACGCTCCTCAGCTATTTCTGCGTCCTCTGTGTGTCACTTACTGCCCAAACCCTATGATTATGCTGTCTTTATTTACCACACACTCTTCTGGTAAAAATAGAAAAAGCATTTCTGGAGGGAAGGGAAGGTAAGGAAGTTTTATCTAAGGATGGTGACCTATTTTCCAGGAAACTATGAGCATCTAATCCCACTGCAAGTAGAATTTAAAAACATTAGTGGCTCCCCATAAAGGCACCCTTGGGCCTCGCTGATTTTATCATTATGCAGATTAACAGTGAATTTAACCCTTCACTGGAAGCCGAAGTGCAAACCTCTGTGCGCAGGCAGTGGGTTAGCTCACCTTGGGCAAGTCCTGTCAGGACCGTTACTAGCAAGAGCAATCTTAGGACGGTTTTTCAAATACACCAGTTTTAAACATTTGAACAGTAAGCCCTTCTTTTTTAAAATTTGGAACATCGTCTTCTCCCTATGCCTCACATGTACTGAAATTTTTTTCCAGTTATTTTTCCTTCTCTAGAGTTCATGTAGTTTTTAAAAAGAACGATCATCTTAACCATTTTTATTATTTTATCTTTTCCACCACCAGTTACCCCCCCCATGCCCTCTTCCACCTCCACCCCACCCCCAGCCATTGAGCGATCACACAGCCTCTTCAGAGAGCCCCACACACAATATAAAATCACCAAATCCCTCTATTTTTTAGCATGGAGAAGAATGCAGGAAGATGATCAATCTTCCGTGAGAATATTTCTAGAAGAGAATTACTGAGTTTTGAGTGGTAAGTGGAGTTTCTCCAGATATTTGTTAATTTACCTAATTCATCTGAGGTGACATTTCAGGATCGTTAACAATCTCCTTTCTGCTTTCCTTTCACGAGGGGCTTGTTTTATGGCCATCACAGATGCCGCGCTCAGTTTAGGAGGCTTCGGTCGAGTGGACTCAGCCATTAAGAATCCTGAGACACTCAGGATCACACTCAGCTCAAAACGTCCTCATCCCAGGGGGGTTCTTCCTTTCCCGAGGCCTCGTGCCGTCCCTGGGGTCAGGCCACACAGCGGCCCCAGGACGCGCCGTGACGCACCGCCCTCCCCAGCGCGCGCAGCTCCCGCGCCAGCGGCAGGGACTCTGTCGCCCCGCGGCACTCGCGCCTCCCCCGTCCGTCGTGACCCTCATCTTCCCGTGGGCGCCGTCCGCTCATCCCCGCGCTTTCTTCTCCCGCCTTTTCTCACCCCCGCTGCCTGGCAAGACCTCCTTCTCCCCAGAACCGTAGGTTGCGACGGCGACACTGCTCGCCAAGCGCCGCGCGGGGAACCCCGGTGTCGGAGCTGCCCGAAGACGAGGCCCAGCCGTCACCGGCCCCGGGCTGGGGTCCCACCCGTGGGGGGCCCTAGGAAATCTCTCTCATCAAACCTCTGGCTTCTTCACACGCCCGAGGCTCCGGTCCATCGTGACTGACCAGCTCATCGGTGTGAAAGAAAGAAAAGGAAGGAAGGAAGGAAGGAAGGAAGGAAGGAGGGAGGGAGGGAGGGAAGGAAGGAAGGAAGGAAGGAAGGAAGGAAGGAAGGAGGGAGGGAGGGAGGGAAGGAAGGAAGGAAGGAAGGAAGGAAGGAAGGAAGGAACCATAACTTTTTCTTTTAACCAGAAGTGCATACACAGAAAGGCCTTTGCCACTGTTCTGTGCTATGACAGAAATTAGACATTTAAACGTATTTTCATAAAAATAATTTTCCAGACAAAATCGTATTGCTAACAGAGCAACATTGAACATGAAAGGCTTAGAGACATAAACATACACTCACGCCAACTTATTAGCATTCATGATTCAAAAGCTCATCACCATGTTTGCTGTTTCTTAATGCGGAGGAATATTAATTTTTACCATTTTCGCTCAAAACACCTTAAAAGAATATGAAATAAAAAGTGATCAGTTGTCACTCTGTGTTATCATCTCTCCAAACAACATTCGCGCGCACTAATTCTGTGACCCGTATAGACAGGAAAATAGCTTCAGTTAAACTTTCCATTAAAAACAACAACACTCATTCTGTGAGGCCACACATCACGACCCCTGATGCTCCTGGAGGTTGTAAAGGACCCAGACCTAATCTCTCATACATTTACTTTTTGTAAATGGTACATTTTTATATTGTGAAGCAGCTGTTCCAAGGAGATCCAATACAAATAGAAATTCTCAGCCAAAGGAAACGCTGCGCTTGTAAATCTGTGTTTACCGCCACACTTAATCATATATGTCATTAGCCATCTTGCTCTGATAACGAGAAAAAGATGTAACTTCTTTTATGGAAACAGTTGCACAAAGATGGAACTCTAACCGTTAGCTGAACATATTTTTATAACACATTTTATTATATTTTCTAGGCTTTCTCTTGGCTTGCTCTCTGGTGTGAACTTCCAGATCTCAGAGGCGTGAGTCAGAGAGCTGGGGATCCGTGCGTCTGCGTGGTGTCGGTATAAATACATAACCACATACCAAGAAAAGTCCTTCTCGGACTTAAATAGGTAAAACCCCAAATTCCCAGCATCAACTTTACAATCAAAAGAGCCCCTCTTATATCATGAGAGGCCACGCCCCTTTCCTGCTGTGCTGTAAGAGGGAGGAGCTGCCCACGGCGGCCCCCCAGCCCCGGGCCCTGCCCAGCCCCATCTCCAGCTCCCGGGGGCTCAGCTGCTGCCCCCAGAACAGAGGTCCCCCACCCGTGGTGAGGTTTTCAGTGTCCGTGGCCCACCACGCGCGAAAACATTAAATGAGAAATTCCAGAGATAGGGTACAAGACTTACACTGCATGCCCCCCTGAGCGGCGCGCTGAAACGCCCCGCTGCCCCCTCCCTTCTGCCCCGCTGCGAGTCGCCACCTCGCTCTGCCCCTCACTCGGGTGTGTACCACCTCCGTCACCAGGCGCAGAAGGCCAGCGCAGAAGAGTGAGGTGTTTGAGCGGGAGGGAGCACATTCCCAGAACACTGTCACAACTGTTCTCTTATTAGTGGTTGTGAATCTCTTCCTCCGCCCCGTTTAGGGTGTAAGCGCATCCCAGGCGGGCGTGCGCAGGAAATCGGTGTATCTAGGGTTTGCTGCTCTCCAGGGACAGCCAGTCCTGGGGGTGCGAGGACACACCCCTGTGGGAGAGGGGGCCACGCACGTTGTCAGCCACGGGTAAGAGCGCAATGTTGACTTGGCTCGGTCTGTCCAAACATCTGCTTGGCTTTGTGATTTTTTTTTTTTTTTTTGGTCACAAAAGTGCAAAATGCATGTTAGTATTTTTACCTTAGAGTTTGATATAAATAAAATCTCCTTGTCATTGTAAACCACATTATTATAGCTGTAGGAGCTAATGAAATATCTAAACTTCACAAAATATTGTTTTATAAGATAAAAGGTGACAGCATTTAATAACACCTTATTGGTTTAATTTGGGGAAACGGTGACAGCAATAAAAACACTGCACAAAATGAGAGGGGAGCCTCGTGTTTCCCCAAAGCTCTGACCAGGGAAAACGCAAAGAGGAGCCGGCAGGGGGTTACCTCACGGAAGGGAAATGAGTGAGTAATGAAACGCTCACCTCTCTGCTGTCCTATTTTAAAGGTTATTTTCATCTTGCCACCATCATGTCTCTCCTGTCACGTGGATTCAACTGCCCCTCTGTGATCCAAATGTCACTTCAGGCTCCTTTTTTCACGAATTTTGCAGAAATGTCTTTTTTTTAGAAACATATGAGTAATCACCATTTGCCTGACATCAGTCAATTATAATGCAAATTTCTTGACCAATACATTGGAAACCCTGTAGTGAGTTTAAACAGAGGACTAGCTGTCTTCTCAGGACCGCTCTTGAGGTCTCTGCGCGAGGACGCTTGCTCCATGCCAGCCTGTCAGCCAAGTGACAGAGTCCCAGCTGAAATGTCCCTCTGCAGATATTTGTCACAGACCAAGTCCCGTGGTTACTGAGGAAATCTGCTGCAACCAACAATGTCCTATTTTAACGTGCGATTCTTCCTTCCTGTATCAGAAATGTAAGAACTCAGAATAAAGGCGATGGTCTCATATTGAAGCACTTTGTAGTTACATGATGCATTCACATAGAGCTCAGAGGACTGGGAGGTGCTCGTCAGGAAGCCGTGATTTTTGCCTTCAGTCCTGACTGAGGCCTCTTTCCTCAGTCTCTTAAGCTTTGGAGCCACGTTTTATTAATCTCTCAAATGTGTGTGGGGTTCTTTTTGTTTGCCTGTTTGCTTTTTACAGTCTTTAAGGGATTTATGTTTTTGAGAAGTCCGATGTATGAAAATCAATAAGAGAGAAAGCTAGAACACAGAAAAATAAATCATCAAACCGTAGAAACATTATCCTTTGTATTTCCAACAGCTCTCCAAGACTGCCTGTGTTTACACGGGCCCAGACGGGAGCGGTCCTTGCCTGGGAAGCACCGTCCTGCTGATACCAAAGCCCCCACGGCTGACACCCCGTTACTGCGGCAGCCCAACCCCCACAGGCCCGTGTGGGGCAGCTTTCACACTCCTCACTGTCGGCTTGGTTTCTGTAAAAATTATTTCCATTAGGAATGTGTTTAAATATCTATTCAATTTGCCACTGAGGACTCTGTTTTATACGCTATTTATATGCTGTTTTATTTATTTTTGTTTTATTGAGCACCCATTTTAAAAAACATCTCTTCATCCATTCCGTTTTAAGTGTTTTTTGAATCATTACTGGTCTCAAGCAAACACGGGGGTTGGTTTCTTACCCTGAAGCTGAATTTCTGACTGCCCCTCTTTAAAGGAAGCATAACCTTTATAGTTTAGTTCCATAACTTCTTTTTGGTTTTATCATTTATTTTGACTTTTGGAAGGGCTCTCTTGTTTTGCTGAGCTACATAAGCTACTCAGGCCCCCAGCGCCTTTACATCGGGGTGTTTTCCCTTGGACTGCAGCCCACGTTACTATCATTATAAGCCCCCCACCCCAGAGACGAGCCTGAAGCCATAGTCAACCCACCACTGAGGTCTCCACCAGACGCGGTGGTGGCTTCTTTCTGGAGCGTGCACCTTTTATGTTCCCAGCTCACACAAATCTCTCCATTCAAACCAGCGACTTTCTCTTACACCATCGCGCCCAGCGCCACCGCGCAGGCAGGTGACGGCGAGGGCTTCCTCGTGTCGTTAGCCCGCGGACGCCCTCGAGGGACAGCCTTGCCTTTCAGTGCCTCAGCCGGAAGCACGGGGGCAAAGATAAAATGAGCAAATAAAACCAGTGTTTGGGTTGGCCAGGAAAGCCCCCTCGTTCTTTCCCTACGATGGCTCTAATAGCGTTTAGTGGCCCTTGACTTCCTTAGAAACAGTGTTGCTAGATTGCGTGGGGACCGCTGTCACATCAGCGTGCATTAACAAAACATCAAAATTAGTGAATTTTTGTGCAGCCATTTTAATACCAAAGATGGGAGAAGATACGCAATGTTTTCGCATAGTAGCTTTATTACTTCTAGGAAGGTAAAGCCACACGGAAACATTAAAAAAGACCTGTGCCGTGTGTGGGAAAGGTGCCGTGACTGATCAAACGTGTCACGGATGGTTTGTGAAGTTTCCTGCTGGAGGTTTCTCACCGGACGATGCTCCACAGTCGGGCGGACCAGCTGAAGCTGACGGCGATCCAATCGAGACATGGATTGAGGACAATCACACGTGGAGAGAGACGTACTCAAACCTTCCAGGTCAACAGTTATTGATGAACATGAACCCCCTATGGGCGGTTTTTCCTCCTTGTTTCCACGGTCATGGGTGGTTTCCCTTGTTTTCACACCTTCCTCTGCGGTTCTCTCCCCAGACGGCTCATCTGCCCAGGGGACGGATGGCAACCAAAAACCAGCCTTAAGAAATGAAAAGTATTTAACCAACGTTCCTGTTTCCAAGAGCTCAAGCGATTCTAAAGCCTCTGCTCATGGACAGAGCATTTGATGGACGTGGCGAGGTGAAGAGGGGGCTCGCGCAGGTGACAGACCTGGCCCAGGCCAGCCTGCAGTCCCCGAGGGTCGCCTGGAAGGGCAAGTGGCAGAGGCGACTGTCCCGGAGCAGGAGCCGGGCCTGCGCCACTGGGAGCGCAGAGAAGCCCGCGTGCCTTCCCACAGGCGGTCGGCAAGACGTCAGCGGACGCCCACGTGAACCTCGTCACTCTGGGCGGAAAGGAGACCCTCGGATCTCGTCACCCCGCGTGGTGGGGAAGGAGCGGAGGGGCTGGAACCTCCCGTGGGAGGCGCGGAGGTGGAGAGCGGCCCCCAAACCTGCAGGCGGAAGGTGGACGGGGGGCGGGGGCGGCGGGCGATGCCGCGGTGCCGCGGGGACTGCGCGCTCCCCACTACTGGCCGCGTCATGTCCCCCAGGATTCCCACTCAGCCCTGGACAGAGGAGACACGTGGCACGTTAACGAAGATGAACTTTCTCCTGCGTTGACAGGAAGGTAATCCAAACAAAACCAGCCTGAACGACAGAGAAATAAAGACGGACAACGATGCGTATCAGCGCAAAGACAGAACATTAGAGAGAGTGTGTGTGTGTGTGTGTGTGTCGGCGGGTGTGGGAACGCACATTAAGTAAATACTACTATTTGAAAAACATTTACATAGCACAATTATTTTTTGGTTCTATAATCAGGATTGGTGGTTAATAAATTGAAGGTTCATGTGGGATAATGAGGTAGTCAAGTTAATATTTCATAGACTTAAATCTAAGTTACCATACACAAGCCATCCATCTGCATTTTCCTGAAACCTTGGGAGGGTGAGTGACATGTGCCATGATCTCTTTGAGTTAAAGTTCTCCACGCGCAATGTCTTAGGTGTTAATCAATTATTCTGTTTTTTAAACATTATTCATGTCAGTAGATGCTTATTTTCATAAAAATCAATTTTGCATAACTCCAGGAATGATTAAATTACATGTACAATATTGTGAAGATGCACACAAAGAAAGCTAAGCTCAGAAATATTTATGTCTCGTTATTTGCCAGCCTGTCCCTCACGGGAGAAATAAAATGAATGATAGAGAAGTTAAATGAGAGGATATTAAACAGTTCTTCTTAAAGCCCTCTGGTCAGGTTGCCTGTGCATGTAACTTGACCCAGAGGCCCTCCCTGCGGGGACCCAGGGATGGCCCCAGTCCTGTCTAATTGCAGACCTGTCAGGCAAGCAGTCCCTGTAACGATGGCTGTGCAGGACGCTCAGTGCTGATGACAGGCTTGTGCCAGAAACTGTAAGTGATTAATCTCTGCAGTGATCTCTGGCATTCATCCAAACAGTTCCCAACTGCACAGAGCCTTGCTACGCTGTCAGTCGGGGGGTACAGCCCAGAGGGGCTGCCTGACACCTTGGCTGGGGCGGGGCAGTTAGCTGAGCTCATGTCAAGTCATGTGGCTCCTGTTTTAATACTTAGTGTGTAATGTATATTTTCATTAGTGAAGGATCGTCATTAAATTAAACAAAGGAACAAGGCTAGTGCTTGTTAAAACATTCTTTGGACCAGACACATAATCTTAATTTCAGTGTGGAAACAAAACGGAATATGACCATGGGCGAAGGCTGGTGATGGGCATCCTAGCAGTGCTAGGACTGAGGGCCCTGGCTCTTTGCTCGCTGGTGGCTGGAGGTCCCTCAGCTCAGAGGGGCCACCACAGCTCCTGCCATGGTCACAAACGTCATCACAGAGGCAGAAGTGAGTGCTAGAGAGACCCCACTGGCCGGGTGGAGTTCTGCAGACTGAAGCGCAACTGTGGGAATGGCTTCCCGTCCGTTTGGTCTGAGTCACCGACTCTGCCTGTGCTCACGGGGAGGGGACAGCAGTTGAGAGCAGGAAGCAGGCATCCTGAGGAGTCACACTGCGTCTCTGCAGTGAAGCAGGTTTACATAACTCAAAAAAAATTACATACTTTTAATGGATTTCAACCTATTGAATCAACCCATACATGGAGCAGAGAAAGCAATGGAGAGTTCTAGAAGAGAGGCCTAAATAACACCCACAACCCGGGCAACAAGGGACTGCCCGCAGGAGGGGGCCTCGAACCGTGAGAGCGCAGCATCATTTCTGACGCCTTCCGCCTCTGCTGCGGCCACTGCCTGACGACAGGTGAGTCAGGCCTTCGGATAGTGTAAAACGGGTATAAACGTCACACCCGATGGTTGACGGCTGTCCCGTCAAATTCCGAGTGAGCCCTGAGGAGGCCAGGCGGCCCGCATTGCAGGGTCCTCCGCCCCAGCTGTCAAGGGCGGGAGTGTGGGGACATGCGCCTGACAGCCGAGCGCCCTCACCGAGGCCGCGTCATCGACGGATAAACAGAACCAGGCCCATCTGAGGTTTTCAGCCTTCCCTCCATCCCTCACCCCTCCGTCGAGGAAGAGGAAGAGGCGTCACGATTGCATCTGCAGATCCCAGAAAAGCAGCCACGACACAATGAGAAAGAGTGACAGTGACCGTTGAGTGAGACGAGACAGAGAACACAGTGAGTAACTGACAGGAGCCCACCCCAGCGCGTGGGGACGCCCACGGGGAGGAGTCGCAAAATGTCAGGCCTTCTTCTACGTGAGCTTCTGATGCCCAGCGACGTAAAGCAAAATCAGAAGCTCTTACCCTGCGAGGCCCGGCCCTATGTCCACAGAGACCCCTCACCGTCCCTCAGGTCAGTAACAGCGAGCGTGCTTGTAACTTAAAACTTAAAGTGGGAAAGAGAAAATTATAACAATATTAGAAAACTAGAACTTCAAAGAAAATATTGCCAAAGATGAAAGCATTAAAAAAAACCGTAAGTAAACAGAAGGATTGAAAAGAACTATCATAAGCTAACCTCAGGGAAACTCTTTAAAAGAAAATCAGATACTATTTTTAAGAGAGAATTAATTTTGATTGTAGGGTAAAAAGTAATTATATATTACTATTTGCAGAGGGGATATATATGATTTATCCACATTAGGATTCCCAGTCTGATGGAGGTAGATTTAGCTCATAAACACACACACACACACACACAGAAACACAATCACAGGTAAATTTCATCACACATACTTTTTTATGATGCTGCTCTGAGCCTGTGGGTCTGATGCTGTCTGTAGGTAGAAATAGTCAGAACTGAGCTGAATCTTGGACACCCCGCCGGCGCCTGAGAATTGTCTTTTGGCGGCGGGGAGACCCCTCCCTCCCCAGGACTTGGAATCAGGATCTGGGTGTATCTACCTGCAATATCATTCCCATCCCACAGCCCCCCTCAACAACAGCCCATGTGTTTACTGTTTAAAGTTAGGATGTTGTTTACTGTTAGCTTCCCACTGTCTTGAGTATATTCCCTGTAAATAAACATCCAGGCTTTTGATTTAGGGCAGGTGACAGGAAACAGGTGGGTTGCTTAAAAAACAAGGACAAATAATGGACACTCACTGAACTTCAGCCGGAGGGTGGGGGCCGGAAAGGCGGGAAGGGGCCCAGGCAGAGAGCAGACCGCCCGGAATGAATTCACGTGCATTCGCTCTACGTTCCACGCAATGAGCTTTATCAGACAGAACCATGCTGAGGAAGGAAGCTGCCACGCACCGGTTCCTGCAGGGTGGGTGCTGGGCACCTTGTTCGAGGGCAGAGGCCAAGGTCTTCGCCAGTGTCTCCATGCTTCCTCTCCTGCGGCGTGCCTCCCGGCTCAGGGTGCCGGGCAGCGGGGGCTGGAGAGGACCGCTCCCCACGCCTGCACACGCTTCCCTCTGGCGTTCCGACCCTGGCCTTGCCCTGACCTTGGCCCGGGGAGTCTTGCTAAATAAACTCTTCCATGGTCCCGGAGTTCACACAAGCAGGTCCCTCACGTGTGAGCTCAGGGGTCTCTGAAGTCCAAAGGACAGGGACTCTGCCACCCGTCCTCCCTTCCTCTCCTCCCCGAGTGGCCGAGCGAGGACAGCGGAGAGGGTTTTCTTTGTTCCAGCGAGTTCTGACTATGTCAAGGTCCCATCAAGAGAGTTTCCTCCAGAACGGGCGTTTCTCAGATCTTGGCGCCCAGAACCACTGGCAGCAACAGGATACACTGTCATCACAGGGTCGTTTCCGCCATGACCAGGGACACGCCTGACCACACGTATGACCACAGAGACCCAGGGACACTCCCCGCACTGCAGGGTAAACAAGGCATTCGTTCCCACCTGTCAGTGACGACGTCCCTGGTTCGGGGGAGACACACGCGAGCCTGTGTCTGACTGGCTCTCTCCAGCCGTTGGGCTTGGACATGCAGCTTAACGTTCCTGAGTTCCAGCCATTTCCTTCCTTCCTGCGTGAGGTGGGGACCGAAAACATACGGCTCACAATGTGATTTTAAATGACATAAAGATCAAAAAATAGAATGCATATTAAGTGCCCGGCATATAAAAACAAGAAAACCTGAGAATAAAAGCTCTGCTCTTCCAGCCGAGGCAGCGATTTTCAACTGCTGAGCTGCAAGAATTTTCAGAATATGCGCTGACTATTCAGGCACTGACCTCTCTTCCCTTAAATTCACATTTAAAACATGACAGCAGCCAACACAATAGCCATCTAGTGTGAATGAATTAAAATGGCACCTATTTTCCTGTCAGCTCAGCAAAAATCATAACATTTTTTGGTGCCACAAAATTTTAGTAATTAGCATATGTGCAGAAAGGGGGGAAATCGCTGAGTCATGTGCCGCCATCCAGAGGGCAGGTGACAATGATGAGCGCCCAGCCAGGGGCTGTCCTTGTGTCTGGCAGCTCACGGTTTACACGGGAACTTTATAGCCACTTTAGATGGAATGTTAATTTAAAAGTCATGGATAAATATTTTTGAAAATTGGCTTTATCTATACTTGACAGAAAAGGAAATGAGAAGTTAAAAAATTAAATGACTTATCTCAGTCATGATGGGTAAGTGGCAGAATTAAAAATTTAGTGCAGGCATTTCTTATTCATAGTTCAGCGCTCCTTTGCTATGAAGGAAAGCCACCCCCTTGCGTTTATTACTGAGCAATTTCCACAAGTCAGTTTCGGGCTTTTATGGGGAACTGGGCATGGCCCGTGCGTGAGAGAAGACGCAGCGCCGCTCAGAGGGCAGAGCAGCGCCCCCAGCCCGGGTGATTTACACGCTTCGTCTAATGTAATTTTGGTGTTAGGGCTATAATTGCTTTGCTGAGAATTTTATTCATTGAAATATATTCCAATGAGTGGTGACATTATTAAGCAGGAATCTTCTGATTTTTGTTCCTCCAAGTCAAATTACATTTGAAGGACACATTTTGTTCTGTGCCACCCTTCTTAAAAATCTCAAACTCTTAGAACCCAAATTTTTAGGATAGTAGAAAAAAATGTATGTTTTCAAATTTTGATGTGTCCGTTACTACATTCATTTTACCAGGGGAGATGCAGGGGACGGGGCTCCCTGCGCCTCCCCCCGCGCGGCACCGTGTGGCAGGGCCCCGCAGAGCTGATGCGGCCGCTGCCGCCCGCGCACCCGCCACCAGCCTCTCCCCTTCTTCCTCTGCCAGGTCCTCACCCCGTGTGGCCAGAGCCTGCGGGGCCTCCGCGCCCACGAGGGAGGCCTTCCCTTCCTTGTCGGGCTCCCTAGGGCCTCGGACACAGTCCTCACAGGGGCCCCGGGCCACTTCGGCTGCATGGGCAGGAAGGGCTCCAAGTGCCGCAGCTTCATGTTCCTCTCACTTCTCCCAGGGTCCCCAGGAGGCTGAGCACCTCAGCGTTGTTGGGGTTCTGGCCCAGGGCCCCCAGCACGTCCCCACTCCGGCCACGCAGCATCTCGCCATCCCTCGTTTGGTCAACTCTGCCATCCGGTCCTTGGTGAAGCCACATGCTGGCTTCTCCTGGCCCCTGCCCCACCCCGCCGCTGCCCTGACCCGCGCGTGGGCCTCACCCTTTCTCCCTTCGTCATTTTAGAGGGAAGATACTTCATTCAACAGTTGCCAGAACTCATGATTTCATTTATGCCGCTGAGTTGCTTAGTCGGCTTCAAAGTCACAGTGACCTGGGACTCTAACTCTGCTTGTCACCTGCCCCACGGAGACTTTGCGTACGAAGCACCGAGAGGCTGGGCGGCCGGGTTTTTCCCTCACTTGCAACACTGAGGAGAATTTAAAACTGCATTCTAATGTTAGTATAAATTATCCTCATGCCTCAGATCCCATCACGTCATCTATTTTTTTATAACTTGTTGCTCTGAATGAGGCAGCGTGTACGACATGTGATTTTACACAGGATTTTCTCACAATTCTGGGTCACGGCAGGATTTTTGTGAATGTTTGCGCCTGTGGGTGACACAGGCGGGGAGACTGCACGCGGCTACATACATGAACACGCGAGTCATGGTCACATCTGAGACACTAGGCTGAGTTCCCACTGAGTCGGACGCGCGACCCGCAGACATCACGGGGGCCCGGATGCCGTGACGGGCGATGCCCTTGCTTTGTTCAGAGTCGGATTTCACGTCACCTACACACACCTAGTTTTAGCAGGTTCATTATGATAAAGTTGGGTTTTATCCCAAATAACCTGTAAACTGCGAAAAAGCCAAAGTGTACAATTAAAACGCTCAGGACAGCAAGCGGAAGCAGAGGATATAGCCACTGTCACGGAGCGGGAAAACAGATGTAGGGAATGAGACTCTCCAAGGTCAGTGTGGAACCCTCACACTGGGTTGGCAGGACGCTCCGGAGAGGGACACCGTGGTGTGGCACCGGCTGGGCATGTCCCCCTCTTGGTGCTGACGCATTGGCACCAAATGCGTCCTTGCGGTGATTTTCACAGGGCCAAGTGATGCATTCTGGGTTGGATGGTGACTTAGGGTCCAAGTCATTTTTGAAACATCTTTTAAAGCAACAGTAAGAAAAAAAACCCTCACTTTTTCAGCCATAAAACACTTAACATACATTCTGTACCTCTAAAATTTTAGGTTATTTTCTACGCTTTACCCATTTTACATCAGTTCTGGGCCGTGTGACAGATGGCGCAGTAGGAGCGCGCTCCCCCGGGGACCCGAGGCGCGTGGGGAAACGCCGTGTGGTAGACACCTGCCCCCACGCCAAGCCCACGTTTAGCTTCCCTCCCAGTGAGGAAGGCATACGCTAAGCAACGAAGCGCCCGCAGGGAAGAACACAGAGCGGAGCTGCCGCGCGGCCTAGGAGGGAGCCGGTCCCGGGTACGATGGGTCCGAAAAACGAAACGTTTTAGGAAGGCACCTGGAAAAGACTACTTAAAATTAACTTTGATCTACAGCACAACAAATAAAGAGATTAGTCTTACCAACAGAAATAAGGATTTTGACTTAATATTTAATGTTCGATCTCAGTTGAAGGTCAGCAAAAGATGATCCTAACTGGTTAGGCACAATCACAGTTAAATGAACTGTGTGATGTGACTGACTGCGTTTTGTCGAGTAGTAAGAACTGAGATATCCGAAGTAACATTTCCGGTGTTCTCTGCAAGACCGGTTTCTCCCCTGTCCTGAGGTGGGCCAGTCGATGTCTCTGTCCGTGGTGCTGATTTTACCCGACTCTCTTTGTGGCGGGGTCTTTTGACATAATGACCTTTTGAAGATATAAAAGGACCAAAGAATTGTGCTTTTGTCTGGCAGGAGGCGCATTCTGAAGAAAAGAGGGAGCCCGGCCGGATTTACATGGAGCCCTGCCGGGTCTATCACCGCCCTCCCTGTGGAGAAGGCAGAGGACGTAACAAGTTGGGCAGGTGATGCTGGACTCCGAGCCCCGATTCGGGCGGGGAGAACGAAGGGTTGAAGGAGGAAGGAGACAGACTGGAGGAGAGGAGAAGGGGCGCCCACCGGCCCAGTCATGCCTGGACCTGATACTCTGAGTTCAAAATTGCCTGTCGCAAAACTCGTGTTCTTTCTCGTAATGAGATCTTTGCTCATGTTGTGGGTACCCAGGCAGCACCATATTTTAAAGAATTCACAGTACAAACTAGTGCTGCTCATGTTCCTCCTCCCCTTCCTCTTTCTCAGAATATTAAACCAGGTCATTGGAATCTGTGAAAGTGTGGATTTGTGTTCAGATTTAATTCTCACTGAATATATTTAACTGAGCAGACTAAACCCTGGCGAAAACTCAGCCGCCCCTTAATTTTAAACACTGTTCTGAATGCCTTGTATTTGCTTTTTCTTTCATTTAATGTTTAAAACTTCCCTGGCAGGTATCATTTTGCCAGTTTTATTAAGTAGGATCGTTGCTCAGAGCTATCCAAGTTTACACAGCTGGACTGGAACTGAGGCTGCTCTAACTCCAAAGTCACTTCTGCTCACACACACGCTCGCAGAGAATCGGGGAACAGCTTCAAGTACTGCCCCTCCCCAGCAGGACCTCCCAGCATTACTTTAAAGACCAAGTCTGTATCTTAAGCTGCGTACATTATAATACTATGCTGAATTGTGTAATACAAACAACCACAAAAGAAACCATCCAAATCCCTGGCCCTGGTCTTGCTGAATTCCCAGTTTCATCCATATCAGCAGCTAAAAAGGCCCCTCTGCTTGGCTTTGTCCTTCCGTCCCGACATGAAATAACCAGTCTGAAACTTGCTACTGCAACTCCCCCCTTCCTGCGCCTCTTCTCCCTCAGTCCCCGGGACACCACTGTGTGCGTGTTTCCTCCTCTTTCCAGGGAGACTCTCCCATTTGGTCCCTGTTACTTCACTTTGGCTGAGAACCTGAGCAGGGGCAGGAGCAGGCGGACGGGGCTTCCGGCTGCTCGGCCGCCGCCTTCCCACGGCTGCTTACCTCTGTTACATTATCCTTGGAGCCTGACCCTCGGGCCAGTCCCTCTGCCACTGGGTAATCAGACGCAATACATTTTCAAAGAGGCGCTGTCACGCGGCAAGCAGGGTAGTTGGCCCTGGGGACACAGAGTCATGCACCCTCCCTCTAGAAGTCTGGGTGCCTGGTTGATATTTCAGCGTCACTGTGCCCCAGAGCAGACTCTGCCACATCCTTGGAGACATGCTTTTCTCAGTGACTAACCTGCCACCCTCTCACATTGCTTAGTTAGAATATCGGAGCCAGTCCCTGTCTCACTGGCTTGACACAGTCTCTCATGTCCGTGGATGCCGGAGGCTCGGTCACGTGCAAATCTCTGCCACGCCCCCCGCTGGAGTGCCTGCTCACCACCTCACGTGCGGACATGTCAAGAGACGCTCAGACTCCCCCCCCCAGGTGGCCCCAGGGGGACATTTCCCACGCTAATTCTCGAGTGACCTTTCTGAAAAGCGCATGATCAGGACACTCCCCATCTTCCAAAGGCTTTCAGTATAAGGTCCAAACAGCTTAGAGTACGGGGGTTCATCTCACTTCCTCTCTCGATTGATTTTCTGCTCAGAACGACCTCATATGCCGCCTTACACGTCGTGTGCAGACCAGAGAGGGCCGTTCGCTCTTCTGCGTGCTGGCTCATCCAGCTTTCTGGGCGCCGCACCGGCAGGTTAGAGAGCTCTCCCTGAGCCCCGCGTGGCGAACCGGGGAGATCTCTGGCCCGCTTCTCTCTGCGTGCGGTGCATCCGTAAACCACTGCGCTCTGCCTGGGAGGCGATTTCTCTGATTATTTTACAGTCGGACTCATGAGTGTCCTGAATACGTCGGAGCTGCAGGAATGCCATCTTCACTTGTGTCTGTGAACCCTAACACACGGCCCAGACCATTGAAGTCCCCAAACCGGCGTGGAAAAGGGTGATGTGGGGACTCACTGTGTTTCTGATATGTGGCCCAGAGCGAGTCAAGGTTTCATGTAAGAGCGGACTAGCCGTGGCCTTAAGGACATACGCTGTTTGTGTTGGAGCTAAAAGACAGCAGCTCGGACGCCAGCGACCTCATGCAGAAAGGAGCAGGCATGAGTAAGAGGGCAGGCCAAGAGTCTCCTCTGTCAGCAAGGTGGCCTACATGGTGCCCCGAGACGGAAGGAGGGTCCTGGTCCCCGGGGCTGGCTCTCTACCTCTCCTTTCTTTCTAGGAGTGCCTGTTTCCTTCCTTCCTTTTCATTTTTTAGACGCACATAAAATCCAGCCCCGAGGGCAGCACGCTCTGCCGTTCCTTGAGAGCAAAGGTTTCCAGTACCCACGGAGTCCCTTTTCCGGGGACATGTTCCCCTTCTGTCAGCCCACGTGCGAACAGTTACGGGCTTTGCTCCTGCACCCGATTCACACAAATGTAAGGAAACCTTTCGGTAGGAACTAAAATGTGGGGCGTGCTGTTGACCCCACCTGGTCCCACCCCGATGAACCAGATCTGAATCCGGTCCCTACGGCTCCCATTGTGCTTCCTCTTGTCTCGAATGAGGATTCGAACTCGAACCTGCATTCCCGAGGCTCCGGTTCATGTTTCCTGGCGCCTGCGCTTTGAGGCTGCTTGTCTGTGGACGTGTGGCGTCCTCCCGAGGTCCCCTCCCGTCCCCTCCGCCGCAGCACGGCCATGTGAGCACAGGGCCTGGCCAGCCTGGTTCCCGAGCGCGCGGCCCGCGGACCCAGACGCCTTGGCGGGTTAGGGTTCCACCCCTCACACGCTGTGTGACACCGTGCAAACGACCTAACGCTTTGGGGCCTCAGAAATAAAGTGGGGACAATAGTATGACCTCATAGGGAGTCACATGTAACACAAGATGCACAAAGCATTTAGAATAATTCAGGGCCAGAGTAAGAACTGATACACTTTATGTTACATTATTATCACCCACCAGTGACAGACGCATAATGTATACTTTTGAAAGATGAAAGGTATATTTAAATACTTCAAATTCTATACATGGCTTGGTGGTTCTATGTTTGTCTCCCATTTACACGAGCTATGAGTGCATAGTTTTCTCTTCTTAAATAGCCTTTACATATTATTTCTCATTGTTGATTGGCGATGTGGTAGCATTTTCTGTCCATCGTCATGAGTGACAGGATGTCAGGTGCAGGACTTTAGTGCTCATGAAGGTGGTCAGTTATGTACTTTGACGGCTAATGAGACCCTGACCAATGGTGCTCGAAGGTTTACCTGCATCCTACTGATGCGCGTCGGCACCCTGACATCCTGACGTGACTCTATTCTGTATATCTTTAAAACTCTATTATTATTGGCAGGGAGTTGGAATTCCTATCCGTTTGAATTTAAAGTTCTCGGAGAGTAAGTAGGGCCTATCTTATGTGCTATTGAGGGCCTGATGTTAGGTGTCAGGCAGGAGCTTGGGGACACTTTACTGCCTTCTTAGCAACATTTTACTGTCTCTGGTTGAAGCCACCTGTTTGTTAAGCAAGAAGGGCCGCTGGTGATAGCTATAAACCTTGTCCCACCAATAATCACACTCAATGTAAATGTTCATGATGTAAATTGTTACAACTTGCAAAGAATAGTTTGACCTGGAAAATAAACACTTAGACCCAGCACCAAAAAGCTGGGCAAAAGTACCATAATAGGTTATTTCAAATGACATACCTAAAATTAAGGATACCAAAGAATTAAAAGTTAGGTTGGAACATAGATTTAGGGTAAATAATAACTAAAAGTGAGCTTGAATATTTGGTAGAACTGCTCAAATTACTGGATTTTTGGTTTTCAAAATTTAATTTGGAATTGTTTTTAAATATTAGTTATTCTGCCTCTTTAAATTTTTATATACTGAAATTATCATCCTTAGTTGGTTATGTGACTTTTATTGCATTTATATTTTGGACATAAAGTTTATTTTTTCAGATTGTCACACACATCCAAAAGTATTTCCGTGTCTCTGTCTTTGGTACGACCCTAAGACCGTCCCGGAAAGGAGAGCCACAGAAATACCCCGATGCCTTGTTCCAGAGCCTGGCTTACCTGAGCCTCTTGATCTGGGAAGTTTTACTCCACTTCTCCGAGCTACCCAGTGCATGAATAAAAAATTGCTGCTCATAGTAAGTTGCACTGACTTTCTGCCAAACCATTTAGAGGGTCCTACCCAACATCGGTGTCATTTAAGTGTAGTGAGACCAAGGTCGCGCCACGCTCTGCGTGAGGACTCACCCGTCTTCCTCCGCAGGGGGCGGCGGCGGTGAGCCTGGCTCGGCCGGGCAGGAACGAGGGCCGCACTGTCTGCAGAAGATGGGTAAGTGTTAGCAGAATTAATTCCACGTTGCTGGTCTGTTTGTAAAAGTCATTTTGTGTGGGCAGTGATTGAACGTTATTTCCTTAAAAAAAATGCTGTTGGTTCCCATTCTAGAAAACTGTGGCAGGTATTGCTGATCAGAAACATGTTAAGAAGCTTCACATTCGTACATTCATGCTGCCTGTCGGTTAGGTAAGGAAGTCTCAGCTCAGGTCGCCACGCACACGGATATTAACTTGGGGAGCCCCCAATAGCACGGGGAGCCCCAGGACACCACGCTGGCAGCTGGGTCCCCACAGAAAGTCAGTGCACAGAGTCCAGCTCATTTGAACTTGCAGGTCTGGGTCCTGTCTGCAGCCCAGTGGGCCCTGGCTGCCGGCAGCTGAGTCGGCGACCGTCACTGCAGAGAAACGGCTCCGTGTCAGAAGCCACAGCACGGGCACCGCGTTCTGTGACCCCTGGAGCGCACGCTTTGCGGGGACGTTTTTCATTTTGTATTTATGTACTTTTTTCTCAAAAAATGCATTCACATAATACAAACATGAAACCTCTACCCTTAGTTCTCATACTGTAAGATTTTTTAAATTATATATATATTTCTTAATTTCATTTTGCTTGCATGATTATTTATATAAAAGAATCTGTCCTCTGCCTTCCTTTCCTGGCCACTGTGATTTTTTTTTCATGACCATTAGTAGGAAAGCTGGTTAAAATGACTTGCTGACAAATGAGGTATTTGTACCCTGTTCCTCCTTCCCTAAGAATGCCAGGCTGTGGAGGGGAGATGGTAGAAGGGCTTCTGAAAATATATTTTATCATATGTTTTCCTTTAAAATACATATTACACATGTATAAGATAAAAAATGGGTGGGTTATCCCCGAAAAGCATGTTTTGGTATTATCTCTTAAACTTATCTTTCTGAGTCAGTAAAATTCTAATATTTTAATATTTTACATCTAACTACTATTTCCAAAATGGCACGAGTATTTGTTTTCATTTCTATGTCCTTTATTTCTGTTCATGATGAGTCGCTTCTACAAAAGCTTTTAAAGGAGGAAAAATGGCCACCAGCACCTGCCTCGTTTTGAGAGGCCAGATCTTATCCCTGACAGCTAATCAATAAAAACAAATGAAAAGTAATAACCTCAGATTTGAGAAGTAAGGGTTTTATTCCTAGCCCGAAGCCAGAGTTCACCAATTTGCTAAAATCAATCCGTCTTCCCCGCAGCCGGAGCCTCCGTCTGATCGTTAAATCTTTAAATGCCCGCATGCAGAGCGCCCGCCGCCTGCACAGAACGGGCCGCCTCTCGCTGCCTCGTCCCCGCGGGCCCTCATCACCGAGACGGATGGGCGCAGGACGACACCTGACCCCAGCACCAGCGGCCCCTGGCAACTCTGCTGCTAAACAGATTACAAGCAGCAGCCCCCACCTCGCCCCCTGTGATGAAAGCCAGGCTGCGCCTCTGAGTGGCAGGCGGCAGGGGACCGAATGCACAGCAGGTGGTGACCAAAGGCACTGGGCTTCCCGGACTGGGCGCTGGGAGGGGCACGCGGGCCTGGTGACCTGTCCCCAGCGAGCCGGGAAGCGGCAGCGAGCCTTTGCTGGAGGCTGTTGGCTCCGTCCACGGAGAGGCCCTGGAAACCAGAGGGGCTTCCATCTGAGGTTTGGAGGGCGTCCGCCTGTAACGGGCGTAGTGTGATTCTCTGAGAGCAGAATGTTAAGGAATCAGCATTTCCTGCACGGACCTTAATCCTGCTCAGTCCCTGGGGTGCCGGGAACCTCGCCGGGCGCAGACCCTCCCAACCTGCCGGACACCGGGCGCATGGGCCGGAACCCCGACGGGCCCGAGGAAGCGGGAGCAGGCAGCCCAGATCCGGACCCCGCAGCGGGAGGGAGACGCCCGCTCTCATCAGCGCTCCGGACAAGCCCAGGTACCTTGCTCGCCTGTGCCATCGTAGCCGTAACTACGGAGCAAACGCTCCGCGCTCACTTCCCCGCGGTCAGATCCCACGGACTGAAGTATGCAGAGTTGTGTTACCTGATTCCTCACAGGACAGTGAAATGACTCATTAACATGCAGGACACGTCCCAGTGACAAGCAGTCACGGCTGTCTGCGGGGCTAGCGAGCACAGTTTTCTGCAGTTCTACTCGCGGGTACTGTTTACTCCGGCATGTTCACGGGGTCCAGCTCTTGGCCTCCATTTTATTTCCTCCCGGCCTTTCTCTCTACCTTTGAGAAAAGTCTCCAAATCTCTGACTTCCACTTTGAAGGGCGAACAAGAGAAAAGTGGCCTCACTCCAAGGCGGAGGGATGCGACCCCAGCAGAGAACGCCACGCGAGGCACCGGCGGGGACTGATCCGGGCCCGGCCCCACACTGCACGTCACCAACTCCTGCACCGCAGCTGCCACGCTGCTGTCCCTCCCCTGGGTGCCTCAGCTCAGCCACAGCAGGCCCCCAGGGGTCACAGAGCGCTGGGCCCGGGCCGGCCCGGGGGCCACCACGGGTCCTGCCTACACCCCGTCACCCAGGGGCCCACGGCCGGGGGAGCGTAGGAGCCTTGGGCGGAGGTGTGGGAATGTATTTCAAATTATTTTTAATGTAACCCATGATCAAAAATATGTAAGTTTATCCTCTAGATGCTGTTAAATTAATTTGTCTCCCCTTTTTATTTCTTTGTCATCCATCCGTGCAGCCGCCCCACGCCCACCTTCCACCCATCCGTCCGTCCGTCCGCTCGTCCACCCATCAATCTCACTCTGCCCTCCGTCCCTCCCTCCCACCTCCCCTCCCTCCCTCCCTTCCTTCAGTCCGGCTGTCCATCCATCCACCCATCGTCTGTGTGTCATGACCACGCGCCCACACGGACCCACTGACTTGAGTTGACCCAACCTTGTCAGGCTTCTCCTCCTCACAGGTCCCTGACCTTCAGCTCACTCTCAGCTCAGGGCACGCACTCCCTCCTCACGGGCTCGTTCCTACGAACAGGACAGGTGCCTGCGGCACCGCCCCTGTCCTGCCACCTGCTCTCCACAGCGCCTACCCCACCCCACCCCCAAGGGCCGCCGGGCCCGCCTGAGATTCCCTCCAAAAGAAGGGTCTTCTCTGGTCATTGCTGAGACACTTCTAGATCGTATATTCGGAGTATTCTCCCTGTTGGGATAGCCTCGTGAATAAAATGGCTCTTATGTCCAGATTTGTTGTTTATTTGACAGGAATAAATGTCTAAAGCTGTATTCTCAAAAAGACACTTAAACAAAGGAGAGTTTCTACCCAACAGTTACTCACTTCCCCCTTCACCCCTTCCCACGAGCTCCCCACGTTCCGTTCAGTGAGACTCCTCGCCTCCGGCTCACGGCCTGTGCTCAGCGCCCACCTCCGCCCCGTACGACGGGGCCCTGAGTCCACGGCCCCTGCCTCGAACCCAGCCTGGCTCTCACGGGACGTGACGTCCAGAGCGCCATGGCCGGCACTCCTCATTCTGTCCTGCGTCTCTTCTACTGACACCTCCAGTTCGGTCACAAACGGGCAAAGTTGTTGTTTTTTTTCTCCCCATTTCTTCCTCTTGTCTTAGATAAGGCATAGTGTCTTTTCTTCAAAAACGTTTTATTTTCCATGTTTCTGGGATCTCCAAATGATAACTGCCCGTGGAGAGATAAATATGCAGTCCATATACTGACTCTCGTTCCAGCATGCTAACCATTTAAGTCAGAACATCAGAGCGCTCCTTTTTAAGTAAAAACATGATGTGCTCATATGAACAATGCTATTGAATAGACTTTGGGTATATTTGTTTTATCAAGTCCATTATTTTTTGCAAGGAGGTGATACGTTTTAACAACCTCATCTTTCCTCGTAGTAACTAACATGGATTTTTAAAGGGATTATCACAATTAAAGGTCCGGTCTGTAACCGTGCCTTCCCCTCGGTCCATGTTAATGGACGCCCACACGGAGGGCTTTCTCGGCGTGAGTTTGATGAGCATGCAACCACGGAAGGAAAGCCATCTCAGCTGAGTCTCAGGAATGAACCATGACACGTGACTCATGGCTGAGAAGCAGAGGTCAAAGCAGAGGGGGCAGTGAAGCCGTGTTTACAAGGGGCCAGTGAAACGAGGCCGTAACAGGATGGCCACGAAGAGCGAACGAGAGCCTCGGGCTAGTATCTCACGTGGTGATCTGAGTACAAGAAAGTAAGACATATTGTGCTCATAAATCTTTGTGCACTGAGACATAGAACATGGAAATGCTGAACTTAACATGCGTAATTGATAAATTAGTCAGTCATCGATCAGAGAGATTTCCACTTAAAACACGTGAAATGTCTGAGGCAGAACACAGGACATTTATAAAAGCGGTGAGTTCACCATGTCCTTTCCCGTTAACCATTATGCGTCTGGTCCTTGCTCCTTTCGCTCCCTCTGCAGACACCCTGAAAATCTGCATGTTTCAGCTCTTCTCCTCCTTGTCCTCCATCCCCTCTCAAGGCCTGCAAGGTCAAGTTCACCCTGGCCCTCTCCTCATCTTCGCGTGCCCTGTTCACGACCCACACCTACCCTGACGTCCTATTATTGTGCATTTTAAAAGTCACTATGCTGACCCTGCATAGGATTGTTTGGTGATTACATGGTTCTTGTTGATGATTGTAAATTACAGTCGTTTAAAAAACCGATTCCAGCTCCCAGGGACAGCGTCTGTGCTCCCCAAACTGAAGTCTCTGTGGTCCCTGTCGCGCTGGCACCGGAAAACGCCACAGCAGGAACTGGGTGCTGTTCATTAACCCCTGTGTGGCGCTCCCTCACCAGCTGTGACAACAGCTTCCACACCGATGCCAACAACAGATAACTGCGCAGCCACGGGTCCGCGTGCCTGTGTGCCCATGCATGTGTAGGTTACGGCTGTGTGCCTTGGTGGGGTCACTGTGGTCAGGTTTATTCGGGGACACTCGGGCCCCCAACTTCACTAATCCCTCACACGCGCACGTCCTGCCCAGGTGTGTGCCCAGTCAGTGCCGGGATGTGGCGGACGTCTCTGTCACAAAGGGCACGCGTCCTGGGGTAAAGGTCGTAACCAGGAGCCACAAATTCCATGTGCACCTGGGCCTAAGCCCGTGGCAAGGCCGTGATCCGAGTAATGGTGACCGATCTGTGTTCCTCACCTGCCTGGCGTTGGTGGGCTCTGTGCTAACAAGAGTCTGGGTAAAATCACATGTTCTGATTGTTTAATACCAAATATGTTGCCTCTCTCCTTCTGACAGATGTCACTGTTCCTCAGACCACAACACCCTGGGGGCGCTGAGCGGTGCCTCGGGGTGACCGTGGCTGAGAGGAAGAACAGAGTCGTTATCTGTGCGGAGCAGGACGGCGCCACCAGTGCCGCTTTGCAAACGTGCCGGGAAGCCTGCGCCAAGGAGAAGCGGCTCCTTTGCCTCAAAGGGTCTCGATGGAGCGGCTTTCACGCCACGCAGAAAGGGTTAGTACAGGCGGTGCCTTTAACCACATTCAGCACATTCATGCATTTCTGTGGAATCCTATGAAAAGGATGGGAATTACTTACACTTCTCTCCGTCATGAAGATTCCGTGCAGTTAATAACTTAAAATTGGCTTTTCTTTTTTCTCTTTTCCCTGAACTTGATGACGAGTGAGCTAAACTTTAACCCAAAACAATACACTATATTACCTGTTTCATATGCAGTTATTTTTCTATAGTCAATTCTAAATATAACAACATAGACTGGATTTCCAAATATTGCAAAGGAATAATAAAATAAAGGCTGTATAATTGGAGCAAAAGAGTTATGACAGCATTTCCTTTGAAATACTTGTTTGGTTTTTCATTTTGTTAAAACTCTGGTATTGATAAAAGGAAAATTTAGGTGAGGGTAATTTCAAATACAGTCCGCATAAAACATTCCACTTAGGCATGATTTGTGTGTTTTGTAGTAACTCACATGAGCTCTAAGGATGAGGGGTCCGGCGACAGTGCAGACTCGGGGGGGAGGGGGGACATTCTTAGAACCTGACAGGTGTCCCTCTGGGCTCCCCGGGTCCTTGGAGCCACGCCGTCCCCCAGGGTCCGAGTCTCGTGGGAGATGCACACGCAGACGTAATGACAAGGACACACGAGGGCAGCCCCGGTTTTTGAGACCCTGTAACTGGGACCCGAGCCCCGCTCAGTGCGAGAACCTTCTCACTTGTGGAATCCCTCTTCAGCCTCGTCGTGAGCGACGGAAGCACCGAGGAGGTGAAGGGGTCGGGGCTGCATCGCTCTCTCCAGGTGGGAGAGCAAACAGGAGTGTCAGCTGCGTGTCTGACACGCGCACAGGTGTGACGGGCGAGGCTGGCAGGCAGGGACAGGGTGGCTGTCAGCGACATTAAGAAACCTGACATGTGTCCTGCGTGCAGTGAGGAGCCAGCATATGTTTTAAGCAGGGCGATGCGGCTGTTTGAGGCTGGATGGGGAGACACGTTAAGGGAAGCTTTAGAAATCGCTGAGACAGAAACAACACAAAACCAAACCAAGAGGTCTTGATGCGAGGAAGCAGGAAGAACAGAAATAAAAAGTAAGAGCCAAGACACAGTGAGTATGAACTCCTAGGGCTGCCACAGTGAAGCAGCATCGGCCGAGGGGCTTGGAACAACAGAAGACTGTTATCTCTCAGTCCTGGAAGCTAGACGTCCAAACGGGAGGTGCCAGGACAGCTGTTCTCTCCCTGAAAAATCCAGGGGAGGACCACGTCCGTGTCTAAGCCGCTGGGCCTGCGGCACGCGTGGCTGTCCTGTGCTCGCGGCCACACGGCTACACGCACCGCCTCCAAGTTCACGGAGCAGCGCCCCCTCTGTGCCTCAGCCCCTCCTCTTCCTGCAAGCGCAGCGTCAGACTGGATTTGGGGCCCACCCTGCGCTGCAATGACCTCACCTTAACTCTGTTTGCAAACCGTCCTGGCTCCCACAGGGTCATGTTATGGGGGGCAGGGGCTGGAACCTCCACATACCTCTCTGAGTACTGGTTCAACCCATACCTGTGACAGGGAGGTCGTGGGAATGCAGGACACTGGGCAATTCCGAGTAGTTCTGGGGCGCGTACCGTGGAAGACTGCCTTGACTGGATTGTCCTTGGTGCAGGAAATAATAATACGTAATAACTGGGACATATTGAATTTGAGATTCCTGGAAGAACGGAGGTTAAGTACATCTATCAGGCAGGGAGAAATGTCTTAAACGAGGAAAGATACATGAATTATGGGTGTACGTTTGGAAGGCGTTGCTTAAAGATGGCGGGTGACGTCCTAACCCTGGGTGCGCTCAGCCGGGAGGAAGGAGGCGACCAGGAGCAGAGCCTCAGGAAAGATGCACGACTGTGAGGAAGCGACAGCTGAGGAGGCCCTAGAGCAGAGCGGCGGGGACGCGTGACCAGGACCAGGAACAAGGTTCAGGGCAGCCCGTGGACACCGTTCTGGAGGGAGGCTGCCGGGGCCGGGCCGGGAACACCGCCCAACGCCACTGGCGGGCCTGCCGGACGGCGCAGCGTGCCCTTGGCTCAGAAAACGCACCAGCCCTCCACGACCTTAATTAAGGGCGCTACCAACTTTTTTACTCATTAAGTGAAACAGGGGGCAGAACAGCATAACAGTTGGGAGAGAATACTGGAGCCAGACTAGCCTTCTGCCCAAGGCTGCGCGGCGCTGAGTGAGTTACTCGGTGTTTCTGTGCCTCGGTTTCCTTCTCTATAAAAGTGGGACATCATCTTATTACGGATGCGAATTAAATATAAATATAACAATAATAGTAAGTGTTATGATAACAAACGATGACCGCGTGTGGTCAAGGACAGGCAGACCTCGGGCCCAGGGTGTTTTCAGAACGTGTGTGAGTGATTAGCTGCCCACGGTTCCCTCTCCCGACGAGCTGAGGTATTCACGGAATATTGATAAAAGGTAGAGACTTACTGAACAGATGGGCATTGATGAGGGACCCCGTGGAAGGTTGATAGGACCCCAGGTGACAGACAGGAAAGTCTGTGGGTGCCGGGTGCTCCCCTCTCGTATGTGCACCTTCTGCTCAGGGACCCCAGGCGGTCGGTCACTTACGGAAAAGAAAGAAGCCCCCAGGGTACACGGCAGGTGCCCCTGCCGGCCTGGCCTTTCACACGCCCGCCGCGTCTGTCTCCGCGATACGTTTCTTCCTGCATCGGCTGAGGGACGAGACCCCGGGCGGCGCGGTGTTACCCCCACTGTTCTCTCCCATGATGATGACAGTACTTCAGGGTTTAAAGTGGGAGCGAGCACACTCCATTCGCGCATTTCCACACCCCTACACCCTGCAGGAGGACAGGACCGGCGGCGCGGAAGAGCGGAGCAGGAACGCCGCGTGTGTGAAGCTGTCGCCTCGGCCTTCGATCTGGAAGAATCCAGAGAGAACAGGCAACCGTCAGCCAGGATTTTGCGTGCCCACCCCCTCAGTGTGGTGCTCACGGCAAACTGGCTTCACTGGTAGTTTTCAGTCATGGCCATGTTCCTTTAAATCGGAAAAACAGCCTTGGATTATTAAAGTTGGCGGGGGGCCTGCTGTGGCCTGAATGTGTGTGTTCCCCCAAACTCGCCTATGAGAAGCCCAGTGCCCGAGGTGATGGTACCAGGAGAGACCACGCAGGTGCTTGGGCCGTGAGGGGCAGGGGCTCATGAGTGGGACCCCACGGGTGTGTCTAGCCCCTTCTGCCACCCACGTAGAGGCAAAACGAGAAGCCTGCCAGCCAGAAGAGAGTGCTCAGGGGCCACGCTGGGACGCCCGTCTCGGACTTCCAGGCCCCACAACTATGAGAAACACATTTCTGATTGTTACAAGCCACCCGGCCTGTGGCGTTTGGTTCCAGCTGCCCAGACGGACTGATAGTCCAACAGAGTCAAGTCTCCCACGGCCGGGCCACTGAGAAGAGCGAAGAGGACAGCCGCAGACACGTGGCCAGTGAGGTGCCCACGCTGTTCCCCCGGAGGCCCTTCGCTGAGAGGCCCCTCGTAACGGTGTCAGCTTGGGAAGGACACAGCGCGTCCTGGCAGCGCGATGGGAACAACTCCAGACCAGGAGTTGGCACCGTTGGCCTTCGCAATAAAACAGTACTTTCTAATGTGACTGTCGCACTACAGGTGACGTGACTACCTCTTCTGTTAACATTATAATAGCCAAGTTCATCACTAATGGAAGTCGCCTCTACGCTCTATTTAGAGAACGTAAGATGGACACTTTGTCACGGTGTAAGGGGGAGAAGAAGAAAACCCTGCGTAGCATAATCCTGTCCGTTCCCAGAGGTGATTCCCTCACACACCTGAGAAAGGAGCCAGGCGCACACACCAGTTACAAGGGAAAGAGTTGGTGGAACAAGTCATTTTGTGCCAGCACAGAGACGTTCAAAAGCAGACGTGTGGGTGGGCGTTCGAGTACAAGGAGTCCGTTGGGAAAAGGAATGAAATCCACGGCTTATCTGCATATCGTCGGAGGAAGAAAGTACAGACTGAAACTGAGTCATGATACCATGTGAAGAAGAAAGCCTGGAGGCCAGGATGGAGGAGGGAGATGAGGTACGGTTTTGTGGCCCATGACACGCACCTTATTTATAAGTACGCTGACAAAATAATTCTTGATACTGCGGCATAGAACACAATGGTAAAGTGATGGATTGACCCAGGGAGCCCGCCTTGGGCTTTGAAGTCCCACGGTAGCTGAGGTGCACGTTCCGCCGCAGGCAGCTAATCACGCCTGGGAGAGCAGGGTTTGATGCTGATGGGGGATGGGGGAGGGGAGGGCTGGTGGGGGAGGGGGTGGATGAAAGGCTAAGGGTCCTTTGTGGGGGGAACCTGGGGAGAGTGTCAGCTCAAAGCTGGGGAAAGCAGATGATTCAGAAACACGTAGAAAAGAGTCAATATGCACTTTTGGTGGCATTAATGTTTTATCATTGTGCTACAAATATTTAGAATATGTAGAAATTGCAAAGTGGGAACTATTTTGAAAATTACCTTGATTAATGAGGTTGAATAGTCTTGATGCATTGCCTGTGTCTTTGAGAATCTAATATTTTTTAATAAGTCTGCTCAAGGAGTCTTGAAAATTTCCTTAGTCTATCTGAGAATAAAGCCTTTTGTAATTTGACAGATTAAAATTGATTTCTCCTCAAATTCACTTTTTATTCCAATTCTTTCTCTAAAGAGTGCCCAAACATTCTATGTCATGATTTTATATCATAAAGTTATAGAGAAAATGAAATCAACAGCATCATTTTAATAGCATCCAAATAATAATAATGTAGCTCTAAATCTGTGATGCGAGCATATCCCAATGTAACTACAGAACTAGAAACTGACATTTCTCAAAGATCAGTTCATTTATAGATAACGCGCCTATGAAAACCACATAATTCCCCACACTTGGGTGGGATTGACCCCCCATTGTCCTCAAAGCTTCAGAAGCTGATGAAACCTTCTGAATATATCTTAAAAACAGGCAACATTATTTTTAATATGTCGATTAAATTACATTGAACTATGTCTTCATTGACTCAAATTGTTGTAACACTTAAATAATTCTTATCTCCTACCTATGTCAAGGTCATTAACGTATCCCGTCATTAAAGATATATTTCTCTACGTCCCCTCAGACCCCAGAACATCCTCTCTGTTGATTAATTAGAGGCAAAGTGACAGAAACGGAAACCCAACAGCTTTACTACTAAGTAACACCATAAAATGTCCCTTACAGTAGATTAATCTTTTAAGTAAAATATTGAAAATATACAAAGAATCAAGCTTCCATGCTTCTGACAAGTTAAATTATGAATTGGGTATCTTATATTTCACCAATGAAAGATATACAAGTGTAACTTTATTGTGTAAGTACAAAGCATAAGCTTTGTGTTCAAGAAGTATGTTCAAACATTGCCTGAATTGCATTGGCTCTTTTAAAATTTGTGTATATATTTCCTTATCAGGGAAGCGTTCGGATGCCCAGGACAAAATGCAGGCAGCGTTACACTTTGCCTTTAACAGATTGAAAAGTAATTTGAATAAGGGGAACAATGGCACCACGAGGACACGCAATGTTCAGGGATAATCCCCCCTTCCTCTCGAAATGTCAGGTGGCGACTAGACTTCCCCTGCCGCGGACACTGGAGGGTGCTCGCTAATGTACTTCTGAGATGACATTTTCTTAGTATGACCTTTCTCGCCAACAATAACTTACATTTTAATTAAAGCAAACCATTTCCATTACATGCCAAATATCTCACCGCCATATATTACTATTGTCCTTTGTCAGAACTGATAAAGGTCACGGGCTTAAATAATTGTTGAAATGAACAGAATTGATAATTTATCAGAAAATGGCATGTACATGGGAGTCGTTCTTTCAGGAAAGTGAAACTTGCTAATATTTGAATAGATTTGAAAGAAAGACTATAAGAATAAAGTGAGTCAGTCAGTTACATAAAAATTACAAGATCTGAGAAATATTTTTCTCAGTCTGTTGAGGTCTGGCTTCCTGGTGTGTCCCCTGCTTGGCTCAAATAAACTCTAATAATTTTTTTTTAATGACAAGATTTGAAATTTTGTTATTATGGCTTTCTGAGTTTGTCTTCTTAAAATATATTTTCAGTTTTATATCTTATTTTTTAAAAGTCAGTGAACATGAAAAGCTGAGTTAAATAATGAAGAATCTCATTCTATTAAGAAAGGTCGTAAAAAATCTAAGTGAAAAACAAGTTTAATGGTTTTCACCAAATACTAATTAATTCATAATTATAAAAGAATCAGAAGAAAAATGGAGTTAAAAAATCACCCTCAATAGAAATAGCCATTGTTTTAGACAAACTTCCTTTTCATTTTAAAACTATTCATACAAAGTTTCATAAGTTACAATAGCAAATTATGAAAAAATAAGACTTGAAAGACAAAGCTGTTATTCTGGTATTTTAAAGCTATTATTCTGGTATTTTATTCTAGCATTCAAACAGCAATTAAATAAAATAAATTCGTGCTCTCAATAAAGTACACAAAATTAACGTTGATCCACACCATTTTGTAAATTTTTATTTAACTCTGTAATTTTTATAAATATATTTTTCTATAGTTCACATTCACCTTTTAAAATTTAAAATAGCGGTTTACAGTCACACATTTGCAGTATATTGTTATGTAGCTAGAACGTTTTGTTTAAGAAACCCCAGAAGGAAAGGTGAGAAACTAAACAAACCTTTGTTTATGGGGTATCGAGATGGATCCCCAGAAATGAGGGCAGGACAGATAGGGGAGAATCTTTTCACCGTGCAGTATTACATGTTTGGATGTTTGAACATGTGGGTGTATTC
Organism: Furipterus horrens; assembly: GCF_987537825.1. NCBI lineage: Eukaryota > Metazoa > Chordata > Mammalia > Chiroptera > Furipteridae > Furipterus > Furipterus horrens. Next base: position 1,040,404 of record NW_028327180.1, read on the forward strand.
TTCTTAATAAATGAATAGAAATATGAAGAAAAATCCTAAAGCTATTATTTTAGGAAGTGTGGGTTGAAAATATTTTTGCATTTCTGCAGAGCTGGGCTTTCTCAATATATTTTTACGGGACACTTGGGAGCCTTAGGAGCAAACCCTGGGGTGTTACTTATAAATTTATAGATCGAGAATTTCAGAGAAACTTACCTAGCTGCAGAGGAAATGATGTTCAGAACTTTGCAGACATCTCTAGTTTATAAATTTTATAACATAGTACTAAAATGTAGCCTAAAATAACTTCAAAAGCTTTTATCAAGGGTAATCTTCTTGCTTATATGGAGCAGAGTTCAGTCCATCCATAGTGTCTTTATTCTTAAGCAGCATTTGCTGTAATCATTATAAGGAAGACATATCGCCTCTGTTTCTTGAGTAGCCCAAGGTTATAGTAAACTTTACTACCATAAATTCTTAAAAATCACTTTGTGTACATGGATTAACCCATGTACACTATTCTTAAATCTACTGTAATAAAAGCGTGTCGCGAGAGGGGGACTTGGCAACGGGAACCATGTCATTTACACACCACGAAGGAAGAGGGGCTGTGGGAACAATAACTCAGAGTGGAGCGCCTTCCTGAGAACTGACCCGGTTTTTCCTCACGGTTTGTATGTTATCTTGTCGAGGGCGCCCTGAGCGACAGAGCCGCACCTCGGATGCGAGGGAACCCCAGCGAAGACTTCTGTCTGGCCCGCCCGCCCCCAGACACGTGGGGAGACAAGGGGGTGCAGTGCTACGTGATATGCGTCTCTACACGGTTCAGTCCTGACATCTGCAGCTGGGGGATGTGACAGGGCCCTGACCCAGGCTCGCCGCCACCAGCTCCCTGCAGCGCCCTAACGCGGGGAGCGCGGGACTCAGCGCTGTGAGACCGTGTGGCTAGGGACACACTGACAGGGGACTGGGCTCCTTTCCTAAATATTTCAGCCTGAGAATGGCAAACACCATCAAGAATTTTATTGAGTTAGAAGATGTCTGAGATGCTGTTAACAGAACAACAGCTCGCACTGCTGTCTCCTGGCGTCTGCGCCCCAGAACTGACATCCTATCGATCTGGAGATGTCGTAACACAATCAGCTCAGCTGACAGCCGGCTCCCCATCACTGTCAGATGCCCGCCCTACGGGATCGGGGTGCCCGTTCCTACAGGACAGGGACGGTGCCCCTCACACCTTCTCCTCGGTTCCCATTTCAGGTTCTGTGCGCTCCGTAGGAAGACATAACCCATAGCCCGTTCGTAACACGCCCGGAGGACAGACCTTGTGTGTCACACACATTATCTCAGGCGCCTGCCTTTTCCATCAGATCTAAAGCTCTCCAGGGAAGTTACCTCATTTTCTCCCTCGGCGAACCTTCTTACTCCTAGTATGTTGCAGGCTCTGGACAGGTCGCCGGTGGACTGTCTGTAGGGAGTGCCTATGGGACTGCGTGTTTATACACGCATCTGAGATATACCCGACTCCCCAGGACTACTTATTAACGTTTTCCTATACACTGCGAACACATGAGTCCGCACACTAGTGGAGAGAACACTCCATGGAGCCCCTTTGACGTGGCTGGTGCCATTTTGTCGTTCTGTTGTGAGAATTGGCTTAAACTTTCTGACTTCCTTTCCTCAGTTGCAAACTGGTGTAAAGACATTATAGATAGATGTACATATACCTATCAATCTATATAGATTTATATAGTTAAGAAGATAATTTATTTAGATTTGTTAGAAGACTGAGGGCCAAAGCTTGTCCCCGGGGACATTCCAGCATTCGGGGGTCTGAGAAGAGAGGAACCAGCCGCTAAGGATGATGACACTTTCCCTAGGACGCACGGTCCCCCGCGGTCCGGGGACCAGAGTGTGGGAGGAACCCTGACGGACTGCGTCCCACGCTGCCGCCACGCCTGGTGGGAGGACCTGAGGACTGGTCACGGAGCGCAGGAACCGGGACACCAGAGCCCGGCAGAGTGACCTGGGAAAGACTCGAATGACAGGAACTGCAGGCGGGAACTTGGACACCCGCTTGGAGGGGGCTTTGGACAAAGGCGTCCAAGGCACGGGACGGCGGCTAGCACAGAAAGTGACGTTAAGGGATGTATTTAAGGTTATGTTCAGTTTTCTGCGCGTTGTAACTGAGTCCTTTCACGAGGGATGGGCTCTTCCGTCTTCAACGCTCTCACTGAAGTTTGTGACGTGTCTTAGTGTTTGGGGTCGCTTTATGCACAAGGAGCAAGTGCTTTATGCTCAGGGTTCAGCTGAGGCAAAGCTGCTAAAACTAGGGACTTCGCAACCTGGCCTCTGAACTTGAGGGTGAGCCGCTGTATTCCAGCGAAAGCTTTTAGGTTCGATGACCTGTGTTGGTGACATAGCGGTTAATAATTAAACTATTTTTTTAAACTAAAAGTAAACTAAGAGTGAACGTGAAATGCTCCATTTTATTATATACAATATAAATGCTTTATCTCCAACTTTGATGCTCAACATTCTTGTACGTGACAAGAGGGTGGCCTTGCCCTCCCTATGGTCCCCGTTTCTAAGAAAACCCGCCATCAAGTCTGCACAAAGCAAAGTGGATGAAATCCTCCAAGTTTTATGTCTTGGTTCACTCTGCCTGGATTTATTACGTTGTGACAAATTTATTACCAGAGCTTTGCCCCCTCAGAAGATTCTGACCACGTGTCATTATGAAATATAAAACACGTCTGCGCGCTCATGCGAATGCCCTATGACTGAGTGCCGACTTTGCTAGGTATCAGAAAGGCTACGCTGCGTCACGTTGTGGGTAGAGAGCTGCTATTTTATTCTTCTGTGGTTTCCGACCTGTCCCCTGGTCACTTTGAAGATGCTGTCCTATCTGTGCCCTTTCAGAATATTTTCATAATGTGTCTCTGAATAAATTCTGGAGGGCACCAGCTCTCCTCCACGCCTTCCACACCCCGGCCCTCCTCGCACGCCACCCGGTTCTGTCTCCTTCACGGCACCTTGTGCCGACTTCCATTGACTGGTTTACTCAACGCTTTGTATGCCTTCTCTTCCTTCCAGACAGAGATCGTACGTCTTGTCCTGACCACGGCATCTGCGCCCCCAAACCTTGAATAACGCGGGACCCCCAGTGCTGCTCGGATGGACACGTGCGCAAACAGCTCCGGGGACTCATTAAGCACATTTACAGTCCGTAAAACTGGCGTGACAAAGGTGCCAGTTTTCCAGCATTTTCCTGACCGAGCTCTGTGCTTACGAGCCTGTGAAGCTTCGTCTTAAAGGAACGCTGTTCTCCACATCTGAGCCCTTGTACGTTTGGTTGACCAGAGGGAGTGACTCAGCCGTGTGTCAGTAGGTGCCACTCAGACAGTGGGGACCACGGCATCCGTAACTGTGTTTATTTGAGTTCCAGCCCCTGAGTTTGGGGATTTTCATCTCTCACATGTCACAGGGCAGATTGATTCACAGTTGGTTCTAATATAAAACAAGTATATGTAAATTAGTTCTCTATTTTAATTGATTTACATTAATAAATTAAATGGGTTTGGACGCAGACAACATGCTGTGGAATAAGCTGTAAGTACTGAACACGGAAAACCCTATCAACACGAGTAGCCCCTAAGCACGGTGAGACCGAATAACTAACGCCACCTGCCCTAGTCCCCGCGAGCTGCTGCAACGGAAGGCCACGGGCCGGACGTGCATTTCCCACGGCTCCGAGGCTGGGTCAGGGCGCAGGGGAGCCGGAGTCGGCATCTGCTGGCAGCCCATGGGCCCGCAGAGAGCGCCTCCTTGGGGGACCCTCACCCGGCACCTGGGGGAGGCGCGGAGGGGGCTTCCCAGGTCCCGCCCTCACCGTCACCGAGTTACCCCCCAAGGACCCCACCACTAATACCGCCGCACAGGGGCTCAGCTTTTCATGTCTACACGTGGGACAAGCATTCAGGTGATGGCACTGAGCCATACACTAAACGCACACTAACTGATACGCATGGCGCTGATGTGCATCTATGAACTAACATGCACCGCATCGATGACGAACATTAATCTCTATCACGCAGACAATGAAACGGCAGCGCAGAGCAGTGAGGTCCTTCTCCTGAAATCACATAAACACGAACCGGAGAACTGGGCTCAGACCCGGGCATCCTGCGGAACGGGTGACAGCAGCAGAAGGAAGCGCCCGGGCGCGGTCTCTTCAGTAGAAGGGTCCTTGTGAGTGACAGGTCATCGAGACCCAACAGCACTGGACGCAGCTCCCCCTCCCTCCCAGGGCCCCGTCTGCAGCGCAAAGGGTGACAGGGCCCGGAAGGGAGCCGTTACCACGGGCCCCCTTGCGCCTGGGCGCCCACAGGCAGAGCAGGGCGACCTCTGGTTCCCAAAGGCCCCTGTTTCCCTGGGACCGTCTGCTCTCTGGGCGTCACCCCAGAATCAGCTTAGTGCTTCCTGGTTGTAATACAGCATTTTATTTTACCATCCTATGTTTTTATATATACATATATATTAAAAATTGCCGATTATTTCCGCAAATTCCTTTCTCCCCATTATCTACAACTCAGAATCACCACTATAACTGGGAATATTTCTGATGCAAGAGAGGTTCCTAAATAAACTACATCTGAAATATAAATATATCGCAAATGTTTCGCAGCTGTATATTTATTGACAACGTCTACAACAATGAGACTGTGACATTACGTCCTGAAAGTCATTCCCAACAACCATCATAACGTTTGCCAAACTAAAAATTTATTAAATATAAATAAGCACCCAGGTAAAAACAGGCCCTCCAACACGGCTATCTGCATGGCATGGTCCTCAGCCCGCACTGCGGCGGCACGAGGGAACCTCGGTGCACCCGAGGGTCGGTCTTGACAAAAATGACATTAGGAAGCAGCGAAGTTGTCAGGGACAATCCATCAGAGACGCCGAGGAAAGCGACTTTAGAATTTAAAATAATTATATTTAGGCACGGAGGTCATGAGCCTCAAGGAAAACTTCGCAAGGCTTTGTTTCTCCGCTCCCCATTTATTACGCATTAAATGTGATTTATCTTTATCCATTTAGAGAACTCCTGCTGCTGGCTTTATGGTAGTATTTTGCATAGATTTTGCTATAGGTGACATTCATTTTTGTTACATATTTTATTCATGGTTAACATGCAAATATTTCCCAAAGAAAATTACCATATACATATGATAAAAAAATGTAACAAATGTCACTTTTTAAAAATTAAAATAGGATACGCATTTCAAAGAGGCTCAGAGGGGGCTTTGAGGCCCATCAGGATGAAATACATTTGTTGGTCGTGTTCAGCTGACCCCCCGGGCTGCTGGCTGAACCGGGGCCCCTGCCAGCCTTCCCGTGGCTCCCGGCAGGTCCTTCCAAACTGCTGGGAGTGCGAGCCCGTCTCAGGAGTGGATGCAAACGTGACAGCAGACATGTCCTTGTTCCACGCCCAAACCAGGCAGCCCCTCCAAGCCCTCTGCGTTACCAATAGTCCCAAATAGACTATTGCTGATTTTAGTAGTTGAAGAAGACAATCAATGCAAATTAATGCTAATGTAAAAGTCTGGTCTGGTGTTATAAGTTTTATTAAGCTTATTTTTTATGGTTTTTAAATTTCCTTTCCTTCTTTCACTATGCCACAATTACTGTACTATATCTGACCACAAACTTTCCCCCTATTACAAACACACTAGGCTCCCAGCAAGGACAACCTGAAGTTCATATGCTATTGAATATTCTGTTTTCCACGTTTTCTTTCAACGTTAAGTCTCTAACATAAATCTTATATTTTTATCATTAAATTTACTAATTTATTATAGCTGATACTCCTTCATTTTATACCAGCACTATGAATATTTTGATAGTAAATACATTTCATTTATGATTCTCTTAATTTTCTTGAGGGCCAATAACACTTACTTCCTTGATTACATATTTTTATCTGAATGTCAGGATGTAAACTTTTAAAGCAGATACTTCGTTGTAAATTATGAGTTCAATCTTTTGGCAGAGTACATGGCAGTTTATGGAACTCTTACGAATTTAATCGGTTTCACTGTAAAATACAAACACAGCCTCCTTCCCTTCGGAGCTCTGACTCCAACTCAATGAAGAATTAAAACAACACGAACCGCTTTCGTTCCAACCCCCCCCCCCCAAGCGGGCGCCGGAGTTTGTCACCAGCACAAAGAGGAAGGGGCTCCGGGGTGAAATAAGTCTGTCTCCCTCAGTTCCTGAAATGGGCCATGACCCGCTCCGATGCCAACAGGCCTTGAAAACCCGACCCCCCTTCTTCCGGACCTTTTTCTCGCCACGGGGTCTTCCCGGCCCGGGCCCTCCCCGCCTCGCTTCTGTTCCATTCACAGCCAGCAGGCCGGGCGCGCAGGCTTCACCCTGTGTGTTCTGCAGGACGCCCCCAGCCCGCCCCCCCCCCCCCGATGCCCCCCGCCCCAATACCAGCGCCCTCCGCCCACGGCCCAGCGCACGGAGCGCGGTCCTGGAGCAGCGCGCCCGAGAATTCTCCGGCCACGGGGACCCAACTGGCCGAGGCCAGAGGCTGGCCCCGTGGGTGGACGCTTTCCTGGTTTCTCGCCGCCTGCACGGACAGACACGCAGTTCTGCAGACACTGTCCTTCAGGACGCGCCCCAACGACACTGCAGTGGCCGCTCTGTTCTGACTTACCCGCGGTGGAAGAGAAGCTGCTTCTCGCTGTCCATAGGGAGCGACGGGCCGAGAAATACCTTGTAACGACGCCCCTGTGAACGCTTTCACGGCCTCTGTCTGACGCAGGCCTGACAACAGAACACGGACATCGGCGTTCGGGTCGTCGAATGTCACGCCCGTCACGAGCGAGAAGGGACTAGAACTCGCTGCCTCGCGTCTGAGGCCGAGCACACAGCACCCCACGTCCCTTCGTGGCACCGAGAGAGCCGCGTGGGCCGCTCAGCGCCTTCGTCTGCCACCGTCCTTGGCTCCAGGAGAGACCGAGGAGGACGCCCTCGAATCTGCTTCCCAAGGCTTTGCTCCTTCCTGTCCCAGAGTTCACGGAAGCCGCGGTCATTCATCGGCAGAAAGTAAAATTGTGTTCATGTTATTTTCGGGTTTTAGAGCAAAGATAGTACCGGAGACGTGCGTTCTCATGGCGGGAGAGGTGACTCACGTCCGTGACAATAGCCCCACTTTTCGTCCTTAGCCAGGTGACTGGACATCGTCAGGTATGGATGGCGTCAGTAAAACGCCAGCGAAGGCGTGTTCCTCGTTGCTAATCAGGAAGCCCTTTAATGTGACCGCAGTCTGACGTCCAACAGAGGACGTCCCTGTGCGCCCCGACTGCTTGCAACCTGCTCCCCTGAGGAGAGAAACGCCTCCCGGGTCAGGACGGACGCAAACCTTCGCCTATGGCTGCCTCCTCGATATTCAGTCCTGGGGCCCCGAGCACATACGGGAGAGAGGGGTGACCTTAACCGTAACTTTTGTTTCCCAACTGAGAAAGCAAAACGGGGCGGGGGACCGAAAGGTTCCTGTGCTCCAAGTTAAAGAAAAAAGATGGGCTAATCTTTTGCTACAAGAAGACAAACAAATGGAACACAGGACTAGGCTTAACCCATTCTAACGGATCAGTGAGAGTGCGTCCGCAATGACCAACAATCTGAGCGCACACACGTCGGTCCCATCAGCCACCTCTTCACACGTCGCTGACATTTCTCAATACCCCGGCTTCGGGGAGGGCACGGCCTCTGCACTGCCCACTTCCCCAAGCCCTGCAGGACTTCTGCGTCCTCCGACCAGAGACGTGTGCCCTTCACACACAGTCCTCTGCTCCTCACCTCCTTCCCCTCTCCCTGGGGAGACCCTGGGTCACGCCTGGGTCCCCCGGACCTACTACAGCCTGGTCCGGTGGATCCACACCTGGAATTCTCTTGCGGCGGGAACGTGGGACAAGCACCGGGCCACAAAGTTTCTTGTTTTCAGAGACAGCTGTCCTTTTCGGCTTCTTGTCCAAGGTCTTGAAAACTTGTGTTTCATCTACTTTCTCTGGATTTTCAGCTGCGGTGGGCGAGCAGGCAACCCGATCCACGTCCCTCCGTCTGAGTCAGGGGGCCACTGTTTCCGTTCTGTTCCTGCCACTTCCCTGCCTTTCGACTGAAAGGAGCGTGGCTGGAACGGTCTGTGACCTGCTCCGGGAGAGCTTCAAGGACTCGGTTTTACACTGTTTCTTGCAGTCGTTCCATGAGAAAACATGTGTCCTTTATCAAAGTCAATTTTAAGTGGAACATTTTCAACCTCATTACGAACATGAGAAGCTTGGTTGAGTCCCGTTCTAGTGACACCCACTGATGGCTCCATAGCGTCACGAGTCACATCATGGTACCTACACACTTTGTCAACAACTCAACACCACTCCACGATTTTTAATTTACATAGGAAAATCTATTTTTAAGTAACAAAAGCAGAACTCTCTGCTAGCCTTTATATCTTGTTCTTTGAGCTTTTCATTCTTTCCTATAGATCTCAGTATCCATCTTTTGCCAGTCTATTTCTTCCTGGAGGTTTTGCTATGAATTTTATGTAACCTCGTTTTGACGATGATTAATTCTCTCGTATTTCATTCATGAGAAAATTACATCATTGTGACTGTATTTCAAAGGTTTTTTTAATGGAAGTGAAATTGTACCTTGACGTTTTCCCCTAAGAATATGGATGGTTCCGCTCCATCGTCTGTCTGCCAATTTGTACGCGTGGGACTTGAGACAGCCTTTGTGTGACATCGTTTAACTGCTTCCAAATGTTTTTGTCATTTTGATGTGTTGTGCCAATGTAGCATGCCATTTGCTTCCGTGTGTCTTGCTTTGGGTTTGCTGGGCTCCTTGTTTCTAATAGTTTGTTTTCCACAAAATTTGATAACTTTCCAGGCTTATTTAAAAATATATATTTTTCTTCTCTGTTGTTCCGATGCTCCATGACACAGGTGTTGTTAGATGTTTGATATCATTTCACGTCGTACAGATGATCTGTTATTTTTAACTCATTTTAAAAAATCGGTCCTTCACACTGGAACCCTGGGCGGCACCTTCAATTTTAAGTCCCCGTTTTTCTGTGATCTCCGGTCTGTGGCCAGGGCCATCCCTGGCTTTTTCTTTCCGGGTGCTGTCCAGGTTTGTCCTAGAATTTACATTTGTTTTTATGAAGAGTTTCCACTTCCTGCTACAGTTACTCACCAGTCACTTCACAGAAGCTTATTTTCCTTTAATTTCTTAACTGGCAACCCAACCCATTTCCCAGCTCAGTGCGTATTGGCCGCTTTTTATCTAAACGAGGACTCGCGTTCCTTCCCAGGCCCCGTGTTTCTGCCTCTTCGTTCCCACTGCGGGCTAAGCACTGTGAAGGGGAGGGGTTCGCAGACCCTCGACTCGGTTAGTTTTTAGGTGTCTCGGGTGGTTTCTGCCTCATGGGATGCTTACTTGGCAGCACTCAGACCCCAAACCCCGCCTTTCCTGTGGCCGCACCAGCTGCGACCCTGACTCAGACCTCGGTCTTCTGCTTGGCCTTTTAGATTCTCGTACTTCTTCCATTTGGGGGGGACGTGCCCCCATTACGGTCCTTTGCTGACCACGGTCTGTCGCCTCGTACGAGCTCCGGCAGCTCCTTGGTGCGTTACCCGCAGCAGCGCGGCCTTGGATGGGTCTGCTTCCTCTCTGCGGGCAGACCCGGCTAAGCCCCCACGTGGGGAGCCGTGCACCTGCAAACCTCCATTGCACGGGTCCCGCCTTCTAGGCCGCGATTCCTTTCTAGTTTTTTGTGCTGCTTTTACCTCTCGCTCACGTGGCTTTTCTCCCGTGCCCACATATATCCGAATTTTTAAAATGTATTTTATTCGCAGTTGGTCATTGTTTTGTGGGATCTGGAAGCAGAACCCAAGGTCCTGCCTGTCCGTTGTGGACAATAAGTCCTTACAGGGCCTTTGTCCCTCCTGGAATCTAATAAACGAAGGCTTCAGTGACTTCAGGCTCACCTGTGTCACACAAACACACACGTAATTAGAACACCACTCGGCTAATGGGACTATAATTAATGTTGCCCACACACAAAGTGCTTCCCCAAATCAGCTTAAATTAAATGTCCTGGACGCTTACATTCACCGTTCACGTTGGAATCAAAACTGTAAGGGAGTGATGCACTCCACGTCTGATTTTGTTTGCGGAGGAAGAATGGCTCCCTTGCGTTGGGAAATCCCAGGCGGAGGTGGGCCGTGACAGGCGTCGCAATGCACCCATAAGGGTGCAGCGAGCCAGTGTGATTTCATCTGGGGGGGGGGGGCTTGGAGCCCCGCTAGGCCATTGAGGGAACTGTTAACGTTTGTGGGCGCCCCAGAGGGCTGCCGGACCGGCTCCACGTTCATCCTCCCGCCGGCGGGGCGGGCGGCGTGGGAGAGCGACAGGGAGCTGTGCGGTGTGCCCCGGCTCCCAGGCACCCAGACACGGCTGTCTCAGCAACGCGGGCGCCCTGGTTCATGTCTGTCATTCTCCTCCAACGCTATTTCCTGACAGAAGAAACGAGCAAGTCCCTCACTTAACGGTGACCTATTTCTACCACTCCTTCCATTCCCCGGTTGCCAAGCAACAAAAAGAACCCCAAGAACAAAGATTGGTAACACTGACATATACCATGCCCAGTGATATGCCCCCAAAGTGCCCTACGTGTCAAATAAAAAGTACGGCTCTGGGTTGGTCTTTCCTGGGATTTACAGGGTGTCACGATGCCAGGCACTAACGTTTCCTGCCGCTGTGTATCCCGCGGACAGGTTTACCCGGGGAGGAATGTGTTCACGCCGGAGCCACGGGATTTGCGTGTGAAAAACCATTTTAAGTGGGACTTGTGCGGTGACAGTTCCGCTGGCCTCGATCTCTCCCTGGGGTCCCGTCGCCACCCCCTGATGCCCATCCTCCAGCGGCAAGCTCCGGCCCCGCGATTCCACGGAAGAACTCCATCACCCCGGCCCCCGCTCACCGACCGCGCGCCCAAGCCCTTCAGCAGGCCCACGGACGCCGGCGGCCCACGGGTGCAGCCCGCCCCCAGGCCAGTCCGGGTTAAAGGCGAAAGTGCCGGAAATCGTTGTTTGAGTTCTGCTTTGAAATAAAAAGTTGTTGAGGTTTTTGGGGGGTGGGGGTGATTTCAAAACCGTTGTAAGTTTTGCACATTTTTAAAAAGTCTGTTGGCTTTTAAACATTATATTTTAAAGTGGTTTAAAATATATACATATGAAGGTTTTTAAAGAGCTTAAACAAATCACACAAAACGGGTATGATTAGCTGCTGCCCATGACTTTCACCATCAATATGCCGCAGAGCATGGCTTGTGTGGCATTTGTTGCTGTGACAAACATGTTAAGCAGAGGCCCGTGACATGGTATTGAGCTTCCGTGCATGCCGGTCGGCTTACTTTATTCTTTGGGATTCTCTGGGTAACTTCAGCAATGATCTTTAAGTATTTGGCCGTACCATACTGAGCCATATACGGAGAAACCAGCTAATAACACCATTTTATTACGCAGGTACCTTTGACCCATTGCAACACGACCTATGTAAATGTTATTTTTTTAAAATTTTCATTTATTGATTTGAGAGAGAGAGAGGGGAAGAGAGAAAGAGAGAAAAACACTGATTTGGGGCTCCATTTACAGATGCATCCTTGGTTGCTTCTTGGATGTGCCCTGACCAGGGATCGAACCCACACCCTCGGTGTATTGGGACGACACTTTAACCCACAGAGCCACCTGGCCAGGGCCTGGCCTGTGTAAATGTTAGGTCAAAACAAAAATGCCGAAATTATAAGCATACAGCTGGGTGAATCATGCCAATGTGAGCGCAAGTCACGAGCACCCACAGCCACGTCTCCAGGACTCAGAACCCCGTTCCCCTCCTTCTGCTTCTTGTCTCCTGGGAAAACCGCCGCCCACACACGGGAGCTGTCCGGCTGCTTCAGGACATTGTGGCATAAGACGGACTAGTCCTTGTGCTGCATGTTTGGCTTCTTTGGTTCAACACTAAAGTTGTAGGGGGTGACGTCTGTGACACTCTGTGGAGCTATTGTTTGTGGGTTCTTCCTGGTTTTGTCAATTCTGAACGTTTCTATGAGCACTCATAGCAACAATGGTCATTCATTCCCGTGGGTTGGTGTGATTTCTGCTCCCAGGGACAGCATTGCGGGGTCAGACCGTAATAGTCACGGTTTTGTCTCTTTACCCCCCAGCTAGCGGTACCGGAGGCTTGACGTTGGTCCGCGTTCTCAGTGGCACGCAGTACTGATTAGTCCTTCGGGTGGGCGAGCGGCTGTATTTCATTATGGTTTTCACTTGCACCTCCTTACGGACTAGTGGCAGGAAATGCCTTTCCCTCTGTTATTTGGCTAATGAGACAGCCTCTCTCGTATGAAGAACCCAGGAAGATTTTTACCATTTTTGCTACTGCACAGGATAGCTTTGTCTTATGAATGTTTAGGGGTTCTTTGTATGTCACGAGAATAGGCCCTTGGTCAGATCTCAGCACTGCAAATGCCTTCTCTCGCTGCGAGTTTTTTCACTGTAACCACGGAGCAATTGATGACCAGAGGAGCTAACCAGTAATACAGTCAGCGTTAGCATTGTTCCTTCCATGGCCAGTATTGGCTTCCTCGTCGAGAAATCTCTGCTCACCCTGCCTGCATCATAAAGGAGTCTTGTGAGTCTGCTTCTGAAAGTTTATTGCTTTATCTGTCACAATTACAGTCACAACCCAATTAAAATTGATATTTATGACTGTTGTAATTTAGGAATCCAATACTCGCCCCAAAGGATCAATTGACCCAACACTAATTATTGAAAAGACCATCATTTTCTCACTGCACAGAAGGATCGATTATGTGATAAATAAGTCGATTCTCTTTTCTTCCATATTTCATTGATGTAATTTTCCATATTATTTCCAATCATTATTTATTTGGGCTTGATTAGCTTTCATATTTTTTAGTTTTTTCTTTTTCTACTAAGAGAGGAGGGTTAAATTTTGTGACTATGTTTATGTCCTTATTTATATTCTCTTAGCCTTATCAACTTCTGCTTCATATACATTTATTATTCACATTTTAGGGTCACACAGACTTGGAACTTTAACATCTTCCCTTATTTAGACTCAAAGTAAGAAGGATTATGATGCCATTGTAGGTCACCTATAGTCTTTATTGAAACAGAAATATGTGTGTGTTTGGTAATTGCTAGTGAGCGGAACGATAAATAAACCAGCAGTTTTTCTATTTATCAGAATAGGCATTTCCTGTGCCTAGAATTCCTGGCACAAACTTCGTCCTCTGCTTCTGGGGTTATCACTTTAAGCTAATTTGAGGCGGGCGTTTCTGTTATGTGGTGCTGAGCGTTCTAAACTGATATTTGATTGTGTCTCATGAGGGCAAATGTTAGGTGACATTTTTATAGGATGAAAGTGGTGTAGGTCTGGGACCGCGAGGCCACCGTTCAGCACAGTGTGGCCATCACCGACCTTCTCCCTGCTGAGTCCATCACTGTCCTGGGAGCAGGGCAATGACACCTTTGGGGACACCAGGAAACTACGCTTGGGTGGGTGTGAGCCACCTCATGGAGGCACCAGGAGTAGCGTAGACACTCGCCAACTCGCAGCCTCTTTATGGGAAAACTAAAGACAGCAGCTGGAGACGCCGGGACAGGAGAGGGAGACAACAGAGCACCAGTTCTCAGCAGAAATAAAACTTCAAAGTGGTGTGACCTTCCACGCGTAGGTGCAGAGGCCCCTCTCTTAAGGCCCTGAGAAGCCACCTGGGACCGCGTTAGTGAGTGGAGGAGCCACGGCTCCGTCCCTCAAACCAGCAAGGGCCCCACCCGCGACAGGCCCGGTGGCAGAGGTCAGCCGAGCCGCCCTCTCTCATCGGCCGGGCAGCACAGCCGCTCATGTCAGCACGAAAGGGAGACGGGGGCGACCCTCAAGTGCAAGCGAGTCAGCTTAGCCAGGAACACCCCCCACGGCCTTTTCAGAAACGTGAATGCCTCTCCCGATTTCCTGTGCGAGCACTTGCCACACAGTCTCCTGAGAACATCTGGGGCCTGAGCAGTGAGAGGCGGGCTCCGTGGGGTCGGGGAGGCACGTGCAGCAGCCCTGGGCCGGGCGGCGGGGCCGTCGGGGCGCAGGGAGACTGCGGAGCCCGGGAGACAGAGGCAGGCACGGGGGTGGGGGGACACGGCCTGGCATCAGCGAGGCAGGGCCACACATGTGCTACGTGGCATTAGTATGTCATAAGTATGATCTAGAGACATGGGAAGCCAACACACGTTTACCGTCGGAAGTCGTACAACCCTAGTTTTAATATTTGAAAGACAAATCTAGCTTTATCATCGGGAGGGTCGAGAAAGGAGCAAGAAGGACCCCAGGGACCCGCTGGCAGTCCCCCAAACCACCCCGGCCATGAGAGCGATGATGAGAAACGGTGATGATTTTAACTCGAGGGCTTTGCCTGGGGCGAGAGCGTGGGCGGGTGTGGCCGTGGCCGTTAGGGACCCTGTGGTGGGAGACTGTGAGCCGCACGTGGGGACGGAGTGGCAGAAGCAGCAAGATCAGCGTCCCGTGTTTTGATGCTGACGACGGGATGAGAAGATGCAACGGAGGAGGGAGGGTTTCCTTTAAAATCGGGGCGCAGGGCTCGGAAGCTCCTTTCAGGATCGGATCACCTCCCGTGGCTAAAAATGCTGACGGGAAAGCAGTGCCCAGGCCCAGCGCCCAGGGGACCTCGCCATGCCCGTGGCTACCAGTTACTCTGCTCACTGGGGACGGGGCTGCTCGGCTGTGGGTTTCATGCTCTTCCCTAACTCCCTGCAGCGAGCGCGGAACCAGCCGTGCTCCTTCCGGACACAGACGCCTATTACCGGGTTCGGAGCCGGCGGGGCCACCGGCGCGCAGAGTCGCAGGGGCCTCATCGCTTGTGCTCGCAAACAGCAGCAAAATATTTGAAAGAAAAGATTAAACATATCACCTATAATTTTAACAAAAATGACATTGGTTACCCTATTATATTTTAAACACAGTGTTAACACCTGCGGTCTTCCTGACTGCCTAGAATCTACATTCTGCCGCGTTCCGCTTTAGGGCTCTATTAGCCCAGCTGCACTGACGAGAAGAACATGATGTGGGCATATTGGTGAGGACAGATGCAACTTTTTTAGAATTAATTTATGTGAGAAGAGGCTGCAGATAAGGCTCCAGGGAACAGTGAGCATTACACGTGTTACCTTTGTGTCCTTTTTGACGGAAGTTTTAAAGAATGAAATAATGTTTTCTTAACCCCACTGCTCTATAAATGAGTGCAGACCTGAGGAAACACCCCGTCTGTGTCAGAGCCTCACATCCCCCCGTTTCTCGTAATTGAGAAATTATTGTGTGAATTTTAATCTGTATTTATTCTCTGTTGGCTCTTCTAAAAAGACAGGATTGGTTTTTTTCCCCGTTCATTTCTTTTGAATGAGATGATGATGTGTGCCTGGGTGTGTCTTGTGGGTGTGCATGTGTGCATGTGTGTGTGCATGTGTGCATGCGTGCGGGTGTTGTGGGCATGCGTGTCTATAAATGGACTATCATGAAGGCCCACCACCTACCCCTCTTCCTTGTCCTTTTACATGAACTACACGTCACTCTGGGCTGGGGCCAGCACCACTGTGACATTTCAGTCAGGCAACAGCTGCAGGATGCACGGCTATGCCGTGATGCTTCTCACGAGGGGAAGTGCCACGCAGAAGGCAATCAGCAAACTACGAACAGTAAAATGGCAGCAAACTCACAACTGTCACCAACTGAACGTAAAAGAAACAAGCTAAGCAAACAACCAGAACAGGAACAGAATCATAGGTATGGGGATCATTTGGAGGGTTATCAGCTGGGAGGGAGGGGGGGGGGAAATGGGGAAATGGTGCAGGGACTAAGAAGCATAATCGGTTGGTACAAAACGGACAGGGGGAGTTAAGAGTAATACAGGAAAGGGTGAAGCCAAAGAACTTACATGCACGACCCATGGACATGAACTAAGGGGGGTGGGATTGCTGGAGGGAAGGGGATACTGGGCAGAGGTGGGCAAAGGGAAAAATGGGGACAACTGTGACAGCATCATCAATAAAATATATTTTTGACACAGAACGCCGAGAGCTTTAGGTGGGAGGTAACATCCATGAAACCCTTTTGAAGGCGGGTTCCATGGCTCAGTCACTTGGTCCAAAATGCGTGGATGCTGAATCACAGACAGCTGCCCCCTCCCCTCTTCCATTGTTTTGTCCCAAATAAGCACGCACGGCAACAAGCTCCTGAAGCTAAAATTACTCGCATGTGTGCCTACACACAACAGGAGCCCCTGAGAGGCTGCTGCGTCCAGTCCGGGGATCTGTTGATGCCACCGTGGGCGTCAACCTCCGCAGGTGGGCACACTTTCTCTATTAAAAACACCCGCCCGAGGCTGCTGGCAGAGCTTCAGAAAAACCTTGAGTCATTTCACCATGTGTTTGCCACCACCTGGGGACTGAGGACTTCTGCGGGGTCCCCTAGGAAACGAGACCGGGGGCCCCACATCACGGCCGCGTCCCCGGGGCCGGTGAGGAGCCAGGAGGTGAGCGTGCTTCTCCGCCTCACTCCCTGCCCCGACGTGGCCACTCGGTCCTGGTCACACAGGAGGACACTGCGGACCAGCGACCCGCACAAATGCCTTTCATTTCTGCCACCCTCCAGGCGAAGAGAACGAGGTGACATGGAACGGGAACGATGACGTCCCCCTCCAGTTACTGACCGCTTTCCGTGGGCGCGGCGTCGGCCCTGCTGAGACGCTCGGATGTGCCCATTCCTGAGTTAATGGAAAGACAGACGAGCAGGGAGCGTCCTCGCCCTTCATTCCAGCTGCTCTTCCTTCGAGGGGCTGCCCTTGGTCCCCGAGGACCGGCCGCCACTCCGGCCAGGTCACGAGTCATTGTGTTGCCTCTGGGCTCACGTGCAGACCTCGAGGACATTCTCTGTTTGCCTCGGGGCAGGAGGCGGCCCCACAGCCCTGCAGTCCCAAGGCGGCTGCGGCCCCGGCCAAGCGCAGAAGTAAGACGGGGCCGGCAGCGCACCGGGGAGAACACCAGCCCTCCCTGCACGCGCGCTTTTACGTCGTTTTATACGTCAAGGCTGTGCCCGTGCTGAGCTGGAACAAAACCACTGTTTAATTGATGTTTTCTGTTTTTCTCCTTTCTTTGAAATTTTTGGCAAAACAAAATGAAAAAACAGTAAATGAGGTTGTGTCTGTATTTTATTGACTATTTGCTGTTCTAATACCCAATGTATTCCTTGAACATATGCCAACTTGAGAGAAATTATGGCCCATCCCCCAATCGCTGGGATATATATTTGGGGGCCTCTATGAATAAACAGTGTTGGAAGGCAAACCGCTAAAATTCATTCTTACCAGACGTAGACCTCTACCAGGCAAAGTGAAATGTTTAAATTTATTATATGCTTAGCATAAAGCTTTGGGCTATTAAAGATCTATTACATTACTAATTTGTGTGTTGATATGTTCATTATGATCCTCAAAATAAACAAAGAAATATGCTATTATCTCTATAATCACAGTATAAATATTCATGATGAAATAGATGTTTACAAGCTATGCCGTGATTAGCATGACTACAATAACCATCTCTGAGTGAGGAAGTATACTAATAATACTCAAGAACAGGTATCTAAGGTATTGGAATAAACAATATTTTCTCAAATGTAACTATCTTGTAAGCCTTTTCCCTCAATGTCTGTAATACTTTCATAAGCTAAGAACCCTACGAATTTTTAAGGTACTTAGTGGATTAACTATCACTGAAATATGTTGAATTACAAAGAAGAAAAGCCCAGTCAAAATTTACCTTCACTGCTACTTTCACCAGGTGGGAAACTAAATGACTGTCACCCACAAGACCCAGGACTTCAAGAACATGCTTTCTGAAGGTAGAAAAAAAAAGCAAGAAAATGTACTCTGAATGTACATTTATTTCAGAGTACAAAGTGACAATATTAACTGAGACATAGTTCCAAGTGCATTTGTATATAATAATACATAACACACACATGTATATCAGAGTGTAATATGTGTACCACATAGACATATGCATACATGATGTATGTACTGTATACACACTGTTACAGACGCAGAAGGAAACTAGCCCCGTACCACCCAGCCCACCAGACTAGCTGCCTCCCACTAACGAGTTAGCTTTTCCCCAATAATTCTGCTGTTTGCAAAGGCACTGAGACCAGGCTCCTGCCCACACAAGCAGAGAGCCCAGTCGGAGCAAGATTTACAAGGGTGGGCACAGAAATAAACCACCCACTGGAAACATTTTAATGGAATACCATCAAATTAGATCTTACCAAGTCAGCCTTTTCACAATTCCATGAAAATGTCACCCTTCCTTCTCATTGGTAGCCCCACTCTGTTCATTACAGTCACCCCACTGGAGCAGAAGACAAAAGAACGTCACTGGGGACGTGGCCCTGCTGAAACGTTAACCAGGAGAAGAGAGACGCAGGCTTCCGCAGCTCTTCTCTTACCCCCCGTTGGAGTCGGCTTCTCCGGCCTCAGAGTCTCAGCCGCGGCCCAGGAACCCATAGCTAAGGACAGGGACTTTGGGGTCCCAACTAGTGTGCCCATAACGTGGTCATTCCAAAGAGTGAAGTTCCAATAAAGGACGAAAGACGACAATGAAGAAGGCACACCAGGTCCTGACGTGTGTACAGAGACTGAAGGCCACATGGGGTGTGATTTGTGCTTGAATCAGTGCTTAAACTGGGGGTTAAAAAAAGAGGCAGCTGTGAAATGCCAGGAGAGCTTCCTGCTGAAGTTCACAGACAGCTTCTGTCGCCGGCTACGAGCCTTGGCTGTAAAACACTGAATACTCCTTATTATATTTTTTCATTCGCTGGAAAATACAGGTCATAATAGTTTGTAAATAACATTTTTAAAAGTCTGAAGGCCAGCCCTGGGCCAGTGGCTCCGTCAGTTGGAGCGTCGCTCCATGTGCCAAAGGCTGTGGGTTCGAGTCTCAGTCAGGGCAGGTACGTAGGTGGCAGGTTCAATCCCCAGCTGGGGTTGGGAGCACACGGGAGGCAACCGATTGGTGTTTCTTTCTCTCTCTCTCTGAACCTTCCTCTCTCTCAAACCGGGAACACGTCCTCTGCTGGAGATTACAAACCAGGAGTCTGGAGGCCAGCACATCCCCACTCACCAGCCCTCACCTTACTGTGTGGGCCAGAGCGGCTGCGTTCTGGGTGTGAAGAAACCCGGCCTGTGGTTACAGCGGATGGTAACTTTAAAACGGAAATCCTTCCATCTTAGTTGTGCATTGATCATCCTCTAGTACTGAAAAACTACATACACCAACGAATTAAACATAATGATGGAAATATCAAAATTAACATATTCGTGGTGACATTTAAAATAAATATGTGAGTCGAACATTGGCTAAATTATTTTAAATATCAAGGGTACTGTTAGCACATTTTTCCTCTTGTGGAGAGGTGAGTTTGTATGTAGAATTCTAATTTCCTGAATTTAGAATTCTATGCACCCCCGTCACACACCTGTAGAACTATGCTGAAGAAATTAAGCCCACCAATGAAAGATTTCTTAATTTTACACTTTTGTATTATATACGAGCCAACACTGCAGAAGGAAAATGAAAATTAACAATATGCACTAATAACGGGCTTGGTGCTAATTATCATTCCATCCAATTTCTTTTCCCGTTTAATTTTACCATCCTAGTTAATCCGACACACGTGAGCTTTATTTAAAAGCCTGCGACGTCAGCTTTGTTAAAAAGCACGTCCTGCGGACCCTTAGTCGGCGCAGGCGCATGGTCTCGGCGCCGCACATGTGTGGGGTTTTCTGCAAACCGAGGGCAGGACGGACGCCCTCCCGGGGCCGGATCCCACCCGCGCCGCTGCCACGGTGTTTGCTAAGAGCGCGTCGTGGGAAAAGCCACGCGCAGCACAACCTTCCCGGTTGAAAACGGTCCCTGTTCTACTCGGTCCCCGTGAAGCCCCGGCGGAGACACGCTAGTCCCGTCCTGAGCGCACGGCCTCCGAGGTGTCTCATTCCTCCCCACGGAGGAATTATTTTAAACTAAATGAAACAATGTCACAAGCCTAGAGCGACGCCAGCAGAAGACAGCGGGCACCTACCTGACTCCCGGGGGAGGTCACGGCGGGACGCGGGGCAGCAGGTGGCCCGGGAGCGCGCAGTGAGCTCCCGTGAGCCGGGGCTGTTGGCCTGGGCTCTGGACTCGCGTGGGGCCGGCGGCCCGCAGGCCGGGCTGCCTGGCCCGGGCCGCCGCTGGGCTCCTTCCCCGCCCCGTGCTTGGAAAACGCGCTCAGCCCACGCGGCCCGAGGAGCCACTTCAAGCTGCAGCCCCGAGAGACCCTGTGGGGCGCAGAGTCACGGAGCCGGGTGCCCCGAGGAGCTTCGGGGTTCCGGCCACGCGCGGGCGGAGCGGAGCCTGGAAGGTAAGTGCCCGGCTTATTAGAGCCGCGCCGCGCCCCGAACTGTGATGCGGCGCACCTGCGGCCAGCCGGTGCCGGCTCTCAGTCGGCCAAACAGCAAACCCCAGCTGCCAGGGCGCCTGGCCCCGTGCTCCCCACGAGAGGGCTTTCCTCACGGCGCGCACGGGGGTGGGGGCGGGGCCGGTAAGGCAGGAGCAGGGGGCGCAGCAAAGGAGTCCGGGCTTATGTCAGGGGGCGCCCCGGCCTGGGCGCGCGCGC
This sequence comes from Furipterus horrens, assembly GCF_987537825.1. Classification (NCBI taxonomy): domain Eukaryota; kingdom Metazoa; phylum Chordata; class Mammalia; order Chiroptera; family Furipteridae; genus Furipterus; species Furipterus horrens. Next base: position 1,061,254 of record NW_028327180.1, read on the forward strand.
TAAGGCGCAGAGACCGGGCTCCCCATGGCTCCCAGGGCTGGGTCCCGCAGGGGGAGAGTCACCCACCACGGTGACGGTGAGGAAGGGAGTTCAAGGCGGGGGCAGGGCCTGGGCTCCGCTGCCTGGTTCCTGTTGGGGGGTGGGTGGTTCATCATTGCGCTCGGTCCTCATTCATGCCAGCGGGGTGTCGCTCCGGCTGGTTCCGCGAAGGTGTGTCCGAGGGCGGGACGGCTCCGCTGCCCGTCTGGGCCCGGAGCCGAGCGGAGCACAGCTGGGGTAGGCTCACCTCTGGTTTGCCCGAAGGCCTGTGTTCGGCGGGGGGCAGGCTTGCTCCTAAGGCTGCTGGGTGCCGGAACCCCACTGCCCTGCGGGGGCGCGGCACTTGGTGAGGAATGGGGTGCTCACAAGGGAGCGGAGCAGGTGGGCGAGGGGCCTGGACGACCGGTGGGAACCAGAAGGAAGGACAGAATAAAAGGGCGTCATAAGGAATGGAGTTTCTGGGTGGTGCCACCCGAGTCTGCCTGCCCACAGTGTGAGAGTTTCACCTCCAAGTCCCCCTCAAGACTGAAAATGCAGAGGGTTCTCTTCTTAGCTGGTTTACGGAAGGAGCTGTGTGCTTTCTGGAATACGTGTTTCCGAAGGGCAGCCCCCGTCGCGTGTGTAATGACAGGTGGGAAGTACCGTTTGGCCTCCTCCATGGGGCGGGAGTTTATAAGAACTGAGTTACACGCTGAAATTTACTTTTAACAGTTCTCAATAGGTTGAGTAAAATATATCAGGAAGAAAACAATGAAGCCCATACCTTAAGCAATCATTTAAAATTATAACATATAGATAGGTAACTTTATATATTATTGATAATCATGAACACAAAGCAAGTCGTGCATTTAAATATATAATTTAAAATGTTTACACATTTTTCTAAATCATCCCAATAGCTGAATTTGCTGGTGTCCTGCTATAGAGTTTTGTTTTTTTAAATTTGAGATCTTCTTTTTAATACAGCAGTCCCTCTCTATAGCGCTTTTCACTTATCGCGGGCTCACTGTACTGCGATATTTTTTAAAATATTATATTTAATTATGCGGATTTTTTGCATATTATATCGCGGGATTTTGCGGTACTGTATATATATGTTGTTAAAGTTACGTAGGTTTAAGGGTGTAGAATATGTTTAAGAACATAAGCAGTGTTTATAAAAGAGTGGGAAAGGTTAATAAGGGAGTGGGAACGGTTTGTAAGTGTGTGGGAACGGTTTATAAAGCCTTAAAATCTATATAAACACTAAAATAAATGTAAGGTTCCTACCTCGCGGATTTTCACCTGTTGTGGGAGGTCTAGAACGGGATACCCGCGGTAAGTGAGGGACACTGTACACGGCTTCGCAGATGTTAGTTTTCCCCAAACACCACGTTAGTTGCTCCCCACAAGTGTTGGCATGTCTGTGTTCCTCTTTCCTTTCAATAGTATTTTCTAATTTTTTTCTTGTGATTTCTTTGTTGACCCATTGGCTACTTAGGCATGGTAGGTCACTTCCACATAGTTCTACTTTTATTTTTATTTATTTTATTCAAGTCTAATTCCATCATGGTGTGAGGATATTGGTTGCATTGTTTCAGTTCTTTTAAATCAATCGAAACTAATTTTATGGCCTCAGGTTTGGTCTCTTCTGCGTCGGGGTCCGTGCGTACTGGCGAACAGTCTTTGTTCTGTTTAGAGGTGGCACGCTCTGTTGTCTGTTCTAGTCTGTAGTTACGGTTGGTAACATTGTTAAGATCTGTCTGTCTCTGTTGATCTTCTGCCTCGTTGTCCAACTGCTTGTTGAAAAATGAGTATTGGGATCAAACAGTGGGTTGTCTGCCTCCCCTAGTTCTTCCATGCATTTTGTATTTCTCTCAATTTTTAATTCTTACATTTAAGGGCTTTATTTTTATGTGCACATATTTTTGTAATCATTATATCTTCCTATGGGATTGTCTATTATTGTTTTTAAGAATCTTCTTTATTTTTAATAACTTTTTTGGTTTAAATCTACTTTGTCTGATAACAGTAGAGTATTCCCAGCTTTCTAAGGTTGCTGTCTGCATAATATAGTTTTTCATCTTTTTATTTTCTACCTGTCAGTGTATGGAATCTCAGTGTGTCCCCTGTAGACAGTGTGTAGTAGGGTCTTAGTTGGTGGTGGTCTTTACAGGCTGACAGTCGCTACCTGGCAGTTGGCTGTGTTAACAATTTGCCTTTAAGGATTTTATTTATATCGTCAGATTTAGGTCTGTCGCTTTTTTTGTCTCATGTCTCATGCCTTTTTAAACTTTCTTTTACTTCTGCTGCTCTCTTTCGCTTTAAATGAATATTTTTAGTATACCATTCAATCTGTTTAAAGATTTTTAACTATAGTAATCATATTCGTTTTCTAATGGTTATTCCCGGGCTTCGTCTACACATTTGGACTCATCAGAATCATGGACAACGGGGAGGGATATAATTGTGGGAGAAGGGATGGGTTGGGAGGGGGGAGCAATGGGGGAAAAATGGGACAACTGTAATTGAATAACCAAAAAATAAAAAAAATAAAAAAAAAGAATCTATTTCAGATTGAATTAGCTGAATTCCAGTGAACAGGCAGCTCTGTCACCCTGCCCAGCTTTAGTGCTATTTTCATCATACCTAGTAAATTTTACATGTTATATAAGCCCCAAATGCAGTGCTGGAAATCCCTTACATGAGGCTATGTCTTTTTAAGCAGAGGACCTCAGAAAGAAGCACAGGGGCTCCTAGTTTTGCTGTGTTACGTGCATTTCCCGTTCCCGGTTCCCTGCGGCGGTTCCCGTGGACCTGAGCGGGGGTCTGGTGCCGCCGGGCCTAACCCCCGGGCGGCCCCGCTCCGTCCCGCAGCCGCTCTGCTGTTACTGGTACGTAGATTCTTTTCCATATGTGACAGGCACTGCAATACAATCATATGCTTATTTTTTAAAATTTAGTTTCTTTATAAATCAGTTGAGGGGAGACAGGAGAAGCCGTCTACAATCATGTGGCCGCTATATTTACATGATTATTTGAAGGGGCCGCTGCGCGTGTGTGCGTGCAAATCACTGTTGGAGTCATTTGCTTTCAGCCAAAGAACATCCTTCAGTCTTTTCTGTAAAGCTGTGTCCAAGCGATGGATTCTCCCTCAGCGTTAGTGTGTTTGGGAGTGTCTTTCCTTTGCCTTTGTTTCTGAAGGATAATTTTGTTTTTCTGGGTATGAGACTCAGGAGTAGAAGCTTTCCTCCTCTGAGCGCTTTGAATACATCATCCTGCAACCTTTTGGCTCCTTGTTTCTGATCATAAATCAGCGTGAATTCTCCTCATCAGCTGTGAAATAATGAGGGTATTTCTCCTGCTCCTTTCCAGATTTCCCTTTGTCTTTGTCTTTTAACATTGAATGTAATTGAGGCCCCAGGAGGGCTCTCTCGGCCTCTTTCTGAGGTTCCCTCTCAGGCTGGCCCGCCGCCTCTGCAGGCGGGGACCTGGTGGGAGCCTTCGCCCGCGGGAGCTGCCCCTCACATGCAGTAGGGGGGCCGGGGGGGACATGGGGGACAGTCTGTGGGGCTCCAGTCTCTGCGGCCCCACCTGGGGCCGAGCTTCTGTGGAGGGAGTGAGCATTCAGCTCCTCTTGCCTGGAGCAGAGCTTTTGCCGGATCAAGCTGATGGCAAGGACAAGAGCTGGTGGCCTGTCCCTGCAGGAGAGGCAGTGGCCTCTGGGGGCTGCAAGGCGAGAAATCTCATCTTCTTGGACACCTGTGCCCACAGCTGAGCTTCTGTTCCCGCTGGAATGGTGGGGGCAGAAAGGGGTCCTGACTCAAACCCCGTAGCCTCTCACAGTTTCTACCAAGATTAAGTGTATTTTCTCAATGAAATATTTCTTCCCCTGATGCGTTTCCTTAGGATAATTTCCAGACACATTAGGTGGCTCTTTGTAAATAGTTTTCACTACGTACGCTGATGTCACTCCACGGTCCCACTCGCTGCGGGGGCAGTCCTTACTGTATGTGAGCCTGAAAGCCTTCCGACCCTGGAAAAAAGGGGACCCAAGATGAATTGTTGGGAACGGTCCCTCACAGAGAAAGATGGTCTCGGTCAGAAAGGGCGGGCAAGAGAGCAAGAGAGCTCCAGACTCCTAGGGGCGCACGGTGTCATGCCAGGGACAGTGGCGGTCCTGTCAGTCAGCGCGGGGACTTTTCTCTTGGCCCCCAGATGTCTCACTGTTCTCAGCCGGCACCCAGGAAGTGACGCTGTGTGAGATGGTGTCTGAGTCCGTTCCCAGGATTCTCGGTTCGGGGCGTAAATGTGCGTGCCGTCACCCCCGTGGATAAATAGGGTGTGTGTGTGTGTTTCCATCATGCATAACATAAATGTGCTGATTGTCAGCATGGTAGTTTACTGTCTAGCTTGGCTAAATATTGTAAACACCACAAACCTCTGCTAATTTAAATATTGTTAAAAGAGTTCCTGTTAAAGGTTATTTGTGTAGACCTGTATCTTTGAATATGATTGCACGATACTGTATAAAAAGTGTAGTTGCATAAATTTACTCACCCGAGCTATTGAGTTACGTAGGTGTCTTAGCAGCAGCAGAGCAGAGCAGACTGAGATAGCGTAGCTGAGCTCTGGGTCTGTGGGCGACCGAGACCCAGGGCGTGCACGGGACACGCTCCTGCCCGGGCCAGGTCCCAGCAGGGCGCCCTGTACCCGGTGGTCTGCTCCCGAGCAGAAGACCACCCTGAGGGGAGCGCCGCGGTCCCATGACGCGTCCTCCTCCGTCCTGATGCATCACCCCTCGTTCCTTCCCAAGTTCATTTCTCTGTAAGTAACTGAGATTGATGAGCCCCGCGGCCGGCCATCTGTTCTCACTGGCCGCCAGCGCAGCAGCCTGAATCACCGGGCATGTTTTTCAAACCACTTCGCCGCGTTCCTGTTTTAGCCTGTATGCCAAGTCACATACCATCTAAAACCACGTAGGTGTCCTGCGAAGAAACAGTACCAACCACCATATTTATTCTGTAAATGCTACTCATCAAATATTTGGAAAACATCACAGTTGATTCTGTGATCAATCAACCAGGAACTTTTTATTCAATGGGTTTGGCGAATTCAGGGGCACTACGGCATGGTCTTTGAGTATAACACATGACATAGAAAAATGTCGATGAAGTAAATATCTAAATATTTACATACATTTATATATCTATATCTACATACCTATATCTATCTATCTGTCTCTATGTAGATACATATATGGTCGCTGTAACAAATCACCACGACTTCAGTTGGCTTTTCCAGCTCCTAGAGGCCACCTTACCCCTGATCTGTAGCCTGTTCTTCCATCTTCGAGGTCAGCAGAGGCGGGCAGGGTCCTTCTCTTGCTGCTATAGATTTGGTTCTCTGCAACTGGGAGAGATTATTTGCTCTCTCATGACTTGAATTAGGGTGTGCTCACTGGGAACATCCATGGTCATATGTCCATCTGTAACCATTTAGGCTTAAGTATATCTTCCGGTCCCCTTTTGCCATGTAAGTTAGCGTGGTCCACAATTCTTAGGGTGAGTGTGAATATCTTTGGCAGCCATTATAGGTAGACGGAGCTCATTGTTGCTTTAATTTCCAATCGCCTAATAAAAATTATGTTGGTATATTTTATATGCTTATTGGCCATTTCTGTATGTTCTTTTTGAAGGGTCTGCTCCTATCTTTGCCCATTTTTAATTACGTTGTTTGAATTTTAAGTATTCATTATACATTTCAGATGCAAGCTTAAAATCTCTGTGTTCTGGAATCTTTTCTTCCAGTCTGTGTCCCATCCTTTGTTTTTTCTGTGAACATAATTTTAATATTTTCTAACTATCTTTCAGAACTGTACATTAAAGTACCTTGTGGGGAGCACTTTTTGTTCTTTGGCTTCTGAAAGCTGGATTTTATCGCTTATGGAAATTTTATGTGTATTCTCTACCCTTGAAAATAGCGTCCTTTCTACTTTATCAACTTCATATTTCTGATAATAAAACTTCTATTATTTGATTACTGTAACTTCTTAGTCGTCCTCGAAGTTTGTAACCCTTTCACTCTCTACTCTGTTTGGTGGAAGACAGGTGTCCTCTCAGCTCCCAAGCGCCTGTCACCTTGGCACGCACCGTCTTCCTCGTGTGAATGCGGTAGCTGCCCCTTCACCCTGGAAACGTCACTGGGGGTCCCGTCTCCCTCTGCGCTCTGCCCGGCGTCTCTGTCCCCCGACTTCCCTGCGGCCGCACACTCGCTTTTCAGACGCGGTCGGTGCTGAGTTCAAGTCAACCGTTGTCTTAATTACCTTTGAAAGGATGTGCCATGTTTATTTGAAACTCTGTATTTTAATTGAGTTTCAAAATGAAACGGTTGATAATTTTAAGCAAAAAAAGACAAAAATACTCCAATTTTTTCATAGCCTTTACCTTGGCTATGATCAATACTCTGATTTCATCTTAGACACTCTGCTGGGATATCTTTTTTGTGTGTTTGTTTCAGGACCACCTCTAATTAGCTTTTGTTTATTTTATTTATGTTCTTGATCAGTATGCCATCTTTATTATGGTATTTGTATAAACTATTTAGCTTGTCTTTAATATGTTAAAATCATTTCCTTTCTGGTCAGCAAGGTCACTAATCAGCTCTAAAAAGTGTGCCTGCCCGTAGTTAGGAAGGAGGAAGGGGGGGGCAATGGGAAAGGAGCGGGAGAGTAGGAGGAGAAATAAACACGGGAATTAAAAGGGGAGAAGGAATGCAAGGAGACCCCTGAGGATGTAGAGAAGCACTTCATGTGGGACTTGGTCAGCTCCTTAATATGGACCGTTATTACGATTAGAATAACTATTCCACAATATAGTCAGTATCTCAAAAACCTGAGTAAGAGCCCTGGCGGGTGTGGCTGAGGGGACTGAGCTCCGGCCTGCGAACCAAGGGGTTGCTGGTTCGAGTCCCAGTCAGGACACAGGCCTGGGTTGCAGGCCAGGTCCCCAGTTGGGGGTGAGCAAGAGGCAACCACACATTGATGTCTCTCTCCCTCTCTTTCTCCCTCTCTTCCCCTCGCTCTAAAAATAAATACATAAAATATTTTTAAAACCTGAGTAACAAATGGTCAATTGTGCTGCAATTTTTAATAAATATGCTAAAAAGAGATTTTTAATTAAATTTTAAATGACTTTTTCTTTGGGACATTTTGTGAGCACAGTCTAAATTTTTCATTTTTAGAGATGAACACCATTTTTCATTAGTTAAATCTGTTTATTTTTTAATCACTTTGTGGGTGGAATTGAAACATTGCCACACCAGGCAGGCACTATTTTAAAATGTGCAATAGCTGGCACATTTGGGAAATTTATAAATTTAGAAAAAAAATTCATATTAAAAGTTGACTACAAATACTGACTTAGTGAACGGGATGATATTTATAATATTGTTATATCTATGTTTTTAACGATAAAATGTGTTCTGCTCGTCATTATTATTGTGTTCTAATCAAAATTCTCACAGTCTTTGACCAGGAATTAGGATGCAAAGAGAAACTTGTATCCATATGAAAAGCCAGCTCAGACAGGAAGCCGCTGTAGCCATCAAAGTGATTTGGATCTGTCCGAAGTGGTCCAAAGGAATGGCTTCCTTCTTCCGAGGTTACATTTTGGGAGGATTCCCAGTTACAGCATTAGCAGGAGAGAGCTTTAGAATTCTTGGAATCACGCCATGTGCACATCAGCTCGTTCGTTTCATAGAATCCTAAAGTGAGACATGTCCATCATTTTTAATATGTGAAGATTATCCAACAAAAATGGTTTTGAATTATTCTGGAACTGAGAAAAATATCTAAAAGTAGAAAGCATGAAGGAACAGATCCAACTTCAAAAAGAAAAACATATTATTAGGAATTTACAGATGTAAAAAAGAATGTTTAAGTATTATTTGTTAAGCTTGCCCCAAACAATCAAACAGTATCTGATAGTCCTTTTTAAGTGAGGGGATTACTACCAAAATTCCATTTTTAATGATTATGTTACACTATTAATGGAAACATGATAATTTATACTGACTTGGGCAGAAACCTTAGGAAGACAGTAACTCAGAGATGGAAGCAACAGTGTCCAAGGGTCTCTTTTCCAGAGCCCAGCGCTGCCAGATTAAACCTTGGATGGAGGCTGATGTTCCATTTGATTCTGTAATTATTGGCTTGGCAGGGAACTTCCTTTTCACTGAGGACGGTGGTGAATGATGGCCCAGCTGCTGCTGGCGGGTAGAAGGGCTGCAAATTAAGCCATGGTTTCAACTCCTGTTGAAGGTTCTCTGAGTGAATGAGGCAGACCTGGACGTTGCTGGCCTTTGGAGGCCGGCTGTGGAAACGTGGCCGTGTGCGCGCGGTTGTTGGTGCGCATGGTCGGATGCCGCTAATCAAGAGGGGTAAAACGGGCATGCTGCTTCAGATCTGAAGGGACGGGCTACTCTTCTATTTTTCTTCCTTTTTGTTTAAAAATCTGTATTTTAATTGACAGAAGAGTCTTCAAAAATGAACAACTATTTTGCTCATGAGCTGGTTTTTAAAAAATTGTTTGATTAATTGGTATAAACTAGGAATTACACTAATATTGTATGTTTTCACAAAAAAGTATGTGCCTGCAACCTAGTATTTCCTACACTAATGTGCTTATTTTTCTATAACAAGGGGTGAAATTTAAACCTCGCTAGAGGAGATTATTAAATACTAAGTGTACCCAACGAATATTTGACAATTTAAGGTGTGTAGATTGGCTTATTTAAAACATTTAATATTATATAGTTCTTTAAATCCTGAGATTATTAATTTGTTATAAATTTATTTATATTCTAGAATTGATCATGATATTGCTATAGTAGTGAAAATAAAGTATCGTTCTGCCTATATTATTGAAACAAAAATGAATTTTCTCTACGAAAGTTAGATATTGTCTGCAAGGACCAGGTGACTCACGATGTGAAAATGCAGGAGGTCAAATAATTAGGGAAGAGGCCACCCCACCGTGCGGCCCTGTCGTCATAGCAGGACAATCGGGTTTCCTTTCTCTGGTAGTCAGTGGGCTCCAAGGACTATTCCTCATCTGCCCACGGTCTGGGCTTTAGGGTATTTTGGGTTAGAGATCGTAAGGTTGTTTCCACATGGTGTCAAGACCATGTGGCACTGACTCTGGTGTCTTGGTTCCCTTCTTGATTTAGAGGCCTGCCATTCCCTCGCCACGTTTCGGGAGGCGTCTATTTCACTTCCACTCTCCCCACCGCCGGCAGCTCCTAATTCTTGACAGAAGGCTGTGAAGACAGAAGCCTCTCGCGCGTCTGCCTGTTTATGATCCTCATTTAAATGATGTATTCATGAGCCGGCAGGGGCGCTGCCAGAGCCTGGCACAGTGGCGCGGCGGCTCGGCCCACGCAGGGGCCCCCGGGCATCAGGCCCCGCCGCCGTGAATGTCAGTTTCGCCACAAGGCAGCCCCGTGGGCTGTCAGGTGGGCAGAGGCAGGCTGCCTGCAGGCTCGCACACTGACGACTCTGAACTGCCGTCAGTGTGACCGGTTCCCGTCACTCACCCTCCCGCCGGGAAGGCCAGTCTCTCTGTCCAGAAGCAGAGAGTGTAAGGGTTGTCTGTGCCTCGCAGAGCTACGACTGCAGCTTATCAGACTGGACACGCAAAAACAACGGAAGCAGAGTAAACTGCGTGGTTGTTTCCCCCCGAAAGCGACGGCCATCGTTTGTGGCCTGTGAAATTGTCCTGTGGTCACAATAAAACTGTACATCATGATAGCGTGGGTCACGCGTCCGAAGTTTAGACTTTAGGGCTGTATAAGGGTTTTCACAAAATAATTTGGATTTAGAGGCTGTTAGATTCTTAACTGATGTGAACCTTGTTGGAACACCGAAGTGTTTTTCATAAGAGAAAAAATGAGAGGTCGTTGTATTTTATTACAAGATATATCGATGTTGTAATTGCTTAATGAACAACACTTTTACTAAATAATGTTAATATTGTAGATGAAGTTTAATATGGTTTAAATATCAGTGAGAAATGGGAAACTGAGAAGTTTGCCTAAGCATCCAAAGTGGTCATTTAAGGGCTACAATTATTTATAATTTTCAATGATTAGGGTTAAATGATTGATAGCAGTTGTCTAAGAGATCAGGGATAATAATGGAATCAACTATCTTAACTGTACTTTTACCCACATTTTCCTTGAAAAGATGTGTATATTCCTTTGGGAAGAATTTCCTCACACCACTTCTTTAATTTTAGTTCAGAACGTTAGTAAATGGAGGGATAAGATTTCCTAAAGACGCAGCGGGCGGTCACCCGCCCACTATCCTGGTTACAACATGTCTGCCTACGTATTTCAGTTCAAAACCCATGAATTAATTTGTTATACCAATATTATGTTTAAATCGATGTTTTCCCTTCTCCACGCCTAGAATTGAGCAAAAGCAAGTTGGGGGGAAAAGACGCTTGTATAAGTGACCGTGAACCTTGCACGGAGCCGTGGCAGCACCTGCAACACTTCTCCTTTCTCTGCAGGTCTCAGGAAGGGCGCTTTGCATCTTCTTTTCAAAACTCTTGTCTGCACTCACCGCCGGTCCCCTTTGCACTTCAGTGAGACCCTCTAAGCCAATAAGAGGCGGGCGTTGGAGCCTGGGAGCCTACCGGCCCTCCTGCCGTGACTGCTCAGCCCACGGCCAGGCAGGGTGTCCACCTCGTCCCCCCACGGAAGGACTTCGCTCTCCTGGGCGGAGGGGGGTCTGCATCGCCCTCTGCACCGCATTCGCCTTTCTGCTCCCTACCGACCGCATCCGGTTCCCTCCACCGTGTCCCTGGGACGGCATGTCTACCTGCAGGTGCTCCTCATTGGTCCGCGTGGACCAAAGCTCCGCCTGAGCCGCGCATTATAACAGTCCCCTCTTTTTCTCATTATCGAACAGCAGCAGATCTTAAGTTTTACTTTCATTCCGCTGACGCCCGCGTATCAAGCCTGCCGACAGCTGCCATGTTGTGCAGCGGGAAGTCCAATACCCGTCCTCAGGCCGCCCGCCGCCCCGGAGGGGCACTGTCCCCCGCCTGAGATGCTGTGCGCGGCTTCTGGCCACCACGGGCCCTTGCCTTCTCCCCTGTGTTGGCTTCTTTCTGCGGTTTCCATCGCCAGGTCCCCCTTCTCTTCTGACCTCAAGACCCTCAGCTCCCTCCGATCCTAACATTCAGCCCTGGCCTTTGGATTTCCTACTGCACGTCCCTATTCATTCGTGAAGCTCGGTCACTTTCAATGTCAACATAACTTCTCAACAGCTCTGTCAAGAGACAGTTCCCGCGCCATGTTATTTACCAGCTTAGTCTCCCACGCAGCGGGCTTCAGTATGTTCACGGAGGCGTGCGGCCATCACAGGTCAAGTGTAGCACATTTTCATCTCCCCCAAAGGACGCTTCGTCCCCATCAGCAGCTGCTCCCCCTCGCCCCCCAGCGTGTGAGCCCGGGCCCCACTTTAGCCTGCCAGAGTCCCTAGTGATCCCCATAGGTGCACCCACTTATTCTCTCAGTGTCTTGTTAACCAGAGACTCTCACCGTCTGTGTCCTGCGCTTCAGACATAGCCTGGCTGCGTGTGCAGAGAAGGGACGTGGGAGGGGATGGGGTGCCAAGGACTGAGGGGGAGGGAGGGGTGAGCTGCCAGGGCTCAGATGCGGAGCTTGGGCTGGAGCGCCCGGGAAGCGCCCTAGGGAACGGCCCCGTCGGGCGACCTCTGCTGGAGGCGGGGGGCTAAGCGTGGAGGCGGGGGGCTAAGCGTGAAGGCGGCGCGGGTGCGTGACGGGCCAGGTTCGGGGGCCAGGAGCCGGGCCCCCTCGCGGCAAACCCCTAGGCCCGCGCCGTGGGCCATCAGCACAGCAGGGTCTGCAGACGTGCGTTTCCGATGAGAAAACTCATGGCCTCCCTTGGGCAGTCATTTCAGCTTGTCACCTCTTCTCCAGGCTCTTGAGTGACATGTGCAGCCTGAGGATTGACCCCTCCAGTTCTTCCAGTGTGGTGTCTGTGGTCACACGGCCAGGGTAGACGCAGGTGGCCGTGGTTGTCACCGCGTAGTCGGCTCCTGGTGGGCGGGGCCTGAGCTGGAGGGAAAGCAGCGGGGCCCAGTCCCCACGCTCCGCACGGGTGCCGTTCACCCTGTTTCTCAGTACAAGTCCTCTCTGATTTAACTCCTGCTCTGTTCGCCTTCGGACCGTCCCCACTTTTTCTGGGAAGGGCTGTCTAGTCAACACTTGAGGTGTCGCAGGTCTGGTGGTGAGCGTCACAGACACAGACCGCTCTGCCCTCCAGGGTGAAAGCCACCGCGGATCAGCCGTCAAACCCTGGTGACCAGCAGGTGTCAGGCTGCCCTGGGCTCCGCTCTGTCATCGGCCCCAGGACCTGAAGGGCCCCCGGTCCTCCTCCCCCTGGGGCCCTCGCTTCCCTTCCTCAGCCTCCGCCTCCTCGGCCTGGTAAGTGACCAGAAGGCTGTCCTTCGTCCTCAGACTCTGCTCGGCATCCAACGACGGTGCTGTCTGACCCCACGTGGCACGGATGTCCCAGCGAGGTTGGTGTCCGGTGCACCTGCTTCACACCGCTGCTTCCAAACGGGCGTCCCTGTTCCTTGTTAAAGACCAAGCAGCACACGCCGAAGTGCTGTGGAAAGGGGCCTGCCACCCAGCTGTCCGCTCCTCCTGCCAACCTCCAGGCCACTCGCTCGTTTTCACCCAGGACTCCGTGTTCTGTCTCCTCTGACCCAGTGCTGCCTGATGTCACCATCTAAGGGACAGGTGGGCCATGGCCCTGGCCCTGACCTCTCAGTGTCTGACGGCCACATCTATGATTTTATCACCTCGTCCTCTTGCCATCAGAGAGGCAGAGAGTGAGTGGGGGTCGCCAGGCCGCGGGCGCCGGAGGGAACGGGGAGGCGCTGGACTAACAGCACCGCGTCTCAGCGCGGCACGCGAGTCACACCCTGCGTGTATCGCTGGCAACACTGTACTGGCTACGTGATAACCGGAGGGTGGGAGCACGCGTGTGGGCGGCGAGTGTGTTTGTGCCTACAGCCAAAACCAGCGGCTCGTGTGCGTCAAATCCAGACAGGATTGTGTATTAATCGCATTTCAGTCAAGTGGTTAAAAATACCGGCGATTTCATTGGCCCTTACGTAATTGCAAAGTATTTAGATGCAAGATGTGGAAATCAATTTTTAAAGCTTTTGATCCATAAAAACACCAGAGTGGGTCACCCGCAGGAGCTACGGGGCCGCACCCCGCATCTCAGTGGAGTACGTGCGTCCCCCAGTAAGACGGTGGCATCGGGGCTGCGAGGAGCCTGGCGTGCTGCCAAGCCTTCGCACCCAAACTGACGGAGGAACAGATCCTGGGAAATCACTAGACGCTTTGCATTCTGTGCTGCTGCTGCCACGCAGGACTTACCGTGTGGCATGGCTTCGTATGCTAATTAAACAAGGGACGGCGCTGCCGCTGGGCGTATGGGCACAGATGTCTTCTCGCGCCAAGCCTGGCTGCGCGCCAGCCCGCCCGGGACTGGAAGGCTTAACTTCGGGCGACGTGACAGTTGCTACCAAAATACTGATCCCATCCGACGTGAAACATTTTACATATGCCTTCTGTGACGCGAGGGAGGACTGCGTGGCCTGGAAACATTAGCTTGCTCACAGAAGCCCAGGAACACGCGTCGCATGTTTGGCAGTCTGAGGATAATACTTTAAGGAAGGGAGCAGCATATGTTGGCATTTGAATGATACTGTTTCTGAATTTTTCCACAGCTTTTTAGTTTGAACATATATCGTCTGATGTGATACCAAATTACAGAATGTAGGAAAAGTGTTATAGCGATGTGATAAATAGAGGGAGGAAGACCTGGATCGCTGACGTTGTGAAGAGCGCGTCACGAAGCTGTCACGTGGGGACAACGCCGGGGGCTGTCAGGGACGGGCAGCGCCATGGAAATTGCAAAGCACTCGACGCTGGCCGTGACCTCCACCTTTCATCGCATGTTGCGTTCACGTCAGCATGTGTTCATATCCAGGAAGACCTTATCACCACGGATTTATAGTTATGAGAAATTTGATTTAAAAACATTCCCCATTTATAATACTTTACTCTGAGTTTGTCCAGTACCTTGTGAGCTAGAGGAAACAGTATTCCCACGCAGGAAAATGGTTCACAGAGTACAGCCAACTGAAGATATCAATAGTTTATTTTATCCACAAATGTACCTTTCAATAATATCGGGTAATTTCATTAAATAATAAAAATATAATGATACTAGACAAATATATTACACAAAAATTCAGTAATATGGTTTTGGGAAACTACACAGGAACATACTGGGTTAGCCAAAAAGTTCATTCGGCTTTTTCCATAAGATGGGTCTAGTAACACTTAGTTATCTTCATCCTAGTTTGAAACAATTTTGTTAGATCGTATTGTGACAGCTGTCATATCAGCGTGCATTAAAAACGAAACTTACCAAGATTGATGAGTATTTGTGTAGCCATTTAATATTGAAGATAGGAGAAAATAGGCAACATTTTCGGCATATTATGCTTTAATATTTCAACTGAAATGCAAAAACAGGTGTGTGCCATGTATGGAGGAGGTGCTGTGACTGATCAAACATGTCAGAAGTGGTTTGCGGAGTCTGTGCTGGAGATTTCTCGCTGGGTGATGCTCCACAGTCGGGTAGAGCAGGTGAAGAAGATAGAGATCAAATCAAGACATTAATTAAGAGCAATCAACACTATATGATGAGAGAGAGAGCCAACATTCTCAAAATATCCAAATAAATAGTTATTGGTGAAAATGAAAAATGTGTCTTTTATTTTACAAACTTTTTGGCCACGTCATTATATTATAGTTAATTAAACTGCACCAAGAACATTTTTTCTATCCATGATATAACTTAGAGTTTACCTAATAAAAATAAGTTATTTATAAATATTTTAAATGCACAGACATAAGTTACTTTTGTTTCTTAGAATAAATTTTAATGTTAAAATAGTTTACATTCACCCACATAATTAAACAAATGTGTTAAGTCTTCAAATAGATACTTTAAAACTTTATTTAATATAATTATATTTAGTAACAGTTTCACCAATACAGTGTTTCAACTTTTCTCTTCATTGATTTGAAAATGTTATGGTTAGTTATTCCATAGTTTTTTTGTTTTTTGTTTTGGTCACTAAAATTAAGTTACATTTGGTGAAGACTGGACATGTTTTGTAGACCCCCGTACTGAGCCTTTAAGTGGTATGGGTTATAGCACAGAAACTCGCTAAATAATTAGACATCTCATTTTACTAGAAGTTTTAAGAAACGTCTGAAACATGGGAAAGAAGTAGGATTGGCTTGAAGCACAATGTCATATCCCAGTCTGTGCCGGACCCGTGCCGGGATCACGCTTCTGTTCCCAGAGGAGGCGGCTTCCGCGGGAGGAGCAGCCGCAGGGCAGCCCCCGCGTGTCCTGCTGGGGCTGGCGGTTCTTCAGAAAATGAAGCGTGTAGTTACTGTGTGACCTTATGGTACTAGGTGGCTGCGTCATTGAAAGGAGCAGGTTTGCCCGCCTCCTGGACCCCGTGTCTGTAGTAGGGTTATTAACGATAGTGCGGAACGGAGGACGAGCCGAGGGCTGGGTAGACAACCCGCGTTCTGTCTCTGTAAGGAGCGTGGCTCCGTCACAGCAGGGAAGGAGGCCGCTGGGCAGGAGGGGCCGAGCCTCAGACACGTTTGCTGGGAGGGAGACACGGTGCACGAAGGATTGCGTGTTGTTGTGACTCGTTTGTTCAAAGCTCTGTGGAGACAGGGAAGATGGGGGGCTGACTGCAGGTAGGGAGGGACTGTCCCAATTCTTCTTTGTGCTGCCAGTCACACAGGTGTGTGCCCTTGTGAACATCCATTAGATTATGCAATTCAAGTTTAAAAATGTAACTAATTGGATGGACTACAGAACAAGATAGACCAAGTTCAGAAATAAACTTGGAACTTAAATAGGTAAACAGGTAAAATACAGGTAACAGAACATAGCGTAAGGGGATATAAAATATTATAGAAAAGTAAATGACACATGGTAAATAGATTCTGAAATTACAACAAGCATCTAACAGGGACTCTACTGACGTTCCAAGGCCGGGGGAGGGGCATTACTGCAGAGACAGGGACTGCAGGGACTTCCTGTCGATGACCTTGTCCGACCTCAGTCCTGAAATCTCCGCGGTGCTAAGTGCTGGCATTCTTTAAAAATAAACGGAGAAGGAGGAGGGAGGGCGGGAGGAAGGGAGGGGAACTCGTTCTACACTCTTCAATTCTCTCACCAAAATGATCCGTACGTTCCCTGACAGATATTTCTTCTGTTCCTGGAATGAGATTTGATTAAAAATAGATTATCAAGCAACGAGATAGGTAAAAATAATAAAAAGGATACTTATGATTCTCTACTGATACTAAGAGATGACTGAGCAAATACGGAAATAGAAGGGGCAGAGCCCAGTATAATAAATATTAATGAGAGCGGGAATTAAGAGATCGCCATTGCTGCACACAGACAGCGCCCACTCGTGGCTTAGAGCAGGGGGAGCAATTTTTCAGGAGAACCAGGATACTTGCATCCTCCAAAACTATGCCTTTAAACTGTTTTCTAAATGCCGTGATGGTTTGAATGTGTCCTCAAATCCCCTAGTAATTCCGGCTCCTGCTGGTGGCATGCACCGAAGCCAGTGACTCATTCCGAGAACATAATAAAATGGGGAGTCATAATTTTACCTTGGAGAAATCTCACAGACACGGCCAAATGTTCCAAGTCGCCCTCACCAATAACTCCTCACACTGGTGCTGCATAACCCTTGATAGGATCAGGAAGCCACTTCCTCTCTGGGAAATTCCCTCCCCTAATCCACAGTCCAGACTAAGGAGAAAGCATCAGACACGAGGGAGGTTTTGCGGACCGCCTGCCCCGCGCTCTTCAAAATAGTGAGGCTTTGAATAATCAGCGCGGACTGAGAAGCTAAGGACTCAAAGGGGAGACGTGACGATCCAAGTGAGTCCTGGGTCAGACCCAGGTTACCAGGAACAAGGGAAACGTTTTTAACGCCGGAAAAATAAAAGCAGCATCAACGGAAGCCTTAGAAGCCGCTGCGATGAGCATATGTTAACGTTAACAAACAGCACTGTTTCCCTTCCTCATTTGCCACCACTCGCTCCTCTGTTTTGAAATTATGTATGATGTAGAACATTCCTTCAGGAGAATAGCATATTTTGATTATATTCCTTTTTAACTCGGTTTAAACCTTAATTTCTTTGGCCCTCAGTGAACTTTAAAATCAGGTGTTGTATTGAAATCTCTTCAACTTTTCCTTCCGTTCTAAAATGGGTGTTGTCACTCAAATCAACTGTGGTGTGCAAAACCCTGCGAACACTTTCATAACACACTTGTCATCGTTTTATTCATGTGCTGCAAGCGTGATGACTACTGTGGTGTGCATCTTACCTGTGAGAAAAGCCGTGCCAAAGTCATTGCAGGACTGATTAGATATGTGTCAGTTACGGAACTCATCTATTGAACGTAACACATGGATAGAACAAAAGAAGCAAAACCAGTCATTTACCTTCATATTCTGTGTTTGTGGTAGTGCAGCGTTTCAGGAATCGACGCCACGTATTTAGAATTCTGCAGTCGTACACAGCCTGCGCGCACCTGTGCGTGGGGCGGGGCATAGCGAGGACTGGATGGAACAGGTGGGCAGGTGGCACGGCGAGTCGTTCCAGTGGCCTCGTCATTGATTTGTGTCTTTGTGATGTCTGCTAAGTTTCGTTAATTATATCCCAAGTGTGGGAAGGAAGAGACGCCTGAGCTACTTATTAGCAGGACCTCAGGAAGCAGAGGCGCTGCATTTGGCGAGGCAGGTGAGTGTTGCAAAATCAGTGTGTCCTTCCCTCGTGCCTGTCACAAACAGCCCTGCAGGGCAGCTTCAGCTGGGCGTATGGGTTATTGCTGTAGTGTTTCACTTCCCAGTGCGATTTCTCCTTGAGATATTATCTGATTTGCTCTTTATATAGGTACTGGGTTCAACTTCTAAATGGCAATTGGTCTTTTCCTATGTAAAATACACAGTAAATAAAATGTAGCCTTCATTCCTCTAAATGTATCTAAACAGTGTTGCCAGTCACTTAAAGCCTCTTCAACAGGAGGGACACGTGATCTAGGTAAGACTTAAACCCGTGTGCTGACTTCCATGTGATGAATGTACTTGCTTAGATGCATGAGTCTTAATATGTTTGTTAAACATTTGTGCATTTCTTAAATAACCTGCCTAATTGGTGGAGATTTCCTGAATATGCTCACATTGATTTTAATTGCAAATGACTTCAACAGAGAAAAAAGGCAGTAACTCTATAAAGGTTTCTAAATTGGAACCATAAATATTTTCTCACAGTAAACTCCGAGTTAACCAAGTGTGCAGAAAAGCTAGCAGCCCCATCTCTCTGCGTTCCTACTGTCAGCATTTTGTGGGGAAGATTCAGAAGTGTGATGAGCAATCTTATTTTTTAGTTAAATTACCCAGATGTTCTCTCTTGTACTTTTCCCTGGGTAATAGGAAGAACAGGTGGCAGGCTGCATACTGGCCCAAAACGAACAAGCAAACAAAAAGGATCTTCTTAAAATTCTGTAAATTATCCCAACTCCGTTAGTTTTCCAAGAGTCACAATTCTTCCAAAAGGAACATTTTTCCTAAGATGCTTAATTCTGCCAGATTCTGTTTTAACTTATTTTATATCTGGGTCTTGCCCACAGACACAAACCATTGTGTGGTCAGTGAGTTAAAACACTGACCCAGAACAGTCTGTTTGCATTAGTTTTAACTCCAAATACATTCCGTGTATCTTGCCAAACTGCCAACCCCGTGGTTTAAACTCATTGCTCGAAACTTCAAAATGCAAGTCCTTCTATGTCTTATATCTTCATATTTTATTGGCTTCTCTGCATAATAGATGGTCAGTTCCTAAAAATATATTCAAAAAAGAGAATAAACTCTTATTTCTAAGTGCATAGGTTGTTTTAAATTATACATAGCAAAGATCTTTGAAAGTTTCCATACTAAATATACTAAAAATATTGTGGTTGAGGTACAGAAGTAAATGCATTTATCAGAAAAATGTCATTTTTATTAGGTGAAAGTACCCCTTTTAAGAAATGAAAAATATTTGCCACTGATACTTGGCGACGGCAATTTTAGTTTAAAGTACTGAACTTGATGTCTGCATGGGTTCCGTTTGGGTCCCTGATGGCCTGCCTCTGGGCTTCCACAGAAACGCTGCCTTCTCTGGGAGAGGGATCGTAAGCAAGACGGGCGGAGTTTTTCTCTGAAGAAAGAAGAGAAGAGTGGAGAAAAGAAAGAAAGGAGAGAGAGAGAGAGAGAGAGAGAGAGAGAGAGAGAGAGGAGAAGGATTAACCATAGAAGTTCGGGGTGGCAAACCTTTCCCCAAAGGGCCAAAGGGTAAACATTTTAGGCTCCGTGACTCGTAAGCAGCTATTCAACAGCCTTCACTGTCGAAAGCAGTCAGAGGCCATTTGTGACCAAATGAGCCTGTCGTCCGTGTTCCCCCCAAACTTGTTCTGCAAAAGCAGGTTGGATTTGATCCACAGGCCAATGTCTGTCAGTGTCAGGAATTACTGTCACGTATGTGTATTATATATGTAATATGTGTGTATTATATGTGTATAATGGTGTATGTATCATGTATTGAATATAGACCGAATGAGTGATATTGCTTAATAGTATTTCTTTTTCACACGAACAGTACTTACTTAGCTAAACATATTCCATTAATCCTATTATTTATATCACCTTTAGTTTTTCTCATAGAAAAAGTATTCTAATGACATTCCCAATTTAAAATGTTAATTAATAGAAAAAGGAGAACTACTGAATGCTGAACTGTACGTGACAAGGCAGCGAGGCCATTTGTATTACAAACTGTTGACGAACCTACGCGAAGAGGCCACGTGTGCTCTTTGTGACGCCAGCTCAAGATGCGAAGGCAGGCTTGTTCCCGCGGCCGTGCGGGCCGTGCGCACCCGGGGCGCGCCGGAGAGAGACACGCAGGGAGAAGCGGGGCCCAGAGCCCAGAATCGGGCTCCCTGAGAGGAGGCGGCAGAGGTGGGGGCTGTCCTTCCAAACAGGCTCAGGGGACCCTTGAAGGCGTGCGGTGACCAGACACCGTGTGGGGCTGGCGGAGCGCAGGCACTGAGGTCAGGCGTCGCGGCTGGTGCGCTCTAGAGGGCGGGGCTGTGGGAAGCTGGGTTACCGTGATTCTTGCCCATATCGGACAGGGCAGAGGCGAGCCCGGCGGCCCAGGAGCGAGTCCCGGTTGGAACAACGCCCTGAGCCAAGGTCAGGTCTGGTCAAGGGGAGACTCAGCCTTCACCCGCTCCCGGGCACGACCACCAGCTCAGCCCAGCGCCATCTTAACGCAAACGGTGCTCCAGGGAACACTCGTGAAGGGTTTAACATCGGTGTTTGTTAGTGTTACCAGGGATGCACGCCTGAAGGTTTTGAATCAGAATAGCCTTTTTTCTCTATTTTTATTATTGACACCATTGCAGATGTCCCCACACCCCGCCCAGCTTTGGCCACCCCCTTCCCTCCGGCCGTCACCACACTGCTCTCCGTGTCCGTGGGTCAAGCACACACGTATGTCCTTCTGCTAATCCCTTCTTTCATCCACCCCCCACCCCACGTCTTACTGTTTTGACAAATAATTACTAGTTCCCATGTGCCCCAATTCTTACCCATTCAACAACACAATGAGAGCTAGACCTCACCTACCCTTCTCATGCCTGGAACCCCCAAATCTAAATGTTCTTTGCTTGTCTGCTGGGAAGAGTCTTCCATCAGCGCTCGCTCCTTCCAGGCAAGAGACGTGAGTTCTCCGAGCTGACTCTCACCTTTGGCTCGTAAATCCCTGGTCCAGAGAAGCGAGACCAGCCTCTTGAGACTTCCACCCAGGTGCTCTGGGGTGCAAAGGCCTGTGAGGACCGCCTCCGGAACCGCTCCCAAGGCCGCCCTGTGAGTTAACCAGGTCTAGCCTGGAGCTTTCCCCGGAGGAGATGAGAAATGCTTCATTACCTTCCGGGCCAGGGCACTTAGACAGTTGACCAGGGAGGACAATGCCTGCTGACCAGCTCCTCTCCTCACGGGGACTGCAAAACGTTTCTGGAGAAATGGAAACAGACCTCTGTCTTCATAGCAAGTCCACCTGTCTCTGGCTCACCAGCCGAGACCCCAGGAAACCCGAGAAGCCCTGGAACACGTCTGCTCCCACATTCACAGCTGTGGGGTCCCTGATCTTCTGGAGACTCTCTGGGCTGTACGTTCAGAACCTGGATGAAGGGATTATAGGTTCCTTTCTAAAATTCCAGTACCAGTCGACACCCCAAAATCCACAGAAATTCTTGCTATTACCAGCTTTTTATTGTGTACAAATGTAATGTGCGCAGTCCCTGACATTTCAACTTGCGTATCTCTCATCGATAATGCGCCTGAGCGCCTCTTCCTGGGCTCGTCCGCCTTTCAGCCACTCTTGTTAGGTCCCTTTCTTACCCTTGGGACACCTCTTCTGCCTGTCTCTCCCCTAAATTTACATACAGGGACCATCACTGCACAAGTCTTCCTCCTCCTTCTCCCGCTCCTCCTCCTCTCCTTCTTAATATGTTTGTGCTTTTGAGTTTTGACTTAAGATGTTGTTATACACAAATGACAAAGCCTAACCACGTTCTCATATCTCGTAGTTTATTTCAAATAATCTTATAGGTTTTCTGTTCACATCTTCACTTAATTCATCTCTAGTATATGGGTTCATGTAAAGACTGCTTTATTTTTCATTACATACGAGATTGTATTTTCTAAGTTTTCTGCTCAAAAATATGTCAACTCCCTGTGTTATATGTTACATGCTCTGGGCCTCTGTCGTTGCAATTTAAACAACAACCCATGTTTGACAAAAATGTCACGGCTCAGTATGGCTGTCTGTGTGTGTAAATATATATTTCATATATAATTACATATATATGCATCTGTGATGTATATATCTACTTGTGTGAATGATTAGGTTATGGTTAGCATTTTCATTTTATTTATTTTAGCTCTCTAATTCTTATTTTATTTGTGATATATTTTCTGACGATGAAATCTACCCAGATGAAAAGTACACCTGTTGTTTGCTAGTAGTAGGTTTGCAGGCCTGCCTGCAGTATATGTATACATATTTTGCCCAGATAAACCTTATTTTAAATTTAGACATTCTTGTTATAGAAGGGTTATACAGATGTCTGTCTCTTTTACTGAAAACTATTTCTACCAATAAAAGTGAAAATGTGCTTATTAGAGATCATAAACTTTATAATTTGAGAGCCGTCCCCCTTTCTATGACTGAAATTATCCATCAGAAAAGCTGTTACTTTGGGTCAGCCTCATGGAAAAAGGCATGTTTCTCCTGGTCAATTGTAATGTCTCAAAATACACACATGAAGAAGCTAATTATTTCAACACTATGTTGTACAATATCAAGTAACAGTAGAAAATTACATTTGAAATCATAATGGCCAGCTATTATTTTAAGTCTTATGTTTATTCTTTCAATGTTTTTATTCACACACATAAAGAACTCTATTATATGCTAGACGTTGCTTTACGCAACATTGGGGCGAAATAGACACGGTGCTTGTCTCGTGGAAAGTATGATACACATGATGAGGGAATAGACGTCGAATTAAAGATCTTAAAGTGCTTGTCCTTCGATCAAGCCTGCGAAGGAAGCCGCCCCCGGGTCCCTCCAGACGCACGCCCCGCGCCCGCGCGCAGCGGCCCCTGCCCGGGTGCTGCCCCTCCGCACCCCCACTTCCGTTTCACATGCGTTTTTACCTTCATCGTGTTCACTAAGTGTCGCCACAGCTACAGAGACAATTCAGGGGAAAACTTGGTCTTTGAACAACAGAGGCCGAATGGTTTTTAACAATACATAAACTGGCATTTAATATTTGGCTGTTTAACATTATTTAATTTACTTTAATGGTTCTTTAATGTTACTAATCTCAAAACAGAAAGCAATTAGGACCGAAATAGCATACCAGATAGCTCAGATGGATAGGTGTAAATTCTTATTTCTAAAACCTACTAGACAAGAAAACTTGAATATGGCAATAATTGAGAAGAATAACTCATTTTAAAACTTTATCAAAGTCTCAAGTATAAATGAAAATTTTCTCAGTGATGAAAAGTCTTCAATAACACTGATAGATCCACATTTTTAAAGGCAAAAACAGCCATATTTCATCAGGGAGTCCAGATGTTGATAAATTTATCACACAGAACCCTCTCTGGTATGCTGCCCACTCTGCGGTGAAATGTGGCCTTTCGTGAGAATTTACAACCACAGTACAAGAGTCATAGCTCATCCTTTTATTTATTGAAGAAGCCTGAATACTAGCAAAGTTATAACTGGTGAATTTAATCACAAAAATGCAATTCAATCTAAGGCTTCCTTTAAAGTAAAAATAAAAAGAAAATGGGAAGTGATTATCAGGAACATAGTTTGGTGTTATAGCTTAACAATTAATTTTATAAAAGTGAAGCCTATAAGGTCA
Source organism: Furipterus horrens (assembly GCF_987537825.1). Taxonomy (NCBI): domain Eukaryota; kingdom Metazoa; phylum Chordata; class Mammalia; order Chiroptera; family Furipteridae; genus Furipterus; species Furipterus horrens. The sequence continues at coordinate 1,084,985 of NW_028327180.1, forward strand.
AGGTTTTTTATTACTTAAATGAACCAATTAGGACTACTGGGAAAAAATTCTTGAGAAACTCAAGGTCCATATTTGCTGTGAGAAACCTGTATGACCGTTTCTGAAGCGTAGCGCTGGGTATCACTCTGCAGAGCATCTCATTGGTTACCTTGTGCATTGGGATGGAAATGGATGTTGGAACAGTCTTAGGGAGAGAAGATTATATTTGTCTAATATTGAAGCTGGGTAACACAGTATTGGAAAGTTCACCCTGCCTTGAAGAAGAACCTGTGCTTGAAGAAGATCCTAACATTATGGAATTCATGCTTACTTTCCAAAATTATTTTTAAACCTCAAAAAATATTTAAAATAACTTAAAGCGATGCTATTAACTAAAAATACATATAACTAAATTAGTTAGTAATAGTAAGAGCTATACCAAACACAGCTAAAAATATGATTTCGATAAAAATTAAATAGAAATAGAAACAAATTAGCTTTCCAATATAAAAATATTAATTCTAATCTTATTGCACTGAGACAGTATTCTTTGTATTATGAACACACAAAGACATAGGATGCTACCTTTAATGGACAAATAAAATGTGAATAATTAAAATAAAATAATTATAATTAGATAAGGTCTTATTTATTTTAGGTATTTTGTGCTCAATTTTTCAAACTTTTTATAATTTGTTAATGGATAGTGAATCCCATGGTGTAAAATTTAAAATGGCACAAAGAAGACAGAGAAATGTATTCTTAGCCATATATATCCCAGACGCCAGATTCTCCTCCCCAAATCTACTGTCATAAAATCAGAATTCAGGAACAAGAATAAATATAAAAATATATTACTTACGCTTTATAAATTATCTACACACACAGAAGTACAGAACTTGGAGAACATAAGGGATCTTATATTTTTTCAAGAGAGACAGTTTCAGTACATTTGCACATTAGTAAGAAACACCACACATAAATCCGGATCCTAAAAGGTACGAGGTAACCCCAAGAAGAAAAAAATAACATATATGAGATACATAATAAAACTTAAATAGCTGAAAGAAAATTCAGTCTATCATTTTCTTTGAAAAAAGGAAACAGAAAAAAGAAAGAAGATTGTATAGAAGATGCCCCAAATGACGGCTGACGAGGCCTGAGTTAACTCTGATGAGAATGAACACTGCCGGGATAAAACTCACCAACAGAAGGAAGAGCATCCCGGGGGTGACATCAGAAGCCGCCGAGGCAACAGAAAGTCGTGACCGGGTCCCACGGCTCCAGCGCCGCGGAAGCAGCAGCTGCTCCAGGCGGGTCCGACCTGCCACCGCGTGGGAAGAGATCCGTCGTAGGCTCGGGGGCCTTCCGCGTCCCAGAGACTCCAGGCGTCCGGGGCGCGGGGTGGGAAGGGGCCTCTTCTAAGCAGGGCCGGGGCCACAGGAGGCTCGTGACGGCCCCGGGCTGCTGGGCAGGCGGCTGGGACGCGGCCCTGCGCGTCAACCGCGGGTGGGTTTGCAGGACCTGGGCGCCAGGCTGCGCGTCGTCCGCGTTTAACTAGAGTCCCCACTGTCCTCCCGAGAGAGGGGCCTGCATCCGCGGGCGGCCCTCCGAGGAGGAGGCGGAGCGGAGACCAGGGGCCACCGGCCCGGGGCCGCCCACCACGAGCGGGGTGTCACCTGCGTCCCGGAGCCGTACGCGGGGCGCGCGCAATAGCGCGCCGGCACCCACGACGGGGACCGTCTGAGCTCGGACCCGGGCAGACCCTGAAGGACGAGCTAGTGGCAGGACCAGCCCCGACGCCCATGGCTTCCAACCCCCACGCCGCCTCCCTCCCGCGCCTGGGGTCCCTCGCTGCAGCCGGGGCGCAGACGGGCGTCCCACACCATAGACGCCTTTTCCTCGCCGTCCTGGGGCTCGGGTGTCCGCGAGCAGCTCGGGGCTGGTGGGAGCCTCCTCCTTGTGGTGCAGGGGCCACCTTCTTCTGGTCGTGTGACCGTGCAGCAGAGGACAGGGGCGACAGCTGTCCTGTGTCCACTCCCACGGCGCGCCCCCCACGCATGAGCGCAGCACACTCACGCCCTTCTCCCCCACGAAAGCCCCCCGCCTCTGACCACGTGGGGTTCCTGGTTTCAGCACTCAGGCTGTGCTGGGGCCCACGGAAGTGCTGCCGTCCCGCTGGGGGAGAGGCCGTGGGCCTGGGCGCGCGTGGCTCTGCGCGGTGTGCAGGCGCGACCCAGCACTGACGCCCGCCGCGCTAGACCTGCTTTCCCTGACGCCCCCAGGGCAGAGGGACCCCCTGCAGGTGGATAGAACTGGGGCGGTCTGCGTGGCTGAGGCAGATGCATGTTTTATGGGAACCGAAACCTGAAAGGTGAGGGGCCTGAGGAGTGGGGAGCAGACGCCGAGACGGACATTGCAAAGCATTAAGGGACTCAGCCGACGGACTCCCAGGTGGACTTTCCAGGTCGCCCTCTGGGCCCCTAAGGAGCAGGGAAACACGCCATCAGCGTGCTGGCCTCCGGCGGGTCACTGCTCAGGCAGGAGGGCCTCGTGGGACAGCAGGTTGTTTTCTGCGTCAGCTGGGAGGTGTTGGGCCCAGCGGAGCAATGACGACAACATTCATGTATCCCCTCCGGGGACCGGGAAATAAGAAAGCTATTGATTTTATAACGTCTTTAAAATCAGGAATAAATTGATGTCTCATAACGAAGGCGACATACCTATTTATTTCAAAGCTGGAATTTTACATGATTTATGCATTATTCATATGGTGTGTTTCACTTCCCACACTGGGGATTTAAGAGCGTAAATAGGGGCTTCCATTTCAGGATGATAGCGCAAGCAGGTGAATTTGGTCACCCATGGTTTTTAAAATGTCGAAAGGAAAGACCAGAGGAATGTATTATAGCGAAGAAAAGGAATAGTAACAGATATGCATCGTATCTTGAAATTAGGGGAGAACATTGCCCCTACAGAACTGCCACATCTAAGTGTTTCCGTCAACTGTCTTCATTGCGTGGAGGGGTCTCACCATCCAGTAAAAACAGGCAAACAAACAGAAAACCCACAGAGCAGGCTGAACTGGGCATCAGCACATTCTTGACATCCAGTAAAATTCAAATACAAACTCAAAGCAGAGAGAGAAGATAAATGATGCTAAAGATCAGTTTACATAAAACAAAAGAACAACACACAAATTAATGTGCTTTGGTGAGAAACCACACATGGAGATACATTTCTGTGGTGTGTGCAGGGTTATTACAAGGTAACTTCTGTTATTAGTTTTGAGTTTCTCTACCAAAATAAATGAATAAATGTAAAGGGAATGAATTATAGAGACTGTACAGGAAAATACCATGACCAACATTTTATCTAAAGATTTTGAGTGGGAGCACATGTGTAGGTGGGGAAAAGGAAAAGGAAAAGAAACTCCAGCTGAGGGGAACCCTAAAATCTAAGCTGGAGGGCGGACCGTTTCCTGGTCTCCCCTTTGGACGTCAGGAGGAGGCCGGGCCAGGCTGACTGAGCGCGGCCCTAGGCTCGCTGCAGAGAACAGAAGTAGATTCTGCCCCTCACGTTCTGTTGGAAACCCCCTGCCCTGGCTTGTATTGGCCGAACATGGACCCCCTTGAGGCCCACAGGCTTCATGCTAACGCTGCCACTTGCAACCTGTGGCATTTTCTGTGCTGCCCCGTGGGTGAGCAAATAAGCAGAGAGGGTGTAGGAAGAGAGCCGACCCCGTCGCTCATTTTGGAGAGCAGGTGGGTGCAGGCGGCATCTGGTACAAGCAGACTTGGATTGCGTGAAGAACATCCGCGAGGCTGTCGTCTAATGGGAGCGGCGTGGACAGACGCTCTCTGCCAGGGGGACTTCCTCACCCACAGGGAGGGGGCGGGGGGGCCCTTAGTGTACCCTAGAATCAGAAATGCTTAGAGCTGGGGAACCCTTGGGAGAATCCGCTCCAGCTTCCTCATTTTCTTAAATGGGAAAGCGGAGAGCCCGGCCACTGAGGGTCCTGCCTTAGGCCACGTGGGCAGAACAGAACAGCAGTCAGCGCCGCGTCCGGGGTCTCGGTTCCGAGTCCGGCCTCGATGTTCTTACCGCGGCGAAGAGCGGCCGGGGACTCGTGTCTTGCACCCCTGTGTACGGGTGACATCTTAAGGTTTTTTTCTTCATAAATTCTAAGAATAAGCCTCTAATGAAGTGTAAACTTATGTTAAAAGGGAAATATTCATTCAATGCATTTTTTAGAAATGCATATTTTTCACTACATGTCAGTAACTAGAAGGAAAGGAACAACTCTCCTTCCATTTCCTGAACCATAAGGGTTGCAAACGCTCCACAGCTGTAGGAATTTAAATAACTGGCAGGTGGGGACAGGGTGAGATTTAGTCTTTTCAAGCAGGTTTTTTTTTTTTTTTTTTTTTTAGCAATGACATACCGTCTCATCGACACATCCAGAAGCTTCTATTTTTGAAATGCCTCCCTTCTCACTCATGGCGTGTGGAAGTGGAAGCTATTTTTTTCCCCACAGAGAACATTTCTTGCAAAAACAGACTGTCTCACCTGCATGAAGGATCTGTCCCTCCTGAAATGCTCTCTCTACTGTGGAGACAAGCACACACTTTCTCTCTGCAAAACTTGAATACTTTAAATGTGGAACTTTTATTTTACTCTTGATAATTTATATTAGGGGTGACTAACTTAACTGTTTGGGTTTACACGCCTCACGGAACCCAACTGCTGTGCTTAAGAAGGAAAAGAAGCAGCCAGGCTTCTGTAACCAGGTCACACCCGGGGTGGGCAAGGGGGCCCCAGACAGACCAGTGGGACCGTGGGTGGGACTTCCCGGTGAGCTCCCTGGAGCTGGCGTTCGCGTCCCAACTGCAGGCGCCCCACACCCCGGGGCAGGGTTCAGGCGGGACCTGTGTCCCCCACAGCCTCCCTGCCGCCCTGTCGGGGCCGCCACCCTTGGGGGGCTGACCGCTTCCTCCCTGACACGCGGAACTCCGCGCCACGGCTGCTTTGCTGCCCGGCTTCCTCGCCCCGGGTCCTCTGGCCTGTGCTCTCGGGGCTCCCCGGAGGGCGACGGGGGTCAGCACATAAATGGCTCCGATGTTTCTCTGTCAAGAACGGGGAAAAGCAAACGGATTCATTTTGTCAGCGATGTTCCAGGTGAAACAGCAATATTTACTGAAATTCGTGAGTGTTAAGTATGCAATTTTATACTCTATGGTACTGAATGTAAGAAATAAATGGACCACATATTTTCAAATATGTTAGAATTTGGGGAACATAGAGCCAAAATGATTTCTGAAAAGGAAAGACTGTAGTTAATGAAAGAACCCAGCCACCTAAGAGGATGAATAACCTTCCGAGCCACCTGCGAAACTGTGCGTCCGCGGTCGTCCGTCTCGTCTGAACGTGACGGCCCCGTGGCCTCCGCTGGTTCCCGCCCCTCCAACCGCGTCCTCGGCAGCACGTGCCCCAGTAAAGCGCGTGCTGTCCTGACAGCGTCCCGGTGCCCGTGTCACAGGAGACAGGGCTGACCCATGGGCGATGCCTCACAGGGACGAGTCACAGCACCTGCATCTCCACCGCGAAGAAAGCGGAGACCAGCAGGTCTCCTTGGCTTACGGAGGCCCTTGGCAGCTCCGCTTGGGGGACCGAACAGATCAGGAGGAAGAGTGACATGCCTGAGTGGGACGGGGGGGCGGCGGGGGCTTTCCAGTGGGTCCCGGCTGCGGCGCAAGGCGTCCTCCTCCGGGCCGACCGACGTGGGTGTGAGCCTGTGCTTAGCAGAAGGGCTGAGCTCCAGGCAAGGATGACAGTCCTTTATTCCTAACGATGTCAAGCTGAAGTTGATAGAGCCGGACAAGAGAAAACGTGACAACCAACCCTGGGCAGAGACAACTTGAGCAACGAAACCAGACGGTGGGTGGGCTGATGGTCGTCCATGAGTAACACACACACACATGCACACACACACACACACATGCACACACACACAGGTTTCCCTCCAGGACGGACACCAGCAGGGCAGGAGCGTCACATGGCCCCCCGCTGAGTGGCTCTCCGCCCAGCTGCCCCACACAAGGTCATGTCTGCCTCCCTCAGAAGGGTCTGGGTGGGGAGAAGAGCATGGTGTTCAGATCTGGCCCCTGGACTTGAGGTGCCCCAGTTCCTGGGCTCCCTGTAGGCTCCGCTAGGGCTGAGCCCCCTCAGGTCCCCCCTGGGCCCAGCCTACCCCCTGTCTCCCCTCAGGAGCTAAGCCATGGCGCACGCTTTGGGGTACTTCCCACGTGCAGAGCCCCTCCCAGGGGTCCATTTTCCAGGAAACCACCCAAAAGAGAGGGCGGGGCACAGGCCCATATTATCTGGTCACGGAGACACGGCCCATCCCTCATCCCTGGAAGAACTGCTGCATCACCACTGGGGACGTGTGACGGCAAATTATTGATGAGCCCAGAGGTGAAAATGCCATCTTCTCTGTTTTTATGACAATACAGGACCATGGCTTTATTTTTCAAGCACTTTCCTATTGAAGGTTTTGTTTGCAGAACCAAGGAAAATCTAATAAATTTCAGCCAGCCATATAAATTATAGGTATCATAGCTAAATTATTAATTCCCCAAAAAGTGTTAAAATGCAAGGCGGTTTGGAGGGAAGAAAAGGCGCCAAATAAATCAATGGTGATTTTAATAAACTAGAGGCCTTTCGGTGCTAAATCTGTCGGCGTCCGATCTGAATTGCAATTGCCTGTCAAAAATTCATCCATCACCGCAGGCCGAGGACAAACTTTCTTCGCAGCAGATGCTGGAGAAAAGCTCCTTCACGTGGCAAATTTTTCTCTGCGTTACGGCATCCTCAGGAACAACAGAAATTTCAAAGAACATTCCAGAAGAACTCGGCGATAGCCGCTTGGGTGGAAAACGTTAGGGTTCGCATCATTAAGGTAATTGCTGAAGCCGCGCGTGAGAGATACACCAGCCGTTCGTAAATGTTCAGCGTCCGTTGTTCCCGACACGGATGACCCCGTATGCCAGTCCGTCGGGGTCCTGCGGGCACGCGCGGAGATGTGCCCTCGGACAACGGATTGAAACGAGACCTGCGGGGACTGTCGGTCAGACGGCACAGGCCTGGGAAAGGCCCCTTTCCTCTCACTGGCGTGAGGAGGGCTCTCTGGCCCTGCCTCAGCCACCCTGTGTCACCCTGTGCTGCCCGCTGACAGAGGTAGGACCAGGTTAGAGACGGTGTTTCCGAGAAAATGCACGTCGTTAAAAAATACTGGTTTACTAAGTTTTGTTTCCTGCTACTTAAGTAGAAACTTCAATCATGGGATGAGACAGGAATAGAGAATATATAAGCACTTTATTAAAAATGCCAGTCGCTATGACTTTCCTATACTGGTCGTTATGGTCTGTCCTGGAAGTATCCAGCCACGCACTATGACAAAAAGACGTTTGTCGAAGACGATACAAGATACAGGTAACAGTGTCCACAGGACAGGGACGCCTCAGTCCCCCTCAAAGCGGGCACCTGGGGACCTCACCCAGTTCTCCCAGCATCTCTTCCACTGTTCAAAACGGAGCATAAGCCGCAGGAGGAACTTTGCCGCGACGCCTTCCGTGCCAAGATCCTGCATCAAAATCTGGGACCCAGGAGGGTTCGTAGTCCCCAGATCAGCTTCTGGTGCTCCCCCGTCAGCCGCTGCCCATCGGTGGTCACGGGCGTTGGTTTTTATGACTCAGAGGACTGATGTGTCTCCGGGCCTTGATACCGTGAGCACGGAGCACGTTTTAGTGCTATGGTTACACGTTTTATTCTTCGGCTCCCATAGCAAAGGGTCTCCCATTTTAGCTTCTGTGCGTTCTTTTTCAGGAATAAAGAGAAACGTGTCTGGCCCTGCCGACGACACAGCCGTGCGCAGGCAGGTGACCCAGGCAAGGGAGGCTTCCTTCGCGGCCGGGACTGTGGAGCAGCGGACGGAGGGGCGTGACGGCCGTGCCAGCCACGCACGGTGGCAGGGGCAGTGGGGCCACCGGGCTGGGCCACCTGCGTGAGCTCATCGCCACCCTCCGAAACGAGGCTCCTCCTCTCCCAGGGTCACAGGACACAAGGCGCCGTCTCATGGACGGCTCCCAGGTCCTTGAGAAAGTCGCCGGCCGGGTTGTAGAACTAGCCTGCCTGGGAGGAGATTTTCAGCTCCAAGGAGCAGGAAAGGGTTTCCAACCAAAAGGTTACTAAAGCCAATACCTGGAGGAAAGAGCGGTCCAGGCCCGTGGTCAGGAAGGATCCTGTCTGAAGCTTCCAAGGGTGGGGAGGCACCGCAGGGCCGTCCCGGGCGGCCGTGGGTCCACGGTGTCTGGGTGGAGAACGCAGATTCTTCCAAGCCATCCTGAGACAAGGACCTGTCCTCATACACGTTAGGATGGAAATGGCTTGGAATTCAGAATAAGTGTGCACATCCTCAAAGAATTCTAAAAGCAGAAAAATATCATTGACTGTGGATAAGGAATAATACTCAATAAAAAAATGTTTGCCAGCGGAAAGTTCTCTTAGAATTTTGGAGATGTTTATCTCTGCTTGTTTTCAAAGTAAAAGCCACGGTTCTTCCGTGTTTCCTCATTTTTATACTGAGTAAGAAATGTCACTGCAGGGATAAACGCTGAGGAGCTCGCACAAAGTAAATAGAGCAAATACCAAAGTTAAAGCAAGGAGTTTTAAAACTCTGGTGACTGATAAATGATGCTTTTGAAGCCGATTCTATATTCATCTGATAGGGAAAACTTAATGTGATGGTTGCTGCGCGTTGATCTAGATAGAGCAATGTGGAGATGTTGCAGTAATGAGCTATTTTAAAGTCTTCTAATGACAATCTAAGGAACTGTGCTGATATCTGTAATAGATTTAAAGTGATTAAGTGGAGGGTAATAGCGCATGAAAACTGATGTGGGATCCATGAAGCGTGTCCTCGGTAACAGAGTCACCAAGCAGACGTCTCCAGTAGCGATGACTGAATGTCAAAACGGAAGGTCAGACGAGGAGGGAATTTAAAACTCTATACCCGGCCTTCACGGGAAGCGCATCACTGGCGGTGAGGCGGGGAACTCAGCCAAAGGTAATCACAGACCCCACGTCTTCAGATGACTCATTTAGATCCGGGTTCTTCATATCCTACCGGCTTAACATGTGATAAATGTTATATATTTGTGCTCTTTCGGACGAGCAATTGAAAGCAATTAAAAAATATGAATGCAGTGGCAACAGCTATATCCGGATTTAATCTTCCATATTCGTTTTGACATTTAGTGGGTATCTGAGTAAAATTAAACTGTGTGACATGTCCCCTGAAAGTGTGGTCACCGCGGTGTCCGTAAGGAGTCGGGAACCAGTGGTAAGTACCTGTCAGCTGAGGTGTGTCCTGTGCCGGGTTGGCACAGAGAGTCCCTGGCCCCGCGTGGGACCCCAGTCACGCCCCCTGTCCTGCTTCGGACCCGAGCTGTGATGGGGGGTCGTGCGTGTCCCTGGCAGGAACAGCTATGTCCCTGACTGGCCATGTCTGTGGAAGACAAACTGTATTCTTCCTAAAGTAACTTTTAAATAAATAGAAATAATTCAAAAAACAAAAACAAACAAAGGAAGGACGTGCCACTGCCGGGTTCTCATGGGGAATCCTTCATGGGGCGCAGGCCACCCCTCAGAGACGGGGCCGCAGCCAGTGTAGCTGAAGGCTGGCCTCTCTTTCGTGCCCGAGGAGACGTTTTTAAAGGAAGGCTCAGACACCTTAGCTTTATGATAAACATAATCACGCCTGCACCGTGCCAATGATGTGTTTAAAAGGACAGTGACTCCTTTCTCATCTAAAATATCGCGGGGAGGGTGCACAGGGGGCCTGTCCTTCCCGGGTGAGCACAGCTAACGGCCGCCCCGCCGCCTCTGCCCGGGCTGGGGGTGTTGGTGCCCCCACGGCTGTTGCTGATGCAGAGGAATGTGACGTCACTCATTTAGTTGTGGAAACGGGTGGGGAATTCTACAGTTGACGAAAAGAAACGGAGAGTTGAAAACTCAATCAAGTGAGTGCTATCCCCCAAAGTAGCTGTCCAGAGTGATTACAACTTTCTGAAGTTGTTAAATAACAGTCAGATGAGCAATTTAGTATAAAAACAGACCAAATGCTTGGCATCATAACTCTCATTGCCAACAAGCAGTGATTTTCCTAGTAAGTTATTTGACAAGTCAAAACATCATTTTTAATATTTAATGTTTCTTTCACAAACTGTTTTTTATTAGAGAACAGATTTTACATCAGGCGATGTTTATTCCAGCAGAAAGCTCAGTCTATCTTATGGCTAATGGGTTATTAAATTACCGAAGTACCGTATCTTTATGGAAAGGATTAGACATCACAGTAATGCCAGCTCTTTATGTGATGTTTTCATTACTTTAAAGTGGTTTTACATGTGCCATTTCAATTTTATTTCAAAATAAGCCCTGGGAAACTAGGTGTACGGACAGACATGGGAACGTCACCGTGTGTGCACGCGTGACCGTCATCATGTCGCGCGCGCTGTCCGGTTTCCTTTTCAGGCGTCATGCCCTGTCCCCCGTCCCTGCCTCCCGCCCCCGGTAAGCGCTGTAAGTAATTAACATTCATCCAGAGACGTGGCTGAGCTCCGCGTGGCGCAGCCCGCAGCGCGTGTGCCGGTGGCGGTGCACCGGTGCTAACCTCCGCGGGACCCAGTGCCGGTCAGACTCTGAGCGAGGGAAGCCGCGAAGGCCCTCTGGTCCCCGTCACCGTCCCCTCTGGGTGCTCTCGGCAGCTCTGTGTCTCCTGTTTTGGGTTTCTGCTGCTTTTGTTTCTATTCCTCAGACAAGAGGCAGCGCCCACATCACACCCGTGTTTACGGGAAATGCCACTTGCCCGCCCCTCACAGTCCCCCGCGCGGCCCCCCCTTCTGAAAGGGGACAGAAATTTGTCCGTGGCTTCTGTTCCAGAGCCGTGGGAGAAATTCACTGGACCCTTCGGTTCCGGAGTCTTCCTACTACGCGTGGCTTCAGGGGCCATTTGGTGGAAAATCACGCGAGGACCCTTTGGTACAGTCACACGGTTGCCATTTTAACCGTAAAGAGAGTCATTTTGAGTGGAATTGCCTGAGGCTGGGTAAAAGCAGGGACCGGCCGTGGAAACATGGAGCACTGTTGTTAATTTCTCATAAAGGCCATTCTGAACGTGATAAAATCAACTTTAAAATCAGTGTACTATTCCACAACCGATGTATCACGTTTCGTGTCTTGCATGAAATATGTGCGTGTCTAAAAGTGTTCCAGATGGCCTCCCGAACAAGAAACCCGGCACACCTCAGCGCCGGCCCGGCCGCAGCGCGGCGGCCCCCAGGCCCGGCAGTTGGAGGGAAGGGGTCCCACCCCGGGCTGTCCCTTCGGAACCATGTACATCAAGTGGTTATAATAACTCTGTCTTGTTCTTAAATTGACCCATGAGGTCTGGCAGAGAATCGTTAAGTCCCTAATGAAAAATAATAATGCAATCACCACTGTCAGTTTGACCTGAAAATATGGAGAATAATCAATATGATAAAGACCTGTAAATTGGATTAAAAGAAGAAAAAAGAGAAAGCCGCCTTCATAGGAAAAGGTCATGTGGCCAGCTAAGCCCTGTCCGCCCGCCCGGAACGTTTGTTTCCTTAGGTTCTCACGTGCGCTCGTGTCCTGGGAACGCAAACGCTAGGTGTCTGTCCTCGGGGTCCGGCACGAGCCGCGGGAGGGGGCGCGCATCCCTGCGGGCAGTCACTGCACATGTCACCCGCCCTGTCTGTCTGGGGAGAAACGTGCTTCAGGCATTACGTTATATAAATCAGCATGTGTTTAATACTCTCTGTTCCTGGAGAAGGAAAATAATTCTACGTTTAACTTTGCAGCCGTGTAGAGCCTTGAATTAATACCGTCTTGCTCCGGTTTGTGTTCTGACCTCTCATGCTCAGCAGAAGACCCACCCATCTCTCAGCAAAGAACCACTGACATTGCTTGATATTCAGATAAAAATTAAACATGCAATCCACTGTGTCCTATACAGATAGTTATACAAATTGCACAAAGTCACATAATGTATTATCTTTAAATCTTATATTAAAATACCCATTAAAAATCAAAATGTCTGTTAAAAATACTCCCAGTCCAGACCCCTCAGCTATCCGTCCCCGTCACAGTCCCTCCCGACACACCCCGGGCCGGGTCGGAAGGCGGAGGGGACCTCGGGCGAGAATGACACCCCTGAGCGCAGCAGTGCCCCCCGCAGATGCGGAAGCTCTCTCTCCGCAGCGTTCGCTGGGACGCTGCCGCAACGACAGCCGGGGTGATGACCAGCTTAGCGCGTCCGGGCCGGAGAACGTCGGACACCTGACTTCGTGGTGTTTCTTCTCACCTTCCTGAGATGCAGTAAATGTGCGGGGACAAACGCACAGGGGGGCCCGCCGCCCCGGGAGCACAGACTGGGCCCTGGTGCTTCCTCGCCCGTGACCTTGGGGGATATTCTAGTCCCCTCTTCGCCTTATTGTTTTGTTTCACCTGTCAAACCGAGAAGGCTGTCGGGAATGGGTGCTCCTGCTTGTCAGTCTTCTGCTGTGTGCTGAGTATCCAGTCCGTGGTGGGTGATGGAGTCACAGCACTGGGTGTGAACATGGAGCCTATTGTCACTGAAATTTCCACGTCTTGACCTGAATTTTTTAAATGTATTGGGAGCCTAGTATATGCTTGAACTGGAAAAGATGTAGAATATCAAAATAAAAACAAAGATAAATTCCTTCTAAGGGTCTTTCTGGCAAAAAAGAAGTAGAAAAAAAGAAGACAAAGCTTGAACATGTTCTGTAAGTAGAAGGTTAATGAGTGTTTTGATCATGGGCACATCAGGACAGCCTCGGGGCAGAAATGAGGCGTCCCGAGGACTCCGGGTCAGGTGGGCTGAGAAAGCGGCCCCTCCGCCGAGCTGTAGACTGATGAGCTGTAAGGAGGTAGGAGAAGGCGTTAAGGTGTAGAAAACAGCGTTGCTGACTGCTGTACCCCTCAGCCTTCGCTGTCTGCGGCGATCAGTCGGGGGGTTTTCAGAATTGCCGCTCTCCGGACCCCCAAGATCAGTTACATTGAAATCTTCCCGGGTGAGCCTGAGACCTGGATAGCGTTTTAATGCTTCCCAACTGATTCCAAAGTGCGATCATTTTTAGAATCACTTAGAGGAATAAAAGTATACAGTTTTAAAGAAAACCATGTAGTTAAATAAAAACAGAGTGGATGCTGTGTTACCGAAAAGCGGGCACAAACGCCAAGTGTAACCCTTTCTCGGTAATGGCAGGGTTTCCGTCATTCAGCAGTAACTGAAGCGGTGACGTCAGCTCTCTTCTGTCACATGTGTGACTCCTCGCAGCTTCAAATCTTTTCTAGTTTGATACCCTTTCATGTCTCTTCAGGGTTCCCTTTGGTTTCTCCTGGACATGTTCATTCGTCAAGGGTGTTCCTATAGTGGGTTCATCAGCACACATCACGGCGCCCCAAGGCGGGTCAGAACAGCAGAGGAGAACGTGGAATCTATCGGCCCTGCCCTGCCCAAAGCTGGTGATTAAAACGAGAACGTCCCAGGGACTGAGGTCCCTGGGGAAGCTGTGACCTGCGTGAGGCGGAACCGTTCACGGCCTTAAAGGAACCTCAGGACAGTGGACCACGGTAGGAAGACGCTGGGCTCAAAGACGCGGGGGGCCAGGTGCTGACGCGCCCACACCTCTCAGGGTGCCCTCGGACGGGGCCACCGCTGTCCCCAGAGGCGGCCGGGAGGGCGCGGCTGTGGCTGCCACTTGGGGGAAGCCAGACCGTGACTTCTGAGGAGCTCTCTGTCTCTCGCTCCTTCTTTCCCTTTCGGTGGCATGAGGCACGTGTCTGAGGCCCTTTGCAGGCCGTTTACCCAGCGTTGACACCGAATGGATTCTAAGGACGACTACCTGGGGTATGAGCATGTTTTCTGAAGCAGATCGCTTCCTCTCCAACAAAGCATGTCCTGAAAACACGTGTCTGACCCTGTGAAAGGGAATCGCCTGCACCGAGTCTTTGTCTTCGACTGTAAACTGCGGTGATGGGCCGTTAACTACACTGTATGCGTTCAGCGCAGCTAAGAAAATCTTACGGAAACACATTCCTTATGCTTTTGTAATGCTTTGCAAGACACTCCCAGGAAATGTTATGGAATACTACAGACTACTTTAAGTATGTTTTCTTTGGGACATATATGACCATTATTCATGTTTAATTTTTACATGAAAACGATGAATTTTAAGCAGTGAGATCCTGGGCCACTTCTAAGGTCTTATGTATATTTGCTTATATTGTTTCACTGGTGTTCTATGTGAAGTAGGTACTGTAATTAGCTTCGTTTTGCTGATAAGAAAACTCACACAAGAGAGGAAGTATACCTCGTCCACTAACACACTTGGTAGGAAGCCCCATCTGTCGAATGGGGGGCTTCGGAGTCTATGGGAATCTATTTCAAGTCCACTTTAGGCTTGACTGTCTTCATCACTGCCTGGAAGAATAACTGTTTGAACCATTGATGAGGAAAGAGTGATCAGGCACCCACTATACGGGAAACCGGGTGCCGGCCCCTCGGGTGTGGTGATGAGCACAGAGTAAGTGCTCACTGAACCACGGAGCCTGCAGTTTCCCGGGGACTCGGGCAAGACCAAGCAGCAGGCGCCGCGGGAAGAACACCCATTACAGGTACAGGACACGGAAGAGTGTACGTGGGAGCTCACTCGGCATCGGGTGATAAAGGAAGCGTGTCTCTGAGAGGAGGGGCTTAAAATGAGACTCACAGGCCAGCAATGAGGGCAAACACTCCGAGGAGCAGGGAAAGGACCCCGAGCCCAGGAAGCGGGCGGGGCTGCCTGGGGCCGCTCAGGCTCCGGCAGGCCCCTGGGGAAGCAGTGCGCTGGCTGAGGCTGGGCTGTTCATGGCCTTGGAAGGACCTCGTAAGTCACCTGGTTTTTATTTTAATTCCAGCAGGAATCCATTCAAAGGTTCGTGTATTAGTGTATTTTCTTGTTTTTGATTCTTTAAGTTATTTTTCCGTGTATTATCGATTCTCTTCCGTGAGAATGAATTTTGTCATCAGAAAGGGATGACAGGGCTCCCAGTTTTAGCTGAGACTCGGAGAGAGCCTGGAGTCCTCACCCTCATGATGAAACTAGAAAAAGCTGAACAAACTGAACGTTTGTGACTCGTCTTGGACTCACTAGAGAACTGGGCATAGCGCGAGCTGCCGTCTGAAGTGTGGAGGGACGCGCGCAGCCGGTGAGGCGGAGAAGCAAAGGCCCCGGACAGTCCCCGATGGGAGGGAAGGAGAGGCTGGGTCGGGAGAACGGAGTAGCCTTTAAGTCTGTGCTAAGGAATCGGCTTGACTGACAGGGAGGCCCGGGTAAAAGCTACACATAAGAGAAGGGAAGGAGACTCGGCTTGCACACAGTGTTGGCAGGCTAATCACGCCAGAGCATAAAGTACATACTCGCGACGATAAAGATGTTTCAGCCCCAGAGCGACCAGCATTCTGCACCTGTGTACTGAACAGCAGAGTTAGACACATAAAACCGAGCTGAAAGTGTCGATAGGATAATAGGACGCTTGAGCGTCGATTCTCAACGCCCGGTAGAATGGATGGTAGAGATTCAGCTGTGCTCAACAGTCACGTCCCACACACGGATTGTCACGGACAAATCGCTGAGCAGAGGAAGCCAGGCACACAGGCGACTCCATCTACGCGTCAGAAGCTGTGAAGCTTCTCTGTGACCTGAGAGGTCCGGGAGGGGTGCCCTGGAGCGGGTTCGTGATTCTGGGGGCTATCGGGGTTCTTGAGTTCCGGGGCAATGCCTGCTCCTAGACGTGGTGTTGATGACGTACACGGAGGGACTCACATCACGCAGGGTCAGTGGGCTGGACAGTTGTGAGCGTGTAGTTCATCTGTTACACTTCTGTAGGAAGGCTTCTACAAAGCCCCGCCCACAAAGAAACACACACGTGCACATATCCAAGCACTGTCACGTGAGTCAAGAAGAAAATGGCAGCGTGCGCTTGAGATGGAAAGGGACCAACACATCTCCCGCATTCTGGGAGTTCTGGAGAGATCTCAGGGACCCCATCGGAACTGCTCATTCTGAGACCTTTGTATCACTCACCTCGCCATTCCACTAAGCCACTAAAATAACGCTAAGGACAAGGCTTGGTTCTCTTCCCCACTCCGAGGCAGAAAGAGGACGTCTTGACTTATTGTCTTATCAAAAATGCTTGGAAAATAATTTTTACCCAAAGGAAGAAGGTCAGTTGACGTCCTAAAAATATGATAAACTGTGTTCACCAAACAAAATAACATGAAGCCATGAGACTTCAGCTCTCTCCTGCCAAACACATGCCCACCACATATGTGTGTTTAAACCCAACGTGAATCTGCCTACCCAATACACAGGGTTGTTTACAGGAACCAAAATCACACTCAGCTCTTCACAGAGAGAGAAGCTGGAGTTCAGTCACTGCCGGCTGCCGGGAGCCTAAGGTCTCTGAGGGATGTTCCTTTCTTCTCTGCTGACTGCGTCGCTCCGACCGCTCTTACGGTCCTGTAGACTCAGTGGATTATTTACTAACACCGCCATATGCCATAAACAGTTGGCTCATGTGGCCCAAATCTCTGTGACTGTAATTTTGGCTCCTGGATCTTTCGGGATTTCGTTTGCACATGTCATGCAGAAGGAATGGAGCTTCCCCATGATTTTCACAGAGAAATGGCAACATGAACATTCTGAACCTTCCCTCTGCCAGCCTCCTGGTCTCGGATTCTGTTGATTCCCACAGCGAGGGGACCCTCCAAACTTCAGCTCAGTGGGTGAAAATGTATCTATTAGAGTTATTTCCCTGTTTATTATTATAACCTCAAATTCAGGAGAGCTGAATATTCTGGGACATTTAACATTATGTATTCCAAGCGGGCAACTGGGCTTAGTAACAGAAGTTCTACAGCAAAATGTCTTTTTCTGTAACAGAAACAACAGATCTTAGATGACGGTCCAGTGGTTTAGGTCAAAGGCTGTGAACTCGAACGTCAGGAACTCATAAGGTCACTGGCAGGCAGCCTGTAACTCAGCAACTGGGTCAGCTCCTCATTCATCTCTGCAGCTCTGAGTGACTCTGGTAAGGTGACAGGAGTCAGAACACAGTGTCACGCCCGGATCAGGGGTGGGGGGAGACACCTCGTCCCTGGGACAGGGTCGGAGGTTGCTGGGGAGACATGCAGACCTCTTCCAGTCTCACCACCACGAAACATGTTTGCCAAATCGTCCGCATACAGCTGCAGCTTTCTTATGTAAATGGATTTATTGACACTTCGTTTTAAAGGTTGAAATAACGGAATGAGTGCAAATGCTTTCTTGGGGGGGAATGATAGGAATCATATACTTAAAAAGTCTTTAATTAGTAAAGCTAGTGTTATTGATTTGGAAATAATGTGACATACATATTTTATTAGATGATGTGATTCATTAATAATTGATCCCTCTCTTATTCTAGAGTTTCAGAAGTCTGCTTATCCCAAGACATAACTTGTGCATTTTCAAGTTGCTTGCTTCAGTATTAGAATGGACTGTGTAAAAATAATGTTAGACTTGGCTGCACGTCAGTGAAGGACGGTTTAACTTTGTACAAAAGTGAAACAAGAAATGTTATCCTTGGGCCATAAAGAGGAGGCCGAGAACTAGCTCTTCTGGTTTCCCGAGAACAGAATATGCAGGGATTCTAACGCTACTTTATTAATAGAGTTGGATTATGTTGATCTGATTTTATACTGTCTGACATGTGTACAGATAGGGTTTCGTAAAATAATCACGTTAAATATCCAAACCGTCGAAGGGACGCAGAAGCCGGGACAACCAGGTGGCACGCGGCGTGCAGCCTGGGAAGTAAGGAAGTCGCCTTCCTTCCAGGAATCAGGGGCTTGATTCCCTCTTCTCTGTCACTCCGTTTATAGGAAAATGGACATTTCTATGTTAGGTGTCTCCTGGTGGGAAACCACTTACTGCCTTTGCAGGCCTTTTCACTGAAGGTCGTGGCCGAAATTCCAGGGCTTCGTTTGTGGCCGGTGGGTGCCTGCAGCACAGGTGCGTGGGGTCACCTTCAGTACAACGCAGACCCCTTGCTCTCCCTGCCTCACGGCGGCTTTGCAGCCTGGTTAGAAATGTCACGTCTCTGCCGTTCTAGGATAAAATCTACATCCGCGTCTCCCCCTCGTCTCCAGTTGAAGCCGTGGGGGTGGCAGAAGGCTGTCACACGTCATCTCCGTGAGTCTGTCATTGGGGTTCCTTCTGTTCTCGCTCGGCTTTCCCGCAGTTGCTGTGACTCCCTGATCATGGGGCCCCTCTCCTCCCCCCTCTGAGGCCTCAGTGCATTGCAGCTGTGCCTGGGAGCATCTGGCAGGTGGACGCTTTCACCCGGTGGGACCAGGAATAGATTTTTCTCCATAGATTTTCCTTCTTCTTCTGTAAGTTCTTTCTCACCTGTCAGTGACAATTTCCTCACTGTCGTGCCCGGGGTCACTGCCAGGAGCCGTGATGTCTGAGACTCTGGAATACATGCATTATTGATGAGGATCGCAGCTGATAAGAGCCAACTGTTTCTGACTTAGAATTTATTATAGGTTTTACTTATAGTAAAATATATTTATGTTTTGGTGAGGTTATTCAGGTTTGCCAAGTGTGATGCCAGAAGTCATTTTTATTATCTTTTTTTTTTTGTAGTCAATATATTTTTATAGAAATGTATGTAAAATGTAGAGATTCAAGGATTCAGGAAAACAATAGTCATTTAAATAAAAATACATTTAGTCTAAAATTAATGGGTTCTTGTGTACATTTTAGGAATAGAATTATTGTATTTAAACTTCATTTTGGTCATCATGATGTTTTTAAAAAATATCCTTTGCAATCTTTTCAATATCCTTCACTTTCAAGGCCATTTTACTAATACTATTAACAGAAATGACTATTTGTATATCTTAAGTTTCAACTTTAGAAAATAATACTTTGGACAAATTAGCTACCATCTAAACCTGCACGAAAAGCTTTAATTTTCAAAAAAAATGTTTTATTTCCACTACAAATCCATAGGCCAGCTCCTGCTTTTCAGTTCCACGGAGCAATGTGCTTACAGTGAGGTGTTTTAGTAACTCGTGTGCGCGGGCGATGACTGCGTCTCAAATGATAAACGGACCCGTGAGGAATAACCCACGTGATGGCGCGCTTTAAAGAAGGCACGAATAACATGAAGTAGAGTTCAAGTTAATGCAGGAGGACTTGAAGCAGGCTGAGTACCATCCTCATCGTCACGTTGTAGCAAATACAGTGCGTGTCATTAAAGATAAAATTTAGCAAACCTGCATCTGTGACAGGCAATTCATAATAACAAGCCTTTCTACTTATCTTAGCATATATATGAACTGACCAGCTGCATTTTAAGAAGTGTCCCCATAAATGGATTTTGCTTCTGCTATCTTACCCCTTGTAATTCAGGCGTAATATTCTGATGATGCAATCATTTTTTCTATAACTTTTTCTACAAAGTTTCATTATATTCCAAGTTAAATGATTGATTTAGGCTGTAACATGTAAGATTTGTACTACATTTAAAGCATTGCTAAGCGACCCTCCACATTTATAAGACAAAGTCAATGTGGAAAAAGTGGTTGTATCTTATACTCTGGGGTGGAATGTGGGGATTAGAATTAAATATGTTTTAGAATAAAATAAAATACGTCCCATTTATGATTGGGTTTATTCAAGGAATAATTTTTGTCTGAAAATATTGTATTTGAAAACAAATCCATTTACTTGATTAATCTTCTAGCTCTTTGCAGTTCAGACATTTGTGTTATTTGACCTTTAAATGTGAGTGAGTGTATGGAATTAATTAACTGAAGTCGTTATAGCACTTAAACATTACCAAGCATTTCCCATGGAATTATTTCATTGGCCTCATTTCATGGGATACAATAGTCGAGCTCTCCGCGCGAGATTATAACCTTCACATGAGAAAAGCTAGGATGTTTTTGTCTTTACCACAGAAGATGAAGACGGTGAACAGCTTCGAAGGAAGGAACCCAACTACAACAAAGACACGAGCCAACACAGGGGTGGTCATTCTGTGCTGACACGGGATGACCCACGGAGCGTCTAACTCGGTGTCGACACGTTTTGTCCCACAGAGTAAATGACACGTGTGGCAGAGGTCACAGGGGAGCCGCCAAGGCCCGCCGGTGTTAACTTTGGTCCCCGCCCTCCGTGGCTTCCCTGCAGGTGCCCCTGCCCTGGAACCTGCTGCAGCCCGGCCCGAGGTGCCTGGGAAGCGCTGGGCCCGAGGACAGCTCTGAGTCACGACTAGGGACCCACGTGGACACCCCCGGGGCCCCGAGCTGCGCTGGGCGCGGCTCCCAGCTGGGTGCCGTGGGCGTGAGTCCGGGTGGCGCAGCACCCTTATCTTCAGCTGCTCACCAGGGGACCCTGGGGCGGCTGCTTCTCCCTTGGGGCCTGCTGCCTCCTGTCCCCGACCAGGGGTACTGAGAACACCGTTTATGCAAATCCTCACGTCACAGCTTGCGCCCGGGGAACAGACAGACGAAGAGTAAGCAGTTCCCCCCATAAAAAGCAGCAGCCAACCTTCAGCCGCTGGGAGCAGGCTGGCTCCTTGTCCGCGCCTGCGGGGGTCAGCGGGCGGGCGGCCTGCGGACACAGCTCCGGCTCGGTGGCCGCGGGAACCGACGGGTGCTCCCGTCCCCGGCGCCCCTCCTGCAGGACGGCAAAGGTGAAGGCCGGGCGGCCCGGACCGCCGGCTCCCGGGCCCGCACGCAGCTACCGCAGCCTTTTGCGATGTTCGCGCTGGAAGATGCAGCAGTGAGAGGCGGGCGCCCTTTCCACGGCACCGGGTGTCTGCGGCCGCCCTCCGTCCTGAAATAGCGGAAAGTTCCGGAGATAAACAGCTCTTACATTTTAAACTGAGCTCCCTCTCCATCCCATCTCTCCGTCCAGTGTCTCTGTGCTGCGGACTCTGTCCACACGTCAGTCACCGCGTGGCCTTCTGGTTACCAGCGCGGCCGTCTCAGGACCGCGGTGCCTCGTTAAATAATGTTTGTTTTCCTTGGCAACAGCCGCAAAGCAGAAGAGCGGGGACGGGGGCAGCGTGGACCTGCCGGGGAGAAGCCAGACGTGCTTGACTGGAGTGAAAAGGGGGGTGTCCGGGACAAAGCAGGGTGCACACAGGGTGGGGGGCCCTCTGAGGTTCCAGAACCCCCTGGGGGTCTTGGAACAGAACCCAGTGGATGATGGGGGGCTGCTGTGACCACAAGCCGCGTGGAGAGGGGACTGGAGCTCCCGCAATAGGGTGCTGCCGTGAAAAATGGAGGCTGGCCCGCAGGGACAGGGCTCTGGAGCGGCCCCGTCACACTGATTTCTTTGCATTATAAAGAAGGCTCGCTGGTGCCAACAAAGCCCAAAGCCAGAGGAGTTTCCCTCCACGGTTTGGAGCGTGGTGCTCCCGCAGTTATTTTGTGCAAATAAAAACACAGAGATAGCTCCGTGCTCATCAAAGAGATGTGCGGAGGGCAGTGTTTCCCAACGCGTGTTTTATGGTGGCTCTAGAAACACAGCGCTCCTCACACACCCCGAAGCACACGCGTGCAGGGTCAATGTCGGGGATTAAAATTAACGCATATGGTCTCGAACACGGCTTGAAGTCTGCTGGAAAAGAAACAAGCAGACCTCTTTAACCTTGGGGATCCCTTTGAACGTGCGTGAGGTGATGGCACTTGTGCCGCGGCTGTCCCCGTGGGCGTGTGACAGCCGGCCTCGGGGCACCTCGGGAAACTGAGCCGCTGACGCTTTCACTGCTGCACGGAATTCTCCAGCAAGGGAACACCTGTGAGCAGCTGCCCCTCTCCCGTGCGGCGTCAGTGGGCATCAGCCCCGCGGTTTCACGGACTAAGTCGGGGTCATTGTCTTTGCCTGCTTTTCCGCCCCGGTGAGTAAGGTCATACGTTATAAACGCACAGGTGGAGGCTGGCTGAGGACAGTGCGCGGATACTGAATGTTTATGTTTATTAGACCATCACTCATTCAGCACAGGAGAGGCTTTTCAAATATGTAAACTTCTAATCTCTCTCCCACATGATAAAACACATAATTTTTAAGAGGAAGCGAACGCTCTCATGCAAATACACAGTGACTCATTTCCATGACTCAGAGGAAAACGCATCAGCTACTCGTGATGTCCAAAGCACTGCTGAGCCCGCCTTCCTCTCCTCGGCTGCAGCGCGGGGGGGTCACTGGGACACAGCGCGCGAGGCCTGTGCGCGTCCTCCGTGACACCTGCCCGTGCGCGCGGGCCCCAGAGCCCACCCCTGCGCGCCCAGAGGTCAGTTATGGGAACAGGCGCTCCCGGGCGCCGGGGTCTCGCAGACGCTTAAATCTGGTCAGGTTAGTCCCCAGGGGCGTACTGCTCACTCCACGGAGCGCCAGGATACGCTCATCAAAACGCAAATGTAGCAACCAAGACCTGGAAAGTGATTAAAGTTATATTTTAGCAAATGGATTCCATAATCTCAGCTTCAGGCAAGGTTCCTCCTACAGACAGGAACAGAAAACCAGGCCGGGTCGTTGCCGCCCGCCGCGCAGCGTTTGCCGATGGGAAGGCTGGTGATTCTGTTAACAGTAAAAGCAGAAGCAAGGAGTAAGGGTTTGAGTTCCTAGGATCTAACCTCTCAAAACATATATAATATAGAAAAATGGATGGTTTTATCAAAATGTTTAATACAATTAAATTGTGTTTTAATTTGTAATTAAAAAACAACATAAAATGACACTGTACTGATTCTGATGAATATAATTCACTGAACTATTTCCAAGGAAAAATGATAAAAGTTGATGTAAACATTTAAAAATGGCCTTATCTCTATTAATGTTAATGTTGCTGACGTATCTTTTGTTACCTCCTTCGTTATAATCATCACACCTCTGGACCACTTCATCTGATGGAAAAAGAAAAAGAAACAGAAAACCGCCCCAGAATTGGGGGAGGGGCCGCTCCTTCATTCTCTGCTGGCCACACGTGACCCTCTGTGGGGGGGACAGTCACTGCAGCCTCTGCTCCTGGCTCCCCGCGGCAGCGGCACTCTCGGGCTGTGTCTCCTGCCTGAAGAAATCAGGGGTTTTTGCTTTTATTAAGTGGCCCCTTATTTCTGACGGCCGTGTCTGCCCATTGGCAGGGGAAGGACCACATGAGACCGGCCATATGGTTACTAGGGAATAACAAACGTCATTATTCTATTATGATGACTCTCCTCAGCACCTCGAGGCCCATGGCAACCTAAAATATTAGATGGAAAATTCCAGAAATGAACACAGCCTGAGCTTTGAACAGGGCGCAGGTCTGAGGGGCGAGATGGACCCCGGGAGCTCGGCCCCGCCCCCCCGCCGGCCCCGCACCTGCAGCTGCACCTGCTCAGCCGGGTCGCAGCCTGGAGGCCGAGCTGCCGTCACGACAGCTGTCCGGCATGTCAGGGCACTGTCACTGGGAGCAAAGAGTTAGATATGTAGTCCAGTTGCTAATGACCATTTATTTATGGCGTGCTGTGTTTTCAAAAGGCACCTCAGTTTTTCCATTCGACACAATGTTATATGTCCCCATTTGCCCAGGTTTGAGTGATGGTGCGGCATGTAAACGGAAGAGTGATTTTTGACTTAATGTATGCATATTTACGCATATGCTAAATTTCAGTGCATTTGCTACATTGTGTCTTGATGTTTAAAGACATTAAGTTTTGCCAGTTTTATAAACGTAAATTACCGTCTCCCTTTAAATTTGTTTACTTGTTAGTACGGAGGTGGAGCACGTATTCAAAGTTATCATCTGTCTAATGTCCTCGTTTTCCTGCTTGTTTATTCTTAACGCGGGCCCATTCTGTCTTCCTCTGTGGGTTTTAGAATTATTTGTGTGCATGTGTATTTGTGTGATTTGTAGGTACATCTGCATGTGCTGACATGTTCGCATACACACTTAGAACCTTTGTTCACATGCTGCGAACATCACTGGCTGCTCATACCTCGTCTCAGGTGGTTTCTGACGTCAGAGTGGGCCGCCCTGGCCGTGTGCTCTCTCTGTGGTTTTCGCTCTGTGTATTTTAGGAATATCCTGCATCTATATATTTTCTAGTTTTTCCCCCAAACACTTTAAATGTGCCCTGAATATGTCATTTTCGGTGCTGCACCATGCACGGACACCGCCCAGTCCAGCCTCACTCATGTTCAGGGGACGTGTGTCCTGTGACGTCTCCCTACCACCTGATCCCAGCCGGGCTTGGCTCAGAGACGCCCAGCGTCACGCTGTCTGGTAGGGGCGCGCTCCCTCCTGTCTCTCCTTCCTCAGGAAAAGGCGCGCGCGTCTGTGTGTGGGTTTCATCGTTCGTTTTTTAACTGACCTGAATAATCCCTTAGGTCTTCTGTTGGAACTCAGTGGAACAGATAAGCCACTTATTATGTGCAAGGTGAGGACGATTGTATCTTCTCTGTGAAGCAGTCTCAGGCTTGCTTGTTCCCAGGCCTTCTCCCCTTAAAGTCCCGTGGCGGCGTCTGGACTTCTTTCTGGACGCTGTTCCTCTTCTGTCCACGTGGTCTCTGTTCTCGTGTTTAGTGTCTGTTCCTTTTAGCTTCATGTGACTCGTCCATCTGCACTGGGAACAACGTTACCATCCATCCCATTGACGATATTGTGATGACTGATCTGCGGGCCTTTCTGTCATCGCGCGTGGGCATTGTCCATTGTTCCTCATTTTCTCGTTCTTGCTATTTGGGGGCTTGAATGAGATACTATTTCTGTAAATTTCGTGTCCTCGTTCTTACCTCCCACCCAAAGGGTGACATTCATACAACATCTCCTGAAAACCTTTACCATCTACATTTACATTAACAACACCTAAAACATATCAATACTTTGCTCACATGTCTTTCTATTAATTTAGAAGATTTAAAATTTGACGATCCCTTCCGTTCCTACATGTGCTGTGGCTGTGATGCTATGACTGTCCCCTTCACTCTGATGGAGCAGCCGCACCCCGTGAACTTGTGCTGGAAGAGCTGGTATCTTCATCGTCAATGTTATATCTATAGCCACGTGCAGTGGTTTACAGGAAAGGTCTTTAATTCTTAAAAAATGGAAATTACAGAATTCCGGTTTGTAATACACATTTTGCTACTCTTGTTCCGTACAGCATGAGTTTTCTTTTACATGAGGAAGGTATGATAATAACGTGTTTATGACTATTGAAATCATTCACAATAAGAATAATCTGAATCAGAAAAGTTTAGGGTAATCTTTTATATCTTATTTCATTTTGTTCATAGTTACTAGATTTTGTTTCTTTTATTCACATTTTGACTAGATCTATTTTTCTCTACAGATCCATCCACTTACCAAGCTTTTCAAACTGAGCACATGATGTTTCTGTCCTTCGAAAGGTTCTGTATATAACACTGCCTCTGGTTGGCTTCCCATGCTCACACGTATTCTTTCAGCTCGTCTCTCCCCAAACACCCACCGTGTTCTCACAGCATGATATTCGTAACTGGTGTTTGGATTGTTGTGGTTTTGGATTGAAGTCAAGTGACAGTACTTATTTTTTCTCCTCGTACCTTTTTGGGCTTAACTCGTATAAAAGAATTACTGTTTATTAACGACTTGACTCATCATCTCATGTGATCCTGGACAGAAAGACGTAGGGTGCATGTACGTGACAGTCGGGGTGCATGACCTCGGGTCCCAGGAGGCCGTGCGTTCCCAGTAAGTGACAGCAGGCCGCAGGGAAAGGAGGCGGGGCCAGGGCCTGACACCTGGAGAGCCTGAGCAGGTATAGAATAGCCTTTCCTTTCTAATACGTAGGTTTGAACTCATGCATTTACATTCGTAAACGGAACTATGACATACAGTTCGGTTTCTGAATCTCTAAGATTCAGTATTAGCCAGGCTTCTCGTGATGCCAACTCCTAAGTTATTCAGACAGAAAATTAGGTATGGCTTTTGCCTGAAAGACCTAGATGCTACCAGAGGAAAACCAAGTCTTTGCCTGAATTATCCCTTATTTAGAACTGTGGGTTATTGGACGGCGAAATCAACAAACAGGCGTTTTTGCCCAGCTCCAGAGTTCTTTCTTATTTGCATACCGAGTATTATACATCCTGTTATACTGCGAGTCTTCTTTTTATTACAGGAGAGATATACTATATGCAAAATATATATTAGCTTTAAGCCTGCATTCCTTGACCATAAAATAATTTCTTTTCCTATTTAAATATTACTTCTCACTTTTATAATTAAGGGTATCAAAATAAGAGTACAAGCCAAACGTTGATATCTAAATGGTCTCTTTAAAAAGTTCCAGATATATCTTAGAAAATGCATTATAATTTTCATAAAGTTTACAAGCAAATTTTTTCACTAGTAAATATTCTTGACTTTTCTTCATGAGTGGAACCTTTACGTTTAAGCAGGTGCACCACTTTTTAAAGGTTTTACGTTGGTGTTATCATTTCTCATGTGTTAAAATCCTCTCTCCCTCCGGCAGACACACAGACACACAGACACACACACATTCTCGTGTGTTAAATGAGAGTTTCCACAGTGGACGCAGGCTGCTCTTGAAATAAAAAAGCGCCGTGTTTGTAACTCACTGGGACCATGGAGGCCACGGCTAATTTCTCCCTGGGGAGGGCATTTGCTGTGTGGAAATGAGATCGGCCTCCAAATCGCTTTGATCTCCCCATTTCCCGAGGGGTATGTAGGATTTGTTCAAGTGCGCCTTCAAGCATCTTGCAGTAATTACTTTAAGACTTGTAGGTTTCAGAATTTTGGAAATCATAGAAAGAACAAGTTCCGATGGAAGGAACACACTTAGAAAGAGAGAAGCATCAATACCCGTTTTCAGAGACAGGAAGAAAAAGAGCGGCCCGTCCTTACTGAGAGTCCCGCCCGGCGCTCAGCCAACACGCACGTGCCGGCCGTCGGGGTTCTGACCGGGGGACAGGAGCAGATGGCGCAGAGCATTACGCCTGCCTGATATTTAGAATTTGCTCTGTGCTGATGCTCATGAGCTCCCAGAGAGTAAGAGCGGTCATTTCTGCTGATCCTCGTGAATGATCTAGAACATCCTCCTGTCCTCAGTGAGAAGCGGCCCCAGCATGCGGCCACCCGGAGTCCCTGTCCCGGGGGCCTCATCTGCAGAGACAGGACTGCATGTTCCCATGTCCATCTTTCCAACAAGGACCAGCAAGGTGTCGCAGATGCCGCCACTTCCACCGAGCACAAGTTCTAGTGCAGACATACTCGTTCTGGAATTTGAGGAGCAAAAACCACAGAATTACTGAGACCGGAATATAGGGCTAATGCAGTGGGGACTGATTTAATTAGACTTATTATAACGACACAATTATTTTGTAAAATTTCAATGATAACAGAGCTATACAAGGTTTAGATACACATTAAAACTAATATATACTTTATTATATATAAAATGAGCTGAAAAGTATATTGAATTTGAATATCATGTACTACATATATCATCATTATTTAATTTCTTAACAAGTTCCCAGCTTTGGAAACTGCATCTCTGAACATTTCAGGTTAAGATATATATTCAGTTCAAAATTATATTTTCTTAAGATGTGCAGTAACTTGAGCTTCCTGCTGAAAATCTGAAGATGTGATTCAATGCGTTCAGGATGGAAGCCTGGGGAACTCTGAAAATAATCAAACCATCTGGCAAATATTGAAATAGTTGAAGAAAAGAGAGGCTTGAGGAAATTATAACTTCAATATGCTTATCAGTATGTACCCACGAAACGGGATGAAGCTTCTAAGTTGCAAAGATAATGAGCACATCGCAGGAGAAAAGGAAAGGTTTTATGAAAATGTAGATATTGGGATAACGGTCAACGTGTTTTTAAAAAATTGATTGATTGGTCGTTTCTATTTTAATTACACAGGAAAATTCCACAGTTATCAAGACTACTTCTGAAGTTGTCATGAAATTGACTCACCTTTCCCATATATTCTTTTCATACTTAAAAATAAAACACGTTTCTTTATTTTTGCTGTTTATATGACTACAGATGCGCCCCTCCCCCGACCTCACCGCTGCTTCCCTCTGGCGGTCACCACACTGCTGTCCCTGTCCATGGCTCGTGCATACGTGTCCCTCTGCTCACCCCTTCCCCTTCCTTCACCCAGTCCTCCCACCCCACCCCCTCCCCTCTGATAGCCGTCAGTCTGCTCCACGCCTCTGATTCTGTTCTGTCCATCAACTCATCCTGTTTGTTAGATTCCACATATAGGTGCCATCATATGGCATCAGACATTCACCAACTAGCTCATTTCACTATAATAACCTCCACCCCTGCTGTTGCAAAGGTAAGCTTCCTTCTTTTTCACGGCTGCGTTGTATCCCGTCGTGTGCACGTGCTGCAGCGTTTTTGCCCACCCGTCTGCTGAGGGGCCCCTGGGCTGCTTCACGGCTGTTCCAGGTAACACTGCAGGGAACATCGGGGTGCATACAGCCTTTCAGGTGGATGTTTCCAGATTCTTAGGGTATATTCTGAGAAGTGGAATCTCTGGATCAAAAGGCAGCTCCATTTTCAGTTTTTTAAGGAACTTCCATACCGCTCTCCACAGAGGCTGCCCCGTCCGCGTCCCCAGCGGCGGTGCCCCGGGGCTCGCCAGCCCTTGTTGGCTGCTGATTTGCCGATGACGCCGCTCTGACCGGTGTGAGGTGGTGTCTCGCTGTGGTTTTTATTTGCATCTCTGATGGCTGGTGATGGCGAGCATCCTTTCACAGGCCCAGGGGCCTCTGTGTGTCCCCCTTGGAGACGTGTCTGTTCAAGAAATCCAGCCTCTTCTGAAAGAAACTGGGCCGGCGATGGCGTAGGACATGTTTGCTCCCAGGCTTTCTCGGTGTCTGTGATGTGGGGTGACTCTCCGGAATCCAGGCCCACGAAAACTCGCCTTAAATGACGCCCGGGGCCCGAGCAGCAGAAACCCCGAGCGGTTCCCACGCGCACGCAGCCCTGCCGGCCGCGAGGTGGCGCTGCGGCGCAAGCCAGGCTCCGAGTCCGTGGCGTTAAGGCTGAACTTGGCTGGCCTTGGGGTTCGCTCCGGATGGCATTCCGGGTTGCTTTTTGTAACGAAGAAAGAAAATAAGACAGGGCGAATAATAGTTTGCACCTGGAGTGGCTTTTATTTAGTTTGCAGGGAAACGGAGGTCGGGCAGATACAGGGTTTGACAAGCCGGCTCCTCAAACTTTGCAAGAACGGAATTGCCGTGAGAAACGGTAACGAGCGCGGGGCTCCCGTCCGTGCGTCCCCACAGCGCAGACCAGCCATCGCCCCTCTGCCCAGGGGGGTCCTGGCGGAACCAGCGCCGACCAGCCCTGCGGGATAATCGTACGCGTGGACGAAATAAAAGGCTCGGATCCAGGCCCGACGATAAGATCAGCGTTTCATACTGGTCCCCGTCATCAGGGAAACCACCGCACTGACATGCCCCAGCCACTTCTATTTGTCACACTCCTCACGTGTGATTATATGATTATCGTCAGTTCTCAATACGTGCGCTTGAACGCGAAGTGGATTCGGAAGCCTCGATGGCTGTGAACTGGGTCTTCTTCTACGTCCAGCTTCCCCAGAGCAGCTGTTATCGTGATAAGTCCCTGGTCGGAATGAAAAGTTATCCAGTGGTCAATGAGGACTCACTAAGCTCACGCCTGCTCAGAACAAAGTGCTACCTAAACTCACAAAAAGCAGAAATAGAAGAGTTTCCGAACTGTTTTTAGAAGTTAATTAAAATACTTAATAAACAGTAAAAGTAGTATTATCATGAAGGCATTTTAATTCTCATCACATTAAACGGCCATATAATAAAAAAAAAATTTAAACTGTACATAATAAAATTAAGTTAATCTTTAATCTGCATCTAAATATGTTGGTTTTATTTTCTTGTTGTCACGTGTGTCCTGTGACCTGAAGTAGGGAGGACACGGACCAGTTTAAACTTCCCGTGGAGTTTTGGGACCAGGGGCGGAGCCCTGCCGGGCCCCGAGGGGCCTGCGTCCGGTGTCCCTGCCCTCGGCTCAGCGCTTCCTCCCGGCGGGCGGTCCGAGAGCGTCACTGGCCCACACCCCGGTTTTCTGTCAGCGAGGACAGAAGGGGGAAGCGCTCTAGGCATCCAGGGTGTGTTCATGGTCAGGAGATGCGTTAATAACGGGGAGAGAATGCTGTCAACCATTCGTTTTGTTTATTCCAACAGCTGAAATGTTAAAGTCACCATCATGCGATCAAAGTGCTGATTAAGTCATGGGCAATATAAATGCTTGTTATAATCAAAGCTTAAATAAGGCGCGTGTGTAATAATTAACTTACAGTACGAACTGTCCACGGGGTGAGCCCTGCTCCCGGGCTTGGCAGGACCCCCTCTGCCCTGTGCCCCCATCGTGAGGGAGCCTGTGTGGGACTCAGCACCCGCCCGCAGAGGACAGGGAGTCCGCCCGCCAGCACCTGCAGGGCGCTCTTCCCCCCGCAGGACCCCAGGGGAGGTGCTGAGTGGCAGCCGCCCCGAGCCTCCCAGGGGTGGGATTATATTAGTAGCTTTAGATTCTAGAGCAGAAATGTGCATTAGTCAATGATCGTAATGAAATTACGAAACCAATGAAATAGGACCATATGCATTACGTTGCCATTTTATTAAGTGATTCTTTTACTCCAATTAATATCAGAAGGGTAACTTCAGAATATTGCCATCACTTAGGAAGAAATATAGTGTGCTTCCAAGCCCAGCTCACAATTAGAGAACTAACATTCTCACTACTGTAAGACAATACGCGGCTCTTCAGGGTAATGAAACTTAACAATAAGTTATCTTTTGCCTGCAGGCTTTGTTGTTGTGAATTCAGGTAGCTCTAAGGGCTTTTAGAGTGAACGAGCCCTCAACAAAGGGACCCGGTCCCAGGTAACATAACGGAAGAGACAGGAAAGCAGCTTGGTTTAGAGTCGAAGAAAAGGCTGCCGTGCTGATTCGTGCAAGAAAATTGGAATATGGCTCTCTTCCCACTGGACGAGGGTCTGCACTGTCACAAAGCTGCCGGGGCCGCCGTGGTCATTGTCCGCAGTATTTGCAACATGGTGTGATCACCTGAGGAATACAGTCGAGAGCGTTTCCGTGCCAGGAACGCTGTGGGTTGGAAACTGCCATTTGCTTATGCACGTGTGCCCGGAGGTCAAGGCCACGGCCTGGCAGGCACCACCCCGTCTCCTCCCTCCCCTCCAGCAGCACCTGTGAACACACGTAAGGAAAATGCACATGACCTCTATTTGCACGTACCATCAGGCACAGACGTTAAAAGAAGAAAGACTCAAGACTACAGAGGCTGACCTCCTTAGCAATGTTTAAGTGGGACGATTAGGCTTTATCTACTTCTGGATTTATTTTCTATCAACGTCCTATCTTTAATAAACTCACTCATCAATTTGTACATAGATATACACATGTTTCTACACGCTAGTATGGGCATATTTTAAAAAATTAAACTGTCATTGGAAACTCAAAAGGACACATTTCAGGTTACATTTATGACAAAATTAGTTACTTTTTGAAGTTGAATTCTACATAGTTTCAAGTGATCCATAGATAACTTATGCAAAATATAAAATCATACATTAGTGTGTAACAAGATTCAAAAAAATTCTTACCAAAAGGTGTAAGGAAATTGAATAAAATAAACACCAGTTATGTTAAAAATTAAAACATTTCTTACAAACCCAAGGTCTGTCACCACAGCTAAGCCCTGAGTGTGTGTCGGCCGTAAGACAACTGACTGAGCCGGAGTCCCACGTGCCCTGCCCGCTGTCTGAGCGACACGGAGTCATCGCCCTGGGAGCCAGGTGTGTCCCCCCAACCCCGACGCTCACAGGTGTGAAAATGTCCTTGACAGTCAGTCAATGTTAGGACCCCCAACCAGAATGAGTAACCTGCAGTTTTAGAGAACAGGGAAATACGAATAATGCGCACGTAACAGATCAGTGTCTCTGATAACGCCCCACTGAGGCCATTTTGTCAGGCTAATGTTTCTAAATGTGATACTGACTCAGCTCCATGCGCAACAGGGCAGTGTTTCAGCGTCACATGCACACACACACCTGTGATCACAACTTCCTTATAGTGACCCTATGAGTGTCTTTGAGCCTTTTATCACCCCTGCACTGCCTGTGGTCTGAGCATGATATAATTATGATGGCACAAATGTGATCACTTACTATATTAGTACTGAAACTAAACATAGACTGTGGTCTTGTGATCAGTAAGACAGAATAATCATGCAGTTTTCTCTGAAAATTAACTGAAAGTGTTGTATAGAGCCTTCAAACCCCACTTAAAATAAAATAGCGGCTGCATTAAAACACACGCACAGACACTTTCTAAATATGCGATTCTCTCTCTGCTGTGGCGAGAATCACTTTCTGTGTCTCTTTCACTAACGAAAATATGTACCAGGCAAACCCAGCTGTTTATTATCGTGTCAAACATCAAAAATCACCTCTGAGAGGGAACTTGGCTTCGTCTTTCCCGTTTGCGCAGAGACCCACCCGGCTTCTGACCTTCGGCTCCGGCACCCCTGGTGCAGGTGCCCCTCACCGAGCGCAGCAGCTTCACTGCCGCCTCGGCCGCCCCGCTGCGGGGTCCCCAGCGTTCGGCTCTATTGTCCCTCCTCCGGGGAAGGTGAAATAGACCTTCTCCTCTCTGCTGAACTGCGTGTCGCAGGGGCCCGCGGCGTGGTCTAGAGCTGTGGTCACGGCGCCGCGTGAGCGACAGGCACACGCTGTGGGTCCTTGTGTTTGTACATGTGCCGTCGTTTTCACTTCGCTTCCATCGGCGTTACTGTTTTCCGAGTGTCAGAGTAACAGTGGCCCAGGGGGAACGCCGCTGTTCCCGGGGCGTCACGTCTGAGGCTGCCCGTGGCCTGCAGCTCCCCGTTCCCCGGCCCTCCGCGGGGGCCGGCCTCCTGGGGGTTCAGCCCCTCGAGAGCAGAAAGGGACGGACCGTTCGCTTTGGTCCCGTTTCCATCATAATTACTGCAGCTCGTGCTGAATGGTGCGTTCACATTTACGAAGTGCTCTCAGCTTCCCCAGCCCGTCTTCGCCGCCGTGTGTGGGTTTCACGGGAGCCAGCCTCGCCCCTCCTGCGGGCCTGTGGGCGAGGAGCAAGGGCTTCCCCGGACCGGGCGCCTCTCCTCGGTGTCTGTGATCACGGCGGGGGGCCACGCACCCCGACGACACTCGGGGCTCCTCCGTCGCGGGGAAGCGTCACTCACACTGAGGGCGAGTCCTTTCCCGTTTCCGTGGGGCGCCCGCGCTGAGACGCGTGCAGGACGCCGGGCAGCGGGGCCTCCGTCCTTAGCGCCGCGCGGGAGCGGCTCCCCCAGACCTGGCCGGCCCCCCAGGGACCCCGGATCCAGCTGCCTCGCGTCCCCGTCTCTCTCTCTGAGGCTCCGGAAATAGGCTTTTCCACGGAGCATCTCTTCCCTTCTGCGGATTTTCAGGCCATAATCCTCAAAGGTTTCTGATCGTTGCGACCTTCGTTAGAGCGTTTCAGCGCCGCAGCCTCGCACCCATCGGACCTCCGCGTCCGCAATGCGCCCACGCCCGCAGTTTGCGCCCACGCAGGGCTCCTGCCGGACCCCGGCGCCCTGCCCTGGAGGAGCCGCAGGGACGGGCCCTGCTGAAGGAGAGCCTCCTGGGTGACCCACACGCTGCGGGAGAGGGACAACCGTCGCTGGGAGAAGTGGGGGCCCGGACCCCCGCAGCGGCAGCCACAGAGCAAGGGCCGCATGCCCCAGTCCTGCCTCACCCCTCGTGTCTGGCCTTACACAGCCAGTTCCGTGAAAAGGCACAAGACGCACGAGCCGAGGAGGCAACGCTGGGGTCAGGAGGGGCCCAGCCGCGGCCGATGCCTTAGCTTTATCGGACCGGGAACTTATAATCCTCGCGAGGGACGTGCTCAGAAAGCGTTCTAACGGGAAGGTGGGCGCTGTGCAGGGACCGAAAACTACACGCGTGTGTTCCCACACAGGGACAGAAACGCTGAGGGAGACTCCGGGGGAAGCGCTGGAAACCGGAAACACTAAAGAAACGAAGGTGCTTCTGGTGGGCAGAGGGGAGGACTGCAGAGCTTGAAGGCAGGTCCTCAGAAATCCCCGCGTGAAAATTGAAGAGAGAAAGGAGGAAAGAGAAAGAGGAAACAGAATATCTGAGGACTCCGGTGCAATCACAGCAGGGTAACAGGTATGGGGTGGGACGCCAGAAAAATAAGGAGGAGAGCAAGGATAAATAAGAAGAATATTCTGCCTGGAGACGCCGTATCCGAACCGCAAAAGGACAGACAGAAGAGGTTGGAAGAAGCTGGGGAGGCGGAGCTGAGGGCGAGAGCACACGTTCTGTCTGACTCCTTGCCACAAGCCACGCAAGCAAAGGGGAGCGGGCTGAGCTATGGCACGTGATGGGCCGGGGTTGAAAAACACACTCCGACGCCACCCTGGGATTCTGTGTCCGGCAAAGTCACATTTCGGAAGCGAAGGAGGAACACAGACTTTCTCAGACAGGACCAGGCCAAGGGAACTTGCGGCCAGGGCCCCGCTTTGCGAACACGTCCAGAGAAGTTCTTCAGAGGGAGGGACGTGACGCAGCTCAGAAACCTGAGTCTACGTGCAGGAAAGGGGAGCGGCGGAGAGGAGAGGAGCCGCAGGGGAAATCGGGAGCTCAGCCGGGCAGGGGACGCATCAGTGACCAGTGCCAGTGATGTGCTGTGCGTGGCGGGTGCCAGCCCCCGCCCCAGAGTGGCCACACGTGTGACCCCAGGCCAGCACGGGCCGTTGGCGGCGGCAGGACTGTGGCCTGTCACCTGGGAGGCCTGTCTTCACGTCCCTCTCCCTCCCGGTGTCAGCGGCTCTCTGTGGTGTCCTCGCTGTGGTGCCGTGGGCTCTTTAGAGAGAAATAAACAGCCTGGTGACATGGTTGTGTTTTATTCTTATAATTACTAGAGTCATAAGCGCTTCCAAGACATCGCCTCCTTCACACAGAGGGACAAGGTGGGCCCTCGGAGGCAGGCCCGGGGAGTCACCGCCGCAGCCACAGCCTCGGCACTCTGCGGGGGTTCGAGGTCCTCCTCTGTCATTGTACGGGGTTTTCGACGGCCAGGTGCGTGCATCTCAAATGCATGAAGGGAGGTGCTCCATTGTAGAGGGCGTTTAAAAAGGACTTCAGGGACCTCAATTACTGTGATCCTCCTCTAATTAAATCATATTTCCTGGCATTTTATAGTAGCATGACGTGTTCTGTGACGAACGGGATACTGGCGTTTCGGAGATTTCCGTGTACCTTCCAGCGTGTAGAGCGTTGTTTCTATGTTCTATTTAATTTGTTGAAAAAGCTCTAAACCATTTTCTTAGACACACCAATCCGATATGTTTTATATGAGAAAGATGAGTAACTTAGGTAAATTAAGTGATACGAGTCACACAATCACAAAATTCACTGTTAATCTCTGACCCACTGAGCAGAATATGGGAGAAAGTTATATTTTTATTAAAGTCGTTAATCTTGTTGATGGCTTATTGAGTACTCCAGGTGACCAGGGCGGGTGAAAACTGGTCCCAGTAGCCACTCATTTTATGTTGCAGTTCCATTACGCACACCTCTGCAGTGACACAAAATAATTATTTGTCATGCAAAGTTTATTCATGATATGTCCAGAATAAGACTTACTACTACATAGGCTTATGATTGTGATCTGAAAGGAAATCCATATTAATTTATTTTTGTAAATTACTTCGCCTTCTATGAATAATGGGCACGGGGTGAGGAAAGGTTGTGTTATAATATTTTTTTAATGACTGAAGCTCAGACGTTCGCTCTAGAAACAAGGTGTGTCTTTCTAAGATGCGTGTGTTAAGCTGTGAGCTCCTGTCCCTGGCAGGCGAAACGGAACCGTGAAGCCAACTGGACGTTCCCTGGCCCCGCGCCCGTGCGGTGGGGGGTGTCTTCACCTCATACATCTCCTCACGGTGTGTCCTTGGAGTTACGGTTCTGCATCTTATTCAAATTTTCAGTAAAGGAGAAAAATAAACTTTGTCAGACTTGTTACCACAGAATAATCGAGTGTTCAGGTCGCCCCTCAGTCTCAGCCTAAAGTAAAATGCTTCTTAAACTTGCAGGACTCCGTCACGCGTGTACACCCGTTTTCGTTCTCCTCACTCGCAGCCGTGCAGCGCCGGCGATGCATTGGGACAGGACACCACGTCCCCCGCCCCCCGGAGAGCTGGCCGGAGAGGGGACCGGGCGCAGTAACCGGGCCCGCTTTGGGGCTGAAAACAACACGTGGGCGTCGGCTCACAGCACAGGTCCAGGGGAGCTTTGAGGGCTCTTTCCTTCCTCTTGTGCTCGTCCACACGGTCACCAGAGCAACGCAGGGGCAGACGCCACACAGAGACGGAGCCCGGAGCTCGGGCAGCTCTCAGCTACACCTGCTCGCTCCCCCGGCTGTCCTGTGGGCCTCCCACCAAAACAGAAGCCCCCCAAGGGCAGGGGCTTCTTCTCCCTGGAGCCTGGGACGTAGTAGCAGATTCTCAGTAGATACTTGTTGAATCAATAAATTATTCCATAAGAGCAACGAGGCACATGGAGGGACGGATACTTGTCGTGCGCTGTAGAAGGAGCGCTAGCGGTCTGTTTTGCCTCCAGGAGGAGAGATTTGGGCGACCCCATCATTCACTCCACAGCAGGCAGAAGGACGTCCACTCAGAGGGGGGCGGCCTCTGCTGTCAGTTCCCTTTGGGTGGCTAACAGCTTCAGCAGGACATTGTGTCTTCGCAGAAGGCGACACAGCCTAATGCGGTGGGTCAGACACTGCATGGCTGCCTCATGGCGTGAATTGCTTACATCTGCACCATTCAAGGGGGGCCCCAGATCAAACACTGTGATTAGCTTCACACGCTGGAGGGTGGATGAACCTGGCCTTTATCCTTTTAGTCCTCAGACTGTGTGGTCACACTGGAGTCCCGCGCAGGTGGTGGGCTCACAAACCCAACAGCAGTGTTTCCGTTAAATCATACCTTTTGAAGTCATATGTATTTAATACAATGCTTGCTATAGTTTCGCTATTCCTCTACCATAATGATTATCAAAATTATATCTTTAACTGTTTAACTACCAAATAAAAGCCAAGCATGGTACCATCGTTTAAACATTGAAGGACGAATAAGCAACCTAAAAAGGAGGCAAAACAAAGTAAAATCGCTGAGCTTTAGGGCAGTGCGGAGCTTCTTATTGTCATTAAACATTATTACACAGCTGTCCTGATAAGGACATTGACCTTGGATGGTTGGGTCATCTCTGGGAGGCTCTTAATTAGTTAATGTCCCTGTAGATTTAAAAAAAAAAAAAAAGTTTAATTAATTCTGAGCTTTATGTGCAAAAATTCTAAGAGTCTAACTACAAAAGCAACAAGAGCATCAATTAACCCATAAGGAATGAAAACTATAATAAGCCGATTTGCTCTATATACCAAATGCACGCGCACAACAGATATTGTATGTAAACGAGAGGACTTGTCTGGTAGCAACTGTTACCGAGGGTAAAGCAAACGGAAAGCCCTGTGGCTTATGTTGTGAGGTGTGTTGATTTGCAAACAGCAGAAATCACCCCCATGATAAAATGCTTACGTACAGCGGACTTCAGATACTTTGCAAATGTTTCCCTGCAAAATTAAACAAATAGAAATGAAATCAGAGAAAATGTAACAGTTACCTGTTATGTTTACTTCTCAGATACTAAAAAGCTAATATCTGTTTTTAAGTGACCCGTGAGAAATGAGGGAGCATTTTTAATTTAATAGCTTTTTTGGAGTGAAGTGCTGATTGTGTATATCACACATAATAATAAGATGTTTTATTTACAATGTTATGTTAACGATTCCAAGAGCAGCGTGTTACATTTCTCCTTACATAGGTCCCCGTCGTTCTACTCCATGTTTCCATCGTGCGAGGGCAGTGGTGACCCTCACTACATGCGTTGCCTAAAACCCAGCGCGAGGGCACACACTGAGTCTTAATCAGCCTCGGAGATGAATCCACACCTGTTCTAAAGAGCGTCCCCGTGCAAAGTCATGCGTGCGGAATGATGACACTTCCACAGAGATCGCCGGAGTCCCTTCTCTTTCCTCTCAGATTTAAAGAGGATTTCCTAGCTTGTTAATTTTAAAGATTAAAAAATCTAGATATTTTAGCACATTTTACGTATTTGTCTGTTTAGACATTTTATTATAATTTTCAGTTTCAGTAACATAAAATTACCTCTGGGGTTTAAATTTGTAGATCATTTAAAGCATTTTTCTCTGTTTAATATTCCAGTTTATTTCTCTAGTACTTCTCATAAGGGGAAAATGGTGTTAACTTCACACTATCACTTCCTCAGTTTAGTTTTAGACCCAATGAGTTGTAGGTCAATACATAAACAAGAAAGTTTTTTATATCAGCTAAACTTTGCTCTTTGCAAGAGCTTTTGAAATGGAATTATTTTAGGTGCATTTAATAAAATGATTTGGTACGTGTTATAACCAAGTATTTTAAAAGAAAGTAAAGAATCTGTGACATTAGACTACCCAAGAATAGTGTCCCATTCAAACATCTGAAAACCCATCTTACACACTTCGAAGGAAAGTTATTCTAAAAGAATTCATTACTAAAAACCATATTAACTACTTAACTGTTCTGAAAAGAGCTTTATTTTGACACCTTATTATATGCTGACTATTATACTTAAAGCACTGACGATATTGGCTGTGATTTTAATATGCTGTTAGTATCGTCAGAGAGATACAGTAGCTACTTAATTTCTATTGTACGCATATCATATATTAAGCTAATATCTTTAGGTAGTAATTGAAATAACATAATTTTAATTTATGTATGCCATTTGGCATCATTAGCTAATTGTAATATTTTACACTAAAGTATAGGTATTTCTTTCACTTGCAATTAATTCATTTTAGCTGTCTCATTAAAATGCTCAATCCTGTGAAGGAGCTTTTGCTTAAAGGTTAAATTATATTTCACTGGATATATCATCAGTCCAATGAGTTTCAGGCCAAACTCTAGCCCTTTGAAGAATAAAAAGAATTGATGCTGCCATGAATTAAACCATTCTCTTTTTTACAAGTATTTGCTTATCTTTTATTTAATAGGGAACACATTTAATATGTACAAATACGGCCTCTTTTTACTTCTTCGGCTGTGAGAACAGCACTGACAGCTCCCGAGCATCCTACCTGCCGGACAGGGGCCGGGGGCCCGGCGGCCCTTGCAGACCTTCCTCCTTGGGGGGCGCCAGCCTGCGGCTCTCACCTGCTCCGTCGGAGAGCCACCCGCCCGCCCCTTCCTCGCCTGCGTGCGCACCTTAAATGTGCGTGGTTGCCGTCCTGGGACACGGACCTGCCTCTGTCATGCTGACTGAGTGAGGTGTTAAATCTCCGTGGTACGCTTTTCCGTGTTCCGTTTGTATTATTTATAGCGACGTGAGGTTCCTGGGTGCTGACTCTATGCTCACGGTAGGTTTGTGCGCAAATAGGAATTCAGAGTGCGGGTTAGGCGTCCCTCTTCCACGCTGTCACCGCGGCGAGAGGCTCTGTTTGAGTTCTCTCTGGGAATGCACTTTAAGAAAACTTCAGTATTGATCACTTTTATATTCCTCTTCAGTGAATCATTAATCAAATTATTGCTGGTGCATCGCTACGATCAATGATCAGCCTAAATTTACAGAAACGTACTTCGGACTAGGTCGGCATTACTTTGTTGTTTAAGGGCTCTAATCTCTAGGGAGGACCCAGTGCTGTCATGGTGAGACCCACCCCGCCCCACGCTTGCTAACAAAAGGGCTCCTGCAGACCCTGCTCTTGGCCCCGCTTCTGACACGCGTCATTTTTTGGTGGATACCAATCAATCTCTCACCTTGAGCTGAGGGACTCTGACCCACTATAGAAGAGAGTTTTGACAAATAGTTACATTAAAATGAAATAATTCAAAGCTGCCAGTTTGTTTATAAACAACTCTATAACTTCTGGAATAAAGCAGAGTGCTATTATTCTAAAAGCCAACACCATTAATTTAACAGAAAACACTGTAGTATTTCAGTGACAGCCGATGAGTTATATTCTTCAACCTTGAAGATTATGGAAAATTGCTGATATCTCCAGCCAGGGGAAAAAAGGGGAGATGATTAAAGGCATGGTCCCCGCCTTCCAACTGCAGCCGCCCCCGGGACCCCGCAGGGACTTCTCTGTCCTTCCTTCTACTGTTGACACCCCCGGGGCGGGGGGCTCCCCCCAGAGCTGCCAGGCTCCCCACGCCCAGTTTACAACCCTGCACAGCCTCCTCGCTCTGGTCTGTGTCAAGCTGAACTGGGACAGGTGGCCGACAAGGACCGATCGGGCCGAGGCTTTGCTGAGCTCTCCAGCTGTCTCTCCCGTGTTATTCTTTCACACAGAATGTTGTTCATGTATTTTACATGTTTCCAGCTCCACCGAGGTGTAACAGACGAGTACAACGTGTATGTAGAGAGTGGGCACCGCAACACTTCGACACACGTGCTGCGAAATGAGTAACACGGTCAGGCCCGTTAACGCGTCCGTCCCTTCCCGTTGCCGCCTTCTGTTTTTGTGGTGAAAATGCTCGAGATCTATTCTCGCTTAGCACGCAGCCTACGTGGCCGTCTCGGCGGGGCCTGGCCCCCCTCCATCTTCCTGAGACGTTCCTCTGGGCCCACCCGCCCACTCACACCACGTGTGTGTGTGTGTGTGTGTGCGCGCGTGTGTGCATGTGCGCACATGCATATGCGTTTCTGCCCTTGGACACCCTACGGCGTCCCTTCCTGGCCTTCATGACCATTCAGATCGCTCACATTTCAGGACAGTCTGCCCTCCTGTGAACTTGGTGGCTGCATTTCTCGGCGGCGTCTGTCAGGACCTACAGAGCAACCGTGACTGAGCGTTGGCCTGGCTGGCAGAGACGGGTCCTTTCGGGGGCTGGCAGCTGCCTCGGAAGCACAGGGAGCTGCGAGCACTGGCCACAGAGTGCGTGTCCCTGTGCGTGCGGGGGCCTGACACACTTCCGCCCTTGTGCACTGTCAGTTTTATCGCCGAGGTCAAGCACGTTGGCTCTGAGCTCAGGCTTCTTCAGAGAAGAGACTAAACCAGAGGAACCCATGCGGCAGGCCAGGGAGGGGCCTCTGAGACTCTCCCTTTGTACTTGGTAGCTTTATCTGCTGCCCCACCACCACCAAAAAATAAATAAAATGAATTTAAAAAGAAAGGCATCTTCTTTCCTCTTCATGCCCCACTGCAGCCGGGGGGCAGAGACCTCAGACCAGAGGCCTTCCGGGTCCATCACCACACAGAAGGCTCGCTAAGCAAGCTAGACGGTTCTAGATTGTTCATCACAGTATTGTACAGAAAAGGCAAAGGAGATTTTATTTCTTTTCATAAAGTCTGCCTCCCAGCAGAGAAAGCCCGACATCAGCATCAGGTGTTTATCTTTCTGGTGACCTGTCCTGGCCCTCTGGTGTCCAGGCTCCTCCTGGCACAGCTAGAAAATCATTCTAGCTCTGCTCCTGTTCTGTGACGCCCCGTGGCCGGCCCGTGTCCCCCGCCATGGGAGGCCCGCCTGTCACAGCTGGTGGCGCGTGTTCTCTGCATCACGTCCACGTGTGGGGCTCAGTTCTAACAGCGGCGTTAGCCTTCCCACTGCGCGTGCTGGGGAAAGGGGCTTTCTTTCTCAGGTGGAAACAGGGCGACAGCAGGTGGGGTAGGTGGACGAGGCCAGCGTGAGGGGACAGCGTGTGGGAGGGGAAGCACCCGGACCTGGAAGGAAGGACCGCAGTGTGGGGAGAGGGGGACACAGGATGGAACCCAGAGGTCAGCTGTGAGCAGGAGGGTCTGACAGAAACACCAGGAGCCAAAGGACCGACCCCTGAGCCATTCAGCCCCAAGGACGGGGACACAGAGACTGAGGGGCGGTACTAGCGAGGCTGGGCACCGACGGTGGGAAGAGGCGTGACGCGGTAACCGCAGTGTCTGGGGAAAGGTTACAGAAACCAGAAACGCATTCTGGGGTTTGTTTGCTTATTTTAAAACTGATGTGGTAACTCACTGAGGAGAGTTTATAACGAAAGGGTATATAATATGCAGGCATTTTTGCCACCAAGGTAGAAATTTACCAAAACTCGCATCAACTCTCAAATCTATCCTTTGATTTGAGAGGAAAGAACTAATCTGGAGTCTGAGCAACAACAAAAGCAGTATCCGCGCCTGGCAGCCACCGTCGCTGGATGCGCTTCATTACGACCATAGGAGACGGAATGGCCAGTGTGTTCTGCAGAATAAAAGTGGCATCTTCGTGATTTAAAAAATGCATATTTACATTTGCAGTGATGGGCCTGTTGGAAAAAGGAGACCCAGTTTTCTGTGAAAATAAAAGATTCAGGGAGAAAAGTTTATTAAAGCAATTAGTTGACAGATGACTTCTA
The DNA here is from genome assembly GCF_987537825.1 of Furipterus horrens. Classification (NCBI taxonomy): domain Eukaryota; kingdom Metazoa; phylum Chordata; class Mammalia; order Chiroptera; family Furipteridae; genus Furipterus; species Furipterus horrens. The sequence goes on from NW_028327180.1 coordinate 1,127,714, forward strand.
TAATCTCTGTTCTTGTTTGCGAGAAGCATTTATATGGCTTGCTTATTAAAATCTATAAACTGGTATTCTTACACCCAATTAAAACGAGCAGGACAGATTGGATGGGTGCCCAGTCGTGTTTTTATGGGCTCCCGTTTCTTTCTAGACCACTTTGCTGTAAACGATCCACGTGAATAGCACGAGTCCTTTCGCAGGTGGTGCATATAAACACACCATGTGTTCAGGAGCACAGAGACGTTACATTTGCCACGTAAAATATGCGTATTTAAAACCCCAGGTTTGGAAGGTTCAGCACGCAGTTGGAACTACCAGAGAATTCAGGACAGTGCTTTCCTAGGTCTTTCTTCCACAGGGTGAGATCGGTAACTTCATACTGGAGCAAACAAGGGAAAACCGCACGGACTTTCTGTGATGATCTCCAATATTCTAAGTCTAGTACAAACTGTTTAATTTTCTTCTTAGTTGTCGGTAAGATGGAAAAATAAGTGCTCTTAACCACAATGCAATTATACAAATTAAGAAATTAGGATTGATATACTACTGGTATCTAATGGAACGACTTTACTCAAATTCTGCCTCGTGTTCAGCTGACGTCACTTACTGCAAAAGAAAACAGATGGTTCTGGGATTTGGCCCAGGGCTTCCATCGCGCGAATGATTCTTCTGTCCCTTGGCGCGACAGTTCTCAGCCTTGTTTGCAACGCCATTGAGGTTTCTGTGGGCTGTCCCTCCGTTTACACCTGCCCGGTGGTTCATCATGATTAGATTCAGGGTAGGCATGGGGGCAGGACTGTCACCTCTCGTCCCTCCCGAGTAGGATCAGGGAAAGAGCATGACTCCTGCCCATTCCCGGCAAGATCGCGCGTTCACTCTGACTTCTGCTCGTCACGTTGCCGTCTTTCAGTTTCTAACGAACACGTGTTGGAGGGCAGCACTGAAGTGAAACCCAGGCCCGCGCGTCCTTTGTGCCGGGCGAGGGCGCGTCAGCAGAGGCTCTGAGCTGGTGCGTGGGCCCGTGAGCCGCGAGGACGCCGGCCCCGGCCCGCCCTGGCGAAGGGCCATGCGGTGAGCGAGCGTCTCCCGCAGGAGCGCAGCCGAGTGCGGGACAGGCCCGGGAGCTGGGGCGTGTGTCTGAAAGGAGATGAGTTCGTCTGCTTCCGTCGGCCTCTTTCTGCAGCACGGACGGTGGGCGATCAGCTGCCACGAGAGGGGAGGAGAGGCGAGAGCGTTAGCGAGAGGTCGTGGGCACCCCGGAGGTTTCTGAGGGTCACTGACTAGGAGCCAAAGAGTCGGGCTGCGGAGCAGAAACAGTACAACAGCGGAGATGCTTCCCTGTTCACCGGAAATGAAAGGGTGAGCATGGCCGATTTATTTTCCTCTCCAGGCTCTTTCCCTGGGTGTAGCAACTGCGTACGACGTGGTACGGCTTCCATCAGAGCTAGCATTTGACGGTCAGGGGTAAGAAATGTGCAAAGGGGGCAAGAGAATGGAGCACCCCTGTCTCTTTGCTACATAACAGGAAGGAGGGGAAAGGAGGTGTCAGGTGTAGCGAAGAGGAAAAAGGGGGGTGTCAATAAATCTGACGCCCCTGAGTAGTGGTAGGATAAAATCCAGAGTGAGCACATGCAAGGAAAAATGGGAGAAGCTCGTCAGTAGTTAAGAGGTTTTAAATAATGGTCTTGGAGGTGATACAGTTATTGATAACAAATATATATATAATATGTATATGTACACGTGCATATAGACACACACATGTGCACACACTACAGTATGTATCGGTGGGATAGTGCCCATCAGAGGAGAGGCAATCAGCAGTTACCCCGGCAACCTCTGGGAGGAGGAAGGAGAAGTGAAGAGAAAAGCAGTCCCAGCAGCACACCCGCAGGTCTCCGGGTCGGCAGGACGGGAACACGTGTCCAGAATCTGAGATTCTTTCCTGCTTTAGTTTTATTTTTGCTGCCTTTGTTTTGCTGTCAGATCCAAAAATTCACCGCCAAGACCACTGTCAAGGACTTCGCTCCACGTTTTCTTCCGGGAGGCTTCTGGTTTCATATCTTTCTTTCAAGTCTTTAATTATTTCGACTTAATTTTTGTGTGTGGTGTAAGATATGGTCCAGTCTCACTTTCCCGTGTGCGGCTGCCCAGTTCTCCGAACGTCATTTATTGAAGAGACTGTCATGGCCCCGTTGTAGGAGCTTGCCGGTTTCGTCGTATGGTAACTGACTACATACTGGGGGGGGGGGGGGGCCTTCCTGAGCTCTCTGCTCCCTTCCATTGATCGACGTGTCCGGTTTGTTTCCGTGCCAGCACCACACTGCTTTGATTGCTGTTACTTTATAACATAGTTTTAAGTCAGGTCGTGTGGCACCTCCAGCTCCGTTCCTCTTTCTCAAGGCCGCTCTGGCTGTTCTCTGGGTCTTTCGTGACTCCATATAAATGTTAGGATTTTTTTTTTATTATTTCTGTGAAAGCTGCCACAACATTTTGACAGGGATTACAATGAATCTGTAGATCATTTTAGATGGAATAGGTATTTGAATTGCATGAGGATTTAAAAAAATCTTTGCTATTGTCATTGAATGCAGGTCCGGCTGTCCACAGCTTCAAAAGCCAGTACTCAGGGACAGGCGCTGATGTCAAGGAAACTGGTTTATTTGGGTGCTGGCCACCAAGAAGACAGGGGACTCTTGTCTCAAAGCCCGTCTCCGCATCTCCGGCGTCCTGCCTGGTTTGTCCAGGGGAACCGTGGGAAGGGGGGGCTACGGGATTTCTGGTGACACCCAGTCTCTCAGCTCTGCCCTTGGGAGTCTCCATGTTCTCTCTGGCGAGCGCCATCACGGAGGCCCGTCGCTCCGGCCGCAGGTCACCGCTGAGGTCTGGGAGCAGGACGCGTAGGCAGCGTCGCTGCCGTTCTGACCCGAGTCGCAGATGCCGGGGTTCCCGTGGTCAGGGCCAGCCCTGGCCAAGCAGGAGCCGCAGCTGCTGGGGGCCGTCAGATCCTCGGGAGGAAAGTTCGGGACACGGATCGTCCGTGGGTCTGTCAGCGCGGCCTCTTCCGTAGCTGCCGCCCGAGCAGGGTGTTGTGTTTGCTTCGGCCTCGCCTGCAGGTCAGAAGGAAACTGTAATTCAGACTATTGGCCTTCTTAGCCTTTTGCTTCTACAGTGAAATATATTTTTTCAAAAGTTTTGAGTTTGCGAGCCTTTGGAGTTCTCGCACCATCTGTTCCGCAGCAGCTCAGCTGTGCAAGACACACAAATTCTAGAACCGCACCCCGGCTCTGTGGAGACAGAGGAATGGGGTGAGGCCCCCAAATCTGTGTGTTACCGCGCGTCTGGGCGACCCTGCTATTGCCAGAAATGAGAAGCACAAAGCAAAATAACCACAAGGTTTCTCTTAAAATATATGTGTATTTTAAAAGTGATATAATATATAATTATGTATAAATACATATATAATGTGTATATATATCATTAGAACATGGAAAGGGAATCGACAGTTGATTTTATTTACTGAATTAATTTTAAACTTTTACTAGTGGTCCAACATGTGGTCTAATAAATATTCTTTACCTGTATTTTGCTGATCATTTTAATTATAGGAGTTATGTATTAATAACTAAGAATAAGAAAATATGCGCTATACAAATTGTATTAGTGGTTCTACACCATAGATATGTCTCCGGTATAAAAGCGAAGGGAATGTGGGTAACAGGAAGCTGCAATACAGGCAAACAGAAGTCTCCCCAGGGTTTGCAGGGCACACCCCCCGCTGCGCGTCTCCTCCTCCTCGGCCCGCGACCCGGGTGGCCGGAAGGCGTGGGACCCCCAAACGCGCCCCGGGGTGCGGGGCAGAGCTGCCCACGTGCCACCTCCTTCCTGCCATTGGCCAGACCGAGGCCCGTGGCCACGCCCACCGCGGAGGCCGGGAGGAGGCTGCGCCACGTGACACCGGGCCCCACGTGAGTCCGCGGGGGCCGTGGGCGGGCCCTGGGCTGTCAGCAGCGCGAGGGCCCGAGGCTTCTGCGCGCTCAGCGCTCTTCCCTTGTTCTAGGAAGAGGTGCCGCTTAATGTCGTTATTCCAGAGTCGTTTGATCGGGGCTTCCGGTTCATCTATCTGGTGCCCGAGACCGTGGCTTATGTTAATCGCGTGTTCAACAGTGTGGACCGTGCAAGAATGCGCATAGACTACTCAGGGATGTTCACACATGTCTGTGCTCACAGCGCGTCATTACACACACGGGTTCCGCCTGTGTCGCTGGTGCACCCCCACGCGTGTGCACGCACGTGCTCACCACAGAGCCCTCGAGCCCCGGCAGCGGTGACCGGGCACAGCCGTGTCTGCGGGAGAGGCCGGCGCTCCGCCGGGGGCGCGGGGGGCTGAGGCTGCTACTTGAGGAAATACAACTGCTCTTCACGGAAGCAGCATCAATGATGATAACTTCATTATTCAGAACTACAGATGACTTCGTGTTCTAGGGTCTTTGTGACACTGGGACAATCTTACAGATTTTATAAGGACGTATGTGAGTTAAATCAGCACCTCAAGCCGGTGGGCCACTGCCTGGGAGTAGTAAATACTCAGCAGTGATGCATGATTATCCATTGGCCCGTGTAAAAACGTTAAAACCTAAAAGGGAAAACGGGTACATCTCCCTTTGTTGTCATAGCCTTTAGTTAATGTCATTGATCGTGTTTCTATTGAATTTCCCTTTCCCTCAGCGCACGCAGTCCCCGGGTTCCGTAAGCATCCGGGCAGTGGGGGACACGCGTCCGAGGCACGGGCATTCTTGCTTGGCAGTAGAAAGGTACCTTTGAAAAATACAGGCACTGGCGTGTGCGGGACTTTGCAACTGCTTATGCAGCGTCAGCAGGAAAGGTCGGCGATGGCTCGCTTCTCTGGCTGCGTCCGGTGTGGGACGTGGCCCCGGAACGGATGTCAGGGCGGCGTGGGAGGAAGGACCTCACAGGGACTCGGGCCGCTGAGTGCAGGCAGGTCCGGCTCAGTGAGAGCGACCCCACCGCGTTCACCACAGAGGCTCCCTCGGCGCAGTTCTGTTACAGCTTCTAATGTCCTTGCTTTGACGGGACATACATCAGTGACAGCGTGAAACAGGAACAGTGGGAGTCAAATATCACACCAGTGGGAAACAGCAGCCCACGGGAATAAATAAGGACGCTGAGATCTCTAAGTCCTGTTTCCTTTATTAGTTCATCTTGGCTTTATTGCTGTAGGACAGAAGGAACAGGTAAAGAAATATCTGGTGATGTATCATTATACATTTCTCCTTAAATGTCTGCTCATAGAATCTGACTGCATAGGAATAAAGAGAATATCTGTCTCTCGCTGTGGATTTCTCCTACCACTCTGCACCCGGACTGGGGAGTCCCACCCCACCGACCCGTCCGTGGTATCCGAGTAAGTCCGCTGTGGCCCCAGGTGTGATTCGTCTGTGTGTTTAGCACCAGAGAGGACTCCTGCCTCTGGCAGCTGCTAACTCTACTCCTAAGTAACATCTGGTCTCTCCTGATCCAGGAGAGACGTCCCTACGTGGTAAGGGTTACTCTTCGTGACGTCTTCAAAATGTGATGTCTCAGTAAAATTAGGTTGCCGTCTTTTCAGAATCATTATCGGGACAAGTTTAAAGAGGTGAAGAGGTTGCAATTTATCCGCTGCCATGACTTTCACGGAAATGAATTGGGGGGAAGTATCTGATAGCACGGGAAGGCCACAGCTGGGAAGCTCTCGCCTGTGCTCGGGCAGAAAGGTAATTAAGACACCCAGCTGGCATGTGGTTTCCTTTGATGTCCTCGTAATCACGTTATCATGTATGAACAGGATCTGTGCTCAAGCGAAGGCAGGCAAAGCTAGGCGATTAGGAAGCCAGTTTGCACAACATGAATTGGCACATTTGTAGGGTAATTTCCCGGGCCTGATCAGACCCTCAGCAAGTCTCACACGAGGCCTTACTTGAAGCTCTCTGAGAGCTCTGAGGCAGTCAACATCTTCCTTGGGGGGTCCAGGCGTGTAAGCGTGAGCACGCAAAGCCACCCTTGCTGAGATGCATCAGGCTTCCAGCAGCCAACTTTGTCATCTTGAGAAATTGGTGAAGAGAACAGCAGGGAAAGAAAAATAGCCCTAAATGCATGAGCAGCAGAGAAAGAAGCGAGTAAATACCTTGGTAGCCGTTGCTCACCAGGGCGCTCCATCTATCTCCAACGGAACGTTACATGCAGACGCCTGCCGCGTCAGTAATCACTGCTCCGGGAAGATTAACGCCGAAGCAGGAGGACCGGGAGAGCGTTCCCACGCCAGCACCGAGGACGGAGAACACTGTGTCGGAGCAAAGCAGGCACCCTCACTCCGCGACCTAAATGCACCGGATGTACTGAGTCGTAAAATGTGTGCCGATCCACGTTTCCCAAAGAAAAGACTGTATTAAGCGTGATGCGGTGCGTTTCTCTGTAGAATGAGCATGAGTGCGACGTGCGCCTCTTTTTAAATGTATAAAGGACGAGATTTCATCATTTGCTTAGCGTCTTCCATCCCTGCAGCATGATGCTTAGACAGATAACGGTGTTGGTGCACCGCTTCTGCACTCAGAGGCTGTCTGGAAGAGAAATTACTTTTTTCCCAGTTAATTGTTGGGAACATATGCTAGCAAAGTAAGTACCGAATAAGATTTTACGTCTCAGGCCAAACGAACATGTGTGGAGAGGAGCCCCTGGAAGTCACATGAAAAATCCCACTTTCCGTCCGCGTGATGTGCTGGGGGCAGGGCACGGGTGTCCGGCGTCTTCCTGGCAGAAGCCCAGGCGCTGGCACGGGCGAGGCGGACGCCGTCCCGGTGGCAGGCGAGGGCTCAGGGGTGTGCTGGCTGTGCCCAGAAGGGACGCCCGCAGGCGCGTTCGCCTCGGTGCCAGCCCGGCCACCAGCCCGCGTCCCGGGTAACGCAGCCATCTGCCCGCTGCAGTCATGTGCCAGAGGCAGTCGGCGCGCTGCCTCCTTTCCCTGTATTTATACAATCAAATAACCAACAGTGTTTTTTTGTCACTGCTTATTTTTCTCCCGTGGAAATCCAGGAAAGCTGAGGTGTATGGGGGGGCTGTCTACAAACTTTAAACTGATGAGGGCAAAGGACTATGTCGCTGTGGGAGCCTCCTGCTTCCTCAGTCACTGCTTGGCACTTCATCAGCCTCAGGGCAGCTTTGTAATTAAGATGACATGTTGGACGCATAATTAATGCTCGTATTTAATTTATGGGATGGTTAATAGTATGCACCTTGACTGGGCACGGTGGATGCTCCTTTGGGGATGTTTTTGTCTGAGATTGATATTTAAATTAAATCTGTGGACTGTAGGCAAAGCAGACCGCCCTCCAAAATGTGGTGGCACGCATCTGGCCGGCTCAAGTCCTGCGCGGAACGGAAGACCGATCCCCTGAGCAGGTGGCCGGTAGCACGGCTCTTCCCAAGTACCCGGCCGCAGGGCCTTTGCACCTGAATCCCAGGTTCCGGTCTTCCCAGCGAACCATGTCCTTAAAATAAATCTTTATTTGTATCCTCACCCTATTGGTTCCGTTTCCCTGGGGAACCCTGACCGATACAACTGAAGTTTATCCATTCACGTCACAGTGCCATCCGCTTGTTCATACGTCACTGTTCTTTCTGAGTATTAGTGGTGGTTGATTGGCACGTGCTAGTAACATCATGTGAAACGGCAGTTCTTGCTGCTGTTGGAAAACCAAGCGTTTGTCCATAGGCAATGGGATATCACTTAAAACTTCCCAGTGCGTGAAACATGTGCTACGCGTGTCCCTCGTGTGCTGGTTTGCGGGCAGAGAGACTCTGTGACGGAAGATGAGCAGGCTTGGCGCGAGGCCACGGAGCTCGCTCTGGTGCCGGGCACTGGCGTGCGTGTCCCTGACTCGGTGTCACTGGTCTGGCTGCGTGACCGTGTTTTCTCTCCATCCAACTCCAGGGAAGAACGGGGATGCACAGGGTTCTCTGTGGAACCAGAACTCTGTGCTGTTCCATCCTGGAGTCTGTTTTAACTATTCTCAGAGAATGGCCTGAAGTTACTAGATCTCCTCATCTGCTATTTCCCTAAAATGAGATGCACCTTTCAGAAATGTTCCTTCATCTTTCCAACCGTGTCCTCTTCAGTGCATTAATGAACACTTTAATCATGCAATTCAGTTCTTTTCAGCTCTGGTAACGACCTTATTGCCTATATTAGTGAATTTGTTCCTTTTAATCATCTAGGTCTGGGCTACTTATGCTTAAGGATGTACAGTATAATCTTAATATGTCATCTTGCAGAGCTTCCATTTTTTCATAACACATTAATTTATTCAGCTGCACTAGTTAACATTTGAATTGGTTTTCAAAAAATTTCTGTGGGAGTGATGACGTAGTAATCAGTTTTCAGTGACACCGCCCATGTTTCTTCAGGACCACGAGGTCCGAGTGCGTCTGTCCGGTCACAGAGGCAGCCCTGTCGCCCCGGGACAGCGCGGACGGGATAGTCGGCGCGGTGGGGCTCGCCGCCCACACACCAGCCGTTTTCACTAAGAGACCTGAATTCGACGCGTGATGTTCTTCCAAATCCTCTAGCACTTTTTCTGAATATTTTATGCTTCGTTAAGTTACATGTACTTAACTGTTAGGTGCAAAACAAGATAAATAATAAAAGACGAGACGTAATGTATTGCTACTCTAAGCATTCAGTTGTTCCACGATGTGTGGGACTTGTAGATACCCAGTGACTTCCGTCCCCTCGTGTGAATGCAGAGCTGTCACCTGCCTGTGTGATGGGCCTGCATGTCAGCAGCGCAGCCACTGGCTTTTCTCCGGACTGGACAATGCGTGTCTCTCCTTCAGACCGAGCCAGGGCTGACCTGGGCGTGACGGAAGGGCCGGGGGTCAGTGACACTTCCACCAGCCACTCTTGGTCACTGTCTCTGCACAGAGAGCGTGGCACTCAAGTGTAATCTCCTCCTCTTGGGAGAGTCATGTGTGTGTACATGTGTCAAGTCCAGGGAAGGAGGTGACAATTTGCCTGCAGTCTGGACGCACTAGATAATGTAATAACATGGATTTTCATCAGAAGCAGACTCTTTGGGCATCTCACCTTGACGTCCCATCTTTCCTTGGTGGCCTGTTTCACTCAGTCTTCCCCCTTCTGCTGTCAAAGCCAGAGTCGCCATCCCTCCCGTGAGGGGCCCGTGTTGCTGACTCCGCCTGCTGGTGCCTGAGCGTCTGGTTTTCAGTCTGCTCACCATGATCACAGCCAGGCTCACTGGGTTTTACATGTGACGATTTGTATGATCTCCTGTCCCAAGTCTACAGGGCTTGTGTCCGTGATGAAGGAGCTCAAACAAAATATGGTTTACCTCGGTTTCAAGCCCTTTTGCTGATGTGACGTTCTAGAAGGCACTTTGTAATGTTGTGTGACAATTCTAATGGTGACCGTCCTCACTGACTTCTGCGGGATCAAATTCAGCCAGCAGAGACGTGAAGTCGTATTTGTTTAATATATATTGGTAGAGTAACTTTAAAAACAATGTAGTTACTGAATTTAAAATCTCTGAAAATAAGTTTTGTGTTGGCCAAAACATTCATTTTTTTCCACGAGATGGCTCTAGCAGTGCTTAGTGGTCTTTTACTCTATTTGAAACAATTCTGTTAGATTGTAGGTGACAGCTGTCCTGTCAGCGTGCATTAAAAAAGAACTATCAAAACTGGGAAATTTTTGTGTTGCCATTTTAATACTGAAGGTGGAAGAAACTACACAGCATTTTAGGCATATTACGCTTTGTTATTTCAAGAAAGGTAAACATGCAACTGACACACACACACGCACACAAAACAAAAAGACCTGAGCAGCGTGTGGAGAAGGTGCTCTGACTGAGCGAGCGTGTCTGTGAGGTTTCCTGCTGGAGACTCCTCGCTGGACAGCGCCCCACGGTCGGGGAGGGCAGCTGAGGCGGACGGCGATCCAACCAGAGCATTCACTGAGGACAATCAACACTGTACCACGTGGGAGGGAGCCGACATGCTCAGGCTGCCCAAATCATAAAGTTATCGGGGAACGTGAAAAGTGTCTTTTATGTTACGGAAAAAATGAAATGGACATTTTGGCCAACCCAGTATTAGGGGCATGTTGACGGACAGTGGCGTGATTGGTCTCGCTTCGTTGCCTTCGCCTCAGTGCTCCTCTGGCCCGGCCCCTCCTCCCCGTCCGGCACGGTAACCCACCCTGAGCCAGCAACCCCTCGTCACCTCTAACGGGCCGAGCCTACGTCCACCCAGGTCGCTTGGCTTTGTCGTTTCTTTTCCGTGTTTCACCCGTGGGTGCTGTGCTGTGGCCGCGTGTGTAGGTGTGAGCCGTGTCTTTCAGGGTCCTTGTCTTGGAGCTGCACACTGAACACCTCTATGTGACGCAGAAATGAAACAGCTGATGAGAGCACCGGGGTCATAAAGTCCCAGGGGACAGGCCAGAGACCACGGCACACCATGGAACCCTGCCCCCCTGCACCCCACGTGCCAGGGCCCCTGTGTGTGTTCCTGTCAAGTACCTGCTGTGGACGGAACCCTCGGTCGCTGATGACCATCTCCCCGCCACGTCGGTGGATTCTCGTTAGACCCTCCTCAGGCAGTCAGGGAGCAAGGCCCGTGTTTGTGTTACTCACTCTCCCACCACAAGGCCAGAGCGAAGCTGCGGGACGGCATCGTTCCTTTGGAGGGTTTGGGTGACTGTCCCACTCTCCAGGAGAGAACACGGAAGGAACACACGTCCCAGCACGCTGGCCTGCCCCCATCCTGATTTCCCTCATCCTACTCAGAAAAGTCCTTCTCCTGTGCTTGGTGTCCTGTATTTATCTGTAGTCTTTCATTTGTATCTCATCGTAGACCAACAAGGACCGTGCCCGGCAAGTCAACACTTCCCTGTCCTGCGCACGGGGTATGTAATATTTCAGCGTCACTTTTAATGTACTTATATATTTATTTAATAATGACCAAACATTTTTCTAGGTGTCTGGGTTATATCAATAATCAAAAAAATGATCCTGGCCCCCCTGAGGATGACCTTCTCGTAGGGGAGCTGCGAACAATGAACAGAAATGTGGCAAATAAAGGCATGAAGGGTTGCGGGGACACGGTAGCTGCCGTGGGAAAAGCGAATTGGAACGTGGCGGGGAGCCACGGGGCAGGGTCTGTGTTCTGACCCACGGTGGGCAGGGCCGGCTTCCTGACGCACACGGTGCCTGCCTTGGTCCCCAGGTCTGATGGCAGGTGCATCCCGTGTCAGGCGCAAGGAGTGCCCAGGTCCTGACGGGGCTGCCCTGGCCCGTTCAAGCTGACTCAGCAGCTCGTTTCCGTGAGGTCTCGCTGGGGACCCGGCCCTCTGTGGGCACCTGTGTGCACGTGCGGTTGGCCACCCCCGCATCTCCTCAGGGCGTGGGCCCGAAGAAGGGCACCTGTGGTCTGCCCGCCCCTGCTCTTCACGGCGGCAGACCAGGTGCCAGTTCCATTGGTGACAGCTTAAGAGTCAAAACAGATATGACATCTGGCAACTCAACATATCTCCTAAGTCAGGGGGCTTTGCATGTTTTCTATCCACGGCCTGATAGTATTTTAGACTTCTGGGATATCTGGGGTCCCTGTCAAAGGTTCGTCTGTGTGGCTGTCCTCGTGGGAACAGGCCGTGGGCTGTCACTGTCTCACCTGGTCTGAGGCAGGAGTTCCCCTTCCGGTTCTGCCGCCTGTGCCCCGTGGTGCCTCCTGCAGCCGGTTTTCCAGGGCTTTCCCTGCCCGGCCCTCGGGGACCAGGCCCGGACACTTACGGGAGCCTGTGAGTCAAGTTCGCACGGAGCCAGCAGGTTTGCTTCAGAGGCTGGAGCTGGAGACAAGGCTTCTTCTAGAGGAGGTTGCTGCCACTTTGTCCTGTGACGCGAGGTGGTTCTGGGGCCGACCTGTCCCCGTCCCCAGTGCACTCCTCTGTTCTTTTGTGAGGCTACGGGGCTCGTCTCCAATGGCCGGGAAGTCCGGCCTGACCTGCCCAGAGGGGGCCATCCCCGGACGTGCGTGCAGTTTTAAAAGAGCTCATCGGTGGAGTTAGAGTCGCCGTGTGCTTTTTAAAGGGTGCAGTCTAGCCTGACTACCCCCAAGTGCTGTAGCTGCAGATGCACCCGTCGCGGACCCAGAATCAATCCTTGGGGTGCTTCCCTGGCCGTTCACAGGCCACAGCAGAGCTTCTGAGAATTTCCAAACACTCAGTGAGCAATGCAGGATGTCCAGAGACTTGAATGAAAATACTCTGTGTCCCTAGAAGAGGATGACCCTGGAACCAGATTCCAGCTCTGATGCTTGGTCAGCTGTCAGCGCCTGCCTCTTGGCTGCAGGCCCACCTCCTGTGCTGCTCCGGGGTGAAGGAGAGTCCCCTCAGCGTCCCCGTGCAGAGGGGGCGCCATGCTACGCTTTCTCAGTAGAGGGCACTGGGGAGACGTCGCAGGACAAGGAGGCTTCCTGCGATTTCTGGTCTGGCCAGGGGTCAGCAGGGCGGGTGTGAAGACACGCAGCCCCGGCCCAGACGTGGCCGCTCTGCGACCCGGGGGTGTGGGCCTGATGACGGTCCTCCCGCAGCCGTTTCCCTGCGGAGCCCCCGCACGTCTGCCCAGAGCTGCCCGTGGCCCAGGAGGCCCCGCGCCGAGCCCTGAGCCCCAGCCCTGCCCAGCCCCCGCCAGGCCTGCACGCTCCACGGCCTCCCATCTCCCCGGGCACCTGGGCGTCCTCTGCTCCCCGGGGAGGCCACTCTGGACCCTGAGAAGCCGCTTTGCACCCTGGGCCCCAGGGGGTGGCCCGCTGTTTGCCCAGTGACGCCAGAGTCTCTCTGTCCTGGCTCGGCCAGTAGCCCCTGTTCTCCGGTGAACAAAACCAGGCACGCCTTTTCCAGGGAGGCCTCGGCTCCTGAGAAGTTTGCACCTCCTGGGGGACTCTACTCAGCCCCGGGGTACCGCAGCGTTTGCTTATATCATGCGTCTCTTGTATCATAACCAATCATTCTTAATAGCCTTGTTCTGTGTAACTACAAAAAGAAAAGGAAAGGAAAAAGAAAATAACGGGAAAAAAGTCAATCCGTGTAAGAACGGCTCCCCAGTTTCAGGACCTCGGACAGCACCGTGCCTTCTGAGTCCGGTCGGAATCAGATATCCAGGCTCTAAAATGACGTTTGTCCAGCACCTGCAGATGCCCTACCCGTGCCACTCAGGCATGTGGCTTTTGGCGTTCCCCTTAAATGATCATGTGCCAATAATTTTATCTTTTAAAAAATGTGTTTTTGTGGTACCCTCTAAGGTTTTTTCCTAATTAGAATTCAAGGTATTTTTAGGTCATTTTTATTGTTAGTCTGTTACAGCGTCTCAACTTTTCTCCCTCAGCAGTCCTCCACCCACCCCACCCCCGCTCCACAGTCAGTCCGCGCCCCGTGGTCCATGCCATGCCCATGGGTCGTTCATACATGCCCGTGGTCCAGTCCCCTCCTCTTCTTTCCACCCTGACACGCACATGTAGTTTGACCCGTGTTCCCGCGCCGCAGGTCCTGCTTCGGTCGTTGGCGTCCTCGGCCCGTCGGCCCCCTCCCACCGGCGGGCTCATGCGGCATCTGTCTCGCCGGCCTGCGGGCCTCACCGAGCCTAACGCTCTCCGGGCCCGTCTGTGCCGCTTCACCCGGTGGGTCGGCTTGGGTGGTTTCCCTCTTTTCTCAAGTCAGTTGGATCCTTTTCCAAACTGAGCCGTCCCCTTCTTTGCTGATAGTCCCAGGGTGTTTCTGCGGCTCCTCAGGAGCTGGAGACAAAGAAAATCTAACGGAAAAGATAGACTTAAGGCCTCATTTCTGTCCTCTGCTCCTCAGAATGTCCATTGTCATCATCGTCCTTGTGTGTAGTTGTGGCAAACTTCCATTTATCCTTGAAAATATAATGACATAGGCGTATTGCACTTAAATCGCATATTTTAATGTGGAAAGCCATGGGAAAAGGTGAAGGCTGGCCACGGCATGGAAGAAAGCCACGTGTTTACAAATGTGTGATTAAACCACAGAAGCATGGTATGCGATATGAAATGTCAGCTAATTGAACGCTTAAAACCAAGACCACCGACCTTTCCCTCCCCTGTTCTTCCAGCCTAGACCGCCTCACGCTGATGACGCCACAAGCTGAACATCATCGTCCTTCTGTTTTTTAAATGATTTCTTTATTGTTGGCTTGTGCAGCCTTAGAGGATGCCCATATAAGCCAATGCAAAGGAAATCAATGAGTCCAGATTGCTCATTTTTAAAGTGTAATAAGTTTTGGAAACTAATCAAGGGTGTAAATCATCCAGGAATAAATATTTAACAACTATTCATCAAACTAAGAATTTAAAGGAGAAGGTATTAGTCCTGCAGTTTTTATATCCCCATATTGATTCCTTAAATGCGATGTCTAGCTTGTTTTAAGGGTGCTATAAATAACATATTGAAAAAGTCTTACAATATCAATATCCATTTATTTTTTATTGATTAGTTGTCACCATTTCATTCTGGAACCCAATTAACATATGCAGGGTCATACTTTAAATTCAAGAATTGAGAATTATTTTTGCAAAATACAATAGGAACTATTTTCCTAGCCTAGGGGAACAAACTCAGACTTTTTCATGATCACAATTAATAATATAGTATATTCCTAATATCCCAAGGAAAATGTGAAATATTAATGTGCCATAGTGATTCTATTTCAACATATTCTGTTCCATTTTAATCCACTCCAGTAACTCCATGCAGAAGTTCTTGGTGGGATCATGTACATCGTTTTTATTCTCATTAACAGTCAACTCTCAGTGAGAAAAACACTCCCATAGGGACACCGTTTAAGGCCACCATTGGCTGTTCTGTTCTCTGGTGACGGGAAAATGGCCTCTGCCTATCACCTGTCGGAGGCGGCCCTCGGGGTTGGTGTCCCCTTCTCCTTCCGTGCTCTTGGGAAGGAGGGCTGCTGTTCCCCCGCTGATAAAAGAGTAGTTTTTGCTGAGACCAGTTTTCTCCCCCAGCGCTGGGTCCCCGATGTCGTCTGGCTTCGCATAAAAATGCCACAGTGGTGGGACTTGCCCCTCTTGCTCCGTCGCTGGGGCGTGACACCAGGCGGAGGTGCTGCGCCCACTTCAGCCTCCGGCATCTGGCACTCCTGTCGGGGGGTGGGCTGCTCTTTGGGGCCCTGGAGGACTCGGAGGAGCGCGGGGACGGGACCCTTCCCCCTGCTCTGTGCCCGGAGTGTAATTCCGCCCAGGAAGGGGCCGACTGTCGGCTCTGCGGGTCGCTTTCCTCTGTCTCCCGTAGGGAACGTAGGAAGAAGCGCCTAGAACACGGTTGGGAGGGTAGTGTGGCCCGATTTCAGGCACAGCAACCATTTCCTTCTGCGGTGGGTCCCTGATACGGGGACTCAGTTGGTTCTGGAAACCATGAGAGCCCCTCACTGCAGGCCCGGACCCCAGCCGGGCTCTGGCGGGACTGGAGGGGCTTTACTTTATGGACGAGAAGGACGCCGGAGAGCGGCCCATGCATGTCAGCCCAGGGACCCTGCGCGCGGGAAGGGCCTTACACTTCCTGCGCTGACCCACCCACGCCGGGGCCCCTGGACGCCATCGTCCCCGTGGCTGCACTTCCTGCAAACTGGGGGCAGGGCTTGCGAACCGGCACCCCAGCAGCACTGCGAACCCACGGAAAATCCCAGTCAAGTGATCAGCAGTGACGCCCGTGTCCCCTCAGGGATGAGAGCCTCTGGCTTGGTGACTCCGGGTCTCCTGGGCGCTCTCTGAAAGCACAGCTTGCCCACGCGTGGGTGCATCCAGGACTCTGCTGCTGCCTCTCACTCCTTCTCTCCTGCAGTCACCTTCTGTCCTCTTTGAGGCCACGTCCCATTAACCCTCAGGTAGAGGGCGGGGCCGGGGAGACCACATCCACAGGGTCCCCTGGCCCAGGGCGGGGTGGGAAACGCGCTCGCGTTAGAAGGTGACTTCAGTGTAAACGCATAATATTCCCTTTCCGTCGGCCGTCCCCAGCGGACGGGTACACAGCCTGCAATGTTCTGAAGTTTGTTTGCGACGCTCCTCGTCAGAGGAGACGCTCCCGGCAGAGGCAGCTGCTGGCCAGCTGGGGTGGTGGTGGGGTGGCGGGGGACGGGGCCAGGAGACTGTTCCCACAGAGAGGTGGGGGGGCTGCCCCGGGTGCAGGGCCCTGAGTTGTTAAAGCAACATCTCAGCTCCGTCATTCAGCGGAGACAGTGGGGTCAGCGGAGTCGGAGGCAGGGGGCTCAGGACTGAGGTGCGGTCTGTCCTGGGAGTGGCACCCCCTAATCAGTGAGTCTGTTTCCCGCAGGCAGTCTGGTGAGGTCTTCGCTCACGGCCTGTCCCCCAGTCAGGCACCAGCAGGGATGTCAGTCTGCTCTCCTGGCCCTCCGGTGGCCGGGAGACTCCCTAACTTCTGCCAGGCAAGGTCAAGGTCACCTGCGCTTGTGATGAGTGCGCCCAACATCCTGAAGGCAGCTCTCCTGAGTCACTGAGCTCCTGATGCTCTTCCTGTTGTCCTAAGGCGGCCACCGCTCCCTCTGGTCAGATCCTGACTGTGAGCACCGTCCTCTCTGGCGGGAGAGAGGCGTCCCCTGCGGTCAGGGTGGGGTTGCCTGGTTCCTCATCCCCGTGGGCGCTCTCTTTATATTCCCATGTGTATTGGTCTCTAAGGGGGCTTGGGGGGCAGCGTCAGCCACTCCTCCACATGAGAAATCAGCACTTGCACCCCCGGCTTCCATGGGATTCTGCATGGGAGACAAGAGCTGCCAAAGCGGGTGCCCCGGTGTCCTGCCTTGTCTGGGGCCCCCAGGGTCCTGCCTTATCTGGGGCCCCCAGGGTCCTGCCTTATCTGGGGCCCCCAGGGTCCTGCCTTGTCTGGGGCCCCCCAGGGTCCTGCCTTATCTGGTTCAAAGGGCCTGTACATTGGAGCTTAATGATGTCATTTCTTGTTACATTCATCCCATTTCAGAAAGGAGAATGGGTTGGAAATGTCTTTATTTTATTACCTTACTAGGAAATATTTTTGGCTTGCAGTTTTGAAAAACAGCAATAAATATATTTAAAAATAGTGATAAATTTCTAGAATATTTTTCTATTTATCTATTTTAAAGAGGAATGCTCATTAGCCAGATATCATTTTATTTTAAGCATCAGTACAGGTGATAAATCAATCATTAACAACATATTTTTAGAAATGAACAATGAAATTTATTCTAAAACACGTATGCCTATTACTCAGCTTGACAACTCACTAACCACAGAGTCCACACAGTTTACTTAAATTTTGACAGACTATTTCTATTTCATATTAGAGAATTTAATGATCTGCTCCGTCAATATGTACTTCCAACCTTAGTCTAAACATTACGTTTTGTTCTGGATATAATACAAGACATTTATTTCAAAGTTATAGTGGAGGCCTGTTCATTCATCATCATTAAAGTAAAATTTCCTAGTTGGCAGCCATTAAACGGGGAGAATAAAACACCTTAGACTTTGAAACTTACTTGCAATTGAATCAAACATTGTTAATGTGAAACCATATTGTTAGCAATTTAAAATCAATGCACATAATACCCCAGAAAACCTATTATGCTTGGAGAGTATATTTTTCAAAATAAGATTCAGTTAACATGTTGCAGAAAGAATGTTTGCCGGTGCTTACACATGATTTAAAGAAGTAGTTTTTTTTACTTCAAGTTTATGGCTTTGTGACTATTAAAATCTACAAAACAAATAAGTAAGCAGTAGAATTGTTGTGAAATTTAAATCACCCAACCCATTCTTAAACCAGAATGACAGTGTCACAACTGAAGTGGACCCTCACTCCTGAGCGCTGTCACGGGTAACTCGTTGGTACAAAACAGCAGGCAGGAGCCCTGGCCGGTGGCCCAGCTGGTGGGAGCGCTGTCCCGACGCACCAAGGTCGTGGTTTCGATCCACGGTCAGGGCATGTGCAAGAGGCAATCAATGAATGCGTGGCTGGTGGAGCAACAAATCAATGTTTCTCTCTCCTCTCCTCTCTCTCTGAAATCAATCAATCAATCAATCAATCAATGTTTCAAAGCAAGCTAGCAAACAACCACAAACAGCTTCTGTATCGCTCTGGTGCAGCGAAGATGAGGCCGGTATGTCCTTTGTCCTCACCTACTTAAATGTCGTCTGATTTTTAACAGGGTAGTTATTTTTAAATGTTGATATTATCATCAAATAACTAGGAGGCTGAAAATGCTTTACATACTTAAGTCATTTTTCCCAAGGACAGCCTAGAGCAACTTTGCCTTCGCCGCTGTAAGATACAAGCAGCCTTCCCATTGCAGAAGCACGGGGCAGTGGGGCGCCCTTCCTAGGTGAGGGTGCTCAGCTGCTCCCGGAGCGGCGCGGTTTGGGATGCGTTTACCCGCTGGGTCTGCGCTTCCTATTGCCTGCGGCTCAGCAGGCTCTCCGAGCGATCTTCAGAGCCCGCTCAGCTGTGGGAGAGGAGAAGCGACCGAGCCGTGACAGGTTTCCAGACAGACCCTCCCCGGTCCCTCCCTCACAGCTGCGCTGGCGGGGCCGGCGTGTCCACGCGCGGAAAGGCAGAGACACCGCGGCGGCCCACACAGGCCGGCTTCCCGGGGCCTTTGCGTCCTTGAATAGATGTCCCTCTCGCTCTGATTCCAGTCTGTTGGCATCATTGAGAGCCGTCACCATAACTGAATGTAACAATATTTCATTGGATATTGGTTTCAAACCCATGCACAGCCACAATGCACGAAACGTCTTTTCTTCAGAAGAAATATGGGGGTTTCACACAGATATTCATTATTACAGAGATGGTTATGTATTTCTTTATAGCGTCTCCTAGTCTGCGAATGTTGTAAAGCCATGTAGGCGGGTCCTAATTTATGACATTTCAGTCAGAATTCTGTGATTCTTCAGTGATAATGTTGCACTTAACACTGCATTTACACACAGAAACCACGCGGAGCACGTCGGGAGGTGCCGGGCCGTCTCAAAACCAGCTGCTTCGAAGCCTTTAATGACTGTGATACACATCAAACTCATCACAACTGAACAATAATGCCCACGATTAACCATATTGATTTTAATAAATATATATACAACCCAAATGTCCCTTGAGTCGACGCTCAGAACGAAATCAGATGGGGCACATCCTGGCATTTGCTCCCGGAGACATGATGAACTTACTGTAAGTCCCAGTATTGGTCTGTCCTTACCCAGCGCACTTTTAAATTCCTTATTTTTATATTTCCAGAGCATTATTAGATACCTGGATGTACCAAGACCTCAGAAAAGTGTTAGTTTCTTTTTGTAAATGAACTGATGAAAATACTCAGCCGCCGTCCCATCACGTTTTCGAGGCCCCGGTCTGTGCGGGCGGCCCTCCCGCCCGTCCCTTACGTTTGATCTCGTGCTTTGCCATGTCCTCTCCGCATAAGACACCCGCGCCGTTTCATCACCTCCCCGCCCCTGTCCCCTCCCCGTGGCTGCTACCAGAGCCGTGTCTGACCAGCCTTTGTGGTTAAGAACCTTCACGCATTGGAGACCCCCCTCCAGTCACCACATACGAACTGTCACCGAACCCAGCTCCGTCTTACGTGCACCGTGGTCCTCACACCTGCTGTGAGTTCCCGCCGCAGCTGCCCCTTCCGTCACCTGCCCCCTGGATGAAGTCCGTCATCTTCCGCCCGCCGGTGACCTGAACCACAGGGCGCCACGTCCCTCGGAGCTCTGGGCTGACTTTCTGAGGTTGAAACATGGTCTCCCCTCCTCTCGTGCCCGCGTTCCCCTCCCGGGGTGGGGGCAGGGCTGCATCCAGCACACACCGCTCCTGCGTGGAGAAGAGGGGTGGGGGCGGGGAAAGAGGACCGGGAAGAAGAGGAGGGGAAGCGTTCTTCTGCGTGTGTACGAGGGGTAAGGCCTCCTTGGGGCACAGCTAGTACCCCAGGGCCCCTCACCCAGGGCTGCCGCAGCCCCCACACAGGACACCTGCCACCCCCACCCAGGGGCCCTGTGAAGGGCACACCTGCCCAGCCGCCGGGGACTCCGGTCCCCAGGGCCCCGTTCTGTCCCCAGGGACATCCCCGACGTTGCGGGTTTCACTGCGTTTTGTCATGAGAACGGCCCAGTCTCTTCGGGAGCCTTCCGGGCCACTGTCTTGGTCCACAGACTGTCTCTGCTCCTTGGGGGGCGCCCAGGGCTCTGACGGTCTGAGATGAGGTCCCCCCACCAGTGTTCCACTTGCTCGTGTCCGTCTTCCCTGTTCCTTTTGTGTTTTTCTTCCCTTGTTCAGGCTCATCGGTCTTAGTGCCCCATCCACTTTCCGTTTCTTTTTAATTCAACTTGTGCACGTTAAATATTACGTAAACAGGTGATGCCCCACTTTCCCAAGTCGCTGTAATCAGTTCTGGGGTGGCAGGTTCTCTTCAGTGGGTCATGGTGGGAAGTCATGGAACATGGTAGGACCTGGTGGGACGTGGCGGGCAGCGGGCAGTGTTTCTCTGGTGGAAGGACTTGATTCCAGTCACCGGGTCACGTCTCCAGGGTGTCCCTCCCGAGGCCCACGCGTGTGCCTGACGACACCGTGTAGTAACTTTATCAGGAGCTGCTGCTCCCGCGCTCATTTCACTGCCTGTAACGCGACACTTCCTCTGGGATGCATGAGCTCTCTGAAGAGCTCGCCACTCACCCGTGATTTGTTGTTTTCTGTGGAAGTGAGTTCGTCATCCATCCATCACTTCACAGGAGAAAGATGATGGAAATCGATCAGGTCTCGTTACACAGCACCCTGAAACTCGCCCAGCGACTCCTTTATCGTTTAGCTCTTTATAAAACCACCGTTTACTTGTGCCTGAGGGCGGGGGCCTCTGCACAGCGGGCGGAGACGGCTTTAGAAGTTTTCATCGGGCCTGGTCAGTACAAACCGTCACGTTTTTCCTTTAAATGCACGACATTAGCTCGGTGAGGATGTCGGCCATCGGCATGACGGTTTCAGGCCATTGACGTCGATTGTTTTCTTTTGTGTCGTGGAAACGTTACTATTGATAGCAAACCTCTGTGTCGCCCCAGTCATTTTCAGAGGGTTTCATCTCATTTTATTCCTGTATAACACAGACATGGTGTGATTGTCCTTAGTATACATTTACGGAGACGGACGTTCATGCTGGTTAAGGACACGGTCGAACATGGGGGTCCAATCAGCAGAAGATCCATAAATTAGATATAGGATCTTTTACTGAAAGTTCATGTTGCTTTCTGCTATACTGGACTTCCTCCTTTAAGGATTTAGAGTACTGAAATATCAGCGAATTATAAATATTAAAACATTTTTCTTGGGTACCACAGAAGTATTGACAAACTGGAAGAACTATGTTTTACTTACGACCCATTGGCTTTAAAGCCAAGACAAGAATCAACCTTTCTTCACAGAGTTTAATGTAAGTTGTATAATTATTTGTTCATTCAAGAACCTGGATACCTACTATTTGTCAAGACTATACTCAGTATATATTTTAATATTTTTAGTAATATTAGTAACTATTTAGTGATATTTTTACTAAATAATATTTTTTAAAAGGTGTTTAAAAGCCACAGGGGCCCACCACCTTAGGCAAGCTGAATGTGTGTTTTAGAAAAAGGAGGCATTAGGTCCGTGGAGTTCAGAGGCCGCTTTAATAATAACAGGAAATTTCTCTTGAAAACGTAACTATCACAGCACAGATTTGGGTGATGAGGACGGAGCCCATCCAAAGCCCAGGCAGGAGGCAGCTCTGGAAGCGGCGGGAACTGCTTTACATCTGTGTGAGGATGACTCTGCTTCTCTGCCGTGAACCTTCCCACCAGGACACGTTCAGTGAAGCTTCACAGAAAACATTACTCACACAGACAGAAGCGATGATATTCCAAGTCATAGGTTATAACGCACGTGGAGATTCCAATGTGTGGTTAGTGCGTCTGGTGGCTCAGTGATGCCATTGAATACCTGGGTCTTCGTCCTTTTACTTCTCTGTCAACTGTGTTGCATAGTTTATTCTTATGCTGCAAACGCTCGGGATTGTAGACATCCCATCCAGAAATGACAAGAGGACAAAGGATTGTCAGCCTCGTGTGTGTGTCCCGGAAAAAGGGAGTCATTTGCCGGAAACGGGGTTTCCTCGTCTCTCACCGACTAATGTGCTTCGTAGCCAAGCGCAGATGCGGGGGCCGGTTTGCTGGTCGCACCACAACCTCTGGGTGAGAGCAGCCGGGACGCCCGCCGGGGCCGCACCTGGGCCGGCCGCCCCGAGTCCCTGGGCCCGTGGGGGGCGTTGTGTTCGGGAGAAAGGAGGGGGTTTTAAGAAGCGTGTTTTGTGGTCTGTTTGTGAGGTCTCCTGTAAAACCAGTTCTGGACTGCGCTGCTCCTCACCCACGCGGGCCACACGGGTCAGTCGCTGGGTGCTTTCGAAGGTGAGGATGGTGGTCTCGGCCTCAGAAGCTGTATGGATGCTCCCATGTCTTGTGAGCAAGAGAATATCTTCGATAAACCACCCTGTGAAAAGGGCATTTTTAGCAAATACACATTCTGAATGTTTGCCACACTTATTAGAATGAGTACCACGTAAGGACAGGCAGGGCTGCCGGCCTCTGTCCCTCGGCTGGTCTCTCTCGGGGGACAGACACCCCAGGCGAAGGACGCTCCCGCGCGCCCGCCTCTGACCGCTCCTTGTCTCCGAGATCCGGGCCCTGCAGCGCTTCGCTGTCTTTGCGCATCTGTAATTCTTCTTCTTCGTTTCCTCCAGGCGCTCCAGTTGGTCTGCTGGTAGACGAGTCAGAAGTTCTTAGCCCGCCTTTGCCAAACGTGAACCCCTCTGCCTGGCCGGCTCGCTGTTGCGGACACTTGGCCACCTTCTGAAGTTAACGTTGCGTCTCAGTACTCACGCCGCTGGGTTGGGAAGATGAAGGTGAGGGCATGCGTCTCTGTTTCCTCTTACAGAGAACGCACAGAGCGCCTGCAGGGGCCCGCTGAAGGCCGGCTGGGTGGCTGCTTCTGGGGCCCACTCCCTTCTCTGGGTCAAGGCAGAAGTAAATCGGAGCAGGTGTTTCCTAACACAGACGAAAACGCGTCTCCCCTGCACCCCTTTCCCGGCGCTACAGCAGCCTTACAACCACCTTCCGGACACCTTTGCTGTATCGGACCACATGAGAACATTAAGTGTTTGCTATAAATTTTTGAAAAGATTTTAAAATACAAGTTTTAAAATAATACCATAAATCTGTACTCCATATTTTTGAAGATGGAACAAAAATCTGTATGTGAAAGAGGACATTTTTAAGCATGCAAACATTTATTTATTTTCATTCAGAATTTTACCTGATTTTTTGGAGGCAATACTTTTTTCCCTTAAGGCCATAATTTTCTTTCTGTGATAAAAAGACTGTATCATACCTTAAAAAGTAATGGTAATTTTTAAGTTTAATCCAATAACTGTTATAAGCTTACATTTCCTCAGAAGGAAACTGTCTCTAAAGAAGACATTTTGTCAGAAGATTGTATCTCACGTCCGATCGCAGCGGTGGCATCTGCTGGTCACATGGATGGACAGCCCGCAGCGGCTGTTTTCCTGCGCTCGGGACGGTTTCTATAAATCTCGTGGGAGTGACTTCTCTTCTAGCTGGTATATGATTGACAGTTATGCTCCTCTTTGCAAATTCCTAATTTATAACAGACATTCTCAATAACCTTCTGAACATAAAGTACCCCCGGTCAGGGACCCCGATAAGTTAGATCACGGTTGACTTCTCCCATTTCATCATTTCAATGAGCAGAAGGCGCCTTGCGTAGGGAAGACAGCGGGACTTCAGTCGGTTTGGAAAATCAAAACCAAATTTTATACAAAACCATTGCAAAAATATTGGTTATTCAGTTTTATACATTTTTTGAAAAAATAGTACTTTGGTGGTAGAGTTAATTTTCAAGAGTAGAAAACCACTCGTCCTCTGCTCACTAATCTGCTTTATGTTCTAACCAGCACGTTTCGGATGAACAGCAGGTGCCGAGGATGCTAACACAGTGTTGGAGTCTGGTCACTTCACCTGCTCCGCCCGCTGACACTTCTCGGCGGTATCTCAGTATGTGCGTCTTTGATGCTATAAATAATTAATAGGTCATATTTATCTCTCAGAAATATTCCAAGAAGTTTATTTTTCCAAAATATAGGCATTCTTGTCTATATGTATATACAAATTGCATGTTTCTGTATGACTTCAGTTGTAATGTTTCAAGGTTCTGACACATTTTATAATAAATTTATATGACATTTTCATGCAAATTTACCCTTAATAGCAAGGTAAAGTTACTCTTTTGCAACATTAAGGATATAATTTACATTTTTACTCTAGAAAGCAATGCATACTATACCCTATAATGTGGACGCCTGAGGAAAAAACGATCAGAGGACAGCAATAATTTTTCTAACCAAATCTACATGCAGACAACGAAGTCACCCAGCCTTACGCCGGACCGGCAATTTCCGACCTTTTCCACCTCACGGCCCACGCATGCTAATGACTAAAATTCTACGGCACACCAAAAAGTATATTTTTTGCCTATTAGACAATAAAAAGCTATAATTTTGATTTGTTCACACCAGATGGCTATTCTTGTGCTGGCTGCTGTCATTTTTCTGACTTTACAATCCGAGGGAAGGGAGGCCCGTGCCCTGCCTGAGTAGGCAGGCGCCGCGTGTTTTATGAACTCCCCGTGGGCGCCGGCCGCAACTTCTGCCCTGCTCCGCCGTGTCAGCTGGGGCTGGGCAAAGGCTGGTGAGCTCCCGAGCCTGCACTTCTGTGCGGCCTCTTTAGTTCCTTTGCTGGCGACGTGACGGCGTCCACCCATCCCTGCCAGCCTGGAGAGGATGTTACGTTAAAAGTCGTAAGTTAACTTATTATCCCTCTACTTCAGTGTGTCTGAGCTTTAAGTCAAGCTTCACTTTGTATACCAGAGACTGTCGATATGTACACATGCTCCAGTTGAAGTTTTAAAGCAGTTAGAGTCACGTGGCCGTAAGAACAGCTGGGCAGCAGACCCCATGGCACAGGTGGTCCCAGAGACCATGACGGGGCTGAAAACGCCTGTCGCCTAGTGACGCCGTAGCCGTCCTGACGGCGTGCTTGTACTGCCGGGGAAGTGGTCCCGACTACCTGCCCGCGGCCAGCTCAGCACGTGCAGTTCCGCACACGGCCTGAAGCTCAGTGATGGTGATGATGATGATGATGGTGATGGTGATGATAGGGCCTAAAGCTCAGTGATGGTGATGGTGATGATGATGATGATGGTGATGATGATGATGATGAGAGGGCCTAAAGCTCAGCGGTGGTGATGATGATGGTGATGATGATGATGATGATGATGATGATAGGGCCTAAAGCTCAGTGGTGGTGATGATGATGATGATAGGGCCTGAAGCTCAGTGATGGTGATGATGATGATGATGATGATGATGATGGTGATGATGATGATGATAGGGCCTAAAGCTCAGTGGTGGTGATGATGATGATGATAGGGCCTAAAGCTCAGTGATGGTGATGATGATGATGATGAGAGGGCCTAAAGCTCAGTGATGGTGATGATGATGATGATGATGATAGGGCCTAAAGCTCAGTGGTGGTGATGGTGATGATGATGAGAGGGCCTAAAGCTCAGTGATGGTGATGATGATGATGATGATAGGGCCTAAAGCTCAGTGATGGTGATGATGATGATGATGATGATGATGATGAGAGGGCCTAAAGCTCAGTGGTGGTGATGATGATGATGATGAAGAAGAAGAAGAGGAAGAAGAGGAAGAGGAAGAAGAGGAAGAAGAGGAAGAAGAGGAAGAAGAGGAAGAAGAGGAAGAGGAAGAAGACGACGACCTACGCTCTGGCCCCGGATTTACTGTCCTGCCATTCGACTGTTACCGTAGCGCGTGCTCCTTCTCCTGACACACGCGTGTGTTGTGAGGCCGCGTGCCGGGGCCCCAGCAGCAGCCTCGCCCACGTCCTGCGTCCTGAGCCTCCCGGTGGCCCTGTTGTCTCAGCTGGCGTGGGACTCGTTTCGTGTCCGTGGGCTCCGTCACATACTGCACGGGCCACCGGCCCGCGAGCAACAGGCCGCGCCATCGCAGGGGGTGCCCCCACTTCCACGTTTGCACACCAGCGCGACCGCCCAGCGGCACCTCCCACGACTGCGCCCTCACGGTCAGGCAGAGCGGGCTGTCCGTAAAACTTCTTAAGTAACACTCGCCTCCGCAAAACGAGTATTTAGGACGAAATCGTTTCAGTCTGCATTATTGGGTATGTGCCTCTAATGCATTCATTTACATTCGGTAACTGAATACAGCCACGTGTAGTAAAATAGTACCAGGAGCTGACTAAACGTGTTCGTTTACGCAAAGGGCCTTCTTTCATCGCTCTTTCGTTGGCAGATTAATCGCGATTATAAGGAGCTTTTGAATCTCCCTGGTCCTTTGTACAGAATTAGGTGCATGTGGGCCGCTGTTAATCCGTGTCTACAGCGCTTCCAAGTGTGCAGTGACCTGTGTAGATGCAGGCCACCTCACGTGGGCGGAAACAGTGCCGGCCACTCACAGAACCTGACTGGCTCTTCATGATCGCTCCAGATGGCCAAGGTGCTCACTGAAAAGCGACGTGAGCCCACCTGGGCTTTTATAAACGGGAAAACTCTGGCAGGACGGCAGGACCGTGCCTTTTGAAGCAGAACAATCAGACCCATCTCCCCTGTCATTCTGATGGAATTTATGTGCTGATGCTGATGATTGTTTAAAGAAACCCCGCCGGCGTGGCGGTGAGACCAATGCCAGGGAAACATTCTGTACAATTTAACCCCCATCTCCCCTGAACGGTGGGACTTTAATACCCAGGGATGCCGCTGCCAACGCTGTCGACCTCGCTGGAAGTTGAAGGACAACTGAGAGACATCGAATGACCTTGTCAAACATTCCCATCCGGGGGCTGCTTGGGTCCTTCATCATGGTGTGCTGCACAAGATACAACCTCATCTATGTCCTTGTCTTTATTCAAATTAGAATCGCAGTTGGAAACTGTTCATGAGCGCTGGTAATAACTGTCTGGTTGTCCCAGCACTCTGACCTGTGAGTCACGGGGCAAACAAGTGAACAGGGGGGACAGATCCCTGGGCCCCTCCAAGCGCGGAGCCCGCGTGGGAGCTGCCCTCTAGGGAGCAGTGCCCTGTAACGTGGGTCTTACATTAGAGCCTCGCGAAGGCATTGCACGCTGCGTGTGTTCACACACAAATAAGGGGTGAAAGCAATGAGAACACGGAGTTTGTCTGAACCTCTGCGTCTTCCTTACCAAGAACACCCATTTCCCATCTGAGTATTTCCATCCAATGCAGATCAGAGAGCAGGGCTGACAGCTGTCTTGCCTGAAATGACTTGCTATTTAATGAGCACCGATTTAGTGCTTTACACTGATTTTTATTTTTAAACATAGTGGCATGCAGGTGTTATTCTGTGTGTTGCCTCGTGTGTGTCCCAGCGACAGGGAAGTAAATGAAGGACCTGGGGGCCCGTGACTGGCCAGGAGGCCCAGGGTGTCTGTCCTGCCTCCGCCCGGTGACAGACGACGTTCATGTCACCTCTTTTCCTCACGAAGGCAGGACTGCTCAGCAGACAGGAAGCAGTCAGCCTGAACCCTGGCTGCTGCGCTCGGGGTCAGAGCTCCACAATCAAATGGCAAAACACAGCGTCCCCTCTTCTTCTTTTCTTAACTCGCTGCTAAAAACATCAAACGCTTAACTAAGAGCAGTTTAAAAATACAGCGGGCATTTCGGCCCAACTGGTTTCTTTGAACGGGTACATTATTTTTTGGTCCAGGACATCTTAAAGATTATATAATGTTCTTTTTATAAACACTACTTTTAGATCCACTCTGCATATATGTGTGTGTGTGTGTGTATTCTATGAATTCACGTGCCTCTAAGCCCCATTGCATGCCTGTCATACCCCATGTCTCCTGCTGACAACTGCCAACCAAGGAAGCTGTTGGCTTTTCAACGTCATATCTACAGATCCAGGCTTATTAAAGGAAATGTGCCCTTGACAAGATAGTGCACTCCGGTTATTTTGTGAATAGCCCTTTTGTCCCTGCATGTGATTTGAAAATCCTGGGAATGAACAAATCAAGCCCAAAGTAAAAATTGTGAAGACAATTTTATTGTCCAATTTAATCGAAGCCAATTATCAAAAAGGATTCTATATACTTATTCAGAGATTTGTTTATAACCAGAATTTTTCTCTTCCCCGATACATTTTTGCATCGCTGTGCATAAAATATTTTCAGGCTTTTTAAACTATGAGAAATAAGCAGCAGCAAGAAGCAATATTCTGTAGCCTATGGATGTTATTTAACCTATGCTGTTGTAAAATGTGTTCACTCTTCGTTTTCTCAAACTTTAAAGGAAAGATTATATTTACTTCCCAGCAGATTTAAAAGGATACTAATCCAGAGTATTGAAAAACCAGTCTCAGCAAAATTGAAAGTGCTGGGGCAAAACCCACCAAAGAAAAAGAAAGAGAGAGAGAGAGGAGAGAGAAGGCCGGCTGCCCCTCGCGAAGGCTGTGCCTTTCCTCGGCTGACTCTGAAGGCTCTTTGTGGGTCCAAATCTCTGCACTTGTATCCACAGGAGACAGACTGAGCTCCGGCACTGAGAACTGAAAACCCGCCTCGCTGCTGATAAGACACCCCCGTCACACAAACGGGGCGCCTCTTTTACCTGACAGCCCCCCATTTCCTCTCTTGCAGTTATCAGGATGAGATGCCAGTGTGTTACAACAGAATGCCCGCAGTCGAATGAAAGAAAATACTCTCGATGCAAAGAAAACGCAGCTGAGCACGTGTATTTGTGAGCGGGAGCCGATAACCCCGGCGCCGCCCAGGCCCCTGGTGAGCTCAGCGCCGTTCCCGGCCGCGGGCCCTGCACTCAGCCTGGCGCGAGCTTTCCCGGCTTCGGGCACAAGCCAGTTAGCGTTCCCGCGACAGTTTCTTTCCCAGCAGGATGGCCAGGCTCCTGGGATTCGGAGGCATGGTCACGGAAGGACGCGGGAATGAGCCGCGTGTGTCTGGCAGCCTCTGGCAGCCGCTGCGCCCGGGCAGGTGTCGGGGCCTCTGACCAGCACGAGCCTTCCCTGGGGGCGCTTCCAGCAGCTCAGACCCTCACTCCCGAGAGAGGCGGGCTTCCTCAGCCCGGCCCGAGCGAGAGAGAGGCCCACGCGCGTCCGTGCCAAGGCCGCTCCTCCCTCGCCGCGCCCATGGGAGACCAGGGAGAGACGTGTGGGACCCAGCAGCCCAGACAGGTGCCCGCTCACCGCTCGGAGGTGGAGCAGGAAGCAAGTGGGGCCCATCCAAGCTGAACCGAAGGAGGTGGATGAGGTTCACCTGGGAGTTCCCTCCAACCCCGGCCTTACGTTTTCTTTAGTGTAAAGGCGTGTACGAGAATCGGCAATGTGCTGCTTTGACTCTACAGGATTTCCTGTGGAAATAGCACTTTATCAAACTACTTTCAAGAGGTAAGCTCGAGAGTGTGACATTCCCCATGGGAGAAGCTGTAACTATAACACTGCCGTGCTTATAATGTGCTACAGGGTTAATAAATCTTTAATCGACAACTATTTCTTCCTGACACGTACGAGTACTTGCAAATTTTCATTGTTGCAATAAAGATATTTGATATTCCCTCTCTTTCCTCCACTCTTGAAGGTACCGTAAGACATGTAACTCATCTTGGCTTCGTTTGTCCTGATGCAAATAAAGAGTTTTAAAGCTTTTCTTGTGTAAAAATGATTATTTCATAAGTGGTTCTTGTAACTCATGATATTCATAAAGAAAATATTTAATTATTTTGCTGCGAGGGGAAACTTAGTTTTGAGTGTTGTAATTTTTATTAAAATGTTTTGACTATAGAGTGGGCAAATTCACTTTATAAAATAACTTGTGGGAATCCTCAATTCCCATTTCATTTCCTACAGAATCTGCTTGTCTTCAATGACATGCCCTGTTAGCTGAAAAAGCGATCACTTTCGTTTTTGATAACAGTGTTTAAATAACCTTTTCAGATCTTAAGGTCTTGATTCAGCAGATACACTTGTTCCGTGACACCTGTCTCATGGGTCTGTTTTGAGGATACAGGTGAAAAGCAGTGGGGGAGGAGACCCTGACGGAAAACCGACCGTGTCCTGTGCAGGGGCCCCTGCGGTTGATGAGTGTAACCTTGGTTCACGCCCTTTAGGACTCAGATAACCCTCGTGGCCCTGGGGAGCCGGGTTGCCTGAGAGGAGTAAGGTCGACGACTCGCCCCAGGGTCACAGCTCGCGGGTCCTGGCCTGCGTGGTGGCCGATGTCTCGACCTGGTCCGTGCACTGGCCCCGGGGTTCTTCTCACCAACTCATTAAACACCGCTCCCGTGTTATCAGTAATATTTGGATGTTCTAGCTCCCACACCACAGGTGGTTATTTGAGCTTAATATCTGTGTCAGCCTAAACCATAAATTGTTTTATAAAACCATTACACTCTTCAGGAAAACCTTTCACGGAGCCTCCCTACCCTGACGCTGCACGCTGACCGTGAGCTAAGCTGCGGGTCACGGAGCGATCACGAAATACGTTCCCGCCCACACGACAACCTTCTCCTTACCCCCTCCCTTTCCACGCCGCCTCTTTGTTCTCCGTTCACGGTCACCTTTCGTTTGCCCTGTGACCCTTTCCTGCTATAGTTTCATTCCCCTTCACCGCTTCCACGTTTACTTTTCTAAAATATGGTAAATTCCCGTTCGATGTATCCAGTGACTGGGAGAACCATGGAAATCATTGTATGAGGTTTCTTGATGAAATAGTTTCTTAAGTTTATTGGACACAAGTTTATTCAATTACAATCAAAGTAGACGCGGGTATCTTACCCTACCCAGCTCCACCTAAATCGCCGCCCTGCTCCTCTGCTCGGGTTCATGCAAAGGCACACACTTGCCTGACTTCCCACATTTGTACACGTAGCTGAGTCTCATTCCTTCCGAGAACATCCCATGCCTGTCGGACCCAAGCGAACAGCAACCCTGGGAAACAGGCTATCGTGATGCCAAGTGATCTGATGGACGTGATGTAAGGAACAGGGAAGCTGGGGACTCTCACGCCGGCAGGAGATGAGTAACGGCTGAGGCCCACTGTGATTGAATCGGGAATCAGGGAGTCAGTCTCTGAGCCAACAGCCAATAAAATAAAGAAAGAGCGTAAGTATACAAGTAAGGGACTGACATTGTGAAACTCCTCACGAATGTCCCTGAGAGCAAAGGGAGGAAGGTATTCATCACCAGACCAAGGGACGTGTACCTGGGCAACTCAGCAGGCGAGGTAGGTCTGTCCCTAGCCCTCCCTTGGAGATTCGCCGGCACCCCAGGCAATCACGCTAGATGGTAAACTCCGGAGCACTCAGCTAATAAGGAAACGGGGGAGGGGTTACTTGCATTAGGATAAAACCAGTTTGCTTTTTCCGTTTCGGCGCGCCCACCGCCTGGCTGTGCCCGACTCTGCAGACTCGTGAATAAACGCCTCGCTCTGCTGCCAACGTCCTGTGTCCCGGTGATTTATGGTGGGCGCTTCTCACATATAACCTCCTAAAACTCCAAACAGAAGAGGTCTGCGATGGAATCATGGCGCGGTAAAAACAAAAGTGAAAAATCCAGTTGTGATATTTGTGACATATTTTGATCAGGAATATTTCCTGTTGTCTTAATCACACATAAACGTAGCACTGCCTTAAAGACCCAAAAGGTTGACCTTACAACCTGACATCGAGGTACTATTGGAAGCAGCTTAACTTTTAGTAAGCAATCGCTAAAACTTTCTATATTACTAACTTGTTTTCTTCCATATTTATGTATAAACCAAATAATCTCAGCCTTTTTCTATGTTTTAAAGCTGCTAGAAAGAAATAAAGTATATAATGAATTTTATAACATGCTTCTGAACTCCATGGTAATAGCGTCATAGGTGCTAAAGAGATGAGTTTCCTTTCATGAAACATTTCATTAAACACTAGGGT
Source organism: Furipterus horrens (assembly GCF_987537825.1). Classification (NCBI taxonomy): domain Eukaryota; kingdom Metazoa; phylum Chordata; class Mammalia; order Chiroptera; family Furipteridae; genus Furipterus; species Furipterus horrens. Next base: position 1,159,914 of record NW_028327180.1, read on the forward strand.
TATAAAATCAATCTCATCAACGTAAAATTAACATCAAAATTAAGGTGTAACTTATGGCATTTACGTCTAAAAAGTGATCCCTGGATGAATATGCCACGATGCACTTACACGTCACGCCACTGAATGACACGTGGGTGTGGTCTCTTGTTATTACAGAAACTGGCGCACTGAGTCCGTGAACCTTCCTCCTGGGGCACGTGGGGAAGACCTTCCCACAGGTATGCCTGGGGCGGGGCCAAAGGGTGCGTGTCTATCCCAATTCAGTTCTTACACAAGTTACTTTCTGAAGTGTGTCTTCCCAAGCACACACCGAGGAACCCTTTGTATCCCCAACTTTACATGTTCCTGCCCCTCGGTTGGGAGGGCAGTGGGACCTTGCTGTGGTTTGTAACTTGCAGTCCCCTCACTGCAGATGAGGCGGAACGGCTCTCCCTACAATAGGGACCACGGGTGTTTCGTCTTCTGTGTGACGCCTGCCAGTGTCTTCTTGCTCGTTTTCCTATGCGTTGCTGCCTGGTATTGATTCTTGGGGGATGCTTACGTCTCTGCATAGCAAGCATCTGCTTATTGTTAATATTGTAGGTATCGTGTGTTCATTGTGCTGTGTGTTTCCAACAGCTGTTCATCTGCAGGACATAACTTAGAGTTACCCTCACCTGAGGGCTTGCTCATTGATTTTAGAGAGAGGAAGGGAGAGAGAGAGAAAAGGGGAGAGAAACATCATTGGCTACCTCCCATATGCACTCCAACCGGGGACCAAACCCACAACCTGGGTGTATGACCTGACTGACCAGGGATCGAACTGGCAATCCTTGGGTTTACAGGACGATGCTCCCAACAACTGAGCCACCTGGCCAAGGCTGGAAAGAAACTCTTAATTTTTATGTAGTTGTAATTTAAATTTTGGTTTTCTTTGTCCTGATATTTCTGCAAGATTATAAAAATATTATAGTGATTTTATGTCTTAAAAATATGACACTCACAAAGAAATTAGTGACTTGTCTTGAATTGACTTTTGTGCCTTGTATAAAGGATAAAATTTCATCTCTTTGATATGGTTAATGGTTTCTGAAAAACATTCATGACTTTAGAAGTACTCTCTTTTATGATTTTTCCAAAAAGGACTGAGATAAATGTCTCAGGCGTATTAAACGCTAACATTCAGACACGTGGGGAAAATTCTGATACAGTGACTAGTAACGAACAACTCAGAACTCCGAACCCCAGCACGCGGCCTGGTGGTTGTGTATCGTACCCACGTTCACCCTCCAAGTATCCACGCAGAGTTCACTGTAATAGAAAAACCAAGTCCACGTCATGGGAGCGCCCCAGGAAATGAGGCTCTTTGCTTGAAGCTTGAAAAAATGGCTCTGCCCTCGGCGCTGCTTCGGAGAGAAGGCGCCTCCGCAGGGACAGCGAACGCTGCGGACTTCTGGTGGCGCGGGACCGGGCAGCCGACTTTCCGGTTTAAAGAGAAGCCCCACTGTTCAGGGACAGAGTTCTATGAAAAAGACAACGACGTTTGCGTGTTGAGATGCTCCACTTCAGGACAAACCCGTTCCAACCTTGTGATGACCTACATTATCCCTTCCAGTCTCCACTTTTACTGGTCAAACTTGCGCCCCCTCTTCGTTCCATGGTGGCGGCACTGCATTGTTCACTGCAGCTCGAGCCGCACTCCCCTAGACATGACCTTCACCGTTACTTCCTGTTACAGCCCATTGGAAAAGCGAGGCCCCTCCGCGTGTCCCCAAGGCTATCTGCATTTACCACGGAACCCCGTCACTCCCCGCCCCGATTTCCTGGACTTTGTAAGTACTTGTCTCACAGGAGCTGAATAGCCGTTGTTTCTTTAAACATATTTGTATCTCTTAACACTTATTTTAGGTAAAAGGCCATGTCTTGTTTACCGTTCTAGCCTAGAAATGAGTGCAGCTCATGAAAGGTGAGGATATGTCCAAAATGCTGTCAGAATGATGGGCACAGGCTCTTAATAAGCAGTGAGAAGGTGAAGAGCAGGACCCCCAAGAAGCCCATTCTTCTTTCACGGTGCACCAGTGTGGCCGATACACGGGACGGTATCGGGGGCTCGGAGTTCCAACGCTCCAGCTCCGTGCCCGGGCACAGACAGGCTCGCGGCCCTGGGCGCTGTCTGTCTCCCACGTGGGAGGCAGGAATCGATGACCTGTTATCAATCTCCAAGGACAGTTCGGTCCATTTCCAGAAGAAGAGCAGAGAGGGTACGTGGGGGTGAGCTGTGCACTTGCCTCCAGCAAAGCTGGCCCGTCCGGTCAGCCGCCCACCTGCCCACAGACAGCGAGTGAGGAGAGAAGAGAACTGAGTGTGTCCAAGGGACTGTCTGCCCCACGGAAACAGAGAACTCGGGCACACGGGATGTGGAGAAATGGGGAGAAGGAGACTCTTAGAGAGATCAGCCACGACTAAATCGCTAACTAATGGTCTGAGCAGTAATCTATAGGCTCGGAAAATCTGGGCGTCACTTATGATAAAACCTGTATCTGAGTTTACAACATCATTCCACAGACCTTTGCTGACTTTCTCCTTATTAGTTACGCATTGGTTTTCAGGGCCGTGTAAGAGCAGCACCGTGAAATCTCCAGGCCAGGCCTCTAAACGCTTCGTCTGGCTCAGGGGTGGGTGACTGAATTCAGATGGAGTCTCAGTGAGAAGAAACCCACAGCCAGGGCCCATAGCAGCGACACAGTTCATGCATTTCAGATAAAACTTCTCAGAACCCACGTTCGCCTGACGGTGAACGAACCAAGGCAGGAAACCCCGGAGGATGGGGAGCAGGCGCTGCTCGCTGCAGCTGGAGAGCGGGTGCTGCGTGTGTGGACTAACGTCGCCCGGGTCACAGTGGGTGAGTCTCGCTGGGCTGAGGGAGAGATGACCAGAAAGGGCTGTGGGTTAGGTGAGGAGATTATCCTTCAGTTTTGTTGGCAGATTAGTCTTTCAAAACCTGGCAGGAGAGGTAACGAGTCTTCCTTGAATGTAGGCAGCATGGATTTCAGAACGTGTTCTGAACAGGAAGCTGTGCCCTCCCGATTCCATAGCACGTGGCATTTCTTGCAGGGAGCGCAGCCTCGTGAATTCAGCAGCAGTAAATGTTAACGAACCATATGCCGGTCCGGCATTTCTCAGGGGGGGTTTCTCAGCTATGATTTGCAACACTTGACCCTGGCACACATGACTCCTATTTTATGCCGTGAATCTAGAATGATTAACCTTAGCACCCATCAACATGAACAGACCAAAGCACTGTCAACTCTGGAGGTCACGGGCGCGGCCAGGACCCAGACACCGGTGTGCGTGCGATGGCGCCCGGGCCGGGGCGCACGGGCTCTGACCCACCGGCGCTGAGCCGGCAGCAGGACGTGACACAGCCTGTGGCTCCGGTCACTGAGGGTAGAAACAGACACTGGAGAAAACTGGGGGCGCTGCCCAGACAGCTGCGAGCATTCCGCGTGGTTAGGAAAGCCATTCAGGAGGATTTGCACATCGTTCATGGGAAGAAATTTGGCCGATCAATAAGTTTAAAGTTAAGATTATGTGCAGTTGAATCTGATTTATAAGGCTTTTTTGGTTGAGAGTAAAGACAAAGCATTTTTCTTAAAAAGATCCATAGTTTTTGAACATCAGATCAAAACAATAAAAATTATCTTCTTTAAAGTCTGTGAGAAGATATTGATCATTTTGAATAGTTAGTACATTGTTATTGTGGAATATATACTTAAAGAAAACTATATTTTCATAAGCTTATGTTCCTAAATATTTTCAAGATGATTGAAATTACCACATAGGTTTTAAGAAAATATTTCCAGGTAATAATAGGTCTCAAATGAATTGTCAGCATGTATTTAAATCCCTCCAGAATAATGAATCCAAAATATCAAAACCCAAGTAATCTTCAGCAATTAGAAAATATTCACATTTCAGTGGCTGGCATTTTAAAATAATAGAAGACCCATTGAAAATAAATAATTCACAGTTGAGGAATAAAGAACAAAGATGCTCTAACTCATAGGAGGTAATGGAATTTGGAAGATCTAGTATATTTCCAATGATTTATATAGCAACATAAAATATGTAAATGTAGGAAGAACGCAGAATATATAAGCAGTATACGGGCAATTAGCAATCTTCAATTTAATATTTAAATTTAAGGACAGGGTATATGATTGTGCATCGGAATTGGCCTCCATGTAGAAAAGTAGGTATTGTTGTCTTTTCAAGAAAAAGATGAATAGACATTATAAAAATAATATCTTTATATTTTCAGACTTAAATATACATTATGAATACATATGTTAATACTTTATATAAATATTTACATTATTCTCTTTACTATTGAATGTACTAGAAGCAGAATTACAACCTTTGAAACTGCTCGTTGGGAGCCGGACCCTCGATAATGAGTTTTCTCTTCTTATCGCCGTTAGTGAAGCCATTCAGCAAACATTTAGAGAGAACATCAGTGACAGGACAAGTCTGCTGTGGCAACTATTGGGGACTGAAATTTACAACTGTCTGTATTGGGAACTATTGGACAAACTGGTAAAAATAAAGTAAATGTTAAAACCCTAATACAGGACAAAAATTATAAGATGAATTAATTAAAAATCTTGTCCTCCGTATTGGGTTTCTCTGTCCATGCTTTATGTATGTACATATGTAGGTATCTGCATAAGTATGCAGGTTAGCAGACAGGCATGCACACATGCATGTAGGCATGTGGGCATGCATATAGGTCGATGGACAGGCACGTATGTGTGCATGTATGAAGACATGTCCCTGAGTGAGTCTATAATACCTGTAATCTCAGAAACACGAATTTCCAAGTTGTGTGACATTCGTTAGCAACATCAATGAAAGACCCACGTCTCCATGGCCCATTGGGAGCAGGTAGTGTTGCTAAAACGGCGTTTATATTGGTGACGTCTTTGCGACATTTCAATCTTTAACATTTATACAATTATTGAAGGTATCTAATATATGCAAGTCTCTATTAATTATACTGCAAATAATAGGAAATTACAAAAAAGTGGTGGCCGCCGTGCTGGGGGATCCTGAGACTAGTGTGCGTTCATCTGTGCGTGTGTGTTTATAGAGTGTGAACGACCGTGGGGGGTGTTAGCTAGCGTCTGGGTTTCAGAGTTCATTTTAATTCTCTTACAATGTACCGGGCACCACCGTCATGGTATTTTCTCAGAGAAAATGGTTTTGTTAATTAAAATAAAAGTAACGCTGGTGTCTGTAAGAAGTAGGAACACGTTCAATATTTGCTTTATGCTACTTTTAATTTAGAAGTGAAAACATTTTCTGAAATGACTGCCTTTCTGTAAAGTATGTTTTTATTAAAAAATCACAGTTTTGTGATTCACCGCGGTATTCCTGTGGACACGATGACGCCCAGCGGTCCACGCGGCGGCTGTGGCCCTGCAGGGGATCATGGGTTCACGAGGACAACGTCGGTGACGTCGGTGACGTTACTGTACCGTTTCCCATGGGCTGTCGCCGTCGGGTGGGTTTTACTTTGTCCTCAAACAAGTCGCCCGCATTCACTGCGGCTGTAAAGTCTCGCTGAACACAGCGGCCTCGCCAGGCGGCTCGCTGAGCGAGCGGAGACATATGCTGGCGTTGCCATGAATAGTCATGAACCGACGGCTCTGCCAGCCACGCTGCGCCTCCTCATTTATTTTTATAGCAAATGGCAGCCTCGTATTTTACAGCTCGGTGGTTTGCATTCCAATGCACCGGTAACGTCAGATGCAATCACTTCTGCAGGCGTGCGGCTGTCGGGCAGGTGAGGGTGCTGATGGGCAGGCATTGTCTCCGTCAAGAGTTTGATCTTATTTTGTTATATTTTTTAAATTTAATAAATTGAGATTTATTTCTTTAGAGCCCAACTTAGTGGATCTGAAAGTAAAGAGAATTTAATACAACATCCAATGTGTCAAGTTGAAAAAGAAAATATAAGTGTTCTCTCTAGGAATCTTGAAATTCTGCCTGTTCTTTCCGGGGTCAGAAACTGAAGCTTTTTTTAACAAAGGAAATGAGAAGTGTCATCTATTAAAAATATCTGGATTATTATGACTTCACCAAGAGGACATTTTCTGTGAATAAGATCCTTCTGAAAATGACTGGAAGGACTGAGAAATGGTAAATATATGGGAAAGTATTTTTAAAACTTTATCATTTTTATTGCTTTTAAAAATAATTGACTATGTTTTAACTCCACTGGTGTTACGTGAGGACATGATTTTGCATCAAAATATTTAAAATGTGCTTGAGAAAAGCGGAAGTGCCGTGAGGACCTTCAGACCATTTTAAAGTCCTTGAACAACTCACCTAAGTTATCGGGAGGCGGCCCTGTTACAAAAATGCGTCGTGAGCGTGCTGGCAGTTATTAAAGGAAACCGCCCTAAGATCAGATGTGCATAAAAGTAGATCAAGCCGAGTGTGTAAACAGCGTGTTTTATGGTCTGTGGATTGTATGGACGGCTGTTGAGGTTAAATGCATGGATGTCCAGTTCTGCACACGTTTCCTCTCGATTAAAAGGATCACTCAGAACCGTCTGGCCCCAGGCTTGCTCCGCTGGCAGGAGGTCGTGCCTCGGCCTCGGAAGCAACAGTGAGTGGGGGCTGAGGGGCGGCATCGGGAGCGTGGTGGACAGTCTGTCCCGCACGGGCCTTCAGAGGGGTCTCCATGTCTGGACATGGCACCTGTAACGTGTGCCCCCAAAATATGCACGTGTGAAATGACACGGTGTTCGTGTTTGGTCATGTGTTTGCTTGCTCACTGCTGGGGCCCGTGTCTGGGCTGAATGTAACTGTCCTTTGTGAAGCATCAGACGGCGGGCCTTGGGGCGTCCCTCAGCAGGTGACTGTAAGGCAGGACCTCTGGGCGAAGGAATACCGCTCGGCCGTGAGAAAAGAAGAAGAAATACGCCAGTTGTGACAACATGGATGGACCTTGAGAAGATCATGCTAAGCAGAATGAGTCAGACAGAGCAAGTCAAGAACCGTATGTTGCACTCGTATGTGGGAAATAAAACTGAAAGCGACACATGAACAGACAAGATGACACACACTCATGGACACCGACACAGTCTGTGGTCACCGGGGGGAGGGGCGGGCTTGGCAAAGGGGAAGCGAGGCCGGATATGCGGCGGCGGAAGATGTGGCTTTGGGGGTGGGCGCATGATGCAGTGTTATAAGTTGTGCCCCTGAAATGTATACAATTTTATTAACCGCTGTCACCCCAATAAATTTAATTTAAAAATGTATATGGTTTGCATGACAAGAAATCTGTCTGCGGGATTCTGACGGACAAGAGCCTGCAGACACACTGTAACCTAACCTATGATAGGATTCTCTGTATAAAAAAACACGCTAATTCTAAGCGGTTTCCAGTTAACGCGTTCCCAACATCCGTGTTTGTGTTTGGAAACCTGGATTGCAGGAGATTGTCGTCTGTCCTACGGACTCTGGTCAGGACACATTAGATGAAGCCGGGCGTGTCCAGAGGTGGGTGTTGGGTCACTTCTATCTGTGAACGAGATGGTACGGTGACCGTCCCCATGGGGCCTTTCAGCTGAGCAGGGGGCGCCGCAGGCCAAGGGCCTGCTGCAGCACGGGGGACCCGTACGGGCCCCTTGAAGTCCCACTGTGCGCAGCGGCCACCTGTGCGCCCCATGGGTGCTGCTCCACGTACGCGCTGTGACTCCGCGGGCGCGGCCCCGACCTGAGCCCACACACCTCGCCCTGATGAGCCTGGTCGTCCGGTGTGGGATAAACACGCCCATAGGCCAGACGGGCTGAATCAGGTAGTTAATGTCAGTCATCACTGACGGTTCCCTGAACACACGGTCAGCGCCCGGCCTGTCTCGTCCTCCTCCCGTCTGGCCCCCACATCCGACTTCACCGAGAGCCGGCGGCCGGAGGTCTGCGTGAGGCTGCGATGAGACTGCGTGTATGCGTACCTTCACGTATACTTCTTGTATGTGTTCATCGCAATCTGTACTCTGTTCTTTTACAAATGCTTCTAAATACCTTATAAAAGGGTACTGTCAGGCACCGGTGACTGACATGGTCTGGCTGGAAAGTACAGTGCCTGTCACTGGTGACTGACATGGCGCTTGACGTGTTAACTCTCTCCTTATTTAGTGCATTTAATGGGAGATTATATAAATCAAAGATGTTTTCCTGAACAGGATACATGCCTATAAGATGTATTTTCAGAAAGCAGAAAAGACATTGCTCCTAATACAAAGAGATGCGTGAGGAACTGGTGAGCATTCCAGAACTCCATCGCTTTGGTAGCCCAGTCAACTCTATACTATGACTTCATATATTATTTCTGTCATTATTATCATAATTAGCTGTAATATTAGTATTATTAAATTAAACAGATTTTTCTTAGTCTAAACAAAAACTGTTCGATTATTAAGGATACCGACCACACTTAATTAATGCTAATGATGATATATGGAGAAAACCAGATAGATTAATCTGGATAATTCAATACTAAGGAAATGGCTATTTTGTACGTGACCAGCTTAGCAATCTGTAGTTAAAGGACACAGAATTTGCCGAATCCTGAGCTGTTTTAAATAATGTTAAGTGCTTCCCTTTTCTGTGGATTTATTATATCAAGAATTATAAGTTGCCTAATGTAATTGAAAATTTTACTCATAAATAATTGTTTCATTTAAAAAATATGATTATTATATTTTTGTTCAACTCTCCATACCCTTGAGTTATAGTATAAGATTTATGAAATAAAGTAACTTAATAGTATCATAAATGTTCACAAATTTATTGCTTATGTTATGCTTATAACGCCTACGTAATATGAATAACCAGCCATAGGTATGTTAGTAATGTTTTATTGACAGTTATAGCACTCGCTGTGATTCTCCGCACAAATGTACAGTTACATACAAATAACGTGCACGGGTCCTGCTCCGGTTAAGTACTTGCTAAAACGCGCTGTGGTATCGGGGAGCACGGGCGCACAGCACCCTGGGAGCGTCAGTGCTCAGCATCACAGTCTGACTCCCGAGCACACACGTGCGCCCCCGCCGGGAGCCCCACTCCCACCCACCGTGTACAGCGGACGCCCGCGTCACGCACCCCGTCCTTCCCTGACCCCTCTGCTCCGGAAAGCACCTGTGAGTTTGTTTTTGTATCATTTTTAAAAATCTTTCTAGACTTCACGTGTGAGGGAAGCCCTGTGGCCTCCCCAGTGATGCTCAGTGCGCGGGGCACGCGAGGCAGCCTGGACCTCGTACATGAAAGGGACTGTCGCCGTCACTTCAGTCCCATCCAGACCGTTCTCATCATCACACCCCACCCGATTCTTTCAGCTGAACCCAGAGTTCGTGTTCATGTCTGGGTGACGCGGGCAGCGGCGAGACCGAACATGGGGATAAAAGGGAAGAATCGCAGAACCCTGTAAAGAGAAGTGTTTTCTGTTTTCTAAAAAGACAGTGTTTCTGTGTATAATTCACGTCTGCCCATCTAAAATTACCATCTCCGCTACATGGTTCACTTAAAATGCTTTGTTTTAGGACTTTGCAGCCAAAGTGAACAATTCCCTGTCGCCATCCCAGTCGGCAAAGAACCTCTGTCGGGCCGCTCCGCTCAGTTCTGAGAATCAGCTCGCGAGTCTCTTTTCTCAAACGAAATCAGTTTGTAGCTACGCTGCGCATTTCTGCAGAACAGACGCCTCTGATCTTGCAGCTTTTGAATCATGTTACTTTAATTTGATGCTGTTACTAAGTAAATGTTGTATAAAATGCATAACACGGTCAGCAGAATTCCATTTCTTCGTCTGAAGTCCCGGCCCGGATAATGAAAACGAATATTGGAGTTCACATCAGCCTCAGCAAGGAAAGCCATTCTGGTTCTCGACCTGGTGATGAGCTCCTCCAACACTGCCACGCTGTGAGGCTGTTTGCAATTTGTTACACAAACACTGCTTATTCTTCACTGCTGGAACCTGATGGAACTTTATCATAAAGAAAGTGAGTTTTAGGGAACATCAAAGCTAATCGCCACCTCGCCTTTCTAAAGCGCCGGGCACATGGGTGTTTATAACCTACAGCTGAGAGCGTTCAGGCCTGGCGCGCTCAGACCAGAGAAGCAGACGACTCCGGTTACTGGGAAAGGGTCAGCGCTCACGTCAGGCAGAAGCGTGTGCTCCGGGCCTCCATGGTCACGCTGCGTTTCGCTGGGCTGGGTGGCAGAGATAAACTCGCCTCTGCCCTGAGCTTCTGGAAGCCATTGGAAAGCGCAGGCTCTTTACTTTTACCATCAGGGAAGTAAATAACTGTCCGATGGCTTTATTGATTTCCCCGCCAGGAAAATGAGATCGGTTTCAAATAATTCATTCTATATAATACTGCGCTGGCTTCCTTGCTGTTGCTTGTATGAACAACCTTCGTGTTGGCACGTTTACTTCTAAAATCGGATTCTGGGTAACTCACGTCCATGGACGGGGAAGCCACTGATCCCCGCTGCGGGGACTGGGGCCCGGGGTGTCATGAGATCTGTGGGAGCTGGGGCTACGGGTCATGTGTTCACTTTGTGACTCTGCCAGGCACAGCGTTTGTGATTCGTGTGCCCATTTCTGTACTTGTTAGACTTTAATTTTTTTCTAGTAGTGCGGATATATTTTTTGATGTTCAAGGTAATCTGATTAAAATATTTTCTGCTTGAAAATATAAATGAAATAGGACAAAAACATAAAAATGAGTTGAAATCCACCCCGGGAACGTGTGCACTCCAGGTCAAAGGGGACGGCCACCTCGATACCCGATAAACAGACGTGAGGGTCCCTCGCTCACGAGTAACAACAGCGGGCTGCGTTCGAGAGGCCGACGGCTTGTTCCTTTCCCTAACAGAAGGCGGCATCGGTACCAGTGAGGTTTATTATGTCGGTCAGGGTGGAAGGGCCGGCGACGGGTCCGGAATGGCAGCCCAGCCCCCGCACGGCTTTCCTCCCTGAACGTGTGCCGTCGGAGACGGTGCCCACGGGGGGACCGTGGGGCAGGTCCCTGGGACCGGGATTGGCAGGGTTAATTCTGAAGAGTTGGGAGGTGCATTACAGCTCAGGAAATACTTTCCCGCTTTAATAAGCATGTTTTAAACTAGTCACATTAAAACAGTTCATTCGGACCCCTCCGAGCCGTGGGCAGCAAACACGATGCTATTTGGTGTTTGCTTCCACGCTAGGAGCTGCCACGTGAGCTGTTTCCCCTGAGCGTCTTCAGTGGGTCCGCAGCATAATATTCCTCTTTCTGCATTACGTGGTCGGCGCAGTTCAATAATAACTGCCATAGTAACACGGGACTGTGATGATGGCAGCAGCCTGGCATGTGGAGACATTGGGACCTGGGATTTCGGGCGCGGCAGAGATGGCATCCGTGGCGTCAACACAGCGAAGGGGCTGAAATCGGCCCCTGCTGGTCCTTACCCTTTTTGCGCCTCAATGTTCTTATTTGCAGCAGAGATGGGAGTGTGCTCAGCCCCTGGGGTTCTTTCCAGAATGGGACCCGTGGTGAAATCAGAGCAGCCTTTCCGCTCCCACTGCTCCCCTGGCGCTGCCGCTGGAGTGGGGGGGCTCTCCCCGCCGCCTTGCAGGGATGTGTTGTACAGGCCGGTCCTCACCTGTGGTTCCCTCGGTGGTTCTGTAGTTTCGGCTGCGTCCCCGTGACACGAGGAAGAGTGACCAGTACACCAGAGATTGCTGAGGCGTGTTTAGATCTCCAGGAGACAGTGGACACTTTTTCCTAGTTAGTGTTTCATAATTGAAGATGAAACTCCTACATTCCCTGGGGACTTTTAATTATCTGTGCACGGATGCATCGTACTTTGACCTAGATTATGTGTCTACTTGATCGAAGTTCTAATTTAGTTTTTTAGAAAATCACTTTGGGATTGAAAAAATAATAATCTCCCAAGTTGTATTTGAAGAACATAAAAGTCACAGAGTGCAAACCCTACAAGTCAAATACTTTTCAGAAATCATTAATCAAAACAAGTCATTATCTACACAATCCCCTCCCTGAAGATGACCCAGTTCTTATCTTTGCAAACGAGAAAAGCTCAAAGAAACTAAAAGAAGAAAATGCAAAGCTCTGGTCTCTTCCTTGAATTCAAATACTGTTCCCCAGAGACGCTTTATCATTAACAGCGATGTCTCCGCCCTCTGAATACCGCTACTGTACGATGCGTGACTACTTACGTGTTTCTGCCCGTGGGTGACTGACGGCCCTAGGAAGCAGGTGTGTGTGCGCGTTGAATAAGGCACCAGCTGCCGTGCACACCTTTAGAGCAAATGTCAAAACGCACCCCCTCTGGATGGAAGAAGATGGGGAAGTGCCCTCCGTCCGCGTCAGGAGAACCTTCCCCAGGGCCTCACCGCTTGGCAGCAGCAAGTCTGTGCGGCAGCCGTGCCCTGGGCCCTGGGCGCACCTGAGTCCTGCGCAGGAGAAGGCTTTCCTCTCCTAAAGCGACGACAATACGCTGGTGGCTTCCGCTCTGTGGCAGGAGCGCAGTGAGATCACGACCACTTGGCCGCGACTGTCTGCAGGGCATGCTAATTATAGGTCCTTCCAGGTCACGGGTTCCCAGGGGCCGTGTGCGTGGCCGTGCATGAGCGCCTCCCCTGCGATGCGGCGGGTGTGCCCGTGGCCCGTCCTCCTGGGCTGTTCTCATCACCAAGCTCCTCGCTTCCTCCAGTCCCACGGCCTCGGAGGGACCCACGGGTGCATGTGTCACGGAAGGTCACTGCCGCCTCTCAGTGACAGACCACAGCCCGCCCCTCCGGCCGGCACATACTGGGCCGATGGCAGAGAAATGCTCCCCTTTCCTGCTTGGTCCTGTTTCTGAGGTCCACCCACTGGTCCCTGAGCTGGAGCTCATGGGTCGGGGCTTGGGGAGGGTGAGGTCACAGGGGTTGGAGGTCTGGGAGTGTCCCCTGGCCAGACAGAGGGCAGGTGCCCCTGTGTGGGTGTTTGTCCCGGAAGCGGGCTGGGGCTTGTTTTCTAGGCAGGAAAGAGGATTGTGAAAGTGGCAGAGAGAAACGGTGACGTGAGCGGGGGGACAGGGGGGCAGAGCGCGAGGTCCGGGGGCCACGAGCCTTGGAGTCTCAGGTGCGGCCGCCTTTGGGCCGAGTGACATTGAGTGGAAATCCAGGTGGCGCTGAGCAGTCCCACCTCTGGTGTCTCTCGGGGAGCAAGGGTCAGGAAGTGACTGGGCCAATGGGCGACCCTGTGTGGTCGGGGACCCTGGGTCTTGCTGTGTCGCTGGGTCTTAAATGAAGCTCCTTCCTCGGCTTGTGTTTCCAGGCGTGGCATTGTAAAAATATTCCAGAGCATGTACCAAGTTTCATTAGAAGCCCCTGGAAAATTCTTCCTCACGGTTCCGGGACTAGGAATCCCACTGTATTCGGAACCTTGACGAGGGGGTAGCGTTCTAGAAGGAGAGACTCGTCGCCATGACCGATGGGGAGGCTCTGGTCCTGGGAGACTGTGGTCCCTGGAGGTCAGGGTCGGCAGGACGTCCCAGGAACCCAGAGCGGGCCAGGGAGGGCGGGTGACCACGGGAGAGGCAGCCCCAGCCCCGTCTCCCAAGCGAGGCGCATCCGGAATCCTGTTTACGGTCCCAGTGACCCTGCGACCAAGCCAAGCAGCCCCCGTGGCCCCTTCGGTGCACGTTCCGACTCTCGAATGGCGCTGCGTGAGGCTAGTGCGCGTCACCCGACAGCCCGCGTGCGCTGCGCCTCTGCTCCCCGCCTGTGTGCCCGGGGGCCAGTCCCCGGGTCCCGCAGCACTCAGTGTCTCAGGCCACCTCCACTGTCGCGAGCCGATGGCGTCGCCCAAAGCCGTCGTCTCCATGGGCGGGCGGGCGGGACGGACGGGGCAGGTTTGCTGGGGTCGCACCAGATGCCCGAGCACCGTCGCGGGGCGCAGGAGCCGGCTCCAGGCCCAGCCTCACCTGTGAGGGGAGATACTCCCCGCATCTACAGACTGAAGAAGTTTAAATCAACGGGACTTCGGTCAGGTAACCAATTTTTATTTCTCTTCTGGCCACCGAGCCATGATGGATAGCTCCGGTCCATCGCTGGAAGAGCTACAGCTGCCTTTTACGTGACTCCTGCCAAGACTTATTTTAAGTAACACGTCTATGTTTTCACATGCCATTTAAAACTCAAGAAGGTCGTGAAGTTGCCGTGAGGGATTAACCGAGCACCCAAAGATCATGTGAAACCCACGGGTTGCCCCCGTAGGCATCGTCTTCCCTCCCTGGCGAGGGGGGGCCCACACTGTTGAGGGCCCTGTTCGCAGGCACAGACAGGAAATGACATTCATTAAAGAGCACGTGGGTTGGGGGCTCGTTCACGGGGCCCGGCAGCAGGCACTTGGCACAGGACCGCGTGTCAAGTCTAAGCATCCTCTGCGGTGACAACCGATCCCTCTCAGGTCATAAGGCCACAGCCTCCGTAAGGGACCGGCCCTGTGACATCAGAAGAAGACGCAGCCGCGTCCGAGTGCCGTGAAGGCCGCGTGCCGTGCCCCTGCCAGTGGCTGAGATGGAGGCTGTCGCACGGGGCACGCAGGCCGCGAGTGATGGATGTGCTCGGAGCAGAGGAAAGACAGATTAATTAACCTGTCAGCGCCTCCTTCCCAGACAGCGAGGACGAGCGGACGCGTGCGTAATGAGGCGTCGGTTCCCCGGAGGTCTAAATATCTGTTTTCATGTTTATCTTGATGTTCCATTTCTGATTCCAGGGGAGCTCATGAATTAGACATGATTCTCACCACGGCGGCGGAAGGAGGCCGAGGCACACGGGGGATGCTACACAACCCAGCTCACTCTTGAGGCGTGTAGGTGCTGTGAACGTGACGTCCGCGAAGTGTAGCGTCATCCTTCACGCTGTCAGCCACGGAACGCCGAGGCTCGGCACGGGAAGGCGTCTTCAGTGGCAGCTCACTGGGCGCAGACAGCACAGACCGCTTTACGCAAAGGGTGTGGCATTTTAATGATGTGAGGCCGAGCCTTTTCATTCTAACAGATGATTTTAATTATTTAAAAGGAAAATGACAAAGGAGAGAAGTACAAAGAAAACAGTCTTCATTATACACGTTTTTCACTTACTCTAGTTTACAGTGTTATAAAAAGACATTCGAAGTTGAAACATCGGACACCTTTTACTTCTAAGCCTTCATGTGACTGCAAACGAGGTGTGAGAGGCTGACGTTACGGCAGGAGGAAAACACGAAGGTGTCGTTCACAAGGGAAATCTTCAACGAAGAGGAGAAATGCTGTTTAAAGAGCAGGAGCCACATGAAATGTGTGAACAGAATCACGGCTGCAGAAGGAATGTCCGTGGCCTTCTGCGTGGACTCACACCAGGCCCTGCAGAGGTCGGGGGCCTCCAGGTTCCGTGGTCAGCACAGGGCTGGGGTCACTTGACAGCAAGGCCGTGTGGCCTCTGGGTCCCCAGCTGCCTAAGCACCAGGCACGATTCCAGAGCTGAATGCATAATGGCCATTAAGGAGTTTTTAATGTTAAAATATAAATCCAGAAACTAGCCTTTCTACATTTTGCCAAAGTCAGGGGTTATTATCTGTGCGTAGACCCTGAAGTCCAGGGAGAAGGCCGTGGCTGGGGACAGGGGGCAGGGGAAGTGAAAGACAAAGGCGACAGGAGACACTCGGTTCTTGTAGAGAGGAAATGAACGGGGAGAATCTTGACCCTAAGAATGACCCTGACCCTGACCCTAATGCTGCCTCTAACCCTGACCCAAGCAGTTTCGGGTTTTAGCTGAGATCCCCAAACAACAAAAAGACCACACACACACACACACACGCACACACACGCACACACGCACGCACACGCACACACGCACGTCCCCTGCAAGCCTTAGCTGGAGGTACTTAGAAACCGCCCCTCGGCGCATCGACGTCCTCCCGGATAAAACAGCACTGCACAGCTGTATCCCCCCGACACACGGCCTTTAGAAGGAAGGACCTACGTCACCCACACCTACGGCGCCCGAAGTCCTGCCGAAAATTGCGCCAAACTCAAGTAGGAACAGGACTTCAGCAACCACACCAGTGTTTTTAATGCTCTGTGTGGCCCGAAGGGTCACAGTGATGCAGGACCACGTGACACATGATGACAGTAGAGCGAGGGGCCCCCACGCAGGCGGAACCTTCGTCCCTGACCGGGTGCTGTCCCCACACGCCCCTCTCCTCAGTGGACATCAGACTCCCTCACCCCAAGATCCCTTGCAGCAAACTTGACTTTTTTCTGGGTCTCTCTGCCCTAATGTTGTGCCTCTGTTTAAAAATGCATCACCGGCCTAATTAATCTCAAACAGCGTGCGTGACCCAGTTGTCGGAGCCGCGGGCTGAGCAGCAGCTCAGGGCGAGACACGGCCGAGCAGACCGCACAGAGCCGCGGGAGGGGCGGACAGGTGCCGCTGGGGGGCCCACGGCCCGGGGTTCACGGACTCAGGAGCGCGTTGCAGGATCAAACACCGCAGAACCGTTGGGGTGCGCTGGGAAAGGCGGGCGCGCTGTTGGCCCCCACAGGGAGCTGCCCGGAGTCTCGGAGATGAGTGCGCAGGTGGACGACTGCTGTTGAGCGCGGATCATGCAGAAACACAGGCCACGGGTGGCTTTTATGTCAGCGGCCTCCTTTAAATCACACCAGACTACTTTTCCTGAAGGGAAGGCCCACACGTCAAGCCAGGACTTGTCACTAATGGTTAGGGCTCCAGGGGACAGAGAGCAACGGAAAGATCGCCCGGGTTCAAAGAGAAATGTGAAGGCAGACATTGAATTTTAATGAACAAGGCCATTAGCATTTTGGGAATAAAAGCTGCCTTTGTAAGTCTGGGTTTAGGAAGCCACACCCGAAACCACATTAATGATGCAAGCCTGGGGGTCTCACCTGCCCAAACGGACAGGTTCAGGTTTGCGCCCCCGGCAAAACGGTTTGCCAGCCACCACCACGTCTTGGAAGGTAACGATATTGGCTACACGAGAGCATTTGGGTGAGGATTTAGCTTCTAAGCGGAGAAGTCGTTTCCCAGAATGCTGGGTTCTGGAAATGACGGCCAGTAGCCACAGTGCACGACAGTTAAGGGCATCTGCCTTGTCACCGAGCAGCTCGTGACCTCCAGGGAGTTGCTCGCCCGGCTGCCTCCATTCCCTGTCCTGTCAAAACGAAGCGAGTTAGAACAGTGTCGAACGCCTAAGGCTCTCTGGGGAAGGTAAGTTCGTCAGCACGTGGGAGAGGCGTGAGGGGCACCAGCTGCAGCGTCAGCACTGCCGAGCGGGCCTGGCGTCACTGTCTTCACGGCCATTGTTTCTGTCACTGTCGTCATCATTCCAGTGAGGCATCAACAGCTGGATCTTGCTTCATCTTAATTAGTAAGGGAGCCAACTTTTATTAATAGTGTATTGCCTATTTATCAACAAATTTATAATGTATCCGTTATAAATTATTCATAGGAAGGAGAATATGGGCACAGATGTGACTTTATTTGCATCTTCCAGACTTCTTCTGAACCATAGAATTGAACGCAAATAGAAACGTACCGAGTATTTTACAAACTTTAGAAAATTTGGCTTACTCTAATTCTTCCAAGGACCTGTGATATCCCCTTTTATTTTCAAATGAGAATTTCAAGCTTAATTAAATGAGTTAACCTAATTAAAAGCGTATCAGTGAATAACTCCAAATCTGACCATGGCCTTCACGGAGGGCACAGTAGGCCCTCAGTCCCCTGAGGTCCTGTCCCTCAATAGTCAAATGAGCCAGTCTTCCTTTGAAACAGAAAAGAAGGTGATGAAGAGCAAAGTAATAAAAAATAGTTCCCAGTGGAATATGTGACTCAACGTATTTCTCTTAGTGGGAGTCGCTGGTCCTTGTCCCAGCACGAGAGGCGGCGGGAGTGGGACAGGCAAAAGCAGGGTTGTAGCTGTTCAGCCGAAAAATGATTCCTTCGTGGATAAATAATACAAAAGTAAACTCTGTTTCATGTACTCACGAGTGGAAACCTACATCCCGCCCTCCTTGTATTTATGTATCAAACACTCCTTTCAGATTGTATAAAAAGTACCTACTTCCACACGGGAGTGGAGAAGGAAAGAGGGGCGAGTGACGTTATCCGTGGTGTCGCTGAACTCCGCCGAGCCGTGCAGTGGGAAGACTGCCACGCGCTGCGGAAACCTCTCCATCCTCGGGCCCCGCGGCCTCCGCAGGGTGGACAGGGAGCGGCGGGCCTGGCCTCACCCGGGAGGCCCACTGCGCTGAGCTTCTGACCCGGGCTGTTCGCGCTTTGCCTCGGTCATCCTCCTTCTAAACAATTCTGACGGCTACTTTACCTGGGATATGGGATGAATGTCACGGCCTTTCTAGCTTCAGTCTCTTTATTTTAAACACATAGAGACCAACTCCGACGTCCCTGACTGGCCAACCAGGTCAGGCAGAAAGCCATCAATGACCATGAAGAACAGGTGCTGACCCCTGACAGCTGTTGGTTATGGGTCACAATCCTGTCCACCTGTTCATTTCCCTGTCCTCATCTGCGTGAGGACATGTCACGTGGACGTCCTCCACCTGAAGTCCCTGTCACCCCGCATGTGGAGACCCGCACGCTGGAGCCTTGGCGGACACCCTGAAAGAATGTGATTGCGTTTTATTCGAGGAAGGGTTTTCTTAGCCCAGATCAGACCCTCCAAATGACCCCAAAACCAACTTACAAATTATAAATAAAGATTGAATTTCACAGTATTATGTTTTCTGAGGAATAAGGGTTCTTTCGGGAAGGACACGGTAGCAGCCAGGAGGCGGGCGTGGGGGTGTGGGGTGGGGGGACTGATGTCGGGGATAGCAGAGACAATGGGGCCACCAGACATCAGCCCCGGGCCTGGGGGACAGCCCGCCCCAGTGATGACACAGCTCACACCAGCCGTCGTCTGAGGGGCCAGGCGCTGGCGCTGCCCAGCCAGCCCGCGGACGCAGCAGCCTGTCCGCCGGCAGAGCGGTGCGGGTCTGTCCCGCGCACCTCCGGGAGGAGGCCCCGTGGGAGTGTGTTCCAGCAGAGACCAGGGAACTGGAGGTACGTGTGACCCGAGCGGCCAGTCACGGTGACAAACTCGCTTTGGAAAATAAAGCCGGGGCGCAAATGACCATTGAAAACTAAACGGAGGCAGAGCGGCCGCAGTGAAAGGGGAAACGCGGGCACTGGAGGCGCTGTGATCCGACGGACGGAGTCCAGGCCGCGGTGCAGGGTGCCGTCCAGTCCGGGGAGACGACGAACCTGGACCGGGCCTCACGGGTGGCTTCCTGAAGGAAAATAAAATGAGCGTGTGGCCGTAGAAAAGATAAAGAAATTCCGAGGAAACCTGTCAGAGCCAGAGGCGCCACTGCCTGCCCCCAACCTGCCCCCTGGGTCAGGCCTACGAAACGGGCTGCGGTCAGTGTCACTGTGTCCTGGGAGCTGGGACCTGCCGTCTGGCAGGCCCTGCGCCAGCACCTGGGCTGAACCCAAGAGGGTCTGCGTCACCGGCCACGCAGCCGACCGAGGTTCCCTGAGCCAGAGCCGCCGCATCCGGCTGAGACCTGGTCTCTCCCCGTGAACATGTCCCAGGAGCGAGAGCCATAGCGCTCCTGCACTTTGTTCCCACTGCAGCCATCCCAGACCGGAGGGCATGGCGGTCTCATCTGCACCCTGGACTCTGGAGCCGACTGGCAGGGTGACCCGCCCCCTGGGGGTCTTCTCCATGCCCTTAAACGTCCCCCACCCCTTCCCTTGGGGCCCCGTCCGCTCGGACTCAGCTGCCTGCTTGGACGTCCTCCAGTAAAGGCTCTGAACTGGTCCCCAGCCCCTCCCTTCTTCCGGGCACAAACCTGGCAAAACTAAGGCTGCCGGGGACCTGCCTGTGGCTGGACTGGGGTGAAGCCAAGCGGGTCAGATGCTACACCCCCCTCAGGGGGACGGAAGACGTCGACATTCTAACCAGCCCTAGAACCCTGTTTATTAAACCGATACACATCCAGCTGCACCCACAGCCAGGGTCAGGCGCATCCTTACTGGGCAGGGGCCTGCTGTTGACCCAATGTGCAGCCTGGGACTGGGAGGTGGGGGCGGGGCAGGGGAGGGGGTGGCCTGGGGGGGGTCCCTTTCAGGCCTGTCCTCATCACTGGCTTGAGCTCAGTGGGCCCCACATATTTGCAGGAGAGCTGGTGAGTGTGACATAGTTCACTGTGTAAAAATCAACTCCGTGGTCACCGAGCCTGGGGATCCCTTGCCGCCCACACCAGGCCGTCAGTGACACCGGCTCGGTGTCCCATAGTTCAGTTCCGTTGTGACCCAACCTACCCGGGGAAGCGGCCGGCCCCACGGGGCGTCCCCCGCCTCCAGCCCCGGTCCCCGGCTGTGCTTCTGCCCGACTGGCTCTGACTCCAAACCAGAGCTTCCCCGGCCGTCTCCTCGGGCGGGTGGATGTGTTGTGTTTCGCAGACTCAGAAGAACAGGTTACTTCCTATTTACCAGCTTCTTATAAAAGAATAAACTCAGGACCGGCCGAGGGGAGGGGTGCCCGGGGCTGGGTCGGTGGGAAGGCTGTGGATTTTGATCATCCCCCCTTTTCTCATGAGGTCTTCTCTTCTGCCCTCTGGTGGGCCAGTCAGGAAGCTGGCTGCCTGCATCCCTGGCCGGGCCCCGGCTTTGGATCCGTCAGAAAAGGTGTTTTTCCTGTCCGTGACTGTTTCCACGCCTGGCAGCTCCAGGGACTCCTTTTCACACTCTTTTTTTTTTTTTTTTTGCAGGGATCGTGAGTCTGAACCCTCGCATTTTCTACCCGAGAGCCTTTGCTATGACAACCACAGTCCCCACCTGTGCTGCCTCATTCCGAGCAGAAACTAGAAGTTTTCTCCTCGTTAAAGAAATGTTGTACGTTTCATTGTGCTCACACTCTGAACTCGGGCTGGAAAGTTCCGAAAATCTTTATCTTCACCTCCTCCGCTTAGTTCCGAAATGCCTTCCCCGCGGTTATCTGATTCAGCTAATCCCCTGTTTTCAGCGATCAAGGAGAGGATGACCGGGACCTTAGCGAGGTGATCCTGACCTCCAATTGCCGGTATGCCTGCTACACAAGCCCCAGCATCATCAGGAATTCGAAATTGCTATTGCGTCTTGCATTTTAAGTTTCCTGAACAGAACTGTCCCTCCAAACCAGGTAACCTAGAAGCTGACCTTGAAAAGGGTTAATTCTAAAGACTGCTCAGCTCCACATTTCAGAAAAGGATGGGCGTTTGGCTCAGAGAAGCTAACTTCTGTTGCCAATTCTATCGCATTACTATAAAAGGACTATCTTCTTTGCTCTTCCTTCTGCTTCCAGAAGATTACATCCACAGATTTAATGTGTATTTATTTTGTTCTAGCATACTGTGTGGTATTTGTTTTATTATAGTGTTTTGAAAAACTAGATGATCTCTTCTCAAAATTGGAGCTTAGAGAAATATATTTACATCCAGTCTCATCATCATTTGTGAGTCTCCCCATATACTACATATAAATGCAAATTACATTTGAGCAGTGCCGTGCATTGGGAAGCTGGCAATTCTGTGGTATTTTCAGGATTAGACATCTCATCATACTTAGTCGCGTTTTGTTACTTTGGAACTGCAAGGTCATAAAAACTCTAAGAATCTTCTGCAGAGTATTTTATCCCGTAGATTAAATTCTGTATTGAAAATTTTATCTATGGTGTCTGCACTGAAATTGTGGAAAGTGGGTCGTCCATAAATAGTTTACCCGACACGGTTACTGCGTTTGTCTACACGGGAAGTTCTGTCCCTCCGTCACACACCGACCGGGCCTGGCTTGGTGTTTGCCTCAGCGTGACCAGGCTTCAGACAGTTCTTCCTGACTCTACGGCCCTTACCTCCCTTTTCTTAGACCATTTTTAACTGTAAATTCTTCCCTGTCCCCCTGGAAATGGAAGGCTTTTTAAAAAGCCTCCCATCAGCTTGAAAGGACGGTCTTTCTCGAGGACCAGACGCATTTCCTCTGTAATATAATCATCAACCAGCTTGCAGGCCGGGTCTTCCGTGTTGCATATTAATTTAATCAGTGCACGCCCTAGCGATTTATTTTTCCTGCCGGCCACACGCAGTCTTTGTCACTGACGCTCTTTTGGCACAAGGACCTGACTGGATCCTGCGCCTGAGCCACGGGAGGGGCGCAGAGCGTGCGCCCTGGGTCAGGGCGCAATGGCCTCCGTCCTGCAGGTCAGCGGGGAGGGGCCTGTCGGCTCCCACGCCCGTCGTGACCCACGTGCTGCGCGGCTTCGCTTGCGTTTAGCTTTCCATTTTTCTTCTCCTCGGAACTAAACGGTTTTTTTCTGTTTTATATGGTTTTCAACTGATGAAAACCTGTGTCAGGTGGTGGCAGTGGCAAACACAAATTTATTTTAGCTGGTGAGTTCTTTTGCTTGCCCATCAAAAGCTTGCTTTGGAATTGAAACAGAGAATTGAGAGCTTTATTTTCAGTGGGGAAGGAAAATTTTCTGTCAACAGATACACAGTTGACACCATCTCAGCATCTGTCGGGGCCGTTGAAAGGAACACCTGCTTCTCGTGGGAAAGGTCACGGCCCCCGCTCCTGGGTGTACAGAGGGGTCGGCCAATAAGTCTGTTTTCTGTACAACGGCGCTAGTAGCGCTCAGGTGTCTTTAACTTCATTCAAAACAGTTTTGTTAGATTGTGTTGTGGCAGCTGCCATATCAGGTGCATTTAAAGAGACTTATCAAAACTGGTGCATGTTTGCGTCGCCATGCTCATGCTGAAGATGGATGAACGTAGGCAACATTTTCGGCACGTGGGACTTTGTTATGTCAGGGGATGTGACCAAAACGCAAAGGAAGGTCTGTGCAGGGTGTGGAGGAGGTGCTGTGACCGAGCAAAGGTGTCAGACGTGCTTTGCGGAGTTTCCTGCTGGCGATTGCCCGCTGGACGATGCGCCACGGTCGGGCGGACCAGCTGAGGTGGACAGCGATCCAGTCAAGACATGAATTGAGGACAGTCAGCGTTCTGCCACCGGGGAGAGAGCCGACTCACTCAGACTATGCAGATCAATGAAGTTATTGGTGAAAATGAAAAAATGAGTCTTTTATTTTATGGGAAAAGCCATACAGACTTTTCGGCCAGACCCAACGCTGCGGCACCAAAGTCACTAGTCACGACACCCTACGCAGGTTCCCATGGTCCTCGGCCGGGTCTCCACCGGTCGGCACGGGCCGTCCTGGGCCTGCTGCAGCCCCCAAGGGGCCCCCCTCAGCCTAGTCAGAAGAGCATCGCAGGAGCTGTAGCAACAAACCAAAGATCGAAGCTCCCTCAGCAAAATTGCTTCGAGAAAACCTTTCTCGGCGCGCTATGCTGTGAACCGGAGCTCCTAACGAGGCCCCGACAAAGCCTGCGGAGACGCAGCCCCGCCGCGCCTGGGGCTCAGCACTAACCCACGGGCCGGCTCACCTGCCGGCTCAGCCGCAGAAGCCGCGCTCCGGGGCGCCGGCGCCGGGCGGTGTGTCTTAGTGTCTTAGCGCTGAGTTCCTTCCACTTACCAGGGGTGACCTGTTCGGGGGCTTTTAACTTACAGCCTCCCCCGCTTAATCTGCTGGATTCTAGCCACTATTGCTCATAAAATCTCCTCCACGTGGTCCCTAACGGGGAAGGTGGAATCTCGGTCTGGAGACAGTGCGAGGAGGTCCTACCTGCTTCGGGGACAGTGCTGTCACGAGGACCACAAATGTATAAAGCCGCACAGCAGACAGGGGTTAGAGGACAGCGCTGTGACCGTTCCCAGGGCACCTGAGGTCTCTCTAGGCTAACAGGTGATGCCCACGGGTCTGGACATTACACACCAGCCTCACGTGCAGAATAAGAGTCAGTCCCACCGCTGTGGGCTGCACTCGCCTGAGGGGGCGCCCACAGATGCTGCCCGGGCTCACGGGGCGGTTGGAGGGCTGCCCTGCTAGGACGGGGACCAGGGTCGTGGTCCGGCGGGTGCCCCGTCGCCGGTCCCTGCCAGGGATGCTGTTAGAGGGGACCGACGTTTCTGGGCTACCCCCGACCTCCCTTGAACGGCAGGTTTTGTCCTGAGCTAATGACCGGAAGAGCACAAAGGGCAGCTGCAGGCCCCCGGCCTTTACTTTCCTGAACCGTCATTACATACAAAGCGAGTGGGTTTCCACCAGCTGTACCGGCTTTCATAAAGGGTCGCCAGTGGACGGAGTTGGAGGGGAAAAAGCAGAAAGGAGCCGGGCCCCAGAGGTCATTTACAGCCGCAGGGACGAGGCCACGGGGCCTGCCGCTCGTGTTCGGCGTCCCCAGCTCCGCTCGGTTAATTTCTGTGGTTTTCAGGGTGTGTGCGGCCAGGCCTCTGACACGGGGCGAAGGGCCCGCTTTGCGTCCTGGCGTTGGTGCTGCCCAGCTGCGCGGCTTTGGGAGCCTCGCTGCTAATCTGGTGCGTCAGGGCCTTCATCTGTGAAGTGAGGGGCGTGACAGAAACTCGCACGAGGCTGTGACGTGCGAAACGTTAGCATCTGCTGGGTCGGCCAGAGAGTCTGTTTCGTTTTTCTCCTGTAAAATAAAACACACATTTTTTCATTTTCACCAATAACTTTATTGATTTGGATATTTTGAGTATGTCGGGTGTCTCCCACGTGGCAGAAAGAACAGTGACTGTTCTCCATCAGTGTCTCGACTTGATCTCTGTCAACCTCACCTGGTCCACCCAACCGCAGGGCATCACCCAGCGAGAAACCTCTAGCGTGAAACTTGGCAAACCATCTCTGCCGTGTTCGCTCGGTCACAGCACCTTCTCCGTGCACTGCGCAGATCTTGTGTGTGTGTGCGTGTGTGTGTGTGTGTGTATCAGATGTGTTTTCACCTTCCTTGAAATAACAAAGCATAACATGCCAAAAATGTTGCCTATTTCCTTCCATCTTCAATATTAAAATGGCTACACAAAAATTCACCTATTTTGGTAAGTTTTTTTAAATGCACACTGACAGGACCACTGTCACAGCACAGCCTAACAACACTCTTTTGCTCTGCTAGATCCATCTCACAGGAAAGAAACCAAACTCTCTGGCCAACCCATATAGAGTTCCCAGAACAATGAGTGTTCAGGAATCGTTTTAAATAATCATGTTCGCAGCGACGCTAAACATTCAGTAAAGTCATAGTAATTCGATTATATTCATTTCTCTTCATTCTGTCTAAGAATTGTTTTAAAAATCTATGCTAGACCTCAAGTAGATAAAAAAAGGTGGTTACATGTTTATTCGTGTAGTTTTCACTCAGATTCAGAAAAACAAAAGTTACGTCAGAGGCCCGTAAGCTGCACCCACACATTCACCACAGAGCCATGTCATGACCACCTGACAATAGTTTGGGCCGAATGTTTGTGTCCCCTCGAAATTCACGCCCTGAGACCGCACAGCCTCTGATGGCATTGGTAGGTGGAGGCCATCAGGGGGGATTAGGTCCTGCAGGTGGGGCCCAGAGGAAGGACTAGTGCCCTCATCGCGCACGGAGGAGGCGGGAGGCGTCTCCCTGTCTTTGAAAGGTTGAGGACGTGGCCAGGATGGGAGTTCTCACCAGATGCCGGCCATGCAGGGACCCTGGGCGGGGACCGCTAGCCTCCCAGACTGTGAGAGAGAAACCTCTGCTCTTCGGAAAACCATCCCGTGTGTGGTAATTTGTCACAGGCGTTCACACTGACAAAGACAAGCAGCAAGTTACTCCTAGTGATTATAATTACAGTCAAGAGAAGTAGTTGATTAAGTGACGAGTCCTGAGTGTCTAAAAAGGGGAGAAGTTAATTTGGGGGTCTATTTTTATGAGAGTCAAGAGCGTTAAAGTTACCGTACTTCCAAAGGCTATGTGGAGTTTTCCTTGGGTTCACTAAAAATGGAAAGTCACCAAAATGTAATGATTTCTTCGAAACGTGATGTGTATAAAAATAAAAGTTAAACCCCACTATGTCTTTAGTATATACATTATAAAACAATGAGAACACCGTGAGAAGGCTTTCATGCAATCCAAAATTTACATGCATCCATGTATTCAAACTGCAGTATAAACAATGGTGCTACACTGTCTTATAGAGGTGAAAGGTGACATTTTTAAAAGCTTAAATTAACTAAGAAATATTTACGATATTATTTGTAAGTATGTATATGAGACGTTTCTGAAATTCTAAGAAGAACTGAAATTCAATTCAAAAGACAGAATTTGGTCTCTCCTTTCATTTGAAAAATGTAGGTGTCAGGTTTCATAATGTATAAAGGGTCGGCGCCTTCCAGAAATACAGCTGCTGGGGGTTATATTGTTCTTTTATATTTTTCCAACATTAGTCATTGATTCAACCTCTTTTAACGCTATCGTTGTAAGATGCTGTGACTATCATCTTCGGCTTGTATGTGTGCGTTTTCAGATTTCTGCCGCTGCACGTTGATGCGTGTCCGCTACAGTTTGACCCCGTTTTCCGCCTCATTGCACGTGGTTGAAAGGGACCTTTGGCCCGAGCGTTGAGCTGACGCTTGTGCTGGCGTGGTAACTCACGCGGCGTCTAAGGGACCTGGGGCGGGCAGTGACGAGTGGCGGGCCGGGGCTTATCTGGGGTTCTCCCGGAGTGGCACCCCGCTGCGGGGCTGTCTCGGGCACCTCACGCATTTTGGGGCGAGGCTTTGCGGGCCCCACAGGGAGGGCGTGTTGCGACCAGTGCGCATCGCTGCAGCGCCCGGGGTACAAGAAGCCGTTAAACGAGGGCTATAAACTTGGCTTCAGACTGGATCCTAAATTGGTTCCTGATGGGGAGTCAGAAGCTCTATAAGATCTGTCGCAGGCACGAAGGCGTATTAAACTCGACTTGTTTGACTGGCCTGACCCTCTGGGGGGCAGCCGCTCACGACGCTAAGTGACTTCCTTCCAGGTAGGAGCTGTGTGTGTCTCAGTTTAAGCCCCTGCCCTGCCCCGCAGAACGCATCACAAGGGTCCACTTTTAATTTTTTTAAAAATTTTAATGTCTGTTTCTGAACAAAAGATAATTTACTGACACTTAGGAATGTTTATTTAATATTTTCTGAGATTTCACAGGGAATATTTTTCCAAAAAAGTTATTTGAAGTTTAAACATTCCTGTGTGTGGGCCTGTGCACACACGTGCTCACACCACTCGCGGGCCACGCGGGCGTCCCCTGGCTGGCTCCTGATCGGCTTCCATGTGCCAACGTGCACTGGGGAGAACAATGCTTAGCGTGTGTTAACGTAACACGTATTTTCTTGTTATAAATGGCTGATTCCACGACAAACTCATATACGTCTTTAGCTTTAATACAATTAAACATCTTGAGTAAATGTTTTTAGTTTGCATTTGTGGGAGGAGAGAAACAGGATGAGTGCAGAGGGCTTCCAAGGCCGTGAAGCGACTGCGTGACAATAGAACAACGGACACATGTCATCGTGATTTGTCCCAGCCCACGGGACGCGCAAGAGCGAACCACAACCTAGAGGACGGGCGCTGGGTGACCGTGGCGTGTCCATGTGGGTCCATCAGCACACGAGGCGTCTCCCCGGGGAGTGCTGAGAACGGGGAAAGCTGCGCGTCCGTGGGAGCGGGGACACATGAATGACCGTTGCCCCTGCTCCTTAGGTTTGCGGAGACCCTCCAGATGCTCTGAAATATAAAGTCCAAACCAAGATACTGAGAGCTTCCTCGGTGCTGATTGTAACATAAAGGCGACGATGATTAGTCTGAGCAGAAGTCACGCAGGAGAAGTCCCTGCGGCGTCAGAGCAAACCCGAGTGAAGCCGCAGCACAGACAGCTGGTCGGCACAAGCTTCGGTCTGCTTCGTTGAGCTTTGGTGGTTCTGATGCGGGTTTAGGAATCACCCACCTGTTTTCAACAGATCAAGGGGGCGAGCAGGAGTTGGCTGAGGAGTGTTGTAGTTTTACTAAAAATAGTAAAAATGCAGGACAGGTGCTGGCAACTTTTGCCACGGGCACGTCCAAGCGGATTCTGAAACCGACAATTGCTAATATTATCTTCAGTTTTTATTTAATGTTTTCTATAGCATGATATTTTATACATACTGTGTTAATTATATTTTGATGAACTACTTAACTGGTAGACATGTGACCATATCTTTTGCATGCTTTTAAAGATAACTTCATTGGAAATACTCTGTATAATTGTTTTGTGTTCATGTTAGAGACAGAGTCTACTGTCTCCCTAAAATGAAATTGTATTAGCCTGAAACCTTAAGCACCAAAGAACGTGTGCAGAGTGACATTAGGAGCCGACGTCAGGGGCTGGGACTTTACTGTGTGTGACTTTGTGGAGCTGATTTAATTTTTGAGACTCTGTTTTCTCATTAATAATAACATGTATCACTTTAGGGTAGGTCTGGGTTCTAATGGACCAATTGTTGCTGGAAATCTTCTAGGTGGCTCGTTCATTTGTTTAATCAGTTGTTCATGTAAAATGTTTTCTGAAACGCTATTTCAGTATTGAAACTGTTCCATGGAGTTTGGAGACATCAGTGAGCAGGCAGAAGTCCCTGTCGTCTGCGGGTGTGAACTCCAGCGACTGCCGGACCACACCGTGAAAGCAGCTGAACGTGTCTAGAGACCCCTTGGAGAAAGCATAGAAATCACATGTTTATAGACCTCTAAGTGTTCTGTTTGTGCATAACTGTGACATGTTTTAATAAGGAGATTGAGAATTCAGTCCAGTGGACTCAAATGATGTGAAGGTTGAGTATAATGATCAATTTACTTATAATTATCAGAATTTAATGTTTTTATTATTACATTTCTCATTGAGAATATTATAAATCTGTTTTTGTTACTTCTTGAAACTTTTATCTGGTTCTTGGCCTTCCAGCTCTTTTTTGTGTGTGAACTGGGTGCCTGGCCGACAGGTTGGGCAATTCATGGGGCGCCTGCTGCTTTAAAGACTCCGGTGTTTGGGGCGCCTACACTGACAAGTGTGTTTTTCCTAACCATTGGGATATTTCATTAGAGTTACTGTGCCCTCAGCTGAAAGGAGCGGGGAAGGCAAACCACTTACACGTTTTTAAGCCCCTACTACGTGTCCGATGACCTGAGGCCCTGAAATACCCGCAGCACCGCGGCAGTGGCCCCCGGGCGGCGTTACTGAGAGGTAAACGTGATGGTGACGCTGGTCCACGGCAGCAACCGCTGGGCCCGGTCTGTCCGACAGCACCGGCCATTGATTGATTCCACAGAGCTGACGTGGGCACCCTGGAGAAGGGCAGCGTCTTGTCTGCGAACGTCAGCCACCCCTGGAAGGGGCGTGGCTGCACGAGTGTCACTGGCAGGTGTCCGGGAGGCGCTGAGCCTTCGTGGGGGCGAGCCCACCTTCACAGCCGGTCGGGAGGGCGCCCAGGGGTGTCAGCTCACCCCGCTCCAGGGCAGGAGCTCTGTCTGATCTTCAGGGGTCAGGCCAAGTGTGAAAGAGACTGAGCTGACACTCAGCAGGACGCAGCGCAGACGGGAGTGTTTTCTGCTCCAAATTACTTCTTTTCTAACATGTGCTTCGGACCCAGCAGGATATTGACCAATAAATTCCACAAAACTTCTCATTGCTCTTCTGCCCAAAGGCTCAGGGACCTGCGCCCTCCCACACCCGCAGACATCTGCCTCATCCATCACGCTGGCAGCCGCCGGCTGGAGCCGAGACCCAGGGATGTCACAGAACGGGGAGCACACTCCGGGGGGAGCCACGGGAAATGAAAGCGGTCCATCATCCCATCACGGTCCGCCTCCTCCCGCCGGCACGCCGCCCGGCGAGGAGACAATGAAATCAGCCGGCACCGGGACGCGGAGAGGGGAGCATCGGACTTCCATCCATTTTCCGATTTGGGAACTGCGCAGGCTCTGTGAGGAAGGAAGTGGGCCTGTTCTCAGGACATGAACACTGAAATATTGGGGGGGGGTCTGATGTCTGATGTGCGTGTCCTTCCTCAAACGTGTTCTTCGTTACGTGGTCACTTATTGATACACATTTT
Organism: Furipterus horrens; assembly: GCF_987537825.1. Taxonomy (NCBI): domain Eukaryota; kingdom Metazoa; phylum Chordata; class Mammalia; order Chiroptera; family Furipteridae; genus Furipterus; species Furipterus horrens. The sequence goes on from NW_028327180.1 coordinate 1,190,063, forward strand.
AATTTCTTACTTGTGTTCTTCTAAAGCAGGTGATGGAGGAACACGGTTGAAAAGCCAAGGAAAGATTTTGTAACAATACATTTCAACGATGAGGACATTTTATTGAATATTCTGATGGGGTGAATTAGATGAGTACAAGTTTTAAAAAGCATAATTTTCAACGTATACTGAATTATAGAAAACAGGCAAAAACATATCTAACAATTGTAGGCAAAGAGCAAACTCCATCTCTCGGTGCTTAAGTCAAGTTTTCTAGACAGTTTCCTAGGTGACGCCGGGGCACTTGGTGGTGGAGGAGTCACGTCCCCCGAGTTCCTGGGCTCCCGGTCACGGCTCCTGCGCTTTATCTATCAATAGAGTCACTTCCGTTCCTCTCAGGACGTCCCCTAAGCTTTGACTCTGTGCAAACACCAACCTGCAAACGGCGTCCCCAGGACAGCAGTACCACAAACAGCCAAGTGACCTGAGAGACAATTACAGACGTCGGCTCTTGTGAGAACGGACGGTTGGGTCCGTCACCAGGTCAGATCCGAGCGCGTTGCCTGTCCTTAGACATACTGACAGATCTATTTCAGAACTAGTATTTTATCCCCGTGACAAGCAGTTGGAAGGAAGCATGTAAACTGGTCGTCAATCCTCACTAATTCTCAGTAGGATATAAGCAATTCTACCCAAACGCCTACTTTATATTTAACTAGGACACACTTATTTATTGCATGGAGGTTTTATAGAGAAGGAAAAGCATAAATGAGAAGTCCCCTTTTATTCGTCGGGTACAAAGCACTGTATTAGTGAGGATTAGTCAGAGGACGCAGCACCTCAGGGGTGCAAGACGCCAGCCCGCGAGGCCGTCTGGCGCAGGGCGCGTGGGGTTACCAGCTCTGTATTGCGTGACAGCGACGGCCCCGGTCACAGAAGTGGCAGCAGTGCTGAGTGGGGAGGGCAGAGGAGACTCGGGGGCACATGTTTGTGGCACGGGCGGTGGAGGTGAATTAATGGCTTTGCCTCCACGCCAGTGAAGTCGTTCCCAGGAAATAGGCTTCGTACACTCACGCTGTATTCCCGTCACACCTCCCCGAAGTGGTTTAAAAACCTTAAAAGACAGATACCCGCTTAAAAGTCGTGTTTAAATTAAGTTGGTAAGATAATTTCAATATTTAAAGATAGTCTTGCCCATCTTTTCTTTCTTACAAATTGGAGAATTCCTGCATTATGTATCTGTACTAATTTATTTTTTTTGAATGGTCCAAGTTATCTAGAATAGCGGTCCATAGTAAGAAACTGTAGTAGATTGGAATTTGTGTGTGGTCACCACAGGCACTTTGAATATAAAAATTGGAGGCCCTTTTTAATAACTAATTCAGTCCCTTTCCCCAAATGTCCATACTCTGAACTCTGAAGGAATTCAGAAGATTCCACCCTCAATATGGCTCTCTGAGGGGGTAACTGTTTTGAGTTACACACACTTAAAAACAGCAAACAGAAGATGGATTATCGATGTGAAAAGCCTCCCACAGATCAGAAGAGAAGGAACACTTTACTGAGGTCTAACTGATGCACAACATTATGTCAGTCTCTGGTGTATGACGTCACGGTCCAATGTTGGCATCTGTGGCGACATGATCACCACAGTAAGTCTGGTTCCCGTCTGTCACCTTAAAAATGTTTCCTTGTGACGGGAGCCTTTAAGAGTTACCGTTTCAGCAGCTTCCAAACATGTGATCTATTATTAAACGTAGTCACCGCTCCGTATGTCACGTCCTCACAGCATTTCTTCCGTAACCGAAGTGTGTCCCATGGGACCCCTTCCCCCACTTCGTCACCCGCCACCCGTGCCAACCGGCAACCCGTCCTCGGGGCCTAGGAGCTGAGCTGATTGCTTCTGTTTCCCCCTGTTCTTAGGGGTCCACCTCCCAGTGTGATCAGCGGAGGAAAGGGACGTTCTTCTCGTCCTCGGCGCTGGGTTCAGACTGCGAGGATCCTTGTTACAACGGTCCCCCCTCTCGTCAGCCTCCCTGCGTGGTCGCACTTCTTTCCCACGAGTCTTTGCTCGGCCGGGTCCAACGCCGAGGTTCTGCCGCTTCCTTGCCCCTCGTTCTGCACGAAGGCTCCCGTGTCCTGTAAAACTCGCAGGAAGTACCTGTGCGTGTTTTCTCCTGCTGATCTTATTCTGTCACTTTACTCTCAGGCCCGGCCCCAAGCGAGTGAAGGCAAATGACTGCTTCCCCCGTCAGGACGCGGAGGCGGCTGGAGCGCACACCCGGACTTTGGGAGATGCTCATCAGCCTGGCCCTGGACTTGGCCGTTCCCAAAGGGTGTGTTGTTGGTGGCCCGAACCTGTTCCCAGGGGAAATGGTAATGGACCGAGCCCGGCATGTTCACTAACCTGGTGTGTGCGTTTGTGTGTGTGGGGAGCAATGAGATGCTCATGACCTACTGGGTGTGCTGACAGGCAGACCCACCCTCTGAAGTGTGCAGCTGAGGAGTATGACAAGGGCGCCTGCGGAAGTGCGGGCGGGACTCCCACGGGCCCACGAGGAGGACAGGGAGTCCCCGTTCCCTTGCTCCCCATTCCCCTCATTCCCACGGGCCCTTCAGTTGGTCCGGGAGCTGCCTCTCCCCTCCCCCCTCCCCCCTTTTCCCTCAATAAACCCGTCGCCTGGCCCACAGTGGTCTCCGAGTGAGTTCTCAGGTCGAGGCCGCCCCGACAGCCCCTACGAGTGACACCCGAGCCAGTGTCTAAACCGGGCCGGAGAAAACGCGCAGACATTAGAGAACACAGACAACAAATGGCATTGCAGATGATGGCACTTGAAACCAGAAGCGACAGCAGGTCTGCGTCTGGAAGCAAACAGACAAGTGTGACTGCAGCCAGCGTGTGACAGCCAGTCATGGCGGGAGCCCGCAGTGCCCGCGGCCCCAGTGGCCTGTGCACACCCACGACGCTGGGACGTTGTCCGAGTGTCACCAGAGAGGCCTGGCTGCTCTGACCCTACTCTGAAGTCCAGTACTGAGCTCCGTAAAAGGGCACAAGGGATTAATATTTAAAAACTACAGAAAATCTTTGTTACTGCGTTCTTACTGGTTCCTGCAGAGAGAGAGGAGCTGATCTCATTAGATTATAAAGGAACAGGGTCTCTTCGTGACCGCCCCAGCACTGGGGGACCCTGCGGGGCCCTCCCTGCCCCGCCCCGACCCCAGGGCTCTGCTCAGCCCCAGAATTTCACGTGGGGGTCCCTTCGGTAGAACCTCTCGTGCTTCCGCCCGGTCGCTGCTGGGGGCCGCACATTCGCGTCGGCACAAGGAGCGCAGAAAGCCATGCAGTTGCGAAATGCCCCCCAATGCAGTAGCTTTAAGACCGTGAAAGTGTTTTTCAAAAGCCCACAGCCATCTGACAACTTCCAATGCACCAGACTCTACAAAGAGGTTCTTCTGTTTCCTTATAACAGGAAGTCATTCCCCTGGGGAACGACCCTGAAGCTCCCGACGGGGACTGGGGCTGTGGTTGGTGTCACGCTGGTGACAGAAGGAAAGGTCCTGGTAACACCTGCAGCAAGGAAGCCTCAGCCAGCCCGTGGAGGATGCAAACTCTTGGCACCTGTGACATTTCCGGCTGCCAACTTGGGAGCAGGTGCACATAAATCAGGTTCAATATAGGGACGGCTTCCAATCAAGTTCCCGAAGCACGAATATCACAGCCATTTACCTTTTCCGTCGTTTTCCCTCAGAGGCTGTCAGGAAAAATAGATTGGTTTCTGTCCCTTGTGGTGGAGACAAGCGTCTAAAGTGCCAATTACCCAGCAGCTGAAGGCTTCCTGCTGGCCTTCCACCGGGCGGGGAGATCGGGTGAGCCCGGCACACGGTGGTCAGGAGAAGGGAGGGCGCTCAGTAGTGGCCCTTACTGCTCCTTGTTGGCGGGGTCCCAGCGCTCGGCAAGCACTTTGCATATCAAGCCGATGAACCTCAGAAAAATTATTTGAGGCAGGGACTGTCATTATCACCATCACCCCCACTTTTAGTAAGATAAACCCAAGGCGCTGGAAACTTCGTGAGTGCCCGAGGTCACACGGCTGGTGAGTGACAGAGCCAGAACTGACAAAGAGGCCATCTGACTCCTGACGTCGCGCTCTAGGCAGCCAGGCTGCGTGGCGTGCTAACGACATTCATGCAAACACACTCTTCCCATGTTTCCCCCCACTGTCAGCTGCGGGAGAAGAAGAGGAATCCCACTTTCAGCAACTGTTCTCTTCCCTCTTCATGTTTTCCAAAGTACTGAGGATCCCCCCTCAAAGTCCTTGTGTTACGTAAAAATCTCCAATCTTCACATTTCATTCTTTTCACATACATCTAATATATATACACAAATTATTTCTTTTACTTACAGAGATGGTTCACCTCTGCTGAGTAAAGTCAAAATCTGATCAAAGAAATATAATCTTTATTAGGAATTTTTCTCATTCCTTAATAGGAGTATGAAAAAGACTCCGGTGGTTGGACAGAGGAGAGAAGACACAGCAGATGCGTTCCCTTCATTGATGGCCGGCGTCACTGTGGAGGAACCTCAGGTGCCCCCTCCCCGTGGAAGGCTGTGGGCAGAGATCAAATGAGCAGGTGACAGTGGAAGAAGGTGAAGGGAGTAGCCAGCGCACATACCTGTGCAGCCCATGGACACAGACCACAGTGCGGTGACATCCGAGGGAAGAGGGGCTGGGAGGAGGCGGGGGGGGTGGGGGGGTGGAGACGCCTGCAATAGTGTCAACAATAAAATAAAGAAGAAAAACCTAACTGTAAGGATGCAAGGACATAGTTTTACCTATAAAGTCTCTATTTAGAGTTTTTTTAATTTCTGAATTTAATTAATTCACCAAGCAGATGATGACTGAGCACGTGGTGAAGTGAAACACCACACCCTCATTGTAAAGAAGAAGAAAGACAAGCCCTAAGAATTTCGGGGACTCGCAAGACAAAGCCAGCAATGTGCAGCGGGCGGGAGCAGGACCCAAGGGGCATAGCAGGGGTTCTGCAGGCTGGGCCGCGCTCTTTCTGAAGATGCCGGGCGTCCCCAGCGCCAAGGGTCACTGCCAATACTCCCTGCGTTTCAAATACTTTTAATCCTCATTTCCATGGAGACAGGTTGTTAGGTTCTTAAATTTTCAAACACCTTTTATAAGATGCTGTGGCATTCAGAGAAAAATGAGTGAATCTGATGCATATGAATATGTTTCTTTTTAAAGCATTTAAAGCATTGAATGTCTTCACCATAAAGTATGTACCTCACGCCCGGTCCCTCAGGGAGTGGACCTTACAGTAAAAGTTCGTGTGGAAGATGCCAGTTACGGAATATTCTCCAGAATCTCACCTGTGGCTAACTTTTAAAAATGTATATGAATATATATAGATTTAACTAGGGAAGATTCTTGTGTAAAATGAACTAGAAGTTGTTACACTTCCCCCTAAATTCATTATTTAGTAAACTCTTTGACTTTTCCTATCTAGTCCTCAGTTCTGTCCCTCAGAGTTCTGTGCGTCACAGTTGCTGGGAGAACAGCTGGGGGGCGGGGGAGGGGCGCTGCTGCCAGGTCACCGGGCAGCCAGAGGCTCAGCGGGCCCCCCCTTCCCGGGGGGCAGGGCCGGTCTGATGGGGGGAGGCCCCCTGGCGCCAGACAAGTGTGAGTGTGTGCGAGGAGGGGGTTGGGAATCCGAGGGTTTGATGCCACCGATGTTCCCAAATGCGTGTTTGCAATAAACCTGAATCTTGACTAAAACTGAAACGGAGATGAAAACTCCCTGTGAAGATTCCATCTCAAAGGACTTTAACCAAAAGGTTATCAATTTTTAAAACTTGTCTCTAAAACTTGATGAGCGTGTTAGGATAAGGAAGTATACAAATTCCAGAAGAATCTGGTAGAATGTTCATGAAAAGGTCAAGTCGCCATGGCACGCAAAGCGCTGGGGGCGCAGGGCGCGCCACCCCGACACCCGCGGTCCCGAGAGCCGGGCTCAGGGCCGATGGCGGGTCTTCCAACCCCCACCCCCCGCGGGGGACCGGCCCGGAGCCGAAGAGAGAACGTCTGCGAGAGGCCGGACTCCCTGCGCTTCCTCCCGGGACGCCGGGCCTGGGTCTCGGCGCTGCCCGCGGTTCCGGGGAAGCAAACGTGGGCGCTGGCGGGTCGTCGGCCGCCCCCCACGCTACGGCCTCCCCACCAGGCGCTGTGGGCTCTGCGCCCCGCCCTGGGCGCCCCCCGACGGCCGCCTGCGCGTCGGGTATGAAGCGCGCAGCCGGGAAGACGCCGAAGCAGCGGCCCCCGCGCCTCCGCTGTCCCCAAGGCTCCGCAGGTGGCTCGGCCCGGGGAGCCCGTCCTCCCCGCGGGGCTGGTGCGCGGGGCGCCGGCCACACCCGCTCTCCCCGGGAGGCTGGCTCTGGTCTCCCCGGCCCGTGGGAAGCGCGGCCCCAGGAGGACGCCCGCGGGCCGGCTTTCCTCTCTGAGTCACGTGCGTAACTCCTTAAGTATTGGTTTGGGAGGTCTCCGTGGAAGCGCAGGGACAGGGTAGGACGCTCCTCGCGGCTCCGCGGGTTCAAGGCCCGCCCGCCGCGCTGCTGCCGCCGGTGGCGTCGCGGGGACAGGGGCGCAGGGCCCTCCGTGCCGGGAGCCGGCGCCCGTCGGGGGCGCGCACCCCCGCGGGCGAAAGCGGGGTGGCCTCTCCCACTGAGTCAAGAGAAAGAAGAGAACCCCAGTCGGCAACCAGCGGAAAACGGAAGAGCAGGGAGGTGAAGGGCACCGACGTTGAGGGTGTTCCGAGCTTTAGGCTGTAACACCCACAGTACGTGAGGAAATGTGCCCCCGGGACCTGGGGATAGAAGGTGTCTGTGCCGAGCCACCTGCCCTTGGGGCAGGCGCCGGGAGGAGGGTTCGCCCACACGCAGGAGGCCCTGGGACCGTCGCGGTGACTGAGGACTGCCGCCGCCCAGACTTACCGCCCGGGATAAATTTTTATTCTATTTTTTATCCCCTTTATCTCCCTGACACACAGTATTTATCCTAAGGAGGGAGGAAAACTCTGACCTTGCTCAACAGGTGCCTCGGGGCAGGGTTTGTGCCAACGACTAGGAGCGTCACCTCCTCTGAAGCGTTTTATTTTTAAATAATTTATTTGTTCGTTTTTTTATTTTATTGTTTAGAGAGAAGGGAAAGGAGAAAGAGAGGGAAAGAAACATCACTGTGTGGTTGCCTCTCACGTGCCCCCAACTGGGGACCTGACGTGCAACCTGGTCATGTGCCCTGACTTGGAATCAAACCAGTGACACTTGGCTCGCAGGCCGACGCTCAACCCACTGAGCCACAGCAGCCAGGGCTTTCCTCTAAAGCTTTAATGTCTCTGGATGACGTGTTGGAGTCCAGGCCTGTCAGTGGGAGGAGCCCAGAGCACCTGACTCCAGAACCTGTTTGGATCAAGGCTCCGCCCTCCTCTGGATCCTCAGGTCCCAGTTGGCTGCAGACTCCCACGGCCTCACCTGTGGCTCGTTCAGGGCTCAGGGCGCGCTGTGGGCCAGCCGTGACTGCCCGTCTGCGCAAGCTCGGCCCCACGCCCACCTGTGTGCTGTCGGGCTTGATCGTCATTCTGCTCCTTCTCGCAAGGCTGTGAGGTTCAGATGGCACATCATCGGCCCCCTAAGTCACCTCCGCTGACGCCTGTATCATTTACTCCTCGGTCAGTGGGGGCTCCTTGTGCACCCAACATCAGTTAGACGCCCCCTGTCTCCGGAGAGTTTCTTCATCGTTTTCAGTAGAGAGTTGGGCTGAGGCCATGACAGGATGGGTGGGGATGCGACATTGGACACCCAGGGGCGGCCTTCCACAAGAATGAGCCATCTGGCCACACCACTGTCCCCGGTGTGCGGAGCGCTTTCCTCATGGGGCTGGGAAGGAGCCTTATGTCCACTGGTGGCACAAACGACTGAGCCCCCTGGCCAGGGCCCGAGTGACTCTGAACCCTGATCAGTTTATGTCCTTAAACACTCTCTGGGCCATGGTTTATATTTCGCTTCTTCCCCGAGGCTCAGTGGGGCCAGGTGTGCGGCCTCACGCAGCGGTGATGCTGGAACGGGCAGAGCTCCGGCCGGGCGGAACCGCCCAGCGGCAGGGAGCACAGGCCAAGGGCGGCTGCTTGCGGGCAGGGGTGAGCCTGAGTTCCCGCCCAGACGTGCCGGAAACATGCGCTTGTGTGACTCCAGCCCTGCAGCCGTCCGCGGGCGACAGCGGCTGCTGCTTCTGTGTCCAGCCTGCACGCTGGGCAACCCTCCTCTGCACAGACACGAGAAGCCGAGTGGGACGCTCTGCCTGCGGCCCCCTGTCCCGGACACCGCTCTCCTGACTCCCGTCCCCTGCCGGCCCCTTCCACTCCCACGCTCGGGCCTCCTTCCTCCCTTTGCTCCACGGTCCCGTCCTTCCTTTGTTCTACTTGGTGCGTAAAGTCCTCCAGGTGTTCCTCACTTAGGGAAACCGTTTCTGTGCCGAGTTTCTCCCTCCTCTCTGGGAAAAGAAGTTCCCCTTAGTCGAGAACCTGTGTGCGTGGGAGCCACCCTGGGACAGTGCTGGGGAAGTAAAGGCACAGTACCGCGTAAGCTAACATCCCCACCGATTACTCCGCCGCATGAGGACTGGGACGCGCCGGGAGGTCTGTGGGGGAAGAAACAGCCAGGGGGCGTCCCGGGCATGAGGCCCCGACCGCCCCACATCTACACAGGATCCATCCCAATCCTCTGAAAGAGACTCCAAGTGGGAAACGAATTTTCTAGATATTCTAAGTTAACATTAGAGTTAAGACTGGGCAAAACGTCGAGAGCGCTGACTTAAAGGGGCAGGGACGTAGGTGAGGGGCCGCAGCCAATGAGGCTCCCTGAGGTCCCTGGCAGAAGAGTGATGTCATCAAAGCGATGGTTTAAAAGTGATTGAAGGTCAGAAAACAGACCAGCGGGGAAGGGCAAGGCGGAAAGAGGGCAGGGCGAGGAGCCAGGGAGGCTGAGCTACAGGAGGGGTTTACCTTCCGGCCCATTTTGTTCAGGCTACTTGCGTGTCGTATGTGAAATCTTGCAAATTAAAGTGCCGTTCACTTGATTGGCAAAGTTAGGGGCATTCGGTTGATGAGAAGAAGGAGTCAGAAATGTTTTTTTAAAGATGACACTGAGAAGGGATTCAGAACGCCACTGGTGCCTTAGGGTTAGTACAGAGACTGTGACCAATTATTCATAAGAAAAGGTAAAATATAAATGATATCGCTAATCATTTATTATTCTGAAAACTGCAGGAGACCCAGAGGTCGACATTTTGAAATCCCACTGCTTGGGGGAGACCTTTGAAAAATGAGCAAAGCAGAACAAAAAGGTCTGTCTAAATAAATGATGTCTCGATCGCCAGGGCCACGGGGCACTGAGTGATGACGGCGTTTTCACATTTGCATGCAGAATGCAAATTCGTTGGGTAAATTTCCATTTTGATTAATTTGAAATTTTAAAAAGTCATCTGCTCCGCCATTGGCAGAAGACCTCATGCCCCTGTGTCGTTGCTGAATCTCTAAAAGGGCATGGGGGTGGGGGGGGGGTGAGTAGCTTCCATTAAAGGAGGAGGCCTCGTAGGCCAGTAGTAGGGCTAGCAGTTACTCAAGACCAAACACTCTCCAGATTCTGCATGACTCAACGTTAGGTACTAAGGGGACTTAGAAGATTTTCTTTATTATAATGCTCATGTAGAAATTAAAACTTCATTTGCTCTTTAAATTTGGTATGGTAAACAACTCTTCATTAGTAGACACACAGACTGTGTGGGCAGGACAACCCAGAGGGCTTGGGTGTCATTGCAGCTCTGTGACCTTTGCTCTGTGGCCTTAGCTCTGTGACCTTAGCTCTGTGACCCCTTAGCTCTGCGACCCTAGCTTCTTAGGTGTCAGCCTCACTTCATAAAACTTATGACTTAATTTCCAAAACACTGAAAGAATTGGAACGAGAACCGGAGGTCACATACTACACGTGATGGTCTCTCAGGGTGTTCGGGCTGCTATAACAGAGGACCAGAGACGGGGGAATAGAGCAACAGGTTTTATTTCTCTCAGTCCTGGAGGCAGGAGCCAGCAGGGCCGGGTGAGGGCCCCCCTCCACGAGACGTCACCTGCGTCCTCTCAGGCGGAGGCCAGCGAGCACTGCGGGGTCTCTTCGCTGAGCACGCTCGTCCCACTCAGGAAGGCCCCTCCTCGTGACCTCATCACCTCCAAAGGCCTTGCCTCCTGACCCCATCTCCTTTGGGGGCTAGGATTACACATATGGATCTGGGGGGACACATATGGATTTGGGGGGGCACATTCACATCATAGAAAATGACAGAAGTGATTTGCTTGGTCCATGGTGCTAATTAAAAAAAAAAAAATTCCAACATCAAACAAGGAACATTTTACATCAAAACCTGGACGTGGAGCTTCTTTCGAGCCCCGGGCCTCCTCCCTCAGCTCGTGTCCCGTTTGCAGTGTCTCCGGCTGTACGTGGCCTCGTCAGCCTCATCTGTGCCCTTGGCCGGGGCCTGCTGTGTGCGGACGTCAGCAAACCCTCACCGGGGTGACCACCTGAAGTGCCTGAGGCTCTCGTTGGCCACCGTCAGGGGACGGAATGCGTGAGAGGTGGCTGTGTGTGCAGTTTTAACTCAGTTTTAAAAATAATGTACAATTTTTATTGTATATATGTTTCTTTGTCAAACAATATACTGACTGTTGATTACAAAGTTATTTCTTAATAGTTAACTGTTCTTGTGTATATTCTTGTACTGTAAGGGGCCACAGACATTTTTGGTGAGTGAATTCTATCTCTGTTACTATCTAAACACATACATACATATATTCATACATACACCCCGTACACATATATACTCATACATTACATACGTACGCATGTGTGAGGGTACAGAGAGGGGCAGAGACCGAGTCAGGTAGGAGCAGAGTCACAAGTGGAGACCAAATAGGCAGCATGTGTGTGGACGACAAGAAAAAGCAGCAGAAAAGAGAGAAAACACCTGATTATCCGAACTTGCCTGACCTGACGGAGTCCGCGCATCTGCGGTGCAGGGGCAGAGAAGTGTCCGCGCGCACGGCTCTATTTGTGCAAATTCACAGCATCAGGTGGTGGTGTGACCTCGTAATAATGGCAAATATGAACGCAGCAAGACGCCAGAGTGAGCAACACAGTGGCATTCGTTTTTCTATAAATAAAAGCTCGGAAATAAATCATTAACAATTTAATCACCAAAATTTAATATGAGCATTAAAAACATTAACATATTTTAAAATAAAATGGTGTATTTTTCTGTGAGGACATATTCATATTTTACTTACGAATATTTGTGAACCGTCGGCACAAAACTCCTTTCCATCTATAACACGTATGTTCACTGTCTAGCATCACATCAGTTACCCTTTCCACGCCGAAACCATGTTCACAGCCACTTTAACGGCAGCAGAATATCGTTAAACTGTGGTGTTTCCCGGCAAGAATGGGGTTCTACTGCCTGCCGCCCACAGGGACATTCTGGAGGCAGAGGCTGGGCGGAAAGGGGCGCGGTCATTTATTCAGTCTGGGGAGAACGCAGGCTTCCGCCTCAGAGCGCACCCCTCCAGAGCACCAGAAGCAACCCCACCCCCATTGGCGACTAGGTCAAGGCCACACCTGGAGCCCTCCCCCCATTAAAGTACCGCCCTTCGGGAGCCACAGGGGCCGCAGCCCGGCCGTCCAGGTGGCTTGGCTCGCTCCTGGCCGCAGCCGGGCTCCACGCGTCTTTCTGGGGTCTGTGTGCACGTGGCCCACGCGGTGGCCCAGTTTCCAGGGCTCACGAGCCCCCCCACGCTCCTGCCCCGACAGGCGAGCGAGGGGAAGCAGAAGGCCCACGTGCTCCGGGGGCGCCCCTAGCCAGGCTCCCCTTGGCCCGGTTAGACGGGCAGGTCCGCGCCCCGCCCTGCGGCCACGTCCGGCACGGGAGCAGCGGGGCTCCCCTGCGTCGGTCACCCCCTCAGTCCTGCGCGCGCTCTGCGCAAGGCTCCCCTCCGTTGTCAGAGCCGCTAGCTCCGTTGCCAGGGCAACAAGATGCTGCCTTCCGGTCTGTGTGTCCTTTGGGGGGGATCGGGAAAACCTACCACCCCGTTTCCTGCGACCCCGCCCCCACTCTGGAGTCTGGGCGGGCACCAGGAGCAGCAGTAGGCTGTTGATTTGTTAAGGTTGTAATTATTCAATATATCTTTTATTAATGCTGTTTATTATTTTTACTTGCTAATACTTGTTATATTTATTACTGACCATGTGCCTTTCATAAAAACATGCAACAAAATTTATTCTGAAGCTTCTATAAAAAATGTACTGAACAGCTTTGTAAAGTGGTGTTTTACAAACCGGTAAATCACCTTAATGGGTCTCAGGTGTATTTCAGTTTCGTACTGAGAACATGTAATTGCCCTGGCTGGCGCGGCTCAGCCGGTTGAGCGTCATCCCATAGACCGAAAGGTCATGGGTTCAATTCCTGGTCGGGGCACATGCCCGGGTTGCAGGTTCGGTCTCCCGCTCAGTGCACGTGTGGGGGACAACCAATCAATACTTCACTCTCACGTCAGTATTTCTCTCCTGACTTCCCTTCCTCTCCTTAAGCATGTCCTCAGGTGCGGATAGAAAAGGCTATGTGTGACAGCGAATTTCTCATTTGATTAGGAAAGGTTATTAAACAAAAATAAAGTCACCGACTAGTCTATGAGCTACTCTCTGTCGCGCGTTTGGGGCCCGGAAACCCGCACCCCCACCACCTGGCAGCGAACGGTGCGCTGTAGAATAAAGGCGATTTGTGGCCGCGTCGGGGGCGCCTCCGCGAGTTATCCGGCGAGGGCCGCCTTGGACAGGAGCGCGTGCTGTTAGTCGGGGCTTTCACCTTGGGTTGAAGAGTGAAGTCTTCAGAGACCCAGCCCCTCTCTCTCTCTCTCTCTCTATATATATATATATATTTTTTTGGGGGGGGGGGCTTGTTTCAGATTAAGACGGGCACCTATTTCTTCTTTTGGCCCTCTTATGTTGAAATAATTTCAGGACAGGGAGTCGTCACGTGGTCCAGAGCTGCGCCCTCCCTTTCCCGCAGCTCTGGCTGGTGTCCTCTGCTTCCTGCCAGCCCGACTGTGCCACACTGGTGTGTGCACGAGACACAGTACTACTGACCACACTGGACGCCATTTAGGTCCCCAGGGTTCTCACTAGTCCCCCCTTTCTGCTCCGGAGCATCGCCTAGGACAGCTCATGGCTCTTAGTCCCCACGTCACCTTAGCCACCTCCTACAACTACTCGGCCTTTTCTGGGCTGTCATGACGGTGACAGGGAAGAGAATACACAGGCCAAGGGCTTTGTGGAATGTCCCCATGTGGGTTTGTTTGATGTGTCATCAGGATGAAAACGAGGTTATGACTTGGGGGAGAAACGCCATGGAAATGGTGTCCCTTCTCACTGCGTCATGTCGGGGAGTTTCTTAAGCCAGCCTGCCCCTGGCGTGACGGGTGAGCGTGTGCCCACCAGGCCTCTCAGCTGTGAAGACGTGAGGACGTTTCCCGCCACGGCCTAGTCGTTAGAGCGAGTCCCTAAGTCTAGCGCACAGCCCCGGGGCAATGCACCGCCTCCGGGGCAGGGGACCAGGCCCGTGTGTAGGCATGTGTTCAAACCGAGGCGTCAGGAATGCGCATGCAGCGGGACACCCCCGGAGGCCACCTGGGCGTCCTGTTTCTTCCTGCGTCCTGCTAGTTCCCTCAGGTATCATCACGGCTCCTAGTGACGGCTTCCCGCTCCCTTCCTGCTCCTGTAGTTGCTAGTGCGAATTCTCCCGGCAGGACATCTGTCCCTTTTCCTCTGTCCCTTCCATCCTTTCCCCTCTCTTCCAGCACTTTCCATGCTGGTGGGCCCTACAGGTGTCTCAGGCCCATCTTTGGTTTCCCCTGCCAACAGCACTGGAATTACCTATTTTCCCAAGAATCTCTGGTGCCTGTCATTGGATAACAGCATTTTGAAAGAATATCGAGGTGCATGTATGTGTCCTTACAACTGGGTGTCCCTTGCTCTAGAGCCTCTCAGCAGACACACCTAGAAACCTCATATACGTATACGAGCCGGGGTATACACAGATATTTAAATGTGTATCCATCTATCTCCATAAGCACTAAAAGTAAACATAGAATCATATGTTTCTGAGTCAGTCCGTGACGCAGTGTGGATCCCAGCGTGGCCCGCTTGCCTAAGTGACTGCACCTCATGTGCCGGAGAAGCCCGGCCTCATCTGCAATGGGGTGTGGGAAGCCAGTCCCCGGGGGGAGGAGCCATCTGCCCACCTGCGCGTAGGGCTCAGGTGTCCCCACTGCGGGGCCCCCACCTCTGCACCGCAGACCTGCAGTGGCCGAGGCGGCAGCACCCCTACGGCTGTGTGACTCTGGCCTGTAGCAGCCACAAAGTCCCAGGACTCTTTCCTTCAGTCTTTGATGGCCCTGTCTGGGGCCCCAGGCACATCTCTTTGTCACCAGGGCAACGAGACACGGGCAGCACTGGGGCCTGCAGTCAGTGCATGTGGCAGGTGGCAGGAGTCCGGCACCTGGAGCTCTGGGCTGGGACGGGATTAGTCACTTACAGGCAGAACCTGGTCGTGTTTCCGCACGGCGGGAGAGCGAGGCCGCAAACCTGCGAACATTGGGAAAGCGCACCATCAGTTTCTCCTAGTTATTAAACAGTTACGTGTGCTCAGTTAGGCCCGCTAGGCTGCCGCCTCTGTCGCTCGAGGGACGAGAACCTAACCTCTGAGGGGTCCTGTCGGGACCACACACTGCGTCCCCTGCTCAGTTAGTTGCTCTGACCGTTTGAATCGCAGCTTCCGTTAGGCCTGACGTTTTACTT